>NC_057816.1:48778296-49978296 GCF_910594005.1 Cervus elaphus | reverse complement strand
GGGGAATCGGGTTTCATCTTGCGGCGAGGGGGAAGTCTCATGGTTTTTCTCGAGTTGCGGCGGGAACCTGGGGTATATTCTCGAGTTACGACGGGGATGGCCCTTACACAAATGTGTTTGTACTGTGACGTCAGGACTCCTGCCTAGTTGCGAGGGACAACTCGGGATTCTCCTTGAGGCTTGGCAGGGCAATTGGGATGCCTCTCCACCTGAGGCGGAAGACCAAGTGTCCCTTTCGACATGCCGCAGGAATCCTGGGACTCCTATAAAGTTTCACGAGGAGTCAGGCATCGTCTCTTTCGGAGGCACTGATCTCCGCATACCTCTGGAGTTTTCAAAGGATGTGAGGCCTCCGGTCGTGATGAGGTGGGGAACTAGGTCTTTCTCTGTGGTCTCCACATGGGATTCAGCCATCCTTTTGTCTTGGGAGATGCAAGACGAGCCTGCATTCAAGTCACTGCAGGGATATCCGGCCTTATTTCTAGACAGGGCATCGCGGTGTCCATTCCACGTGAGGCCGCAAACTCAGGGTCCCTCTCACATACCAAGAGCTCAGAGAAGCCTCCTCTTGAGGTGCTTGTGGTAAGGGGGTATTCCTCTGGAGTCGAAGCCAGGGACTAACCTCTCATCTCGAGTTGATTTTTGGTCCACGGAGCTCTTTCGTGTTGCTACAGTGACCTCAGGATCCCTCTAGCCTTGAAACAGTGTTGTTGGGGTTTCTCTGGCGTGACATCAAGGAAATCAAGGCTCCTTTCATTTGTGACGTGCAACAAGGAATTGCTCTGCACGCAGTGCAGGGTAATCGGGTCTCATCTCGCGGCGAGAGGGAAGTCTCATGGTTTTTCTCGAGTTGCGGCGGGAACCTGGGGTATATTCTCGAGTTACGACGGGGATGGCCCTTACACAAATGTGTTTGTACTGTGACGTCAGGACTCCTGCCTAGTTGCGAGGGACAACTCGGGATTCTCCTCGAGGCTTGGCAGGACAATTGGGACGCCTCTCCAGCTGAGGTGGTAGACCAAGGGTCCCTTTCCAGGTGCCACAGGAATCCTGGGACTCCTATCAAGTTTCACGAGGAGTCAGGCATTGTCTCCTTTGGAGGCACTGATCTCCGCGTACCTCTGGAGTTTTCAAAGGAGGTGAGGCCTCCGGTCGCGATGAGGTGGGGAACTCGGTCTTTCTCTGTGGTCTCCACAGGGGATTGAGACATCCTTTCCACTTGGGAGATGCAAGACGAGCCTGGTTTCAAGTCACTGCAGGGATATCCGGCATTATTTCGAGTCAGGTCATCCCCGTGTCCATTCCACTTGAGGCCGCAAACTCAGGGTCCCTCTCACATACCTAGAGGTAAGAGAAGCCTCCTCTTGAGGTGCTTGTGGTAAGGTGGTAATCCTCTGGAGTCGAAGCCAGGGACAAACCTCTCATCTCGGGTTGATTTTTGGTCCACGGAGCTCTTTCATGTTGCTACAGTGACCTCAGGATCCCACTAGCCTTGAAACAGTGTTCTTGGGGTTTCTATAGAGTGCCATCAAGGAAATCAAGGCTCCTTTCCTGTATGATGTGTAACACAGCATTGCTCTGCACGCAGTGCAGGGGAATCGGGCCTCATCTCGCGGCGAGGGGGAAGTGTCATGGTTTTTCTCGAGTTGCGGCGGGAACCTGGGGTATATTCTCGAGTTAGGTCGGGGATGGCACTTTCACACCCGTGTTTGTTCAGCGAAGTCAGGATTCCTGCCTAGTTGCGAGGGACAACTCGGGATTCTCCTCGAGGCTTGGCAGTGCAATTGGGACGCCTCTCCACATGAGGCGGGAGACCAAGTGTCCCTTTCCACGTGCCACGGGAATCCTAGGACTCCTATCAAATTTCACGAGGAGTCAGGCATCGTCTCCTTTGGAGGCACTGATCTCCGCGTACCTCTGGAGTTTTCAAAGGATGTGAGGCCTCCGGTCGCGATGAGGTGGGGAACAAGGTCTTTCTCCGTGGCCTCCACAGGGGATTCAGACATTCTTTCGTCTTGGGAGATGCAAGACGAGCCTGCATTCAAGTCACTGCAGGGATATCCGGCCTCATTTAGAATCAGGGCATCGCGGTGTCCATTCCACGTGAGGCCACAAACTCAGGGTCCCTCTCACATACCTAGAGCTGAGAGAAGCCTCCTCTTGAGGTGCTTGTGGTAAGGTGGTATTCCTCAGGAGTCGAAGCCAGGGACTAACCTCTCATCTCGAGTTGACCTTTAGTCCACGGAGCTCTTTTGTGTTGCTACAGTGACGTCAGGATCCCTCTAGCCTTGAAACAGTGTTCTTGGGATTTCTCTGGAGTGCCATCAAGGAAAACAAGGCTCCTTTCATGTGTGATGTGCAGCACGGAATTGCTCTGCACGCACTGCAGGGAATACGGGCCTCATCTCACGGCGAGGGGGAAGTCTCATGGTTTTTCTCCAGTCGCGGCGGGAACCTGGGGTATATTCTCGAGTTACGACGGGGATGGCCCTTCCACACACGTGTTTGTTCAGCGAGGTCAAGACTCCTGCCTAGTTGCGAGGGACAACTCGGGATTCTCCTCGAGGCTTGGCAGGGCAATTGTGACGCCTCTCCAGCTTAGGCAGGAAACCAAGGGTCCCTTTCCACGTGCCACAGGAATCCTGAGACTCCTATCAAGTTTCACGAGGAGTCAGGCATCGTCTCCTTTGGAGGCACTTATCTCCGTGTACCTTTGGAGATTTCAAAGTATGTGAGGCCTCCGGTCGCGATGAGGTGGGGAACAAGTGTTTCTTTGTGGTCTCCACAGGGGATTCAGACATCCTTTCGTCTTGGGAGATGCAAGACGAGCCTGCATTCAAGTTACTGCAGGGATATCCGGCCTTATTTCGAATCAGGGCATCGCGGTGTCCATTCCACTTGAGGCCGCAAACTCAGGGTCCCTCTCACATACCTAGAGCTGAGAGAAGCCTCCTCTTGAGGTGCTTGTGGTAAGGTGGTATTCCTCTGGAGTCGAAGCCAGGGACTAACCTCCCATCTGATTTTTGGTCCACGGAGCTCTTTCGTGTTGCTACGGTGACCTCAGGATCCCTCTAGCCTTGAAACAGTGTTCTTGGGGTTTCTCTGGAGTGCCATCAAGTAAATCAAGGCTCCTTTCATATGTGATGTGCAACATGGAATTGCTCTGCACGCAGTGCAGGGGAATCGGGCCTCATCTCGCGGCGAGGGGGAAGTCTCATGGTTTTTCTCGAGTTGCGGCGGGAACCTGGGGTATATTCTCGAGTTACTACGGGGATGGCCCTTCCACACACGTGTTTGTTCAGCGACGTCAGGACTCCTGCCTAGTTGCGAGGGGAAACTCGGGATTCTCTTCGAGGCTTGGCAGGACAATTGAGACGCCTCTCCAGCTGAGGCGGGAGACCAAGAGTCCCTTTCCACGGGCCACGGAAATCCTGGGACTCCTATCAAGTTTCACCAGGAGTCAGGCATCGTCTCCTTTGGAGGCACTGATCTCCGCGTACCTCTGGAGTTTTCAAAGGATGTGAGGCCTCTGGTCGCGATGAGGTGGGGAACTAGGTCTTTTTCTGTGGTCTCCACAGGGGATTCAGATATCCTTTGGTCTTGGGAGATGCAAGACGAGCCTGCATTCAAGTCACTGCAGGGATATCAGGCCTTATTTCGAGTCAGGGCATCGCGGTGTCCATTACACGTGAGGCCGCAAACTCAGGGTCCCTCTCACATACCAAGAGCTGAGAGAAGCCTCCTCTTGAGGTGCTTGTGGTAAGGTGCTATTCCTATGGAGTCTAAGCCAGGGACTAACCTCTCATCTCGGGTTGATTTTTGGTCCACGGAGCTCTTTCATGTTGCTACAGTGACCTCAGGATCCCGCTAGCCTTGAAACAGTGTTCCTGGGGTTTCTATAGAGTGCCATCAAGGAATCAAGGCTCCTTTCATGTGTGATGTGCATCCGGAATTGCTCTGCATGCAGTGCAGGGGAATTGGGCCTCATCTCGAGGGGAGGGGGAATTCTCATGGTTTTTCTCGAGTTGCGGCGGGAACCTGGAATATATTCTCGAGTTACGACGAGGATGGCCCTTCCACACACGTGTTTGTTGAGCGATGTCAGGACTCCTGCCTACTTGCGAGGGACAACTCGGGATTCTCCTCGAGGCTTGGCAGGGCAATTGGGACGCCTCTCCAGCTGAGGCGGGAGACCAAGTGTCCCTTTCCACGTGCCACAGGAATTCTGGGACTCCTATCAAGTTTCAGGAGGAGTCAGACATCGACTCCTTTGGAGGCACTGATCTCCGCGTATCTCTGGAGTTTTCAAAGGATGTGAGGCCTCCGGTCGCGATGAGGTGGGGAACAAGGTCTTTCTCTGTGGTCTCCACAGGGGATTCAGACATCCTTTCGTCTTGGGAGATGCAAGACGAGCCTGCATTCAAGTCACTGCAGGGATATCCGGCCTTATTTCGAGTCAGGGCATCTCGGTGTCCATTCCACTTGAGGCCGCAAACTCAGGGTCCCTCTCACATACCTAGAGATGAGAGACCCTCCTCTTGAGGTGCTTGTGGTAAGGTGGTATTCCTCTGGAGTGGAATCCAGGGACTAACCTCTCATCTCGAGTTGATTCTTGGTCCTCGGAGCTCTTTCGTGTTGCTCCAGTGACTTCAGGATCCCTCTAGCCTTGAAACAGTGTTCTTGGGGTTTCTCTGGAATGCCATTAAGGAAATAAAGGCTCCTTTCATGTGTGATGTGCAACACGGAATTGCTCTGCACGCAGTCAACGGAATCGGACCTCATTTCGCGGCCAGGGGGAAGTCTCATGGTTTTTCTCGAGTTGCGGCGGGAACCTGGCGTATATTTTCGAGTTACGATGGAGATTGCGCTTCCACTCACGTGTTTGAACAGCAACGATAGGACTCCTGCCTAGTGGCGACGGACAATTTGAGATTCTCCTCGAGGTTTGGCAGGGCAATTGGGACGCCTGTCCAGCTGAGGCGGGAGACCAAGGGTCCCTTTCAACGTGCCACAGGAATCCTGGGACTCCTATCAAGTTTCATGAGGAGTCAGGCATCGTCTCCTTTGGAGGCACTGATCTCCGCGTACCTCTGGAGTTTTCAAAGGATGTGAGGCCTCCGGTCGCGATGAGGTGGGGAGCTAGGTCTTTCTCTGTGGTCTCCACAGGGAATTCAGACATCCTTTCATCTTGGGAGATTCAAGACGAGCCTGCATTCAAGACACTGCAGGGATATCCGGACTTATTTCGAGTCAGGGCATCCCCGTGTCCATTCCACTTGAGGCCGCAAACTCAGGGTCCCTCTCACATACCTAGAGCTTAGAGAAGCCTCCTCTTGAGGTGCTTGTGGTAAGCTGGTATTCCTCTGGAGTCGAAGTCAGGGACAAACCTCTCATCTCGGGTTGATTTTTGGTCCACGGAGCTCTTTCATGTTGCTACAGTGACCTCAGGATCCCACTAGCCTTGAAACAGTGTTCTTGGGGTTTCTCTCGAGTGCCATCAAGGAAATCAAGGCTCCTTTCATGTGTGATGTGCAACACGGAATTGCTCTGCACGCAGTGCAGGGGAATCGGGCCTCATCTCGCGGCGAGGGGGAAGTCTCATGGTTTTTCTCGAGTTGCGGCGGGAACCTGGGGTATATTGTCGAGTTACGACGGGGATGGCCCTTCCAAACACGTGTTTGTTCAGTGAAGTCAGGACTCCTGCCTAGTTGCGAGGGACAACTCGGAATTCTCCTCGAGACTTGGCAGGGCAATTGGGCCGCCTCTCGACCAGAGGCGGGAGACCAAGTGTCCCTTTCCACCTGCCACGGGAATCCTAGGACTTCTATCAAGTTTCACGAGGAGTCAGACATCGTCTCCTTTGGAGGCACTGATCTCCCCGAACCTCTGGAGTTTTCAAAGTATGTGAGGCCTCCGGTCGCGATGAGGTGGGAAAGTAGGTCTTTCTCTGTTTTCTCCATAGGGGATTCAGACATCCTTTCGTCTTGGGAGATGCAAGACGAGCCTGCATTCAAGTCACTGCAGGGATATCCGGCCTTATTTCGAGTCAGGGCATCCCCGTGTCCATTCCACTTCAGACCGCACACTCAGGGTCCCTCTCACATACCTAGAGCTGAGAGAAGCCTCCTCTTTAGGTGCTTGTGGTAAGGTGGTATTCCTCTGGAGTGGAAGCCAGGGACTAACCTCTCATCTCGAGTTGTTTCTTGGTCCACGGAGCACTTTCTTGTTGCTCCAGTGACCTCAGGATCCCTCTAGCCTTGAAACAGAGTTCTTGGAGTTTCTCTGGAGTGCCATCAAGGAAATTAAGGCTCCTTTCATGTGTGATGTGCAACACGGCATTGCTCTGCACGCAGTGCAGGGGAATTGGGCCTAATCTCGCGGCGAGGGGAAAGTCTCATTGTTTTTCTCGAGTTGTGGCGGGAACCTGGGGTATATTCTCGAATTACGACGGGGATGGCCCTTCCACACACGTGTTTGTTCAGCGACGTCAGGTCTCCTGCCTAGTTGCGAGGGACAACTCGGGATTCTCCTCGAGGCTTGACAGTGCAATTGGGACGCCTCTCCACATGAGGCGGGAGACCAAGTGTCCCTTTCCACGTGCCACGGGAATCCTAGGACTCCTATCAAATTTCACGAGGAGTCAGGCATCGTCTCCATTGGAGGCACTGATCTCCGCGTTCCTCTGGAGTTTTCAAAGGATGTGAGGCCTCCGGTCGCGATTAGGTTGGGAACAAGGTCTTTCTCCGTGGTCTCCACAGGGGATTCAGACATCCTTTCGTCTTGGGAGATGCAAGACGAGCCTGCATTCAAGACACTGCAGGGATATCCGGCCTCATTTAGAATCAGGGCATCGCGGTGTCCATTCCACGTGAGGCCACAAACTCAGGGTCCCTCTCACATACCTAGAGCTGAGAGAAGCCTCCTCTTGAGGTGCTTGTGGTAAGGTGGTATTCCTCAGGAGTCGAAGCCAGGGACTAACCTCTCATCTCGAGTTGACCTTTAGTCCACGGAGCTCTTTTGTGTTGCTTCAGTGACGTCAGGATCCCTCTAGCCTTGAAACAGTGTTCTTGGGATTTCTCTGGAGTGCCATCAAGGAAAAAAAGGCTCCTTTCATGTGTGATGTGCAGCACGGAATTGCTCTGCACGCAGTGCAGGGGAATCGGGCCTCATCTCGCGGCGAGGGGGAAGTCTCATGGTTTTTCTCGAGTTGCGGCGGGAACCTGGGGTATATTCTCGAGTTACGATGGGGATGGTCCTTCCACACACGTGTTTGTTCAGCGACGTCAAGACTCCTGCCTAGTTGCGAGGGACAACTCGGGATTCTCCTCGAGGCTTGGCAGGGCAATTGGGACGCCTCTCCAGCTGAGGCGGGAGACCAAGGGTCCCTTTCCACGTGCCACAGGAATCCTGAGACTCCTATCAAGTTTCACGAGGAGTCAGGCATCGTCTCCTTTGGAGGCACTGATCTCCACGTACCTCTGGAGTTTTCAAAGGAGGTGAGGCCTCCGGTCTCGATGAGGTGGGGAACTTGGTCTTTCTCTGTGGTCTCCACATGGGATTCACACATCCTTTCGTCTTGTGAAATGCAAGACGAGCCTGCATTCAAGTCACTGCAGGGATAACCGGCCTTATTTCGAGTCAGGGCATCGCGGTGTCCATTCCACGTGAGGCCGCAAAATCAGGGTCCCTCTCACATACCAAGAGCTGAGAGAAGCCTCCTCTTGAGGTGCTTGTGGTAAGGTGGTATTCCTCTGGAGTCGAAGCCAGGGACTAACCTCTCATCTCGAGTTGATTTTTGGTCCACGGAGCTCTTTCCTGTTGCTACAGTGACCTCAGGATCCCTCTTGCCTTGAAACAGTGTTCTTGGGGTTTCTCTGGAGTGCCATCAAGGAAATCAAGGCTCCTTTCATGTGTGATGTGCAACACGGAATTGCTCTGCACGCAGTGCAGGGGAATCGGGCCTCATCTCGCGGCGAAGGGGAAGCCTCATGGTTTTTCTCGAGTTGCGGCATGAACCTGGGGTATATTCTCGAGTTACCACGGGGATGGCCCTTCCACACACGTGTTTGTAAAGTGAGGTCAGGACTCCTGGCTAGTTGCGAGGGACAACTCGGGATTCTCCTCGAGGATTGGCAGGGCAATAGGGACGCCTCTCCAGCTGAGGCGGGAGACCAAGGGTCCCTTTCCTCGTGCCACAGCAATCCTGGGACTCCTATCAAGTTTCACGAGGAGTCAGGCATCGTCTCCTTTGGAGGCACTAATCTCCGCGTACCTCTGGAGTTTTCAAAGGATGTGAGGCCTCCGGTCGTGATGAGGTGGGAAACTAGGTCTTTCTCTGTGGTCTCCACAGGGGATTCAGACATCCTTTCATTTTGGGACATGCAAGACGAGCCTGCAATCAAGTCACTGTAGCGATATCCATCCTTATTTAGAGTCAGGGCATCGCCGGGTCAATTCCACGTGAGGCCACAAACTCAGGGTCCTTCTCACATACCTAGAGCTGAGAGAAGCCTCCTCTTGAGGTGCTTGTGGTAAGCTGGTATTCCTCTGGAGTCGAAGCCAGGGACTAACCTCTCATCTCGGGTTGATTTGTGGTCCACGGAGCTCTTTCATGTGCTACAGTGACCTCAGGATCCCTCTAGCCTTGAAACAGTGTTCTTGGGCTTTCTCTGGAGTGCCATCAAGGAAATCAAGGCTCCTTTCATGTGTGATGTGCAACACGGAATTGCTCTGCATGCAGTGCAGGGGAATCGGGCCTCATCTTGCGGCGAGGGGGAAGTCTCATGGTTTTTCTCGAGTTGCGGCGGGAACCTGGGGTATATTCTCGAGTTACGACGGGGATGGCCCTTCCACACACGTGTTTGTACAGTGAAGTCAGGACTCCTGCCTAGTTGCGAGGGACAACTCGGGATTCTCCTCGAGGCTTGGCAGGGCAATTGGGATGCCTCTCCACCTGAGGCGGAAGACCAAGTGTCCCTTTCGACATGCCGCAGGAATCCTGGGACTCCTATAAAGTTTCACGAGGAGTCAGGCATCGTCTCTTTCGGAGGCACTGATCTCCGCATACCTCTGGAGTTTTCAAAGGATGTGAGGCCTCCGGTCGTGATGAGGTGGGGAACTAGGTCTTTCTCTGTGGTCTCCACATGGGATTCAGCCATCCTTTTGTCTTGGGAGATGCAAGACGAGCCTGCATTCAAGTCACTGCAGGGATATCCGGCCTTATTTCTAGACAGGGCATCGCGGTGTCCATTCCACGTGAGGCCGCAAACTCAGGGTCCCTCTCACATACCAAGAGCTCAGAGAAGCCTCCTCTTGAGGTGCTTGTGGTAAGGGGGTATTCCTCTGGAGTCGAAGCCAGGGACTAACCTCTCATCTCGAGTTGATTTTTGGTCCACGGAGCTCTTTCGTGTTGCTACAGTGACCTCAGGATCCCTCTAGCCTTGAAACAGTGTTGTTGGGGTTTCTCTGGCGTGACATCAAGGAAATCAAGGCTCCTTTCATTTGTGACGTGCAACAAGGAATTGCTCTGCACGCAGTGCAGGGGAATCGGGTCTCATCTCGCGGCGAGGGGGAAGTCTCATGGTTTTTCTCGAGTTGCGGCGGGAACCTGGGGTATATTCTCGAGTTACGACGGGGATGGCCCTTACACAAACGTGTTTGTACTGTGACGTCAGGACTCCTGCCTAGTTGCGAGGGACAACTCGGGATTCTCCTCGAGGCTTGGCAGGACAATTGGGACGCCTCTCCAGCTGAGGTGGTAGACCAAGGGTCCCTTTCCAGGTGCCACAGGAATCCTGGGACTCCTATCAAGTTTCACGAGGAGTCAGGCATTGTCTCCTTTGGAGGCACTGATCTCCGCGTACCTCTGGAGTTTTCAAAGGAGGTGAGGCCTCCGGTCGCGATGAGGTGGGGAACTAGGTCTTTCTCTGTGGTCTCCACAGGGGATTGAGACATCCTTTCCACTTGGGAGATGCAAGACGAGCCTGGTTTCAAGTCACTGCAGGGATATCCGGCATTATTTCGAGTCAGGTCATCCCCGTGTCCATTCCACTTGAGGCCGCAAACTCAGGGTCCCTCTCACATACCTAGAGGTAAGAGAAGCCTCCTCTTGAGGTGCTTGTGGTAAGGTGGTAATCCTCTGGAGTCGAAGCCAGGGACAAACCTCTCATCTCGGGTTGATTTTTGGTCCACGGAGCTCTTTCATGTTGCTACAGTGACCTCAGGATCCCGCTAGCCTTGAAACAGTGTTCTTGGGGTTTCTATAGAGTGCCATCAAGGAAATCAAGGCTCCTTTCCTGTATGATGTGTAACACAGCATTGCTCTGCACGCAGTGCAGGGGAATCGGGCCTCATCTCGCGGCGAGGGGGAAGTGTCATGGTTTTTCTCGAGTTGCGGCGGGAACCTGGGGTATATTCTCGAGTTAGGTCGGGGATGGCACTTTCACACCCGTGTTTGTTCAGCGAAGTCAGGATTCCTGCCTAGTTGCGAGGGACAACTCGGGATTCTCCTCGAGGCTTGGCAGTGCAATTGGGACGCCTCTCCACATGAGGCGGGAGACCAAGTGTCCCTTTCCACGTGCCACGGGAATCCTAGGACTCCTATCAAATTTCACGAGGAGTCAGGCATCGTCTCCTTTGGAGGCACTGATCTCCGCGTACCTCTGGAGTTTTCAAAGGATGTGAGGCCTACGGTCGCGATTAGGTTGGGAACAAGGTCTTTCTCCGTGGTCTCCAAAGGGGATTCAGACATCCTTTCGTCTTGGGAGATGCAAGACGAGCCTGCATTCAAGTCACTGCAGGGATATCCGGCCTCATTTAGAATCAGGGCATCGCGGTGTCCATTCCACGTGAGGCCACAAACTCAGGGTCCCTCTCACATACCTAGAGCTGAGAGAAGCCTCCTCTTGAGGTGCTTGTGGTAAGGTGGTATTCCTCAGGAGTCGAAGCCAGGGACTAACCTCTCATCTCGAGTTGACCTTTAGTCCACGGAGCTCTTTTGTGTTGCTACAGTGACGTCAGGATCCCTCTAGCCTTGAAACAGTGTTCTTGGGATTTCTCTGGAGTGCCATCAAGGAAAACAAGGCTCCTTTCATGTGTGATGTGCAGCACGGAATTGCTCTGCACGCAGTGCAGGGGAATCGGGCCTCATCTCGCGGCGAGGGGGAAGTCTCATGGTTTTTCTCGAGTTGCGGCGGGAACCTGGGGTATATTCTCGAGTTACGATGGGGATGGTCCTTCCACACACGTGTTTGTTCAGCGACGTCAAGACTCCTGCCTAGTTGCGAGGGACAACTCGGGATTCTCCTCGAGGCTTGGCAGGGCAATTGGGACGCCTCTCCAGCTGAGGCGGGAGACCAAGGGTCCCTTTCCACGTGCCACAGGAATCCTGAGACTCCTATCAAGTTTCACGAGGAGTCAGGCATCGTCTCCTTTGGAGGCACTGATCTCCGCGTACCTCTGGAGATTTCAAAGTATGTGAGGCCTCCAGTCGCGATGAGGTGGGGAACTACGTCTTTCTCTGTGGTCTCCACAGGGGATTCAGACATCCTTTTATCTTGTGAGATGCAAGACGAGCCTGCATTCAAGTCACTGCAGGGATATCCGGCCTTATTTCGAGTCAGGGCATCGCGGTGACCATTCCACGTGAGGCCGCAAACTCAGGGTCCCTCTCACATACATAGAGCTGAGAGAAGCCTCCTCTTGCGGTGCTTTTGGTAAGGTGGTATTGCTCTGGAGTCGAAGCCAGGGACTAACCTTTCATCTCGAGTTAACCTTTGGTCCACGGAGGTCCTTGTGTTGCTACATCGACCTCAGGATCCCTCTAGCCTTGAAACAGTGTTCTTGGGGTTTCTCTGGAGTGCCATCAAGGAAATCAAGGCTCCTTTCATGTGTGATATGCATCACGGAATTGCTCTGCACGCACTGCAGGGAATACGGGCCTCATCTCACGGCGAGGGGGAAGTCTCATGGTTTTTCTCCAGTCGCGGCGGGAACCTGGGCTATATTCTCGAGTTACGACGGGGATGGCCCTTCCACACACGTGTTTGTTCAGCGACCTCAGGACTCCTGCCTAGTTGCGAGGGAAAACTCGGGATTCTCCTCGAGGCATTGCAGGGCAATTGTGACGCCTTTCCAGCTTAGGCAGGAAACCAAGTGTCCCTTTCCACGTGCCACAGGAATCCTGGGACTCCTATCAAGTTTCACGAGGAGTCAGGCATCGTCTCCTTTGGAGGCACTTATCTCCGCATACCTCTGGAATTTTCAAAGGATGTGAGGCCTCCGGTCGCGATGAGGTGGGGAACAAGTGTTTCTCTGTGGTCTCCACAGGGGATTCAGACATCCTTTCGTCTTGGGAGATGCAAGACGAGCCTGCATTCAAGTTACTGCAGGGATATCCGGCCTGATTTCGAGTCAGGGCATCGCGGTGTCCATTCCACTTGAGGCCGCAAACTCAGGGTCCCTCTCACATACCTAGAGCTGAGAGAAGCCTCCTCTTGAGGTGCTTGTGGTAAGGTGGTATTCCTCTGGAGTCGAAGCCAGGGACTAACCTCCCATCTGATTTTTGGTCCACGGAGCTCTTTCGTGTTGCTACGGTGACCTCAGGATCCCTCTAGCCTTGAAACAGTGTTCTTGGGGTTTCTCTGGAGTGCCATCAAGTAAATCAAGGCTCCTTTCATATGTGATGTGCAACATGGAATTGCTCTGCACGCAGTGCAGGGGAATCGGGCCTCATCTCGCGGCGAGGGGGAAGTCTCATGGTTTTTCTCGAGTTGCGGCGGGAACCTGGGGTATATTCTCGAGTTACGACGGGGATGGCCCTTCCACACACGTGTTTGTTCAGCGACGTCAGGACTCCTGCCTAGTTGCGAGGGGAAACTCGGGATTCTCTTCGAGGCTTGGCAGGACAATTGAGACGCCTCTCCAGCTGAGGCGGGAGACCAAGAGTCCCTTTCCACGGGCCACGGAAATCCTGGGACTCCTATCAAGTTTCACCAGGAGTCAGGCATCGTCTCCTTTGGAGGCACTGATCTCCTCGTACCTCTGGAGTTTTCAAAGGATGTGAGGCCTCTGGTCGCGATGAGGTGGGGAACTAGGTCTTTTTCTGTGGTCTCCACAGGGGATTCAGATATTCTTTGGTCTTGGGAGATGCAAGACGAGCCTGCATTCAAGTCACTGCAGGGATATCAGGCCTTATTTCGAGTCAGGGCATCGCGGTGTCCATTACACGTGAGGCCGCAAACTCAGGGTCCCTCTCACATACCAAGAGCTGAGAGAAGCCTCCTCTTGAGGTGCTTGTGGTAAGGTGCTATTCCTATGGAGTCTAAGCCAGGGACTAACCTCTCATCTCGGGTTGATTTTTGGTCCACGGAGCTCTTTCATGTTGCTACAGTGACCTCAGGATCCCGCTAGCCTTGAAACAGTGTTCCTGGGGTTTCTATAGAGTGCCATCAAGGAATCAAGGCTCCTTTCATGTGTGATGTGCATCACGGAATTGCTCTGCATGCAGTGCAGGGGAATTGGGCCTCATCTCGAGGCGAGGGGGAATTCTCATGGTTTTTCTCGAGTTGCGGCGGGAACCTGGAATATATTCTCGAGTTACGACGAGGATGGCCCTTCCACACACGTGTTTGTTGAGCGATGTCAGGACTCCTGCCTACTTGCGAGGGACAACTCGGGATTCTCCTCGAGGCTTGTCAGGGCAATTGGGACGCCTCTCCAGCTGAGGCGGGAGACCAAGGGTCCCTTTCCACGTGCCACAGGAATTCTGGGACTCCTATCAAGTTTCAGGAGGAGTCAGACATCGACTCCTTTGGAGGCACTGATCTCCGCGTATCTCTGGAGTTTTCAAAGGATGTGAGGCCTCCGGTCGCGATGAGGTGGGGAACAAGGTCTTTCTCTGTGGTCTCCACAGGGGATTCAGACATCCTTTCGTCTTGGGAGATGCAAGACGAGCCTGCATTCAAGTCACTGCAGGGATATCCGGCCTTATTTCGAGTCAGGGCATCTCGGTGTCCATTCCACTTGAGGCCGCAAACTCAGGGTCCCTCTCACATACCTAGAGATGAGAGACCCTCCTCTTGAGGTGCTTGTGGTAAGGTGGTATTCCTCTGGAGTGGAATCCAGGGACTAACCTCTCATCTCGAGTTGATTCTTGGTCCTCGGAGCTCTTTCGTGTTGCTCCAGTGACTTCAGGATCCCTCTAGCCTTGAAACAGTGTTCTTGGGGTTTCTCTGGAATGCCATTAAGGAAATAAAGGCTCCTTTCATGTGTGATGTGCAACACGGAATTGCTCTGCACGCAGTCAACGGAATCGGACCTCATTTCGCGGCCAGGGGGAAGTCTCATGGTTTTTCTCGAGTTGCGGCGGGAACCTGGCGTATATTTTCGAGTTACGATGGAGATTGCGCTTCCACTCACGTGTTTGAACAGCAACGATAGGACTCCTGCCTAGTGGCGACGGACAATTTGAGATTCTCCTCGAGGTTTGGCAGGGCAATTGGGACGCCTGTCCAGCTGAGGCGGGAGACCAAGGGTCCCTTTCAACGTGCCACAGGAATCCTGGGACTCCTATCAAGTTTCACGAGGAGTCAGGCATCGTCTCCTTTGGAGGCACTGATCTCCGCGTACCTCTGGAGTTTTCAAAGGATGTGAGGCCTCCGGTCGCGATGAGGTGGGGAGCTAGGTCTTTCTCTGTGGTCTCCACAGGGAATTCAGACATCCTTTCATCTTGGGAGATTCAAGACGAGCCTGCATTCAAGACACTGCAGGGATATCCGGACTTATTTCGAGTCAGGGCATCCCCGTGTCCATTCCACTTGAGGCCGCAAACTCAGGGTCCCTCTCACATACCTAGAGCTTAGAGAAGCCTCCTCTTGAGGTGCTTGTGGTAAGCTGGTATTCCTCTGGAGTCGAAGTCAGGGACAAACCTCTCATCTCGGGTTGATTTTTGGTCCACGGAGCTCTTTCATGTTGCTACAGTGACCTCAGGATCCCACTAGCCTTGAAACAGTGTTCTTGGGGTTTCTCTCGAGTGCCATCAAGGAAATCAAGGCTCCTTTCATGTGTGATGTGCAACACGGAATTGCTCTGCACGCAGTGCAGGGGAATCGGGCCTCATCTCGCGGCGAGGGGGAAGTCTCATGGTTTTTCTCGAGTTGCGGCGGGAACCTGGGGTATATTCTCGAGTTACGACGGGGATGGCCCTTCCAAACACGTGTTTGTTCAGTGAAGTCAGGACTCCTGCCTAGTTGCGAGGGACAACTCGGAATTCTCCTCGAGACTTGGCAGGGCAATTGGGCCGCCTCTCGACCAGTGGCGGGAGACCAAGTGTCCCTTTCCACCTGCCACGGGAATCCTAGGACTTCTATCAAGTTTCACGAGGAGTCAGACATCGTCTCCTTTGGAGGCACTGATCTCCCCGAACCTCTGGAGTTTTCAAAGTATGTGAGGCCTCCGGTCGCGATGAGGTGGGAAAGTAGGTCTTTCTCTGTTTTCTCCATAGGGGACTCAGACATCCTTTCGTCTTGGGAGATGCAAGACGAGCCTGCATTCAAGTCACTGCAGGGATATCCGGCCTTATTTCGAGTCAGGGCATCCCCGTGTCCATTCCACTTCAGACCGCACACTCAGGGTCCCTCTCACATACCTAGAGCTGAGAGAAGCCTCCTCTTTAGGTGCTTGTGGTAAGGTGGTATTCCTCTGGAGTGGAAGCCAGGGACTAACCTCTCATCTCGAGTTGTTTCTTGGTCCACGGAGCACTTTCTTGTTGCTCCAGTGACCTCAGGATCCCTCTAGCCTTGAAACAGAGTTCTTGGAGTTTCTCTGGAGTGCCATCAAGGAAATCAAGGCTCCTTTCATTTGTGATGTGCAACACGGCATTGCTCTGCACGCAGTGCAGGGGAATTGGGCCTAATCTCGCGGCGAGGGGAAAGTCTCATTGTTTTTCTCGAGTTGTGGCGGGAACCTGGGGTATATTCTCGAATTACGACGGGGATGGCCCTTCCACACACGTGTTTGTTCAGCGACGTCAGGTCTCCTGCCTAGTTGCAAGGGACAACTCGGGATTCTCCTCGAGGCTTGGCAGGGCAATTGGGACGCCTGTCCAGCTGAGGCGGGAGACCAAGGGTCCCTTTCCACGTGCCACAGGAATCCTGGGACTCCTATCAAGTTTCACGAGGAGTCAGGCATCGTCTCCTTTAGAGGCACTGATCTCCGCGTACCTCTGGAGTTTTCAAAGGATGTGAGGCCGCCGGTCCCGATGAGGTGGGGAACTAGGTCTTTCTCTGTGGTCTCCACAGGGGATTGAGACATCCTTTCGTTTGGGGAGATGCAAGACGAGCCTGCTTTCAAGTCACTGCAGGGATATCCGGCATTATTTCGAGTCAGGTCATCCCCGTGTCCATTCCACGTGAGGCCTCAAACTCAGTGTCCCTCTCACATACCTAGAGCTGAGAGAAGCCTCCTCTTGAGGTGCTTGTGGTAAGGTGGTATTCCTCTGGAGTCGAAGCCAGGGACAAACCTCTCATCTTGGGTTAATTTTTGGTCAACGGAGCTCTTTCGTGTTGCTACAGTGACCTCAGGATCCCTCTAGCCTTGAAACAGTGTTCTTGGGGTTTCTCTGGAGTGCCATCACGGAAATCAAGGCTCCTTTCATGTGTGATGTGCAACACGGAATTGCTCTGCACGCAGTGCAGGGGAATCGGGCCTCATCTCGCGGCGAGGGGGAAGTGTCATGATTTTTCTCGAGTTGCGGCGGGAACCTGGGTTATATTCTCGAGTTACGACCGGGATTGCCATTCCACAAACGTGTTTGTTCAGCGACGTCAGGATTCCTGCCTAGTTGCAAGGGACAACTCGGGATTCTCCTCGAGGTTTGGCAGGGCAATTGGAACGCCTCTCCAGCTGAGGCCGGAGACCAAGGGTCCCTTTCAACGTGCCACAGGAATCCTGGGACTCCTATCAAGTTTCACGAGGAGTCAGGCATCGTCTCCTTTGGGGGCACTGATCTCCGCGTACCTCTGGAGTTTTCAAAGGAGGTGAGGCCTCCGGTCGCGATAAGGTGGGGAACTAGGTCTTTCTTTGTGGTCTCCACAAGGGATTCAGACATCCTTTCGTCTTGGGAGATGCAAGACGAGCCTGTATTCAAGTCACTGCAGGGATATCCGGCCTTATTTCAAGTCAGGGCATCCCCGTGTCCATTCCACTTGAGGCCGCAAACTCAGGGTCCCTCTCACATACCTAGAGCTGAGAGAAGCCTCCTCTTGAGGTGCTTGTGGTAAGGTGGTATTCCTCTGGAGTCGAAGCCAGGGACAAACCTCTCATCTCGGGTTGATTTTTGGTCCACGGAGCTCTTTCATGTTGCTACAGTGACCTCAGAATCCCTCTAGCCTTGAAACAGTGTTCTTGGGGTTTCTCTGGAGTGCCATCAAGGAAATCAAGGCTCCTTTCATGTGTGATGTGCAACATGGAATTGCTCTGCACCCAGTGCAGGGGAATCGGGCCTCATCTCGCGGCGAGGGGGAAGTCTCATGGTTTTTCTCGAGTTGCGGCATGAACCTGGGATATATTCTCGAGTTACCACGGGGATGGCCCTTACACAAACGTGTTTGTATTGTGACGTCAGGACTCCTGCCTAGTTGCGAGGGACAACTCGGGATTCTCCTCGAGGCTTGGCAGGGCAATTGGGACGCCTCTCCAGCTGAGGGCGGAGACCAAGGGTCCCTTTCCACGTGCCACAGCAATCCTGGGACTCCATCAAGTTTCACGAGGAGTCAGGCATCGTCTCCTTTGGAGGCACTGATCTCCGCGTACCTCAGGAGTTTTCAAAGGATCTGAGGCCTCTGGTCGCGATGAGGTCGGGAACTAGGTCTTTCTCTGTGGTCTCCACAGGGGATTCAGACATCCTTTTGTCTTGGGAGATGCAAGACGAACCTGCATTCAAGTCACTGCAGGGATATCCGGCCTTATTTCGAGTCAGGGCATCCTCGTTTCCATTCCACGTGAGGCTGCAAACTCAGGGTCCCTCTCACATACCTAGAGCTGAGAGAAGCCTCCTCTTGAGGTGCTTGTGGTAAGGTGGTATTCCTCTGGAGTCGAAGCCAGGGACAAACTTCTCATCTCGAGTTGATTTTTGGTTCACGGAGCTCTTTCGTGTTGCTACGGTGACCTCAGGATCCCTCTAGCCTTGAAACAGTGTTCTTGGGGTTTCTCTGGAGTGCCATCAAGGAAATCAAGGCTCCTTTCATGTGTGATGTGCAACATGGAATTGCTCTGCACGCAGTGCAGGGGAATCGGGGCTCATCTCGCGGCGAGGGGAAGTCTCATGGTTTTTCTCGAGTTGCGGCGGGAACCTGGGGTATATTCTCGAGCTACGACGGGGATGGCCCTTCCACACACGTGTTTGTACAGTGAAGTCAGGACTCCTGCCTAGTTTCGAGGGACAACTCGGGATTCTCCTCGAGGCTTGGCAGGGCAATTGGGACCCCTCTCCACCTGAGGCGGGAGACCAAGTGTCCCTTTCGACGTGCCGCAGGAATCCTGGGACTCCTATAAAGTTTCACGAGGAGTCAGGCATCGTCTCTTTCGGAGGCACTGATCTCCGCATACCTCTGGAGTTTTCAAAGGATGTGAGGCCTCCGGTCGTGATGAGGTGCGGAACTACGTCTTTCTCTGTGGTCTCCACATGGGATTCAGCCATCCTTTTGTCTTGGGAGATGCAAGAGGAGCCTGCATTCAAGTCACTGCAGGGATATCCGGCCTTATTTCTAGACAGGGCATCGCGGTGTCCATTCCACATGAGGCCTCAAACTCAGGGTCCCTCTCTCATACCAAGAGCTCAGAGAAGCCTCCTCTTGAGGTGCTTGTGGTAAGGGGGTATTCCTCTGGAGTCGAAGCCAGGGACTAACCTCTCATCTCGAGTTGATTTTTGGTCCACGGAGCTCTTTCGTGTTCCTCCAGTGACCTCAGGATCCCTCTAGCCTTGAAACAGTGTTGTTGGCGTTTCTCTGGCGTGCCATCAAGGAAATCAAGGCTCCTTTCATTTGTGACATGCAACAAGTAATTGCTCTGCACGCAGTGCAGGGGAATCGGGTCTCATCTCGCGGCGAGGGGGAAGTCTCATTGTTTTTCTCGAGTTGCGGCGGGAACCTGAGGTATATTCTCGAGTTACGACGGGGATGGCCCTTCCACACACGTGTTTGTACTGTGACGTCAGGACTCCTGCCTAGTTGCGAGGGACAACTCGGGATTCTCCTCGAGGCGTGGCAGGACAATTGGGACGCCTAACCAGCTGAGGTGGTAGACCAAGTGTCCCTTTCCACGTGCCACGGTAATCCTAGGACTCCTATCAAATTTCACGAGGAGTCAGGCATCGTCTCCTTTGGAGGCACTGATCTCCGCGTACCTCTGGAGTTTTCAAAGGATGTGAGGCCTCCGGTCGCGATGAGGTGGGGAACTAGGTCTTTCTCTGTGGTCTCCACAGGGGATTCAGACATCCTTTCGTTTTGGGAGATGCAAGACGAGCCTGCATTTAAGTCACTGCAGGGATATCCGGCCTTATTTCGAGTCAGGGCATCTCGGTGTCCATTCCACTTAAGGCCGCAAACTCAGGGTCCCTCTCACATACCTAGAGATGAGAGACCCTCCTCTTGAGGTGCTTGTGGTAAGGTGGTATTCCTCTGGAGTCGAATCCAGGGACTAACCTCTCATCTCGAGTTGATTCTTGGTCCACGGAGCTCTTTCGTGTTGCTCCAGTGACCTCAGGGTCCCTCTAGCCTTGAAACAGTGTTCTTGGGGTTTCTCTGGAGTGCAATCAAGGAAATCAAGGCTCCTTTCATGTGTGATGTGCAACAGGGAATTGCTCTGCACGCAGTCAACGGAATCGGACCTCATTTCGCGGCGAGGGGGAAGTCTCATGGTTTTTCTCGAGTTGCGGCGGGAACCTGGCGTATATTTTCGAGTTACGATGGAGATTGCGCTTCCACTCACGTGTTTGAACAGCAACCATAGCACTCCTGCCTAGTGGCGACGGACAATTTGGGATTCTCCTCGAGGCTTGGCAGGGTATTGGGACGCCTGCCCAGCTGAGGCGGGAGACCAAGGGTGCCTTTCCACGTGCCACAGGAATCCTGGGACTCCTATCAAGTTTCACGAGGAGTCAGGCATCGTCTCCTTTGGAGGCACTGATCTCCGCGTACCTCTGAAGTTTTCAAAGGATGTGAGGCCTCCGGTCGCGAGAGGTGGGGAACTAGGTCTTTCTCTGTGGTCTATACAGGGGATTCAGACATCCTTTCGTCTTGGGAGATGCAAGACGAGCCTGCATTCCAGTCACTGCAGGGATATCCGGCCTTATTTCGAGTCAGGGCATCGCGGTGTCCATTCCACTTGAGGCCGCAAACTCAGGGTCCCTCTCACATACCTAGAGCTGAGAGAAGCCTCCTCTTGAGGTGCTTGTGGTAAGGTGGTATTGCTCTGGAGTCGAAGCCAGGGACTATCCTCTCATCTCGAGGTGATTTTTGGTCCACGGAGCTCTTTCATGTTGCTACGGTGACCTCAGGATCCCTCTAGCCTTGAAACAGTGTTCTTGGGGTTTCTATGGAGTTCCATGAAGGAAATCAAGGCTCCTTTCATGTGTGATGTGCAACACGAAACTGCTCTGCACGCAGTGCACGGGAATCGGGCCTCATCTCGCGTCGAGGGGGAAGTCTCATGGTTTTTCTCGAGTTGCGACGGGAACCTGGGGTATACTCACGAGTTACGACGGGGATGGCCCTTACACAAACGCGTTTGTACTGTGACGTCAGGACTCCTGCCTAGTTGCGAGGGACAACTCGGGATTCTCCTCGAGGCTTGGCAGGGCAATTGGGACGCCTCTCCAACTGAGGTGGTAGACCAAGGGTCCCTTTCCAGGTGCCACAGGAATCCTGGGACTCCTATCAAGTTTCACGAGGAGTCAGGCATCGTCTCCTTTGGAGGCACTGATCTCCGCGTACCTCTGGAGTTTTCAAAGGAGGTGAGGCCTCCGGTCGCGATGAGGTGGGGAACTAGGTCTTTCTCTGTGGTCTCCACAGGGGATTCAGATATCCTTTCGTCTTGGGAGTTGCAAGACGAGCCTGCATTCAAGTCACTGCAGGGATATCCGGCCTTATTTCGAATCAGGGCATCGTGGTGTCCATTACACGTGAGGCCGCAAAATCAGGGTCCCTCTCACATACCTAGAGCTAAGAGAAGCCTCCTCTTGAGGTGCTTGTGGTAAGGTGGTATTCCTCTGGAGTCGAAGCCAGGGACAAACCTCTCATCTTGGGTTGATTTTTGGTCCACGGAGCTCTTTCATGTTGCTACAGTGACCTCAGAATCCCTCTAGCCTTGAAACAGTGTTCTTGGGGTTTCTCTGGAGTGCCATCAAGGAAATCAAGGCTCCTTTCATGTGTGATGTGCAGCACGGAATTGCTCTGCACGCAGTGCAGGGGAATCGGGCCTCATCTCGCGGCGAGGGGGAAGTCTCATGGTTTTTCTCGAGTTGCGGCGGGAACCTGGGGTATATTGTCGAGTTACGACGGGGATGGCCCTTCCACACACGTGTTTGTTCAGCGACGTCAGGACTCCTGCCTAGTTGCGAGGGAAAACTCGGGATTTTCCTCGAGGCTTGGCAGGGCAATTGGGCCGCCTCTCGACCAGAGGCGGGAGACCAAGTGTCCCTTTCCACATGCCACGGGAATCCTGGGACTCCTATCAAGTTTCACGAGAATCAGACATCGTCTCCTTTGGAGGCACAGATCTCCCCGTACCTCTGGAGTTTTCAAAGTATGTGAGGCCTCAGGTCGCGATGAGGTGGGAAACTAGGTCTTTCTCTGTTTTCTCCACAGGGGATTCAGACATCCTTTCGTCTTGGGAGATGCAAGACGAGCCTGCATTCAAGTCACTGCAGGGATATCCGGCCTTATTTCGAGTCAGGGCATCGCGGTGTCCATTCCACTTGAGGCCGCAAACTCAGGGTCTCTCTCACATACCTAGAGCTGAGAGAAGCCTCCTCTTGAGGTGCTTGTGGTAAGGTGGTATTGCTCTGGAGTCGAAGCCAGGGACTAACCTCTCATCTCGTGTTGATTTTTGGTCCACGGAGCTCTTTCATGTTGCCACAGTGACCTCAGGATCCCTCTACCCTTGAAACAGTGTTCTTGGGGTTTCTCTGGAGTGCCATCAAGGAAATCAAGGCTCCTTTCATGTGTGATGTGCAACACGAAACTGCTCTGCACGTAGTGCAAGGGAATCGGGCCTCATCTCGCGTCGAGGGGGAAGTCTCATGGTTTTTCTCGAGTTGCGGCGGGAACCTGGGGTATATTCTCGAGTTACGACGCGGATGGCCCTTCCACACACGTGCTTGTTCAGCGACGTCAGGACTCTTGCCTAGTTGCGAGGGACAACTCGGGATTCTCCTCGAGGCTTGGCAGGGCAATTGGGCCGCCTTTCCAGCTTAGGCGGGAGACCAAGGGTCCATTTCCACGTGCCACAGGAATCCTGAGACTCCTATCAAGTTTCACGAGGAGTCAGGCATCGTCTCCTTTGGAGGCACTGATCTCCGCGTACCTCTGGAGTTTTCAAAGGATGTGAGGCCTCCGGTCGCGATGAGGTGGGGAACTAGGTCTTTCTCTGTGGTCTCCACAGGGGATTCAGACATCCTTTCGTCTTGGGAGATGCAAGATGAGCCTGCATTCAAGTCACTGCAGGGACATCCGGCCTTATTTCGAGTCAGGGCATCACGGTGACCATTCCACTTGAGGCCGCAAACTCTGCGTCCCTCTCATATCCCTAGAGCTGAGAGAAGCCTCCTCTTGAGGTGCTTGTGGTAAGGTGGTATTCCTATGGAGTGGAAGCCAGGGACTAACCTCTCATCTCGAGTTGATTTTTGGTCCACGGGGCCCTTTCGTGTTGCTCCAGTGACCTCAGGATCCCTCTAGCTTTGAAACAGAATTCTTGGGGTTTCTCTGGAGTGCCATCAAGGAATTAAGGCTCCTTTCATGTGTGATGTGCATCACGGAATTGCTCTGCATGCAGTGCAGGGGAATCCGGCCTCATCTCGAGGCAAGGGGCAATTCTGATGGTTTTTCTCGAGTTGCGGCGGGAACCTGGGGTATATTCTCGAGTTACGACGGGGATGGCCCTTCCACACACGTGTTTGTTCAGCGATGTCAGGATTCCTGCCTACTTGCGAGGGACAACTCGGGATTCTCCTCGAGGCTTGGCAGGGCAATTGGGACGCCTCTCCAGCTGAGGCGGGAGACCAAGGGTACCTTTCCACGTGCCACAGGAATCCTGGGACTCCTATCAAGTTTCACGAGGAGTCAGGCATCGTCTCCTTTGGAGGCACTGATCTCCACGTCCCTCGGGAGTTTTCAAAGGATGTGAGGCCGCCGGTCCCGATGAGCTGGGGAACTAGGTCTTTCTCTGTGGTCTATACAGGGGATTCAGACATCCTTTCGTCTTGGGAGATGCAAGACGAGCCTGCATTCCAGTCACTGCAGGGATATCCGGCCTTATTTCGAGTCAGGGCATCGCGGTGTCCATTCCACTTGAGGCCGCAAACTCAGGGTCCCTCTCACATACCTAGAGCTGAGAGAAGCCTCCTGTTGAGGTGCTTGTGGTAAGGTGGTATTGCTCTGGAGTCGAAGCCAGGAACTAACCTCTCATCTCGAGGTGATTTTTGGTCCACGGAGCTCTTTCATGTTGCTACGGTGACCTCAGGATCCCTCTAGCCTTGAAACAGTGTTCTTGGGGTTTCTATGGAGTGCCATGAAGGAAATCAAGGCTCCTTTCATGTGTGATGTGCAACACGAAACTGCTCTGCACGCAGTGCATGGGAATCGGGCCTCATCTCGCGTCGAGGGGGAAGTCTCATGGTTTTTCTCCAGTTGCGGCGGGAACCTGGGGTATATTCTCGAGTTACGACGGGGATGGCCCTTACACAAACGTGTTTGTACTGTGACGTCAGGACTCCTGCCTAGTTGCGAGGGACAACTCGGGATTCTCCTCGAGGCTTGGCAGGGCAATTGGGACGCCTCTCCAAGTGAGGTGGTAGACCAAGGGTCCCTTTCCAGGTGCCACAGGAATCCTGGGACTCCTATCAAGTTTCACGAGGAGTCAGGCATCGTCTCCTTTGGAGGCACTGATCTCCGCGTACCTCTCTAGTTTTCAAAGGAGGTGAGGCCTCCGGTCGCGATGAGGTGGGGAACTAGGTCTTTCTCTGTGGTCTCCACAGGGGATTGAGACATCCTTTCGTCTTGGGAGATGCAAGACGAGCCTGCTTTCAAGTCACTGCAGGGATATCCGGCATTATTTCGAGTCAGGGCATCGCGGTGTCCATTCCACGTGAGGCCTCAAACTCAGTGTCCCTCTCACATACCTAGAGCTGAGAGAAGCCTCCTCTTGAGGTGCTTGTGGTAAGGTAGTATTCCTCTGGAGTCGAAGCCAGGGACAAACCTCTCATCTCGGGTTGATTTTTGGTCAACGGAGCTCTTTCATGTTGCTACAGTGACCTCAGGATCCCTCTAGCCTTGAAACAGTGTTCTTGGGGTTTCTCTGGAGTGCCATCAAGGAAATCAAGGCTCCTTTCATGTGTGATGTGCAACACGGAATTGCTCTGCACGCAGTGCAGGGGAATCGGGCCTCATCTCGCGGCGAGGGGGAAGTGTCATGATTTTTCTCGAGTTGCGGCGAGAACCTGGGGTATATTCTCGAGTTACGACCGGGATTGCCATTCCACAAACGTGTTTGTTCAGCGATGTCAGGATTCCTGCCTAGTTGCAAGGGACAACTCGGGATTCTCCTCGAGGTTTGGCAGGGCAATTGGGACGCCTCTCCAGCTGAGGCCGGAGACCAAGGGTCCCTTTCCACGTGCCACAGGAATCCTGGGACTCCTATCAAGTTTCACGAGGAGTCAGGCATCGTCTCCTTTGGGGGCACTGATCTCCGCGTACCTCTGGAGTTTTCATAGGAGGTGAGGCCTCCGGTCGCGATGAGGTGGGGAACTAGGTCTTTCTTTGTGGTCTCCACAAGGGATTCAGACATCCTTTCGTCTTGGGAGATGCAAGACGAGCCTGCATTCAAGTCACTGCAGGGATATCCGGCCTTATTTCAAGTCAGGTCATCCCCGTGTCCATTCCACTTGAGGCCGCAAACTCAGGATCCCTCTCACATACCTAGAGCTAAGAGAAGCCTCCTCTTGAGGTGCTTGTGGTAAGGTGGTATTCCTCTGGAGTCGAAGCAAGGGACAAACCTCTCATCTCGGGTTGATTTTTGGTCCACGGAGCTCTTTCATGTTGCTACAGTGACCTCAGGATCCCTCTAGCCTTGAAACAGTGTTCTTGGGGTATCTCTGGAGTGCCATCAAGGAAATCAAGGCTCCTTTCATGTGTGATGTGCAACATGGAATTGCTCTGCACGCAGTGCAGGGGAATCGGGCCTCATCTCGCGGCGAGGGGGAAGTCTCAAGGTTTTTCTCGAGTTGCGGCATGAACATGGGATATATTCTCGAGTTACCACGGGGATGGCCCTTACACAAACGTGTTTGTATTGTGACGTCAGGACTCCTGCCTAGTTGCGAGGGACAACTCGGGATTCTCCTCGAGGCTTGGCAGGGCAATTGGGACGCCTCTCCAGCTGAAGGCGGAGACCAAGGGTCCCTTTCCACGTGCCACAGCAATCCTGGGACTCCTATCAAGTTTCACGAGGGGTCAGGCATCGTCTCCTTTGGAGGCACTGATCTCCGCGTACCTCAGGAGTTTTCAAAAGATCTGAGGCCTCTGGTCGTGATGAAGTGCGGAACTAGGTCTTTCACTGTGGTCTCCATAGGGGATTCAGACATCCTTTTGTCTTGGGAGATGCAAGACGAGCCTGCATTCAAGTCACTGCAGGGATATCCAGCCTTATTTCGAGTCAGGGCATCCTCGTTTCCATTCCACGTGAGGCTGCAAACTCAGGGTCCCTCTCACATACCTAGAGCTGAGAAAAGCCTCCTCTTGAGGTGCTTGTGGTAAGGTGGTATTCCTCTGGAGTCGAAGCCAGGGACAAACTTCTCATCTCGAGTTGATTTTTCGTCCACGGAGCTCTTTCGTGTTCCTTCGGTGAGCTCAGGATCCCTCTAGCCTTGAAACAGTGTTCTTGGGGTTTCTCTGGAGTGCCATGAAGGAAATCAAGGCTCTTTTCATGTGTGATGTGCAACATGGAATTGCTCTGCACGCAGTGCAGGGGAATCGGGCCTCATCTCATGGCGAGGGGGAAGTCTCATGGTTTTTCTCGAGTTGCGGCGGGAACCTGGGGTATATTCTCGAGGTACGAAGGGGATGGCCCTTCCACACACGTGTTTGTTCAGCGACGTCAGGACTTCTGCCTAGTTGCGAGGGGAAACTCGGGATTCTCCTCGCGGCTTGGCAGGACAATTGACACGCCTCTCCAGCTGAGGCGGGAGACCAAGAGTCCCTTTCCACGGGCCACGGGAATCCTGGGACTCCTATCAAGTTTCACGAGGAGTCAGGCATCGTCTCCTTTGGAGGCACTGATCTCCGCGTACCTCTGGAGTTTTCAAAGGATGTGAGGCCTCTGGTAGCGATGAGGTGGGGAACTAGGTCTTTCTCTGTGGTCTCCACAGGGGATTCAGATATCCTTTCGTCTTGGGAGATGCAAGACGAGCCTGCATTCAAGTCACTGCAGGGATATCCGGCCTTATTTCGAATCAGGGCATCGCGGTGTCCATTACACGTGAGGCCGCAAAATCAGGGTTCCTCTCACATACCTAGAGCTAAGAGAAGCCTCCTCTTGAGGTGCTTGTGGTAAGGTGGTATTCCTCTGGAGTCGAAGCCAGGGACAAACCTCTCATCTCGGGTTGATTTTTGGTCCACGGAGCTCTTTCATGTTGCTACAGTGACCTCAGAATCCCTCTAGCCTTGAAACAGTGTTCTTGGGGTTTCTCTCGAGTGCCATCAAGGAAATCAAGGCTCCTTTCATGTGTGATGTGCAGCACGGAATTACTCTGCACGCAGTGCAGGGGAATCGGGTCTCATCTCGAGGCGAGGGGGAAGTCTCATGGTTTTTCTCGAGTTGCGGCGGGAACCTGGGGTATATTGTCGAGTTACGACGGGGATGGCCCTTCCACACACGTGTTTGTTCAGGGACGTCAGGACTCCTGCCTAGTTGCGAGGGACAACTCGGGATTCTCCTCGAGGCTTGGCAGGGCAATTGGGACGCCTCTCCAGCTGAGGCGGGAGACCAAGGGTCCCTTTCCATGTGCCACAGGAATCCTGGGACTCCTATCAAGTTTCTCGAGGAGTCAGGCATCGTCTCCTTTGGAGGCACTGATATCCGCTTACCTCTGGAGTTTTCAAAGGAGGTGAGGCCTCCGGTCGCGATGAGGTGGGGAACTAGGTCTTTCTCTGTGGTCTCCACAGGGGATTGAGACATCCTTTCGTCTTGGGAGATGCAAGACGCGCCTGCTTTCAAGTCACTGCAGGGATATCCGGCCTTATTTCGAATCAGGTCATCCCCGTGTCCATTCCACGTGAGGCCTCAAACTCAGGGTCCCTCTCACATACCTAGAGCTGAGAGAAGCCTCCTCTTTAGGTGCTTGTGGTAAGGTGGTATTCCTCTGGAGTCGAAGCCAGGGACAAACCTCTCATCTCGGGTTGATTTGTGGTCCACGGAGCTCTTTCATGTGCTACAGTGACCTCAGGATCCCTCTAGCCTTGAAACAGTGTTCTTGGGCTTTCTCTGGAGTGCCATCAAGGAAATCAAGGCTCCTTTCATGTGTGATGTGCAACACGGAATTGCTCTGCATGCAGTGCAGGGGAATCGGGCCTCATCTTGCGGCGAGGGGGAAGTCTCATGGTTTTTCTCGAGTTGCGGCGGGAACCTGGGGTATATTCTCGAGTTACGACGGGGATGGCCCTTCCACACACGTGTTTGTACAGTGAAGTCAGGACTCCTGCCTAGTTGCGAGGGACAACTCGGGATTCTCCTCGAGGCTTGGCAGGGCAATTGGGATGCCTCTCCACCTGAGGCGGAAGACCAAGTGTCCCTTTCGACATGCCGCAGGAATCCTGGGACTCCTATAAAGTTTCACGAGGAGTCAGGCATCGTCTCTTTCGGAGGCACTGATCTCCGCATACCTCTGGAGTTTTCAAAGGATGTGAGGCCTCCGGTCGTGATGAGGTGGGGAACTAGGTCTTTCTCTGTGGTCTCCACATGGGATTCAGCCATCCTTTTGTCTTGGGAGATGCAAGACGAGCCTGCATTCAAGTCACTGCAGGGATATCCGGCCTTATTTCTAGACAGGGCATCGCGGTGTCCATTCCACGTGAGGCCGCAAACTCAGGGTCCCTCTCACATACCAAGAGCTCAGAGAAGCCTCCTCTTGAGGTGCTTGTGGTAAGGGGGTATTCCTCTGGAGTCGAAGCCAGGGACTAACCTCTCATCTCGAGTTGATTTTTGGTCCACGGAGCTCTTTCGTGTTGCTACAGTGACCTCAGGATCCCTCTAGCCTTGAAACAGTGTTGTTGGGGTTTCTCTGGCGTGACATCAAGGAAATCAAGGCTCCTTTCATTTGTGACGTGCAACAAGTAATTGCTCTGCACGCAGTGCAGGGGAATCGGGTCTCATCTCGCGGCGAGGGGGAAGTCTCATGGTTTTTCTCGAGTTGCGGCGGGAACCTGGGGTATATTCTCGAGTTACGACGGGGATGGCCCTTACACAAACGTGTTTGTACTGTGACGTCAGGACTCCTGCCTAGTTGCGAGGGACAACTCGGGATTCTCCTCGAGGCTTGGCAGGACAATTGGGACGCCTCTCCAGCTGAGGTGGTAGACCAAGGGTCCCTTTCCAGGTGCCACAGGAATCCTGGGACTCCTATCAAGTTTCACGAGGAGTCAGGCATTGTCTCCTTTGGAGGCACTGATCTCCGCGTACCTCTGGAGTTTTCAAAGGAGGTGAGGCCTCCGGTCGCGATGAGGTGGGGAACTAGGTCTTTCTCTGTGGTCTCCACAGGGGATTGAGACATCCTTTCCACTTGGGAGATGCAAGACGAGCCTGGTTTCAAGTCACTGCAGGGATATCCGGCATTATTTCGAGTCAGGTCATCCCCGTGTCCATTCCACTTGAGGCCGCAAACTCAGGGTCCCTCTCACATACCTAGAGGTAAGAGAAGCCTCCTCTTGAGGTGCTTGTGGTAAGGTGGTAATCCTCTGGAGTCGAAGCCAGGGACAAACCTCTCATCTCGGGTTGATTTTTGGTCCACGGAGCTCTTTCATGTTGCTACAGTGACCTCAGGATCCCGCTAGCCTTGAAACAGTGTTCTTGGGGTTTCTATAGAGTGCCATCAAGGAAATCAAGGCTCCTTTCCTGTATGATGTGTAACACAGCATTGCTCTGCACGCAGTGCAGGGGAATCGGGCCTCATCTCGCGGCGAGGGGGAAGTGTCATGGTTTTTCTCGAGTTGCGGCGGGAACCTGGGGTATATTCTCGAGTTAGGTCGGGGATGGCACTTTCACACCCGTGTTTGTTCAGCGAAGTCAGGATTCCTGCCTAGTTGCGAGGGACAACTCGGGATTCTCCTCGAGGCTTGGCAGTGCAATTGGGACGCCTCTCCACATGAGGCGGGAGACCAAGTGTCCCTTTCCACGTGCCACGGGAATCCTAGGACTCCTATCAAATTTCACGAGGAGTCAGGCATCGTCTCCTTTGGAGGCACTGATCTCCGCGTACCTCTGGAGTTTTCAAAGGATGTGAGGCCTACGGTCGCGATTAGGTTGGGAACAAGGTCTTTCTCCGTGGTCTCCAAAGGGGATTCAGACATCCTTTCGTCTTGGGAGATGCAAGACGAGCCTGCATTCAAGTCACTGCAGGGATATCCGGCCTCATTTAGAATCAGGGCATCGCGGTGTCCATTCCACGTGAGGCCACAAACTCAGGGTCCCTCTCACATACCTAGAGCTGAGAGAAGCCTCCTCTTGAGGTGCTTGTGGTAAGGTGGTATTCCTCAGGAGTCGAAGCCAGGGACTAACCTCTCATCTCGAGTTGACCTTTAGTCCACGGAGCTCTTTTGTGTTGCTACAGTGACGTCAGGATCCCTCTAGCCTTGAAACAGTGTTCTTGGGATTTCTCTGGAGTGCCATCAAGGAAAACAAGGCTCCTTTCATGTGTGATGTGCAGCACGGAATTGCTCTGCACGCAGTGCAGGGGAATCGGGCCTCATCTCGCGGCGAGGGGGAAGTCTCATGGTTTTTCTCGAGTTGCGGCGGGAACCTGGGGTATATTCTCGAGTTACGATGGGGATGGTCCTTCCACACACGTGTTTGTTCAGCGACGTCAAGACTCCTGCCTAGTTGCGAGGGACAACTCGGGATTCTCCTCGAGGCTTGGCAGGGCAATTGGGACGCCTCTCCAGCTGAGGCGGGAGACCAAGGGTCCCTTTCCACGTGCCACAGGAATCCTGAGACTCCTATCAAGTTTCACGAGGAGTCAGGCATCGTCTCCTTTGGAGGCACTGATCTCCGCGTACCTCTGGAGATTTCAAAGTATGTGAGGCCTCCAGTCGCGATGAGGTGGGGAACTACGTCTTTCTCTGTGGTCTCCACAGGGGATTCAGACATCCTTTTATCTTGTGAGATGCAAGACGAGCCTGCATTCAAGTCACTGCAGGGATATCCGGCCTTATTTCGAGTCAGGGCATCGCGGTGACCATTCCACGTGAGGCCGCAAACTCAGGGTCCCTCTCACATACATAGAGCTGAGAGAAGCCTCCTCTTGCGGTGCTTTTGGTAAGGTGGTATTGCTCTGGAGTCGAAGCCAGGGACTAACCTTTCATCTCGAGTTAACCTTTGGTCCACGGAGGTCCTTGTGTTGCTACATCGACCTCAGGATCCCTCTAGCCTTGAAACAGTGTTCTTGGGGTTTCTCTGGAGTGCCATCAAGGAAATCAAGGCTCCTTTCATGTGTGATATGCATCACGGAATTGCTCTGCACGCACTGCAGGGAATACGGGCCTCATCTCACGGCGAGGGGGAAGTCTCATGGTTTTTCTCCAGTCGCGGCGGGAACCTGGGCTATATTCTCGAGTTACGACGGGGATGGCCCTTCCACACACGTGTTTGTTCAGCGACCTCAGGACTCCTGCCTAGTTGCGAGGGAAAACTCGGGATTCTCCTCGAGGCATTGCAGGGCAATTGTGACGCCTTTCCAGCTTAGGCAGGAAACCAAGTGTCCCTTTCCACGTGCCACAGGAATCCTGGGACTCCTATCAAGTTTCACGAGGAGTCAGGCATCGTCTCCTTTGGAGGCACTTATCTCCGCATACCTCTGGAATTTTCAAAGGATGTGAGGCCTCCGGTCGCGATGAGGTGGGGAACAAGTGTTTCTCTGTGGTCTCCACAGGGGATTCAGACATCCTTTCGTCTTGGGAGATGCAAGACGAGCCTGCATTCAAGTTACTGCAGGGATATCCGGCCTGATTTCGAGTCAGGGCATCGCGGTGTCCATTCCACTTGAGGCCGCAAACTCAGGGTCCCTCTCACATACCTAGAGCTGAGAGAAGCCTCCTCTTGAGGTGCTTGTGGTAAGGTGGTATTCCTCTGGAGTCGAAGCCAGGGACTAACCTCCCATCTGATTTTTGGTCCACGGAGCTCTTTCGTGTTGCTACGGTGACCTCAGGATCCCTCTAGCCTTGAAACAGTGTTCTTGGGGTTTCTCTGGAGTGCCATCAAGTAAATCAAGGCTCCTTTCATATGTGATGTGCAACATGGAATTGCTCTGCACCCAGTGCAGGGGAATCGGGCCTCATCTCGCGGCGAGGGGGAAGTCTCATGGTTTTTCTCGAGTTGCGGCGGGAACCTGGGGTATATTCTCGAGTTACGACGGGGATGGCCCTTCCACACACGTGTTTGTTCAGCGACGTCAGGACTCCTGCCTAGTTGCGAGGGGAAACTCGGGATTCTCTTCGAGGCTTGGCAGGACAATTGAGACGCCTCTCCAGCTGAGGCGGGAGACCAAGAGTCCCTTTCCACGGGCCACGGAAATCCTGGGACTCCTATCAAGTTTCACCAGGAGTCAGGCATCGTCTCCTTTGGAGGCACTGATCTCCTCGTACCTCTGGAGTTTTCAAAGGATGTGAGGCCTCTGGTCGCGATGAGGTGGGGAACTAGGTCTTTTTCTGTGGTCTCCACAGGGGATTCAGATATTCTTTGGTCTTGGGAGATGCAAGACGAGCCTGCATTCAAGTCACTGCAGGGATATCAGGCCTTATTTCGAGTCAGGGCATCGCGGTGTCCATTACACGTGAGGCCGCAAACTCAGGGTCCCTCTCACATACCAAGAGCTGAGAGAAGCCTCCTCTTGAGGTGCTTGTGGTAAGGTGCTATTCCTATGGAGTCTAAGCCAGGGACTAACCTCTCATCTCGGGTTGATTTTTGGTCCACGGAGCTCTTTCATGTTGCTACAGTGACCTCAGGATCCCGCTAGCCTTGAAACAGTGTTCCTGGGGTTTCTATAGAGTGCCATCAAGGAATCAAGGCTCCTTTCATGTGTGATGTGCATCACGGAATTGCTCTGCATGCAGTGCAGGGGAATTGGGCCTCATCTCGAGGCGAGGGGGAATTCTCATGGTTTTTCTCGAGTTGCGGCGGGAACCTGGAATATATTCTCGAGTTACGACGAGGATGGCCCTTCCACACACGTGTTTGTTGAGCGATGTCAGGACTCCTGCCTACTTGCGAGGGACAACTCGGGATTCTCCTCGAGGCTTGGCAGGGCAATTGGGACGCCTCTCCAGCTGAGGCGGGAGACCAAGGGTCCCTTTCCACGTGCCACAGGAATTCTGGGACTCCTATCAAGTTTCAGGAGGAGTCAGACATCGACTCCTTTGGAGGCACTGATCTCCGCGTATCTCTGGAGTTTTCAAAGGATGTGAGGCCTCCGGTCGCGATGAGGTGGGGAACAAGGTCTTTCTCTGTGGTCTCCACAGGGGATTCAGACATCCTTTCGTCTTGGGAGATGCAAGACGAGCCTGCATTCAAGTCACTGCAGGGATATCCGGCCTTATTTAGAGTCAGGGCATCTCGGTGTCCATTCCACTTGAGGCCGCAAACTCAGGGTCCCTCTCACATACCTAGAGATGAGAGACCCTCCTCTTGAGGTGCTTGTGGTAAGGTGGTATTCCTCTGGAGTGGAATCCAGGGACTAACCTCTCATCTCGAGTTGATTCTTGGTCCTCGGAGCTCTTTCGTGTTGCTCCAGTGACTTCAGGATCCCTCTAGCCTTGAAACAGTGTTCTTGGGGTTTCTCTGGAATGCCATTAAGGAAATAAAGGCTCCTTTCATGTGTGATGTGCAACACGGAATTGCTCTGCACGCAGTCAACGGAATCGGACCTCATTTCGCGGCCAGGGGGAAGTCTCATGGTTTTTCTCGAGTTGCGGCGGGAACCTGGCGTATATTTTCGAGTTACGATGGAGATTGCGCTTCCACTCACGTGTTTGAACAGCAACGATAGGACTCCTGCCTAGTGGCGACGGACAATTTGAGATTCTCCTCGAGGTTTGGCAGGGCAATTGGGACGCCTGTCCAGCTGAGGCGGGAGACCAAGGGTCCCTTTCAACGTGCCACAGGAATCCTGGGACTCCTATCAAGTTTCACGAGGAGTCAGGCATCGTCTCCTTTGGAGGCACTGATCTCCGCGTACCTCTGGAGTTTTCAAAGGATGTGAGGCCTCCGGTCGCGATGAGGTGGGGAGCTAGGTCTTTCTCTGTGGTCTCCACAGGGAATTCAGACATCCTTTCATCTTGGGAGATTCAAGACGAGCCTGCATTCAAGACACTGCAGGGATATCCGGACTTATTTCGAGTCAGGGCATCCCCGTGTCCATTCCACTTGAGGCCGCAAACTCAGGGTCCCTCTCACATACCTAGAGCTTAGAGAAGCCTCCTCTTGAGGTGCTTGTGGTAAGCTGGTATTCCTCTGGAGTCGAAGTCAGGGACAAACCTCTCATCTCGGGTTGATTTTTGGTCCACGGAGCTCTTTCATGTTGCTACAGTGACCTCAGGATCCCACTAGCCTTGAAACAGTGTTCTTGGGGTTTCTCTCGAGTGCCATCAAGGAAATCAAGGCTCCTTTCATGTGTGATGTGCAACACGGAATTGCTCTGCACGCAGTGCAGGGGAATCGGGCCTCATCTCGCGGCGAGGGGGAAGTCTCATGGTTTTTCTCGAGTTGCGGCGGGAACCTGGGGTATATTGTCGAGTTACGACGGGGATGGCCCTTCCAAACACGTGTTTGTTCAGTGAAGTCAGGACTCCTGCCTAGTTGCGAGGGACAACTCGGAATTCTCCTCGAGACTTGGCAGGGCAATTGGGCCGCCTCTCGACCAGTGGCGGGAGACCAAGTGTCCCTTTCCACCTGCCACGGGAATCCTAGGACTTCTATCAAGTTTCACGAGGAGTCAGACATCGTCTCCTTTGGAGGCACTGATCTCCCCGAACCTCTGGAGTTTTCAAAGTATGTGAGGCCTCCGGTCGCGATGAGGTGGGAAAGTAGGTCTTTCTCTGTTTTCTCCATAGGGGACTCAGACATCCTTTCGTCTTGGGAGATGCAAGACGAGCCTGCATTCAAGTCACTGCAGGGATATCCGGCCTTATTTCGAGTCAGGGCATCCCCGTGTCCATTCCACTTCAGACCGCACACTCAGGGTCCCTCTCACATACCTAGAGCTGAGAGAAGCCTCCTCTTTAGGTGCTTGTGGTAAGGTGGTATTCCTCTGGAGTGGAAGCCAGGGACTAACCTCTCATCTCGAGTTGTTTCTTGGTCCACGGAGCACTTTCTTGTTGCTCCAGTGACCTCAGGATCCCTCTAGCCTTGAAACAGAGTTCTTGGAGTTTCTCTGGAGTGCCATCAAGGAAATCAAGGCTCCTTTCATTTGTGATGTGCAACACGGCATTGCTCTGCACGCAGTGCAGGGGAATTGGGCCTAATCTCGCGGCGAGGGGAAAGTCTCATTGTTTTTCTCGAGTTGTGGCGGGAACCTGGGGTATATTCTCGAATTACGACGGGGATGGCCCTTCCACACACGTGTTTGTTCAGCGACGTCAGGTCTCCTGCCTAGTTGCAAGGGACAACTCGGGATTCTCCTCGAGGCTTGGCAGGGCAATTGGGACGCCTGTCCAGCTGAGGCGGGAGACCAAGGGTCCCTTTCCACGTGCCACAGGAATCCTGGGACTCCTATCAAGTTTCACGAGGAGTCAGGCATCGTCTCCTTTAGAGGCACTGATCTCCGCGTACCTCTGGAGTTTTCAAAGGATGTGAGGCCGCCGGTCCCGATGAGGTGGGGAACTAGGTCTTTCTCTGTGGTCTCCACAGGGGATTGAGACATCCTTTCGTTTGGGGAGATGCAAGACGAGCCTGCTTTCAAGTCACTGCAGGGATATCCGGCATTATTTCGAGTCAGGTCATCCCCGTGTCCATTCCACGTGAGGCCTCAAACTCAGTGTCCCTCTCACATACCTAGAGCTGAGAGAAGCCTCCTCTTGAGGTGCTTGTGGTAAGGTGGTATTCCTCTGGAGTCGAAGCCAGGGACAAACCTCTCATCTTGGGTTAATTTTTGGTCAACGGAGCTCTTTCGTGTTGCTACAGTGACCTCAGGATCCCTCTAGCCTTGAAACAGTGTTCTTGGGGTTTCTCTGGAGTGCCATCACGGAAATCAAGGCTCCTTTCATGTGTGATGTGCAACACGGAATTGCTCTGCACGCAGTGCAGGGGAATCGGGCCTCATCTCGCGGCGAGGGGGAAGTGTCATGATTTTTCTCGAGTTGCGGCGGGAACCTGGGTTATATTCTCGAGTTACGACCGGGATTGCCATTCCACAAACGTGTTTGTTCAGCGACGTCAGGATTCCTGCCTAGTTGCAAGGGACAACTCGGGATTCTCCTCGAGGTTTGGCAGGGCAATTGGAACGCCTCTCCAGCTGAGGCCGGAGACCAAGGGTCCCTTTCAACGTGCCACAGGAATCCTGGGACTCCTATCAAGTTTCACGAGGAGTCAGGCATCGTCTCCTTTGGGGGCACTGATCTCCGCGTACCTCTGGAGTTTTCAAAGGAGGTGAGGCCTCCGGTCGCGATAAGGTGGGGAACTAGGTCTTTCTTTGTGGTCTCCACAAGGGATTCAGACATCCTTTCGTCTTGGGAGATGCAAGACGAGCCTGTATTCAAGTCACTGCAGGGATATCCGGCCTTATTTCAAGTCAGGGCATCCCCGTGTCCATTCCACTTGAGGCCGCAAACTCAGGGTCCCTCTCACATACCTAGAGCTGAGAGAAGCCTCCTCTTGAGGTGCTTGTGGTAAGGTGGTATTCCTCTGGAGTCGAAGCCAGGGACAAACCTCTCATCTCGGGTTGATTTTTGGTCCACGGAGCTCTTTCATGTTGCTACAGTGACCTCAGAATCCCTCTAGCCTTGAAACAGTGTTCTTGGGGTTTCTCTGGAGTGCCATCAAGGAAATCAAGGCTCCTTTCATGTGTGATGTGCAACATGGAATTGCTCTGCACCCAGTGCAGGGGAATCGGGCCTCATCTCGCGGCGAGGGGGAAGTCTCATGGTTTTTCTCGAGTTGCGGCATGAACCTGGGATATATTCTCGAGTTACCACGGGGATGGCCCTTACACAAACGTGTTTGTATTGTGACGTCAGGACTCCTGCCTAGTTGCGAGGGACAACTCGGGATTCTCCTCGAGGCTTGGCAGGGCAATTGGGACGCCTCTCCAGCTGAGGGCGGAGACCAAGGGTCCCTTTCCACGTGCCACAGCAATCCTGGGACTCCATCAAGTTTCACGAGGAGTCAGGCATCGTCTCCTTTGGAGGCACTGATCTCCGCGTACCTCAGGAGTTTTCAAAGGATCTGAGGCCTCTGGTCGCGATGAGGTCGGGAACTAGGTCTTTCTCTGTGGTCTCCACAGGGGATTCAGACATCCTTTTGTCTTGGGAGATGCAAGACGAACCTGCATTCAAGTCACTGCAGGGATATCCGGCCTTATTTCGAGTCAGGGCATCCTCGTTTCCATTCCACGTGAGGCTGCAAACTCAGGGTCCCTCTCACATACCTAGAGCTGAGAGAAGCCTCCTCTTGAGGTGCTTGTGGTAAGGTGGTATTCCTCTGGAGTCGAAGCCAGGGACAAACTTCTCATCTCGAGTTGATTTTTGGTTCACGGAGCTCTTTCGTGTTGCTACGGTGACCTCAGGATCCCTCTAGCCTTGAAACAGTGTTCTTGGGGTTTCTCTGGAGTGCCATCAAGGAAATCAAGGCTCCTTTCATGTGTGATGTGCAACATGGAATTGCTCTGCACGCAGTGCAGGGGAATCGGGGCTCATCTCGCGGCGAGGGGAAGTCTCATGGTTTTTCTCGAGTTGCGGCGGGAACCTGGGGTATATTCTCGAGCTACGACGGGGATGGCCCTTCCACACACGTGTTTGTACAGTGAAGTCAGGACTCCTGCCTAGTTTCGAGGGACAACTCGGGATTCTCCTCGAGGCTTGGCAGGGCAATTGGGACCCCTCTCCACCTGAGGCGGGAGACCAAGTGTCCCTTTCGACGTGCCGCAGGAATCCTGGGACTCCTATAAAGTTTCACGAGGAGTCAGGCATCGTCTCTTTCGGAGGCACTGATCTCCGCATACCTCTGGAGTTTTCAAAGGATGTGAGGCCTCCGGTCGTGATGAGGTGCGGAACTACGTCTTTCTCTGTGGTCTCCACATGGGATTCAGCCATCCTTTTGTCTTGGGAGATGCAAGAGGAGCCTGCATTCAAGTCACTGCAGGGATATCCGGCCTTATTTCTAGACAGGGCATCGCGGTGTCCATTCCACATGAGGCCTCAAACTCAGGGTCCCTCTCTCATACCAAGAGCTCAGAGAAGCCTCCTCTTGAGGTGCTTGTGGTAAGGGGGTATTCCTCTGGAGTCGAAGCCAGGGACTAACCTCTCATCTCGAGTTGATTTTTGGTCCACGGTGCTCTTTCGTGTTCCTCCAGTGACCTCAGGATCCCTCTAGCCTTGAAACAGTGTTGTTGGCGTTTCTCTGGCGTGCCATCAAGGAAATCAAGGCTCCTTTCATTTGTGACGTGCAACAAGTAATTGCTCTGCACGCAGTGCAGGGGAATCGGGTCTCATCTCGCGGCGAGGGGGAAGTCTCATTGTTTTTCTCGAGTTGCGGCGGGAACCTGAGGTATATTCTCGAGTTACGACGGGGATGGCCCTTCCACACACGTGTTTGTACTGTGACGTCAGGACTCCTGCCTAGTTGCGAGGGACAACTCGGGATTCTCCTCGAGGCGTGGCAGGACAATTGGGACGCCTAACCAGCTGAGGTGGTAGACCAAGTGTCCCTTTCCACGTGCCACGGTAATCCTAGGACTCCTATCAAATTTCACGAGGAGTCAGGCATCGTCTCCTTTGGAGGCACTGATCTCCGCGTACCTCTGGAGTTTTCAAAGGATGTGAGGCCTCCGGTCGCGATGAGGTGGGGAACTAGGTCTTTCTCTGTGGTCTCCACAGGGGATTCAGACATCCTTTCGTTTTGGGAGATGCAAGACGAGCCTGCATTTAAGTCACTGCAGGGATATCCGGCCTTATTTCGAGTCAGGGCATCTCGGTGTCCATTCCACTTAAGGCCGCAAACTCAGGGTCCCTCTCACATACCTAGAGATGAGAGACCCTCCTCTTGAGGTGCTTGTGGTAAGGTGGTATTCCTCTGGAGTCGAATCCAGGGACTAACCTCTCATCTCGAGTTGATTCTTGGTCCACGGAGCTCTTTCGTGTTGCTCCAGTGACCTCAGGGTCCCTCTAGCCTTGAAACAGTGTTCTTGGGGTTTCTCTGGAGTGCAATCAAGGAAATCAAGGCTCCTTTCATGTGTGATGTGCAACAGGGAATTGCTCTGCACGCAGTCAACGGAATCGGACCTCATTTCGCGGCGAGGGGGAAGTCTCATGGTTTTTCTCGAGTTGCGGCGGGAACCTGGCGTATATTTTCGAGTTACGATGGAGATTGCGCTTCCACTCACGTGTTTGAACAGCAACCATAGCACTCCTGCCTAGTGGCGACGGACAATTTGGGATTCTCCTCGAGGCTTGGCAGGGTATTGGGACGCCTGCCCAGCTGAGGCGGGAGACCAAGGGTGCCTTTCCACGTGCCACAGGAATCCTGGGACTCCTATCAAGTTTCACGAGGAGTCAGGCATCGTCTCCTTTGGAGGCACTGATCTCCGCGTACCTCTGAAGTTTTCAAAGGATGTGAGGCCTCCGGTCGCGAGAGGTGGGGAACTAGGTCTTTCTCTGTGGTCTATACAGGGGATTCAGACATCCTTTCGTCTTGGGAGATGCAAGACGAGCCTGCATTCCAGTCACTGCAGGGATATCCGGCCTTATTTCGAGTCAGGGCATCGCGGTGTCCATTCCACTTGAGGCCGCAAACTCAGGGTCCCTCTCACATACCTAGAGCTGAGAGAAGCCTCCTCTTGAGGTGCTTGTGGTAAGGTGGTATTGCTCTGGAGTCGAAGCCAGGGACTATCCTCTCATCTCGAGGTGATTTTTGGTCCACGGAGCTCTTTCATGTTGCTACGGTGACCTCAGGATCCCTCTAGCCTTGAAACAGTGTTCTTGGGGTTTCTATGGAGTTCCATGAAGGAAATCAAGGCTCCTTTCATGTGTGATGTGCAACACGAAACTGCTCTGCACGCAGTGCACGGGAATCGGGCCTCATCTCGCGTCGAGGGGGAAGTCTCATGGTTTTTCTCGAGTTGCGACGGGAACCTGGGGTATACTCACGAGTTACGACGGGGATGGCCCTTACACAAACGCGTTTGTACTGTGACGTCAGGACTCCTGCCTAGTTGCGAGGGACAACTCGGGATTCTCCTCGAGGCTTGGCAGGGCAATTGGGACGCCTCTCCAACTGAGGTGGTAGACCAAGGGTCCCTTTCCAGGTGCCACAGGAATCCTGGGACTCCTATCAAGTTTCACGAGGAGTCAGGCATCGTCTCCTTTGGAGGCACTGATCTCCGCGTACCTCTGGAGTTTTCAAAGGAGGTGAGGCCTCCGGTCGCGATGAGGTGGGGAACTAGGTCTTTCTCTGTGGTCTCCACAGGGGATTCAGATATCCTTTCGTCTTGGGAGTTGCAAGACGAGCCTGCATTCAAGTCACTGCAGGGATATCCGGCCTTATTTCGAATCAGGGCATCGTGGTGTCCATTACACGTGAGGCCGCAAAATCAGGGTCCCTCTCACATACCTAGAGCTAAGAGAAGCCTCCTCTTGAGGTGCTTGTGGTAAGGTGGTATTCCTCTGGAGTCGAAGCCAGGGACAAACCTCTCATCTTGGGTTGATTTTTGGTCCACGGAGCTCTTTCATGTTGCTACAGTGACCTCAGAATCCCTCTAGCCTTGAAACAGTGTTCTTGGGGTTTCTCTGGAGTGCCATCAAGGAAATCAAGGCTCCTTTCATGTGTGATGTGCAGCACGGAATTGCTCTGCACGCAGTGCAGGGGAATCGGGCCTCATCTCGCGGCGAGGGGGAAGTCTCATGGTTTTTCTCGAGTTGCGGCGGGAACCTGGGGTATATTGTCGAGTTACGACGGGGATGGCCCTTCCACACACGTGTTTGTTCAGCGACGTCAGGACTCCTGCCTAGTTGCGAGGGAAAACTCGGGATTTTCCTCGAGGCTTGGCAGGGCAATTGGGCCGCCTCTCGACCAGAGGCGGGAGACCAAGTGTCCCTTTCCACATGCCACGGGAATCCTGGGACTCCTATCAAGTTTCACGAGAATCAGACATCGTCTCCTTTGGAGGCACAGATCTCCCCGTACCTCTGGAGTTTTCAAAGTATGTGAGGCCTCAGGTCGCGATGAGGTGGGAAACTAGGTCTTTCTCTGTTTTCTCCACAGGGGATTCAGACATCCTTTCGTCTTGGGAGATGCAAGACGAGCCTGCATTCAAGTCACTGCAGGGATATCCGGCCTTATTTCGAGTCAGGGCATCGCGGTGTCCATTCCACTTGAGGCCGCAAACTCAGGGTCCCTCTCACATACCTAGAGCTGAGAGAAGCCTCCTCTTGAGGTGCTTGTGGTAAGGTGGTATTGCTCTGGAGTCGAAGCCAGGGACTAACCTCTCATCTCGTGTTGATTTTTGGTCCACGGAGCTCTTTCATGTTGCCACAGTGACCTCAGGATCCCTCTACCCTTGAAACAGTGTTCTTGGGGTTTCTCTGGAGTGCCATCAAGGAAATCAAGGCTCCTTTCATGTGTGATGTGCAACACGAAACTGCTCTGCACGTAGTGCAAGGGAATCGGGCCTCATCTCGCGTCGAGGGGGAAGTCTCATGGTTTTTCTCGAGTTGCGGCGGGAACCTGGGGTATATTCTCGAGTTACGACGCGGATGGCCCTTCCACACACGTGCTTGTTCAGCGACGTCAGGACTCTTGCCTAGTTGCGAGGGACAACTCGGGATTCTCCTCGAGGCTTGGCAGGGCAATTGGGCCGCCTTTCCAGCTTAGGCGGGAGACCAAGGGTCCATTTCCACGTGCCACAGGAATCCTGAGACTCCTATCAAGTTTCACGAGGAGTCAGGCATCGTCTCCTTTGGAGGCACTGATCTCCGCGTACCTCTGGAGTTTTCAAAGGATGTGAGGCCTCCGGTCGCGATGAGGTGGGGAACTAGGTCTTTCTCTGTGGTCTCCACAGGGGATTCAGACATCCTTTCGTCTTGGGAGATGCAAGATGAGCCTGCATTCAAGTCACTGCAGGGACATCCGGCCTTATTTCGAGTCAGGGCATCACGGTGACCATTCCACTTGAGGCCGCAAACTCTGCGTCCCTCTCATATCCCTAGAGCTGAGAGAAGCCTCCTCTTGAGGTGCTTGTGGTAAGGTGGTATTCCTATGGAGTGGAAGCCAGGGACTAACCTCTCATCTCGAGTTGATTTTTGGTCCACGGGGCCCTTTCGTGTTGCTCCAGTGACCTCAGGATCCCTCTAGCTTTGAAACAGAATTCTTGGGGTTTCTCTGGAGTGCCATCAAGGAATTAAGGCTCCTTTCATGTGTGATGTGCATCACGGAATTGCTCTGCATGCAGTGCAGGGGAATCCGGCCTCATCTCGAGGCAAGGGGCAATTCTGATGGTTTTTCTCGAGTTGCGGCGGGAACCTGGGGTATATTCTCGAGTTACGACGGGGATGGCCCTTCCACACACGTGTTTGTTCAGCGATGTCAGGACTCCTGCCTACTTGCGAGGGACAACTCGGGATTCTCCTCGAGGCTTGGCAGGGCAATTGGGACGCCTCTCCAGCTGAGGCGGGAGACCAAGGGTACCTTTCCACGTGCCACAGGAATCCTGGGACTCCTATCAAGTTTCACGAGGAGTCAGGCATCGTCTCCTTTGGAGGCACTGATCTCCACGTCCCTCGGGAGTTTTCAAAGGATGTGAGGCCGCCGGTCCCGATGAGCTGGGGAACTAGGTCTTTCTCTGTGGTCTATACAGGGGATTCAGACATCCTTTCGTCTTGGGAGATGCAAGACGAGCCTGCATTCCAGTCACTGCAGGGATATCCGGCCTTATTTCGAGTCAGGGCATCGCGGTGTCCATTCCACTTGAGGCCGCAAACTCAGGGTCCCTCTCACATACCTAGAGCTGAGAGAAGCCTCCTGTTGAGGTGCTTGTGGTAAGGTGGTATTGCTCTGGAGTCGAAGCCAGGAACTAACCTCTCATCTCGAGGTGATTTTTGGTCCACGGAGCTCTTTCATGTTGCTACGGTGACCTCAGGATCCCTCTAGCCTTGAAACAGTGTTCTTGGGGTTTCTATGGAGTGCCATGAAGGAAATCAAGGCTCCTTTCATGTGTGATGTGCAACACGAAACTGCTCTGCACGCAGTGCGTGGGAATCGGGCCTCATCTCGCGTCGAGGGGGAAGTCTCATGGTTTTTCTCCAGTTGCGGCGGGAACCTGGGGTATATTCTCGAGTTACGACGGGGATGGCCCTTACACAAACGTGTTTGTACTGTGACGTCAGGACTCCTGCCTAGTTGCGAGGGACAACTCGGGATTCTCCTCGAGGCTTGGCAGGGCAATTGGGACGCCTCTCCAAGTGAGGTGGTAGACCAAGGGTCCCTTTCCAGGTGCCACAGGAATCCTGGGACTCCTATCAAGTTTCACGAGGAGTCAGGCATCGTCTCCTTTGGAGGCACTGATCTCCGCGTACCTCTCTAGTTTTCAAAGGAGGTGAGGCCTCCGGTCGCGATGAGGTGGGGAACTAGGTCTTTCTCTGTGGTCTCCACAGGGGATTGAGACATCCTTTCGTCTTGGGAGATGCAAGACGAGCCTGCTTTCAAGTCACTGCAGGGATATCCGGCATTATTTCGAGTCAGGGCATCGCGGTGTCCATTCCACGTGAGGCCTCAAACTCAGTGTCCCTCTCACATACCTAGAGCTGAGAGAAGCCTCCTCTTGAGGTGCTTGTGGTAAGGTAGTATTCCTCTGGAGTCGAAGCCAGGGACAAACCTCTCATCTCGGGTTGATTTTTGGTCAACGGAGCTCTTTCATGTTGCTACAGTGACCTCAGGATCCCTCTAGCCTTGAAACAGTGTTCTTGGGGTTTCTCTGGAGTGCCATCAAGGAAATCAAGGCTCCTTTCATGTGTGATGTGCAACACGGAATTGCTCTGCACGCAGTGCAGGGGAATCGGGCCTCATCTCGCGGCGAGGGGGAAGTGTCATGATTTTTCTCGAGTTGCGGCGAGAACCTGGGGTATATTCTCGAGTTACGACCGGGATTGCCATTCCACAAACGTGTTTGTTCAGCGATGTCAGGATTCCTGCCTAGTTGCAAGGGACAACTCGGGATTCTCCTCGAGGTTTGGCAGGGCAATTGGGACGCCTCTCCAGCTGAGGCCGGAGACCAAGGGTCCCTTTCCACGTGCCACAGGAATCCTGGGACTCCTATCAAGTTTCACGAGGAGTCAGGCATCGTCTCCTTTGGGGGCACTGATCTCCGCGTACCTCTGGAGTTTTCATAGGAGGTGAGGCCTCCGGTCGCGATGAGGTGGGGAACTAGGTCTTTCTTTGTGGTCTCCACAAGGGATTCAGACATCCTTTCGTCTTGGGAGATGCAAGACGAGCCTGCATTCAAGTCACTGCAGGGATATCCGGCCTTATTTCAAGTCAGGTCATCCCCGTGTCCATTCCACTTGAGGCCGCAAACTCAGGATCCCTCTCACATACCTAGAGCTAAGAGAAGCCTCCTCTTGAGGTGCTTGTGGTAAGGTGGTATTCCTCTGGAGTCGAAGCAAGGGACAAACCTCTCATCTCGGGTTGATTTTTGGTCCACGGAGCTCTTTCATGTTGCTACAGTGACCTCAGGATCCCTCTAGCCTTGAAACAGTGTTCTTGGGGTATCTCTGGAGTGCCATCAAGGAAATCAAGGCTCCTTTCATGTGTGATGTGCAACATGGAATTGCTCTGCACGCAGTGCAGGGGAATCGGGCCTCATCTCGCGGCGAGGGGGAAGTCTCAAGGTTTTTCTCGAGTTGCGGCATGAACATGGGATATATTCTCGAGTTACCACGGGGATGGCCCTTACACAAACGTGTTTGTATTGTGACGTCAGGACTCCTGCCTAGTTGCGAGGGACAACTCGGGATTCTCCTCGAGGCTTGGCAGGGCAATTGGGACGCCTCTCCAGCTGAGGGCGGAGACCAAGGGTCCCTTTCCACGTGCCACAGCAATCCTGGGACTCCTATCAAGTTTCACGAGGGGTCAGGCATCGTCTCCTTTGGAGGCACTGATCTCCGCGTACCTCAGGAGTTTTCAAAAGATCTGAGGCCTCTGGTCGTGATGAAGTGCGGAACTAGGTCTTTCACTGTGGTCTCCATAGGGGATTCAGACATCCTTTTGTCTTGGGAGATGCAAGACGAGCCTGCATTCAAGTCACTGCAGGGATATCCAGCCTTATTTCGAGTCAGGGCATCCTCGTTTCCATTCCACGTGAGGCTGCAAACTCAGGGTCCCTCTCACATACCTAGAGCTGAGAAAAGCCTCCTCTTGAGGTGCTTGTGGTAAGGTGGTATTCCTCTGGAGTCGAAGCCAGGGACAAACTTCTCATCTCGAGTTGATTTTTCGTCCACGGAGCTCTTTCGTGTTCCTACGGTGAGCTCAGGATCCCTCTAGCCTTGAAACAGTGTTCTTGGGGTTTCTCTGGAGTGCCATGAAGGAAATCAAGGCTCTTTTCATGTGTGATGTGCAACATGGAATTGCTCTGCACGCAGTGCAGGGGAATCGGGCCTCATCTCATGGCGAGGGGGAAGTCTCATGGTTTTTCTCGAGTTGCGGCGGGAACCTGGGGTATATTCTCGAGGTACGAAGGGGATGGCCCTTCCACACACGTGTTTGTTCAGCGACGTCAGGACTTCTGCCTAGTTGCGAGGGGAAACTCGGGATTCTCCTCGCGGCTTGGCAGGACAATTGACACGCCTCTCCAGCTGAGGCGGGAGACCAAGAGTCCCTTTCCACGGGCCACGGGAATCCTGGGACTCCTATCAAGTTTCACGAGGAGTCAGGCATCGTCTCCTTTGGAGGCACTGATCTCCGCGTACCTCTGGAGTTTTCAAAGGATGTGAGGCCTCTGGTAGCGATGAGGTGGGGAACTAGGTCTTTCTCTGTGGTCTCCACAGGGGATTCAGATATCCTTTCGTCTTGGGAGATGCAAGACGAGCCTGCATTCAAGTCACTGCAGGGATATCCGGCCTTATTTCGAATCAGGGCATCGCGGTGTCCATTACACGTGAGGCCGCAAAATCAGGGTTCCTCTCACATACCTAGAGCTAAGAGAAGCCTCCTCTTGAGGTGCTTGTGGTAAGGTGGTATTCCTCTGGAGTCGAAGCCAGGGACAAACCTCTCATCTCGGGTTGATTTTTGGTCCACGGAGCTCTTTCATGTTGCTACAGTGACCTCAGAATCCCTCTAGCCTTGAAACAGTGTTCTTGGGGTTTCTCTCGAGTGCCATCAAGGAAATCAAGGCTCCTTTCATGTGTGATGTGCAGCACGGAATTACTCTGCACGCAGTGCAGGGGAATCGGGTCTCATCTCGAGGCGAGGGGGAAGTCTCATGGTTTTTCTCGAGTTGCGGCGGGAACCTGGGGTATATTGTCGAGTTACGACGGGGATGGCCCTTCCACACACGTGTTTGTTCAGGGACGTCAGGACTCCTGCCTAGTTGCGAGGGACAACTCGGGATTCTCCTCGAGGCTTGGCAGGGCAATTGGGACGCCTCTCCAGCTGAGGCGGGAGACCAAGGGTCCCTTTCCATGTGCCACAGGAATCCTGGGACTCCTATCAAGTTTCTCGAGGAGTCAGGCATCGTCTCCTTTGGAGGCACTGATATCCGCTTACCTCTGGAGTTTTCAAAGGAGGTGAGGCCTCCGGTCGCGATGAGGTGGGGAACTAGGTCTTTCTCTGTGGTCTCCACAGGGGATTGAGACATCCTTTCGTCTTGGGAGATGCAAGACGAGCCTGCTTTCAAGTCACTGCAGGGATATCCGGCCTTATTTCGAATCAGGTCATCCCCGTGTCCATTCCACGTGAGGCCTCAAACTCAGGGTCCCTCTCACATACCTAGAGCTGAGAGAAGCCTCCTCTTTAGGTGCTTGTGGTAAGGTGGTATTCCTCTGGAGTCGAAGCCAGGGACAAACCTCTCATCTCGGGTTGATTTTTGGTCAACGGAGCTCTTTCGTGTTGCTACAGTGACTCAGGATCCCTCTAGCCTTGAAACAGTGTTCTTGGGGTTTCTCTGGAGTGCCATTAAGGAAATGAAGGCTTCTTTCATGTGTGATTTGCAACACGGAATTGCTCTGCACGCAGTGCAGGGGAATCAGGCCTCATCTCGCGGCGAGGGGGAAGTGTCATGATTTTTCTCGAGTTGCGGCGGGAACCTGGGGTATATTCTCGAGTTACGACCGGGATTGCCATTCCACAAACGTGTTTGTTCAGCGACGTCAGGATTCCTGCCTAGTTGCAAGGGACAACTCGGGATTCTCCTCGAGGTTTGGCAGGGCAATTGGGACGCCTCTCCAGCTGAGGCGGGAGACCAAGGTTCCCTTTCCACGTGCCACAGGAATCCTGGGACTCCTATCAAGTTTCACGAGGAGTCAGGCATCGTCTCCTTTGGGGGCACTGATCTCCGCGTACCTCTGGAGTTTTCAAAGGAGGTGAGGCCTCCGGTCGCGATGAGGAGGGGAACTAGGTCTTTCTTTGTGGTCTCCACAAGGAATTCAGACATCCTTTCGTCTTGGGAGATGCAAGACGAGCCTGCATTCAAGTCACTGCAGGGATGTCCGGCCTTATTTCAAGTCAGGACATCCCCGTGTCCATTCCACTTGATGCCGCAAACTCAGGGTCCCTCTCACATACCTAGAGCTAAGAGAAGCCTCCTCTTGAGGTGCTTGTGGTAAGGTGGTATTCCTCTGGAGTCGAAGCCAGGGATAAACCTCTCATCTCGGGTTGATTTTTGGTCCACGGAGCTCTTTCATGTTGCTACAGTGACCTCAGGATCCCTCTAGCCTTGAAACAGTGTTCTTGGGGTTTCTCTGGAGTGCCATCAAGGAAATCAATGCTCCTTTCATGTGTGATGTGCAACACGGAATTGCTCTGCACGCAGTGCAGGGGAATCGGGCCTCATCTCGCGGCGAGGGGGGAGTCTCATGGTTTTTCTCGACATGCGGCGGGAACCTGGGGTATATTGTCGAGTTACGACCGGGATGGCAGTTCCACACACGTGTTTGTTCAGGGACGTCAGGACTCCTGCCTAGTTGCGAGGGACAACTCGGGATTTTCCTCGAGGCTTGGCAGGGAAATTGGGCCGCCTCTCGACCAGAGGCGGGAGACCAAGTGTCCCTTTCCACGTGCCACGGGAATCCTGGGACTCCTATCAAGTTTCACGAGGATCAGACATCGTCTCCTTTGGAGGCACAGATCTCCCCGTACCTCTGGAGTTTTCAAAGTATGTGAGGCCTCAGGTCGCGATGAGGTGGGAAACTAGGTCTTTCTCTGTTTTCTCCACAGGGGATTCAGACATCCTTTCGTCTTGGGAGATGCAAGACGAGCCTGCATTCAAGTCACTGCAGTGATATCCGGCCTTATTTCGAGTCAGGGCATCGCGGTGTCCATTCCACTTGAGGCCGCAAACTCAGGGTCCCGCTCACATACATAGAGCTGAGAGAAGCCTCCTCTTGAGGTGCTTGTGGTAAGGTGGGATTCCTCTGGAGTCGAAGCCAGGGACTAACCTCTCATCTCGTGTTGATTTTTGGTCCACGGAGCTCTTTCATGTTGCCACAGTGACCTCAGGATCCCTCTAGCCTTGAAACAGTGTTCTTGGGGTTTCTCTGGAGTGCCATGAAGGAAATCAAGGCTCCTTTCATGTGTGATGTGCAACACGAAACTGCTCTGCACGCAGTGCATGGGAATCGGGCCTCATCTCGCGTCGAGGGGGAAGTCTCATGGTTTTTCTCGAGTTGCGGCGGGAACCTGGGGTATTCTCGAGTTACGACGCGGATGGCCCTTCCACACACGTCCTTGTTCAGCGACGTCAGGACTATTGCCTAGTTGCGAGGGACAACTCGGGATTCTCCTCGAGGCTTGGCAGGGCAATTGGTCCACCTTTCCAGCTTAGGCGGGAGACCAAGGGTCCATTTCCACGTGCCACAGGAATCCTGAGACTCCTATCAAGTTTCACGAGGAGTCAGGCATCGTCTCCTTTGGCGGCACTGATCTCCGCGTATCTCTGGAGTTTTCAAAGGATGTGAGGCCTCCGGTCGCGATGAGGTGGGGAACTAGGTCTTTCTCTGTGGTCTCCACAGGGGATTCAGACATCCTTTCGTCTTGGGAGATGCAAGACGAGCCTGCATTCAAGTCACTGCAGGGATATCCGGCCTTATTTTGAGTCAGGGCATCTCGGTGTCCATTCCACTTGAGGCCGCAAACTCAGGGTCCCTCTCACATACCTAGAGATGAGAGACCCTACTCTTGAGGTGCTTGTGGTAAGGTGGTATTCCTCTGGAGTCGAATCCAGGGACTAACCTCTCATCTCGAGTTGATTCTTGGTCCACGGAGCTCTTTCGTGTTGCTCCAGTGACTTCAGGATCCGTCTAGCCTTGAAACAGTGTTCTTGGGGTTTCTCTGGAGTGCCATTAAGGAAATAAATGCTCCTTTCATGTGTGATGTGCAACACGGAATTGCTCTGCACGCAGTCAACGGAATCGGACCTCATTTCGCGGCGAGGGGAAAGTCTCATGGTTTTTCTCGAGTTGCGGCGGGAACCTGGCGTATATTTTCGAGTTATGATGGAGATTGCGCTTCCACTCACGTGTTTGAACAGCAACGAGAGGACTCCTGCCTATGGCGACGGACAATTTGGGATTCTCCTCGAGGCTTGGCAGGGCAATTGGGACGCCTGTCCAGCTGAGGCGGGAGACCAAGGGTCCCTTTCCACGTGCCACAGGAATCCTGGGACTCCTATCAAGTTTCACGAGGAGTCAGGCATCGTCTCCTTTGGAGGCACTGATCTCCGCGTACCTCTGGAGTTTTCAAAGGATGTGAGGCCTCCGGTCGCCATGAGGTGGGGAACTAGGTCTTTCTCTGTGGTCTCCACAGGGGATTCAGACATTCTTTCGTCTTGGGAGATGCAAGAGGAGCCTGCATTCAAGTCACTGCAGGGATATCCGGCCTTATTTCGAGTCAGGGCATCCCCGTGTTCATTCCACTTCAGACCGCACACTCAGGGTCCCTCTCACATACCTAGAGCTGAGAGAAGCCTCCTCTTTAGGTGCTTGTGGTAAGGTGGTATTCCTCTGGAGTCGAAGCCAGGGACTAACCTCTCATCTCGAGTTGTTTCTTGGTCCACGGAGCACTTTCGTGTTGCTCCAGTGACCTCAGGATCCCTCTAGCCTTGAAACAGTGTTCTTGGAGTTTCTCTGGAGTGCCATCAAGGAAATCAAGGCTCCTTTCATGTGTGATGTGCAACACGGAATTGCTCTGCACGCAGTGCAGGGGAATGAAGCCTCATCTCGCGGCGAGGGGGAAGTCTCATTGTTTTTCTCGAGTTGCGGCGGGAACCTGGGGTATATTCTCGAATTACGACGGGGATGGCCCTTCCACACACGTGTTTGTTCAGCGACGTCAGGTCTCCTGTCTAGTTGCAAGGGACAACTCGGGATTCTCCTCGAGGCTTGGCAGGGCAATTGGGACGCCTCTCCAGCTGAGGCGGGAGACCAAGTGTCCCTTTCCATGTGCTACGGGAATCCTGGGACTCCTATCAAGTTTCACGAGGAGTCAGGCATCGTCTCCTTTGGAGGCACTGATCTCCGCGTACCTCTGGAGTTTTCAAAGGATGTGAGGCCGCCGGTCCCGATGAGGTGGGGAACTAGTTCTTTCTCTGTGGTCTATACAGGGGATTCAGACATCCTTTCGTCTTGGGAGATGCAAGACGAGCCTGCATTCCAGTCACTGCAGGGATATCCGGCATTATTTCGAGTCAGGGCATCGCGGTGTCCATTCCACTTGAGGCCGCAAACTCAGGGTCCCTCTCACATACCTAGAGCTGAGAGAAGCCTCCTCTTGAGTTGCTTGTGGTAAGGTGGTATTGCTCTAGAGTCGAAGCCAGGGACTAACCTCTCATCTCGGGTTGATTTTTGGTCCACGGAGCTCTTTCATGTTGCTACGGTGACCTCAGGATCCCTCTAGCCTTGAAAGAGTGTTCTTGGGGTTTCTATGGAGTGCCATGAAGGAAATCAAGGCTCCTTTCATGTGTGATGTGCAACACGAAACTGCTCTGCACGCAGTGCATGGGAATCGGGCCTCATCTCGCGGCGAGGGGGAAGTCTCATGGTTTTTCTTGAGTTGCGGCGGGAACCTGGGGTATATTTTCGAGTTACGACGGGGATGGCCCTTACACAAACGTGTTTGTACTGTGACGTCAGGACTCCTGCCTAGTTGCGAGGAACAACTCGGGATTCTCCTCGAGGCTTGGCAGGGCAATTGGGACGCCTCTCCAGCTGAGGTGGTTGACCAAGGGTCCCTTTCCAGGTGCCACAGGAATCCTGGGACTCCTATCAAGTTTCACGAGGAGTCAGGCATTGTCTCCTTTGGAGGCACTGATCTCCGCGTACCTCTGGAATTTTCAAAGGATGTGAGGCCTCCGGTCGCGATGAGGTGGGGAACTAGGTCTTTCTCTCTTGTCTCCACAGGGGATTGAGACATCCTTTCGTCTTGGGAGATGCAAGAGGAGCCAGCATTCAAGTCACTGCAGGGATATCCGGCCTTATTTCGAGTCAGGGCATCGCGGTGTCCATTCCACTTGAGGCCCCAAACTCAGGGTCCCTCTCACATACCTAGAGCTGAGAGAAGCCTCCTCTTGAGGTGCTTGTGGTAAGGTGGTATTCCTCTGGAGTCGAAGCCAGGGACTAACCTCTCATCTCGAGTTGATTTTTGGTCCATGGAGCTCTTTCGTGTTGCTCCAGTGACCTCAGGGTCCCTCTAGCCTTGGAACAGTTTTCTTGGGGATTCTCTGGAGTGCAATCAAGGAAATCAAGGCTCCGTTCATGTGTGATGTGCAACACGGAATTGCTCTGCACGCAGTGCAGGGGAATCGTGCCTCATCTCGCGGCGAGGGGGAAGTCTCATGGTTTTTCTCGAGTTGCGACGGGAACCTGGGCTATATTCTCGAATTACGACGGGGATGGCCCTTCCACACACGTGTTTGTTCAGCGACGTCAGGACTCCTGCCTAGTTGCGAGGGACAACTCGGGATTCTCCTCGAGGCTTGACAGGGCAATTGGGACGCCTCTCCAGCTGAGGCGGGAGACCAAGTGTCCCTTTCCACGTGCCACAGGAATCCTCGGACTCCTATCAAGTTTCACGAGAAGTCAGGCATCGTCTCCTTTGGAGGCACTGATCTTCGCGTCCCTCTGGAGTTTTCAAAGGATGTGAGGCCTCCGGTCGCGATGAGGTGGGGAACTAGGTCTTTCTCTGTGGTCTCCACAGGGGATTCAGACATCCTATCGTCTTGGGAGATGCAGGACCTGCCTGCATTCAAGTCACTGCAGGGATATCCGGCCTTATTTCGAGTCAGGGCATCGAGGTGTCCATTCCACTTGAGGCTGTAAACTCAGGGTCCCTCTCACATACCTAGAGATGACAGACCCTCCTCTTGAGGTGCTTGTGGTAAGGTGGTATTCCTCTGGAGTCGAAGCCAGGGGCTAACCTCTCATCTTGAGTTGATTCTTGGTCCACGGAGCTCTTTCCTGTTGCTCCAGTGACTTCAGGATCCCTCTAGCCTTGAAACAGTGTTCTTGGGGTTTCTCTGGAGTGCCATCAAGGAAATAAAGGCTCCTTTCATGTGTGATGTGCAACACGGAATTGCTCTGCACGCAGTCAACGGAATCGGACCTCATTTCGCGGCGAGGGGGAAGTATCATGGTTTTTCTTGAGTTGCGGCGGGAACCTGGCGTATATTCTCGAGTTACGATGGAGATTGCGCTTCCACTCACGTATTTAAATAGCAACGATAGGACTCCTGCCTAGTGGCGAGGGAAAACTCGGGATTCTCCTCGAGGCTTGGCAGGGCAATTGGGACGCCTCTCCAGCTGAGGCGGGAGACCAAGGGTCCCTTTCCACGTGCCACAGTAATCCTGGGACTCCTATCAAGTTTCACGAGGAGTCAGGCATCGTCTCCTTTGGAGGCACTGATCTCCGCGTACCTCTGGAGTTTTCAAAGGATGTGAGGCTTCCGGTCGCGATGAGGTGGGGAACTAGGTCTTTCTCTGTGGTCTCCACAGGGGATTCAGACATCCTTTCGTCTTGGGAGATGCAAGACGAGCCTGCATTCAAGTCACTGTAGGGATATCCGGCCTTATTTCGAGTCAGGGCATCCCCGTGTCCATTCCACTTCAGACCGCACACTCAGGGTCCCTCTCACATACCTAGAGCTGAGAGAAGCCTCCTCTTGAGGTGCTTGTGGTAAGGTGGTGTTCCTCTGGAGTCAAAGCCAGGGACTAACCTCGCATCTCGAGTTGTTTCTTGGTCCACGGAGCTCTTTCGTGTTGCTCCAGTGACCTCAGGATCCCTCTAGCCTTGAAACAGTGTTCTTGGGGTTTCCCTGGAGTGCCATCAAGGAAATCAAGGCTCCTTTCATGTGTGATGTGCAACACGGAATTGCTCTGCACGCAGTGCAGGGGAATCGGGCCTCATTTTGCGGCGAGGGGGAAGTCTCATGGCTTTTCTCGCCTTGCGGCGGGAACCTGGGGTGTATTCTCGAGTTACGACGGGGATGGCCCTTCCACACACGTGTTTGTTCAGCGACGTCAGGACTCCTGCCTAGTTGCAAGGGACAACTCGCGATTCTCCTTGAGGCTTGGCAGGGCAATTGGGACGCCTCTCCAGCTGAGGCGGGAGACCAAGGGTCCCTTTCCAGGTGCCACAGGAATCCTAGGACTCCTATCAAATTTCACGAGGAGTCAGGCATCGTCTCCTTTGGAGGCACTGATCTCCGCGTACTTCTGGAGTTTTCAAAGAAGGTGAGGCCTCCGGTCGCGATGAGGTGGGGAGCTAGGTCTTTCTCTGTGGTCTCCACAGGGGATTCAGACATCCTTTCATCTTGGGAGATTCAAGACGAGCCTGCATTCAAGTCACTGCAGGGATATCCGGCCTTATTTCGAGTCAGGGCATCCCCGTGTCCATTCCATTTGAGGCCGCAACACAGGGTCCCTCTACATACCTAGAGCTGAGAGAAGCCTCCTCTTGAGGTGCTTGTGGTAAGTTGGTATTCCTCTGGAGTCGAAGCCAGGGACTAACCTCTCATCTCGAGTTGATTTTTGGTCCATGGAGCTCTTTCGTGTTGCTCCAGTGACCTCAGGGTCCCTCTAGCCTTGGAACAGTTTTCTTGGGGATTCTCTGGAGTGCAATCAAGGAAATCAAGGCTCCTTTCATGTGTGATGTGCAACACGGAATTGCTCTGCACGCAGTCAACGGAATCGGACCTCATTTCGCGGCGAGGGGGAAGTATCATGGTTTTTCTCGAGTTGCGGCGGGAACCTGAGGTATATTCTCGAGTTACGATGGAGATTGCGCTTCCACTCACGTATTTAAACAGCAACGATAGGACTCCTGCCTAGTGGCGAGGGAAAACTCGGGATTCTCCTCGAGGCTTGGCAGGGCAATTGGGACGCCTCTCCAGCTGAGGCGGGAGACCAAGGGTCCCTTTCCACGTGCCACAGGAATCCTGGGACTCCTATCAAGTTTCACGAGGAGTCAGGCATCGTCTCCTTTGGAGGCACTGATCTCCGCGTACCTCTGGAGTTTTCAAAGGATGTGAGGCTTCCGGTCGCGATGAGGTGGGGAACTAGGTCTTTCTCTGTGGTCTCCACAGGGGATTCAGACATCCTTTCGTCTTGGGAGATGCAAGACGAGCCTGCATTCAAGTCACTGTAGGGATATCCGGCCTTATTTCGAGTCAAGGCATCCCCGTGTTCATTCCACTTCAGACCGCACACTCAGGGTCCCTCTCACATACCTAGAGCTGAGAGAAGCCTCCTCTTGAGGTGCTTGTGGTAAGGTGGTGTTCCTCTGGAGTCGAAGCCAGGGACTAACCTCTCATCTCGAGTTGTTTCTTGGCCCACGGAGCTCTTTCGTGTTGCTCCAGTGACCTCAGGATCCCTCTAGCCTTGAAACAGTGTTCTTGGGGTTTCCCTGGAGTGCCATCAAGGAAATCAAGGCTCCTTTCTAGTGTGATGTGCAACACGGAATTGCTCTGCACGCAGTGCAGGGGAATCGGGCCTCATTTTGCGGCGAGGGGGAAGTCTCATGGCTTTTCTCGCCTTGCGGCGGGAACCTGGGGTGTATTCTCGAGTTACGACGGGGATGGCCCTTCCACACACGTGTTTGTTCAGCGACGTCAGGACTCCTGCCTAGTTGCAAGGGACAACTTGGGATTTACCTCGAGGCTTGACAGGGCAATTGGGACGCCTCTCCAGCTGAGGCGGGAGACCAAGGGTCCCTTTCCACGTGCCACAGGAATCCTGGGACTCCTATCAAGTTTCACGAGGAGTCAGGCATTCTCTCCTTTGGAGGCACTGATCTCCGCGTACCTCTGGAATTTTCAAAGGATGTGAGGCCTCCGGTCGCGATGAGGTGGGGAACTAGGTCTTTCTCTCTTGTCTCCACAGGGGATTGAGACATCCTTTCGTCTTGGGAGATGCAAGAGGAGCCAGCATTCAAGTCACTGCAGGGATATCCGGCCTTATTTCGAGTCAGGGCATCGCGGTGTCCATTCCACTTGAGGCCCCAAACTCAGGGTCCCTCTCACATACCTAGAGCTGAGAGAAGCCTCCTCTTGAGGTGCTTGTGGTAAGGTGGTATTCCTCTGGAGTCGAAGCCAGGGACTAACCTCTCATCTCGAGTTGATTTTTGGTCCATGGAGCTCTTTCGTGTTGCTCCAGTGACCTCAGGGTCCCTCTAGCCTTGGAACAGTTTTCTTGGGGATTCTCTGGAGTGCAATCAAGGAAATCAAGGCTCCTTTCATGTGTGATGTGCAACACGGAATTGCTCTGCACGCAGTGCAGTTGAATCGGGCCTCATCTCGCGGCGAGGGGGAAGTCTCATGGTTTTTCTCGCCTTGCGGCGGGAACCTGGGGTATATTCTCGAGTTACGACGGGGATGGCCCTTCCACACACGTGTTTGTTCAGTGAAGTCAGGATTCCTGCCTAGTTGCGAGGGACAACTCGGGATTCTCCTCGAGGCTTGGCAGTGCAATTGGGACGCCTCTCCACATGAGGCGGGAGACCAAGTGTCCCTTTCCACGTGCTACGGCAATCCTAGGACTCCTATCAAATTTCACGACGAGTCAGGCATCGTCTCCTTTGGAGGCACTGATCACCGCGTACTTCTGGAGTTTTCAAAGAAGGTGAGGCCTCCGGTCGCGATGAGGTGGGGAGCTAGGACTTTCTCTGTGGTCTCCACAGGGGATTCAGACATCCTTTCATCTTGGGAGATTCAAGACGAGCCTGCATTCAAGTCACTGCAGGGATATCCGGCCTTATTTCGTGTCAGGGCATCCCCGTGTCCATTCCATTTGAGGCCGCAACACAGGGTCCCTCTACATACCTAGAGCTGAGAGAAGCCTCCTCTTGAGGTGCTTGTGGTAAGGTGGTATTCCTCTCGAGTCGAAGCCAGGGACTAACCTCTCATCTCGAGTTGATTCTTGGTCCACGGAGCTCTTTCGTTTTGCTACAGTGACGTCAGGATCCCTATAGCCTTGAAACAGTGTTCTTGGGGTTTCTCTGGAGTGCCATCAAGGAAATCAAGGCTCGTTTCATGTGTGATGTGCAACACGGAATTGCTCTGCACGCAGTGCAGTTGAATCGGGCCTCATCTGGCGGCGAGGGGAAAGTCTCATGGTTTTTCTCGAGTTGCGGCTGGAACCTGGGGTATATTCTCGAGTTACGATGGGGATGGCCCTTCCATACACGTGTTTGTTCAGCGACGTTAGGACTCCTGCCTAGTTGCGAGGGACAACTCGGGATTCTCCTCGAGACTTGGCAGGGCAATTGGGACGCCTCTCCAGCTGAGGCAGGAGACCAAGGCTCCCTTTCCACGTAAAACAGGAATCCTGGTACTCCTATCAAGTTTCAGGAGGAGTCAGGCATCGTCTCCTTTGGAGGCACTGAACTCTGCGTACCTCTGGAGTTTTCACAGGATGTGAGGCCTCCGGTCGCCATGAGGTGGGGAACTAGGTCTTTCTCTTTGGTCTCTACAGGGGATTCAGAAATTCTTTCGTCTTGGGAGATGCAAGACGAGCCTGCATTCAAGTCACTGCAGGGATATCCGGCCTTATTTCGAGTCAGGGCATCCCCGTGTCCATTCCACTTCAGACCGCACACTCAGGGTCCCTCACACATACCTAGATCTGAGAGAAGCCTCCTCTTGAGGTGCTTGTGGTAAGGTGGTATTCCTCTGGAGTCGAAGACAGGGACTAACCTCTCATCTCGAGTTGATTCTAGGTCCACGGAGCTCTTTCGTGTTCCTCCAGTGACCTCAGGATCCCTCTAGCCTTGAAACAGTGTTCTTGGGGTTTCTCTGGAGTGCCATCAAGGAAATCAAGGCTCCTTTCATGTGTGATGTGCAACACGGCATTGCTCTGCAGGCAGTGCAGGGGAATCGTGCCTCATCTCGCGGCGAGGGGGAAGTCTCATGGTTTTTCTCGAGTTGCGACGGGAACCTGGGCTATATTCTCGAAGTACGACGGGGATGGCCCTTCCACACACGTGTTTGTTAGGCGACCTCAGGACTCCTGCCTAGTTGCGAGGGACAACTCGGGATTCTCCTCGAGGCTTGACAGGGCAATTGGGACGCCTCTCCAGCTGAGGCGGGAGACCAAGTGTCCCTTTCAACGTGCCACAGGAATCCTCGGACTCCTATCAAGTTTCACGAGGAGTCAGGCATCGTCTCCTTTGGAGGCACTGATCTTCGCGTCCCTCTGGAGTTTTCAAAGGATGTGAGGCCTCCGGTCAGGATGAGGTGGGGAACTAGGTCTTTCTCTGTGGTCTCCACAGGGGATTCAGACATCCTTTCGTCTTAGGAGATGCAAGACGAGCCTGCATTCAAGTCACTGCAGGGATATCCGGCCTTATTTCGAGTCAGGGCATCGAGGTGTCCATTCCACTTGAGGCTGCAAACTCAGGGTCCCTCTCACATACCTAGAGATGAGAGACCCTCCTCTTGAGGTGCTTGTGGTAAGGTGGTATTCCTCTGGAGTCGAAGCCAGGAACTAACCTCTCATCTTGAGTTGATTCTTGGTCCACAGAGCTCTTTCGTGTTGCTACAGTGACCTCAGCATCCCTCTAGCCTTGAAACAGTGTTCTTGGGGTTTCTCTGGAGTGCCATCAAGGAAATAAAGGCTCTTTTCATGTGTGATGTGCAACACGGAATTGCTCTGCACGCAGTGCAGTTGAATCGGGCCTCATCTGGCGGCGAGGGGAAAGTCTCATGGTTTTTCTCGAGTTGCGGCTGGAACCTGGGGTATATTCTCGAGTTACGATGGGGATGGCCCTTCCATACACGTGTTTGTTCAGCGACGTTAGGACTCCTGCCTAGTTGCGAGGGACAACTCGGGATTCTCCTCGAGACTTGGCAGGGCAATTGGGACGCCTCTCCAGCTGAGGCAGGAGACCAAGGCTCCCTTTCCACGTAAAACAGGAATCCTGGTACTCCTATCAAGTTTCAGGAGGAGTCAGGCATCGTCTCCTTTGGAGGCACTGATCTCTGCGTACCTCTGGAGTTTTCACAGGATGTGAGGCCTCCGGTCGCCATGAGGTGGGGAACTAGGTCTTTCTCTTTGGTCTTTACAGGGGATTCAGAAATTCTTTCGTCTTGGGAGATGCAAGACGAGCCTGCATTCAAGTCACTGCAGGGATATCCGGCCTTATTTCGAGTCAGGGCATCCCCGTGTCCATTCCACTTCAGACCGCACACTCAGGGTCCCTCACACATACCTAGATCTGAGAGAAGCCTCCTCTTGAGGTGCTTGTGGTAAGGTGGTATTCCTCTGGAGTCGAAGACAGGGACTAACCTCTCATCTCGAGTTGATTCTAGGTCCACGGAGCTCTTTCGTGTTCCTCCAGTGACCTCAGGATCCCTCTAGCCTTGAAACAGTGTTCTTGGGGTTTCTCTGGAGTGCCATCAAGGAAATCAAGGCTCCTTTCATGTGTGATGTGCAACACGGCATTGCTCTGCAGGCAGTGCAGGGGAATCGTGCCTCATCTCGCGGCGAGGGGGAAGTCTCATGGTTTTTCTCGAGTTGCGACGGGAACCTGGGCTATATTCTCGAAGTACGACGGGGATGGCCCTTCCACACACTTGTTTGTTAGGCGACCTCAGGACTCCTGCCTAGTTGCGAGGGACAACTCGGGATTCTCCTCGAGGCTTGACAGGGCAATTGGGACGCCTCTTCAGCTGAGGCGGGAGACCAAGTGTCCCTTTCAACGTGCCACAGGAATCCTCGGACTCCTATCAAGTTTCACGAGGAGTCAGGCATCGTCTCCTTTGGAGGCACTGATCTTCGCGTCCCTCTGGAGTTTTCAAAGGATGTGAGGCCTCCGGTCAGGATGAGGTGGGGAACTAGGTCTTTCTCTGTGGTCTCCACAGGGGATTCAGACATCCTTTCGTCTTAGGAGATGCAAGACGAGCCTGCATTCAAGTCACTGCAGGGATATCCGGCCTTATTTCGAGTCAGGGCATCGAGGTGTCCATTCCACTTGAGGCTGCAAACTCAGGGTCCCTCTCACATACCTAGAGATGAGAGACCCTCCTCTTGAGGTGCTTGTGGTAAGGTGGTATTCCTCTGGAGTCGAAGCCAGGAACTAACCTCTCATCTTGAGTTGATTCTTGGTCCACAGAGCTCTTTCGTGTTGCTACAGTGACCTCAGCATCCCTCTAGCCTTGAAACAGTGTTCTTGGGGTTTCTCTGGAGTGCCATCAAGGAAATAAAGGCTCTTTTCATGTGTGATGTGCAACACGGAATTGCTCTGCACGCAGTCAACGGAATCGGACCTCATTTCCCGGCGAGGGGGAAGTATCATGGTTTTTTCTGGAGTTGCGGCGGGAACCTGAGGTATATTCTCGAGTTACGATGGAGATTTCGATTCCACTCACCTGTTTGAACAGCGATAGGACTCCTGCCTAGTGGCGCGAGACAACTCGGGATTCTCCTCGAGGCTTGGCAGGGCAATTGAGACGCCTCTCCAGCTGAGGCGGGAGACCAAGGGTCCCTTTCCACGTGCCACAGGAATCCTGGGACTCCTATCAAGTTTCACGAGGAGTCAGGCATCGTCTCCTTTGGAGGCACTGATCTCCGCGTACCTCTGGAGTTTTCAAAGGATGTGAGGCTTCCGGTCGCGATGAGGTGGGGAACTAGGTCTTTCTCTGTGGTCTCCACAGGGGATTCAGACATCCTTTCGTCTTGGGAGATGCAAGACGAGCCTGCATTCAAGTCACTGTAGGGATATCCGGCCTTATTTCGAGTCAGGGCATCCCCCTGTCCATTCCACTTCAGACCGCACACTCAGGGTCCCTCTCACATACCTAGAGCTGAGAGAAGCCTCCTCTTGAGGTGCTTGTGGTAAGGTGGTGTTCCTCTGGAGTCAAAGCCAGGGACTAACCTCGCATCTCGAGTTGTTTCTTGGTCCACGGAGCTCTTTCGTGTTGCTCCAGTGACCTCAGGATCCCTCTAGCCTTGAAACAGTGTTCTTGGGGTTTCCCTGGAGTGCCATCAAGGAAATCAAGGCTCCTTTCATGTGTGATGTGCAACACGGAATTGCTCTGCACGCAGTGCAGGGGAATCGGGCCTCATTTTGCGGCGAGGGGGAAGTCTCATGGCTTTTCTCGCCTTGCGGCGGGAACCTGGGGTGTATTCTCGAGTTACGACGGGGATGGCCCTTCCACACACGTGTTTGTTCAGCGACGTCAGGACTCCTGCCTAGTTGCAAGGGACAACTCGCGATTCTCCTTGAGGCTTGGCAGGGCAATTGGGACGCCTCTCCAGCTGAGGCGGGAGACCAAGGGTCCCTTTCTAGGTGCCACAGGAATCCTGGGACTCCTATCAAGTTTCACGAGGAGTCAGGCATAGTCTCCTTTGGAGGCACTGATCTCCCCGTCCCTCTGGAGTTTTCAAAGGAGGTGAGGCCTCCGGTCGCGATGAGGTGGGGAACTAGGTCTTTCTCTGTGGTCTCCACAGGGGATTGAGACATCCTTTCGTTTTGGGAGATGCAAGAGGAGCCGGCATTCAAGTCACTGCAGGCATATCCGGCCTTATTTCGAGTCAGGGCATCGCGGTGTCCATTCCACTTCAGGCCGCAAACTCAGGGTCCCTCTCACATACCTAGAGCTGAGAGAAGCCTCCTCTTGAGGTGCTTGTGGTAAACTGGTATTCCTCTGGAGTCGAAGCCAGGGACTAACCTCTCATCTCAAGTTGATTCTTGGTCCACGGAGCTCTTTCGTGTTGCTACAGTGACCTCAGGATCCCTCTAGCCTTGAAACAGTGTTCTTGGGGTTTCTCTGGAGTGACATCAAGGAAATCAAGGCTCCTTTCATGTGTGATGTGCAACACGGAATTGCTCTGCACGCAGTGCAGGGGAATGAAGCCTCATCTCGCGGCGAGGGGGAAGTCTCATGGTTTTTATCGAGTTGCGGCGGGAACCTGGGGTATATTCTCGAGTTACGACGGGATGGCCCTTCCACACACGTGTTTGTTCAGTGAAGTCAGGATTCCTGCCTAGTTGCGAGGGACAACTCGGGATTCTCCTCGAGGCTTGGCAGTGCAATTGGGACGCCTCTCCACATGAGGCGGGAGACCAAGTGTCCCTTTCCACGTGCTACGGCAATCCTAGGACTCCTATCATATTTCACGAGGAGTCAGGCATCGTCTCCTTTGGAGGCACTGATCTCCGCGTGCTTCTGGAGTTTTCAAAGAAGGTGAGGCCTCCGGTCGCGATGAGGTGGGGAGCTAGGTCTTTCTCTGTGGTCTCCACAGGGGATTCAGACATCCTTTCATCTTGGGAGATTCAAGACGAGCCTGCATTCAAGTCACTGCAGGGATATCCGGCCTTATTTCGAGTCAGGGCATCCCCGTGTCCATTCCATTTGAGGCCGCAACACAGGGTCCCTCTACATACCTAGAGCTGAGAGAAGCCTCCTCTTGAGGTGCTTGTGGTAAGGTGGTATTCCTCTCGAGTCGAAGCCAGGGACTAACCTCTCATCTTGAGTTGATTCTTGGTCCACAGAGCTCTTTCGTGTTGCTACAGTGACCTCAGCATCCCTCTAGCCTTGAAACAGTGTTCTTGGGCTTTCTCTGGAGTGCCATCAAGGAAATAAAGGCTCTTTTCATGTGTGATGTGCAACACGGAATTGCTCTGCACGCAGTCAACGGAATCGGACCTCATTTCCCGGCGAGGGGGAAGTATCATGGTTTTTCTCGAGTTGCGGCGGGAACCTGGGGTATATTCTCGAGTTACGATGGAGATTTCGCTTCCACTCACGTGTTTGAACAGCAACGATAGGACTCCTTCCTAGTGGCGCGTGACAACTCGGGATTCTCCTCAAGGCTTGGCAGGGCAATTGGGACGCCTCTCCAGCTGAGGCGGGAGACCAAGGGTCCCTTTCCACGTGCCACAGGAATCCTGGAACTCCTATCAAGTTTCACGAGGAGTCAGGCATCGTCTCCGTTGGTGGCACAGATCTCCGCGTACCTCTGGAGTTTTCAAAGGATGTGAGGCCTCCGGTCGCAATGAGGTGGGGAACTAGGTCTTTCTCTGTGGTCTCCACAGGGGATTCAGACATCCTTTCGTCTTGGGAGATGCAAGAGGAGCCTGCATTCAAGTCACTGAAGGGATATCTGGCCTTATTTCGAGGCAGGGTATCGCGGTGTCCATTCCACTTGAGGCCGCAACCTCAGGGTCCCTCTCACATACCTAGAGCTGAGAGAAGCCTCCTCTTGAGGTGCTTGTGGTAAGGTGGTATTCCTCTGGAGTCGAAGCCAGGAACTAACCTCTCATCTCGAGGTGATTTTTGGTCCATGGAGCTCTTTCGTGTTGCTCCAGTGACCTCAGGGTCCCTCTAGCCTTGAAACAGTTTTCTTGGGGTTTCTCTGGAGTGCAATCAAGGAAATCAAGACTCCTTTCATGTGTGATGTGCAACACGGAATTGCTCTGCACGCAGTGCAGGGGAATCGGGCCTCATCTCGCGGCGAGGGGGAAGTCTCATGGTTTTTTTCGAGTTGCGGCGGGAACCTGGGGTATATTCTCGAGTTACGACGGGGATGGCCCTTCCACACACGTGTTTGTTCAGCAACGTCAGGACTCCTGCCTAGTTGCAAGGGACAACTCGAGATTCTCCTTGAGGCTTGGCAGGGCAATTGGGACGCCTCTCCAGCTGAGGCGGGAGACCAAGGGTCCCTTTCCAGGTGCCACAGGAATCCTGGGACTCCTATCAAGTTTCACGAGGAGTCAGGCATAGTCTCCTTTGGAGGCACTGATCTCCGCGTACCTCTGGAGTTTTCAAAGGAGGTGAGGCCTCCGGTCGCGATGAGGTGGGGAACTAGGTCTTTCTCTGTGGTCTCCACCGGGGATTGAGACATCCTTTCGTCTTGGGAGGTGCAAGAGGAGCCGGCATTCAAGTCACTGCAGGCATATCCGGCCTTATTTCGAGTCAGGGCATCGCGGTGTCCATTCCACTTGAGGCCGCAAACTCAGGGTCCCTCTCACATACCTAGAGCTGAGAGAAGCCTCCTCTTTAGGTGCTTGTGGTAAGCTGGCATTCCTCTGGAGTCGAAGCCAGGGACTAACCTCTCATCTCAAGTTGATTCTTGGTCCACGGAGCTCTTTCATGTTGCTACAGTGACCTCAGGATCCCTCTAGCCTTGAAACAGTGTTCTTGGGGTTTCTCTGGAGTGACATCAAGGAAATCAAGGATCCTTTCATGTGTGATGTGCAACACGGAATTGCTCTGCACACAGTGCAGGGGAATGAAGCCTCATCTCGCGGCGAGGGGGAAGTCTCATGGTTTTTCTCGAGTTGCGGCGGGAACCTGGGGTATATTCTCGAGTTAGGACTGGGATGGCCCTTCCACACACGTGTTTGTTTAGCGACGTCAGGACTCCTGCCTAGTTGCGAGGGACTACTCGGGATTCTCCTCGAGGCTTGACAGGGCAATTGGGACGCCTCTCCAGCTGAGGCCGGAGACCAAGGGTCCCTTTCCACGTGCCACAGGAATCCTGAGACTCCTATCAAGTTTCACGAGGAGTCAGGCATCGTCTCCTTTGGAGGCACTGATCTCCGCGTACCTCTGGAGTTTTCAAAGGATGTGAGGCCTCCGGTCGCGATGAGGTGGGCAACTAGGTCTTTCTCTGTGGTCTCCACAGTGGATTCAGACATCCTTTCGTCTTGGGAGATACAAGAGGAGCCTGCATTCAAGTCACTGCAGGGATATCCGGCCTTATTTTGAGTCAGGGCATCGCGGTGTCCATTACACTTGAGGCCGCAAACTCAGGGTCCCTCTCACATACCTAGAGCTGAGAGATGCCTCCTCTTGAGGTGCTTGTGGTAAGGTGGTATTCCTCTGGAGTCGAAGCCAGGGACTAATCTCTCATCTCGAGTTGATTCTTGGTCCACGGAGCACTTTCATGTTGCTCCAGTGACCTCAGGGTCCCTCTAGCCTTGAAACAGTGTTCTTGTTGTTTCTCTGGAATGCCATCAAGGAAATCAAGGCTCCTTTCATGTGTGATGTGCAACACGGAATTGCTCTGCACGCAGTGCAGGGGAGTCCTGCCTCATCTCGCGGCGAGGGGGAAGTCTCATGGTTTTTCTCGAGTTGCGACGGGAACCTGGGCTATATTCTCGAATTACGACGGGGATGGCCCTCCCAAACACGTGTTTGTTCAGCGACGTCAGGACTCCTGCCTAGTTGCGAGGGACAACTCGGGATTCTCCTCGAGGCTTGACAGGGCAATTGGGACGCCTCTCCAGCAGAGGCGGGAGACCAAGTGTCCCTTTCCACGTGCCACAGGAATCCTCGGACTCCTATCAAGTTTCACGAGGAGTCAGGCATCGTCTCCTTTGGAGGCACTGATCTTCGCGTCCCTCTGGAGTTTTCAAAGGATGTAAGGCCTCCGGTCGCGATGAGGTGGGGAACTAGGTCTTTCTCTGTGGTCTCCACAGGGGATTCAGACATCCTATCGTCTTGGGAGATGCAGGACGAGCCTGCATTCAACTCAATACAGGGATATCCGGCCTTATTTCGAGTCAGGGCATCGAGGTGTCCATCCCACTTGAGGCTGTAAACTCAGGGTCCCTCTCACATACCTAGAGATGACAGACCCTCCTCTTGAGGTGCTTGTGGTAAGGTGGTATTCCTCTGGAGTCGAAGCCAGGGACTAACCTCTCATCTTGAGTTGATTCTTGGTCCACGGAGCTCTTTCGTGTTGCTCCAGTGACTTCAGGATCCCTCTAGCCTTGAAACAGTGTTCTTGGGGTTTCTCTGGAGTGCCATCAAGGAAATCAAGGCTCCTTTCATGTGTGATGTGCAACACGGAATTGCTCTGCACGCAGTCAACGGAATCGGACCTCATTTCGCGGCGAGGGGGAAGTATCATGGTTTTTCTCGAGTTGCGGCGGGAACCTGAGGTATATTCTCGAGTTACGATGGAGATTGCGCTTCCACTCACGTATTTAAACAGCAACGATAGGACTCCTGCCTAGTGGCGAGGGAAAACTCGGGATTCTCCTCGAGGCTTGGCAGGGCAATTGGGACGCCTCTCCAGCTGAGGCGGGAGACCAAGGGTCCCTTTCCACGTGCCACAGGAATCCTGGGACTCCTATCAAGTTTCACGAGGAGTCAGGCATCGTCTCCTTTGGAGGCACTGATCTCCGCGTACCTCTGGAGTTTTCAAAGGATGTGAGGCTTCCGGTCGCGATGAGGTGGGGAACTAGGTCTTTCTCTGTGGTCTCCACAGGGGATTCAGACATCCTTTCGTCTTGGGAGATGCAAGACGAGCCTGCATTCAAGTCACTTTAGGGATATCCGGCCTTATTTCGAGTCAAGGCATCCCCGTGTTCATTCCACTTCAGACCGCACACTCAGGGTCCCTCTCACATACCTAGAGCTGAGAGAAGCCTCCTCTTGAGGTGCTTGTGGTAAGGTGGTGTTCCTCTGGAGTCGAAGCCAGGGACTAACCTCTCATCTCGAGTTGTTTCTTGGCCCACGGAGCTCTTTCGTGTTGCTCCAGTGACCTCAGGATCCCTCTAGCCTTGAAACAGTGTTCTTGGGGTTTCCCTGGAGTGCCATCAAGGAAATCAAGGCTCCTTTCTAGTGTGATGTGCAACACGGAATTGCTCTGCACGCAGTGCAGGGGAATCGGGCCTCATTTTGCGGCGAGGGGGAAGTCTCATGGCTTTTCTCGCCTTGCGGCGGGAACCTGGGGTGTATTCTCGAGTTACGACGGGGATGGCCCTTCCACACACGTGTTTGTTCAGCGACGTCAGGACTCCTGCCTAGTTGCAAGGGACAACTTGGGATTTACCTCGAGGCTTGACAGGGCAATTGGGACGCCTCTCCAGCTGAGGCGGGAGACCAAGGGTCCCTTTCCACGTGCCACAGGAATCCTGGGACTCCTATCAAGTTTCACGAGGAGTCAGGCATTCTCTCCTTTGGAGGCACTGATCTCCGCGTACCTCTGGAATTTTCAAAGGATGTGAGGCCTCCGGTCGCGATGAGGTGGGGAACTAGGTCTTTCTCTCTTGTCTCCACAGGGGATTGAGACATCCTTTCGTCTTGGGAGATGCAAGAGGAGCCAGCATTCAAGTCACTGCAGGGATATCCGGCCTTATTTCGAGTCAGGGCATCGCGGTGTCCATTCCACTTGAGGCCCCAAACTCAGGGTCCCTCTCACATACCTAGAGCTGAGAGAAGCCTCCTCTTGAGGTGCTTGTGGTAAGGTGGTATTCCTCTGGAGTCGAAGCCAGGGACTAACCTCTCATCTCGAGTTGATTTTTGGTCCATGGAGCTCTTTCGTGTTGCTCCAGTGACCTCAGGGTCCCTCTAGCCTTGGAACAGTTTTCTTGGGGATTCTCTGGAGTGCAATCAAGGAAATCAAGGCTCCTTTCATGTGTGATGTGCAACACGGAATTGCTCTGCACGCAGTGCAGTTGAATCGGGCCTCATCTCGCGGCGAGGGGGAAGTCTCATGGTTTTTCTCGCCTTGCGGCGGGAACCTGGGGTATATTCTCGAGTTACGACGGGGATGGCCCTTCCACACACGTGTTTGTTCAGTGAAGTCAGGATTCCTGCCTAGTTGCGAGGGACAACTCGGGATTCTCCTCGAGGCTTGGCAGTGCAATTGGGACGCCTCTCCACATGAGGCGGGAGACCAAGTGTCCCTTTCCACGTGCTACGGCAATCCTAGGACTCCTATCAAATTTCACGACGAGTCAGGCATCGTCTCCTTTGGAGGCACTGATCACCGCGTACTTCTGGAGTTTTCAAAGAAGGTGAGGCCTCCGGTCGCGATGAGGTGGGGAGCTAGGACTTTCTCTGTGGTCTCCACAGGGGATTCAGACATCCTTTCATCTTGGGAGATTCAAGACGAGCCTGCATTCAAGTCACTGCAGGGATATCCGGCCTTATTTCGTGTCAGGGCATCCCCGTGTCCATTCCATTTGAGGCCGCAACACAGGGTCCCTCTACATACCTAGAGCTGAGAGAAGCCTCCTCTTGAGGTGCTTGTGGTAAGGTGGTATTCCTCTCGAGTCGAAGCCAGGGACTAACCTCTCATCTCGAGTTGATTCTTGGTCCACGGAGCTCTTTCGTTTTGCTACAGTGACGTCAGGATCCCTATAGCCTTGAAACAGTGTTCTTGGGGTTTCTCTGGAGTGCCATCAAGGAAATCAAGGCTCGTTTCATGTGTGATGTGCAACACGGAATTGCTCTGCACGCAGTGCAGTTGAATCGGGCCTCATCTGGCGGCGAGGGGAAAGTCTCATGGTTTTTCTCGAGTTGCGGCTGGAACCTGGGGTATATTCTCGAGTTACGATGGGGATGGCCCTTCCATACACGTGTTTGTTCAGCGACGTTAGGACTCCTGCCTAGTTGCGAGGGACAACTCGGGATTCTCCTCGAGACTTGGCAGGGCAATTGGGACGCCTCTCCAGCTGAGGCAGGAGACCAAGGCTCCCTTTCCACGTAAAACAGGAATCCTGGGACTCCTATCAAGTTTCAGGAGGAGTCAGGCATCGTCTCCTTTGGAGGCACTGAACTCTGCGTACCTCTGGAGTTTTCACAGGATGTGAGGCCTCCGGTCGCCATGAGGTGGGGAACTAGGTCTTTCTCTTTGGTCTCTACAGGGGATTCAGAAATTCTTTCGTCTTGGGAGATGCAAGACGAGCCTGCATTCAAGTCACTGCAGGGATATCCGGCCTTATTTCGAGTCAGGGCATCCCCGTGTCCATTCCACTTCAGACCGCACACTCAGGGTCCCTCACACATACCTAGATCTGAGAGAAGCCTCCTCTTGAGGTGCTTGTGGTAAGGTGGTATTCCTCTGGAGTCGAAGACAGGGACTAACCTCTCATCTCGAGTTGATTCTAGGTCCACGGAGCTCTTTCGTGTTCCTCCAGTGACCTCAGGATCCCTCTAGCCTTGAAACAGTGTTCTTGGGGTTTCTCTGGAGTGCCATCAAGGAAATCAAGGCTCCTTTCATGTGTGATGTGCAACACGGAATTGCTCTGCAGGCAGTGCAGGGGAATCGTGCCTCATCTCGCGGCGAGGGGGAAGTCTCATGGTTTTTCTCGAGTTGCGACGGGAACCTGGGCTATATTCTCGAAGTACGACGGGGATGGCCCTTCCACACACGTGTTTGTTAGGCGACCTCAGGACTCCTGCCTAGTTGCGAGGGACAACTCGGGATTCTCCTCGAGGCTTGACAGGGCAATTGGGACGCCTCTCCAGCTGAGGCGGGAGACCAAGTGTCCCTTTCAACGTGCCACAGGAATCCTCGGACTCCTATCAAGTTTCACGAGGAGTCAGGCATCGTCTCCTTTGGAGGCACTGATCTTCGCGTCCCTCTGGAGTTTTCAAAGGATGTGAGGCCTCCGGTCAGGATGAGGTGGGGAACTAGGTCTTTCTCTGTGGTCTCCACAGGGGATTCAGACATCCTTTCGTCTTAGGAGATGCAAGACGAGCCTGCATTCAAGTCACTGCAGGGATATCCGGCCTTATTTCGAGTCAGGGCATCGAGGTGTCCATTCCACTTGAGGCTGCAAACTCAGGGTCCCTCTCACATACCTAGAGATGAGAGACCCTCCTCTTGAGGTGCTTGTGGTAAGGTGGTATTCCTCTGGAGTCGAAGCCAGGAACTAACCTCTCATCTTGAGTTGATTCTTGGTCCACAGAGCTCTTTCGTGTTGCTACAGTGACCTCAGCATCCCTCTAGCCTTGAAACAGTGTTCTTGGGGTTTCTCTGGAGTGCCATCAAGGAAATAAAGGCTCTTTTCATGTGTGATGTGCAACACGGAATTGCTCTGCACGCAGTGCAGTTGAATCGGGCCTCATCTGGCGGCGAGGGGAAAGTCTCATGGTTTTTCTCGAGTTGCGGCTGGAACCTGGGGTATATTCTCGAGTTACGATGGGGATGGCCCTTCCATACACGTGTTTGTTCAGCGACGTTAGGACTCCTGCCTAGTTGCGAGGGACAACTCGGGATTCTCCTCGAGACTTGGCAGGGCAATTGGGACGCCTCTCCAGCTGAGGCAGGAGACCAAGGCTCCCTTTCCACGTAAAACAGGAATCCTGGTACTCCTATCAAGTTTCAGGAGGAGTCAGGCATCGTCTCCTTTGGAGGCACTGAACTCTGCGTACCTCTGGAGTTTTCACAGGATGTGAGGCCTCCGGTCGCCATGAGGTGGGGAACTAGGTCTTTCTCTTTGGTCTCTACAGGGGATTCAGAAATTCTTTCGTCTTGGGAGATGCAAGACGAGCCTGCATTCAAGTCACTGCAGGGATATCCGGCCTTATTTCGAGTCAGGGCATCCCCGTGTCCATTCCACTTCAGACCGCACACTCAGGGTCCCTCACACATACCTAGATCTGAGAGAAGCCTCCTCTTGAGGTGCTTGTGGTAAGGTGGTATTCCTCTGGAGTCGAAGACAGGGACTAACCTCTCATCTCGAGTTGATTCTAGGTCCACGGAGCTCTTTCGTGTTCCTCCAGTGACCTCAGGATCCCTCTAGCCTTGAAACAGTGTTCTTGGGGTTTCTCTGGGGTGCCATCAAGGAAATCAAGGCTCCTTTCATGTGTGATGTGCAACACGGCATTGCTCTGCAGGCAGTGCAGGGGAATCGTGCCTCATCTCGCGGCGAGGGGGAAGTCTCATGGTTTTTCTCGAGTTGCGACGGGAACCTGGGCTATATTCTCGAAGTACGACGGGGATGGCCCTTCCACACACGTGTTTGTTAGGCGACCTCAGGACTCCTGCCTAGTTGCGAGGGACAACTCGGGATTCTCCTCGAGGCTTGACAGGGCAATTGGGACGCCTCTTCAGCTGAGGCGGGAGACCAAGTGTCCCTTTCAACGTGCCACAGGAATCCTCGGACTCCTATCAAGTTTCACGAGGAGTCAGGCATCGTCTCCTTTGGAGGCACTGATCTTCGCGTCCCTCTGGAGTTTTCAAAGGATGTGAGGCCTCCGGTCAGGATGAGGTGGGGAACTAGGTCTTTCTCTGTGGTCTCCACAGGGGATTCAGACATCCTTTCGTCTTAGGAGATGCAAGACGAGCCTGCATTCAAGTCACTGCAGGGATATCCGGCCTTATTTCGAGTCAGGGCATCGAGGTGTCCATTCCACTTGAGGCTGCAAACTCAGGGTCCCTCTCACATACCTAGAGATGAGAGACCCTCCTCTTGAGGTGCTTGTGGTAAGGTGGTATTCCTCTGGAGTCGAAGCCAGGAACTAACCTCTCATCTTGAGTTGATTCTTGGTCCACAGAGCTCTTTCGTGTTGCTACAGTGACCTCAGCATCCCTCTAGCCTTGAAACAGTGTTCTTGGGGTTTCTCTGGAGTGCCATCAAGGAAATAAAGGCTCTTTTCATGTGTGATGTGCAACACGGAATTGCTCTGCACGCAGTCAACGGAATCGGACCTCATTTCCCGGCGAGGGGGAAGTATCATGGTTTTTTCTGGAGTTGCGGCGGGAACCTGAGGTATATTCTCGAGTTACGATGGAGATTTCGATTCCACTCACCTGTTTGAACAGCGATAGGACTCCTGCCTAGTGGCGCGAGACAACTCGGGATTCTCCTCGAGGCTTGGCAGGGCAATTGAGACGCCTCTCCAGCTGAGGCGGGAGACCAAGGGTCCCTTTCCACGTGCCACAGGAATCCTGGGACTCCTATCAAGTTTCACGAGGAGTCAGGCATCGTCTCCTTTGGAGGCACTGATCTCCGCGTACCTCTGGAGTTTTCAAAGGATGTGAGGCTTCCGGTCGCGATGAGGTGGGGAACTAGGTCTTTCTCTGTGGTCTCCACAGGGGATTCAGACATCCTTTCGTCTTGGGAGATGCAAGACGAGCCTGCATTCAAGTCACTGTAGGGATATCCGGCCTTATTTCGAGTCAGGGCATCCCCCTGTCCATTCCACTTCAGACCGCACACTCAGGGTCCCTCTCACATACCTAGAGCTGAGAGAAGCCTCCTCTTGAGGTGCTTGTGGTAAGGTGGTGTTCCTCTGGAGTCAAAGCCAGGGACTAACCTCGCATCTCGAGTTGTTTCTTGGTCCACGGAGCTCTTTCGTGTTGCTCCAGTGACCTCAGGATCCCTCTAGCCTTGAAACAGTGTTCTTGGGGTTTCCCTGGAGTGCCATCAAGGAAATCAAGGCTCCTTTCATGTGTGATGTGCAACACGGAATTGCTCTGCACGCAGTGCAGGGGAATCGGGCCTCATTTTGCGGCGAGGGGGAAGTCTCATGGCTTTTCTCGCCTTGCGGCGGGAACCTGGGGTGTATTCTCGAGTTACGACGGGGATGGCCCTTCCACACACGTGTTTGTTCAGCGACGTCAGGACTCCTGCCTAGTTGCAAGGGACAACTCGCGATTCTCCTTGAGGCTTGGCAGGGCAATTGGGACGCCTCTCCAGCTGAGGCGGGAGACCAAGGGTCCCTTTCTAGGTGCCACAGGAATCCTGGGACTCCTATCAAGTTTCACGAGGAGTCAGGCATAGTCTCCTTTGGAGGCACTGATCTCCCCGTCCCTCTGGAGTTTTCAAAGGAGGTGAGGCCTCCGGTCGCGATGAGGTGGGGAACTAGGTCTTTCTCTGTGGTCTCCACAGGGGATTGAGACATCCTTTCGTTTTGGGAGATGCAAGAGGAGCCGGCATTCAAGTCACTGCAGGCATATCCGGCCTTATTTCGAGTCAGGGCATCGCGGTGTCCATTCCACTTCAGGCCGCAAACTCAGGGTCCCTCTCACATACCTAGAGCTGAGAGAAGCCTCCTCTTGAGGTGCTTGTGGTAAACTGGTATTCCTCTGGAGTCGAAGCCAGGGACTAACCTCTCATCTCAAGTTGATTCTTGGTCCACGGAGCTCTTTCGTGTTGCTACAGTGACCTCAGGATCCCTCTAGCCTTGAAACAGTGTTCTTGGGGTTTCTCTGGAGTGACATCAAGGAAATCAAGGCTCCTTTCATGTGTGATGTGCAACACGGAATTGCTCTGCACGCAGTGCAGGGGAATGAAGCCTCATCTCGCGGCGAGGGGGAAGTCTCATGGTTTTTATCGAGTTGCGGCGGGAACCTGGGGTATATTCTCGAGTTACGACGGGATGGCCCTTCCACACACGTGTTTGTTCAGTGAAGTCAGGATTCCTGCCTAGTTGCGAGGGACAACTCGGGATTCTCCTCGAGGCTTGGCAGTGCAATTGGGACGCCTCTCCACATGAGGCGGGAGACCAAGTGTCCCTTTCCACGTGCTACGGCAATCCTAGGACTCCTATCATATTTCACGAGGAGTCAGGCATCGTCTCCTTTGGAGGCACTGATCTCCGCGTGCTTCTGGAGTTTTCAAAGAAGGTGAGGCCTCCGGTCGCGATGAGGTGGGGAGCTAGGTCTTTCTCTGTGGTCTCCACAGGGGATTCAGACATCCTTTCATCTTGGGAGATTCAAGACGAGCCTGCATTCAAGTCACTGCAGGGATATCCGGCCTTATTTCGAGTCAGGGCATCCCCGTGTCCATTCCATTTGAGGCCGCAACACAGGGTCCCTCTACATACCTAGAGCTGAGAGAAGCCTCCTCTTGAGGTGCTTGTGGTAAGGTGGTATTCCTCTCGAGTCGAAGCCAGGGACTAACCTCTCATCTTGAGTTGATTCTTGGTCCACAGAGCTCTTTCGTGTTGCTACAGTGACCTCAGCATCCCTCTAGCCTTGAAACAGTGTTCTTGGGCTTTCTCTGGAGTGCCATCAAGGAAATAAAGGCTCTTTTCATGTGTGATGTGCAACACGGAATTGCTCTGCACGCAGTCAACGGAATCGGACCTCATTTCCCGGCGAGGGGGAAGTATCATGGTTTTTCTCGAGTTGCGGCGGGAACCTGGGGTATATTCTCGAGTTACGATGGAGATTTCGCTTCCACTCACGTGTTTGAACAGCAACGATAGGACTCCTTCCTAGTGGCGCGTGACAACTCGGGATTCTCCTCAAGGCTTGGCAGGGCAATTGGGACGCCTCTCCAGCTGAGGCGGGAGACCAAGGGTCCCTTTCCACGTGCCACAGGAATCCTGGAACTCCTATCAAGTTTCACGAGGAGTCAGGCATCGTCTCCGTTGGTGGCACAGATCTCCGCGTACCTCTGGAGTTTTCAAAGGATGTGAGGCCTCCGGTCGCAATGAGGTGGGGAACTAGGTCTTTCTCTGTGGTCTCCACAGGGGATTCAGACATCCTTTCGTCTTGGGAGATGCAAGAGGAGCCTGCATTCAAGTCACTGAAGGGATATCTGGCCTTATTTCGAGGCAGGGTATCGCGGTGTCCATTCCACTTGAGGCCGCAACCTCAGGGTCCCTCTCACATACCTAGAGCTGAGAGAAGCCTCCTCTTGAGGTGCTTGTGGTAAGGTGGTATTCCTCTGGAGTCGAAGCCAGGAACTAACCTCTCATCTCGAGGTGATTTTTGGTCCATGGAGCTCTTTCGTGTTGCTCCAGTGACCTCAGGGTCCCTCTAGCCTTGAAACAGTTTTCTTGGGGTTTCTCTGGAGTGCAATCAAGGAAATCAAGACTCCTTTCATGTGTGATGTGCAACACGGAATTGCTCTGCACGCAGTGCAGGGGAATCGGGCCTCATCTCGCGGCGAGGGGGAAGTCTCATGGTTTTTTTCGAGTTGCGGCGGGAACCTGGGGTATATTCTCGAGTTACGACGGGGATGGCCCTTCCACACACGTGTTTGTTCAGCAACGTCAGGACTCCTGCCTAGTTGCAAGGGACAACTCGAGATTCTCCTTGAGGCTTGGCAGGGCAATTGGGACGCCTCTCCAGCTGAGGCGGGAGACCAAGGGTCCCTTTCCAGGTGCCACAGGAATCCTGGGACTCCTATCAAGTTTCACGAGGAGTCAGGCATAGTCTCCTTTGGAGGCACTGATCTCCGCGTACCTCTGGAGTTTTCAAAGGAGGTGAGGCCTCCGGTCGCGATGAGGTGGGGAACTAGGTCTTTCTCTGTGGTCTCCACCGGGGATTGAGACATCCTTTCGTCTTGGGAGGTGCAAGAGGAGCCGGCATTCAAGTCACTGCAGGCATATCCGGCCTTATTTCGAGTCAGGGCATCGCGGTGTCCATTCCACTTGAGGCCGCAAACTCAGGGTCCCTCTCACATACCTAGAGCTGAGAGAAGCCTCCTCTTTAGGTGCTTGTGGTAAGCTGGCATTCCTCTGGAGTCGAAGCCAGGGACTAACCTCTCATCTCAAGTTGATTCTTGGTCCACGGAGCTCTTTCATGTTGCTACAGTGACCTCAGGATCCCTCTAGCCTTGAAACAGTGTTCTTGGGGTTTCTCTGGAGTGACATCAAGGAAATCAAGGATCCTTTCATGTGTGATGTGCAACACGGAATTGCTCTGCACACAGTGCAGGGGAATGAAGCCTCATCTCGCGGCGAGGGGGAAGTCTCATGGTTTTTCTCGAGTTGCGGCGGGAACCTGGGGTATATTCTCGAGTTAGGACTGGGATGGCCCTTCCACACACGTGTTTGTTTAGCGACGTCAGGACTCCTGCCTAGTTGCGAGGGACTACTCGGGATTCTCCTCGAGGCTTGACAGGGCAATTGGGACGCCTCTCCAGCTGAGGCCGGAGACCAAGGGTCCCTTTCCACGTGCCACAGGAATCCTGAGACTCCTATCAAGTTTCACGAGGAGTCAGGCATCGTCTCCTTTGGAGGCACTGATCTCCGCGTACCTCTGGAGTTTTCAAAGGATGTGAGGCCTCCGGTCGCGATGAGGTGGGGAACTAGGTCTTTCTCTGTGGTCTCCACAGTGGATTCAGACATCCTTTCGTCTTGGGAGATACAAGAGGAGCCTGCATTCAAGTCACTGCAGGGATATCCGGCCTTATTTTGAGTCAGGGCATCGCGGTGTCCATTACACTTGAGGCCGCAAACTCAGGGTCCCTCTCACATACCTAGAGCTGAGAGATGCCTCCTCTTGAGGTGCTTGTGGTAAGGTGGTATTCCTCTGGAGTCGAAGCCAGGGACTAATCTCTCATCTCGAGTTGATTCTTGGTCCACGGAGCACTTTCATGTTGCTCCAGTGACCTCAGGGTCCCTCTAGCCTTGAAACAGTGTTCTTGTTGTTTCTCTGGAATGCCATCAAGGAAATCAAGGCTCCTTTCATGTGTGATGTGCAACACGGAATTGCTCTGCACGCAGTGCAGGGGAGTCGTGCCTCATCTCGCGGCGAGGGGGAAGTCTCATGGTTTTTCTCGAGTTGCGACGGGAACCTGGGCTATATTCTCGAATTACGACGGGGATGGCCCTCCCAAACACGTGTTTGTTCAGCGACGTCAGGACTCCTGCCTAGTTGCGAGGGACAACTCGGGATTCTCCTCGAGGCTTGACAGGGCAATTGGGACGCCTCTCCAGCAGAGGCGGGAGACCAAGTGTCCCTTTCCACGTGCCACAGGAATCCTCGGACTCCTATCAAGTTTCACGAGGAGTCAGGCATCGTCTCCTTTGGAGGCACTGATCTTCGCGTCCCTCTGGAGTTTTCAAAGGATGTAAGGCCTCCGGTCGCGATGAGGTGGGGAACTAGGTCTTTCTCTGTGGTCTCCACAGGGGATTCAGACATCCTATCGTCTTGGGAGATGCAGGACGAGCCTGCATTCAAGTCAATGCAGGGATATCCGGCCTTATTTCGAGTCAGGGCATCGAGGTGTCCATCCCACTTGAGGCTGTAAACTCAGGGTCCCTCTCACATACCTAGAGATGACAGACCCTCCTCTTGAGGTGCTTGTGGTAAGGTGGTATTCCTCTGGAGTCGAAGCCAGGGACTAACCTCTCATCTTGAGTTGATTCTTGGTCCACGGAGCTCTTTCGTGTTGCTCCAGTGACTTCAGGATCCCTCTAGCCTTGAAACAGTGTTCTTGGGGTTTCTCTGGAGTGCCATCAAGGAAATAAAGGCTCCTTTCATGTGTGATGTGCAACACGGAATTGCTCTGCACGCAGTCAACGGAATCGGACCTCATTTCACGGCGAGGGGGAAGTATCATGGTTTTTCTCGAGTTGCGGCGGGAACCTGAGGTATATTCTCGAGTTACGATGGAGATTGCGCTTCCACTCACGTATTTAAACAGCAACGATAGGACTCCTGCCTAGTGGCGAGGGAAAACTCGGGATTCTCCTCGAGGCTTGGCAGGGCAATTGGGACGCCTCTCCAGCTGAGGCGGGAGACCAAGGGTCCCTTTCCACGTGCCACAGGAATCCTGGGACTCCTATCAAGTTTCACGAGGAGTCAGGCATCGTCTCCTTTGGAGGCACTGATCTCCGCGTACCTCTGGAGTTTTCAAAGGATGTGAGGCTTCCGGTCGCGATGAGGTGGGGAACTAGGTCTTTCTCTGTGGTCTCCACAGGGGATTCAGACATCCTTTCGTCTTGGGAGATGCAAGACGAGCCTGCATTCAAGTCACTGTAGGGATATCCGGCCTTATTTCGAGTCAAGGCATCCCCGTGTCCATTCCACTTCAGACCGCACACTCAGGGTCCCTCTCACATACCTAGAGCTGAGAGAAGCCTCCTCTTGAGGTGCTTGTGGTAAGGTGGTGTTCCTCTGGAGTCGAAGCCAGGGACTAACCTCTCATCTCGAGTTGTTTCTTGGCCCACGGAGCTCTTTCGTGTTGCTCCAGTGACCTCAGGATCCCTCTAGCCTTGAAACAGTGTTCTTGGGGTTTCCCTGGAGTGCCATCAAGGAAATCAAGGCTCCTTTCTAGTGTGATGTGCAACACGGAATTGCTCTGCACGCAGTGCAGGGGAATCGGGCCTCATTTTGCGGCGAGGGGGAAGTCGCATGGCTTTTCTCGCCTTGCGGCGGGAACCTGGGGTGTATTCTCGAGTTACGACGGGGATGGCCCTTCCACACACGTGTTTGTTCAGCGACGTCAGGACTCCTGCCTAGTTGCAAGGGACAACTTGGGATTTACCTCGAGGCTTGACAGGGCAATTGGGACGCCTCTCCAGCTGAGGCGGGAGACCAAGGGTCCCTTTCCACGTGCCACAGGAATCCTGGGACTCCTATCAAGTTTCACGAGGAGTCAGGCATTCTCTCCTTTGGAGGCACTGATCTCCGCGTACCTCTGGAATTTTCAAAGGATGTGAGGCCTCCGGTCGCGATGAGGTGGGGAACTAGGTCTTTCTCTGTGGTCTCCACAGGGGATTGAGACATCCTTTCGTCTTGGGAGATGCAAGAGGAGCCAGCATTCAAGTCACTGCAGGGATATCCGGCCTTATTTCGAGTCAGGGCATCGCGGTGTCCATTCCACTTGAGGCCCCAAACTCAGGGTCCCTCTCACATACCTAGAGCTGAGAGAAGCCTCCTCTTGAGGTGCTTGTGGTAAGGTGGTATTCCTCTGGAGTCGAAGCCAGGGACTAACCTCTCATCTCGAGTTGATTTTTGGTCCATGGAGCTCTTTCGTGTTGCTCCAGTGACCTCAGGGTCCCTCTAGCCTTGGAACAGTTTTCTTGGGGATTCTCTGGAGTGCAATCAAGGAAATCAAGGCTCCTTTCATGTGTGATGTGCAACACGGAATTGCTCTGCACGCAGTGCAGTTGAATCGGGCCTCATCTCGCGGCGAGGGGGAAGTCTCATGGTTTTTCTCGCCTTGCGGCGGGAACCTGGGGTATATTCTCGAGTTACGACGGGGATGGCCCTTCCACACACGTGTTTGTTCAGTGAAGTCAGGATTCCTGCCTAGTTGCGAGGGACAACTCGGGATTCTCCTCGAGGCTTGGCAGTGCAATTGGGACGCCTCTCCACATGAGGCGGGAGACCAAGTGTCCCTTTCCACGTGCTACGGCAATCCTAGGACTCCTATCAAATTTCACGACGAGTCAGGCATCGTCTCCTTTGGAGGCACTGATCACCGCGTACTTCTGGAGTTTTCAAAGAAGGTGAGGCCTCCGGTCGCGATGAGGTGGGGAGCTAGGACTTTCTCTGTGGTCTCCACAGGGGATTCAGACATCCTTTCATCTTGGGAGATTCAAGACGAGCCTGCATTCAAGTCACTGCAGGGATATCCGGCCTTATTTCGTGTCAGGGCATCCCCGTGTCCATTCCATTTGAGGCCGCAACACAGGGTCCCTCTACATACATAGAGCTGAGAGAAGCCTCCTCTTGAGGTGCTTGTGGTAAGGTGGTATTCCTCTGGAGTCGAAGCCAGGGACTAACCTCTCATCTCGAGTTGATTCTTGGTCCACGGAGCTCTTTCGTTTTGCTACAGTGACGTCAGGATCCCTCTAGCCTTGAAACAGTGTTCTTGGGGTTTCTCTGGAGTGCCATCAAGGAAATCAAGGCTCGTTTCATGTGTGATGTGCAACACGGAATTGCTCTGCACGCAGTGCAGTTGAATCGGGCCTCATCTGGCGGCGAGGGGAAAGTCTCATGGTTTTTCTCGAGTTGCGGCTGGAACCTGGGGTATATTCTCGAGTTACGATGGGGATGGCCCTTCCATACACGTGTTTGTTCAGCGACGTTAGGACTCCTGCCTAGTTGCGAGGGACAACTCGGGATTCTCCTCGAGACTTGGCAGGGCAATTGGGACGCCTCTCCAGCTGAGGCAGGAGACCAAGGCTCCCTTTCCACGTAAAACAGGAATCCTGGGACTCCTATCAAGTTTCAGGAGGAGTCAGGCATCGTCTCCTTTGGAGGCACTGAACTCTGCGTACCTCTGGAGTTTTCACAGGATGTGAGGCCTCCGGTCGCCATGAGGTGGGGAACTAGGTCTTTCTCTTTGGTCTCTACAGGGGATTCAGAAATTCTTTCGTCTTGGGAGATGCAAGACGAGCCTGCATTCAAGTCACTGCAGGGATATCCGGCCTTATTTCGAGTCAGGGCATCCCCGTGTCCATTCCACTTCAGACCGCACACTCAGGGTCCCTCACACATACCTAGATCTGAGAGAAGCCTCCTCTTGAGGTGCTTGTGGTAAGGTGGTATTCCTCTGGAGTCGAAGACAGGGACTAACCTCTCATCTCGAGTTGATTCTAGGTCCACGGAGCTCTTTCGTGTTCCTCCAGTGACGTCAGGATCCCTCTAGCCTTGAAACAGTGTTCTTGGGGTTTCTCTGGAGTGCCATCAAGGAAATCAAGGCTCCTTTCATGTGTGATGTGCAACACGGAATTGCTCTGCACGCAGTGCAGGGGAATCGGGCCTCATCTGGCGGCGAAGGGGAAGCCTCATGGTTTTTTTTGAGTTGCGGCGGGCCCTGGGGTATATTCTCGAGTTACGACGGGGATGGCCCTTCCACACACGTGTTTGTTCAGCGACGTCAGGACTCCTGCCTAGTTGCAAGGGACAACTCGGGATTTACCTCGAGGTTTGACAGGGCAATTGGGATGCCTCTCCAGCTGAGGCGGGAGACCAAGGTTCCCTTTCCACGTGCCACAGGAATCCTGGGACTCCTATCAAGTTTCACGAGGAGTCAGGCATTGTCTCCTTTGGAGGCACTGATCTCCGCGTACCTCTGGAGTTTTCAAAGGATGTGAGGCCTCCGGTCGTGAAAAGGTGGGGAACTTGGTCTTTCTCTCTTGTCTCCACAGGGGATTCAGACATCCTTTCGTCTTGGGAGATGCAAGAGGAGCCGGCATTCAAGTCACTGCAGGCATATCCGGCCTTATTTTGAGTCAGGGCATCGCGGTGTCCATTCCACTTGAGGCCGCAAACTCAGGGTCCCTCTCACATACCTAGAGCAGAGAGATGCCTCCTCTTGAGGTGCTTGTGGTAAGCTGGTATTCCTCTGGAGTCGAAGCCAGTGACTACTCTCTCATCTCGAGTTGATTCTTGGTCCACGGAGCACTTTCATGTTGCTCCAGTGACCTCAGGGTCCCTCTAGCCTTGAAACAGTGTTCTTGGGGTTTCTCTGGAATGCCATCAAGGAAATCAAGGCTCCTTTCATGTGTGATGTGCAACACGGCATTGCTCTGCAGGCAGTGCAGGGGAATCGTGCCTCATCTCGCGGCGTGGGGGAAGTCTCATGGTTTTTCTCGAGTTGCGACGGGAACCTGGGCTATATTCTCGAAGTACGACGGGGATGGCCCTTCCACACACGTGTTTGTTAGGCGACCTCAGGACTCCTGCCTAGTTGCGAGGGACAACTCGGGATTCTCCTCGAGGCTTGACAGGGCAATTGGGACGCCTCTCCAGCTGAGGCGGGAGACCAAGTGTCCCTTTCAACGTGCCACAGGAATCCTCGGACTCCTATCAAGTTTCACGAGGAGTCAGGCATCGTCTCCTTTGGAGGCACTGATCTTCGCGTCCCTCTGGAGTTTTCAAAGGATGTGAGGCCTCCGGTCAGGATGAGGTGGGGAACTAGCTCTTTCTCTGTGGTCTCCACAGGGGATTCAGACATCCTTTCGTCTTAGGAGATGCAAGACGAGCCTGCATTCAAGTCACTGCAGGGATATCCGGCCTTATTTCGAGTCAGGGCATCGAGGTGTCCATTCCACTTGAGGCTGCAAACTCAGGGTCCCTCTCACATACCTAGAGATGAGAGACCCTCCTCTTGAGGTGCTTGTGGTAAGGTGGTATTCCTCTGGAGTCGAAGCCAGGAACTAACCTCTCATCTTGAGTTGATTCTTGGTCCACAGAGCTCTTTCGTGTTGCTACAGTGACCTCAGCATCCCTCTAGCCTTGAAACAGTGTTCTTGGGGTTTCTCTGGAGTGCCATCAAGGAAATAAAGGCTCTTTTCATGTGTGATGTGCAACACGGAATTGCTCTGCACGCAGTCAACGGAATCGGACCTCATTTCCCGGCGAGGGGGAAGTATCATGGTTTTTTCTGGAGTTGCGGCGGGAACCTGAGGTATATTCTCGAGTTACGATGGAGATTTCGATTCCACTCACCTGTTTGAACAGCAACGATAGGACTCCTGCCTAGTGGCGCGAGACAACTCGGGATTCTCCTCGAGGCTTGGCAGGGCAATTGAGACGCCTCTCCAGCTGAGGCGGGAGACCAAGGGTCCCTTTCCACGTGCCACAGGAATCCTGGGACTCCTATCAAGTTTCACGAGGAGTCAGGCATCGTCTCCTTTGGAGGCACTGATCTCCGCGTACCTCTGGAGTTTTCAAAGGATGTGAGGCTTCCGGTCGCGATGAGGTGGGGAACTAGGTCTTTCTCTGTGGTCTCCACAGGGGATTCAGACATCCTTTCGTCTTGGGAGATGCAAGACGAGCCTGCATTCAAGTCACTGTAGGGATATCCGGCCTTATTTCGAGTCAGGGCATCCCCGTGTCCATTCCACTTCAGACCGCACACTCAGGGTCCCTCTCACATACCTAGAGCTGAGAGAAGCCTCCTCTTGAGGTGCTTGTGGTAAGGTGGTGTTCCTCTGGAGTCAAAGCCAGGGACTAACCTCGCATCTCGAGTTGTTTCTTGGTCCACGGAGCTCTTTCGTGTTGCTCCAGTGACCTCAGGATCCCTCTAGCCTTGAAACAGTGTTCTTGGGGTTTCCCTGGAGTGCCATCAAGGAAATCAAGGCTCCTTTCATGTGTGATGTGCAACACGGAATTGCTCTGCACGCAGTGCAGGGGAATCGGGCCTCATTTTGCGGCGAGGGGGAAGTCTCATGGCTTTTCTCGCCTTGCGGCGGGAACCTGGGGTGTATTCTCGAGTTACGACGGGGATGGCCCTTCCACACACGTGTTTGTTCAGCGACGTCAGGACTCCTGCCTAGTTGCAAGGGACAACTCGCGATTCTCCTTGAGGCTTGGCAGGGCAATTGGGACGCCTCTCCAGCTGAGGCGGGAGACCAAGGGTCCCTTTCTAGGTGCCACAGGAATCCTGGGACTCCTATCAAGTTTCACGAGGAGTCAGGCATAGTCTCCTTTGGAGGCACTGATCTCCCCGTCCCTCTGGAGTTTTCAAAGGAGGTGAGGCCTCCGGTCGCGATGAGGTGGGGAACTAGGTCTTTCTCTGTGGTCTCCACAGGGGATTGAGACATCCTTTCGTTTTGGGAGATGCAAGAGGAGCCGGCATTCAAGTCACTGCAGGCATATCCGGCCTTATTTCGAGTCAGGGCATCGCGGTGTCCATTCCACTTCAGGCCGCAAACTCAGGGTCCCTCTCACATACCTAGAGCTGAGAGAAGCCTCCTCTTGAGGTGCTTGTGGTAAACTGGTATTCCTCTGGAGTCGAAGCCAGGGACTAACCTCTCATCTCAAGTTGATTCTTGGTCCACGGAGCTCTTTCGTGTTGCTACAGTGACCTCAGGATCCCTCTAGCCTTGAAACAGTGTTCTTGGGGTTTCTCTGGAGTGACATCAAGGAAATCAAGGCTCCTTTCATGTGTGATGTGCAACACGGAATTGCTCTGCACGCAGTGCAGGGGAATGAAGCCTCATCTCGCGGCGAGGGGGAAGTCTCATGGTTTTTATCGAGTTGCGGCGGGAACCTGGGGTATATTCTCGAGTTACGACGGGATGGCCCTTCCACACACGTGTTTGTTCAGTGAAGTCAGGATTCCTGCCTAGTTGCGAGGGACAACTCGGGATTCTCCTCGAGGCTTGGCAGTGCAATTGGGACGCCTCTCCACATGAGGCGGGAGACCAAGTGTCCCTTTCCACGTGCTACGGCAATCCTAGGACTCCTTTCAAATTTCACGAGGAGTCAGGCATCGTCTCCTTTGGAGGCACTGATCTCCGCGTGCTTCTGGAGTTTTCAAAGAAGGTGAGGCCTCCGGTCGCGATGAGGTGGGGAGCTAGGTCTTTCTCTGTGGTCTCCACAGGGGATTCAGACATCCTTTCATCTTGGGAGATTCAAGACGAGCCTGCATTCAAGTCACTGCAGGGATATCCGGCCTTATTTCGAGTCAGGGCATCCCCGTGTCCATTCCATTTGAGGCCGCAACACAGGGTCCCTCTACATACCTAGAGCTGAGAGAAGCCTCCTCTTGAGGTGCTTGTGGTAAGGTGGTATTCCTCTCGAGTCGAAGCCAGGGACTAACCTCTCATCTTGAGTTGATTCTTGGTCCACAGAGCTCTTTCGTGTTGCTACAGTGACCTCAGCATCCCTCTAGCCTTGAAACAATGTTCTTGGGCTTTCTCTGGAGTGCCATCAAGGAAATAAAGGCTCTTTTCATGTGTGATGTGCAACACGGAATTGCTCTGCACGCAGTCAACGGAATCGGACCTCATTTCCCGGCGAGGGGGAAGTATCATGGTTTTTCTCGAGTTGCGGCGGGAACCTGGGGTATATTCTCGAGTTACGATGGAGATTTCGCTTCCACTCACGTGTTTGAACAGCAACGATAGGACTCCTTCCTAGTGGCGCGTGACAACTCGGGATTCTCCTCAAGGCTTGGCAGGGCAATTGGGACGCCTGTCCAGCTGAGGCGGGAGACCAAGGGTCCCTTTCCACGTGCCACAGGAATCCTGGGACTCCTATCAAGTTTCACGAGGAGTCAGGCATCGTCTCCGTTGGTGGCACAGATCTCCGCGTACCTCTGGAGTTTTCAAAGGATGTGAGGCCTCCGGTCGCAATGAGGTGGGGAACTAGGTCTTTCTCTGTGGTCTCCACAGGGGATTCAGACATCCTTTCGTCTTGGGAGATGCAAGAGGAGCCTGCATTCAAGTCACTGAAGGGATATCTGGCCTTATTTCGAGGCAGGGTATCGCGGTGTCCATTCCACTTGAGGCCGCAACCTCAGGGTCCCTCTCACATACCTAGAGCTGAGAGAAGCCTCCTCTTGAGGTGCTTGTGGTAAGGTGGTATTCCTCTGGAGTCGAAGCCAGGAACTAACCTCTCATCTCGAGGTGATTTTTGGTCCATGGAGCTCTTTCGTGTTGCTCCAGTGACCTCAGGGTCCCTCTAGCCTTGAAACAGTTTTCTTGGGGTTTCTCTGGAGTGCAATCAAGGAAATCAAGACTCCTTTCATGTGTGATGTGCAACACGGAATTGCTCTGCACGCAGTGCAGGGGAATCGGGCCTCATCTCGCGGCGAGGGGGAAGTCTCATGGTTTTTTTCGAGTTGCGGCGGGAACCTGGGGTATATTCTCGAGTTACGACGGGGATGGCCCTTCCACACACGTGTTTGTTCAGCAACGTCAGGACTCCTGCCTAGTTGCAAGGGACAACTCGAGATTCTCCTTGAGGCTTGGCAGGGCAATTGGGACGCCTCTCCAGCTGAGGCGGGAGACCAAGGGTCCCTTTCCAGGTGCCACAGGAATCCTGGGACTCCTATCAAGTTTCACGAGGAGTCAGGCATAGTCTCCTTTGGAGGCACTGATCTCCGCGTACCTCTGGAGTTTTCAAAGGAGGTGAGGCCTCCGGTCGCGATGAGGTGGGGAACTAGGTCTTTCTCTGTGGTCTCCACAGGGGATTGAGACATCCTTTCGTCTTGGGAGGTGCAAGAGGAGCCGGCATTCAAGTCACTGCAGGCATATCCGGCCTTATTTCGAGTCAGGGCATCGCGGTGTCCATTCCACTTGAGGCCGCAAACTCAGGGTCCCTCTCACATACCTAGAGCTGAGAGAAGCCTCCTCTTTAGGTGCTTGTGGTAAGCTGGCATTCCTCTGGAGTCGAAGCCAGGGACTAACCTCTCATCTCAAGTTGATTCTTGGTCCACGGAGCTCTTTCATGTTGCTACAGTGACCTCAGGATCCCTCTAGCCTTGAAACAGTGTTCTTGGGGTTTCTCTGGAGTGACATCAAGGAAATCAAGGATCCTTTCATGTGTGATGTGCAACACGGAATTGCTCTGCACACAGTGCAGGGGAATGAAGCCTCATCTCGCGGCGAGGGGGAAGTCTCATGGTTTTTCTCGAGTTGCGGCGGGAACCTGGGGTATATTCTCGAGTTAGGACTGGGATGGCCCTTCCACACACGTGTTTGTTTAGCGACGTCAGGACTCCTGCCTAGTTGCGAGGGACTACTCGGGATTCTCCTCGAGGCTTGACAGGGCAATTGGGACGCCTCTCCAGCTGAGGCCGGAGACCAAGGGTCCCTTTCCACGTGCCACAGGAATCCTGAGACTCCTATCAAGTTTCACGAGGAGTCAGGCATCGTCTCCTTTGGAGGCACTGATCTCCGCGTACCTCTGGAGTTTTCAAAGGATGTGAGGCCTCCGGTCTCGATGAGGTGGGGAACTAGGTCTTTCTCTGTGGTCTCCACAGTGGATTCAGACATCCTTTCGTCTTGGGAGATGCAAGAGGAGCCTGCATTCAAGTCACTGCAGGGATATCCGGCCTTATTTTGAGTCAGGGCATCGCGGTGTCCATTCCACTTGAGGCCGCAAACTCAGGGTCCCTCTCACATACCTAGAGCTGAGAGATGCCTCCTCTTGAGGTGCTTGTGGTAAGCTGGTATTCCTCTGGAGTCGAAGCCAGGGACTAATCTCTCATCTCGAGTTGATTCTTGGTCCACGGAGCACTTTCATGTTGCTCCAGTGACCTCAGGGTCCCTCTAGCCTTGAAACAGTGTTCTTGTTGTTTCTCTGGAATGCCATCAAGGAAATCAAGGCTCCTTTCATGTGTGATGTGCAACACGGCATTGCTCTGCAGGCAGTGCAGGGGAATCGTGCCTCATCTCGCGGCGAGGGGGAAGTCTCATGGTTTTTCTCGAGTTGCGACGGGAACCTGGGCTATATTCTCGAAGTACGACGTGGATGGCCCTTCCACACACGTGTTTGTTAGGCGACGTCAGGACTCCTGCCTAGTTGCGAGGGACAACTCGGGATTCTCCTCGAGGCTTGACAGGGCAATTGGGACGCCTCTCCAGCTGAGGCGGGAGACCAAGTGTCCCTTTCCACGTGCCACAGGAATCCTCGGACTCCTATCAAGTTTCACGAGGAGTCAGGCATCGTCTCCTATGGAGGCACTGATCTTCGCGTCCCTCTGGAGTTTTCAAAGGATGTGAGGCCTCCGGTCAGGATGAAGTGGGGAACTAGGTCTTTCTCTGTGGTCTCCACAGGGGATTCAGACATCCTTACGTCTTGGGAGATGCAAGACGAGCCTGCATTCAAGTCACTGCAGGGATATCCGGCCTTATTTCGAGTCAGGGCATCGAGGTGTCCATTCCACTTGAGGCTGCAAACTCAGGGTCCCTCTCACATACCTAGAGATGAGAGACCCTCCTCTTGAGGTGCTTGTGGTAAGGTGGTATTCCTCTGGAGTCGAAGCCAGGAACTAACCTCTCATCTTGAGTTGATTCTTGGTCCACAGAGCTCTTTCGTGTTGCTACAGTGACCTCAGCATCCCTCTAGCCTTGAAACAGTGTTCTTGGGGTTTCTCTGGAGTGCCATCAAGGAAATAAAGGCTCTTTTCATGTGTGATGTGCAACACGGAATTGCTCTGCACGCAGTCAACGGAATCGGACCTCATATCCCGGCGAGGGGGAAGTATCATGGTTTTTCACGAGTTGCGGCGGGAACCTGGGGTATATTCTCGAGTTACGATGGAGATTTCGATTCCACTCACGTGTTTGAACAGCAACGATAGGACTCCTGCCTAGTGGCGCGAGACAACTCGGGATTCTCCTCGAGGCTTGGCAGGGCAATTGGGACGCCTCTCCAGCTGAGGCGGGAGACCAAGGGTCCCTTTCCACGTGCCACAGGAATCCTGGAACTCCTATCAAGTTTCACGAGGAGTCAGGCATCGTCTCCGTTGGAGGAACAGATCTCCGCGTACCTCTGGAGTTTTCAAAGGATGTGAGGCTTCCGGTCGCGATGAGGTGGGGAACTAGGTCTTTCTCTGTGGTCTCCACAGGGGATTCAGACATCCTTTCGTCTTGGGAGATGAAAGAGGAGCCTGCATTCAAGTCACTGAAGGGATATCTGGCCTTATTTCGAGTCAGGGTATCGCGGTGTCCATTCCACTTGAGGCCGCAAACTCAGGGTCCCTCTCACATACCTAGAGCTGAGAGAAGCCTCCTCTTGAGGTGCTTGTGGTAAGGTGGTATTCCTCTGGAGTCGAAGCCAGGGACTAACCTCTCATCTCGAGGTGATTTTTGGTCCATGGAGCTCTTTCGTGTTGCTCCAGTGACCTCAGGGTCCCTCTAGCCTTGAAACAGTTTTCTTGGGGTTTCTCTGGAGGGCAATCAAGGAAATCAAGGCTCCTTTCATGTGTGATGTGCAACACGGAATTGCTCTGCACTCAGTGCAGGGGAATCGGGCCTCATCTGGCGGCGAAGGGTAAGTCTCATGGTTTTTTTCGAGTTGCGGCGGGAACCTGGGGTATATTCTCGAGTTACGACGGGGATGGCCCTTCCACACACGTGTTTGTTCAGCGACGTCAGGACTCCTGCCAAGTTGCAAGGGAGAACTCGGGATTTATCTCGAGGCTTGGCAGGGTAATTGGGACGCCTCTCCAGCTGAGGCGGGAGACCAAGGGTCCCTTTCCACGTGCCACAGGAATCCTGGAACTCCTATCAAGTTTCACGAGGAGTCAGGCATCGTCTCCTTTGGAGGAAATGATCTCCGCGTACCTCTGGAGTTTTCAAAGGATGTGAGGCCTCCGGTCACGATGAGGTGGGGAACTTGGTCTTTCTCTCTTGTCTGCACAGGGGATTCAGACATCCTTTCGTCTTGGGAGATGCAAGAGGAGCCGGCATTCAAGTCACTGCAGGCATATCCGGCCTTATTTCGAGTCAGGGCATCGCGGTGTCCATTCCACTTGAGGCCGCAAACTCAGGGTCCCTCTCACATACCTAGAGCTGAGAGAAGCCTCCTCTTGAGGTGCTTGTGGTAAGCTGGTATTCCTCTGGAGTTGAAGCCAGGGATTAACCTCTCATCTCAACTTGATTCTTGGTCCACGGAGCTCTTTCGTGTTGCTACAGTGACCTCAGGATCCCTCTAGCCTTGAAACAGTGTTCTTGGGGTTTCTCTGGAGTGCCATCAAGGAAATCAAGGCTCCTTTCCTGTGTGATGTGCAACACGGCATTGCTCTGCACGCAGTGCAGGGGAATCGGGCCTCATCTTGCGGCGAGGGGAAAGTCTCATGGTTTTTCTCGACTTGCGGCGGGAACCTGGGGTATATTCTCGAGTTAGGACTGGGATGGCCCTTCCACACACGTGTTTGTTTAGCGACGTCAGGACTCCTGCCTAGTTGCGAGGGACTACTCGGGATTCTCCTCGAGGCTTGACAGGGCAATTGGGACGCCTCTCCAGCTGAGGCCTGAGACCAAGGGTCCCTTTCCACGTGCCACAGGAATCCTGAGCCTCCTATCAAGTTTCACGAGGAGTCAGGCATCGTCTCCTTTGGAGGCACTGATCTCCGCGTACCTCTGGAGTTTTCAAAGGAGGTGAGGCCTCCGGTCGCGATGAGGTGGGGAACTAGGTCTTTCTCTGTGGTCTCCACAGAGGATTCAGACATCCTTTCGTCTTGGGAGATGCAAGAGGAGCCTGCATTCAAGTCACTGCAGGGATATCCGGCCTTATTTCGAGTCAGGGCATCGGGGTGTCCATTCCACTAGAGGCCGCAAACTCAGGGTCCCTCTCACATACCTAGAGCTGAGAGATGCCTCCTCTTGAGGTGCTTGTGGTAAGCTGGTATTCCTCTGGAGTCGAAGCCAGGGACTACTCTCTCATCTCGAGTTAATTCTTTGTCCACGGAGCACTTTCATCTTGCTCCAGTGACCTCAGGGTCCCTCTAGCCTTGAAACAGTGTTCTTGGGGTTTCTCTAGAATGCCATCAAGGAAATCAAGGCTCCTTTCATGTGTGATGTGCAACACGGCATTGCTCTGCACGCAGTGCAGGGGAATCGGGCCTCATCTCGCGGCGAGGGGGAAGTCTCATGGTTTTTCTCGAGTTGCGACGGGAACCTGGGCTATATTCTCGAAGTACGACGTGGATGGCCCTTCCACACACGTGTTTGTTAGGCGACGTCAGGACTCCTGCCTAGTTGCGAGGGACAACTCGGGATTCTCCTAGAGGCTTGACAGGGCAATTGGGACGCCTCTCCAGCTGAGGCGGGAGACCAAGTGTCCCTTTCCACGCGCCACAGGAATCCTCGGACTCCTATCAAGTTTCACGAGGAGTCAGGCATCGTCTCCTTTGGAGGCACTGATCTTCGCGTCCCTCTGGAGTTTTCAAAGGATGTGAGGCCTCCGGTCGCGATGAGGTGGGGAACTAGGTCTTTCTCTGTGGTCTTCACAGGGTTTTCAGACATCCTTTCGTCTTGGGAGATGCAAGACGAGCCTGCATTCAAGTCACTGCAGGGATATCCGGCCTTATTTTGAGTCAGGGCATCGAGGTGTCCATTCCACTTGAGGCTGCAAACTCAGGGTCCCTCTCACATACCTAGAGATGAGAGACCCTCCTCTTGAGGTGCTTGTGGTAAGGTGGTATTCCTCTGGAGTCGAAGCCAGGGACTAACCTCTCATCTTGAGTTGATTCTTGGTCCACAGAGCTCTTTCGTGTTGCTACAGTGACCTCAGCATCCCTCTTGCCTTGAAACAGTGTTCTTGGGCTTTCTCTGGAGTGCCATCAAGGAAATAAAGGCTCTTTTCATGTGTGATGTGCAACACGGAATTGCTCTGCACGCAGTCAACGGAATCGGACCTCATTTCCCGGCGAGGGGGAAGTTTCATGGTTTTTCTCGAGTTGCGGCGGGAACCTGGGGTATATTCTCGAGTTACGATGGAGATTTCGCTTCCACTCACGTGTTTGAACAGCAACGATAGGACTCCTGCCTAGTGGCGCGAGACAACTCGGGATTCTCCTCGAGGCTTGGCAGGGCAATTGGGACGCCTCTCCAGCTGAGGCGGGAGACCAAGGGTCCCTTTCCACGTGCCACAGGAATCCTGGAACTCCTATCAAGTTTCACGAGGAGTCAGGCATCGTCTCCGTTGGTGGCACAGATCTCCGCGTACCTCTGGAGTTTTCAAAGGATGTGTGGCCTCCGGTCGCAATGAGGTGGGGAACTAGGTCTTTCTCTGTGGTCTCCACAGGGGATTCAGACATCCTTTCGTCTTGGGAGATGCAAGAAGAGCCTGCATTCAAGTCACTGAAGGGATATCTGGCCTTATTTCGAGTCAGGGTATCACGGTGTCCATTCCACTTGAGGCCGCAACCTCAGGGTCCCTCTCACATACCTAGAGCTGAGAGAAGCCTCCTCTTGAGGTGCTTGTGGTAAGGTGGTATTCCTCTGGAGTCGAAGCCAGGGACTAACCTCTCATCTCGAGGTGATTTTTGGTCCATGGAGCTCTTTCGTGTTGCTCCAGTGACCTCAGGGTCCCTCTAGCCTTGAAACAGTGTTCTTGGGGTTTCTCTGGAGTGCAATCAAGGAAATCAAGACTCCTTTCATGTGTGATGTGCAACACGGAATTGCTCTGCACGCAGTGCAGGGGAATCGGGCCTCATCTGGCGGCGAAGGGGAAGCCTCATGGTTTTTTTCGAGTTGCGGCGGGAACCTGGGGTATATTCTCGAGTTACGACGGGGATGGCCCTTCCACACACGTGTTTGTTCAGCAACGTCAGGACTCCTGCTTAGTTGCGAGGGACAACTCGGTATTCTCCTCGAGGCTTGGCAGGGCAATTGGGACGCCTCTGCAGCTGAGGCGGGAGACCAAGTGTCCCTTTCCACGTGCTACGGCAATCCTAGGACTCCTATCAAATTTCACGAGGAGTCAGGCATCGTCTCCTTTGGAGGCACTGATCTCCGCGTACCTCTGGAGTTTTCAAAGGAGGTGAGGCCTCCGGTCGCGATGAGGTGAGAAGCTAGGTCTTTCTCTGTGGTCTCCACAGGGGATTCAGACATCCTTTCATCTTGGGAGATTCAAGACGAGCCTGCATTCAAGTCACTGCAGGGATATCCGGCCTTATTTCGAGTCAGGGCATCCCCGTGTCCATTCCATTTGAGGCCGCAACTCAGGGTCCCTCTACATACCTAGAGCTGAGAGAAGCCTCCTCTTGAGGTGCTTGTGGTAAGGTGGTATTCCTCTCGAGTCGAAGCCAGGGACTAACCTCTCATCTCGAGTTGATTCTTGGTCCACGGAGCTCTTTCGTGTTGCTACAGTGACGTCAGGATCCCTCTAGCCTTGAAACAGTGTTCTTGGGGGTTCTCTGGAGTGCCATCAAGGAAATCAAGGCTCGTTTCATGTGTGATGTGCAACACGGAATTGCTCTGCACGCAGTGCAGGGGAATCGGGCCTCATCTCGCGGCGAGGGGGAAGTCTCATGGTTTTTCTCGAGTTGCGGCTGGAACCTGGGGTATATTCTCGAGTTACGACGGGGATGGCTCTTCCATACACGTGTTTGTTCAGCGACGTCAGGACTCTTGCCTAGTTACGAGGGACAACTCGGGATTCCCCTCGAGGCTTGGCAGAGCAATTGGGACGCCTCTACAGCTGAGGCAAGAGACCAAGGCTCCCTTTCCACGTAAAACAGGAATCCTGGGACTCCTATCAAGTTTCAGGAGGAGTCAGGCATCGTCTCCTTTGGAGGCACTGATCTCTGCGTACCTCTGGAGTTTACAAAGGATGTGAGGCCTCCGGTCGCCATGAGGTGGGGAACAAGATCTTTCTCTTTGGTCTCTACAGGGGATTCAGAAATTCTTTCGTCTTGGGAGATGCAAGACGAGCCTGCATTCAAGTCACTGCAGGGATATCCGGCCTTATTTCGAGTCAGGGCATCCCCGTGTCCATTCCACTTCAGACCGCACACTCAGGGTCCCTCACACATACCTAGATCTGAGAGAAGCCTCCTCTTGAGGTGCTTGTGGTAAGGTGGTATTCCTCTGGAGTCGAAGCCAGGGACTAACCTCTCATCTCGAGATGTTTCTTGGTCCACGAAGCTCTTTCGTGTTCCTCCAGTGACCTCAGGATCCCTCTAGCCTTGAAACAGTGTTCTTGGGGTTTCTCTGGAGTGCCATCAAGGAAATCAAGGCTCCTTTCATGTGTGATGTGCAGCACGGAATTGCTCTGCACGCAGTGCAGGGGAATCGGGCCTCATCTGGCGGCGAGGGGAAATTCTCATGGTTTTTCTCGAGTTGCGGCTGGAACCTGGGCTATATTCTCGAAGTACGACGTGGATGGCCCTTCCACACACGTGTTTGTTAGGCGACGTCAGGACTCCTGCCTAGTTGCGAGGGACAACTCGGGATTCTCCTCGAGGCTTGACAGGGCAATTGGGACGCCTCTCCAGCTGAGGCGGGAGACCAAGTGTCCCTTTCCACGTGCCACAGGAATCCTCGGACTCCTATCAAGTTTCACGAGGAGTCAGGCATCGTCTCCTTTGGAGGCACTGATCTTCGCGTCCGTCTGGAATTTTCAAAGGATGTGAGGCCTCCGGTCGCGATGAGGTGGGGAACTAGGTCTTTCTCTGTGGTCTTCACAGGGTTTTCACACATCCTTTCGTCTTGGGAGATGCAAGACGAGCCTGCATTCAAGTCACTGCAGGGATATCCGGCCTTATTTCGAGTCAGGGCATCGAGGTGTCCATTCCACTTGAGGCTGCAAACTCAGGGTCCCTCTCACATACCTAGAGATGAGAGACCCTCCTCTTGAGTTGCTTGTGGTAAGGTGGTATTCCTCTGGAGTCGAAGCCAGGGACTAACCTCTCATCTTGAGTTGATTCTTGGTCCACAGAGCTCTTTCGTGTTGCTACAGTGACCTCAGCATCCCTCTAGCCTTGAAACAGTGTTCTTGGGGTTTCTCTGGAGTGCCATCAAGGAAATAAAGGCTCCTTTCATGTGTGATGTGCAACACGGAATTGCTCTGCACGCAGTCAACGGAATCGGACCTCATTTCCCGGCGAGGGGGAAGTATCATGGTTTTTCTCGAGTTGCGGCGGGAACCTGGGGTATATTCTCGAGTTACGATGGAGATTTCGCTTCCACTCACGTGTTTGAACAGCAACGATAGGACTCCTGCCTAGTGGCGCGAGACAACTCGGGATTCTCCTCGAGGCTTGACAGGGCAATTGGGACGCCTCTCCAGCTGAGGCGGGAGACCAAGGGTCCCTTTCCACGTGCCACAGGAATCCTGGAACTCCTATCAAGTTTCACGAGGAGTCAGGCATCGTCTCCGTTGGTGGCACAGATCTCCGCGTACCTCTGGAGTTTTCAAAGGATGTGAGGCCTCCGGTCGCAATGAGGTGGGGAACTAGGTCTTTCTCTGTGGTCTCCACAGGGGATTCAGACATCCTTTCGTCTTGGGAGATGCAAGAGGAGCCTGCATTCAAGTCACTGAAGGGATATCTGGCCATATTTCGAGTCAGGGTATCGCGGTGTCCATTCCACTTGAGGCCGCAACCTCAGGGTCCCTCTCACATACCCAGAGCTGAGAGATGCCTCCTCTTGAGGTGCTTGTGGTAAGGTGGTATTCCTCTGGAGTCGAAGCCAGGGACTAACCTCTCATCTCGAGGTGATTTTTGGTCCATGGAGCTCTTTCGTGTTGCTCCAGTGACCTCAGGGTCCCTCTAGCCTTGAAACAGTGTTCTTGGGGTTTCTCTGGAGTGCAATCAAGGAAATCAAGACTCCTTTCATGTGTGATGTGCAACACGGAATTGCTCTGCACGCAGTGCAGGGGAATCGGGCCTCATCTGGCGGCGAAGGGGAAGCCTCATGGTTTTTTTCGAGTTGCGGCGGGAACCTGGGGTATATTCTCGAGTTACGACGGGGATGGCCCTTCCACACACGTGTTTGTTCAGTGAAGTCAGGATTCCTGCTTAGTTGCGAGGGACAACTCGGTATTCTCCTCGAGGCTTGGCAGGGCAATTGGGACGCCTCTGCAGCTGAGGCGGGAGACCAAGTGTCCCTTTCCACGTGCTACGGCAATCCTAGGACTCCTATCAAATTTCACGAGGAGTCAGGCATCGTCTCCTTTGGAGGCACTGATCTCCGCGTACCTCTGGAGTTTTCAAAGGAGGTGAGGCCTCCGGTCGCGATGAGGTGAGGAGCTAGGTCTTTCTCTGTGGTCTCCACAGGGGATTCAGACATCCTTTCATCTTGGGAGATTCAAGACGAGCCTGCATTCAAGTCACTGCAGGGATATCCGGCCTTATTTCGAGTCAGGGCATCGCGTTGTCCATTCCACTTGAGGCCGCAAACTCAGGGTCCCTCTCACATACCTAGAGCTGAGAGAAGCCTACTCTTGAGGTGCTTGTGGTAAGGTGGTATTCCTCTGGAGTCAAAGCCAGGGACTAACCTCTCATCTCAAGTTGATTCTTGGTCCACGGAGCTCTTTCTTATTGCTACAGTGACCTCAGGATCCCTCTAGCCTTGAAACAGTGTTCTTGGGGTTTCTCTGGAGTGCCATCAAGGAAATCAAGGCTCCTTTCCTGTGTGATGTGCAACACGGCATTGCTCTGCACGCAGTGCAGGGGAATCGGGCCTCATCTTGCGGCGAGGGGGAAGTCTCATGGTTTTTCTCGAGTTGCGGCGGGAACCTGGGGTATATTCTCGAGTTAGGACTGGGATGGCCCTTCCACACACGTGTTTGTTTAGCGACGTCAGGACTCCTGCCTAGTTGCGAGGGACTACTCGGGATTCTCCTCGAGGCTTGACAGGGCAATTGGGACGCCTCTCCAGCTGATGCCGGAGACCAAGGGTCCCTTTCCACGTGCCACAGGAATCCTGAGACTCCTATCAAGTTTCACGAGGAGTCAGGCATCGTCTCCTTTGGAGGCACTGATCTCCGCGTACCTCTGGAGTTTTCAAAGGAGGTGAGGCCTCCGGTCGCGATGAGGTGGGGAACTAGGTCTTTCTCTGTGGTCTCCACAGAGGATTCAGACATCCTTTCGTCTTGGGAGATGCAAGAGGAGCCTGCATTCAAGTCACTGCAGGGATATCCGGCCTTATTTTGAGTCAGGGCATCGCGGTGTCCATTCCACTTGAGGCCGCAAACTCAGGGTCCCTCTCACATACCTAGAGCTGAGAGATGCCTCCTCTTGAGGTCCTTGTGGTAAGCTGGTATTCCTCTGGAGTCGAAGCCAGGGACTACTCTCTCATCTCGAGTTGATTCTTGGTCCACGGAGCACTTTCATGTTGCTCCAGTGACCTCAGGGTCCCTCTAGCCTTGAAACAGTGTTCTTGGGGTTTCTCTGGAATGCCATCAAGGAAATCAAGGCTCCTTTCATGTGTGATGTGCAACACGGCATTGCTCTGCACGCAGTGCATGGGAATCGTGCCTCATCTCGCGGCGAGGGGGAAGTCTCATGGTTTTTCACGAGTTGCGACGGGAACCTGGGCTATATTCTCGAAGTACGACGGGGATGGCCCTTCCACACACATGTTTGTTCAGCGACGTCAAGACTCCTGCCTAGTTGCGAGGGACAACTCAGGATTCTCCTCGAGGCTTGACAGGGCAATTGGGACGCCTCTCCAGCTGAGGCGGGAGACCAAGTGTCCCTTTCCACGTGCCACAGGAATCCTCGGACTCCTATCAAGTTTCACGAGGAGTCAGGCATCGTCTCCTTTGGAGGCACTGATCTTCGCGTCCGTCTGGAATTTTCAAAGGATGTGAGGCCTCCGGTCGCGATGAGGTGGGGAACTAGGTCTTTCTCTGTGGTCTCCACAGGGGATTCAGACATCCTTTCGTCTTGGGAGATGCAAGACGAGCCTGCATTCAAGTCACTGCAGGGATATCCAGCCTTATTTCGAGTCAGGGCATCGAGGTGTCCATTCCACTTGAGGCTGTAAACTCAGGGTCCCTCTCACATACCTAGAGATGAGAGACCCTCCTCTTGAGGTGCTTGTGGTAAGGTGGTATTCCTCTGGAGTCGAAGCCAGGGACTAACCTCTCATCTTGAGTTGATTCTTGGCGCACGGAGCTCTTTCGTGTTGCTCCAGTGACTTCAGGATCCCTCTAGCCTTGAAACAGTGTTCTTGGGGTTTCTCTGGAGTGCCATCAAGGAAATCAAGGCTCCTTTCATGTGTGATGTGCAACACGGAATTGCTCTGCATGCAGTGCAGGGGAATCGGACCTCATTTCGCGGCGAGGGGGAGGTATCATGGTTTTTCTCGAGTTGCGGCGGGAACCTGGCGTATATTCTCGAGTTACGATGGAGATTGCGCTTCCACTCACGTATTTAAACAGCAACGATAGGACTCCTGCGTAGTGGCGAGGGAAAACTCGGGATTCTCCTCGAGGCTTGGCAGGGCAATTGGGACGCCACTCCAGCTGAGGCGGGAGACCAAGGGTCCCTTTCCACGTGCCACAGGAATCCTGGAACTCCTATCAAGTTTCACGAGGAGTCAGGCATCGTCTCCTTTGGAGGCACTGATCTCCGCGTATCTCTGGAGTTTTCAAAGGATGTGAGGCCTCCGGTCGCGATGAGGTGGGGAACTAGGTCTTTCTCTGTGGTCTCCCCAGGGGATTCAGACATCCTTTCGTCTTGGGAGATGCAAGACGAGCCTGCATTCAAGTCACTGCAGGCATATCCGGCCTTATTTCGAGTCAGGGCATCGAGGTGTCCATTCCACTTGAGGCTGCAAACTCAGGGTCCCTCTCACATACCTAGAGATGAGAGACCCTCCTCTTGAGGTGCTTGTGGTAAGGTGGTATTCCTCTGGAGTCGAAGCCAGGGACTAACCTCTCATCTTGTGTTGATTCTTGGTGCACGGAGCTCTTTCGTGTTGCTCCAGTGACTTCAGGATCCCTCCAGCCTTGAAACAGTGTTCTTGGGGTTTCTCTGGAGTGCCATCAAGGAAATCAAGGCTCCTTTCATGTGTGATGTGCAACACGGAATTGCTCTGCACGCAGTCAACGGAATCGGACCTCATTTCGCGGCGAGGGGGAAGTATCATGGTTTTTCTCGAGTTGCGGCGGGAACCTGGCGTATATTCTCGAGTTACGATGGAAATTGCGCTTCCACTCACGTATTTAAACAGCAACGATAGGACTCCTGCCTAGTGGCGAGGGAAAACTCGGGATTCTCCTCGAGGCTTGACAGGGCAATTGGGACGCCTCTCCAGCTGAGGCGGGAGACCAAGGGTCCCTTTCCACGTGCCACAGGAATCCTGGAACTCCTATCAAGTTTCACGAGGAGTCAGGCATCGTCTCCTTTGGAGGCACTGATCTCCGCGTACCTCTGGAGTTTTCAAAGGATGTGAGGCCTCCGGTCGCGATGAGGTGGGGAACTAGGTCTTTCTCTGTGGTCTCCACTGGGGATTCAGACAACCTTTCATCTTGGGAGATGCAAGACGAGCCTGCATTCAAGTCACTGTAGGGATATCCGGCCTTATTTCGAGTCAGGGCATCCCCGTGTCCATTCCACTTCAGACCGCACACTCAGGGTCCCTCTCACATACTTAGAGCTGAGAGAAGCCTCCTCTTGAGGTGCTTGTGGTAAGGTGGTGTTCCTCTGGAGTCGAAGCCAGGGACTAACCTCTCATCTCGAGTTGTTTCTTGGTCCACGGAGCTCTTTCGTGTTGCTCCCGTGACCTCAGGATCCCTCTAGCCTTGAAACAGTGTTCTTGGGGTTTCCCTGGAGTGCCATCAAGGAAATCAAGGCTCCTTTCATGTGTGATGTGCAACACGGAATTGCTCTGCACGCAGTGCAGGGGAATCGGGCCTCATTTTGCGGCGAGGGGGAAGTCTCATGGTTTTTCTCGAGTTGCGGCGGGAACCTGGGGTATATTCTCGAGTTACGACGGGGATGGCCCTTCCACACACGTGTTTGTTCAGCAACGTCAGGACGCCTGCCTAGTTGCGAGGGACAACTCGCGATTCTCCTCGAGGCTTGGCAGGGCAATTGGGACGCCTCTCCAGCTGAGGCGGGAGACCAAGGGTCCCTTTCCACGTGCCACAGGATTCCTGGGACTCCTATCAAGTTTCACGAGGAGGCAGGCATCGTCTCCTTTGGAGGCACTGATCTCCGCGTCCCTCTGGAGTTTTCAAAGGATGTGAGGCCTCCGGTCGCGATGAGCTGGGGAACTAGGTCGTTCTCTGTGGTCTCCACAGGAGATTCAGACATCCTTTCGTCTTGGGAGATGCAAGACGAGCCTGCATTCAAGTCACTGTAGGAATATCTGGACTTATTTCGAGTCAGGGCATCGCGGTGTCCATTCCACTTGAGGCCGCAAACTCAGGGTCCCTCTCACATAGCTAGAGCTGAAAGAAGCCTCCTCTTTAGGTGATTGTGGTAAGGTGGTATTCCTCTGGAAACGAAGCCAGGGACTAACCTCTCATCTCGAGTTGTTTCTTGGTCCACGGAGCTCTTTCGTGTTGCTCCAGTGACCTCAGGATCCCTCTAGCCTTGAAACAGTGTTCTTGGGGTTTCTCTGGAGTGCCATCAAGGAAATCAAGGCTCCTTTCACGTGTGATGTGGAACACGGAATTGCTCTGCACGCAGTGCAGGGGAATCGGGCCTCATCTCGCAGCGAGGGGGAAGTCTCATGGTTTTTCTCGACTTGCGGCGGGAACCTGGGGTATATTCTCGAGTTAGGACTGGGGTGGCCCTTCCACACACGTGTTTGTTCTGCGACGTCAGGACTCCTGCCTAGTTGCGAGGGACAACTCGGGATTCTCCTCGAGGCTTGGCAGGGCAATTGGGACGCCTCTCCAGCTGATGCCGGAGACCAAGGGTCCCTTTCCACGTGCCACAGGAATCCTGGGACTCCTATCAAGTTTCACGAGGAGTCAGGCATCGTCTCCTTTGGAGGCACTGATCTCCGCGTACCTCTGGAGTTTTCAAAGGAGGTGAGGCCTCCGGTCGCGATGAGGTGGGGAACTAGGTCTTTCTCTGTGGTCTCCACAGAGGATTCAGACATCCTTTCGTCTTGGGAGATGCAAGAGGAGCCTGCATTCAAGTCACTGCAGGGATATCCGGCCTTATTTTGAGTCACTGCATCGCGGTGTCCATTCCACTTGAGGCCGCACACTCAGGGTCCCTCTCACATACCTAGAGCTGAGAGATGCCTCCTCTTGAGGTGCTTGTGGTAAGCTGGTATTCCTCTGGAATCGAAACCAGGGACTAACCTCTCATCTCGAGTTGACTCTTGGTCCACGGAGCACTTTCATGTTGCTCCAGTGACCTCAGGGTCCCTCTAGCCTTGAAACAGTGTTCTTGGGGTTTCTCTAATGCCATCAAGGAAATCAAGGCTCCTTTCATGTGTGATGTGCAACACGGCATTGCTTTGCACGCAGTGCAGGGGAATCGGGTCTCATATCGCGGCGAGGGGGAAGTGTCATGGTTTTTCTCGGGTTGCGACGGGAACCTGGGCTATATTCTCGAATTACGACGGGGATGGCCCTTCCACACACGTGTTTGTTCAGCGACGTCAGGACTCCTGCCTAGTTGCGAGGGATAACTCGGGATTCTCCTTGAGGCTTGACAGGGCAATTGGGATGCCTCTCCAGCTGAGGCGGGAGACCAAGTGTCCCTTTCCACGTGCCACAGGAATCCTGGGACTCCTATCAAGTTTCACGAGGAGTCAGGCATCGTCTCCTTTGGAGGCACTGATCTCCGCGTCCCTCTGGAGTTTTCAAAGGAGGTGAGGCCTCCGGTCGCGATGAGGTGGGGAACTAGGTCTTTCTCTGTTGTCTCCACTGGGGATTCAGACATCTTTTCATCTTGGGAGATGCAAGAGGAGCCTGCATTCAAGTCACTGCAGGGATATCCGGCCTTATTTCGAGTCAGGGCATCGCGGTGTCCATTCCAATTGAGGCTGCAAACTCAGGGTCCCTCTCAAATACATAGAGATGACAGACCCTCCTCTCGAGGTGCTTGTGGTAAGGTGGTATTCCTCTGGAGTCGAAGCCAGGGACTAACCTCTCACCTCGAGTTGATTCTTGGTCCACAGAGCTCTTTCGTGTTGCTACTGTGACCTCAGGATCCCTCTAGCCTTGAAACAGTGTTCTTGGGGTTTCTCTGGAGTGCCATCAAGGAAATCAAGGCTCCTTTCATGTGTGATGTGCAACACGGAATTGCTCTGCACGCAGTGCAGGGGAATCGGGCCTCATCTCGCGGCGAGGGGGAAGTCTCATGGTTTTTCTCAAGTTGCGGCGGGAACCTGGGGTATATTCTCGAGTTACGATGGAGACTTCGCTTCCACTCACGTGTTTGAACAGCAACGATAGGACTCCTGCCTAGTGGCGCGGGACAACTCGGGATTTTCCTCGAGGCTTGGCAGGGAAATTGGGACGCCTCTCCAGCTGAGGCGGGAGACCAAGGGTCCCTTTCCACGTGCCACAGGAATCCTGGAACTCCTATCAAGTTTCACGAGGAGTCAGGCATCGTCTCCTTTGGAGGCACAGATCTCCGCGTACCTCTGGAGTTTTCACAGGATGTGAGGCCTCCGGTCGCGATGAGCTGGGGAACTAGGTCTTTCTCTGTGGTCTCCACAGGGGATTCAGACATCCTTTCGTCTTGGGAGATGCAAGAGGAGCCAGCATTCAAGTCACTGCAGGGATATCCGGCCTTATTTCGAGTCAGGGCATCGCGGTGTCCATTCCACTTGAGGCCCCAAACTCAGGGTCCCTCTCACATACCTAGAGCTGAGAGAAGCCTCCTCTTGAGGTGCTTGTGGTAAGTTGGTATACCTCTGGAGTCGAAGCCAGGGACTAACCTCTCATCTCGAGTTGATTTTTGGTCCATGGAGCTCTTTCGTGTGGCTCCAGTGACCTCAGGGTCCCTCTAGCCTTGGAACAGTTTTCTTGGGGATTCTCTGGAGTGCCATCAAGGAAATCAAGGCTCCTTTCATGTGTGATGGGCAACACGGCATTGCTCTGCAGGCAGTGCAGGGGAATCGTGCCTCATCTCGCGGTGAGGGGGAAGTCTCATGGTTTTTCTCGAGTTGCGACGGGAACCTGGGCTATATTCTCGAATTACGACGGGGATGGCCCTTCCACACACGTGTTTGTTCAGCGACGTCAGGACTCCTGCCTAGTTGCGAGGGACAACTCGGGATTCTCCTCGAGACTTGGCAGGGCAATTGGGACGCCTCTCCAGCTGAGGCGGGAGACCAAGTGTCCCTTTCCACGTGCCACAGGAATCCTCGGACTCCTATCAAGTTTCACGAGGAGTCAGGCATCGTCTCCTTTGGAGGCATTGATCTTCGCGTCCCTCTGGAGTTTTCAAAGGATGTGAGGCCTCCGGTCGCGATGAGGTGGGGAACTAGGTCTTTCTCTGTGGTCTCCACAGGGGATTCAGACATCCTTTCGTCTTGGGAGATCTAGGACGAGCCTGCATTCAAGTCACTGCAGGGATATCCGGCCTTATTTCGAGTCAGGGCATCGAGGTGTCCATTCCACTTGAGGCTGTAAACTCAGGGTCCCTCTCACATACCTAGAGATGACAGACCCTCCTCTTGAGGTGCTTGTGGTAAGGTGGTATTCCTCTGGAGTCGAAGCCAGGGACTAACCTCTCATCTTGAGTTGATTCTTGGTCCACGGAGCTCTTTCGTGTTGCTCCAGTGACTTCAGGATCCCTCTAGCCTTGAAACAGTGTTCTTGGGGTTTCTCTGGAGTGCCATCAAGGAAATAAAGGCTCCTTTCATGTGTGATGTGCAACACGGAATTGCTCTGCACACAGTCAACGGAATCGGACCTCATTTCGCGGCGAGGGGGAAGTATCATGGTTTTTCTCGAGTTGCGGCGGGAACCTGGCGTATATTCTCGAGTTACGATGGAGATTGCGCTTCCACTCACGTATTTCAACAGCAACGATAGCACTCCTGCCTAGTGGCGAGGGAAAACTCGGGATTCTCCTCGAGGCTTGGCAGGGCAATTGGGACGCCTCTCCAGCTGAGGCGGGAGACCAAGGGTCCCTTTCCTCGTGCCACAGGAATCCTGGGACTCCTATCAAGTTTCACGAGGAGTCAGGCATCGTCTCCTTTGGAGGCACTGATCTCCGCGTACCTCTGGAGTTTTCAAAGGATGTGAGGCTTCCGGTCGCGATGAGGTGGGGAACTAGGTCTTTCTCTGTGGTCTGCACAGGGGATTCAGACATCCTTTCATCTTGGGAGATGCAAGACGAGCCTGCATTCAAGTCACTGTAGGGATATCCGGCCTTATTTCGAGTCAGGGCATCCCCGTGTCCATTCCACTTCAGACCGCACACTCAGGGTCCCTCTCACATACCTAGAGCTGAGAGAAGCCTCCTCTTGAGGTGCTTGTGGTAAGGTGGTGTTCCTCTGGAGTCGAAGCCAGGGACTAACCTCTCATCTCGAGTTGTTTCTTGGTCCACGGAGCTCTTTCGGGTTGCTCCAGTGACCTCAGGATCCCTCTAGCCTTGAAACAGTGTTCTTGGGGTTTCCCTGGAGTGCCATCAAGGAAATCAAGGCTCCTTTCATGTGTGATGTGCAACACGGAATTGCTCTGCACGCAGTGCAGGGGAATCGGGCCTCATTTTGCGGCGAGGGGGAAGTCTCATGGCTTTTCTCGCCTTGCGGCGGTAACCTGGGGTGTATTCTCGAGTTACGACGGGGATGGCCCTTCCACACACGTGTTTGTTCAGCGACGTCAGGACTCCTGCCTAGTTGCAAGGGACAACTCGCGATTCTCCTTGAGGCTTGGCAGGGCAATTGGGACGCCTCTCCAGCTGAGGCGGGAGACCAAGGGTCCCTTTCCAGGTGCCACAGGAATCCTGGGACTCCTATCAAGTTTCACGAGGAGTCAGGCATAGTCTCCTTTCGAGGCACTGATCTCCGCGTACCTCTGGAGTTTTCAAAGGAGGTGAGGCCTCCGGTCGCAATGAGGTGGGGAACTAGGTCTTTCTCTGTGGTCTCCACAGGGGATTGAGACATCCTTTCGTTTTGGGAGATGCAAGAGGAGCCGGCATTCAAGTCACTGCAGGCATATCCGGCCTTATTTCGAGTCAGGGCATCGCGGTGTCCATTCCAGTTGAGGCCGCAAACTCAGGGTCCCTCTCACATACCTAGAGCTGAGAGAAGCCTCCTCTTGAGGTGCTTGTGGTAAGCTGGTATTCCTCTGGAGTCGAAGCCAGGGACTAACCTCTCATCTCAAGTTGATTCCTGGTCCACGGAGCTCTTTCGTGTTGCTACAGTGACCTCAGGATCCCTCTAGCCTTGAAACAGTGTTCTTGGGGTTTCTCTGGAGTGACATCAAGGAAATCAAGGCTCCTTTCATGTGTGATGTGCAACACGGCATTGCTCTGCACGCAGTGCAGGGGAAACGGGCCTCATCTTGCGGCGAGGGGGAAGTCTCCTGGTTTTTCTCGCCTTGCGGCGGGAACCTGGGGTATATTCTCGAGTTACGACGGGGATGGCCCTTCCACACACGTGTTTGTTCAGTGAAGTCAGAATTCCTGCCTAGTTGCGAGGGACAACTCGGGATTCTCCTCAAGGTTTGGCAGGGCAATTGGGACCCCTCTCCAGCTGAGGCGGGAGACCAAAGTCCCTTTCCACGTGCCACAGGAATCCTGGGACTCCTATCAAGTTTCACGAGGAGTCAGGCATCTTCTCCTTTGGAGGCACTGATCTCCGCGTCCCTCTGGAGTTTTCAAAGGATGTGAGGCCTCCGGTCGCGATGAGCTGGGGAACTAGGTCTTTCTCTGTGGTCTCCACAGGGGATTCAGAAATCCTTTCGTCTTGGGAGATGCAAGAGGAGCCTGCATTCAAGACACTGCAGGGATATACGGCCTTATTTCGAGTCAGGGCATCGCGGTGTCCATTCCACTTGAGGCCGCAAACTCAGGGTCCCTCTCACATACCTAGAGCTGAGAGAAGCCTCCTCTTGAGGTGCTTGTGGTAAGGTGGTATTCCTCTGGAGTCGAAGCCAGGGACTAACCTCTCATCTCGAGGTGATTTGTCATCCACGGAGCTCTTTCGTGTTGCTACAGTGACCTCAGTATCCCTCTAGCCTTGAAACAGTGTTCTTGGGCTTTCTCAAGAGTGCCATCAAGGAAATCAAGGCTCCTTTCCTGTGTGATGTGCAACACGGCATTGCTCTGCACGCAGTGCAGGGGAATCGGGCCTCATCTGGCGGCGAGGGGGAAGTCTCATGGTTATTCTCGAGTTGCGGCGGGAACCTGGGGTATATTCTCGAGTTACGACGGGGATGGCCCTTCCACACACGTGTTTGTTCAGCGACGTCAGGACTCCTGCCTAGTTGCGAGGGACAACTCGGGATTCTCCTCGAGGTTTGGCAGGGCAATTGGGACCCCTCTCCAGCTGAGGCCGGAGACCAAAGTCCCTTTCCACGTGCCACAGGAATCCTGGGACTCCTATCAAGTTTCACGAGGAGTCAGGCATCTTCTCCTTTGGACACTGATCTCCGCGTCCCTCTGGAGTTTTCAAAGGATGTGAGGCCTCCGGTCGCGATGAGCTGGGGAACTAGGTCTTTCTCTGTGGTCTCCACAGAGGATTCAGACATCCTTTCGTCTTGGGAGATGCAAGAGGAGCCTGCATTCAAGTCACTGCAGGGATATCCGGCCTTATTTTGAGTCAGGGCATCGCGGTGTCCATTCCACTTGAGGCCGCAAACTCAGGGTCCCTCTCACATACCTAGAGCTGAGAGATGCCTCCTCTTGAGGTCCTTGTGGTAAGCTGGTATTCCTCTGGAGTCGAAGCCAGGGACTACTCTCTCATCTCGAGTTGATTCTTGGTCCACGGAGCACTTTCATGTTGCTCCAGTGACCTCAGGATCCCTCTAGCCTTGAAACAGTGTTCTTGGGGTTTCTCTGGAATGCCATCAAGGAAATCAAGGCTCCTTTCATGTGTGATGTGCAACACGGCATTGCTCTGCACGCAGTGCATGGGAATCGTGCCTCATCTCGCGGCGAGGGGGAAGTCTCATGGTTTTTCACGAGTTGCGACGGGAACCTGGGCTATATTCTCGAAGTACGACGGGGATGGCCCTTCCACACACATGTTTGTTCAGCGACGTCAAGACTCCTGCCTAGTTGCGAGGGACAACTCAGGATTCTCCTCGAGGCTTGACAGGGCAATTGGGACGCCTCTCCAGCTGAGGCGGGAGACCAAGTGTCCCTTTCCACGTGCCACAGGAATCCTCGGACTCCTATCAAGTTTCACGAGGAGTCAGGCATCGTCTCCTTTGGAGGCACTGATCTTCGCGTCCGTCTGGAATTTTCAAAGGATGTGAGGCCTCCGGTCGCGATGAGGTGGGGAACTAGGTCTTTCTCTGTGGTCTCCACAGGGGATTCAGACATCCTTTCGTCTTGGGAGATGCAAGACGAGCCTGCATTCAAGTCACTGCAGGGATATCCAGCCTTATTTCGAGTCAGGGCATCGAGGTGTCCATTCCACTTGAGGCTGTAAACTCAGGGTCCCTCTCACATACCTAGAGATGAGAGACCCTCCTCTTGAGGTGCTTGTGGTAAGGTGGTATTCCTCTGGAGTCGAAGCCAGGGACTAACCTCTCATCTTGAGTTGATTCTTGGCGCACGGAGCTCTTTCGTGTTGCTCCAGTGACTTCAGGATCCCTCTAGCCTTGAAACAGTGTTCTTGGGGTTTCTCTGGAGTGCCATCAAGGAAATCAAGGCTCCTTTCATGTGTGATGTGCAACACGGAATTGCTCTGCATGCAGTGCAGGGGAATCGGACCTCATTTCGCGGCGAGGGGGAGGTATCATGGTTTTTCTCGAGTTGCGGCGGGAACCTGGCGTATATTCTCGAGTTACGATGGAGATTGCGCTTCCACTCACGTATTTAAACAGCAACGATAGGACTCCTGCGTAGTGGCGAGGGAAAACTCGGGATTCTCCTCGAGGCTTGGCAGGGCAATTGGGACGCCACTCCAGCTGAGGCGGGAGACCAAGGGTCCCTTTCCACGTGCCACAGGAATCCTGGAACTCCTATCAAGTTTCACGAGGAGTCAGGCATCGTCTCCTTTGAAGGCACTGATCTCCGCGTATCTCTGGAGTTTTCAAAGGATGTGAGGCCTCCGGTCGCGATGAGGTGGGGAACTAGGTCTTTCTCTGTGGTCTCCCCAGGGGATTCAGACATCCTTTCGTCTTGGGAGATGCAAGACGAGCCTGCATTCAAGTCACTGCAGGCATATCCGGCCTTATTTCGAGTCAGGGCATCGAGGTGTCCATTCCACTTGAGGCTGCAAACTCAGGGTCCCTCTCACATACCTAGAGATGAGAGACCCTCCTCTTGAGGTGCTTGTGGTAAGGTGGTATTCCTCTGGAGTCGAAGCCAGGGACTAACCTCTCATCTTGTGTTGATTCTTGGTGCACGGAGCTCTTTCGTGTTGCTCCAGTGACTTCAGGATCCCTCCAGCCTTGAAACAGTGTTCTTGGGGTTTCTCTGGAGTGCCATCAAGGAAATCAAGGCTCCTTTCATGTGTGATGTGCAACACGGAATTGCTCTGCACGCAGTCAACGGAATCGGACCTCATTTCGCGGCGAGGGGGAAGTATCATGGTTTTTCTCGAGTTGCGGCGGGAACCTGGCGTATATTCTCGAGTTACGATGGAAATTGCGCTTCCACTCACGTATTTAAACAGCAACGATAGGACTCCTGCCTAGTGGCGAGGGAAAACTCGGGATTCTCCTCGAGGCTTGACAGGGCAATTGGGACGCCTCTCCAGCTGAGGCGGGAGACCAAGGGTCCCTTTCCACGTGCCACAGGAATCCTGGAACTCCTATCAAGTTTCACGAGGAGTCAGGCATCGTCTCCTTTGGAGGCACTGATCTCCGCGTACCTCTGGAGTTTTCAAAGGATGTGAGGCCTCCGGTCGCGATGAGGTGGGGAACTAGGTCTTTCTCTGTGGTCTCCACTGGGGATTCAGACAACCTTTCATCTTGGGAGATGCAAGACGAGCCTGCATTCAAGTCACTGTAGGGATATCCGGCCTTATTTCGAGTCAGGGCATCCCCGTGTCCATTCCACTTCAGACCGCACACTCAGGGTCCCTCTCACATACTTAGAGCTGAGAGAAGCCTCCTCTTGAGGTGCTTGTGGTAAGGTGGTGTTCCTCTGGAGTCGAAGCCAGGGACTAACCTCTCATCTCGAGTTGTTTCTTGGTCCACGGAGCTCTTTCGTGTTGCTCCCGTGACCTCAGGATCCCTCTAGCCTTGAAACAGTGTTCTTGGGGTTTCCCTGGAGTGCCATCAAGGAAATCAAGGCTCCTTTCATGTGTGATGTGCAACACGGAATTGCTCTGCACGCAGTGCAGGGGAATCGGGCCTCATTTTGCGGCGAGGGGGAAGTCTCATGGTTTTTCTCGAGTTGCGGCGGGAACCTGGGGTATATTCTCGAGTTACGACGGGGATGGCCCTTCCACACACGTGTTTGTTCAGCAACGTCAGGACGCCTGCCTAGTTGCGAGGGACAACTCGCGATTCTCCTCGAGGCTTGGCAGGGCAATTGGGACGCCTCTCCAGCTGAGGCGGGAGACCAAGGGTCCCTTTCCACGTGCCACAGGATTCCTGGGACTCCTATCAAGTTTCACGAGGAGGCAGGCATCGTCTCCTTTGGAGGCACTGATCTCCGCGTCCCTCTGGAGTTTTCAAAGGATGTGAGGCCTCCGGTCGCGATGAGCTGGGGAACTAGGTCGTTCTCTGTGGTCTCCACAGGAGATTCAGACATCCTTTCGTCTTGGGAGATGCAAGACGAGCCTGCATTCAAGTCACTGTAGGAATATCTGGACTTATTTCGAGTCAGGGCATCGCCGTGTCCATTCCACTTGAGGCCGCAAACTCAGGGTCCCTCTCACATAGCTAGAGCTGAAAGAAGCCTCCTCTTTAGGTGATTGTGGTAAGGTGGTATTCCTCTGGAAACGAAGCCAGGGACTAACCTCTCATCTCGAGTTGTTTCTTGGTCCACGGAGCTCTTTCGTGTTGCTCCAGTGACCTCAGGATCCCTCTAGCCTTGAAACAGTGTTCTTGGGGTTTCTCTGGAGTGCCATCAAGGAAATCAAGGCTCCTTTCACGTGTGATGTGGAACACGGAATTGCTCTGCACGCAGTGCAGGGGAATCGGGCCTCATCTCGCAGCGAGGGGGAAGTCTCATGGTTTTTCTCGACTTGCGGCGGGAACCTGGGGTATATTCTCGAGTTAGGACTGGGGTGGCCCTTCCACACACGTGTTTGTTCTGCGACGTCAGGACTCCTGCCTAGTTGCGAGGGACAACTCGGGATTCTCCTCGAGGCTTGGCAGGGCAATTGGGACGCCTCTCCAGCTGATGCCGGAGACCAAGGGTCCCTTTCCACGTGCCACAGGAATCCTGGGACTCCTATCAAGTTTCACGAGGAGTCAGGCATCGTCTCCTTTGGAGGCACTGATCTCCGCGTACCTCTGGAGTTTTCAAAGGAGGTGAGGCCTCCGGTCGCGATGAGGTGGGGAACTAGGTCTTTCTCTGTGGTCTCCACAGAGGATTCAGACATCCTTTCGTCTTGGGAGATGCAAGAGGAGCCTGCATTCAAGTCACTGCAGGGATATCCGGCCTTATTTTGAGTCAGGGCATCGCGGTGTCCATTCCACTTGAGGCCGCACACTCAGGGTCCCTCTCACATACCTAGAGCTGAGAGATGCCTCCTCTTGAGGTGCTTGTGGTAAGCTGGTATTCCTCTGGAATCGAAACCAGGGACTAACCTCTCATCTCGAGTTGACTCTTGGTCCACGGAGCACTTTCATGTTGCTCCAGTGACCTCAGGGTCCCTCTAGCCTTGAAACAGTGTTCTTGGGGTTTCTCTAATGCCATCAAGGAAATCAAGGCTCCTTTCATGTGTGATGTGCAACACGGCATTGCTTTGCACGCAGTGCAGGGGAATCGGGTCTCATATCGCGGCGAGGGGGAAGTGTCATGGTTTTTCTCGGGTTGCGACGGGAACCTGGGCTATATTCTCGAATTACGACGGGGATGGCCCTTCCACACACGTGTTTGTTCAGCGACGTCAGGACTCCTGCCTAGTTGCGAGGGATAACTCGGGATTCTCCTTGAGGCTTGACAGGGCAATTGGGATGCCTCTCCAGCTGAGGCGGGAGACCAAGTGTCCCTTTCCACGTGCCACAGGAATCCTGGGACTCCTATCAAGTTTCACGAGGAGTCAGGCATCGTCTCCTTTGGAGGCACTGATCTCCGCGTCCCTCTGGAGTTTTCAAAGGAGGTGAGGCCTCCGGTCGCGATGAGGTGGGGAACTAGGTCTTTCTCTGTTGTCTCCACTGGGGATTCAGACATCTTTTCATCTTGGGAGATGCAAGACGAGCCTGCATTCAAGTCACTGCAGGGATATCCGGCCTTATTTCGAGTCAGGGCATCGCGGTGTCCATTCCAATTGAGGCTGCAAACTCAGGGTCCCTCTCAAATACATAGAGATGACAGACCCTCCTCTCGAGGTGCTTGTGGTAAGGTGGTATTCCTCTGGAGTCGAAGCCAGGGACTAACCTCTCACCTCGAGTTGATTCTTGGTCCACAGAGCTCTTTCGTGTTGCTACAGTGACCTCAGGATCCCTCTAGCCTTGAAACAGTGTTCTTGGGGTTTCTCTGGAGTGCCATCAAGGAAATCAAGGCTCCTTTCATGTGTGATGTGCAACACGGAATTGCTCTGCACGCAGTGCAGGGGAATCGGGCCTTATCTCGCGGCGAGGGGGAAGTCTCATGGTTTTTCTCAAGTTGCGGCGGGAACCTGGGGTATATTCTCGAGTTACGATGGAGATTTCGCTTCCACTCACGTGTTTGAACAGCAACGATAGGACTCCTGCCTAGTGGCGCGGGACAACTCGGGATTTTCCTCGAGGCTTGGCAGGGAAATTGGGACGCCTCTCCAGCTGAGGCGGGAGACCAAGGGTCCCTTTCCACGTGCCACAGGAATCCTGGAACTCCTATCAAGTTTCACGAGGAGTCAGGCATCGTCTCCTTTGGAGGCACAGATCTCCGCGTACCTCTGGAGTTTTCACAGGATGTGAGGCCTCCGGTCGCGATGAGCTGGGGAACTAGGTCTTTCTCTGTGGTCTCCACAGGGGATTCAGACATCCTTTCGTCTTGGGAGATGCAAGAGGAGCCAGCATTCAAGTCACTGCAGGGATATCCGGCCTTATTTCGAGTCAGGGCATCGCGGTGTCCATTCCACTTGAGGCCCCAAACTCAGGGTCCCTCTCACATACCTAGAGCTGAGAGAAGCCTCCTCTTGAGGTGCTTGTGGTAAGTTGGTATACCTCTGGAGTCGAAGCCAGGGACTAACCTCTCATCTCGAGTTGATTTTTGGTCCATGGAGCTCTTTCGTGTGGCTCCAGTGACCTCAGGGTCCCTCTAGCCTTGGAACAGTTTTCTTGGGGATTCTCTGGAGTGCCATCAAGGAAATCAAGGCTCCTTTCATGTGTGATGGGCAACACGGCATTGCTCTGCAGGCAGTGCAGGGGAATCGTGCCTCATCTCGCGGCGAGGGGGAAGTCTCATGGTTTTTCTCGAGTTGCGACGGGAACCTGGGCTATATTCTCGAATTACGACGGGGATGGCCCTTCCACACACGTGTTTGTTCAGCGACGTCAGGACTCCTGCCTAGTTGCGAGGGACAACTCGGGATTCTCCTCGAGACTTGGCAGATCAATTGGGACGCCTCTCCAGCTGAGGCGGGAGACCAAGTGTCCCTTTCCACGTGCCACAGGAATCCTCGGACTCCTATCAAGTTTCACGAGGAGTCAGGCATCGTCTCCTTTGGAGGCATTGATCTTCGCGTCCCTCTGGAGTTTTCAAAGGATGTGAGGCCTCCGGTCGCGATGAGGTGGGGAACTAGGTCTTTCTCTGTGGTCTCCACAGGGGATTCAGACATCCTTTCGTCTTGGGAGATCTAGGACGAGCCTGCATTCAAGTCACTGCAGGGATATCCGGCCTTATTTCGAGTCAGGGCATCGAGGTGTCCATTCCACTTGAGGCTGTAAACTCAGGGTCCCTCTCACATACCTAGAGATGACAGACCCTCCTCTTGAGGTGCTTGTGGTAAGGTGGTATTCCTCTGGAGTCGAAGCCAGGGACTAACCTCTCATCTTGAGTTGATTCTTGGTCCACGGAGCTCTTTCGTGTTGCTCCAGTGACTTCAGGATCCCTCTAGCCTTGAAACAGTGTTCTTGGGGTTTCTCTGGAGTGCCATCAAGGAAATAAAGGCTCCTTTCATGTGTGATGTGCAACACGGAATTGCTCTGCACACAGTCAACGGAATCGGACCTCATTTCCCGGCGAGGGGGAAGTATCATGGTTTTTCTCGAGTTGCGGCGGGAACCTGGCGTATATTCTCGAGTTACGATGGAGATTGCGCTTCCACTCACGTATTTCAACAGCAACGATAGCACTCCTGCCTAGTGGCGAGGGAAAACTCGGGATTCTCCTCGAGGCTTGGCAGGGCAATTGGGACGCCTCTCCAGCTGAGGCGGGAGACCAAGGGTCCCTTTCCTCGTGCCACAGGAATCCTGGGACTCCTATCAAGTTTCACGAGGAGTCAGGCATCGTCTCCTTTGGAGGCACTGATCTCCGCGTACCTCTGGAGTTTTCAAAGGATGTGAGGATTCCGGTCGCGATGAGGTGGGGAACTAGGTCTTTCTCTGTGGTCTCCACAGGGGATTCAGACATCCTTTCGTCTTGGGAGATGCAAGACGAGCCTGCATTCAAGTCACTGTAGGGATATCCGGCCTTATTTCGAGTCAGGGCATCCCCGTGTCCATTCCACTTCAGACCGCACACTCAGGGTCCCTCTCACATACCTAGAGCTGAGAGAAGCCTCCTCTTGAGGTGCTTGTGGTAAGGTGGTGTTCCTCTGGAGTCGAAGCCAGGGACTAACCTCTCATCTCGAGTTGTTTCTTGGTCCACGGAGCTCTTTCGGGTTGCTCCAGTGACCTCAGGATCCCTCTAGCCTTGAAAAAGTGTTCTTGGGGTTTCCCTGGAGTGCCATCAAGGAAATCAAGGCTCCTTTCATGTGTGATGTGCAACACGGAATTGCTCTGCACGCAGTGCAGGGGAATCGGGCCTCATTTTGCGGCGAGGGGGAAGTCTCATGGCTTTTCTCGCCTTGCGGCGGTAACCTGGGGTGTATTCTCGAGTTACGACGGGGATGGCCCTTCCACACACGTGTTTGTTCAGCGACGTCAGGACTCCTGCCTAGTTGCAAGGGACAACTCGCGATTCTCCTTGAGGCTTGGCAGGGCAATTGGGACGCCTCTCCAGCTGAGGCGGGAGACCAAGGTTCCCTTTCCAGGTGCCACAGGAATCCTGGGACTCCTATCAAGTTTCACGAGGAGTCAGGCATCTTCTCCTTTGGAGGCACTGATCTCCGTGTCCCTCTGGAGTTTTCAAAGGATGTGAGGCCTCCGGTCGCGATGAGCTGGGGAACTAGGTCTTTCTCTGTGGTCTCCACAGGGGATTCAGAAATCCTTTCGTCTTGGGAGATGCAAGAGGAGCCTGCATTCAAGACACTGCAGGGATATACGGCCTTATTTCGAGTCAGGGCATCGCGGTGTCCATTCCACTTGAGGCCGCAAACTCAGGGTCCCTCTCACATACCTAGAGCTGAGAGAAGCCTCCTCTTGAGGTGCTTGTGGTAAGGTGGTATTCCTCTGGAGTCGAAGCCAGGGACTAACCTCTCATCTCGAGGTGATTTGTCATCCACGGAGCTCTTTCGTGTTGCTACAGTGACCTCAGTATCCCTCTAGCCTTGAAACAGTGTTCTTGGGCTTTCTCAAGAGTGCCATCAAGGAAATCAAGGCTCCTTTCCTGTGTGATGTGCAACACGGCATTGCTCTGCACGCAGTGCAGGGGAATCGGGCCTCATCTGGCGGCGAGGGGGAAGTCTCATGGTTATTCTCGAGTTGCGGCGGGAACCTGGGGTATATTCTCGAGTTACGACGGGGATGGCCCTTCCACCCACGTGTTTGTTCAGCGACGTCAGGACTCCTGCCTAGTTGCGAGGGACAACTCGGGATTCTCCTCGAGGTTTGGCAGGGCAATTGGGACCCCTCTCCAGCTGAGGCCGGAGACCAAAGTCCCTTTCCACGTGCCACAGGAATCCTGGGACTCCTATCAAGTTTCACGAGGAGTCAGGCATCTTCTCCTTTGGACACTGATCTCCGCGTCCCTCTGGAGTTTTCAAAGGATGTGAGGCCTCCGGTCGCGATGAGCTGGGGAACTAGGTCTTTCTCTGTGGTCTCCACAGGGGATTCAGACATCCTTTCGTCTTGGGAAATGCAAGAGGAGCCTGCATTCAAGACACTGCAGGGATATACGGCCTTATTTCGAGTCAGGGCATCGCGGTGTCCATTCCACTTGAGGCCGCAAACTCAGGGTCCCTCTCACATACCTAGAGCTGAGAGAAGCCTCCACTTGAGGTGCTTGTGTTAAGGTGGTATTCCTCTGGAGTCGAAGCCAGGGACTAACCTCTCATCTCGAGGGGATTTGTCATCAACGGAGCTCTTTCGTGTTGCTATAGTGACCTCAGTATCCCTCTAGCCTTGAAACAGTGTTCTTGGGGTTTCTCTGGAGTGCCATCAAGGAAATCAAGGCTCCTTGCCTGTGTGATGTGCAACACGGCATTGCTCTGCACGCAGTGCCGGGAAATCGGGCCTCATCTCGCGGCGAGGGGGAAGTCTCATGGTTTTTCTCGAGTTGCGGCGGGAACCTGCGGTATATTCTCGAGTTACGACGGGGATGCCCCTTCCACACAAGTATTTGTTCAGCGACGTCAGGACTCCTCCCTAGTTGCGAGGGACAACTCGGGATTCTCCTCGAGGCTTGGCAGGGCAATTTTGACACCTCTCCAGCTGAGGCGGGAGACCAAGGGTCTCTTTCCACGTGCCACAGGAATCCTGGGACTCCTATCAAGTTTCACGAGGAGTCAGGCATCGTCTCCTTTGGAGGCACTGATCTCCGCGTACCTCTGGAGTTTTCAAAGGATGTGAGGCCTCCGGTCGCGATGAGGTGGGGAACTAGGTCTTTCTCTGTGGTCTCCACAGGGGAGTCAGACATCCTTTCGTCTTGGGAGATGCAAGAGGAGCCGGCATTCAAGTCACTGCAGGGATATCCGGCCTTATTTCGAGTCAGGGCATCGCGGTGTCCATTCCACTTGAGGCCGCAAACTCAGAGTCCCTTTCACATACCTAGAGCTGAGAGAAGCCTCCTCTTGAGGTGCTTGTGGTAAGGTGGTATTCCTCTGGAGTCGAAGCCAGGGACTAACCTCTCATCTCGAGTTGATTTTTGGTCCACGGAGCTCTTTCTTATTGCTACAGTGACGTCAGGATCCCTCTAGCCTTGAAACAGTGTTCTTGGGGATTCTCTGGAGTGCAATCAAGGAAATCAAGGCCCCTTTCATGTGTGATGTGCAACACTGAATTGCTCTGCACGCAGTGCAGGGGAATCGGGCCTCATCTGGCAGCGAAGGGGAAGCCTCATGGTTTTTTTCGAGTTGCGGCGGGAACCTGGGGTATATTCTCGAGTTAAGACGGGGATGGCCCTTCCACACACGTGTTTGTTCAGCGACGTCAGGACTCCTGCCTAGTTGCAAGGGACAACTCGGAATTTAACTCGAGGCTTGACACAGCAATTGGGACGCCTCTCCAGCTGAGGTGGGAGACCAAGTGTCCCTTTCCACGTGCCACAGGAATCCTGGGACTCCTATCAAGTTTCACGAGGAGTCAGGCATTGTCTCCTTTGGAGGCACTGATCTCCACGTACCTCTGAAGTTTTTAAAGGATGTGAGATCTCCGGTCGCGATGAGGTGGGGAACTAGGTCTTTCTCTGTGGTCTCCACAGGGGATTCAGACATCCTTTCGTCTTCGGAGATGCCAGAGGAGCCGGCATTCAAATCACTGCAGGGATATCCGGCCTTATTTCGAGTCAGGGCATCGCGCTGTCTATTCCACTTGAGGCCGCAAACTCAGGGTCCCTCTCACATACCTAGAGCTGAGAGAAGCCTCCTCTTGAGGTGCTTGTGGTAAGGTGGTATTCCTCTGGAGTCGAAGCCAGGGACTAACCTCTCATCTCGAGGTGATTTTTGGTCCATGGAGCTCTTTCGTGTTGCTCCAGTGACCTCAGGGTCCCTCTAGCCTTGAAACAGTGTTCTTGGAGTTTCTCTGGAGTGCAATCAAGGAAATCAAGGCTCCTTTCATGTGTGATGTGCAACACGGAATTGCTCTGCACGCAGTGCAGGGGAATCGGGCCTCATCTGGCGGCGAAGGGGAAGCCTCATGGTTTTTTTCGAGTTGCGGCGGGAAGCTGGGGTATATTCTCGAGTTACGACGGGGATGGCCCTTCCACAAACGTGTTTGTTCAGCGACGTCAGGACTTCTGCCTAGTTGCAAGGGACAACTCGCGATTCTCCTCGAGGCTTGGCAAGGCAATTGGGACGCCTCTCCAGCTGAGGCGGGAGACCAAGAGTCCCTTTCCACGTGCCACATGAATCCTGGGACTCCTATCAAGTTTCACGAGGAGTCAGGCATTGTCTCCTTTGGAGGCACTGATCTCCGCGTACCTCTGGAGTTTTCAAAGGATGTGAGGCCTCCGGTCGCCATGAGGTGGGGAACTAGGTCTTTCTCTCTTGTATCCACAGGGGATTCAGACATCCTTTCGTCTTAGGAGATGCAAGAGGAGCCGGCATTCAAGTCACTGCAGGGATATCCGGCCTTATTTCGAGTCAGGGCATCGCGGTATCCATTCCACTTGAGGCCGCAAACTCAGGGTCCCTCTCACATACCTAGAGCTGAGAGAAGCCTCCTCTTGAGGTGCTTGTGGTAAGCTGGTATTCCTCTGGAGTCGAAGCCAGGGACTAACCTCTCATCTCAAGTTGATTCTTGGTCCACGGAGCTCTTTCGTTTTGCTACAGTGACCTCAGGATCCCTCTAGCCTTGAAACAGTGTTCTTGGGGTTTCTCTGGAGTGCCATCAAGGAAATCAAGGCTCCTTTCCTGTGTGATGTGCAACACGGCATTGCTCTGCACGCAGTGCAGGGGAATCGGGCCTCATCTGGCGGCGAAGGGGAAGCCTCATGGTTTTTCTCGCCTTGCGGCGGGAAGCTGGGGTATATTCTCGAGTTACGACGGGGATGGCCCTTCCACAAACGTGTTTGTTCAGCGACGTCAGGACTTCTGCCTAGTTGCAAGGGACAACGCGCGATTCTCCTCGAGGCTTGGCAAGGCAATTGGGACGCCTCTCCAGCTGAGGCGGGAGACCAAAGTCCCTTTCCACGTGCCACAGGAATCCTGGGACTCCTATCAAGTTTCACGAGGAGTCAGGCATCTTCTCCTTTGGAGGCACTGATCTCCGCGTCCCTCTGGAGTTTTCAAAGGATGTGAGGCCTCCGGTCGCGATGAGCTGGGGAACTAGGTCTTTCTCTGTGGTCTCCACAGGGGATTCAGACATCCTTTCGTCTTGGGAGATGCAAGAGGAGCCTGCATTCAAGACACTGCAGGGATATACGGCCTTATTTCGAGTCAGGGCATCGCGGTGTCCATTCCACTTGAGGCCGCAAACTCAGGGTCCCTCTCACATACCTAGAGCTGAGAGAAGCCTCCTCTTGAGGTGCTTGTGGTAAGGTGGTATTCCTCTGGAGTCGAAGCCAGGGACTAACCTCTCATCTCGAGGTGATTTGTCATCCACGGAGCTCTTTCGTGTTGCTACAGTGACCTCAGTATCCCTCTAGCCTTGAAACAGTGTTCTTGGGCTTTCTCAAGAGTGCCATCAAGGAAATCAAGGCTCCTTTCCTGTGTGATGTGCAACACGGCATTGCTCTGCACGCAGTGCAGGGGAATCGGGCCTCATCTGGCGGCGAGGGGGAAGTCTCATGGTTATTCTCGAGTTGCGGTGGGAACCTGGGGTATATTCTCGAGTTACGACGGGGATGGCCCTTCCACAAACGTGTTTGTTCAGCGACGTCAGGACTTCTGCCTAGTTGCAAGGGACAACTCGCGATTCTCCTCGAGGCTTGGCAAGGCAATTGGGACGCCTCTCCAGCTGAGGCGGGAGACCAAGAGTCCCTTTCCACGTGCCACATGAATCCTGGGACTCCTATCAAGTTTCACGAGGAGTCAGGCATTGTCTCCTTTGGAGGCACTGATCTCCGCGTACCTCTGGATTTTTCAAAGGATGTGAGGCCTCCGGTCGCCATGAGGTGGGGAACTAGGTCTTTCTCTCTTGTATCCACAGGGGATTCAGACATCCTTTCGTCTTGGGAGATGCAAGAGGAGCCGGCATTCAAGTCACTGCAGGGATATCCGGCCTTATTTCGAGTCAGGGCATCGCGGTGTCCATTCCACTTGAGGCCGCAAACTCAGGGTCCCTCTCACATACCTAGAGCTGAGAGAAGCCTCCTCTTGAGGTGCTTGTGGTAAGCTGGTATTCCTCTGGAGTCGAAGCCAGGGACTAACCTCTCATCTCAAGTTGATTCTTGGTCCACGGAGCTCTTTCGTTTTGCTACAGTGACCTCAGGATCCCTCTAGCCTTGAAACAGTGTTCTTGGGGTTTCTCTGGAGTGCCATCAAGGAAATCAAGGCTCCTTTCCTGTGTGATGTGCAACACGGCATTGCTCTGCACGCAGTGCAGGGGAATCGGGCCTCATCTTGCGGCGAGGGGGAAGTCTCATGGTTTTTCTCGACTTGCGGCGGGAACCTGGGGTATATTCTCGAGTTAGGACTGGGTTGGCCCTTCCACACACGTGTTTGTTCTGCGACGTCAGGACTCCTGCCTAGTTGCGAGGGACAACTCGGGATTCTCCTCGAGGCTTGACAGGGCAATTGGGACGCCTCTCCAGCTGATGCCGGAGACCAAGGGTCCCTTTCCACGTGCCACAGGAATCCTGGGACTCCTATCAAGTTTCACGAGGAGTCAGGCATCGTCTCCTTTGGAGGCACTGATCTCCGCGTACCTCTGGAGTTTTCAAAGGAGGTGAGGCCTCCGGTCGCGATGAGGTGGGGAACTAGGTCTTTCTCTGTGGTCTCCACAGAGGATTCAGACATCCTTTCGTCTTGGGAGATGCAAGAGGAGCCTGCATTCAAGTCACTGCAGGGATATCCGGCCTTATTTTGAGTCAGGGCATCGCGGTGTCCATTCCACTTGAGGCCGCACACTCAGGGTCCCTCTCACATACCTAGAGCTGAGAGATGCCTCCTCTTGAGGTGCTTGTGGTAAGCTGGTATTCCTCTGGAATCGAAACCAGGGACTAACCTCTCATCTCGAGTTGACTCTTGGTCCACGGAGCACTTTCATGTTGCTCCAGTGACCTCAGGGTCCCTCTAGCCTTGAAACAGTGTTCTTGGGGTTTCTCTAATGCCATCAAGGAAATCAAGGCTCCTTTCATGTGTGATGTGCAACACGGCATTGCTTTGCACGCAGTGCAGGGGAATCGGGTCTCATATCGCGGCGAGGGGGAAGTGTCATGGTTTTTCTCGGGTTGCGACGGGAACCTGGGCTATATTCTCGAATTACGACGGGGATGGCCCTTCCACACACATGTTTGTTCAGCGACGTCAGGACTCCTGCCTAGTTGCGAGGGATAACTCGGGATTCTCCTCGAGGCTTGACAGGGCAATTGGGATGCCTCTCCAGCTGAGGCGGGAGACCAAGTGTCCCTTTCCACGTGCCACAGGAATCCTGGGACTCCTATCAAGTTTCACGAGGAGTCAGGCATCGTCTCCTTTGGAGGCACTGATCTCCGCGTCCCTCTGGAGTTTTCAAAGGAGGTGAGGCCTCCGGTCGCGATGAGGTGGGGAACTAGGTCTTTCTCTGTTGTCTCCACTGGGGATTCAGACATCTTTTCATCTTGGGAGATGCAAGACGAGCCTGCATTCAAGTCACTGCAGGGATATCCGGCCTTATTTCGAGTCAGGGCATCGCGGTGTCCATTCCAATTGAGGCTGCAAACTCCGGGTCCCTCTCAAATACATAGAGATGACAGACCCTCCTCTTGAGGTGCTTGTGGTAAGGTGGTATTCCTCTGGAGTCGAAGCCAGGGACTAACCTCTCACCTCGAGTTGATTCTTGGTCCACAGAGCTCTTTCGTGTTGCTACAGTGACCTCAGGATCCCTCTAGCCTTGAAACAGTGTTCTTGGGGTTTCCCTGGAGTGCCATCAAGGAAATCAAGGCTCCTTTCATGTGTGATGTGCAACAGGGAATTGCTCTGCATGCAGTGCAGGGGAATCGGGCCTCATCTCGCGGCGAGGGGGAAGTCTCATGGTTTTTCTCAAGTTGCGGCGGGAACCTGGGGTATATTCTCGAGTTACGATGGAGATTTCGCTTCCACTCACGTGTTTGAACAGCAACGATAGGACTCCTGCCTAGTGGCGCGGGACAACTCGGGATTCTCCTCGAGGCTTGGCAGGGAAATTGGGACGCCTCTCCAGCTGAGGCGGGAGACCAAGGGTCCCTTTCCACGTGCAACAGGAATCCTGGAACTCCTATCAAGTTTCACGAGGAGTCAGGCATCGTCTCCTTTGGAGGCACAGATCTCCGCGTACCTCTGGAGTTTTCACAGGATGTGAGGCCTCCGGTCGCGATGAGCTGGGGAACTAGGTCTTTCTCTGTGGTCTCCACAGGGGATTCAGACATCTTTTCGTCTTGGGAGATGCAAGAGGAGCCAGCATTCAAGTCACTGCAGGGATATCCGGCCTTATTTCGAGTCAGGGCATCGCGGTGTCCATTCCACTTGAGGCCCCAAACTCAGGGTCCCTCTCACATACCTAGAGCTGAGAGAAGCCTCCTCTTGAGGTGCTTGTGGTAAGTTGGTATACCTCTGGAGTCGAAGCCAGGGACTAACCTCTCATCTCGAGTTGATTTTTGGTCCATGGAGCTCTTTCGTGTGGCTCCAGTGACCTCAGGGTCCCTCTAGCCTTGGAACAGTTTTCTTGGGGATTCTCTGGAGTGCCATCAAGGAAATCAAGGCTCCTTTCATGTGTGATGGGCAACACGGCATTGCTCTGCAGGCAGTGCAGGGGAATCGTGCCTCATCTCGCGGCGAGGGGGAAGTCTCATGGTTTTTCTCGAGTTGCGACGGGAACCTGGGCTATATTCTCGAATTACGACGGGGATGGCCCTTCCACACACGTGTTTGTTCAGCGACGTCAGGACTCCTGCCTAGTTGCGAGGGACAACTCGGGATTCTCCTCGAGACTTGGCAGGGCAATTGGGACGCCTCTCCAGCTGAGGCGGGAGACCAAGTGTCCCTTTCCACGTGCCACAGGAATCCTCGGACTCCTATCAAGTTTCACGAGGAGTCAGGCATCGTCTCCTTTGGAGGCATTGATCTTCGCGTCCCTCTGGAGTTTTCAAAGGATGTGAGGCCTCCGGTCGCGATGAGGTGGGGAACTAGGTCTTTCTCTGTGGTCTCCACAGGGGATTCAGACATCCTATCGTCTTGGGAGATGCAGGACGAGCCTGCATTCAAGTCACTGCAGGGATATCCGGCCTTATTTCGAGTCAGGGCATCGAGGTGTCCATTCCACTTGAGGCTGTAAACTCAGGGTCCCTCTCACATACCTAGAGATGACAGACCCTCCTCTTGAGGTGCTTGTGGTAAGGTGGTATTCCTCTGGAGTCGAAGCCAGGGACTAACCTCTCATCTTGAGTTGATTCTTGGTCCACGGAGCTCTTTCGTGTTGCTCCAGTGACTTCAGGATCCCTCTAGCCTTGAAACAGTGTTCTTGGGGTTTCTCTGGAGTGCCATCAAGGAAATAAAGGCTCCTTTCATGTGTGATGTGCAACACGGAATTGCTCTGCACGCAGTCAACGGAATCGGACCTCATTTCGCGGCGAGGGGGAAGTCTCATGGTTTTTCTCGAGTTGCGGCGGGAACCTGGCGTATATTCTCGAGTTACGATGGAGATTGCGCTTCCACTCACGTATTTCAACAGCAACGATAGCACTCCTGCCTAGTGGCGAGGGAAAACTCGGGATTCTCCTCGAGGCTTGGCAGGGCAATTGGGACGCCTCTCCAGCTGAGGCGGGAGACCAAGGGTCTCTTTCCACGTGCCACAGGAATCCTGGGACTCCTATCAAGTTTCACGAGGAGTCAGGCATCGTCTCCTTTGGAGGCACTGATCTCCGCGTACCTCTGGAGTTTTCAAAGGATGTGAGGCTTCCGGTCGCGATGAGGTGGGGAACTAGGTCTTTCTCTGTGGTCTCCACAGGGGATTCAGACATCCTTTCGTCTTGGGAGATGCAAGACGAGCCTGCATTCAAGTCACTGTAGGGATATCCGGCCTTATTTCGAGTCAGGGCATCCCCGTGTCCATTCCACTTCAGACCGCACACTCAGGGTCCCTCTCACATACCTAGAGCTGAGAGAAGCCTCCTCTTGAGGTGCTTGTGGTAAGGTGGTGTTCCTCTGGAGTCGAAGCCAGGGACTAACCTCTCATCTCGAGTTGTTTCTTGGTCCACGGAGCTCTTTCGTGTTGCTCCAGTGACCTCAGGATCCCTCTAGCCTTGAAACAGTGTTCTTGGGGTTTCCCTGGAGTGCCATCAAGGAAATCAAGGCTCCTTTCATGTGTGATGTGCAACACGGAATTGCTCTGCACTTAGTGCAGGGGAATCGGGCCTCATTTTGCGGCGAGGGGGAAGTCTCATGGCTTTTCTCGCCTTGCGGCGGGAACCTGGGGTGTATTCTCGAGTTACGACGGAGATGGCCCTTCCACACACGTGTTTGTTCAGCGACGTCAGGACTCCTGCCTAGTTGCAAGGGACAACTCGCGATTCTCCTTGAGGCTTGGCAGGGCAATTGGGACGCCTCTCCAGCTGAGGCGGGAGACCAAGGGTCCCTTTCCAGGTGCCACAGGAATCCTGGGACTCCTATCAAGTTTCACGAGGATTCAGGCATAGTCTCCTTTCGAGGCACTGATCTCCGCGTACCTCTGGAGTTTTCAAAGGAGGTGAGGCCTCCGGTCGCGATGAGGTGGGGAACTAGGTCTTTCTCTGTGGTCTCCACAGGGGATTGAGACATCCTTTCGTTTTGGGAGATGCAAGAGGAGCCGGCATTCAAGTCACTGCAGGCATATCCGGCCTTATTTCGAATCAGGGCATCGCGGTGTCCATTCCACTTGAAGCCGCAAACTCAGGGTCCCTCTCACATACCTAGAGCTGAGAGAAGCCTCCTCTTGAGGTGCTTGTGGTAAGCTGGTATTCCTCTGGAGTCGAAGCCAGGGACTAACCTCTCATCTCAAGTTGATTCCTGGTCCACGGAGCTCTTTCGTGTTGCTACAGTGACCTCAGGATCCCTCTAGCCTTGAAACAGTGTTCTTGGGGTTTCTCTGGAGTGACATCAAGGAAATCAAGGCTCCTTTCATGTGTGATGTGCAACACGGCATTGCTCTGCACGCAGTGCAGGGGAAACGGGCCTCATCTTGCGGCGAGGGGGAAGTCTCATGGTTTTTCTCGCCTTGCGGCGGGAACCTGGGGTATATTCTCGAGTTACGACGGGGATGGCCCTTCCACACACGTGTTTGTTCAGTGAAGTCAGAATTCCTGCCTAGTTGCGAGGGAGAACTCGGGATTCTCCTCGAGGCTTGGCATTGCAATTGGGACGCCTCTCCACATGAGGCGGGAGACCAAGTGTCCCTTTCCACGTGCTACGGCAATCCTAGGACTCCTATCAAATTTCACGAGGAGTCAGGCATCGTCTCCTTTGGAGGCACTGATCTCCGCGTACTTCTGGAGTTTTCAAAGGAGGTGAGGCCTCCGGTCGCGATGAGGTGGGAAGCTAGGTCTTTCTCTGTGGTCTCCACAGGGGATTCAGACATCCTTTCATCTTGGGAGATTCAAGACGAGCCTGCATTCAAGTCACTGCAGGGATGTCCGGCCTTATTTCGAGTCAGGGCATCCCCGTGTCCATTCCATTTGAGGCCGCAAACTCAGGGTCCCTCTACATACCTAGAGCTGAGAGAAGCCTCCTCTTGAGGTGCTTGTGGTAAGGTGGTATTCCTCTTGAGTCCGAGCCAGGGACTAACCTCTCATCTCGAGTTGATTCTTGGTCCACGGAGCTCTTTCGTGTTGCTACAGTGACGTCAGGATCCCTCTAGCCTTGAAACAGTGTTCTTGGGGTTTCTCTGGAGTGCCATCAAGGAAATCAAGGCTCGTTTCATGTGTGATGTGCAACACGGAATTGCTCTGCATGCAGTGCAGGGGAATCGGGCCTCATCTGGCGGCGAGGGGAAAGTCTCATGGTTTTTCTCGAGTTGCGGCTGGAACCTGGGGTATATTCTCGAGTTACGACGGGGATGGCCCTTCCATAAACGTGTTTGTTCAGCGACGTTAGGACTCCTGCCTAGTTGCGAGGGACAACTCGGGATTCTCCTCGAGACTTGGCAGGGCAATTGGGACGCCTCTCCAGCTGAGGCAGGAGACCAAGGCTCCCTTTCCACGTAAAACAGGAATCCTGGGACTCCTTTCAAGTTTCAGGAGGAGTCAGGCATCGTCTCCTTTGGAGGCACTGATCTCTGCGTACCTCTGGAGTTTTCACAGGATGTGAGGCCTCCGGTCGCCATGAGGTGGGGAACTTGGTCTTTCTCTTTGGTCTCTACAGGGGATTCAGAAATTCTTTCGTCTTGGGAGATGCAAGACGAGCCTGCATTCAAGTCACTGCAGGGATATCCGGCCTTATTTCGAGTCAGGGCATCCCCGTGTCCATTCCACTTCAGACCGCACACTCAGGGTCCCTCACACATACCTAGATCTGAGAGAAGCCTCCTCTTGAGGTGCTTGTGGTAAGGTGGTATTCCTCTGGAGTCGAAGCTAGGGACTAACCTCTCATCTCGAGTTGATTTTTGGTCCACTGAGCTCTTTCGTGTTGCTAGAGTGACCTCAGGATCCCTCTAGCCTTGAAACAGTGTTCTTCGGGGTTCTCTGGAGTGCCAACAAGGAAATCAAGGCTTCTTTCCTGTGTGATGTGCAACACGGCATTGCTCTGCACGCAGTGCAGGGAAATCGGGCCTCATCTCGCGGCTACGGGGAAGTCTCATGGTTTTTCTAGAGCTGGGGCGGGAACCTGGGGTATATTCTCGAGTTACGACGGGGATGGCCCTTCCACACACGTGTTTGTTCAGCGACGTTAGGACTCCTGCCTAGTTGCGAGGGAAAACTCGAGATTCTCCTCGAGGCTTGCCAGGGCAATTAGGAAGCCTCTCCAGCTGAGGGGGGAGACCAAGTTTCCCTTTCAAAGTGCCACAGGAATCCTGGGACTCCTATCAAGTTTCACGAGGAGTCAGGCATCGTCTCCTTTGGAGGCACTGATCTCCGCGTCCCTCTGGAGTTTTCCAAGCAAGTGAGGCCTCCACTCGCGATGAAGTGGGGGACCAGGTCTTTCTCTGTGGTCTCCACAGGGGATTCAGACATCCTTTCGTCTTGGGAGATGCAAGACGAGCCTGCATTCAAGTCACTGCAGAGATATCCGGCCTTATTTCGAGTCAGGGCATCGCGGTGTCCATTCCACTTGAGGCCGCAAACTCAGGGTCCCTCTCACATACCTAGAGCTGTGAGAAGCCTCCTCTTGAGGTGCTTCTGCTAAGGTGGTATTCCTCTGGAGTCGCAGCCAGGGACTAACCTCTCATCTCGAGTTGATTTGTGGTCCACGGAGCTCTTTCGTGTTGCTACAGTGACCTCAGGATCCCTCTAGCCTTGAAACAGTGTTCTTGGGGTTTCTCTGGAGTGCCATCAAGGAAATCAAGGCTCCTTTCCTGTGTGATGTGCAACACGGCATTGCTCTGCACGCAGTGCAGGGGAATCGGGCCTCATCTCCCTGCGAGGGGGAAGTCTCATGGTTTTTCTCGAGTTGCGGCAGGAACCTGGGTTATATTCTCGAGTTGCGACGGGGATGGCCCTTCCACACACGTGTTTGTTCAGCGACGTCAGGACAACTGCCTAGTTGCGAGGGACAACTCGGGATTCTCCTCGAGGCTTGGCAGGGCAATTGGGACGCCTCTCCAGCTGAGGCGGGAGACCAAGAGTCCCTTTCCACGTGCCACAGGAATCCTGGGACTCCTATCAAGTTTCTCGAGGAGTCAGGCATCGTTTCCTTTGGAGGCACTGATCTCCGCGTCCCACTGGAGTTTTCAAAGGATGTGAGGCCTCCGGTCGCGATAAGGTGGGGAACTAGGTCTTTCTCTGTGGTCTCCACAGGGGATTCAGGCATCCTTTCGTCTTGCGAGATGCAAGACAAGCCTGCATTCAAGTCACTGCAGGGATATCTGGCCTTATTTCGACTCAGGGCATCGCGGTGTCCATTCCACTTGAGGCCGCAAACTCAGGGTTCCTCTCACATACCTAGAGCTGAGAGAAGCCTCCTCTTGAGGTGCTTGTGGTAAGGTGGTATTCCTCTGGAGTCGAAGCCAGGAACTAACCTCTCATCTCGAGTTGATTTTTGGTCCACGGAGCTCTTTCGTGTTGGTACAGTGACCTCAGGATCCCTCTAGCCTTGAAAGAGTGTTCTTGGGGTTACTCTGGAGTGCCATCAAGGAAATCAAGGCTCCTTTCCTGTGTGATGTGCAACACGGCATTGTTCTGCACGCAGTGCAGGGGAATCGTGCCTCATCTCGCGGCGAGGGGGAAGTCTCATGGTTTTTCTCGAGTTGCGGCGGGAACCTGGGGTATATTCTCGAGTTGCGACGGGGATGGCCCTTCCACCCACGTGTTTGTTCAGCGACGTAAGGACTCCTGCCTAGTTGCGAGGGACAACTCGGGATTCTCCTCGAGGCTTGGCAGGGCAATTGGGACGCCTCTCAGGCTGAGGCCGGAGACCAAGGTTCCCTTTCCACGTGCCACAGGAATCCTGGGACTCCTATCAAGTTTCACGAGGAGTAAGGCATCGTCTCCTTTGGAGGAACTGATCTCCGCGCACCTCTCGAGTTTTCAAAGGATGTGAGGCCTCCGGTCGCGATGAGGTGGGGAACTAGGACTTTCTCTGTTGTCTCCAAAGGGGATTCAGACATCCTTTCGTCTTGGGAGATGCAAGACGAGCTTGCATTCAAGTCACTGCAGGGATATCCGGCCTTATTTCGAGTCAGGGCATCGCGGTGTCCATTCCACTTGAGGCCGCAAACTCAGGGTTCCTCTCACATACCTAGAGCTGAGAGAAGACTCCTCTTGAGGTGCTTGTGGTAAGGTGGTATTCCTCTGGAGTGGAAGCCAAGGACTAACCTCTCATCTCGAGTTGATTTTTGGTCCACAGAGCTCTTTCGTGTTGCTACAGTGACCTCAGGATCCCTCTAGCCTTGAAACAGTGTTCTTGGGGTTTCTCTGGAGTGCCATCAAGGAAATCAAGGCTCCTTTCCTGTGTGATGTGCAACACGGCATTGCTCTGCACGCAGTGCAGGGGAATCGGGCCTCATCTCGCGGCGAGGGGGAAGTCTCATGGTTTTTCTCGAGTTGCGGCGGGAACCTGGGGTATATTCTCGAGTTACGACAGGGGTGGCCCTTCCACACACGTGTTTGTTCAGCGACGTCAGGACTCCTGCCAGGTTGCGAGGGACAACTCGGGATTCTCCTCGAGGCTTGGCAGGGCAATTGGAACGCCTCTCCAGCTGAGGCGGGAGACCAAGTGTCCCTTTCCACGTGCCACAGGAATCCTGGGACTCTTATCAAGTTTCACGAGGAGTCAGGCATCGTCTCCTTTGGAGGCACTGATCTCCGGGTACCACTCGAGTTTTAAAAGGAGGTGAGGCCTCCGGTCGCGATGAGGTGGGGAACTAGGTCTTTCTCTGTGCTCTCCACAGGGGATTCAGAAATCCTTTCATCTTGCGAGATGCAAGACGAGCCTGCATTTAAGTCACTGCAGGGATATCCGGCCTTATTTCGAGTCAGGGCATCGCGGTGTCCATTCCACTTGAGGCCACAAACTCAGGGTCCCTCTCACATACCTAGAGCTGAGAGAAGCCTCCTCTTGAGGTGCTTGTGGTGAGGTGGTATTCCTCTGGAGTCGAAGCCAGGGACTAACCTCTCATCTCGAGTTGATTTTTGGTCCACGGAGCTCTTTCGTGTTGCTACAGTGACCTCAGGATCCCTCTAGCCTTGAAACAGTGTTCTTGGGCTTTCTCTGGAGTGCCATCAAGGAAATCAAGGCTCCTTTCATGTGTGATGTGCAACACGGCATTGCTCTGCACGCAGTGCAGGGGAATCGGGCCTCATCTCGCGGCGAGGGGGAAGTCTCATGGTTTTTCTCGAGTTGCGGCGGGAACCTGGGGTATATTCTCGAGTTGCGACGGGGATGGTCCTTCCACACACATGTTTGTTCAGCGACGTCAGGACTCCTGCCTAGGTGCGAGGGACAACTCGGGATTCTCCTCGAGGCTTGGCAGGGCAATTGGGACGCCTCTCAGGCTGAGGGGGAGACCAAGGTTCCCTTTCCAGGTCCCACAGGAATCCTGGGACTCCTATCAAGTTTCACGAGGAGTCAGGCATCGTCTCCTTTGGAGGCACTGATCTCCGGGTACCACTCGAGTTTTAAAAGGATGTGAGGTTTCCGGTCGCGATGAGGTGGGGAACTAGCTTTTTCTCTGTGGTCTCTACAGGGGATTCAGACATCCTTTCGTCTTGGGAGATGCAAGACGAGCCTGCATTCAAGTCACTGCAGGGATATCCGGCCTTATTTCGAGTCAGGGCATCGCGGTGTCCATTCCACTTGAGGCCGCAAACTCAGGGTTCCTCTCACATTCCTAAAGCTGAGAGAAGCCTCCTCTAGAGGTGCTTGTGGTAAGGTGGTATTCCTCTGGAGTCGAAGCCAGGAACTAACCTCTCATCTCGAGTTGATTTTTGGTCCACGGAGCTCTTTCGTGTTGCTACAGTGACCTCAGTATCCCTCTAGCCTTGAAAGAGTGTTCTTGGGGTTTCTCTGGAGTGCCATCAAGGAAATCAAGGCTCCTTTCCTGTGTGATGTGCAACACGGCATTGCTCTGCACGCAGTGCAGGGGAATCGGTCCTCATCTCGCGGCGAGGGGGAAGTCTCTTGGTTTTTCTCGAGTTGCGGCGGGAATCTGGGGTATATTCTCGAGTTGCGACGGGGATGGCCCTTCCACACACGTGTTTGTTCAGCGACGTCAGGACTTCTGCCTAGTTGCGAGGGACAACTCGGCATTCTCCTCGAGGCTTGGCAGGGCAATTGGGACGCCTCTCAGGCTGAGGCGGGAGACCAAGGTTCCCTTTCCACGTGCCACAGGAATCCTGGGACTCCTATCAAGTTTCACGAGGAGTCAGGCATCGTCTCCTTTGGAGGCACTGATCTCCGCGTACCTCTCGAGTTTTCAAAGGATGTGAGGCCTCCGGTCGCGATGAGGTGGGGAACTAGGACTTTCTCTGTGGTCTCCAAAGGGGATTCAGACATCCTTTCATCTTGGGAGATGCAAGACGAGCTTGCATTCAAGTCACTGCAGGCATATCCGGCCTAATTTCGAGTCAGGGCATCGCGGTGTCCATTCCACTTGAGGCTGCAAACTCAGGGTCCCTCTCACATACCTAGAGCTGAGAGAAGCCTCCTCTTGAGGTGCTTGTGGTAAGGTGGTATTCCTCTGGAGTCGAAGCCAGGGACTAACCTCTCATCTCGAGTTGATTTTTGGTCTACGGAGCTCTTTCGTGTTGCTACAGTGACCTCAGGATCCCTCTAGCCTTGAAAGAGTGTTCTTGGGGTTTCTCTGGAGTGCCATCAAGGAAATCAAGGCTCCTTTCCTGTGTGATGTGCAACACGGCATTGCTCTGCACGCAGTGCAGGGGAATCGGGCCTCATCTCGCGGCGAGGGGGAAGTCTCATGGTTTTTCTCGAGTTGCGGCGGGAACCTGGGGTATATTTTCGAGGTACGACGGGGATGGCCCTTCCACACACGTGTTTGTTCAGTGACGTCAGGACTCCTGCCTAGTTGCGAGGGACAACTCGGGATTCTCCTTGCGGCTTGGCAGGGCAATTGGGACGCCTCTCCAGCTGAGGTGGGAGACCAATGGTCCCTTTCCACGTGCCACAGGATCCTGGGACTCCTATCAAAATTCACGAGTAGTCAGGAATCGTCTCCTTTGGAGGCACTGATCTCCGCGTCCCTCTGGAGTTTTCAAAGGATGTGAGGCCTCCGGTCGCGATGAGGTGGGGAACTAGGTCTTTCTCTGTGGTCTCCACAGGGGATTCAGACATCCTTTCGTCTTGGGAGATGCAAGACGAGCCTGCATTCAAGTCACTGCAGGGATATCCGGCCTTATTTCGAGTCAGGGCATCGCGGTGTCCATTCCACTTGAGGCCGCAAACTCAGGGTCCCTCTCACATACCTAGAGCTCAGAGAAGCCTCCTCTTGAGGTGCTTGTGGTAAGGTGGTATTCCTCTGGAGTCGAAGCCAGGGACTAACCTCTCATCTCGAGTTGATTTTTGGTCCACGGAGCTCTTTCATGTTGCTACAGTGACCTCAGGATCCCTCTAGCCTTGAAACAGCGTTCTTGGCGTTTCTCTGGAGTGCCATCAAGGAAATCAAGGCTCCTTTCCTGTGTGATGTTCAACACGGCATTGCTCTGCACTTAGTGAAGGGGAATCGGGCCTCATCTCGGGGCGAGGCGGAAGTCTCATGGTTTTTCTCGAGTTGCGGTGGGAACCTGGGGTATATTCTCGAGTTACGACGGGGATGACCCTTCCACAAACGTGTTTGTTCAGCGACGTCAGGACTCCTGCCTAGTTGCGAGGGACAACTCGGGATTCTCCTCGAGGCTTGGCAGGGCAATTGGGACGCCTCCCCAGCTGAGGTGGGAGACCAATGGTCCCTTTCCACGTGCCACAGGATCCTGGGACTCCTATCAAGATTCACGAGCAGTCAGGCATCGTCTCCTTTGGAGGCACTGATCTCCGCGTCCCTCTGGAGTTTTCAAAGGATGTGAGGCCTCCGGTCGCGATGAGGTGGGGAACTAGGTCTTTCACTGTGGTCTCCACAGGGGATTCAGACATCCTTTCATCTTGCCAGATACAAGACGACCCTGGATTCAAGTCATTGCAGGGATATGCGGTCTTATTCCGAGTCAGGGCATCGTGGTGTCCATTCCGCTTGAGGCCAAAAACTCAGGGTCTCTCTCACATACCTAGAGCTGAGAGAAGCCTCCTCTTGAGGTGCTTGTGGTAAGGTGGTATTCATCTGGAGTCGAAGCCAGGGCCTAACCTCTCATCTCGAGTTGATTTTTGGTCCACGGAGCTCTTTCGTGTTGCTACAGTGACCTCAGGATCCCTCTGGCCTTGAAACAGTGTTCTTGGGCTTTCTCTGTAGTGCCATCAAGGAAATCAAGGCTCCTTTGCTGTGTGATGGGCAACACGGCATTGCTCTGCAGGCAGTGCAGGGGAATCGGGCCTCATCTCGCGGCGAGGGGGAAGTCTCTTGGTTTTTCTCGAGTTGCGGCGGGAACCTGGGGTATATTCTCGAGTTACGACGGGGATGGCCCTTCCACACACGTGTTTGTTCAGCGACGTTAGTACTCCTGCCTAGTTGCGAGGGACAACTCGAGATTCTCCTCGAGGCTTGGCAGGGCAATTGGGACGCCTCTCAGGCTGAGGCGGGAGACCAAGGGTCCCTTTCCACGTGCCACAGGAATCCTGGGACTCCTATCAAGTTTCACGAGGAGTCAGGCATCGTCTCCTTCGGAGGCACTGATCTCTGCGTACCTTTCGAGTTTTCAAAGGATGTGAGGCCTCCGGTCGCGATGAGGTGGGGAACTAGGACTTTCTCTGTGGTCTCCAAAGGGGATCCAGACATCCTTTCGTCTTGGAAGATGCAAGACGAGCCTGCATTCAAGTCACTGCAGGGATGTCCAGCCTTATTTCGAGTCAGGGCGTCGCGGTGTCCATTCCACTTGAGGCCGCAAACTCAGGGTCCCTCTCACATACCTAGAGCTGAGAGAAGCCTCCTCTTGAGGTGCTTGTGGTAAGGTGGTATTCCTCTGGAGTCGAAGCCAGGGACTAACCTCTCATCTCGAGTTGATTTTTGGTCCACGGAGCTCTTTCATGTTGCCACAGTGACCTCAGGATCCCTCTAGCCTTGAAGCAGTGTTCTTGGGGTTTCTCTGGAGTGCCATCAAGGAAATCAAGGCTCCTTTCCTGTGTGATGTGCAACACGGCATTGCTCTGCACGCAGTGCAGGGGAATCGGGCCTCATCTCGCGGCGAGGGGGAAGTCTCATGGTTTTTCTCGAGTTGCGGCGGGAACCTGGGGTATATTCTCGAGTTGCGAAGGGGATGGTCCTTCCACACACATGTTTGTTCAGCGACGTCAGGACTCCTGCCTAGTTACGAGGGAAAACTCGGGATTCTCCTCGAGGCTTGGCAGGGCAATTGGGACGCCTCTCAGGCTGAGGCGGGAGACCAAGGTTCCCTTTCCACGTGCCACAGGAATCCTGGGACTCCTATCAAGTTTCACGAGGAGTCAGGCATCGTCTCCTTTGGAGGCACTGATCTCCGCTTTCCTCTGAAGTTTTCCAAGGATTTGAGGCCTCCGGTCAGGATGAGGTAGGGAACTAGGTCCTTCTCTGTGGTCTCCACAGGGGATTCAGACATCCTTTCGTCTTGGGAGATGCAAGACGACCCTGCATTCAAGTCACTGCAGGCATATCCGGCCTTATTTCGAGTCAGGGCATCGTGATGTCCATTCCACTTGAGGCTGCAAACTCAGGGTCCCTCTCACATACCTAGAGCTGAGAGAAGCCTCCTCTTGAGGTGCTTGTGGTAAGGTGATATTTCTCTGGAGTCGAAGCCAGGGATTAACCTCTCATATCGAGTTGATTTTTGGTCCACGGAGCTCTTTCGTGTTGCTACAGTGACCTCAGGATCCCTCTAGCTTTGAAACAGTGTTCTTGGGGTTTCTCTGGAGTGCCATCAAGGAAATCAAGTCTCCTTTCCTGTGTGATGTGCAACACGGCATTGCTCTGCACGCAGTGCAGGGGAATCGGGCCTCATCTCGCTGCGAGGGGGAAGTCTCATGGTTTTTCTCGAGTTGCAGCGGGAACCTGGGGTATATTCTCGAGTTACGACGGGGATGGCCCTTCCACACACGTGTTTGTTCAGCGACGTCAGGACTCCTGCCTAGTTGCGAGGGACAACTCGGGATTCTCCTCGAGGCTTGGCAGGGCAATTGGGACGCCTGTCCACCTGAGGCGGGAGACCATGGGTCCCTTTCCACGTGCCACAGGAATCCTGGGACTCCTATCAAGTTTCGCGAGGAGTCAGCCATCGTCTCCTTTGGAGGCACTGATCTCCGCGTCCCTCTGGAGTTTTCAAAGGATGTGAGGCCTCCGGTCGCGATGAGGTGGGGAACTAGGTCTTTCTCTGTGGTCTCCACAGGGGATTCAGACATCCTTTCGTCTTGGGAGATGCAAGACGAGCCTGCATTCAAGTCACTGCAGGGATATCTGGCCTTATTTCGAGTCAGGGCATCGCGGTGTCCATTCCACTTGAGGCCGCAAACTCAGGGTCCCTCTCACATACCTAGAGCTGAGAGAAGCCTCCACTTGAGGTGCTTGTGGTAAGGTGGTATTCCTCTGGAGTCGAAGCCAGGGACTAACCTCTCATCTCGAGTTGATTTTTGGTCCACGGAGCTCTTTCATGTTGCTACAGTGACCTCAGGATCCCTCTAGCCTTGAAAGAGTGTTCTTGGGGTTTCTCTGGAGTGCCATCAAGGAAATCAAGGCTCCTTTTCTGTGTGATGTGCAACACGGCATTGCTCTGCACGCAGTGCAGGGGAATCGGGCCTCATCTCGCGGCGAGGGGGAAATCTCATGGTTTTTCTCGACTTGCGGCGGGAACCTGGGGTATATTCTCGAGGTACGACGGGGATGGCCCTTCCACACACGTGTTTGTTCAGTGACGTCAGGACTCCTGCCTAGTTGCGAGGGACAACTCGGGATTCTCCTTGCGGCTTGGCAGGGCAATTGGGACGCCTCTCCAGCTGAGGTGGGAGACCAATGGTCCCTTTCCACGTGCCACAGGATCCTGGGACTCCTATCAAAATTCACGAGTAGTCAGGAATCGTCTCCTTTGGAGGCACTGATCTCCGCGTCCCTCTGGAGTTTTCAAAGGATGTGAGGCCTCCGGTCGCGATGAGGTGGGGAACTAGGTCTTTCTCTGTGGTCTCCACAGGGGATTCAGACATCCTTTCGTCTTGGGAGATGCAAGACGAGCCTGCATTCAAGTCACTGCAGGGATATCCGGCCTTATTTCGAGTCAGGGCGTCGCGGTGTCCATTCCACTTGAGGCGGCAAACTCAGGGTCCCTCTCACATACCTAGAGCTGAGAGAAGCCTCCTCTTGAGGTGCTTGTGGTAAGGTGGTATTCCTCTGGAGTCGAAGCCAGGGACTAACCTCTCATCTCGAGTTGATTTTTGGTCCACGGAGCTCTTTCATGTTGCTACAGTGACCTCAGGATCCCTCTAGCCTTGAAACAGCGTTCTTGGCGTTTCTCTGGAGTGCCATCAAGGAAATCAAGGCTCCTTTCCTGTGTGATGTTCAACACGGCATTGCTCTGCACTTAGTGAAGGGGAATCGGGCCTCATCTCGGGGCGAGGCGGAAGTCTCATGGTTTTTCTCGAGTTGCGGTGGGAACCTGGGGTATATTCTCGAGTTACGACGGGGATGACCCTTCCACAAACGTGTTTGTTCAGCGACGTCAGGACTCCTGCCTAGTTGCGAGGGACAACTCGGGATTCTCCTCGAGGCTTGGCAGGGCAATTGGGACGCCTCCCCAGCTGAGGTGGGAGACCAATGGTCCCTTTCCACGTGCCACAGGATCCTGGGACTCCTATCAAGATTCACGAGCAGTCAGGCATCGTCTCCTTTGGAGGCACTGATCTCCGCGTCCCTCTGGAGTTTTCAAAGGATGTGAGGCCTCCGGTCGCGATGAGGTGGGGAACTAGGTCTTTCACTGTGGTCTCCACAGGGGATTCAGACATCCTTTCATCTTGCCAGATACAAGACGACCCTGGATTCAAGTCATTGCAGGGATATGCGGTCTTATTCCGAGTCAGGGCATCGTGGTGTCCATTCCGCTTGAGGCCAAAAACTCAGGGTCTCTCTCACATACCTAGAGCTGAGAGAAGCCTCCTCTTGAGGTGCTTGTGGTAAGGTGGTATTCATCTGGAGTCGAAGCCAGGGCCTAACCTCTCATCTCGAGTTGATTTTTGGTTCACGGAGCTCTTTCGTGTTGCTACAGTGACCTCAGGATCCCTCTGGCCTTGAAACAGTGTTCTTGGGCTTTCTCTGTAGTGCCATCAAGGAAATCAAGGCTCCTTTGCTGTGTGATGGGCAACACGGCATTGCTCTGCAGGCAGTGCAGGGGAATCGGGCCTCATCTCGCGGCGAGGGGGAAGTCTCTTGGTTTTTCTCGAGTTGCGGCGGGAACCTGGGGTATATTCTCGAGTTACGACGGGGATGGCCCTTCCACACACGTGTTTGTTCAGCGACGTTAGTACTCCTGCCTAGTTGCGAGGGACAACTCGAGATTCTCCTCGAGGCTTGGCAGGGCAATTGGGACGCCTCTCAGGCTGAGGCGGGAGACCAAGGGTCCCTTTCCACGTGCCACAGGAATCCTGGGACTCCTATCAAGTTTCACGAGGAGTCAGGCATCGTCTCCTTCGGAGGCACTGATCTCTGCGTACCTTTCGAGTTTTCAAAGGATGTGAGGCCTCCGGTCGCGATGAGGTGGGGAACTAGGACTTTCTCTGTGGTCTCCAAAGGGGATCCAGACATCCTTTCGTCTTGGAAGATGCAAGACGAGCCTGCATTCAAGTCACTGCAGGGATGTCCAGCCTTATTTCGAGTCAGGGCGTCGCGGTGTCCATTCCACTTGAGGCCGCAAACTCAGGGTCCCTCTCACATACCTAGAGCTGAGAGAAGCCTCCTCTTGAGGTGCTTGTGGTAAGGTGGTATTCCTCTGGAGTCGAAGCCAGGGACTAACCTCTCATCTCGAGTTGATTTTTGGTCCACGGAGCTCTTTCATGTTGCCACAGTGACCTCAGGATCCCTCTAGCCTTGAAGCAGTGTTCTTGGGGTTTCTCTGGAGTGCCATCAAGGAAATCAAGGCTCCTTTCCTGTGTGATGTGCAACACGGCATTGCTCTGCACGCAGTGCAGGGGAATCGGGCCTCATCTCGCGGCGAGGGGGAAGTCTCATGGTTTTTCTCGAGTTGCGGCGGGAACCTGGGGTATATTCTCGAGTTGCGAAGGGGATGGTCCTTCCACACACATGTTTGTTCAGCGACGTCAGGACTCCTGCCTAGTTACGAGGGAAAACTCGGGATTCTCCTCGAGGCTTGGCAGGGCAATTGGGACGCCTCTCAGGCTGAGGCGGGAGACCAAGGTTCCCTTTCCACGTGCCACAGGAATCCTGGGACTCCTATCAAGTTTCACGAGGAGTCAGGCATCGTCTCCTTTGGAGGCACTGATCTCCGCTTTCCTCTGAAGTTTTCCAAGGATTTGAGGCCTCCGGTCAGGATGAGGTAGGGAACTAGGTCCTTCTCTGTGGTCTCCACAGGGGATTCAGACATCCTTTCGTCTTGGGAGATGCAAGACGACCCTGCATTCAAGTCACTGCAGGCATATCCGGCCTTATTTCGAGTCAGGGCATCGTGATGTCCATTCCACTTGAGGCTGCAAACTCAGGGTCCCTCTCACATACCTAGAGCTGAGAGAAGCCTCCTCTTGAGGTGCTTGTGGTAAGGTGATATTTCTCTGGAGTCGAAGCCAGGGATTAACCTCTCATATCGAGTTGATTTTTGGTCCACGGAGCTCTTTCGTGTTGCTACAGTGACCTCAGGATCCCTCTAGCTTTGAAACAGTGTTCTTGGGGTTTCTCTGGAGTGCCATCAAGGAAATCAAGTCTCCTTTCCTGTGTGATGTGCAACACGGCATTGCTCTGCACGCAGTGCAGGGGAATCGGGCCTCATCTCGCTGCGAGGGGGAAGTCTCATGGTTTTTCTCGAGTTGCAGCGGGAACCTGGGGTATATTCTCGAGTTACGACGGGGATGGCCCTTCCACACACGTGTTTGTTCAGCGACGTCAGGACTCCTGCCTAGTTGCGAGGGACAACTCGGGATTCTCCTCGAGGCTTGGCAGGGCAATTGGGACGCCTGTCCACCTGAGGCGGGAGACCATGGGTCCCTTTCCACGTGCCACAGGAATCCTGGGACTCCTATCAAGTTTCGCGAGGAGTCAGCCATCGTCTCCTTTGGAGGCACTGATCTCCGCGTCCCTCTGGAGTTTTCAAAGGATGTGAGGCCTCCGGTCGCGATGAGGTGGGGAACTAGGTCTTTCTCTGTGGTCTCCACAGGGGATTCAGACATCCTTTCGTCTTGGGAGATGCAAGACGAGCCTGCATTCAAGTCACTGCAGGGATATCTGGCCTTATTTCGAGTCAGGGCATCGCGGTGTCCATTCCACTTGAGGCCGCAAACTCAGGGTCCCTCTCACATACCTAGAGCTGAGAGAAGCCTCCACTTGAGGTGCTTGTGGTAAGGTGGTATTCCTCTGGAGTCGAAGCCAGGGACTAACCTCTCATCTCGAGTTGATTTTTGGTCCACGGAGCTCTTTCATGTTGCTACAGTGACCTCAGGATCCCTCTAGCCTTGAAAGAGTGTTCTTGGGGTTTCTCTGGAGTGCCATCAAGGAAATCAAGGCTCCTTTTCTGTGTGATGTGCAACACGGCATTGCTCTGCACGCAGTGCAGGGGAATCGGGCCTCATCTCGCGGCGAGGGGCAAATCTCATGGTTTTTCTCGACTTGCGGCGGGAACCTGGTGTATATTCTCGAGTTGCGGCGGGGATGGTCCTTCCACTCACATGTTTGTTCAGCAACGTCAGGACTCCTGCCTAGGTGCGAGGGACAACTCGGGATTCTCCTCGAGGCTTGGCAGGGCAATTGGGACGCCTCTCAGGCTGAGGCGGGAGACCAAGATTCCCTTTCCACGTGCCACAGGAATCCTGGGACTCCTATCAAGCTTCACGAGGAGTCAGGCATCGTCTCCTTTGGAGGCACTGATCTCCGCGTCCCTCTGGAGTTTTCAAAGGATGTGAGGCCTCCGGTCGCGATGAGGTTGGGAACTAGGTCTTTCTCTGTGGTCTCCACAGGGGATTCAGACATCCTTTCGTCTTGGGAGATGCAAGACGAGCCTGCAATCAAGTCACTGCAGGGATATCCGGCCTTATTTCGAGTCAGGGCGTCGCGGGGTCCATTCCACTTGAGGCCGCAAACTCAGGGTCCCTCTCACATACCTAGAGCTGAGAGAAGCCTCCTCTTGAGGTGCTTGTGGTAAGGTGGTATTCCTCTGGAGTCGAAGCCAGGGCCTAACCTCTCATCTCGAGTTGATTTTTGGTCCACGGAGCTCTTTCGTGTTGCTACAGTGACCTCAGGATCCCACTAGCCTTGAAACAGCGTTCTTGGGGTTTCTCTGGAGTGCCATCAAGGAAATCAAGGCTCCTTTCCTGTGTGATGTGCAACACGGCATTGCTCTGCACGCAGTGCAGGGGAATCGGGCCTCATCTCGCGGGGAGGGGGAAGTCTCATGGTTTTTCTCGAGTTGCGGCGGGAACCTGGGGTATATTCTCGAGTTGCGGCGGGGATGGCCCTTCCACACACGTGTTTGTTCAGCGACGTCAGGACTCCTGCCTAGGTGCGAGGGACAACTCGGGATTCTCCTCGAGGCTTGGCAGAGCAATTGGGAGGCCTCTCCACCTGAGGCGGGAAACCAAGATTCCCTTTCCACGTGCCACAGGAATCCTGGGACTCCTATCAAGTTTCACGAGGAGTCAGCCATCGTCTCCTTTGGAGGCACTGATCTCCGCGTCCCTCTGGAGTTTTCAAAGGATGTGAGGCCTCCGGTCCCGATGAGGTGGGGAACTAGGTCTTTCTCTGTGGTCTCTACAGGGGATTCAGACATCCTTTCGTCTTGGGAGATGCAAGACGAGCCTGCATTCAATTCACTGCAGAGATATCCGGCCTTATTTCAAGTCAGGGCATCGCGGTGTCCATTCCGCTTGAGGCCAAAAACTCAGGGTCCCTCTCACATACCTAGAGCTGAGAGAAGCCTCCTCTTGAGGTGCTTGTGGTAAGGTGGTATTCCTCTGGAGTCGAAGCCAGGGATTAACCTCTCATCTCGAGTTGATTTTTGGTCCACGGAGCTCTTTCGTGTTGCTACAGTGACCTCAGGATTCCTCTAGCTTTGAAAGAGTGTTCTTGGGGTTTCTCTGGAGTGCCATAAAGGAAATCAAGGCTCCTTTCCTGTGTGATGTGCAACACGGAATTGCTCTGCACGCAGTGCAGGGGAATCGGGCCTCATCTCGCGGCGAGGCGGAAGTCTCATGGTTTTTCTCGAGTTGCAGCGGGAACCAGGGGTATATTCTCGAGTTACAACGGGGATGGCCCTTCCACACACGTGTTTGTTCAGCGACGTCAGGACTCCTGCCTAGTTGCGAGGGACAACTCGGGATTCTCCTTGAGGCTTGGCAGGGCAATTGGGACGCCTCTCCAGCTGAGGCGGGAGACCATGGGTCCCTTTCCACGTGCCACAGGAATCCTGGGACTCCTATCAATTTTCACGATAGGTCAGCCATCGTCTCCTTTGGAGGCACTGATCTCCGCGTCCCTCTGGAGTTTTCAAAGGATGTGAGGCCTCCGGTCGCGATGAGGTGGGGAACTAGGTCTTTCTCTGTGATCTCCACAGGGGATTCAGACATCCTTTCATCTTGGGAGATGCAAGACGAGCCTGCATTCAAGTCACTGCAGGCATATCCGGCCTTATTTCGAGTCAGGGCATCGCAGTGTCCATTTCACTTGAGGCCGCAAACTCAGGGTCCCTCTCACATACCTAGAGTTGAGAGAAGCCTCCTCTTGAGGTGCTCGTGGTAAGGTGGTATTCCTCTGGAGTCGAAGCCAGGGCCTAACCTCTCATCTCGAGTTGATTTTTGGTCCACGGAGCTCTTTCGTGTTGCTACAGTGTCCTCAGGATCCCTCTAGCCTTGAAACAGTGTTCTTGGGGTTTCTCTGGAGTGCCATCAAGGAAATCAAGGCTCCTTTCCTGTGTGATGTGCAACACGGCATTGCTCTGCACGCAGTGCAGGGGAATCGGGCCTCATCTCGCGGCGAGGGGGAAGTCTCATGGTTTTTCTCGAGTTGCGGCGGGAACCTGGGGTATATTCTCGAGTTACGACGGGGATGGCCCTTCCACACACGTGTTTGTTCAGCGACGTCAGGACTCCTGCCTAGTTGCGAGGGACAACTCGGGATTCTCCTCGAGGCTTGGCAGGGCAATTGGGACGCCTCTCCAGCTGAGGCGGGAGACCAAGGGTCCCTTTCCACGTGCCACAGGAATCCTGGGACTCCTATCAAGTTTCACGAGGAGTCAGGCCTTGTCTCCTTTGGAGGCACTGATCTCCGCGTCCCTCTGGAGTTTTCAAAGGATGTGAGTCCTCCGGTCGTGATGAGGTGGGGAACTAGGTCTTTCTCTGTGGTCTGCACAGGGGATTCAGACATCCTTTCGTCTTGGGAGATGCAAGACGAGCCTGCATTCAAGTCACTGCAGGGATATCCAGCCTTATTTCGAGCCAGGGCATCGCGGTGTCTATTCCACTTGAGGCCACAAACTCAGGGTCCCTCTCACATACCTAGAGCTGAGAGAAGCCTCCTCTTGTGGTGCTTGTGGTAAGGTGGTATTCCTCTGGAGTCGAAGTCAGGGACTAACCTCTCATCTCGAGTTGTTTTGTGGTCCACGTAGCTCCTTCGTGTTGCTACAGTGACCACAAATCCCTCTAGCCTTGAAACAGTGTTCTTGGGCTTTCTCTGGAGTGCAATCAAGGAAATCAAGGCTCCTTTCCTGTGTGATATGCAACACAGTATTGCTCTGCACGCAGTGCTGTGAAATCGGGCCTCATATCGCGGCGAGTGGGAAGTCTCATGGTTTTTCTCGAGTTGGGGCAGGAACCTTGGCTATATTCTCGAAATACGACGGGGATGGCCCTTCCACACACGTGTTTGTTCAGCGACGTCAGGACTCCTGCCTAGTTGCTAGGGACAACTCGGGATTCTCCTCGAGGCTTGGCAGGGCAATTGGGACGCCTCTCCAGCTGAGGCGGGAGACCAAGGGTCCCTTTCCACGTGCCACAGGAATCCTGGGACTCCTATCAAGTTTCACGAGGAGTCAGGCATCGTCTCCTTTGGAGGCACTGATCTCCGCGTACCTCTGGAGTTTTCAAAGGATGTGAGGCCTCCGGTCTCGACGAGGTGGGGAACTAGGTCTTTCTCTGTGGTCTCCACAGGGGATTCAGACATCCTTTCGTCTTGGGAGATGCAAGACGAGCCTGCATTCAAGTCACTGCAGGGATATCCAGCCTTATTTCGAGTCAGGGCATCGAGGTGTCCATTCCACTTGAGGCTGTAAACTCAGGGTCCCTCTCACATACCTAGAGATGAGAGACCCTCCTCTTGAGGTGCTTGTGGTAAGGTGGTATTCCTCTGGAGTCGAAGCCAGGGACTAACCTCTCATCTTGAGTTGATTCTTGGCGCACGGAGCTCTTTCGTGTTGCTCCAGTGACTTCAGGATCCCTCTAGCCTTGAAACAGTGTTCTTGGGGTTTCTCTGGAGTGCCATCAAGGAAATCAAGGCTCCTTTCATGTGTGATGTGCAACACGGAATTGCTCTGCATGCAGTGCAGGGGAATCGGACCTCATTTCGCGGCGAGGGGGAGGTATCATGGTTTTTCTCGAGTTGCGGCGGGAACCTGGCGTATATTCTCGAGTTACGATGGAGATTGCGCTTCCACTCACGTATTTAAACAGCAACGATAGGACTCCTGCGTAGTGGCGAGGGAAAACTCGGGATTCTCCTCGAGGCTTGGCAGGGCAATTGGGACGCCACTCCAGCTGAGGCGGGAGACCAAGGGTCCCTTTCCACGTGCCACAGGAATCCTGGAACTCCTATCAAGTTTCACGAGGAGTCAGGCATCGTCTCCTTTGAAGGCACTGATCTCCGCGTATCTCTGGAGTTTTCAAAGGATGTGAGGCCTCCGGTCGCGATGAGGTGGGGAACTAGGTCTTTCTCTGTGGTCTCCCCAGGGGATTCAGACATCCTTTCGTCTTGGGAGATGCAAGACGAGCCTGCATTCAAGTCACTGCAGGCATATCCGGCCTTATTTCGAGTCAGGGCATCGAGGTGTCCATTCCACTTGAGGCTGCAAACTCAGGGTCCCTCTCACATACCTAGAGATGAGAGACCCTCCTCTTGAGGTGCTTGTGGTAAGGTGGTATTCCTCTGGAGTCGAAGCCAGGGACTAACCTCTCATCTTGTGTTGATTCTTGGTGCACGGAGCTCTTTCGTGTTGCTCCAGTGACTTCAGGATCCCTCTAGCCTTGAAACAGTGTTCTTGGGGTTTCTCTGGAGTGCCATCAAGGAAATCAAGGCTCCTTTCATGTGTGATGTGCAACACGGAATTGCTCTGCACGCAGTCAACGGAATCGGACCTCATTTCGCGGCGAGGGGGAAGTATCATGGTTTTTCTCGAGTTGCGGCGGGAACCTGGCGTATATTCTCGAGTTACGATGGAAATTGCGCTTCCACTCACGTATTTAAACAGCAACGATAGGACTCCTGCCTAGTGGCGAGGGAAAACTCGGGATTCTCCTCGAGGCTTGACAGGGCAATTGGGACGCCTCTCCAGCTGAGGCGGGAGACCAAGGGTCCCTTTCCACGTGCCACAGGAATCCTGGAACTCCTATCAAGTTTCACGAGGAGTCAGGCATCGTCTCCTTTGGAGGCACTGATCTCCGCGTACCTCTGGAGTTTTCAAAGGATGTGAGGCCTCCGGTCGCGATGAGGTGGGGAACTAGGTCTTTCTCTGTGGTCTCCACTGGGGATTCAGACAACCTTTCATCTTGGGAGATGCAAGACGAGCCTGCATTCAAGTCACTGTAGGGATATCCGGCCTTATTTCGAGTCAGGGCATCCCCGTGTCCATTCCACTTCAGACCGCACACTCAGGGTCCCTCTCACATACTTAGAGCTGAGAGAAGCCTCCTCTTGAGGTGCTTGTGGTAAGGTGGTGTTCCTCTGGAGTCGAAGCCAGGGACTAACCTCTCATCTCGAGTTGTTTCTTGGTCCACGGAGCTCTTTCGTGTTGCTCCCGTGACCTCAGGATCCCTCTAGCCTTGAAACAGTGTTCTTGGGGTTTCCCTGGAGTGCCATCAAGGAAATCAAGGCTCCTTTCATGTGTGATGTGCAACACGGAATTGCTCTGCACGCAGTGCAGGGGAATCGGGCCTCATTTTGCGGCGAGGGGGAAGTCTCATGGTTTTTCTCGAGTTGCGGCGGGAACCTGGGGTATATTCTCGAGTTACGACGGGGATGGCCCTTCCACACACGTGTTTGTTCAGCAACGTCAGGACGCCTGCCTAGTTGCGAGGGACAACTCGCGATTCTCCTCGAGGCTTGGCAGGGCAATTGGGACGCCTCTCCAGCTGAGGCGGGAGACCAAGGGTCCCTTTCCACGTGCCACAGGATTCCTGGGACTCCTATCAAGTTTCACGAGGAGGCAGGCATCGTCTCCTTTGGAGGCACTGATCTCCGCGTCCCTCTGGAGTTTTCAAAGGATGTGAGGCCTCCGGTCGCGATGAGCTGGGGAACTAGGTCGTTCTCTGTGGTCTCCACAGGAGATTCAGACATCCTTTCGTCTTGGGAGATGCAAGACGAGCCTGCATTCAAGTCACTGTAGGAATATCTGGACTTATTTCGAGTCAGGGCATCGCGGTGTCCATTCCACTTGAGGCCGCAAACTCAGGGTCCCTCTCACATAGCTAGAGCTGAAAGAAGCCTCCTCTTTAGGTGATTGTGGTAAGGTGGTATTCCTCTGGAAACGAAGCCAGGGACTAACCTCTCATCTCGAGTTGTTTCTTGGTCCACGGAGCTCTTTCGTGTTGCTCCAGTGACCTCAGGATCCCTCTAGCCTTGAAACAGTGTTCTTGGGGTTTCTCTGGAGTGCCATCAAGGAAATCAAGGCTCCTTTCACGTGTGATGTGGAACACGGAATTGCTCTGCACGCAGTGCAGGGGAATCGGGCCTCATCTCGCAGCGAGGGGGAAGTCTCATGGTTTTTCTCGACTTGCGGCGGGAACCTGGGGTATATTCTCGAGTTAGGACTGGGGTGGCCCTTCCACACACGTGTTTGTTCTGCGACGTCAGGACTCCTGCCTAGTTGCGAGGGACAACTCGGGATTCTCCTCGAGGCTTGGCAGGGCAATTGGGACGCCTCTCCAGCTGATGCCGGAGACCAAGGGTCCCTTTCCACGTGCCACAGGAATCCTGGGACTCCTATCAAGTTTCACGAGGAGTCAGGCATCGTCTCCTTTGGAGGCACTGATCTCCGCGTACCTCTGGAGTTTTCAAAGGAGGTGAGGCCTCCGGTCGCGATGAGGTGGGGAACTAGGTCTTTCTCTGTGGTCTCCACAGAGGATTCAGACATCCTTTCGTCTTGGGAGATGCAAGAGGAGCCTGCATTCAAGTCACTGCAGGGATATCCGGCCTTATTTTGAGTCAGGGCATCGCGGTGTCCATTCCACTTGAGGCCGCACACTCAGGGTCCCTCTCACATACCTAGAGCTGAGAGATGCCTCCTCTTGAGGTGCTTGTGGTAAGCTGGTATTCCTCTGGAATCGAAACCAGGGACTAACCTCTCATCTCGAGTTGACTCTTGGTCCACGGAGCACTTTCATGTTGCTCCAGTGACCTCAGGGTCCCTCTAGCCTTGAAACAGTGTTCTTGGGGTTTCTCTAATGCCATCAAGGAAATCAAGGCTCCTTTCATGTGTGATGTGCAACACGGCATTGCTTTGCACGCAGTGCAGGGGAATCGGGTCTCATATCGCGGCGAGGGGGAAGTGTCATGGTTTTTCTCGGGTTGCGACGGGAACCTGGGCTATATTCTCGAATTACGACGGGGATGGCCCTTCCACACACGTGTTTGTTCAGCGACGTCAGGACTCCTGCCTAGTTGCGAGGGATAACTCGGGATTCTCCTTGAGGCTTGACAGGGCAATTGGGATGCCTCTCCAGCTGAGGCGGGAGACCAAGTGTCCCTTTCCACGTGCCACAGGAATCCTGGGACTCCTATCAAGTTTCACGAGGAGTCAGGCATCGTCTCCTTTGGAGGCACTGATCTCCGCGTCCCTCTGGAGTTTTCAAAGGAGGTGAGGCCTCCGGTCGCGATGAGGTGGGGAACTAGGTCTTTCTCTGTTGTCTCCACTGGGGATTCAGACATCTTTTCATCTTGGGAGATGCAAGACGAGCCTGCATTCAAGTCACTGCAGGGATATCCGGCCTTATTTCGAGTCAGGGCATCGCGGTGTCCATTCCAATTGAGGCTGCAAACTCAGGGTCCCTCTCAAATACATAGAGATGACAGACCCTCCTCTCGAGGTGCTTGTGGTAAGGTGGTATTCCTCTGGAGTCGAAGCCAGGGACTAACCTCTCACCTCGAGTTGATTCTTGGTCAACAGAGCTCTTTCGTGTTGCTCCAGTGACCTCAGGATCCCTCTAGCCTTGAAACAGTGTTCTTGGGGTTTCTCTGGAGTGCCATCAAGGAAATCAAGGCTCCTTTCATGTGTGATGTGCAACACGGAATTGCTCTGCACGCAGTGCAGGGGAATCGGGCCTTATCTCGCGGCGAGGGGGAAGTCTCATGGTTTTTCTCAAGTTGCGGCGGGAACCTGGGGTATATTCTCGAGTTACGATGGAGATTTCGCTTCCACTCACGTGTTTGAACAGCAACGATAGGACTCCTGCCTAGTGGCGCGGGACAACTCGGGATTTTCCTCGAGGCTTGGCAGGGAAATTGGGACGCCTCTCCAGCTGAGGCGGGAGACCAAGGGTCCCTTTCCACGTGCCACAGGAATCCTGGAACTCCTATCAAGTTTCACGAGGAGTCAGGCATCGTCTCCTTTGGAGGCACAGATCTCCGCGTACCTCTGGAGTTTTCACAGGATGTGAGGCCTCCGGTCGCGATGAGCTGGGGAACTAGGTCTTTCTCTGTGGTCTCCACAGGGGATTCAGACATCCTTTCGTCTTGGGAGATGCAAGAGGAGCCAGCATTCAAGTCACTGCAGGGATATCCGGCCTTATTTCGAGTCAGGGCATCGCGGTGTCCATTCCACTTGAGGCCCCAAACTCAGGGTCCCTCTCACATACCTAGAGCTGAGAGAAGCCTCCTCTTGAGGTGCTTGTGGTAAGTTGGTATACCTCTGGAGTCGAAGCCAGGGACTAACCTCTCATCTCGAGTTGATTTTTGGTCCATGGAGCTCTTTCGTGTGGCTCCAGTGACCTCAGGGTCCCTCTAGCCTTGGAACAGTTTTCTTGGGGATTCTCTGGAGTGCCATCAAGGAAATCAAGGCTCCTTTCATGTGTGATGGGCAACACGGCATTGCTCTGCAGGCAGTGCAGGGGAATCGTGCCTCATCTCGCGGCGAGGGGGAAGTCTCATGGTTTTTCTCGAGTTGCGACGGGAACCTGGGCTATATTCTCGAATTACGACGGGGATGGCCCTTCCACACACGTGTTTGTTCAGCGACGTCAGGACTCCTGCCTAGTTGCGAGGGACAACTCGGGATTCTCCTCGAGACTTGGCAGATCAATTGGGACGCCTCTCCAGCTGAGGCGGGAGACCAAGTGTCCCTTTCCACGTGCCACAGGAATCCTCGGACTCCTATCAAGTTTCACGAGGAGTCAGGCATCGTCTCCTTTGGAGGCATTGATCTTCGCGTCCCTCTGGAGTTTTCAAAGGATGTGAGGCCTCCGGTCGCGATGAGGTGGGGAACTAGGTCTTTCTCTGTGGTCTCCACAGGGGATTCAGACATCCTTTCGTCTTGGGAGATCTAGGACGAGCCTGCATTCAAGTCACTGCAGGGATATCCGGCCTTATTTCGAGTCAGGGCATCGAGGTGTCCATTCCACTTGAGGCTGTAAACTCAGGGTCCCTCTCACATACCTAGAGATGACAGACCCTCCTCTTGAGGTGCTTGTGGTAAGGTGGTATTCCTCTGGAGTCGAAGCCAGGGACTAACCTCTCATCTTGAGTTGATTCTTGGTCCACGGAGCTCTTTCGTGTTGCTCCAGTGACTTCAGGATCCCTCTAGCCTTGAAACAGTGTTCTTGGGGTTTCTCTGGAGTGCCATCAAGGAAATAAAGGCTCCTTTCATGTGTGATGTGCAACACGGAATTGCTCTGCACACAGTCAACGGAATCGGACCTCATTTCCCGGCGAGGGGGAAGTATCATGGTTTTTCTCGAGTTGCGGCGGGAACCTGGCGTATATTCTCGAGTTACGATGGAGATTGCGCTTCCACTCACGTATTTCAACAGCAACGATAGCACTCCTGCCTAGTGGCGAGGGAAAACTCGGGATTCTCCTCGAGGCTTGGCAGGGCAATTGGGACGCCTCTCCAGCTGAGGCGGGAGACCAAGGGTCCCTTTCCTCGTGCCACAGGAATCCTGGGACTCCTATCAAGTTTCACGAGGAGTCAGGCATCGTCTCCTTTGGAGGCACTGATCTCCGCGTACCTCTGGAGTTTTCAAAGGATGTGAGGATTCCGGTCGCGATGAGGTGGGGAACTAGGTCTTTCTCTGTGGTCTCCACAGGGGATTCAGACATCCTTTCGTCTTGGGAGATGCAAGACGAGCCTGCATTCAAGTCACTGTAGGGATATCCGGCCTTATTTCGAGTCAGGGCATCCCCGTGTCCATTCCACTTCAGACCGCACACTCAGGGTCCCTCTCACATACCTAGAGCTGAGAGAAGCCTCCTCTTGAGGTGCTTGTGGTAAGGTGGTGTTCCTCTGGAGTCGAAGCCAGGGACTAACCTCTCATCTCGAGTTGTTTCTTGGTCCACGGAGCTCTTTCGGGTTGCTCCAGTGACCTCAGGATCCCTCTAGCCTTGAAAAAGTGTTCTTGGGGTTTCCCTGGAGTGCCATCAAGGAAATCAAGGCTCCTTTCATGTGTGATGTGCAACACGGAATTGCTCTGCACGCAGTGCAGGGGAATCGGGCCTCATTTTGCGGCGAGGGGGAAGTCTCATGGCTTTTCTCGCCTTGCGGCGGTAACCTGGGGTGTATTCTCGAGTTACGACGGGGATGGCCCTTCCACACACGTGTTTGTTCAGCGACGTCAGGACTCCTGCCTAGTTGCAAGGGACAACTCGCGATTCTCCTTGAGGCTTGGCAGGGCAATTGGGACGCCTCTCCAGCTGAGGCGGGAGACCAAGGTTCCCTTTCCAGGTGCCACAGGAATCCTGGGACTCCTATCAAGTTTCACGAGGAGTCAGGCATCTTCTCCTTTGGAGGCACTGATCTCCGTGTCCCTCTGGAGTTTTCAAAGGATGTGAGGCCTCCGGTCGCGATGAGGTGGGGAACTAGGTCTTTCTCTGTGGTCTCCACAGGGGATTCAGAAATCCTTTCGTCTTGGGAGATGCAAGAGGAGCCTGCATTCAAGACACTGCAGGGATATACGGCCTTATTTCGAGTCAGGGCATCGCGGTGTCCATTCCACTTGAGGCCGCAAACTCAGGGTCCCTCTCACATACCTAGAGCTGAGAGAAGCCTCCTCTTGAGGTGCTTGTGGTAAGGTGGTATTCCTCTGGAGTCGAAGCCAGGGACTAACCTCTCATCTCGAGGTGATTTGTCATCCACGGAGCTCTTTCGTGTTGCTACAGTGACCTCAGTATCCCTCTAGCCTTGAAACAGTGTTCTTGGGCTTTCTCAAGAGTGCCATCAAGGAAATCAAGGCTCCTTTCCTGTGTGATGTGCAACACGGCATTGCTCTGCACGCAGTGCAGGGGAATCGGGCCTCATCTGGCGGCGAGGGGGAAGTCTCATGGTTATTCTCGAGTTGCGGCGGGAACCTGGGGTATATTCTCGAGTTACGACGGGGATGGCCCTTCCACCCACGTGTTTGTTCAGCGACGTCAGGACTCCTGCCTAGTTGCGAGGGACAACTCGGGATTCTCCTCGAGGTTTGGCAGGGCAATTGGGACCCCTCTCCAGCTGAGGCCGGAGACCAAAGTCCCTTTCCACGTGCCACAGGAATCCTGGGACTCCTATCAAGTTTCACGAGGAGTCAGGCATCTTCTCCTTTGGACACTGATCTCCGCGTCCCTCTGGAGTTTTCAAAGGATGTGAGGCCTCCGGTCGCGATGAGCTGGGGAACTAGGTCTTTCTCTGTGGTCTCCACAGGGGATTCAGACATCCTTTCGTCTTGGGAAATGCAAGAGGAGCCTGCATTCAAGACACTGCAGGGATATACGGCCTTATTTCGAGTCAGGGCATCGCGGTGTCCATTCCACTTGAGGCCGCAAACTCAGGGTCCCTCTCACATACCTAGAGCTGAGAGAAGCCTCCACTTGAGGTGCTTGTGTTAAGGTGGTATTCCTCTGGAGTCGAAGCCAGGGACTAACCTCTCATCTCGAGGGGATTTGTCATCAACGGAGCTCTTTCGTGTTGCTATAGTGACCTCAGTATCCCTCTAGCCTTGAAACAGTGTTCTTGGGGTTTCTCTGGAGTGCCATCAAGGAAATCAAGGCTCCTTGCCTGTGTGATGTGCAACACGGCATTGCTCTGCACGCAGTGCCGGGAAATCGGGCCTCATCTCGCGGCGAGGGGGAAGTCTCATGGTTTTTCTCGAGTTGCGGCGGGAACCTGCGGTATATTCTCGAGTTACGACGGGGATGCCCCTTCCACACAAGTATTTGTTCAGCGACGTCAGGACTCCTCCCTAGTTGCGAGGGACAACTCGGGATTCTCCTCGAGGCTTGGCAGGGCAATTTTGACACCTCTCCAGCTGAGGCGGGAGACCAAGGGTCTCTTTCCACGTGCCACAGGAATCCTGGGACTCCTATCAAGTTTCACGAGGAGTCAGGCATCGTCTCCTTTGGAGGCACTGATCTCCGCGTACCTCTGGAGTTTTCAAAGGATGTGAGGCCTCCGGTCGCGATGAGGTGGGGAACTAGGTCTTTCTCTGTGGTCTCCACAGGGGAGTCAGACATCCTTTCGTCTTGGGAGATGCAAGAGGAGCCGGCATTCAAGTCACTGCAGGGATATCCGGCCTTATTTCGAGTCAGGGCATCGCGGTGTCCATTCCACTTGAGGCCGCAAACTCAGAGTCCCTTTCACATACCTAGAGCTGAGAGAAGCCTCCTCTTGAGGTGCTTGTGGTAAGGTGGTATTCCTCTGGAGTCGAAGCCAGGGACTAACCTCTCATCTCGAGTTGATTTTTGGTCCACGGAGCTCTTTCTTATTGCTACAGTGACGTCAGGATCCCTCTAGCCTTGAAACAGTGTTCTTGGGGATTCTCTGGAGTGCAATCAAGGAAATCAAGGCCCCTTTCATGTGTGATGTGCAACACTGAATTGCTCTGCACGCAGTGCAGGGGAATCGGGCCTCATCTGGCGGCGAAGGGGAAGCCTCATGGTTTTTTTCGAGTTGCGGCGGGAACCTGGGGTATATTCTCGAGTTAAGACGGGGATGGCCCTTCCACACACGTGTTTGTTCAGCGACGTCAGGACTCCTGCCTAGTTGCAAGGGACAACTCGGAATTTAACTCGAGGCTTGACACAGCAATTGGGACGCCTCTCCAGCTGAGGTGGGAGACCAAGTGTCCCTTTCCACGTGCCACAGGAATCCTGGGACTCCTATCAAGTTTCACGAGGAGTCAGGCATTGTCTCCTTTGGAGGCACTGATCTCCACGTACCTCTGAAGTTTTTAAAGGATGTGAGATCTCCGGTCGCGATGAGGTGGGGAACTAGGTCTTTCTCTGTGGTCTCCACAGGGGATTCAGACATCCTTTCGTCTTCGGAGATGCCAGAGGAGCCGGCATTCAAATCACTGCAGGGATATCCGGCCTTATTTCGAGTCAGGGCATCGCGCTGTCTATTCCACTTGAGGCCGCAAACTCAGGGTCCCTCTCACATACCTAGAGCTGAGAGAAGCCTCCTCTTGAGGTGCTTGTGGTAAGGTGGTATTCCTCTGGAGTCGAAGCCAGGGACTAACCTCTCATCTCGAGGTGATTTTTGGTCCATGGAGCTCTTTCGTGTTGCTCCAGTGACCTCAGGGTCCCTCTAGCCTTGAAACAGTGTTCTTGGAGTTTCTCTGGAGTGCAATCAAGGAAATCAAGGCTCCTTTCATGTGTGATGTGCAACACGGAATTGCTCTGCACGCAGTGCAGGGGAATCGGGCCTCATCTGGCGGCGAAGGGGAAGCCTCATGGTTTTTTTCGAGTTGCGGCGGGAAGCTGGGGTATATTCTCGAGTTACGACGGGGATGGCCCTTCCACAAACGTGTTTGTTCAGCGACGTCAGGACTTCTGCCTAGTTGCAAGGGACAACTCGCGATTCTCCTCGAGGCTTGGCAAGGCAATTGGGACGCCTCTCCAGCTGAGGCGGGAGACCAAGAGTCCCTTTCCACGTGCCACATGAATCCTGGGACTCCTATCAAGTTTCACGAGGAGTCAGGCATTGTCTCCTTTGGAGGCACTGATCTCCGCGTACCTCTGGAGTTTTCAAAGGATGTGAGGCCTCCGGTCGCCATGAGGTGGGGAACTAGGTCTTTCTCTCTTGTATCCACAGGGGATTCAGACATCCTTTCGTCTTAGGAGATGCAAGAGGAGCCGGCATTCAAGTCACTGCAGGGATATCCGGCCTTATTTCGAGTCAGGGCATCGCGGTATCCATTCCACTTGAGGCCGCAAACTCAGGGTCCCTCTCACATACCTAGAGCTGAGAGAAGCCTCCTCTTGAGGTGCTTGTGGTAAGCTGGTATTCCTCTGGAGTCGAAGCCAGGGACTAACCTCTCATCTCAAGTTGATTCTTGGTCCACGGAGCTCTTTCGTTTTGCTACAGTGACCTCAGGATCCCTCTAGCCTTGAAACAGTGTTCTTGGGGTTTCTCTGGAGTGCCATCAAGGAAATCAAGGCTCCTTTCCTGTGTGATGTGCAACACGGCATTGCTCTGCACGCAGTGCAGGGGAATCGGGCCTCATCTGGCGGCGAAGGGGAAGCCTCATGGTTTTTCTCGCCTTGCGGCGGGAAGCTGGGGTATATTCTCGAGTTACGACGGGGATGGCCCTTCCACAAACGTGTTTGTTCAGCGACGTCAGGACTTCTGCCTAGTTGCAAGGGACAACGCGCGATTCTCCTCGAGGCTTGGCAAGGCAATTGGGACGCCTCTCCAGCTGAGGCGGGAGACCAAAGTCCCTTTCCACGTGCCACAGGAATCCTGGGACTCCTATCAAGTTTCACGAGGAGTCAGGCATCTTCTCCTTTGGAGGCACTGATCTCCGCGTCCCTCTGGAGTTTTCAAAGGATGTGAGGCCTCCGGTCGCGATGAGCTGGGGAACTAGGTCTTTCTCTGTGGTCTCCACAGGGGATTCAGACATCCTTTCGTCTTGGGAGATGCAAGAGGAGCCTGCATTCAAGACACTGCAGGGATATACGGCCTTATTTCGAGTCAGGGCATCGCGGTGTCCATTCCACTTGAGGCCGCAAACTCAGGGTCCCTCTCACATACCTAGAGCTGAGAGAAGCCTCCTCTTGAGGTGCTTGTGGTAAGGTGGTATTCCTCTGGAGTCGAAGCCAGGGACTAACCTCTCATCTCGAGGTGATTTGTCATCCACGGAGCTCTTTCGTGTTGCTACAGTGACCTCAGTATCCCTCTAGCCTTGAAACAGTGTTCTTGGGCTTTCTCAAGAGTGCCATCAAGGAAATCAAGGCTCCTTTCCTGTGTGATGTGCAACACGGCATTGCTCTGCACGCAGTGCAGGGGAATCGGGCCTCATCTGGCGGCGAGGGGGAAGTCTCATGGTTATTCTCGAGTTGCGGTGGGAACCTGGGGTATATTCTCGAGTTACGACGGGGATGGCCCTTCCACAAACGTGTTTGTTCAGCGACGTCAGGACTTCTGCCTAGTTGCAAGGGACAACTCGCGATTCTCCTCGAGGCTTGGCAAGGCAATTGGGACGCCTCTCCAGCTGAGGCGGGAGACCAAGAGTCCCTTTCCACGTGCCACATGAATCCTGGGACTCCTATCAAGTTTCACGAGGAGTCAGGCATTGTCTCCTTTGGAGGCACTGATCTCCGCGTACCTCTGGATTTTTCAAAGGATGTGAGGCCTCCGGTCGCCATGAGGTGGGGAACTAGGTCTTTCTCTCTTGTATCCACAGGGGATTCAGACATCCTTTCGTCTTGGGAGATGCAAGAGGAGCCGGCATTCAAGTCACTGCAGGGATATCCGGCCTTATTTCGAGTCAGGGCATCGCGGTGTCCATTCCACTTGAGGCCGCAAACTCAGGGTCCCTCTCACATACCTAGAGCTGAGAGAAGCCTCCTCTTGAGGTGCTTGTGGTAAGCTGGTATTCCTCTGGAGTCGAAGCCAGGGACTAACCTCTCATCTCAAGTTGATTCTTGGTCCACGGAGCTCTTTCGTTTTGCTACAGTGACCTCAGGATCCCTCTAGCCTTGAAACAGTGTTCTTGGGGTTTCTCTGGAGTGCCATCAAGGAAATCAAGGCTCCTTTCCTGTGTGATGTGCAACACGGCATTGCTCTGCACGCAGTGCAGGGGAATCGGGCCTCATCTTGCGGCGAGGGGGAAGTCTCATGGTTTTTCTCGACTTGCGGCGGGAACCTGGGGTATATTCTCGAGTTAGGACTGGGTTGGCCCTTCCACACACGTGTTTGTTCTGCGACGTCAGGACTCCTGCCTAGTTGCGAGGGACAACTCGGGATTCTCCTCGAGGCTTGACAGGGCAATTGGGACGCCTCTCCAGCTGATGCCGGAGACCAAGGGTCCCTTTCCACGTGCCACAGGAATCCTGGGACTCCTATCAAGTTTCACGAGGAGTCAGGCATCGTCTCCTTTGGAGGCACTGATCTCCGCGTACCTCTGGAGTTTTCAAAGGAGGTGAGGCCTCCGGTCGCGATGAGGTGGGGCACTAGGTCTTTGTCTGTGGTCTCCACAGAGGATTCAGACATCCTTTCGTCTTGGGAGATGCAAGAGGAGCCTGCATTCAAGTCACTGCAGGGATATCCGGCCTTATTTTGAGTCAGGGCATCGCGGTGTCCATTCCACTTGAGGCCGCACACTCAGGGTCCCTCTCACATACCTAGAGCTGAGAGATGCCTCCTCTTGAGGTGCTTGTGGTAAGCTGGTATTCCTCTGGAATCGAAACCAGGGACTAACCTCTCATCTCGAGTTGACTCTTGGTCCACGGAGCACTTTCATGTTGCTCCAGTGACCTCAGGGTCCCTCTAGCCTTGAAACAGTGTTCTTGGGGTTTCTCTAATGCCATCAAGGAAATCAAGGCTCCTTTCATGTGTGATGTGCAACACGGCATTGCTTTGCACGCAGTGCAGGGGAATCGGGTCTCATATCGCGGCGAGGGGGAAGTGTCATGGTTTTTCTCGGGTTGCGACGGGAACCTGGGCTATATTCTCGAATTACGACGGGGATGGCCCTTCCACACACATGTTTGTTCAGCGACGTCAGGACTCCTGCCTAGTTGCGAGGGATAACTCGGGATTCTCCTCGAGGCTTGACAGGGCAATTGGGATGCCTCTCCAGCTGAGGCGGGAGACCAAGTGTCCCTTTCCACGTGCCACAGGAATCCTGGGACTCCTATCAAGTTTCACGAGGAGTCAGGCATCGTCTCCTTTGGAGGCACTGATCTCCGCGTCCCTCTGGAGTTTTCAAAGGAGGTGAGGCCTCCGGTCGCGATGAGGTGGGGAACTAGGTCTTTCTCTGTTGTCTCCACTGGGGATTCAGACATCTTTTCATCTTGGGAGATGCAAGACGAGCCTGCATTCAAGTCACTGCAGGGATATCCGGCCTTATTTCGAGTCAGGGCATCGCGGTGTCCATTCCAATTGAGGCTGCAAACTCCGGGTCCCTCTCAAATACATAGAGATGACAGACCCTCCTCTTGAGGTGCTTGTGGTAAGGTGGTATTCCTCTGGAGTCGAAGCCAGGGACTAACCTCTCACCTCGAGTTGATTCTTGGTCCACAGAGCTCTTTCGTGTTGCTACAGTGACCTCAGGATCCCTCTAGCCTTGAAACAGTGTTCTTGGGGTTTCCCTGGAGTGCCATCAAGGAAATCAAGGCTCCTTTCATGTGTGATGTGCAACAGGGAATTGCTCTGCATGCAGTGCAGGGGAATCGGGCCTCATCTCGCGGCGAGGGGGAAGTCTCATGGTTTTTCTCAAGTTGCGGCGGGAACCTGGGGTATATTCTCGAGTTACGATGGAGATTTCGCTTCCACTCACGTGTTTGAACAGCAACGATAGGACTCCTGCCTAGTGGCGCGGGACAACTCGGGATTCTCCTCGAGGCTTGGCAGGGAAATTGGGACGCCTCTCCAGCTGAGGCGGGAGACCAAGGGTCCCTTTCCACGTGCAACAGGAATCCTGGAACTCCTATCAAGTTTCACGAGGAGTCAGGCATCGTCTCCTTTGGAGGCACAGATCTCCGCGTACCTCTGGAGTTTTCACAGGATGTGAGGCCTCCGGTCGCGATGAGCTGGGGAACTAGGTCTTTCTCTGTGGTCTCCACAGGGGATTCAGACATCTTTTCGTCTTGGGAGATGCAAGAGGAGCCAGCATTCAAGTCACTGCAGGGATATCCGGCCTTATTTCGAGTCAGGGCATCGCGGTGTCCATTCCACTTGAGGCCCCAAACTCAGGGTCCCTCTCACATACCTAGAGCTGAGAGAAGCCTCCTCTTGAGGTGCTTGTGGTAAGTTGGTATACCTCTGGAGTCGAAGCCAGGGACTAACCTCTCATCTCGAGTTGATTTTTGGTCCATGGAGCTCTTTCGTGTGGCTCCAGTGACCTCAGGGTCCCTCTAGCCTTGGAACAGTTTTCTTGGGGATTCTCTGGAGTGCCATCAAGGAAATCAAGGCTCCTTTCATGTGTGATGGGCAACACGGCATTGCTCTGCAGGCAGTGCAGGGGAATCGTGCCTCATCTCGCGGCGAGGGGGAAGTCTCATGGTTTTTCTCGAGTTGCGACGGGAACCTGGGCTATATTCTCGAATTACGACGGGGATGGCCCTTCCACACACGTGTTTGTTCAGCGACGTCAGGACTCCTGCCTAGTTGCGAGGGACAACTCGGGATTCTCCTCGAGACTTGGCAGGGCAATTGGGACGCCTCTCCAGCTGAGGCGGGAGACCAAGTGTCCCTTTCCACGTGCCACAGGAATCCTCGGACTCCTATCAAGTTTCACGAGGAGTCAGGCATCGTCTCCTTTGGAGGCATTGATCTTCGCGTCCCTCTGGAGTTTTCAAAGGATGTGAGGCCTCCGGTCGCGATGAGGTGGGGAACTAGGTCTTTCTCTGTGGTCTCCACAGGGGATTCAGACATCCTATCGTCTTGGGAGATGCAGGACGAGCCTGCATTCAAGTCACTGCAGGGATATCCGGCCTTATTTCGAGTCAGGGCATCGAGGTGTCCATTCCACTTGAGGCTGTAAACTCAGGGTCCCTCTCACATACCTAGAGATGACAGACCCTCCTCTTGAGGTGCTTGTGGTAAGGTGGTATTCCTCTGGAGTCGAAGCCAGGGACTAACCTCTCATCTTGAGTTGATTCTTGGTCCACGGAGCTCTTTCGTGTTGCTCCAGTGACTTCAGGATCCCTCTAGCCTTGAAACAGTGTTCTTGGGGTTTCTCTGGAGTGCCATCAAGGAAATAAAGGCTCCTTTCATGTGTGATGTGCAACACGGAATTGCTCTGCACGCAGTCAACGGAATCGGACCTCATTTCGCGGCGAGGGGGAAGTCTCATGGTTTTTCTCGAGTTGCGGCGGGAACCTGGCGTATATTCTCGAGTTACGATGGAGATTGCGCTTCCACTCACGTATTTCAACAGCAACGATAGCACTCCTGCCTAGTGGCGAGGGAAAACTCGGGATTCTCCTCGAGGCTTGGCAGGGCAATTGGGACGCCTCTCCAGCTGAGGCGGGAGACCAAGGGTCTCTTTCCACGTGCCACAGGAATCCTGGGACTCCTATCAAGTTTCACGAGGAGTCAGGCATCGTCTCCTTTGGAGGCACTGATCTCCGCGTACCTCTGGAGTTTTCAAAGGATGTGAGGCTTCCGGTCGCGATGAGGTGGGGAACTAGGTCTTTCTCTGTGGTCTCCACAGGGGATTCAGACATCCTTTCGTCTTGGGAGATGCAAGACGAGCCTGCATTCAAGTCACTGTAGGGATATCCGGCCTTATTTCGAGTCAGGGCATCCCCGTGTCCATTCCACTTCAGACCGCACACTCAGGGTCCCTCTCACATACCTAGAGCTGAGAGAAGCCTCCTCTTGAGGTGCTTGTGGTAAGGTGGTGTTCCTCTGGAGTCGAAGCCAGGGACTAACCTCTCATCTCGAGTTGTTTCTTGGTCCACGGAGCTCTTTCGTGTTGCTCCAGTGACCTCAGGATCCCTCTAGCCTTGAAACAGTGTTCTTGGGGTTTCCCTGGAGTGCCATCAAGGAAATCAAGGCTCCTTTCATGTGTGATGTGCAACACGGAATTGCTCTGCACTTAGTGCAGGGGAATCGGGCCTCATTTTGCGGCGAGGGGGAAGTCTCATGGCTTTTCTCGCCTTGCGGCGGGAACCTGGGGTGTATTCTCGAGTTACGACGGAGATGGCCCTTCCACACACGTGTTTGTTCAGCGACGTCAGGACTCCTGCCTAGTTGCAAGGGACAACTCGCGATTCTCCTTGAGGCTTGGCAGGGCAATTGGGACGCCTCTCCAGCTGAGGCGGGAGACCAAGGGTCCCTTTCCAGGTGCCACAGGAATCCTGGGACTCCTATCAAGTTTCACGAGGATTCAGGCATAGTCTCCTTTCGAGGCACTGATCTCCGCGTACCTCTGGAGTTTTCAAAGGAGGTGAGGCCTCCGGTCGCGATGAGGTGGGGAACTAGGTCTTTCTCTGTGGTCTCCACAGGGGATTGAGACATCCTTTCGTTTTGGGAGATGCAAGAGGAGCCGGCATTCAAGTCACTGCAGGCATATCCGGCCTTATTTCGAATCAGGGCATCGCGGTGTCCATTCCACTTGAAGCCGCAAACTCAGGGTCCCTCTCACATACCTAGAGCTGAGAGAAGCCTCCTCTTGAGGTGCTTGTGGTAAGCTGGTATTCCTCTGGAGTCGAAGCCAGGGACTAACCTCTCATCTCAAGTTGATTCCTGGTCCACGGAGCTCTTTCGTGTTGCTACAGTGACCTCAGGATCCCTCTAGCCTTGAAACAGTGTTCTTGGGGTTTCTCTGGAGTGACATCAAGGAAATCAAGGCTCCTTTCATGTGTGATGTGCAACACGGCATTGCTCTGCACGCAGTGCAGGGGAAACGGGCCTCATCTTGCGGCGAGGGGGAAGTCTCATGGTTTTTCTCGCCTTGCGGCGGGAACCTGGGGTATATTCTCGAGTTACGACGGGGATGGCCCTTCCACACACGTGTTTGTTCAGTGAAGTCAGAATTCCTGCCTAGTTGCGAGGGAGAACTCGGGATTCTCCTCGAGGCTTGGCATTGCAATTGGGACGCCTCTCCACATGAGGCGGGAGACCAAGTGTCCCTTTCCACGTGCTACGGCAATCCTAGGACTCCTATCAAATTTCACGAGGAGTCAGGCATCGTCTCCTTTGGAGGCACTGATCTCCGCGTACTTCTGGAGTTTTCAAAGGAGGTGAGGCCTCCGGTCGCGATGAGGTGGGAAGCTAGGTCTTTCTCTGTGGTCTCCACAGGGGATTCAGACATCCTTTCATCTTGGGAGATTCAAGACGAGCCTGCATTCAAGTCACTGCAGGGATGTCCGGCCTTATTTCGAGTCAGGGCATCCCCGTGTCCATTCCATTTGAGGCCGCAAACTCAGGGTCCCTCTACATACCTAGAGCTGAGAGAAGCCTCCTCTTGAGGTGCTTGTGGTAAGGTGGTATTCCTCTTGAGTCCGAGCCAGGGACTAACCTCTCATCTCGAGTTGATTCTTGGTCCACGGAGCTCTTTCGTGTTGCTACAGTGACGTCAGGATCCCTCTAGCCTTGAAACAGTGTTCTTGGGGTTTCTCTGGAGTGCCATCAAGGAAATCAAGGCTCGTTTCATGTGTGATGTGCAACACGGAATTGCTCTGCATGCAGTGCAGGGGAATCGGGCCTCATCTGGCGGCGAGGGGAAAGTCTCATGGTTTTTCTCGAGTTGCGGCTGGAACCTGGGGTATATTCTCGAGTTACGACGGGGATGGCCCTTCCATAAACGTGTTTGTTCAGCGACGTTAGGACTCCTGCCTAGTTGCGAGGGACAACTCGGGATTCTCCTCGAGACTTGGCAGGGCAATTGGGACGCCTCTCCAGCTGAGGCAGGAGACCAAGGCTCCCTTTCCACGTAAAACAGGAATCCTGGGACTCCTTTCAAGTTTCAGGAGGAGTCAGGCATCGTCTCCTTTGGAGGCACTGATCTCTGCGTACCTCTGGAGTTTTCACAGGATGTGAGGCCTCCGGTCGCCATGAGGTGGGGAACTTGGTCTTTCTCTTTGGTCTCTACAGGGGATTCAGAAATTCTTTCGTCTTGGGAGATGCAAGACGAGCCTGCATTCAAGTCACTGCAGGGATATCCGGCCTTATTTCGAGTCAGGGCATCCCCGTGTCCATTCCACTTCAGACCGCACACTCAGGGTCCCTCACACATACCTAGATCTGAGAGAAGCCTCCTCTTGAGGTGCTTGTGGTAAGGTGGTATTCCTCTGGAGTCGAAGCTAGGGACTAACCTCTCATCTCGAGTTGATTTTTGGTCCACTGAGCTCTTTCGTGTTGCTAGAGTGACCTCAGGATCCCTCTAGCCTTGAAACAGTGTTCTTCGGGGTTCTCTGGAGTGCCAACAAGGAAATCAAGGCTTCTTTCCTGTGTGATGTGCAACACGGCATTGCTCTGCACGCAGTGCAGGGAAATCGGGCCTCATCTCGCGGCTACGGGGAAGTCTCATGGTTTTTCTAGAGCTGGGGCGGGAACCTGGGGTATATTCTCGAGTTACGACGGGGATGGCCCTTCCACACACGTGTTTGTTCAGCGACGTTAGGACTCCTGCCTAGTTGCGAGGGAAAACTCGAGATTCTCCTCGAGGCTTGCCAGGGCAATTAGGAAGCCTCTCCAGCTGAGGGGGGAGACCAAGTTTCCCTTTCAAAGTGCCACAGGAATCCTGGGACTCCTATCAAGTTTCACGAGGAGTCAGGCATCGTCTCCTTTGGAGGCACTGATCTCCGCGTCCCTCTGGAGTTTTCCAAGCAAGTGAGGCCTCCACTCGCGATGAAGTGGGGGACCAGGTCTTTCTCTGTGGTCTCCACAGGGGATTCAGACATCCTTTCGTCTTGGGAGATGCAAGACGAGCCTGCATTCAAGTCACTGCAGAGATATCCGGCCTTATTTCGAGTCAGGGCATCGCGGTGTCCATTCCACTTGAGGCCGCAAACTCAGGGTCCCTCTCACATACCTAGAGCTGTGAGAAGCCTCCTCTTGAGGTGCTTCTGCTAAGGTGGTATTCCTCTGGAGTCGCAGCCAGGGACTAACCTCTCATCTCGAGTTGATTTGTGGTCCACGGAGCTCTTTCGTGTTGCTACAGTGACCTCAGGATCCCTCTAGCCTTGAAACAGTGTTCTTGGGGTTTCTCTGGAGTGCCATCAAGGAAATCAAGGCTCCTTTCCTGTGTGATGTGCAACACGGCATTGCTCTGCACGCAGTGCAGGGGAATCGGGCCTCATCTCCCTGCGAGGGGGAAGTCTCATGGTTTTTCTCGAGTTGCGGCAGGAACCTGGGTTATATTCTCGAGTTGCGACGGGGATGGCCCTTCCACACACGTGTTTGTTCAGCGACGTCAGGACAACTGCCTAGTTGCGAGGGACAACTCGGGATTCTCCTCGAGGCTTGGCAGGGCAATTGGGACGCCTCTCCAGCTGAGGCGGGAGACCAAGAGTCCCTTTCCACGTGCCACAGGAATCCTGGGACTCCTATCAAGTTTCTCGAGGAGTCAGGCATCGTTTCCTTTGGAGGCACTGATCTCCGCGTCCCACTGGAGTTTTCAAAGGATGTGAGGCCTCCGGTCGCGATAAGGTGGGGAACTAGGTCTTTCTCTGTGGTCTCCACAGGGGATTCAGGCATCCTTTCGTCTTGCGAGATGCAAGACAAGCCTGCATTCAAGTCACTGCAGGGATATCTGGCCTTATTTCGACTCAGGGCATCGCGGTGTCCATTCCACTTGAGGCCGCAAACTCAGGGTTCCTCTCACATACCTAGAGCTGAGAGAAGCCTCCTCTTGAGGTGCTTGTGGTAAGGTGGTATTCCTCTGGAGTCGAAGCCAGGAACTAACCTCTCATCTCGAGTTGATTTTTGGTCCACGGAGCTCTTTCGTGTTGGTACAGTGACCTCAGGATCCCTCTAGCCTTGAAAGAGTGTTCTTGGGGTTACTCTGGAGTGCCATCAAGGAAATCAAGGCTCCTTTCCTGTGTGATGTGCAACACGGCATTGTTCTGCACGCAGTGCAGGGGAATCGGGCCTCATCTCGCGGCGAGGGGGAAGTCTCATGGTTTTTCTCGAGTTGCGGCGGGAACCTGGGGTATATTCTCGAGTTGCGACGGGGATGGCCCTTCCACCCACGTGTTTGTTCAGCGACGTAAGGACTCCTGCCTAGTTGCGAGGGACAACTCGGGATTCTCCTCGAGGCTTGGCAGGGCAATTGGGACGCCTCTCAGGCTGAGGCCGGAGACCAAGGTTCCCTTTCCACGTGCCACAGGAATCCTGGGACTCCTATCAAGTTTCACGAGGAGTAAGGCATCGTCTCCTTTGGAGGAACTGATCTCCGCGCACCTCTCGAGTTTTCAAAGGATGTGAGGCCTCCGGTCGCGATGAGGTGGGGAACTAGGACTTTCTCTGTTGTCTCCAAAGGGGATTCAGACATCCTTTCGTCTTGGGAGATGCAAGACGAGCTTGCATTCAAGTCACTGCAGGCATATCCGGCCTTATTTCGAGTCAGGGCATCGCGGTGTCCATTCCACTTGAGGCCGCAAACTCAGGGTTCCTCTCACATACCTAGAGCTGAGAGAAGACTCCTCTTGAGGTGCTTGTGGTAAGGTGGTATTCCTCTGGAGTGGAAGCCAAGGACTAACCTCTCATCTCGAGTTGATTTTTGGTCCACAGAGCTCTTTCGTGTTGCTACAGTGACCTCAGGATCCCTCTAGCCTTGAAACAGTGTTCTTGGGGTTTCTCTGGAGTGCCATCAAGGAAATCAAGGCTCCTTTCCTGTGTGATGTGCAACACGGCATTGCTCTGCACGCAGTGCAGGGGAATCGGGCCTCATCTCGCGGCGAGGGGGAAGTCTCATGGTTTTTCTCGAGTTGCGGCGGGAACCTGGGGTATATTCTCGAGTTACGACAGGGGTGGCCCTTCCACACACGTGTTTGTTCAGCGACGTCAGGACTCCTGCCAGGTTGCGAGGGACAACTCGGGATTCTCCTCGAGGCTTGGCAGGGCAATTGGAACGCCTCTCCAGCTGAGGCGGGAGACCAAGTGTCCCTTTCCACGTGCCACAGGAATCCTGGGACTCCTATCAAGTTTCACGAGGAGTCAGGCATCGTCTCCTTTGGAGGCACTGATCTCCGGGTACCACTCGAGTTTTAAAAGGAGGTGAGGCCTCCGGTCGCGATGAGGTGGGGAACTAGGTCTTTCTCTGTGCTCTCCACAGGGGATTCAGAAATCCTTTCATCTTGCGAGATGCAAGACGAGCCTGCATTTAAGTCACTGCAGGGATATCCGGCCTTATTTCGAGTCAGGGCATCGCGGTGTCCATTCCACTTGAGGCCACAAACTCAGGGTCCCTCTCACATACCTAGAGCTGAGAGAAGCCTCCTCTTGAGGTGCTTGTGGTGAGGTGGTATTCCTCTGGAGTCGAAGCCAGGGACTAACCTCTCATCTCGAGTTGATTTTTGGTCCACGGAGCTCTTTCGTGTTGCTACAGTGACCTCAGGATCCCTCTAGCCTTGAAACAGTGTTCTTGGGCTTTCTCTGGAGTGCCATCAAGGAAATCAAGGCTCCTTTCATGTGTGATGTGCAACACGGCATTGCTCTGCACGCAGTGCAGGGGAATCGGGCCTCATCTCGCGGCGAGGGGGAAGTCTCATGGTTTTTCTCGAGTTGCGGCGGGAACCTGGGGTATATTCTCGAGTTGCGACGGGGATGGTCCTTCCACACACATGTTTGTTCAGCGACGTCAGGACTCCTGCCTAGGTGCGAGGGACAACTCGGGATTCTCCTCGAGGCTTGGCAGGGCAATTGGGACGCCTCTCAGGCTGAGGGGGAGACCAAGGTTCCCTTTCCAGGTCCCACAGGAATCCTGGGACTCCTATCAAGTTTCACGAGGAGTCAGGCATCGTCTCCTTTGGAGGCACTGATCTCCGGGTACCACTCGAGTTTTAAAAGGATGTGAGGTTTCCGGTCGCGATGAGGTGGGGAACTAGCTTTTTCTCTGTGGTCTCTACAGGGGATTCAGACATCCTTTCGTCTTGGGAGATGCAAGACGAGCCTGCATTCAAGTCACTGCAGGGATATCCGGCCTTATTTCGAGTCAGGGCATCGCGGTGTCCATTCCACTTGAGGCCGCAAACTCAGGGTTCCTCTCACATTCCTAAAGCTGAGAGAAGCCTCCTCTAGAGGTGCTTGTGGTAAGGTGGTATTCCTCTGGAGTCGAAGCCAGGAACTAACCTCTCATCTCGAGTTGATTTTTGGTCCACGGAGCTCTTTCGTGTTGCTACAGTGACCTCAGTATCCCTCTAGCCTTGAAAGAGTGTTCTTGGGGTTTCTCTGGAGTGCCATCAAGGAAATCAAGGCTCCTTTCCTGTGTGATGTGCAACACGGCATTGCTCTGCACGCAGTGCAGGGGAATCGGTCCTCATCTCGCGGCGAGGGGGAAGTCTCTTGGTTTTTCTCGAGTTGCGGCGGGAATCTGGGGTATATTCTCGAGTTGCGACGGGGATGGCCCTTCCACACACGTGTTTGTTCAGCGACGTCAGGACTTCTGCCTAGTTGCGAGGGACAACTCGGCATTCTCCTCGAGGCTTGGCAGGGCAATTGGGACGCCTCTCAGGCTGAGGCGGGAGACCAAGGTTCCCTTTCCACGTGCCACAGGAATCCTGGGACTCCTATCAAGTTTCACGAGGAGTCAGGCATCGTCTCCTTTGGAGGCACTGATCTCCGCGTACCTCTCGAGTTTTCAAAGGATGTGAGGCCTCCGGTCGCGATGAGGTGGGGAACTAGGACTTTCTCTGTGGTCTCCAAAGGGGATTCAGACATCCTTTCATCTTGGGAGATGCAAGACGAGCTTGCATTCAAGTCACTGCAGGCATATCCGGCCTTATTTCGAGTCAGGGCATCGCGGTGTCCATTCCACTTGAGGCTGCAAACTCAGGGTCCCTCTCACATACCTAGAGCTGAGAGAAGCCTCCTCTTGAGGTGCTTGTGGTAAGGTGGTATTCCTCTGGAGTCGAAGCCAGGGACTAACCTCTCATCTCGAGTTGATTTTTGGTCTACGGAGCTCTTTCGTGTTGCTACAGTGACCTCAGGATCCCTCTAGCCTTGAAAGAGTGTTCTTGGGGTTTCTCTGGAGTGCCATCAAGGAAATCAAGGCTCCTTTCCTGTGTGATGTGCAACACGGCATTGCTCTGCACGCAGTGCAGGGGAATCGGGCCTCATCTCGCGGCGAGGGGGAAGTCTCATGGTTTTTCTCGAGTTGCGGCGGGAACCTGGGGTATATTTTCGAGGTACGACGGGGATGGCCCTTCCACACACGTGTTTGTTCAGTGACGTCAGGACTCCTGCCTAGTTGCGAGGGACAACTCGGGATTCTCCTTGCGGCTTGGCAGGGCAATTGGGACGCCTCTCCAGCTGAGGTGGGAGACCAATGGTCCCTTTCCACGTGCCACAGGATCCTGGGACTCCTATCAAAATTCACGAGTAGTCAGGAATCGTCTCCTTTGGAGGCACTGATCTCCGCGTCCCTCTGGAGTTTTCAAAGGATGTGAGGCCTCCGGTCGCGATGAGGTGGGGAACTAGGTCTTTCTCTGTGGTCTCCACAGGGGATTCAGACATCCTTTCGTCTTGGGAGATGCAAGACGAGCCTGCATTCAAGTCACTGCAGGGATATCCGGCCTTATTTCGAGTCAGGGCATCGCGGTGTCCATTCCACTTGAGGCCGCAAACTCAGGGTCCCTCTCACATACCTAGAGCTCAGAGAAGCCTCCTCTTGAGGTGCTTGTGGTAAGGTGGTATTCCTCTGGAGTCGAAGCCAGGGACTAACCTCTCATCTCGAGTTGATTTTTGGTCCACGGAGCTCTTTCATGTTGCTACAGTGACCTCAGGATCCCTCTAGCCTTGAAACAGCGTTCTTGGCGTTTCTCTGGAGTGCCATCAAGGAAATCAAGGCTCCTTTCCTGTGTGATGTTCAACACGGCATTGCTCTGCACTTAGTGAAGGGGAATCGGGCCTCATCTCGGGGCGAGGCGGAAGTCTCATGGTTTTTCTCGAGTTGCGGTGGGAACCTGGGGTATATTCTCGAGTTACGACGGGGATGACCCTTCCACAAACGTGTTTGTTCAGCGACGTCAGGACTCCTGCCTAGTTGCGAGGGACAACTCGGGATTCTCCTCGAGGCTTGGCAGGGCAATTGGGACGCCTCCCCAGCTGAGGTGGGAGACCAATGGTCCCTTTCCACGTGCCACAGGATCCTGGGACTCCTATCAAGATTCACGAGCAGTCAGGCATCGTCTCCTTTGGAGGCACTGATCTCCGCGTCCCTCTGGAGTTTTCAAAGGATGTGAGGCCTCCGGTCGCGATGAGGTGGGGAACTAGGTCTTTCACTGTGGTCTCCACAGGGGATTCAGACATCCTTTCATCTTGCCAGATACAAGACGACCCTGGATTCAAGTCATTGCAGGGATATGCGGTCTTATTCCGAGTCAGGGCATCGTGGTGTCCATTCCGCTTGAGGCCAAAAACTCAGGGTCTCTCTCACATACCTAGAGCTGAGAGAAGCCTCCTCTTGAGGTGCTTGTGGTAAGGTGGTATTCATCTGGAGTCGAAGCCAGGGCCTAACCTCTCATCTCGAGTTGATTTTTGGTCCACGGAGCTCTTTCGTGTTGCTACAGTGACCTCAGGATCCCTCTGGCCTTGAAACAGTGTTCTTGGGCTTTCTCTGTAGTGCCATCAAGGAAATCAAGGCTCCTTTGCTGTGTGATGGGCAACACGGCATTGCTCTGCAGGCAGTGCAGGGGAATCGGGCCTCATCTCGCGGCGAGGGGGAAGTCTCTTGGTTTTTCTCGAGTTGCGGCGGGAACCTGGGGTATATTCTCGAGTTACGACGGGGATGGCCCTTCCACACACGTGTTTGTTCAGCGACGTTAGTACTCCTGCCTAGTTGCGAGGGACAACTCGAGATTCTCCTCGAGGCTTGGCAGGGCAATTGGGACACCTCTCAGGCTGAGGCGGGAGACCAAGGGTCCCTTTCCACGTGCCACAGGAATCCTGGGACTCCTATCAAGTTTCACGAGGAGTCAGGCATCGTCTCCTTCGGAGGCACTGATCCCTGCGTACCTTTCGAGTTTTCAAAGGATGTGAGGCCTCCGGTCGCGATGAGGTGGGGAACTAGGACTTTCTCTGTGGTCTCCAAAGGGGATCCAGACATCCTTTCGTCTTGGAAGATGCAAGACGAGCCTGCATTCAAGTCACTGCAGGGATGTCCAGCCTTATTTCGAGTCAGGGCGTCGCGGTGTCCATTCCACTTGAGGCCGCAAACTCAGGGTCCCTCTCACATACCTAGAGCTGAGAGAAGCCTCCTCTTGAGGTGCTTGTGGTAAGGTGGTATTCCTCTGGAGTCGAAGCCAGGGACTAACCTCTCATCTCGAGTTGATTTTTGGTCCACGGAGCTCTTTCATGTTGCCACAGTGACCTCAGGATCCCTCTAGCCTTGAAGCAGTGTTCTTGGGGTTTCTCTGGAGTGCCATCAAGGAAATCAAGGCTCCTTTCCTGTGTGATGTGCAACACGGCATTGCTCTGCACGCAGTGCAGGGGAATCGGGCCTCATCTCGCGGCGAGGGGGAAGTCTCATGGTTTTTCTCGAGTTGCGGCGGGAACCTGGGGTATATTCTCGAGTTGCGAAGGGGATGGTCCTTCCACACACATGTTTGTTCAGCGACGTCAGGACTCCTGCCTAGTTACGAGGGAAAACTCGGGATTCTCCTCGAGGCTTGGCAGGGCAATTGGGACGCCTCTCAGGCTGAGGCGGGAGACCAAGGTTCCCTTTCCACGTGCCACAGGAATCCTGGGACTCCTATCAAGTTTCACGAGGAGTCAGGCATCGTCTCCTTTGGAGGCACTGATCTCCGCTTTCCTCTGAAGTTTTCCAAGGATTTGAGGCCTCCGGTCAGGATGAGGTAGGGAACTAGGTCCTTCTCTGTGGTCTCCACAGGGGATTCAGACATCCTTTCGTCTTGGGAGATGCAAGACGACCCTGCATTCAAGTCACTGCAGGCATATCCGGCCTTATTTCGAGTCAGGGCATCGTGATGTCCATTCCACTTGAGGCTGCAAACTCAGGGTCCCTCTCACATACCTAGAGCTGAGAGAAGCCTCCTCTTGAGGTGCTTGTGGTAAGGTGATATTTCTCTGGAGTCGAAGCCAGGGATTAACCTCTCATATCGAGTTGATTTTTGGTCCACGGAGCTCTTTCGTGTTGCTACAGTGACCTCAGGATCCCTCTAGCTTTGAAACAGTGTTCTTGGGGTTTCTCTGGAGTGCCATCAAGGAAATCAAGTCTCCTTTCCTGTGTGATGTGCAACACGGCATTGCTCTGCACGCAGTGCAGGGGAATCGGGCCTCATCTCGCTGCGAGGGGGAAGTCTCATGGTTTTTCTCGAGTTGCAGCGGGAACCTGGGGTATATTCTCGAGTTACGACGGGGATGGCCCTTCCACACACGTGTTTGTTCAGCGACGTCAGGACTCCTGCCTAGTTGCGAGGGACAACTCGGGATTCTCCTCGAGGCTTGGCAGGGCAATTGGGACGCCTGTCCACCTGAGGCGGGAGACCATGGGTCCCTTTCCACGTGCCACAGGAATCCTGGGACTCCTATCAAGTTTCGCGAGGAGTCAGCCATCGTCTCCTTTGGAGGCACTGATCTCCGCGTCCCTCTGGAGTTTTCAAAGGATGTGAGGCCTCCGGTCGCGATGAGGTGGGGAACTAGGTCTTTCTCTGTGGTCTCCACAGGGGATTCAGACATCCTTTCGTCTTGGGAGATGCAAGACGAGCCTGCATTCAAGTCACTGCAGGGATATCTGGCCTTATTTCGAGTCAGGGCATCGCGGTGTCCATTCCACTTGAGGCCGCAAACTCAGGGTCCCTCTCACATACCTAGAGCTGAGAGAAGCCTCCACTTGAGGTGCTTGTGGTAAGGTGGTATTCCTCTGGAGTCTAAGCCAGGGACTAACCTCTCATCTCGAGTTGATTTTTGGTCCACGGAGCTCTTTCATGTTGCTACAGTGACCTCAGGATCCCTCTAGCCTTGAAAGAGTGTTCTTGGGGTTTCTCTGGAGTGCCATCAAGGAAATCAAGGCTCCTTTTCTGTGTGATGTGCAACACGGCATTGCTCTGCACGCAGTGCAGGGGAATCGGGCCTCATCTCGCGGCGAGGGGGAAATCTCATGGTTTTTCTCGACTTGCGGCGGGAACCTGGGGTATATTCTCGAGGTACGACGGGGATGGCCCTTCCACACACGTGTTTGTTCAGTGACGTCAGGACTCCTGCCTAGTTGCGAGGGACAACTCGGGATTCTCCTTGCGGCTTGGCAGGGCAATTGGGACGCCTCTCCAGCTGAGGTGGGAGACCAATGGTCCCTTTCCACGTGCCACAGGATCCTGGGACTCCTATCAAAATTCACGAGTAGTCAGGAATCGTCTCCTTTGGAGGCACTGATCTCCGCGTCCCTCTGGAGTTTTCAAAGGATGTGAGGCCTCCGGTCGCGATGAGGTGGGGAACTAGGTCTTTCTCTGTGGTCTCCACAGGGGATTCAGACATCCTTTCGTCTTGGGAGATGCAAGACGAGCCTGCATTCAAGTCACTGCAGGGATATCCGGCCTTATTTCGAGTCAGGGCGTCGCGGTGTCCATTCCACTTGAGGCGGCAAACTCAGGGTCCCTCTCACATACCTAGAGCTGAGAGAAGCCTCCTCTTGAGGTGCTTGTGGTAAGGTGGTATTCCTCTGGAGTCGAAGCCAGGGACTAACCTCTCATCTCGAGTTGATTTTTGGTCCACGGAGCTCTTTCATGTTGCTACAGTGACCTCAGGATCCCTCTAGCCTTGAAACAGCGTTCTTGGCGTTTCTCTGGAGTGCCATCAAGGAAATCAAGGCTCCTTTCCTGTGTGATGTTCAACACGGCATTGCTCTGCACTTAGTGAAGGGGAATCGGGCCTCATCTCGGGGCGAGGCGGAAGTCTCATGGTTTTTCTCGAGTTGCGGTGGGAACCTGGGGTATATTCTCGAGTTACGACGGGGATGACCCTTCCACAAACGTGTTTGTTCAGCGACGTCAGGACTCCTGCCTAGTTGCGAGGGACAACTCGGGATTCTCCTCGAGGCTTGGCAGGGCAATTGGGACGCCTCCCCAGCTGAGGTGGGAGACCAATGGTCCCTTTCCACGTGCCACAGGATCCTGGGACTCCTATCAAGATTCACGAGCAGTCAGGCATCGTCTCCTTTGGAGGCACTGATCTCCGCGTCCCTCTGGAGTTTTCAAAGGATGTGAGGCCTCCGGTCGCGATGAGGTGGGGAACTAGGTCTTTCACTGTGGTCTCCACAGGGGATTCAGACATCCTTTCATCTTGCCAGATACAAGACGACCCTGGATTCAAGTCATTGCAGGGATATGCGGTCTTATTCCGAGTCAGGGCATCGTGGTGTCCATTCCGCTTGAGGCCAAAAACTCAGGGTCTCTCTCACATACCTAGAGCTGAGAGAAGCCTCCTCTTGAGGTGCTTGTGGTAAGGTGGTATTCATCTGGAGTCGAAGCCAGGGCCTAACCTCTCATCTCGAGTTGATTTTTGGTTCACGGAGCTCTTTCGTGTTGCTACAGTGACCTCAGGATCCCTCTGGCCTTGAAACAGTGTTCTTGGGCTTTCTCTGTAGTGCCATCAAGGAAATCAAGGCTCCTTTGCTGTGTGATGGGCAACACGGCATTGCTCTGCAGGCAGTGCAGGGGAATCGGGCCTCATCTCGCGGCGAGGGGGAAGTCTCTTGGTTTTTCTCGAGTTGCGGCGGGAACCTGGGGTATATTCTCGAGTTACGACGGGGATGGCCCTTCCACACACGTGTTTGTTCAGCGACGTTAGTACTCCTGCCTAGTTGCGAGGGACAACTCGAGATTCTCCTCGAGGCTTGGCAGGGCAATTGGGACGCCTCTCAGGCTGAGGCGGGAGACCAAGGGTCCCTTTCCACGTGCCACAGGAATCCTGGGACTCCTATCAAGTTTCACGAGGAGTCAGGCATCGTCTCCTTCGGAGGCACTGATCTCTGCGTACCTTTCGAGTTTTCAAAGGATGTGAGGCCTCCGGTCGCGATGAGGTGGGGAACTAGGACTTTCTCTGTGGTCTCCAAAGGGGATCCAGACATCCTTTCGTCTTGGAAGATGCAAGACGAGCCTGCATTCAAGTCACTGCAGGGATGTCCAGCCTTATTTCGAGTCAGGGCGTCGCGGTGTCCATTCCACTTGAGGCCGCAAACTCAGGGTCCCTCTCACATACCTAGAGCTGAGAGAAGCCTCCTCTTGAGGTGCTTGTGGTAAGGTGGTATTCCTCTGGAGTCGAAGCCAGGGACTAACCTCTCATCTCGAGTTGATTTTTGGTCCACGGAGCTCTTTCATGTTGCCACAGTGACCTCAGGATCCCTCTAGCCTTGAAGCAGTGTTCTTGGGGTTTCTCTGGAGTGCCATCAAGGAAATCAAGGCTCCTTTCCTGTGTGATGTGCAACACGGCATTGCTCTGCACGCAGTGCAGGGGAATCGGGCCTCATCTCGCGGCGAGGGGGAAGTCTCATGGTTTTTCTCGAGTTGCGGCGGGAACCTGGGGTATATTCTCGAGTTGCGAAGGGGATGGTCCTTCCACACACATGTTTGTTCAGCGACGTCAGGACTCCTGCCTAGTTACGAGGGAAAACTCGGGATTCTCCTCGAGGCTTGGCAGGGCAATTGGGACGCCTCTCAGGCTGAGGCGGGAGACCAAGGTTCCCTTTCCACGTGCCACAGGAATCCTGGGACTCCTATCAAGTTTCACGAGGAGTCAGGCATCGTCTCCTTTGGAGGCACTGATCTCCGCTTTCCTCTGAAGTTTTCCAAGGATTTGAGGCCTCCGGTCAGGATGAGGTAGGGAACTAGGTCCTTCTCTGTGGTCTCCACAGGGGATTCAGACATCCTTTCGTCTTGGGAGATGCAAGACGACCCTGCATTCAAGTCACTGCAGGCATATCCGGCCTTATTTCGAGTCAGGGCATCGTGATGTCCATTCCACTTGAGGCTGCAAACTCAGGGTCCCTCTCACATACCTAGAGCTGAGAGAAGCCTCCTCTTGAGGTGCTTGTGGTAAGGTGATATTTCTCTGGAGTCGAAGCCAGGGATTAACCTCTCATATCGAGTTGATTTTTGGTCCACGGAGCTCTTTCGTGTTGCTACAGTGACCTCAGGATCCCTCTAGCTTTGAAACAGTGTTCTTGGGGTTTCTCTGGAGTGCCATCAAGGAAATCAAGTCTCCTTTCCTGTGTGATGTGCAACACGGCATTGCTCTGCACGCAGTGCAGGGGAATCGGGCCTCATCTCGCTGCGAGGGGGAAGTCTCATGGTTTTTCTCGAGTTGCAGCGGGAACCTGGGGTATATTCTCGAGTTACGACGGGGATGGCCCTTCCACACACGTGTTTGTTCAGCGACGTCAGGACTCCTGCCTAGTTGCGAGGGACAACTCGGGATTCTCCTCGAGGCTTGGCAGGGCAATTGGGACGCCTGTCCACCTGAGGCGGGAGACCATGGGTCCCTTTCCACGTGCCACAGGAATCCTGGGACTCCTATCAAGTTTCGCGAGGAGTCAGCCATCGTCTCCTTTGGAGGCACTGATCTCCGCGTCCCTCTGGAGTTTTCAAAGGATGTGAGGCCTCCGGTCGCGATGAGGTGGGGAACTAGGTCTTTCTCTGTGGTCTCCACAGGGGATTCAGACATCCTTTCGTCTTGGGAGATGCAAGACGAGCCTGCATTCAAGTCACTGCAGGGATATCTGGCCTTATTTCGAGTCAGGGCATCGCGGTGTCCATTCCACTTGAGGCCGCAAACTCAGGGTCCCTCTCACATACCTAGAGCTGAGAGAAGCCTCCACTTGAGGTGCTTGTGGTAAGGTGGTATTCCTCTGGAGTCGAAGCCAGGGACTAACCTCTCATCTCGAGTTGATTTTTGGTCCACGGAGCTCTTTCATGTTGCTACAGTGACCTCAGGATCCCTCTAGCCTTGAAAGAGTGTTCTTGGGGTTTCTCTGGAGTGCCATCAAGGAAATCAAGGCTCCTTTTCTGTGTGATGTGCAACACGGCATTGCTCTGCACGCAGTGCAGGGGAATCGGGCCTCATCTCGCGGCGAGGGGCAAATCTCATGGTTTTTCTCGACTTGCGGCGGGAACCTGGTGTATATTCTCGAGTTGCGGCGGGGATGGTCCTTCCACTCACATGTTTGTTCAGCAACGTCAGGACTCCTGCCTAGGTGCGAGGGACAACTCGGGATTCTCCTCGAGGCTTGGCAGGGCAATTGGGACGCCTCTCAGGCTGAGGCGGGAGACCAAGATTCCCTTTCCACGTGCCACAGGAATCCTGGGACTCCTATCAAGCTTCACGAGGAGTCAGGCATCGTCTCCTTTGGAGGCACTGATCTCCGCGTCCCTCTGGAGTTTTCAAAGGATGTGAGGCCTCCGGTCGCGATGAGGTTGGGAACTAGGTCTTTCTCTGTGGTCTCCACAGGGGATTCAGACATCCTTTCGTCTTGGGAGATGCAAGACGAGCCTGCAATCAAGTCACTGCAGGGATATCCGGCCTTATTTCGAGTCAGGGCGTCGCGGGGTCCATTCCACTTGAGGCCGCAAACTCAGGGTCCCTCTCACATACCTAGAGCTGAGAGAAGCCTCCTCTTGAGGTGCTTGTGGTAAGGTGGTATTCCTCTGGAGTCGAAGCCAGGGCCTAACCTCTCATCTCGAGTTGATTTTTGGTCCACGGAGCTCTTTCGTGTTGCTACAGTGACCTCAGGATCCCACTAGCCTTGAAACAGCGTTCTTGGGGTTTCTCTGGAGTGCCATCAAGGAAATCAAGGCTCCTTTCCTGTGTGATGTGCAACACGGCATTGCTCTGCACGCAGTGCAGGGGAATCGGGCCTCATCTCGCGGGGAGGGGGAAGTCTCATGGTTTTTCTCGAGTTGCGGCGGGAACCTGGGGTATATTCTCGAGTTGCGGCGGGGATGGCCCTTCCACACACGTGTTTGTTCAGCGACGTCAGGACTCCTGCCTAGGTGCGAGGGACAACTCGGGATTCTCCTCGAGGCTTGGCAGAGCAATTGGGAGGCCTCTCCACCTGAGGCGGGAAACCAAGATTCCCTTTCCACGTGCCACAGGAATCCTGGGACTCCTATCAAGTTTCACGAGGAGTCAGCCATCGTCTCCTTTGGAGGCACTGATCTCCGCGTCCCTCTGGAGTTTTCAAAGGATGTGAGGCCTCCGGTCCCGATGAGGTGGGGAACTAGGTCTTTCTCTGTGGTCTCTACAGGGGATTCAGACATCCTTTCGTCTTGGGAGATGCAAGACGAGCCTGCATTCAATTCACTGCAGAGATATCCGGCCTTATTTCAAGTCAGGGCATCGCGGTGTCCATTCCGCTTGAGGCCAAAAACTCAGGGTCCCTCTCACATACCTAGAGCTGAGAGAAGCCTCCTCTTGAGGTGCTTGTGGTAAGGTGGTATTCCTCTGGAGTCGAAGCCAGGGATTAACCTCTCATCTCGAGTTGATTTTTGGTCCACGGAGCTCTTTCGTGTTGCTACAGTGACCTCAGGATTCCTCTAGCTTTGAAAGAGTGTTCTTGGGGTTTCTCTGGAGTGCCATAAAGGAAATCAAGGCTCCTTTCCTGTGTGATGTGCAACACGGAATTGCTCTGCACGCAGTGCAGGGGAATCGGGCCTCATCTCGCGGCGAGGCGGAAGTCTCATGGTTTTTCTCGAGTTGCAGCGGGAACCAGGGGTATATTCTCGAGTTACAACGGGGATGGCCCTTCCACACACGTGTTTGTTCAGCGACGTCAGGACTCCTGCCTAGTTGCGAGGGACAACTCGGGATTCTCCTTGAGGCTTGGCAGGGCAATTGGGACGCCTCTCCAGCTGAGGCGGGAGACCATGGGTCCCTTTCCACGTGCCACAGGAATCCTGGGACTCCTATCAATTTTCACGATAGGTCAGCCATCGTCTCCTTTGGAGGCACTGATCTCCGCGTCCCTCTGGAGTTTTCAAAGGATGTGAGGCCTCCGGTCGCGATGAGGTGGGGAACTAGGTCTTTCTCTGTGATCTCCACAGGGGATTCAGACATCCTTTCATCTTGGGAGATGCAAGACGAGCCTGCATTCAAGTCACTGCAGGCATATCCGGCCTTATTTCGAGTCAGGGCATCGCAGTGTCCATTTCACTTGAGGCCGCAAACTCAGGGTCCCTCTCACATACCTAGAGTTGAGAGAAGCCTCCTCTTGAGGTGCTCGTGGTAAGGTGGTATTCCTCTGGAGTCGAAGCCAGGGCCTAACCTCTCATCTCGAGTTGATTTTTGGTCCACGGAGCTCTTTCGTGTTGCTACAGTGTCCTCAGGATCCCTCTAGCCTTGAAACAGTGTTCTTGGGGTTTCTCTGGAGTGCCATCAAGGAAATCAAGGCTCCTTTCCTGTGTGATGTGCAACACGGCATTGCTCTGCACGCAGTGCAGGGGAATCGGGCCTCATCTCGCGGCGAGGGGGAAGTCTCATGGTTTTTCTCGAGTTGCGGCGGGAACCTGGGGTATATTCTCGAGTTACGACGGGGATGGCCCTTCCACACACGTGTTTGTTCAGCGACGTCAGGACTCCTGCCTAGTTGCGAGGGACAACTCGGGATTCTCCTCGAGGCTTGGCAGGGCAATTGGGACGCCTCTCCAGCTGAGGCGGGAGACCAAGGGTCCCTTTCCACGTGCCACAGGAATCCTGGGACTCCTATCAAGTTTCACGAGGAGTCAGGCCTTGTCTCCTTTGGAGGCACTGATCTCCGCGTCCCTCTGGAGTTTTCAAAGGATGTGAGTCCTCCGGTCGTGATGAGGTGGGGAACTAGGTCTTTCTCTGTGGTCTGCACAGGGGATTCAGACATCCTTTCGTCTTGGGAGATGCAAGACGAGCCTGCATTCAAGTCACTGCAGGGATATCCAGCCTTATTTCGAGCCAGGGCATCGCGGTGTCTATTCCACTTGAGGCCACAAACTCAGGGTCCCTCTCACATACCTAGAGCTGAGAGAAGCCTCCTCTTGTGGTGCTTGTGGTAAGGTGGTATTCCTCTGGAGTCGAAGTCAGGGACTAACCTCTCATCTCGAGTTGTTTTGTGGTCCACGTAGCTCCTTCGTGTTGCTACAGTGACCACAAATCCCTCTAGCCTTGAAACAGTGTTCTTGGGCTTTCTCTGGAGTGCAATCAAGGAAATCAAGGCTCCTTTCCTGTGTGATATGCAACACAGTATTGCTCTGCACGCAGTGCTGTGAAATCGGGCCTCATATCGCGGCGAGTGGGAAGTCTCATGGTTTTTCTCGAGTTGGGGCAGGAACCTTGGCTATATTCTCGAAATACGACGGGGATGGCCCTTCCACACACGTGTTTGTTCAGCGACGTCAGGACTCCTGCCTAGTTGCTAGGGACAACTCGGGATTCTCCTCGAGGCTTGGCAGGGCAATTGGGACGCCTCTCCAGCTGAGGCGGGAGACCAAGGGTCCCTTTCCACGTGCCACAGGAATCCTGGGACTCCTATCAAGTTTCACGAGGAGTCAGGCATCGTCTCCTTTGGAGGCACTGATCTCCGCGTACCTCTGGAGTTTTCAAAGGATGTGAGGCCTCCGGTCTCGACGAGGTGGGGAACTAGGTCTTTCTCTGTGATCTCCACAGGGGATTCAGTCATCCTTTCGTCTTGGGAGATGCAAGACGAGCCTGCATTCAAGTCACTGCAGGCATATCCGGCCTTATTTCGACTCAGGGAATCGCGGTGTCCATTCCACGTGAGGCCGCAAACTCAGGGTTCCTCTCACATACCTAGAGCTGAGAGAAGCCTCCTCTTGAGGTGCTTGTGGAAAGGTGGGATTCCTCTGGAGTCGAAGCCAGGGACTAACCTCTCATCTTGAGTTGATTTTTGGTCCACGGAGCTCTTTCGTGTTGCTATAGTGACCTCAGGATCCCTCTAGTCTTGAAACAGTGTTCTTGGGTTTTCTCTGGAGTGCCATCAAGGAAATCATGGCTACTTTCATGTGTGATGTGCAACACGGAATTGCTCTGCACGCAGTGCAGGGGAATCGGGCCTCATCTCGCGGCGAGGGGGAAGTCTCATGGTTTTTCTCGAGTTGCGGCGGGAACCTGGGGTATATTCTCGAGTTACGACGGGTATGGCCCTTCCACACACGTGTTTGTTCAGCGACATCAGGACTCCTGCCTAGTTGCGAGGGACAACTCAGGATTCTCCTCGAGGCTTGGCAGGGCAATTGGGACGCCTCTCCAGCTGAGGCGGGAGACCAAGGGTCCCTTTCCACGTGCCACAGGAATCCTGGGACTCCTATCAAGTTTCACGAGGAGTCAGGCATCGTCTCCTTTGGAGGCACTGATCTCCGCGTACCTCTGGAGTTTTCAAAGAATGTGAGGCCTCCGGTCGCGACGAGGTGGGGAACTAGGTCTTTCTCTGTGGTCTAAACAGGGGATTCAGACATCCTTTCGTCTTGGGAGATGCAAGACGAGCCTGCATTCAAGTCACTGCAGGGATATCCGGCCTTATTTCGAGTCAGGGCATCCCCTTGTCCATTCCACTTGAGGCTGCAAACTCAGGGTCCCTCTCACATACCTAGAGCTGAGACAAGCCTCCTCTTGAGGTGCTTGTGGTAAGGTGGTATTCCTCTGGACGAAGCCAGGGACAAACCTCTATCTTGGGTTGATTTTTGGTCCACGGAGCTCTTTCATGTTGCTACAGTGACCTCAGAATCCCTCTAGCCTTGAAACAGTCTTCTTGGGTTTTCTCTGGAGTGCCATCAAGGAAATCAAGGCTCCTTTCATGTGTGATGTGCAACACGGAATTGCTCTGCACGCAGTGCAGGGGAATCGGGCCTCATCTCGCGGCGAGGGGGAAGTCTCATGGTTTTTCTCGAGTTGCGGCGGGAACCTGGGGTATATTCTCCAGTTACGACGGGGATGGCCCTTCCACACACGTGTTTTTTCAGCGACATAAGGACTCCTGCCTAGTTCCGAGGCACAACTCGGGATTCTCCTCGAGGCTTGGCAGGGCAATTGGGACACCTTCCCAGCTGAGGCGGGAGACCAAGGGTCCCTTTCCACGTGCCACACGAATCCTCGGACTCCTATCAAGTTTCATGAGGAGTCAGGCATCGTCTCCTTTGGAGGCACTGATCTCCGCGTACCTCTGGAGTTTTCATAGGATGTGAGGACTCCGGTCGCGATGAGGTGGGGAACTAGTTCTTTCTCTGTGGTCTCCACAGGGGATTCAGACATCCTTTCGTCTTGGGAGATGCAAGACGAGCCTGCATTCAAGTCACTGCAGGGATATCCGGCCTTATTTCGAGTCAGGGCATCCCCTTGTCCATTCCACGTGGGGCCGCAAACTCAGGGTCCCTCTCACATACCTAGAGCTGAGACAAGCCTCCTCTTGAGGTGCTTGTGGTAAGGTGGTATTCCTCTGGAGTCGAAGCCAGGGACAAACCTCTCATCTTGGGTTGATTTTTGGTCCACGGAGCTCTTTCATGTTGCTACAGTGACCTCAGAATCCCTCTAGCCTTGAAACAGTGTTCTTGGGTTTTCTCTGGAGTGCCATCAAGGAAATCACGGCTCCTTTCATGTGTGTTGTGCAACACGGAATTGCTCTGCATGCAGTGCAGGGGAATCGGGCCTCATCTCGCGGCGAGGGGGAAGTGTCATGGTTTTTCTTGAGTTGCGGCGGGAACCTGGGGTATATTCTCGAGTTACGACGGGGATGGCCCTTCCACACACGTGTTTGTTCAGCGGCGTCAGGACTCCTGCCTAGTTGCGAGGGACACTCGGGATTCTCCTCGAGGCTTGGCAGGGCAATTGGGATGCCTCTCCAGCTGAGGCGGGAGACCAAGGGTCCCTTTCCTCGTGCCACAGGAATCCTGGGACTCCTATCAAGTTTCAGAAGGAGTCAGGCATCGTCTCCTTTGGAGGCACTGATCTCCGCGTACCTCTGGAGTTTCCAAAGGATGTGAGGCCTCCAGTGGCGTTGAGGTGGTTAACAAGGTCTTTCTCTGTGGTCTCCACAGGGGATTCAGACATCCTTTCGTCTGGGAGATGCAAGACGAGCCTGCATTCAAGTCACTGCAGGGATATCCAGCCTTATTTCGAGTCAGGGAATCGCGGTGTCCATTCCACGTGAGGCCGCAAACTCAGGGTCCCTCTCACATAGCTAGAGCTGAGAGAAGCCTCCTCTTGAGGTGCTTGTGGTAAGGTGGGATTCCTCTGGAGTCGAAGCCAGGGACTAACCTGTCATCTCGAGTTGATTTTTGGTCCACGGAGCTCTTTCGTGTTGCTACAGTAACCTCAGGATCCCTCTAGCCTTGAAACAGTGTTCTTGGGGTTTCTCTGGAGTGCCATCAAGGAAATCAAGGCTCCTTTCATGTGTGATGTGCAACACGGAATTGCTCTGCATGCAGTGCAGAGGAATCGGGCCTCATCTCGCGGCGAGGGGGAAGTGTCATGGTTTTTCTTGAGTTGCGGCGGGAACCTGGGGTATATTCTCGAGTTACGACGGGGATGGCCCTTCCACACACGTGTTTGTTCAGCGACGTCAGGACTCCTGACTAGTTTCGAGGGACAACTCGGGATTCTCCTCGAGGCTTGGCAGGGCAATTGGGACGCCTCTCCAGCTGAGGCGGGAGACCAAGGGTCCCTTTCCACGTGCCACAGGAATCCTGGGACTCCTATCAAGTTTCACGAGGAGTCAGGCCTTGTCTCCTTTGGAGGCACTGATCTCCGCGTCCCTCTGGAGTTTTCAAAGGATGTGAGTCCTCCGGTCGCGATGAGGTGGGGAACTAGGTCTTTCTCTGTGGTCTGCACAGGGGATTCAGACATCCTTTCGTCTTGGGAGATGCAAGACGAGCCTGCATTCAAGTCACTGCAGGGATATCCAGCCTTATTTCGAGCCAGGGCATCGCGGTGTCCATTCCACTTGAGGCCACAAACTCAGGGTCCCTCTCACATACCTAGAGCTGAGAGAAGCCTCCTCTTGAGGTGCTTGTAGTAAGGTGGTATTCCTCTGGAGTCAAAGCCAGGGACTAACCTCTCATCTCGAGTTGTTTTGTGGTCCACGTAGCTCCTTCGTGTTGCTACAGTGACCTCAAATCCCTCTAGCCTTGAAACAGTGTTCTTGGGCTTTCTCTGGAGTGCAATCAAGGAAATCAAGGCTCCTTTCCTGTGTGATATGCAACACAGTATTGCTCTGCACGCAGTGCTGTGAAATCGGGCCTCATATAGCGGCGAGTGGGAAGTCTCATGGTTTTTCTCGAGTTGGGGCAGGAACCTTGGCTATATTCTCGAAATACGACGGGGATGGCCCTTCCACACACGTGTTTGTTCAGCGACGTCAGGACTCCTGCCTAGTTGCTAGGGACAACTCGGGATTCTCCTCGAGGCTTGGCAGGGCAATTGGGACGCCTCTCCAGCTGAGGCGGGAGACCAAGGGTCCCTTTCCACGTGCCACAGGAATCCTGGGACTCCTATCAAGTTTCACGAGGAGTCAGGCATCGTCTCCTTTGGAGGCACTGATCTCCGCGTACCTCTGGAGTTTTCAAAGGATGTGAGGCCTCCGGTCGCGACGAGGTGGGGAACTAGGTCTTTCTCTGTGATCTCCACAGGGGATTCAGTCATCCTTTCGTCTTGGGAGATGCAAGACGAGCCTGCATTCAAGTCACTGCAGGCATATCCGGCCTTATTTCGACTCAGGGAATCGCGGTGTCCATTCCACGTGAGGCCGCAAACTCAGGGTTCCTCTCACATACCTAGAGCTGAGAGAAGCCTCCTCTTGAGGTGCTTGTGGAAAGGTGGGATTCCTCTGGAGTCGAAGCCAGGGACTAACCTCTCATCTCGAGTTGATTTTTGGTCCACGGAGCTCTTTCGTGTTGCTATAGTGACCTCAGTATCCCTCTAGTCTTGAAACAGTGTTCTTGGGTTTTCTCTGGAGTGCCATCAAGGAAATCATGGCTACTTTCATGTGTGATGTGCAACACGGAATTGCTCTGCACGCAGTGCAGGGGAATCGGGCCTCATCTCGCGGCGAGGGGGAAGTCTCATGGTTTTTCTCGAGTTGCGGCGGGAACCTGGGGTATATTCTCGAGTTACGACGGGTATGGCCCTTCCACACACGTGTTTGTTCAGCGACATCAGGACTCCTGCCTAGTTGCGAGGGACAACTCGGGATTCTCCTCGAGGCTTGGCAGGGCAATTGGGACGCCTCTCCAGCTGAGGCGGGAGACCAAGGGTCCCTTTCCACGTGCCACAGGAATCCTGGGACTCCTATCAAGTTTCACGAGGAGTCAGGCATCGTCTCCTTTGGAGGCACTGATCTCCGCGTACCTCTGGAGTTTTCAAAGCATGTGAGGCCTCCGGTCGCGACGAGGTGGGGAACTAGGTCTTTCTCTGTGGTCTAAACAGGGGATTCAGACATCCTTTCGTCTTGGGAGATGCAAGACGAGCCTGCATTCAAGTCACTGCAGGGATATCCGGCCTTATTTCGAGTCAGGGCATCGCGGTGTCCATTCCACTTGAGGCCGCAAACTCAGGGTCCCTCTCACATACCTAGAGCTGAGACAAGCCTCCTCTTGAGGTGCTTGTGGTAAGGTGGTATTCCTCTGGAGTCGAAGCCAGGGACAAACCTCTCATCTTGGGTTGATTTTTGGTCCATGGAGCTCTTTCATGTTGCTACAGTGACCTCAGAATCCCTCTAGCCTTGAAACAGTGTTCTTGGGTTTTCTCTGGAGTGCCATCAAGGAAATCACGGCTCCTTTCATGTGTGTTGTGCAACACGGAATTGCTCTGCATGCAGTGCAGGGGAATCGGGCCTCATCTCGCGGCGAGGGGGAAGTGTCATGGTTTTTCTCGAGTTGCGGCGGGAACCTGGGGTATATTCTCGAGTTACGACGGGGATGGCCCTTCCACACACGTGTTTGTTCAGCGGCGTCAGGACTCCTGCCTAGTTGCGAGGGACACTCGGGATTCTCCTCGAGGCTTGGCAGGGCAATTGGGATGCCTCTCCAGCTGAGGCGGGAGACCAAGGGTCCCTTTCCTCGTGCCACAGGAATCCTGGGACTCCTATCAAGTTTCAGGAGGAGTCAGGCATCGTCTCCTTTGGAGGCACTGATCTCCGCGTACCTCTGGAGTTTCCAAAGGATGTGAGGCCTCCAGTGGCGTTGAGGTGGTTAACAAGGTCTTTCTCTGTGGTCTCCACAGGGGATTCAGACATCCTTTCGTCTGGGAGATGCAAGACGAGCCTGCATTCAAGTCACTGCAGGGATATCCAGCCTTATTTCGAGTCAGGGAATCGCGGTGTCCATTCCACGTGAGGCCGCAAACTCAGGGTCCCTCTCACATAGCTAGAGCTGAGAGAAGCCTCCTCTTGAGGTGCTTGTGGTAAGGTGGGATTCCTCTGGAGTCGAAGCCAGGGACTAACCTGTCATCTCGAGTTGATTTTTGGTCCTCGGAGCTCTTTCGTGTTGCTACAGTAACCTCAGGATCCCTCTAGCCTTGAAACAGTGTTCTTGGGGTTTCTCTGGAGTGCCATCAAGGAAATCAAGGCTCCTTTCATGTGTGATGTGCAACACGGAATTGCTCTGCATGCAGTGCAGAGGAAACGGGACTCATCTCGCGGCGAGAGGGAAGTCTCATGCTTATTTTCGAGTTGCGGCGGGAACCTGGGGTATATTCTCGAGTTACGACGGGGATGGCCCTTCCACACACGTGTTTGTTCAGCAACGTCAGGACTCCTGCCTAGTTTCGAGGAACAACTCGGGATTCTCCTCGAGGCTTGGCAGGGCAATTGGGACGCCTCTCCAGCTGAGGTGGGAGACCAATGGTCCCTTTCCACGTGCCACAGGAATCCTGGGACTCCTATCAAGTTTCTCGAGGAGTCAGGCATTGTTTCCTTTGTAGGCACTGATCTCCGCGTACCTCTGGAGTTTTCAAAGGATGTGAGGCTTCCGGTCGCGATGAGGTGGGGAACTAGGTCTTTCTCTGTGGTCTCCAAAGTGGATTCAGACATCCTTTCGTCTTGGGAGATGCAAGACGAGCCTGCATTCAAGTCACTGCAGGGATACCCGGCCTTATTTCGAGTCAGGGCATCGCGGTGTGCATTCCACGTGAGGCCGCAAACTCAGGGTGCCGCTCACATACCAAGAGCTGAGAGAAGCCTCCTCTTGAGGTGCTTGTGGTAAGTTGATATCCCTCTGGAGTTTAATCCATGGACTAACCTCTCATCTCGAGTTGATTTTTGGTCCACGGAGCTCTTTCGTGTTGCTATAGTGACCTCAGGATCCCTCTAGCCTTGAAACAGTGTTCTTGGGTTTTCTCTGGAGTGCCAACAAGGAAATCATGGCTCCTTTCATGTGTGATGTGCAACACGGAATTGCTCTGCACGCAGTGCAGGGGAATCGGGCCTCATCTCGCGGCGAGGGGGAAGCCTCATGGTTTTTCTCGAGTTGCGGCGGGAACCTGGGGTATATTCTCGAGTTACGACGGGTATGGCCCTTCCACACACGTGTTTGTTCAGCGACATCAGGACTCCTGCCTAGTTGCGAGGGACAACTCGGGATTCTCCTCGAGGCTTGGCAGGGCAATTGGGACGCCTCTCCAGCTGAGGCGGGAGACCAAGGGTCCCTTTCCACGTGCCACAGGAATCCTGGGACTCCTATCAAGTTTCACGAGGAGTCAGGCATCGTCTCCTTTGGAGGCACTGATCTCCGCGTACCTCTGGAGTTTTCAAAGCATGTGAGGCTTCCGGTCGCGACGAGGTGGGGACCTAGGTCTTTCTCTGTGGTCTAAACAGGGGATTCAGACATCCTTTCGTCTTGGGAGATGCAAGACGAGCCTGCATTCAAGTCACTGCAGGGATATCCGGCCTTATTTCGAGTCAGGGCATCCCCTTGTCCATTCCACTTGAGGCCGCAAACTCAGGGTCCCTCTCACATACCTAGAGCTGAGACAAGCCTCCTCTTGAGGTGCTTGTGGTAAGGTGGTATTCCTCTGGAGTCGAAGCCAGGGACAAACCTCTCATCTTGGGTTGATTTTTGGTCCACGGAGCTCTTTCATGTTGCTACAGTGACCTCAGAATCCCTCTAGCCTTGAAACAGTGTTCTTGGGTTTTCTCTGGAGTGCCATCAAGGAAATCAAGGCTCCTTTCATGTGTGATGTGCAACACGGAATTGCTCTGCACGCAGTGCAGGGGAATCGGGCCTCATCTCGCGGCGAGGGGGAAGTCTCATGGTTTTTCTCGAGTTGCGGCGGGAACCTGGGGTATATTCTCCAGTTACGACGGGGATGGCCCTTCCACACACGTGTTTTTTCAGCGACATAAGGACTCCTGCCTAGTTCCGAGGCACAACTCGGGATTCTCCTCGAGGCTTGGCAGGGCAATTGGGACACCTTCCCAGCTGAGGCGGGAGACCAAGGGTCCCTTTCCATGTGCCACACGAATCCTCGGACTCCTATCAAGTTTCATGAGGAGTCAGGCATCGTCTCCTTTGGAGGCACTGATCTCCGCGTACCTCTGGAGTTTTCATAGGATGTGAGGACTCCGGTCGCGATGAGGTGGGGAACTAGTTCTTTCTCTGTGGTCTCCACAGGGGATTCAGACATCCTTTCCTCTTGGGAGATGCAAGACGAGCCTGCATTCAAGTCACTGCAGGGATATCCGGCCTTATTTCGAGTCAGGGCATCCCCTTGTCCATTCCACTTGAGGCCGCAAACTCAGGGTCCCTCTCACATACCTAGAGCTGAGACAAGCCTCCTCTTGAGGTGCTTGTGGTAAGGTGGTATTCCTCTGGACGAAGCCAGGGACAAACCTCTCATCTTGGGTTGATTTTTGGTCCATGGAGCTCTTTCATGTTGCTACAGTGACCTCAGAATCCCTCTAGCCTTGAAACAGTGTTCTTGGGTTTTCTCTGGAGTGCCATCAAGGAAATCACGGCTCCTTTCATGTGTGTTGTGCAACACGGAATTGCTCTGCATGCAGTGCAGGGGAATCGGGCCTCATCTCGCGGCGAGGGGGAAGTGTCATGGTTTTTCTCGAGTTGCGGCGGGAACCTGGGGTATATTCTCGAGTTACGACGGGGATGGCCCTTCCACACACGTGTTTGTTCAGCGGCGTCAGGACTCCTGCCTAGTTGCGAGGGACACTCGGGATTCTCCTCGAGGCTTGGCAGGGCAATTGGGATGCCTCTCCAGCTGAGGCGGGAGACCAAGGGTCCCTTTCCTCGTGCCACAGGAATCCTGGGACTCCTATCAAGTTTCAGGAGGAGTCAGGCATCGTCTCCTTTGGAGGCACTGATCTCCGCGTACCTCTGGAGTTTCCAAAGGATGTGAGGCCTCCAGTGGCGTTGAGGTGGTTAACAAGGTCTTTCTCTGTGGTCTCCACAGGGGATTCAGACATCCTTTCGTCTGGGAGATGCAAGACGAGCCTGCATTCAAGTCACTGCAGGGATATCCAGCCTTATTTCGAGTCAGGGAATCGCGGTGTCCATTCCACGTGAGGCCGCAAACTCAGGGTCCCTCTCACATACCTAGAGCTGAGAGAAGCCTCCTCTTGAGGTGCTTGTGGTAAGGTGGGATTCCTCTGGAGTCGAAGCCAGGGACTAACCTGTCATCTCGAGTTGATTTTTGGTCCACGGAGCTCTTTCGTGTTGCTACAGTAACCTCAGGATCCCTCTAGCCTTGAAACAGTGTTCTTGGGGTTTCTCTGGAGTGCCATCAAGGAAATCAAGGCTCCTTTCATGTGTGATGTGCAACACGGAATTGCTCTGCATGCAGTGCAGAGGAAACGGGACTCATCTCGCGGCGAGAGGGAAGTCTCATGCTTATTTTCGAGTTGCGGCGGGAACCTGGGGTATATTCTCGAGTTACGACGGGGATGGCCCTTCCACACACGTGTTTGTTCAGCGACGTCAGGACTCCTGCCTAGTTTCGAGGGACAACTCGGGATTCTCCTCGAGGCTTGGCAGGGCAATTGGGACGCCTCTCCAGCTGAGGTGGGAGACCAATGGTCCCTTTCCACGTGCCACAGGAATCCTGGGACTCCTATCAAGTTTCACGAGGAGTCAGGCATCGTCTCCTTTGGTGGCCCTGACTCCGCGTACCTCTGGAGTTTTCAAAGAATGTGAGAGCTCCGGTCGCGATGGGGTGGGGAACTAGGTGTTTCTCTGTGGTCTCCACAGGGGACTCAGACATCCTTTCGTCTTGGGAGATGCAAGACGAGCCTGCATTTAAGTCACTGCAGGGATGTCCGGCCTTGTTTCGAGTCAGGGTATCGCGGTGTCCATTCCACGTGAGGCCACAAACTCAGGGTCCCTCTCACATTCCTAGAGCTGAGAGAAGCCTCCTCTTGAGGTGCTTGTGGTAAGGTGGTATTCCTCTGGAGTCGAAGCCAGGGACTAACCTCTCATCTCGAGTTGATTTTTGGTCGACGGAGTTCTTTCGTGTTGCTACAGTGACCTCAGGATCCCTCTAGCCTTGAAACAGTGTTTTTGGTGTTTCTTTGGAGTACCATCAAGGAAATCAAGGCTCCATTCATGTGTGATGTGCAACACGGAATTGCTCTGCACGCAGTGCAGGGGAATCGGGCCTCATCTCGCGGCGAGGGGGAAGTCTCATGGTTTTTCTCGAGTTGCGGCGGGAACCTGGGGTATATTCTCGAGTTGCGACGGGGATGGCCCTTTCACACACGTGTTTGTTCAGCGCCGTCAGGACTCCTGCCTAGTTTCGAGGGACAACTCGGGATTCTCCTCGAGGCTTGGCAGGGCAATTGGGACGCCTCTCCAGCTGAGGCGGGAGACCAAGAGTCCCTTTCCACGTGCCACAGGAATCCTGGGACTCCTATCAAGTTTCTCGAGGAGTCAGGCATTGTTTCCTTTGGAGGCACTGATCTCCGCGTACCTCTGGAGTTTTCAAAGGATGTGAGGCTTCCGGTCGCGATGAGGTGGGGAACTAGGTCTTTCTCTGTGGTCTCCAAAGTGGATTCAGACATCCTTTCGTCTTGGGAGATGCAAGACGAGCCTGCATTCAAGTCACTGCAGGGATACCCTGCCTTATTTCGAGTCAGGGCATCGCGGTGTCCATTCCACGTGAGGCCGCAAACTCAGGGTGCCGCTCACATACCAAGAGCTGAGAGAAGCCTCCTCTTGAGGTGTTTGTGGTAAGGTGGTATCCCTCTGGAGTTTAATCCATGGACTAACCTCTCATCTTGAGTTGATTTTTAGTCCACAGAGCTCTTTCGTGTTGGTACAGTGACCTCAGGATCCCTCTAGCCTTGAAACAGTGTTCTTGGGGTTTCTCTGGAGTGCCATCAAGGAAATCACGGCTCCTTTCATGTGTGTTGTGCAACACGGAATTGCTCTGCACGCAGTGCAGGGGAATCGGGCCTCATCTCGCGGTGAGGGGGAAGTGTCATGGTATTTCTCGAGTTGCGGCGGGAACCTGGGGTATATTCTCGAGTTACGACGGGGATGGCCCTTCCACACACGTGTTTGTTCAGCGGCGTCAGGACTCCTGCCTAGTTGCGAGGGACACTCGGGATTCTCCTCGAGGCTTTGCAGGGCAATTGGGACGCCTCTCCAGATGAGGCGGGAGACGAAGTGTCCCTTTCCTCGTGCCACAGGAATCCTGGGACTCCTATCAAGTTTCACGAGGAGTCAGGCATCGTCTCCTTTGGAGGCACTGATCTCCGCGTACCTCTGGAGTTTCGAAAGGATGTGAGGCCTCCGGTGGCGTTGAGGTGGTTAACAAGGTCTTTATCTGTGGTCTCCACAGGGTACTCAGACATCCTTTCGTCTGGGAGATGCAAGACGAGCCTGCATTCAAGTCACTGCAGGGATATCCGGCCTTATTTCGAGTCAGGGAATCGCGGTGTCCATTCCACGTGAGGCCGCAAACTCAGGGTCCCTCTCACATACCTAGAGCTGAGAGAAGCCTCCTCTTGAGGTGCTTGTGGAAAGGTGGGATTCCTCTGGAGTCGAAGCCAGGGACTAACCTCTCATCTCGAGTTGATTTTTGGTCGACGAAGCTCTTTCGTGTTGCTATAGTGAACTCAGGATCCCTCTAGCCTTGAAACAGTGTTCTTGGGTTTTCTCTGGAGTGCCATCAAGGAAATCATGGCTCCTTTCATGTGTGATGTGCAACACGGAATTGCTCTGCACGCAGTGCAGGGGAATCGGGCCTCATCTCGCGGCGAGGGGGAAGTCTCATGGTTTTTCTCGAGTTGCGGCGGGAAGCTGGGGTATATTCTCGAGTAACGACGGGGATGGCCCTTCCACACACGTGTTTGTTCAGCGACGTCAGGACTCCTGCCTAGTTGTGAGGGACAACTCGGGATTCTCCTCGAGGCTTGGCAGGGCAATTGGGATGCCTCTCCAGCTGAGGCGGGAGACCAAGGGTCCCTTTCCACGTGCCACAGGAATCCTGGGACTCCTATCAAGTTTCACGAGGAGTCAGGCATCGTCTCCTTTGGAGGCACTGATCTCCGCGTACCTCTGGAGTTTTCAAAGGATGTGAGGACTCCGGTCGCGACGAGGTGGGGAACTAGGTCTTTCTCTGTGGTCTCCACAGGGGATTCAGACATCCTTTCGTCTTGGGAGATGCAAGACGAGCCTGCATTCAAGTCACTGCAGGGATATCCGGCCTTATTTCGAGTCAGGGCATCGCGGTGTCCATTCCACGTGAGGCCGCCAACTCAGGGTCCCGCTCACATACATAGAGCTGAGAGAAGCCTCCTCTTGAGGTGCTTGTGGTAAGGTGGGATTCCTCTGGAGTCGAAGCCAGGGACTAACCTCTCATCTCGAGTTGATTTTTGGTCCTCGGAGCTCTTTCGTGTTGCTACAGTGACCTCACTATACCTCTAGCCTTGAAACAGTGTTCTTGGGGTTTCTCTGGAGTGCCATCAAGGAAATCACGGCTCCTTTCATGTGTGTTGTGCAACACGGAATTGCTCTGCACGCAGTGCAGGGGAATCGGGCCTCATCTCGCGGTGAGGGGGAAGTGTCATGGTTTTTCTCGAGTTGCGGCGGGAACCTGGGGTATATTCTCGAGTTACGACGGGGATGGCCCTTCCACACACGTGTTTGTTCAGCGGCGTCAGGACTCCTGCCTAGTTGCGAGGGACACTCGGGATTCTCCTCGAGGCTTGGCAGGGCAATTGGGACGCCTCTCCAGATGAGGCGGGAGACGAAGTGTCCCTTTCCTCGTGCCACAGGAATCCTGGGACTCCTATCAAGTTTCACGAGGAGTCAGGCATCGTCTCCTTTGGAGGCACTGATCTCCGCGTACCTCTGGAGTTTCGAAAGGATGTGAGGCCTCCGGTGGCGTTGAGGTGGTTAACAAGGTCTTTCTCTGTGGTCTCCACAGGGTATTCAGACATCCTTTCGTCTGGGAGATGCAAGACGAGCCTGCATTCAAGTCACTGCAGGGATATCCGGCCTTATTTCGAGTCAGGGAATCGCGGTGTCCATTCCACGTGAGGCCGCAAACTCAGGGTCCCTCTCACATACCTAGAGCTGAGAGAAGCCTCCTCTTGAGGTGCTTGTGGAAAGGTGGGATTCCTCTGGAGTCGAAGCCAGGGACTAACCTCTCATCTCGAGTTGATTTTTGGTCGACGAAGCTCTTTCGTGTTGCTATAGTGAACTCAGGATCCCTCTAGCCTTGAAACAGTGTTCTTGGGTTTTCTCTGGAGTGCCATCAAGGAAATCATGGCTCCTTTCATGTGTGATGTGCAACACGGAATTGCTCTGCACGCAGTGCAGGGGAATCGGGCCTCATCTCGCGGCGAGGGGGAAGTCTCATGGTTTTTCTCGATTAGCGGCAGGAAGCTGGGGTATATTCTCGAGTAACGATGGGGATGGCCCTTCCACACACGTGTTTGTTCAGCGACGTCAGGACTCCTGCCTAGTTGCGAGGGACAACTCGGGATTCTCCTCGAGGCTTGGCAGGGCAATTGGGACGCCTCTCCAGCTGAGGCGGGAGACCAAGGGTCCCTTTCCACGTGCCACAGGAATCCTGGGACTCCTATCAAGTTTCACGAGGAGTCAGGCATCGTCTCCTTTGGAGGCACTGATCTCCGCGTACCTCTGGAATTTTCAAAGCATGTGAGGCCTCCGGTCGCGACGAGGTGGGGAACTAGGTCTTTCTCCGTGGTCTAAACAGGGGATTCAGACATCCTTTCGTCTTGGGAGATGAAAGACGAGCCTGCATTCAAGTCACTGCAGGGATATCCGGCCTTATTTCGAGTCAGGGCATCGCGGTGTCCATTCCACTTGAGGCCGCAAACTCAGGGTCCCTCTCACATACCTAGAGCTGAGACAAGCCTCCTCTTGAGGTGCTTGTGGTAAGGTGGTATTCCTCTGGAGTCGAAGCCAGGGACAAACCTCTCATCTTGGGTTGATTTTTGGTCCATGGAGCTCTTTCATGTTGCTACAGTGACCTCAGAATCCCTCTAGCCTTGAAACAGTGTTCTTGGGTTTTCTCTGGAGTGCCATCAAGGAAATCACGGCTCCTTTCATGTGTGTTGTGCAACACGGAATTGCTCTGCATGCAGTGCAGGGGAATCGGGCCTCATCTCGCTGCGAGGGGGAAGTGTCATGGTTTTTCTCGAGTTGCGGCGGGAACCTGGGGTATATTCTCGAGTTACGACGGGGATGGCCCTTCCACACACGTGTTTGTTCAGCGGCGTCAGGACTCCTGCCTAGTTGCGAGGGACACTCGGGATTCTCCTCGAGGCTTGGCAGGGCAATTGGGATGCCTCTCCAGCTGAGGCGGGAGACCAAGGGTCCCTTTCCTCGTGCCACAGGAATCCTGGGACTCCTATCAAGTTTCAGGAGGAGTCAGGCATCGTCTCCTTTGGAGGCACTGATCTCCGCGTACCTCTGGAGTTTCCAAAGGATGTGAGGCCTCCAGTGGCGTTGAGGTGGTTAACAAGGTCTTTCTCTGTGGTCTCCACAGGGGATTCAGACATCCTTTCGTCTGGGAGATGCAAGACGAGCCTGCATTCAAGTCACTGCAGGGATATCCAGCCTTATTTCGAGTCAGGGAATCGCGGTGTCCATTCCACGTGAGGCCGCAAACTCAGGGTCCCTCTCACATACCTAGAGCTGAGAGAAGCCTCCTCTTGAGGTGCTTGTGGTAAGGTGGGATTCCTCTGGAGTCGAAGCCAGGGACTAACCTCTCATCTCGAGTTGATTTTTGGTCCACGGAGCTCTTTCGTGTTGCTACAGTAACCTCAGGATCCCTCTAGCCTTGAAACAGTGTTCTTGGGGTTTCTCTGGAGTGCCATCAAGGAAATCAAGGCTCCTTTCATGTGTGATGTGCAACACGGAATTGCTCTGCACGCAGTGCAGGGGAATCGGGCCTCATCTCGCGGTGAGGGGGAAGTGTCATGGTTTTTCTCGAGTTGCGGCGGGAACCTGGGGTATATTCTCGAGTTACGACGGGGATGGCCCTTCCACACACGTGTTTGTTCAGCGGCGTCAGGACTCCTGCCTAGTTGCGAGGGACACTCGGGATTCTCCTCGAGGCTTGGCAGGGCAATTGGGACGCCTCTCCAGATGAGGCGGGAGACGAAGTGTCCCTTTCCTCGTGCCACAGGAATCCTGGGACTCCTATCAAGTTTCACGAGGAGTCAGGCATCGTCTCCTTTGGAGGCACTGATCTCCGCGTACCTCTGGAGTTTCGAAAGGATGTGAGGCCTCCGGTGGCGTTGAGGTGGTTAACAAGGTCTTTCTCTGTGGTCTCCACAGGGTATTCAGACATCCTTTCGTCTGGGAGATGCAAGACGAGCCTGCATTCAAGTCACTGCAGGGATATCCGGCCTTATTTCGAGTCAGGGAATCGCGGTGTCCATTCCACGTGAGGCCGCAAACTCAGGGTCCCTCTCACATACCTAGAGCTGAGAGAAGCCTCCTCTTGAGGTGCTTGTGGAAAGGTGGGATTCCTCTGGAGTCGAAGCCAGGGACTAACCTCTCATCTCGAGTTGATTTTTGGTCGACGAAGCTCTTTCGTGTTGCTATAGTGAACTCAGGATCCCTCTAGCCTTGAAACAGTGTTCTTGGGTTTTCTCTGGAGTGCCATCAAGGAAATCATGGCTCCTTTCATGTGTGATGTGCAACACGGAATTGCTCTGCACGCAGTGCAGGGGAATCGGGCCTCATCTCGCGGCGAGGGGGAAGTCTCATGGTTTTTCTCGAGTTGCGGCGGGAAGCTGGGGTATATTCTCGAGTAACGACGGGGATGGCCCTTCCACACACGTGTTTGTTCAGCGACGTCAGGACTCCTGCCTAGTTGCGAGGGACAACTCGGGATTCTCCTCGAGGCTTGGCAGGGCAATTGGGACGCCTCTCCAGCTGAGGCGGGAGACCAAGGGTCCCTTTCCACGTGCCACAGGAATCCTGGGACTCCTATCAAGTTTCACGAGGAGTCAGGCATCGTCTCCTTTGGAGGCACTGATCTCCGCGTACCTCTGGAATTTTCAAAGCATGTGAGGCCTCCGGTCGCGACGAGGTGGGGAACTAGGTCTTTCTCCGTGGTCTAAACAGGGGATTCAGACATCCTTTCGTCTTGGGAGATGAAAGACGAGCCTGCATTCAAGTCACTGCAGGGATATCCGGCCTTATTTCGAGTCAGGGCATCGCGGTGTCCATTCCACTTGAGGCCGCAAACTCAGGGTCCCTCTCACATACCTAGAGCTGAGACAAGCCTCCTCTTGAGGTGCTTGTGGTAAGGTGGTATTCCTCTGGAGTCGAAGCCAGGGACAAACCTCTCATCTTGGGTTGATTTTTGGTCCATGGAGCTCTTTCATGTTGCTACAGTGACCTCAGAATCCCTCTAGCCTTGAAACAGTGTTCTTGGGTTTTCTCTGGAGTGCCATCAAGGAAATCACGGCTCCTTTCATGTGTGTTGTGCAACACGGAATTGCTCTGCATGCAGTGCAGGGGAATCGGGCCTCATCTCGCTGCGAGGGGGAAGTGTCATGGTTTTTCTCGAGTTGCGGCGGGAACCTGGGGTATATTCTCGAGTTACGACGGGGATGGCCCTTCCACACACGTGTTTGTTCAGCGGCGTCAGGACTCCTGCCTAGTTGCGAGGGACACTCGGGATTCTCCTCGAGGCTTGGCAGGGCAATTGGGATGCCTCTCCAGCTGAGGCGGGAGACCAAGGGTCCCTTTCCTCGTGCCACAGGAATCCTGGGACTCCTATCAAGTTTCAGGAGGAGTCAGGCATCGTCTCCTTTGGAGGCACTGATCTCCGCGTACCTCTGGAGTTTCCAAAGGATGTGAGGCCTCCAGTGGCGTTGAGGTGGTTAACAAGGTCTTTCTCTGTGGTCTCCACAGGGGATTCAGACATCCTTTCGTCTGGGAGATGCAAGACGAGCCTGCATTCAAGTCACTGCAGGGATATCCAGCCTTATTTCGAGTCAGGGAATCGCGGTGTCCATTCCACGTGAGGCCGCAAACTCAGGGTCCCTCTCACATACCTAGAGCTGAGAGAAGCCTCCTCTTGAGGTGCTTGTGGTAAGGTGGGATTCCTCTGGAGTCGAAGCCAGGGACTAACCTCTCATCTCGAGTTGATTTTTGGTCCACGGAGCTCTTTCGTGTTGCTACAGTAACCTCAGGATCCCTCTAGCCTTGAAACAGTGTTCTTGGGGTTTCTCTGGAGTGCCATCAAGGAAATCAAGGCTCCTTTCATGTGTGATGTGCAACACGGAATTGCTCTGCATGCAGTGCAGAGGAAACGGGACTCATCTCGCGGCGAGAGGGAAGTCTCATGCTTATTTTCGAGTTGCGGCGGGAACCTGGGGTATATTCTCGAGTTACGACGGGGATGGCCCTTCCACACACGTGTTTGTTCAGCGACGTCAGGACTCCTGCCTAGTTTCGAGGGACAACTCGGGATTCTCCTCGAGGCTTGGCAGGGCAATTGGGACGCCTCTCCAGCTGAGGTGGGAGACCAATGGTCCCTTTCCACGTGCCACAGGAATCCTGGGACTCCTATCAAGTTTCACGAGGAGTCAGGCATCGTCTCCTTTGGTGGTCCTGACTCCGCGTACCTCTGGAGTTTTCAAAGAATGTGAGAGCTCCGGTCGCGATGGAGTGGGGAACTAGGTGTTTCTCTGTGGTCTCCACAGGGGACTCAGACATCCTTTCGTCTTGGGAGATGCAAGACGAGCCTGCATTTAAGTCACTGCAGGGATGTCCGGCCTTGTTTCGAGTCAGGGTATCGCGGTGTCCATTCCACGTGAGTCTGCAAACTCAGGGTCCCTCTCACATTCCTAGAGCTGAGAGAAGCCTCCTCTTGAGGTGCTTGTGGAAAGGTGGTATTCCTCTGGAGTCGAAGCCAGGGACTAACCTCTCATCTCGAGTTGATTTTTGGTCGACGGAGTTCTTTCGTGTTGCTACAGTGACGTCAGGATCCCTCTAGCCTTGAAACAGTGTTGTTGGTGTTTCTTTGGAGTACCATCAAGGAAATCAAGGCTCCATTCATGTGTGATGTGCAACACGGAATTGCTCTGCACGCAGTGCAGGGGAATCGGGCCTCATCTGGCGGCGAGGGGGAAGTCTCATGGTTTTTCTCGAGTTGCGGCGGGAACCTGGGGTATATTCTCGAGTTGCGACGGGGATGGCCCTTTCACACACGTGTTTGTTCAGCGACGTCAGGACTCCTGCCTAGTTGCGAGGGACAACTCGGGATTCTCCTCGAGGCTTGGCAGGGCAATTGGGACGCCTCTCCAGCTGAGGCGGGAGACCAAGAGTCCCTTTCCACGTGCCACAGGAATCCTGGGACTCCTATCAAGTTTCTCGAGGAGTCAGGCATTGTTTCCTTTGGAGGCACTGATCTCCGCGTACCTCTGGAGTTTTCAAAGGATGTGAGGCTTCCGGTCGCGATGAGGTGGGGAACTAGGTCTTTCTCTGTGGTCTCCAAAGTGGATTCAGACATCCTTTCGTCTTGGGAGATGCAAGACGAGCCTGCATTCAAGTCACTGCAGGGATACCCGGCCTTATTTCGAGTCAGGGCATCGCGGTGTGCATTCCACGTGAGGCCGCAAACTCAGGGTGCCGCTCACATACCAAGAGCTGAGAGAAGCCTCCTCTTGAGGTGCTTGTGGTAAGTTGGTATCCCTCTGGAGTTTAATCCATGGACTAACCTCTCATCTCGAGTTGATTTTTGGTCCACGGAGCTCTTTCGTGTTGCTATAGTGACCTCAGGATCCCTCTAGCCTTGAAACAGTGTTCTTGGGTTTTCTCTGGAGTGCCAACAAGGAAATCATGGCTCCTTTCATGTGTGATGTGCAACACGGAATTGCTCTGCACGCAGTGCAGGGGAATCGGGCCTCATCTCGCGGCGAGGGGGAAGCCTCATGGTTTTTCTCGAGTTGCGGCGGGAACCTGGGGTATATTCTCGAGTTGCGACGGGGATGGCCCTTCCACACACGTGTTTGTTCAGCGACATCAGGACTTCTGCCTAGTTGCGAGGGACAACTCGGGATTCTCCTCGAGGCTTGGCAGGGCAATTGGGACGCCTCTCCAGCTGAGGCGGGAGACCAAGGGTCCCTTTCCACGTGCCACAGGAATCCTGGGACTCCTATCAAGTTTCACGAGGAGTCAGGCATCGTCTCCTTTGGAGGCACTGATCTCCGCGTACCTCTGGAGTTTTCAAAGCATGTGAGGCTTCCGGTCGCGACGAGGTGGGGAACTAGGTCTTTCTCTGTGGTCTCCACAGGGGATTGAGACATCCTTTCGTCTTGGGAGGTGCAAGAGGAGCCGGCATTCAAGTCACTGCAGGGATATCCGGCCTTATTTCGAGTCAGGGCATCCCCTTGTCCATTCCACTTGAGGCCGCAAACTCAGGGTCCCTCTCACATACCTAGAGCTGAGAGAAGCCTCCTCTTGAGGTGCTTGTGGTAAGGTGGTATTCCTCTGGAGTCGAAGCCAGGGACAAACCTCTCATCTTGGGTTGATTTTTGGTCCACGGAGCTCTTTCATGTTGCTACAGTGACCTCAGAATCCCTCTAGCCTTGAAACAGTGTTCTTGGGTTTTCTCTGGAGTGCCATCAAGGAAATCAAGGCTAATTTCATGTGTGATGTGCAACACGGAATTGCTCTGCACGCAGTGCAGGGGAATCGGGCCTCATCTCGCGGCGAGGGGGAAGTCTCATGGTTTTTCTCGAGTTGCGGCGGGAACCTGGGGTATATTCTCCAGTTACGACGGGGATGGCCCTTCCACACACGTGTTTTTTCAGCGACATAAGGACTCCTGCCTAGTTCCGAGGCACAACTCGGGATTCTCCTCGAGGCTTGGCAGGGCAATTGGGACACCTTCCCAGCTGAGGCGGGAGACCAAGGGTCCCTTTCCACGTGCCACACGAATCCTCGGACTCCTATCAAGTTTCATGAGGAGTCAGGCATCGTCTCCTTTGGAGGCACTGATCTCCGCGTACCTCTGGAGTTTTCATAGGATGTGAGGACTCCGGTCGCGATGAGGTGGGGAACTAGTTCTTTCTCTGTGGTCTCCACAGGGGATTCAGACATCCTTTCCTCTTGGGAGATGCAAGACGAGCCTGCATTCAAGTCACTGCAGGGATATCCGGCCTTATTTCGAGTCAGGGCATCCCCTTGTCCATTCCACTTGAGGCCGCAAACTCAGGGTCCCTCTCACATACCTAGAGCTGAGACAAGCCTCCTCTTGAGGTGCTTGTGGTAAGGTGGTATTCCTCTGGAGTCGAAGCCAGGGACAAACCTCTCATCTTCGGTTGATTTTTGGTCCATGGAGCTCTTTCATGTTGCTACAGTGACCTCAGAATCCCTCTAGCCTTGAAACAGTGTTCTTGGGTTTTCTCTGGAGTGCCATCAAGGAAATCACGGCTCCTTTCATGTGTGTTGTGCAACACGGAATTGCTCTGCATGCAGTGCAGGGGAATCGGGCCTCATCTCGCGGCGAGGGGGAAGTGTCATGGTTTTTCTCGAGTTGCGGCGGGAACCTGGGGTATATTCTCGAGTTACGACGGGGATGGCCCTTCCACACACGTGTTTGTTCAGCGATGTCAGGACTCCTGCCTAGTTGCGAGGGACAACTCGGGATTCTCCTCGAGGCTTGGCAGGGCAATTGGGATGCCTCTCCAGCTGAGGCGGGAGACCAAGGGTCCCTTTCCTCGTGCCACAGGAATCCTGGGACTCCTATCAAGTTTCAGGAGGAGTCAGGCATCGTCTCCTTTGGAGGCACTGATCTCCGCGTACCTCTGGAGTTTCCAAAGAATGTGAGGCCTCCAGTGGCGTTGAGGTGGTTAACAAGGTCTTTCTCTGTGGTCTCCACAGGGGATTCAGACATCCTTTCGTCTGGGAGATGCAAGACGAGCCTGCATTCAAGTCACTGCAGGGATATCCAGCCTTATTTCGAGTCAGGGAATCGCGGTGTCCATTCCACGTGAGGCCGCAAACTCAGGGTCCCTCTCACATACCTAGCGCTGAGAGAAGCCTCCTCTTGAGGTGCTTGTGGTAAGGTGGGATTCCTCTGGAGTCGAAGCCAGGGACTAACCTCTCATCTCGAGTTGATTTTTGGTCCACGGAGCTCTTTCGTGTTGCTACAGTAACCTCAGGATCCCTCTAGCCTTGAAACAGTGTTCTTGGGGTTTCTCTGGAGTGCCATCAAGGAAATCAAGGCTCCTTTCATGTGTGATGTGCAACACGGAATTGCTCTGCATGCAGTGTAGAGGAAACGTGCCTCATCTCGCGGCGAGAGGGAAGTCTCATGCTTATTTTCGAGTTGCGGCGGGAACCTGGGGTATATTCTCGAGTTACGACGGGGATGGCCCTTCCACACACGTGTTTGTTCAGCGACGTCAGGACTCCTGCCTAGTTTCGAGGGACAACTCGGGATTCTCCTCGAGGCTTGGCAGGGCAATTGGGACGCCTCTCCAGCTGAGGTGGGAGACCAATGGTCCCTTTCCACGTGCCACAGGAATCCTGGGACTCCTATCAAGTTTCACGAGGAGTCAGGCATCGTCTCCTTTGGTGGCCCTGACTCCGCGTACCTCTGGAGTTTTCAAAGAATGTGAGAGCTCCGGTCGCGATGGGGTGGGGAACTAGGTGTTTCTCTGTGGTCTCCACAGGGGACTCAGACATCCTTTCGTCTTGGGAGATGCAAGACGAGCCTGCATTTAAGTCACTGCAGGGATGTCCGGCCTTGTTTCGAGTCAGGGTATCGCGGTGTCCATTCCACGTGAGGCCGCAAACTCAGGGTCCCTCTCACATTCCTAGAGCTGAGAGAAGCCTCCTCTTGAGGTGCTTGTGGTAAGGTGGTATTCCTCTGGAGTCGAAGCCAGGGACTAACCTCTCATCTCGAGTTGATTTTTGGTCGACGGAGTTCTTTCGTGTTGCTACAGTGACCTCAGGATCCCTCTAGCCTTGAAACAGTGTTTTTGGTGTTTCTTTGGAGTACCATCAAGGAAATCAAGGCTCCATTCATGTGTGATGTGCAACACGGAATTGCTCTGCACGCAGTGCAGGGGAATCGGGCCTCATCTCGCGGCGAGGGGGAAGTCTCATGGTTTTTCTCGAGTTGCGGCGGGAACCTGGGGTATATTCTCGAGTTGCGACGGGGATGGCCCTTTCACACACGTGTTTGTTCAGCGACGTCAGGACTCCTGCCTAGTTTCGAGGGACAACTCGGGATTCTCCTCGAGGCTTGGCAGGGCAATTGGGACGCCTCTCCAGCTGAGGCGGGAGACCAAGGGTCCCTTTCCATGTGCCACAGGAATCCTGGGACTCCTATCAAGTTTCACGAGGAGTCAGGCATCGTCTCCTTTGGAGGCACTGATCTCCGCGTACCTCTGGAGTTTTCAAAGGATGTGAGGACTCCGGTCGCGACGAGGTGGGGAACTAGGTCTTTCTCTGTGGTCTCCACAGGGGATTCAGACATCCTTTCGTCTTGGGAGATGCAAGACGAGCCTGCATTCAAGTCACTGCAGGGATATCCGGCCTTATTTCGAGTCAGGGCATCGCGGTGTCCATTCCACGTGAGGCCGCCAACTCAGGGTCCCGCTCACATACATAGAGCTGAGAGAAGCCTCCTCTTGAGGTGCTTGTGGTAAGGTGGGATTCCTCTGGAGTCGAAGCCAGGGACTAACCTCTCATCTCGAGTTGATTTTTGGTCCTCGGAGCTCTTTCGTGTTGCTACAGTGACCCCACTATACCTCTAGCCTTGAAACAGTGTTCTTGGGGTTTCTCTGGAGTGCCATCAAGGAAATCACGGCTCCTTTCATGTGTGTTGTGCAACACGGAATTGCTCTGCACGCAGTGCAGGGGAATCGGGCCTCATCTCGCGGTGAGGGGGAAGTGTCATGGTTTTTCTCGAGTTGCGGCGGGAACCTGGGGTATATTCTCGAGTTACGACGGGGATGGCCCTTCCACACACGTGTTTGTTCAGCGGCGTCAGGACTCCTGCCTAGTTGCGAGGGACACTCGGGATTCTCCTCGAGGCTTGGCAGGGCAATTGGGACGCCTCTCCAGATGAGGCGGGAGACGAAGTGTCCCTTTCCTAGTGCCACAGGAATCCTGGGACTCCTATCAAGTTTCACGAGGAGTCAGGCATCGTCTCCTTTGGAGGCACTGATCTCCGCGTACCTCTGGAGTTTCGAAAGGATGTGAGGCCTCCGGTGGCGTTGAGGTGGTTAACAAGGTCTTTCTCTGTGGTCTCCACAGGGTATTCAGACATCCTTTCGTCTGGGAGATGCAAGACGAGCCTGCATTCAAGTCACTGCAGGGATATCCGGCCTTATTTCGAGTCAGGGAATCGCGGTGTCCATTCCACGTGAGGCCGCAAACTCAGGGTCCCTCTCACATACCTAGAGCTGAGAGAAGCCTCCTCTTGAGGTGCTTGTGGAAAGGTGGGATTCCTCTGGAGTCGAAGCCAGGGACTAACCTCTCATCTCGAGTTGATTTTTGGTCGACGAAGCTCTTTCGTGTTGCTATAGTGAACTCAGGATCCCTCTAGCCTTGAAACAGTGTTCTTGGGTTTTCTCTGGAGTGCCATCAAGGAAATCATGGCTCCTTTCATGTGTGATGTGCAACACGGAATTGCTCTGCACGCAGTGCAGGGGAATCGGGCCTCATCTCGCGGCGAGGGGGAAGTCTCATGGTTTTTCTCGAGTTGCAGCGGGAACCTGCGGTATATTCTCGAGTAACGACGGGGATGGCCCTTCCACACACGTGTTTGTTCAGCGACGTCAGGACTCCTGCCTAGTTGTGAGGGACAACTCGGGATTCTCCTCGAGGCTTGGCAGGGCAATTGGGATGCCTCTCCAGCTGAGGCGGGAGACCAAGGGTCCCTTTCCACGTGCCACAGGAATCCTGGGACTCCTATCAAGTTTCACGAGGAGTCAGGCATCGTCTCCTTTGGAGGCACTGATCTCCGCGTACCTCTTGAGTTTTCAAAGGATGTGAGGACTCCGGTCGCGACGAGGTGGGGAACTAGGTCTTTCTCTGTGGTCTCCACAGGGGATTCAGACATCCTTTCGTCTTGGGAGATGCAAGACGAGCCTGCATTCAAGTCACTGCAGGGATATCCGGCCTTATTTCGAGTCAGGGCATCGCGGTGTCCATTCCACGTGAGGCCGCCAACTCAGGGTCCCGCTCACATACATAGAGCTGAGAGAAGCCTCCTCTTGAGGTGCTTGTGGTAAGGTGGGATTCCTCTGGAGTCGAAGCCAGGGACTAACCTCTCATCTCGAGTTGATTTTTGGTCCTCGGAGCTCTTTCGTGTTGCTACAGTGACCTCACTATACCTCTAGCCTTGAAACAGTGTTCTTGGGGTTTCTCTGGAGTGCCATCAAGGAAATCACGGCTCCTTTCATGTGTGTTGTGCAACACGGAATTGCTCTGCACGCAGTGCAGGGGAATCGGGCCTCATCTCGCGGTGAGGGGGAAGTGTCATGGTTTTTCTCGAGTTGCGGCGGGAACCTGGGGTATATTCTCGAGTTACGACGGGGATGGCCCTTCCACACACGTGTTTGTTCAGCGGCGTCAGGACTCCTGCCTAGTTGCGAGGGACACTCGGGATTCTCCTCGAGGCTTGGCAGGGCAATTGGGACGCCTCTCCAGATGAGGCGGGAGACGAAGTGTCCCTTTTCTCGTGCCACAGGAATCCTGGGACTCCTATCAAGTTTCACGAGGAGTCAGGCATCGTCTCCTTTGGAGGCACTGATCTCCGCGTACCTCTGGAGTTTCGAAAGGATGTGAGGCCTCCGGTGGCGTTGAGGTGGTTAACAAGGTCTTTCTCTGTGGTCTCCACAGGGTATTCAGACATCCTTTCGTCTGGGAGATGCAAGACGAGCCTGCATTCAAGTCACTGCAGGGATATCCAGCCTTATTTCGAGTCAGGGAATCGCGGTGTCCATTCCACGTGAGGCCGCAAACTCAGGGTCCCTCTCACATACCTAGAGCTGAGAGAAGCCTCCTCTTGAGGTGCTTGTGGAAAGGTGGGATTCCTCTGGAGTCGAAGCCAGGGACTAACCTCTCATCTCGAGTTGATTTTTGGTCGACGAAGCTCTTTCGTGTTGCTATAGTGAACTCAGGATTCCTCTAGCCTTGAAACAGTGTTCTTGGGTTTTCTCTGGAGTGCCATCAAGGAAATCATGGCTCCTTTCATGTGTGATGTGCAACACGGAATTGCTCTGCACGCAGTGCAGGGGAATCGGGCCTCATCTCGCGGCGAGGGGGAAGTCTCATGGTTTTTCTCGAGTTGCGGCGGGAAGCTGGGGTATATTCTCGAGTAACGACGGGGATGGCCCTTCCACACACGTGTTTGTTCAGCGACGTCAGGACTCCTGCCTAGTTGTGAGGGACAACTCGGGATTCTCCTCGAGGCTTGGCAGGGCAATTGGGATGCCTCTCCAGCTGAGGCGGGAGACCAAGGGTCCCTTTCCACGTGCCACAGGAATCCTGGGACTCCTATCAAGTTTCACGAGGAGTCAGGCATCGTCTCCTTTGGAGGCACTGATCTCCGCGTACCTCTGGAATTTTCAAAGCATGTGAGGCCTCCGGTCGCGACGAGGTGGGGAACTAGGTCTTTCTCCGTGGTCTAAACAGGGGATTCAGACATCCTTTCGTCTTGGGAGATGCAAGACGAGCCTGCACTCAAGTCACTGCAGGGATATCCGGCCTTATTTCGAGTCAGGGAATCGCGGTGTCCATTCCACGTGAGGCCGCAAACTCAGGGTCCCTCTCACATACCTAGAGCTGAGAGAAGCCTCCTCTTTAGGTGCTTGTGGTAAGCTGGCATTCCTCTGGAGTCGATGCCAGGGACTAACCTCTCATCTCGAGTTGATTCTTGGTCCACGGAGCTCTTTCATGTTGCTACTGTGACCTCAGGATCCCTCTAGCCTTGAAACAGTGTTGTTGGTGTTTCTTTGGAGTACCATCAAGGAAATCAAGGCTCCATTCATGTGTGATGTGCAACACGGAATTGCTCTGCACGCAGTGCAGGGGAATCGGGCCTCATCTCGCGGCGAAGGGGAAGTCTCATGGTTTTTCTCGAGTTGCGGTGGGAACCTGGAGTATATTCTCGAGTTGCGACGGGGATGGCCCTTTCACACACGTGTTTGTTCAGCGACGTCAGGACTCCTGCCTAGTTTCGAGGGACAACTCGGGATTCTCCTCGAGGCTTGGCAGGGCAATTGGGACGCCTCTCCAGCTGAGGCGGGAGACCAAGAGTCCCTTTCCACGTGCCACAGGAATCCTGGGACTCCTATCAAGTTTCTCGAGGAGTCAGGCATTGTTTCCTTTGGAGGCACTGATCTCCGCGTACCTCTGGAGTTTTCAAAGGATGTGAGGCTTCCGGTCGCGATGAGGTGGGGAACTAGGGCTTTCTCTGTGGTCTCCAAAGTGGATTCAGACATCCTTTCGTCTTGGGAGATGCAAGACGAGCCTGCATTCAAGTCACTGCAGGGATACCCGGCCTTATTTCGAGTCAGGGCATCGCGGTGTGCATTCCACGTGAGGCCGCAAACTCAGGGTGCCGCTCACATACCAAGAGCTGAGAGAAGCCTCCTCTTGAGGTGTTTGTGGTAAGGTGGTATCCCTCTGGAGTTTAATCCATGGACTAACCTCTCATCTTGAGTTGATTTTTAGTCCACAGAGCTCTTTCGTGTTGGTACAGTGACCTCAGGATCCCTCTAGCCTTGAAACAGTGTTCTTGGGGTTTCTCTGGAGTGCCATCAAGGAAATCAAGGCTCCTTTCATGTGTGATGTGCAACACGGAATTGCTCTGCTCGCAGTGCAGGGGAATCGGGCCTCATCTCGCGGCGAGGGGGAAGTCTCATGGTTTTTCTCGAGTTGCGGCGGGAACCTGGGGTATATTCTCGAGTTAGAACGGGGATGGCCCTTCCACACACGTGTTTGTTCAGCGACGTCAGGACTCCTGCCTAGTTGCGAGGGACAACTCGGGATTCTCCTCGAGGCTTGGCAGGGCAATTGGGACGCCTCTCCAGATGAGGCGGGAGACCAAGGGTCCCTTTCCACGTGCCACAGGAATCCTGGGACTTCTATCAAGTTTCACGAGGAGTCAGGCATCGTCTCCTTTGGAGGCACTGATCTCCGCGTACCTCTGGAGTTTTCAAAGGAGGTGAGGCCTCCGGTCGCGATGAGGTGGGGAACTAGGTCTTTCTCTGTGGTCTCCACAGGGGATTCAGACATCCTTTCGTCTTGGGAGATGCAAGACGAGCCTGCATTCAAGTCACTGCAGGGATATCCGGCCTTATTTCGAGTCAGGGCATCGCGGTGTCCATTCCACGTGAGGCCGCAAACTCCTTGTCCCGCTCACATACCAAGAGCTGAGAGAAGCCTCCTCTTGAGGTGCTTGTGGTAAGGTGGTATTCCTCTGGAGTCGAAGCCAGGGACTAACCTCTCATCTCGAGGTGATTTTTGGTCCACGGAGCTCTTTCGTGTTGCTATAGTGATCTCAGGATCCCTGTAGCCTTGAAACAGTGTTCTTGGGGTTGCTATGGAGTGCCATCAAGGAAATCAAGGGTCCTTTCATGTGTGATGTGCAACACGGAATTGCTCTGCACACAGTGCAGGGGAATCGGGCCTCATCTCGCGGCAAGGGGGAAGTCTCATGGTTTTTCTCGAGTTGCAGCCGGAACCTGCGGTATATTCTCGAGTAACGACGGGGATGGCCCTTCCACACACGTGTTTGTTCAGCGACGTCAGGACTCCTGCCTAGTTGCGAGGGACACTCGGGATTCTCCTCGAGGCTTGGCAGGGCAATTGGGACGCCTCTCCAGATGAGGCGGGAGACGAAGTGTCCCTTTCCTCGTGCCACAGGAATCCTGGGACTCCTATCAAGTTTCACGAGGAGTCAGGCATCGTCTCCTTTGGAGGCACTGATCTCCGCGTACCTCTGGAGTTTCGAAAGGATGTGAGGCCTCCGGTGGCATTGAGGTGGTTAACAAGGTCTTTCTCTGTGGTCTCCACAGGGTATTCAGACATCCTTTCGTCTGGGAGATGCAAGACGAGCCTGCATTCAAGTCACTGCAGGGATATCCGGCCTTATTTCGAGTCAGGGAATCGCGGTGTCCATTCCACGTGAGGCCGCAAACTCAGGGTCCCTCTCACATACCTAGAGCTGAGAGAAGCCTCCTCTTGAGGTGCTTGTGGAAAGGTGGGATTCCTCTGGAGTCGAAGCCAGGGACTAACCTCTCATCTCGAGTTGATTTTTGGTCGACGAAGCTCTTTCGTGTTGCTATAGTGAACTCAGGATCCCTCTAGCCTTGAAACAGTGTTCTTGGGTTTTCTCTGGAGTGCCATCAAGGAAATCATGGCTCCTTTCATGTGTGATGTGCAACACGGAATTGCTCTGCACGCAGTGCAGGGGAATCGGGCCTCATCTCGCGGCGAGGGGGAAGTCTCATGGTTTTTCTCGAGTTGCGGCGGGAAGCTGGGGTATATTCTCGAGTAACGACGGGGATGGCCCTTCCACACACGTGTTTGTTCAGCGACGTCAGGACTCCTGCCTAGTTGTGAGGGACAACTCGGGATTCTCCTCGAGGCTTGGCAGGGCAATTGGGATGCCTCTCCAGCTGAGGCGGGAGACCAAGGGTCCCTTTCCACATGCCACAGGAATCCTGGGACTCCTATCAAGTTTCACGAGGAGTCAGGCATCGTCTCCTTTGGAGGCACTGATCTCCGCGTACCTCTGGAATTTTCAAAGCATGTGAGGCCTCCGGTCGCGACGAGGTGGGGAACTAGGTCTTTCTCCGTGGTCTAAACAGGGGATTCAGACATCCTTTCGTCTTGGGAGATGCATGACGAGCCTGCACTCAAGTCACTGCAGGGATATCCGGCCTTATTTCGAGTCAGGGCATCCCCTTGTCTATTCCACTTGAGGCCGCAAACTCAGGGTCCCTCTCACATACCTAGAGCTGAGAGAAGCCTCCTCTTGAGGTGCTTGTGGAAAGGTGGGATTCCTCTGGAGTCGAAGCCAGGGACTAACCTCTCATCTCGAGTTGATTTTTGGTCGACGAAGCTCTTTCGTGTTGCTATAGTGAACTCAGGATCCCTCTAGCCTTGAAACAGTGTTCTTGGGTTTTCTCTGGAGTGCCATCAAGGAAATCATGGCTCCTTTCATGTGTGATGTGCATCACGGAATTGCTCTGCATACAGTGCAGGGGAATCGGGCCTCATCTCGCGGCGAGGGGGAAGTCTCATGGTTTTTCTCGAGGTGCGGCGGGAACCTGGGGTATATTCTCGAGTTACGACGGGGATGGCCCTTCCACACACGTGTTTGTTCAGCGACGTCAGGACTCCTGCCTAGTTGCGAGGGACAGTTCGGGATTCTCCTCGAGGCTTGGCAGGGCAATTGGGACGCCTCTCCAGCTGAGGCGGGAGACCAAGGGTCCCTTTCCACGTGCCACAGGAATCCTGGGACTCCTATCAAGTTTCACGAGGAGTCAGGCATCGTCTCCTTTGGAGGAACTGATCTCCGCGTACCTCTGGAGTTTTCAAAGGATGTGAGGCCTCCGGTCGCGATGATGTGGGGAACTAGGTCTTTCTCTGTGGTCTCCACATGGGATTCAGACATCCTTTCGTCTTGGGAGATGCAAGACGAGCCTGCATTCAAGTCACTGCAGGGATATCCGGCCTTATTTCAAGTCAGGGCATCGCGGTGTCCATTCCACTTGAGGCAGCAAAATCAGGATCCGTCTCACATACCTAGAGCTGAGAGAAGCTTCCTCTTGAGGTGCTTGTGGTAAGGTGGTATTCCTCTGGAGTCGAAGCCAGGGACTTACCTCTCATCTCGAGTTGATTCTTGGTCCACGGAGCTCTTTCGTGTTGCTACAGTGACGCCAGGATCCCTCTAGCCTTGAAACAGTGTTCTTGGGATTTCTCCGGAGTGCCATCAAGGAAATCAATGCTCCTTTCCTGTGTGATGTGCAGCACGGAATTGCTCTGCACACAGTGCAGGGGAATCGGGCCTCATCTCGCGGCGAGGGGGAAGTCTCATGGTTTTTCTCGAGGTGCGGCGGGAACCTGGGGTATATTCTCGAGTTACGACGGGGATGACCCTTCCACACACGTGTTTGTTTAGCAACGTCAGGACTCCTGCCTAGTTGCGAGGGACAACTCGGGATTCTCCTCGAGGCTTGGCAGGGCAATTGGGACGCCTCTCCAGCTGAGGCGGGAGACCAAGGGTCCCTTTCCACGTGCCACAGGAATCCTGGGACTCCTATCAAGTTTCTCGAGGAGTCAGGCATCATCTCCTTTGAAGGCACTGATCTCCGCATACCTCTGGAGTTTTCAAAGGAAATGAGGCCTCAGGTCGTGATGAGGTGGGGAACTAGGTCTTTCTCTGTGGTCTCCACAGGGGATTCAGACATCCTTTCGTCTTGGGAGATGCAAGACGAGCCTGCATTCAAGTCACTGCAGGGATATCCGGCCTTATTTCGAGTCAGGGAATCGCGGTGTACATTCCACTTGAGGCCGCAAACTCAGGGTCCCTCTCACATACCTAGAGCTGAGAGAAGCCTCCTCTTGAGGTGCTTGTGGTAAGGTGGTATTCTTCTTTAGTCGAAGCCAGGGACTAAACTCTCATCTCGAGTAGATTCTTGGTCCACGGAGCTCTTTCGTGTTGCTACAGTGACCTCAGGATCCCTCTAGCCTTGAAACAGTGTTCTTGGATTTTCTCTGGAGTGCCATCAAGGAAATCAAGGCTCCTTTCATATGTGATATGCATCACGGAATTGCTCTGCATGCAGTGCAGGGGAATCGGGGCTCATCTCGCGGCGAGGGGAAGTCTCATCGTTTTTCTCGGGTTGCGGCGGGAACCTGGGGTATATTCTCGAGTTAGGACGGGGATGGCCCTTCCACACACGTGTTTGTTCAGCGACGTCAGGACTCCTGCCTAGTTGAGAGGGACAACTCGGGATTCTCCTCGAGGCTTGGCAGGGCAATTGGGACGCCTCTCCAGCTGAGGCGGGAGACCAAGTGTCCCTTTCCACGTGCCACAGGAATCCTGGGACTCCTATCTAGTTTCACGAGGAGTCAGGCATTGTTTCCTTTGGAGGCATTGATCTCCGCGTACCTCTGGAGTTTTCAAAGGATGTGAGGCCTCCGGTCGTGATGAGGTGGGGAACTAGGTCTTTCTCTGTGGTCTCCAAAGTGGATTCAGACATCCTTTCATCTTGGGAGATGCAAGACGAGCCTGCACTCAAGTCACTGCAGGGATATCCCTGCTTATTTCGAGTCAGGGCATCGCGGTTTCCATTCCATGTGAGGCCGCAAACTCAGGGTCCCTCTCACATACCTAGAGCTGAGAGAAGGCTCCTCTTGAGGTGCTTGTGGTAAGGTGGTATTCCTCTGGAGTCAAAGCCAGGGACTAACCTCTCATCTCGAGTTGATTTTTGGTCCACGGAGCTCTTTCTTATTGCTACAGTGACCTCAGGATCCCTCTAGCCTTGAAACAGTGTTCTTGGGGTTTCTCGGGAGTGCCATCAAGGAAATCAAGGCTCCTTTCATGTGTGATGTGCAACACGGAATTTCTCTGCACGCAGTGAAGGGGAATCGGGCCTCATCTCGCGGCGAGGGGGAAGTCTCATGGTTTTTCTCGAGTTGCGGCGGTAACCTGGGGTATATTCTCGAGTTACGACGGGGATGGCCCTTCCACACACGTGTTTGTTCAGCGACGTCAGGACTCCTGCCTAGTTGCGAGTGAGAGTTCGGGATTCTTCTCGAGGCTTGGCAGGGCAATTGGGACGCCTCTCCAGCTGAGGCGGTGGACAAAGTGTCCCTATCCACGTGCCACAGGAATCCTGGGTCTCCTATCAAGTTTCACGAGGAGTCAGGCATTGTCTCCTTTGGAGGCACTGATCTCCGCGTACCTCTGGAGTTTTCAAAGGATGTGAGACCTCCGGTCGCGATGAGCTGGGGAACTAGGTCTTTCTCTGTGGTCTCCACAGGGGATTCAGACATCCTTTCGTCTTGGGAGATGCAAGACGAGCCTGCATTCAAGTCACTGCAGGGATATCCGGCCTTATTTCGAGTCAGGGCATCGCGGTGTACATTCCACTTGAGGCCGCAAACTCAGGGTCCCTCTCACATACCTAGAGCTGAGAGAAGCCTCCTCTTGAGGTGCTTGTGATAAGGTGGTATTCATCTGGAGTCGAAGCCAGGGACTAACCTCTCATCTCGAGTTGATTCTTGGTCCACGGAGCTCTTTCGTGTTGCTACAGTGACGTCAGCATCCCTCTAGCCTTGAAACAGTGTTCTTGGGGTTTCTCTGGAGTGCCATCAAGGAAATCAACGCTCCTTTCATGTGTGATGTGCAGCACGGAATTGCTCTGCACGCAGTGCAGGGGAATCGGGCTTCATCTCGCGGCGAGGTGGAAGTCTCATGGTTTTTCTCGAGTTATGGCGGGAACCTGGGGTATATTCTCGAGTTACGATGGGGATGGCCCTTCCACACACGTGTTTGTTCAGCGACGTCAGGACTCCTGCCTAGTTGCGATAGACAACTGGGGATTCTCCTCGAGGCTTGGCAGGGCAATTAGGACGCCTCTCCAGCTGAGGCGGGAGACCAAGGTTCCCTTTCCACGTGCCACAGGAATCCTGGGACTCCTATCAAGTTTTTCGAGGAGTCAGGCATCGTCTCCTTTGGAGGCAGTGATCTCCGCTTACCTCTGGAGTTTTCAAAGGATGTGAGGCCTCCGGTCGCGATGAGGTGGGGAACTAGGTCTTTCTCTGTGGTCTCCACAGGGGATTCAGACATCCTTTCGACTTGGGAGATGCAAGACGAGCCTGCATTCAAGTCACTGCAGGGATATCCAGCCTTATTTCGAGTCAGGTCATCGCGGTGTCCGTTTCACGTGAGGCCGCAAACTCAGGGTACCTTTCACATACCTAGAGCTGAGAGAAGCCTCCTCTTGAGGTGCTTGTGGTAAGGTGGTATTCCTCTGGAGTCGAAGCCAGGGCCTAACCTCTCATCTCGAGTTGATTCTTGGTCCACAGAGCTCTTTCGTGTTGCTACAGTGACCTCAGGATCCCTCTAGCCTTGAAACAGTGTTCTTGGGGTTTCTCTGGAGTGCCATCAAGGAAATCAAGGCTCCTTTCATGTGTGATGTGCAGAACGGAATTGCTCTGCATGCAGTGCAGGGGAATCGGGGCTCATCTCGCGGCGAGGGGGAAGTCTCATGGTTTTTCTCGAGTTGCGGCGGGAACTTGGGGTATATTCTCGAGTTACGACGGGGATGGCCCTTCCACACACGTGTTTGTTCAGCGACGTCAGGACTCCTGCCTAGTTGCGAGGGACAACTCGGGATTCTCCTCGAGACTTGGCAGGGCAATTGGGACGCCTCTCCAGCTGAGGCGGGAGACCAAGGGTCCCTTTCCACTTGCCACAGGAATCCTGGGACTCCTATCAAGTTTCACGAGGAGTCAGGCATCGTCTCATTTTGAGGCACTGATCTCCGCGTACCTCTGGAGTTTTCAAAGGATGTGAGGCCTACGGTCTCGATGAGGTGGGGAACTAGGTCTTTCTCTGTGGTCTCCACAGGGGATTCAGACATCCTTTCGTCTTGGGAGATGCAAGACGAGCCTGCATTCAAGTCACTGCAGGGATATCCGGCCTTATTTCAAGTCAGGGCATCGTGGTGTCAATTCCACGTGAGACCGCAAACTCAGGATCCCTGCCACATACGTAGAGCTGAGAGAAGCCTCCTCTTGAGGTGCTTGTGGTAATTTGGGATTCCTCTGGAGTCGAAGCCAGGGACTAACCTCTCATCTCGAGTTGATTTTTGGTCCACGGAGCTCTTTCGTGTTGCTACTGTGACCTCAGGATCCCTCTAGCCTTGAAACTGTGTTCTTGAGGTTTCTCTGGAGTGCCATCAAGGAAATCAAGACTCCTTTCATGTGTGATGTGCAACACGGAATAGCTCTGCACACAGTGCAGGGGAATCGGGCCTCATCTCGCGGCGAGGGGGAAGTCTCATGGTTTTTCTCGAGGTGCGGTGGGAACCTGGCGTATATGCTCGAGTTACGACGGGGAAGGCCCTTCCACACACGTGTTTGTTCAGCGACGTCAGGACTCCTGCCTAGTTCGAGGGACAACTCGGGATTCTCCTCGAGGTTGGCAGGGCAATTGGGATGCCTCTCCAGCTGAGGCGGGAGACCAAGGGTCCCTTTCCATGTGCCACAGCAATCTTGGGACTCCTATCAAGTTTCTCGAGGAGTCAGGCATCACCTCCTTTGAAGGCACTCATCTCCGCATACCTCTGGAGTTTTCAAAGAAAATGAGGCCTCCGGTCATGATGAGGTGAGGAACTAGGTCTTTCTCTGTGGTCTCCACAGGGGATTCAGACATCCTTTCGTCTTGGGAGACGCAAGACGAGCCTGCATTCAAGTCACTGCAGGGATATCCGACCTTATTTCGAGTCAGGGCATCGCGGTGTACATTCCACTTGAGGCCGCAAACTCAGGGTCTCTCTCACATACCTAGAGCTGAGAGAAGCCTCCTCTTGAGGTGCTTGTGGTAAGGTGGTATTCCTCTGGAGTCGAAGCCAGGGACTAACCTCTCATCTCGAGTTGATTCTTGGTCCACAGAGCCCTTTCGTGTTGCTACAGTGACCTCAGGATCTATCTAGCCTTGAAACAGTGTTCTTGGATTTTCTCTGGAGTGCCATCAAGGAAATCAAGGCTCCTTCCATGTGTGATGTGCAACACGGAATTGCTCTGCAAGCATTGCAGGGGAATCGGGCCTCATCTCGCGGCGAGGGGGAAGTCTCATGGTTTTTCTCGAGTTGCGGCGGGAACCTGGGGTATATTCTCGAGTTACGACGGGGATGGCCCTTCCACACACGTGTTTCTTCAGCGATGTCAGGACTCCTGCCTAGTTGCGAGGGACAACTCGGGATTCTCCTCGAGGCTTGGCAGGGCAATTGGGACGCCTCTCCAGCTGAGGCGGGAGACCAAGAGTCCCTTTCCACGTGCCACAGGAATCCTGGGACTCCTATCAAGTTTCTCGAGGAGTCAGGCATTGTTTCCTTTGGAGGCACTGATCTCCGCGTACCTCTGGAGTTTTCAAAGGAGGTGAGGCTTCCGGTCGCGATGAGGTGGGGAACTAGGTCTTTCTCTGTGGTCTCCAAAGTGGATTCAGACATCCTTTCGTCTTGGGAGATGCAAGACGAGCCTGCACTCAAGTCACTGCACGGATATCCCTGCTTATTTCGAGTCAGGGCATCGCGGTGTACATTCCACTTGAGGCAGCAAAATCAGGATCCGTCTCACATACCTAGAGCTGAGGGAAGCTTCCTCTTGAGGTGCTTGTGGTAAGGTGGTATTCCTCTGGAGTCGAAGCCAGGGACTAACCTCTCATCTCGAGTAGATTCTTGGTCCACGGAGCTCTTTCGTGTTGCTACAGTGACGTCAGGATCCCTCTAGCCTTGAAACAGTGTTCTTGGTTTTTCTCTGGAGTGCCATCAAGGAAATCAAGGCTCCTTTCATGTGTGATGTGCAGCACGGAATTGCTCTGCACGCAGTGCAGGGGAATCGGGCCTCATCTCGCGGCGAGGGGGAAGTCTCATGGTTTTTCTCGAGGTGCGGCGGGAACCTGGGGTATATTCTCGAGTTACGACGGGGATGGCCCTTCCACACACGTGTTTGTTCAGCGACGTCAGGACTCCTGCCTAGTTGCGAGGGACAACTCGGGATTCTCCTCGAGGCTTGGCAGGGCAATTGGGACGCCTCTCCAGCTGAGGCGGGAGACCAAGGGTCCCTTTCCACGTGCCACAGGAATCCTGGGACTCCTATCAAGTTTCTCGAGGAGTCAGGCATCATCTCCTTTGAAGGCACTGATCTCCACATACCTCTGGAGTTTTCAAAGGAAATGAGGCCTCAGGTCGTGATGAGGTGGGGAACTAGGTCTTTCTCTGTGGTCTCCATAGGGGATTCAGACATCCTTTCGTCTTGGGAGATGCAAGACGAGCCTGCATTCAAGTCACTGCAGGGATATCCGGCCTTATTTCGAGTCAGGGCATCGCGGTGTACATTCCACTTGAGGCCGCAAACTCAGGGTCCCTCTCACATACCTAGAGCTGAGAGAAGCCTCCTCTTGAGGTGCTTGTGGTAAGGTGGTATTCTTCTTTAGTCGAAGCCAGGGACTAAACTCTCATCTCGAGTAGATTCTTGGTCCACGGAGCTCTTTCGTGTTGCTACAGTGACCTCAGGATCCCTCTAGCCTTGAAACAGTGTTCTTGGGGTTTCTCTGGAGTGCCATCAAGGAAATCAATGCTCCTTTCATATGTGATGTGCATCACGGAATTGCTCTGCATGCAGTGCAGGGGAATCAGGGCTCATCTCGCGGCGAGGGGAAGTCTCATGGTTTTTCTCGGGTTGCGGCGGGAACCTGGGGTATATTCTCGAGTTACGACGGGGATGGCCCTTCCACACACGTGTTTGTTCAGCGACGTCAGGATTCCTGCCTAGTTGCGAGGGACAACTCGGGATTCTCCTCGAGGCTTGGCAGGGCAATTGGGACGCCTCTCCAGCTGAGGCGTTAGACCAAAGTGCCTTTCCACGTGCCACAATAATCCTGGGACTCCTATCAAGTTTCTCGAGGAGTCAGGCATCATCTCCGTTGGAGGCACAGATCTCCGCGTACCTCTGGAGTTTTCAAAGGATGTGAGGCCTCCGGTCGCGATGAGGTGGGGAACTAGGTCTTTCTCTGTGGTCTCCACAGGGGATTCAGGCATCCTTTCGTCTTGCGAGATGCAAGACAAGCCTGCATTCAAGTCACTACAGGGATATCTGGCCTTATTTCGACTCAGGGCATCGCGGTGTCCATTCCACTTGAGACCGCAAACTCAGGGTCCCTCTCACATACCTAGAGCTGAGAGAAGCCTCCTCTTGAGGTGCTTGTGGTAAGGTGGTATTCCTCTGGAGTCGAAGCCAGGGATTAACCTCTCATCTCGAGTTGATTCTTGGTCCACAGAGCCCTTTCGTGTTGCTACAGTGACCTCAGGATCTATCTAGCCTTGAAACAGTGTTCTTGGATTTTCTCTGGAGTGCCATCAAGGAAATCAAGGCTCCTTCCATGTGTGATGTGCAACACGGAATTGCTCTGCAAGCATTGCAGGGGAATCGGGCCTCATCTCGCGGCGAGGGGGAAGTCTCATGGTTTTTCTCGAGTTGCGGCGGGAACCTGGGGTATATTCTCGAGTTACGACGGGGATGGCCCTTCCACACACGTGTTTCTTCAGCGATGTCAGGACTCCTGCCTAGTTGCGAGGGACAACTCGGGATTCTCCTCGAGGCTTGGCAGGGCAATTGGGACGCCTCTCCAGCTGAGGCGGGAGACCAAGAGTCCCTTTCCACGTGCCACAGGAATCCTGGGACTCCTATCAAGTTTCTCGAGGAGTCAGGCATTGTTTCCTTTGGAGGCACTGATCTCCGCGTACCTCTGGAGTTTTCAAAGGAGGTGAGGCTTCCGGTCGCGATGAGGTGGGGAACTAGGTCTTTCTCTGTGGTCTCCAAAGTGGATTCAGACATCCTTTCGTCTTGGGAGATGCAAGACGAGCCTGCACTCAAGTCACTGCACGGATATCCCTGCTTATTTCGAGTCAGGGCATCGCGGTGTACATTCCACTTGAGGCAGCAAAATCAGGATCCGTCTCACATACCTAGAGCTGAGGGAAGCTTCCTCTTGAGGTGCTTGTGGTAAGGTGGTATTCCTCTGGAGTCGAAGCCAGGGACTAACCTCTCATCTCGAGTAGATTCTTGGTCCACGGAGCTCTTTCGTGTTGCTACAGTGACGTCAGGATCCCTCTAGCCTTGAAACAGTGTTCTTGTTTTTTCTCTGGAGTGCCATCAAGGAAATCAAGGCTCCTTTCATGTGTGATGTGCAGCACGGAATTGCTCTGCACGCAGTGCAGGGGAATCGGGCCTCATCTCGCGGCGAGGGGGAAGTCTCATGGTTTTTCTCGAGGTGCGGCGGGAACCTGGGGTATATTCTCGAGTTACGACGGGGATGGCCCTTCCACACACGTGTTTGTTCAGCGACGTCAGGACTCCTGCCTAGTTGCGAGGGACAACTCGGGATTCTCCTCGAGGCTTGGCAGGGCAATTGGGACGCCTCTCCAGCTGAGGCGGGAGACCAAGGGTCCCTTTCCACGTGCCACAGGAATCCTGGGACTCCTATCAAGTTTCTCGAGGAGTCAGGCATCATCTCCTTTGAAGGCACTGATCTCCACATACCTCTGGAGTTTTCAAAGGAAATGAGGCCTCAGGTCGTGATGAGGTGGGGAACTAGGTCTTTTTTTGTGGTCTCCATAGGGGATTCAGACATCCTTTCGTCTTGGGAGATGCAAGACGAGCCTGCATTCAAGTCACTGCAGGGATATCCGGCCTTATTTCGAGTCAGGGCATCGCGGTGTACATTCCACTTGAGGCCGCAAACTCAGCGTCCCTCTCACATACCTAGAGCTGAGAGAAGCCTCCTCTTAAGGTGCTTGTGGTAAGGTGGTATTCTTCTTTAGTCGAAGCCAGGGACTAAACTCTCATCTCGAGTAGATTCTTGGTCCACGGAGCTCTTTCGTGTTGCTACAGTGACCTCAGGATCCCTCTAGCCTTGAAACAGTGTTCTTGGGGTTTCTCTGGAGTGCCATCAAGGAAATCAATGCTCCTTTCATATGTGATGTGCATCACGGAATTGCTCTGCATGCAGTGCAGGGGAATCAGGGCTCATCTCGCGGCAAGGGGAAGTCTCATGGTTTTTCTCGGGTTGCGGCGGGAACCTGGGGTATATTCTCGAGTTACGACGGGGATGGCCCTTCCACACACGTGTTTGTTCAGCGACGTCAGGATTCCTGCCTAGTTGCGAGGGACAACTCGGGATTCTCCTCGAGGCTTGGCAGGGCAATTGGGACGCCTCTCCAGCTGAGGCGTTAGACCAAAGTCCCTTTCCACGTGCCACAATAATCCTGGGACTCCTATCAAGTTTCTCGAGGAGTCAGGCATCATCTCCGTTGGAGGCACAGATCTCCGCGTACCTCTGGAGTTTTCAAAGGATGTGAGGCCTCCGGTCGCGATGAGGTGGGGAACTAGGTCTTTCTCTGTGGTCTCCACAGGGGATTCAGACATCCTTTCGTCTTGGGAGATGCAAGACGAGCCTACATTCAAGTCACTGCAGGGATATCCGGCCTTATTTCGAGTCAGGGAATCGCGGCGTACATTCCACTTGAGGCCGCAAACTGAGGGTCCCTCTCACATACCTAGAGCTGAGAGAAGCCTCCTCTTGAGGTGCTTGTGGTAAGGTGGTATTCATCTGGAGTCGGAGCCAGGGACTAACCTCTCATCTCGAGTTGATTCTTGGTCCACGGAGCTCTTTCGTGTTGCTACATTGACGTCAGCATCCCTCTAGCCTTGAAACAGTGTTCTTGGGATTTCTCTGGAGTGCCATCAAGGAAATCAAGGCTCCTTTCATGTGTGATGTGCAGCACGGAATTGCTCTGCACGCAGTGCTGGGGAATCGGGCTTCATCTCGCGGCGAGGGGGAAGTCTCATGGTTTTTCTCGAGTTGCGGCGGGAACCTGGGGTATATTCTCGAGTTACGATGGGGATGGCCCTTCCACACACGTGTTTGATCAGCGACGTCAGGACTCCTGCCTAGTTGCGAGAGACAACTGGGGATTCTCCTCGAGGCTTGGCAGGGCAATTAGGACGCCTCTCCAGCTGAGGCGGGAGACCAAGGTTCCCTTTCCACGTGCCACAGGAATCCTGGGACTCCTATCAAGTTTCTCGAGGAGTCAGGCATCATCTCCTTTGAAGGCACTGATCTCCGCATACCTCTGGAGTTTTCAAAGGATGTGACGCCTCTGGTCGCGATGAGCTTGGGAACTAGGTCTTTCTCTGTGGTCTCCACAGGGGATTCAGACATCCTTTCGTCTTGGGAGATGCAAGACGAGCCTGCATTCAAGTCACTGCAGGGATATCCAGCCTTATTTCGAGTCAGGGCATCGCGGTGTACATTCCACTTGAGGCCGCAAACTCAGGGTCTCTCTCACATACCTAGAGCTGAGAGAAGCCTCCTCTTGAGGTGCTTGTGGTAATGTGGTATTCTTCTTTAGTCGAAGCCAGGGACTAAACTCTCATCTCGAGTAGATTCTTGGTCCACGGAGCTCTTTCGTGTTGCTACAGTGACCTCAGGATCCCTCTAGCCTTGAAACAGTGTTCTTGGGGTTTCTCTGGAGTGCCATCAAGGAAATCAAGGCTTCTTTCATATGTGATGTGCAGCACGGAATTGCTCTGCATGCAGTGCAGGGGAATCCGGGCTCATCTCGCGGCGAGGGGGAAGTCTCATGGTTTTTCTCGAGTTGCGGCGGGAACCTGGGGTATATTCTCGAGTTACGACGGGGATGGCCCTTCCACACACGTGTTTGTTCAGCGACGTCAGGACTCCTGCCTAGTTGCGAGGTACAACTCGGGATTCTCCTCGAGGCTTGGCAGGGCAATTGGGACGCCTCTCCAGCTGAGGCGGGAAACCAAGTGTCCCTTTCCACATGCCACAGGAATCCTGGGACTCCTATCAAGTTTCACGAGGAGTCAGGCATCGTCTCCTTTGGAGGCAGTGATCTCCGCTTACCTCTGGAGTTTTCAAAGGATGTGAGGCCTCCGGTCGTGATGAGGTGGGGAACTAGGTCTTTCTCTGTGGTCTCCACAGGGGATTCAGACATCCTTTCGACTTGGGAGATGCAAGACGAGCCTGCATTCAAGTCACTGCAGGGATATCCAGCCTTATTTCGAGTCAGGGCATCGCGGTGTCCGTTTCACGTGAGGCCGCAAACTCAGGGTACCTCTCACATACCTAGACCTGAGAGAAGCCTCGTCTTGAGGTGCTTGTGGTAAGGTGGTATTCCTCTGGAGTCGAAGACAGGGACTAACCTCTCATCTCGAGTTGATTGTTTGTCCAAGGAGCTCTTTCGTGTTGCTACAGTGGCCTCAGGATCCCTCTAGCCTTGAAACAGTGTTCTTGGGGTTTCTCTGGAGTGCCATCAAGGAAATCAAGGCTCCTTTCATGTTTGATGTGCAAAACGGAATTGCTCTGCATGCATTGCAGGGGAATCGGGGCTCATCTCGCGGCGAGGGGGAAGTGTCATGGTTTTTCTCGAGTTGCGGCGGAACCTGGGGTATATTCTCGAGTTACCACGGGGATGGCCCTTCCACACACGTGTTTGTTCAGCGACGTCAGGACTCCTGCCTAGTTGCGAGGGACAACTCGGGATTCTCCTCGAGGCTTGGCAGGGCAATTGGGACGCCTCTCCAGCTGAGGCGTTAGACCAAAGTCCCTTTCCACGTGCCACAATAATCCTGGGACTCCTATCAAGTTTCTCGAGGAGTCAGGCATCATCTCCGTTGGAGGCACAGATCTCCGCGTACCTCTGGAGTTTTCAAAGGATGTGAGGCCTCCGGTCGCGATGAGGTGGGAACTAGGTCTTTCTCTGTGGTCTCCACAGGGGATTCAGACATCCTTTCGTCTTGGGAGATGCAAGACGAGCCTACATTCAAGTCACTGCAGGGATATCCGGCCTTATTTCGAGTCAGGGAATCGCGGCGTACATTCCACTTGAGGCCGCAAACTCAGGGTCCCTCTCACATACCTAGAGCTGAGAGAAGCCTCCTCTTGAGGTGCTTGTGGTAAGGTGGTATTCATCTGGAGTCGGAGCCAGGGACTAACCTCTCATCTCGAGTTGATTCTTGGTCCACGGAGCTCTTTCGTGTTGCTACAGTGACGTCAGCATCCCTCTAGCCTTGAAACAGTGTTCTTGGGATTTCTCTGGAGTGCCATCAAGGAAATCAAGGCTCCTTTCATGTGTGATGTGCAGCACGGAATTGCTCTGCACGCAGTGCTGGGGAATCGGGCTTCATCTCGCGGCGAGGGGGAAGTCTCATGGTTTTTCTCGAGTTGCGGCGGGAACCTGGGGTATATTCTCGAGTTACGATGGGGATGGCCCTTCCACACACGTGTTTGATCAGCGACGTCAGGACTCCTGCCTAGTTGCGAGAGACAACTGGGGATTCTCCTCGAGGCTTGGCAGGGCAATTAGGACGCCTCTCCAGCTGAGGCGGGAGACCAAGGTTCCCTTTCCACGTGCCACAGGAATCCTGGGACTCCTATCAAGTTTCTCGAGGAGTCAGGCATCATCTCCTTTGAAGGCACTGATCTCCGCATACCTCTGGAGTTTTCAAAGGATGTGACGCCTCTGGTCGCGATGAGCTTGGGAACTAGGTCTTTCTCTGTGGTCTCCACAGGGGATTCAGACATCCTTTCGTCTTGGGAGATGCAAGACGAGCCTGCATTCAAGTCACTGCAGGGATATCCAGCCTTATTTCGAGTCAGGGCATCGCGGTGTACATTCCACTTGAGGCCGCAAACTCAGGGTCTCTCTCACATACCTAGAGCTGAGAGAAGCCTCCTCTTGAGGTGCTTGTGGTAATGTGGTATTCTTCTTTAGTCGAAGCCAGGGACTAAACTCTCATCTCGAGTAGATTCTTGGTCCACGGAGCTCTTTCGTGTTGCTACAGTGACCTCAGGATCCCTCTAGCCTTGAAACAGTGTTCTTGGGGTTTCTCTGGAGTGCCATCAAGGAAATCAAGGCTTCTTTCATATGTGATGTGCAGCACGGAATTGCTCTGCATGCAGTGCAGGGGAATCCGGGCTCATCTCGCGGCGAGGGGGAAGTCTCATGGTTTTTCTCGAGTTGCGGCGGGAACCTGGGGTATATTCTCGAGTTACGACGGGGATGGCCCTTCCACACACGTGTTTGTTCAGCGACGTCAGGACTCCTGCCTAGTTGCGAGGGACAACTCGGGATTCTCCTCGAGGCTTGGCAGGGCAATTGGGACGCCTCTCCAGCTGAGGCGGGAAACCAAGTGTCCCTTTCCACATGCCACAGGAATCCTGGGACTCCTATCAAGTTTCACGAGGAGTCAGGCATCGTCTCCTTTGGAGGCAGTGATCTCCGCTTACCTCTGGAGTTTTCAAAGGATGTGAGGCCTCCGGTCGTGATGAGGTGGGGAACTAGGTCTTTCTCTGTGGTCTCCACAGGGGATTCAGACATCCTTTCGACTTGGGAGATGCAAGACGAGCCTGCATTCAAGTCACTGCAGGGATATCCAGCCTTATTTCGAGTCAGGGCATCGCGGTGTCCGTTTCACGTGAGGCCGCAAACTCAGGGTACCTCTCACATACCTAGACCTGAGAGAAGCCTCGTCTTGAGGTGCTTGTGGTAAGGTGGTATTCCTCTGGAGTCGAAGACAGGGACTAACCTCTCATCTCGAGTTGATTGTTTGTCCAAGGAGCTCTTTCGTGTTGCTACAGTGGCCTCAGGATCCCTCTAGCCTTGAAACAGTGTTCTTGGGGTTTCTCTGGAGTGCCATCAAGGAAATCAAGGCTCCTTTCATGTTTGATGTGCAAAACGGAATTGCTCTGCATGCAGTGCAGGGGAATCGGGGCTCATCTCGCGGCGAGGGGGAAGTGTCATGGTTTTTCTCGAGTTGCGGCGGAACCTGGGGTATATTCTCGAGTTACCACGGGGATGGCCCTTCCACACACGTGTTTGTTCAGCGACGTCAGGACTCCTGCCTAGTTGCGAGGGACAACTCGGGATTCTCCTCGAGGCTTGGCAGGGCAATTGGGACGCCTCTCCAGCTGAGGCGGGAGACCAAGGGTCCCTTTCCACTTGCCACAGGAATCCTGGGGCTCCTATCCAGTTTCACGAGGAGTCAGGCATCGTCTCCTTTTGTGGCACTGATCTCCGCGTACCTCTGGAGTTCTCAAAGGATGTGAGGCCTCCGGTCTCGATGAGGTGGGGAACTAGGTCTTACTCTGTGGTCTCCACAGGGGATTCAAACATCCTTTCGTCTTGGGAGATGCAAGACGAGCCTGCATTCAAGTCACAGCAGGGATATCCGGCCTTATTTCAAGTCAAGGCATCGTGGTGTCAATTCCACGTGAGACCGCAAACTCAGGATCCCTACCACATACCTAGAGCTGAGAGAAGCCTCCTCATGAGGTGCTTGTGGTAAGTTGGGATTCCTCTGGAGTCGAAGCCAGGGACTAATCTCTCATCTCGAGTTGATTTGTGGTCCACGGAGCTCTTTCGTGTTGCTACTGTGACCTCAGGATCCCTCTAGCCTTGAAACAGTGTTCTTGAGTTTTCTCTGGAGTGCCATCAAGGAAATCAAGGCTCCTTTCATGTGTGATGTGCAACACGGAATAGCTCTGCACACAGTTCAGGGGAATCGGGCCTCATCTCGCGGCGAGGGGGAAGTCTCATGGTTTTTCTCGAGGTGCGGCGGGAACCTGGCGTATATTCTCGAGTTACGACGCGGAAGGCCCTTCCACACACGTGTTTGTTCAGCGACGTCAGGACTCCTGCCTAGTTCGAGGGACAACTCGGGATTCTCCTCGAGGTTGGCAGGGCAATTGGGATGCCTCTCCAGCTGAGGCGGGAGACCAAGGGTCCCTTTCCATGTGCCACAGCAATCTTGGGACTCCTATCAAGTTTCTCGAGGAGTCAGGCATCACCTCCTTTGAAGGCACTCATCTCCGCATACCTCTGGAGTTTTCAAAGAAAATGAGGCCTCCGGTCATGATGAGGTGGGGAACTAGGTCTTTCTCTGTGGTCTCCACAGGGGATTCAGACATCCTTTCGTCTTGGGAGATGCAAGACGAGCTTGCATTCAAGTCACTGCAGGGATATCCGACCTTATTTCGAGTCAGGGCATCGCGGTGTACATTTCACTTGAGGCCGAAAACTCAGGGTCCCTCTCACATACCTAGAGCTGAGAGAAGCCTCCTCTTGAGGTGCTTGTGGTAAGGTGGTATTCCTCTGGAGTCGAAGCCAGGGACTAACCTCTCATCTCGAGTTGATTCTTGGTCCACAGAGCCCTTTCGTGTTGCTACAGTGACCTCAGGATCCCTCTAGCCTTGAAACAGTGTTCTTGGTTTTTCTCTGGAGTGCCATCAAGGAATTCAAGGCTCCTTCCATGTGTGATGTGCAACACGGAATTGCTCTGCAAGCATTGCAGGGGAATCGGGCCTCATCTCGCGGAGAGGGGGAAGTCTCATGGTTTTTCTCGAGTTGCGGCGGGAACCTGGGGTATATTCTCGAGTTACGACGGGGATGGCCCTTCCACACACGTGTTTCTTCAGCGATGTCAGGACTCCTGCCTAGTTGCGAGGGACAACTCGGGATTCTCCTCGAGGCTTGGCAGGGCAATTGGGACGCCTCTCCAGCTGAGGCGGGAGACCAAGAGTCCCTTTCCACCTGCCACAGGAATCCTTGGACTCCTATCAAGTTTCTCGAGGAGTCAGGCATTGTTTCCTTTGGAGGCACTGATCTCCGCGTACCTCTGGAGTTTTCAAAGGATGTGAGGCTTCCGGTCGCGAAGAGGTGGGGAACTAGGTCTTTCTCTGTGGTCTCCACAGGGGATTCAGACATCCTTTCGTCTTGGGAGATGCAAGACAAGCCTGCACTCAAGTCACTGCACGGATATCCCTGCTTATTTCGAGTCAGGGCATCGCGGTGTACATTCCACTTGAGGCCGCAAAATCAGGATCCGTCTCACATACCTAGAGCTGAGGGAAGCTTCCTCTTGAGGTGCTTGTGGTAAGGTGGTATTCCTCTGGAGTCGAAGCCAGGGACTAACCTCTCATCTCGAGTAGATTCTTGGTCCACGGAGCTCTTTCGTGTTGCTACAGTGACGTCAGGATCCCTCTAGCCTTGAAACAGTGTTCTTGGGGTTTCTCCGGAGTGCCATCAAGGAAATCAATGCTCCTTTCATGTGTGATGTGCAGCACGGAATTCCTCTGCACGCAGTGCAGGGGAATCGGGCCTCATCTCGCGGCGAGGGGGAAGTCTCATGGTTTTTCTCGAGGTGCGGCGGGAACCTGGGGTATATTCTCGAGTTACGACGGGGATGGCCCTTCCACACACGTGTTTGTTCAGCGACGTCAGGACTCCTGCCTAGTTGCGAGGGACAACTCGGGATTCTCCTCGAGGCTTGGCAGGGCAATTGGGACGCCTCTCCAGCTGAGGCGTTAAACCAAGGGTCCCTCTCCACGTGCCACAGGAATCCTGGGACTCCTATCAAGTTTCACGAAGAGTCAGGCATCGTCTCCTTTGGAGGCACTGATCTCCGCGTACCTCTGGAGTTTTCAAAGCATGTGAGGCCTCCGGTCGCGACGAGGTGGGGAACTAGGTCTTTCTCTGTGGTCTAAACAGGGGATTCAGACATCCTTTCGTCTTGGGAGATGCAAGACGAGCCTGCATTCAAGTCACTGCAGGGATATCCGGCCTTATTTCGACTCAGGGAATCGCGGTGTCCATTCCACGTGAGGCCGCAAACTCAGGGTCCCTCTCACATACATAGAGCTGAGAGAAGCCTCCTCTTGAGGTGCTTGTGGAAAGGTGGGATTCCTCTGGAGTCGAAGCCAGGGACTAACCTCTCATCTCGAGTTGATTTTTGGTCCACGGAGCTCTTTCGTGTTGCTATAGTGACTTCAGGATCCCTCTAGCCTTGAAACAGTGTTCTTGGGTTTTCTCTGGAGTGCCATCAAGGAAATCATGGCTCCTTTCATGTGTGATGTGCAACACGGAATTGCTCTGCACGCAGTGCAGGGGAATCGGGCCTCATCTCGCGGCGAGGGGGAAGTCTCATGGTTTTTCTCGAGTTGCGGCGGGAACCTGGGGTATATTCTCCAGTTACGACGGGGATGGCCCTTCCACACACGTGTTTTTTCAGCGACGTAAGGACTCCTGCCTAGTTCCGAGGCACAACTCGGGATTCTCCTCGAGGCTTGGCAGGGCAATTGGGACACCTCCCCAGCTGAGGCGGAAGACCAAGGGTCCCTTTCCACGTGCCACACGAATCCTCGGACTCCTATCATGTTTCACGAGGAGTCAGGCATTGTCTCCTTTGGAGGCACTGATCTCCGCGTACCTCTGGAGTTTTCAAAGAATGTGAGGCCTCCGGTCGCGATGGGGTGGGGAACTAGGTCTTCCTCTGTGGTCTCCACAGGGGATTCAGACATCCTTTCGTCTTGGGAAATGCAAGACGAGCCTGCATTCAAGTCACTGCAGGGATATCCGGCCTTATTACGAGTCATGGCATCGCGGTGTCCGTTTCACGTGAGGCCGCAAACTCAGGGTCCCTCTCACATACCTAGAGCTGAGAGAAGGCTACTCTTGAGGTGCTTGTGGTAAGGTGGCATTCCTCTGGAGTCAAAGCCAGGGACTAACCTCTCATCTCGAGTTGATTTTTGGTCCACGGAGCTGTTTCTTGTTTCTACAGTGACCTCAGGATCCCTCTAGCCTTGAAACAGTGTTCTTGGGGTTTCTCTGGAGTGCCATCAAGGAAATCAAGGCTCCTTTCATGTGTGATGTGCAACACGGAATTGCTCTGCACGCAGTGCACGGGAATCGGGCCTCATCTCGCGGCGATGAGGAAGTCTCATGGATTTTCTCGAGTTGCGGCGGGAACCTGGGGTATATTCTCGAGTTACAACGGGGATGGCCCTTCCACACACGTGTTTGTTCAGCGACGTCTGGACTCCTGCCTAGTTGCGAGGGACAACACGGGATTCTCCTCCAGGCTTGGCAGGGCAATTGGGACGCCTCTCTAGCTGAGGCGGAGACCAAGGGTCCCTTTCCCACGTCCCACAGGAATCCTGGGACTCCTATAAAGTTTCACGCGAGTCAGGCATCATCTCCTTTTGAGGCACTGATCTCCGCGTACCTCTGGAGTTTTCAAAGGATGTGAGGCCTCCGGTCGCGATGAGATTGGAAACTAGGTATTTCTCTGTGGTCTCCACAGGGGATTCAGACATCCTTTTGTCCTGGGAGATGCAAGACGAGCCTGCATTCAAGTCACTGCAGGGATATCCGGCCTTATTTCGAGTCAGGGCATGGGGGTGTCCATTCCATGTGAGGCCGCAAACTCAGGGTCCCTCTCACATACCTAGAGCTGTGAGAAGCCTCCTCTTGAGGTGCTTGTGGTAAGGTAGTATTCCTCTGGAATCGAAGCCAGGGACTAACCTCTCATCTCGAATTGATTTTTGGTCCACGGAGCTCTTTCGTGTTGCTACAGTGACCTCAGGATCCCTCTAGCCTTGATACAGTGTTCATGGGGTTTCTCTGGAGTGCCATCAAGGAAATTACGGCTCCTTTCATGTGTGTTGTGCAACATGGAATTGCTCTGCATGCAGTGCAGGGGAATCGGGGCTCATCTCGCGGCGAGGGGGAAGTCTCATGGTTTTTCTCGAGTTGCGGCGGGAACCTGGGGTATATTCTCGAGTTACGACGGGGATGGCCCTTCCACACACGTGTTTGTTCAGCGATGTCAGGACTCCTGCCTAGTTGCGAGGGACAACTCGGGATTCTCCTCGAGGCTTGGCAGGGCAATTGGGACGCCTCTCCAGCTGAGGCGGGAGACGAAGTGTCCCTTTCCTCGTTCCACAGGAATGCTGGGACTCCTATCAAGTTTCAGGAGGAGTCAGGCTTCGTCTCCTTTGGAGGCACTGATCTCCGCGTACCTCTGGAGTTTTCAAAGGATGTGAGGCCTCCGGTCGCGTTGAGGTGGTTAACAAGGTCTTTCTCTGTGGTCTCCACAGGGGATTCAGACATCCTTTCGTCTGGGAGATGCAAGACGAGCCTGCATTCAAGTCACTGCAGGGATATCCGGCCTTATTTCGAGTCAGGGCATCGCGGTGTCCATTCCACTTGAGGCCACAAACTCAGGGCCCCTCTCACATACCTAGAGCTGAGAGAAGCCTCCTCTTGAGGTGCTTGTGGTAAGGTGGTATTCATCTGGAGTCGAATCCAGGGACTAACCTCTCATCTCGTGTTGATTTTTGGTCCACGGAGCTCTTTCGTGTTGCTACAGTGACCTCAGGATCCCTCTAGCCTTGAAACAGTGTTCTTGGGATTTCTCCGGAGTGCCATCAAGGAAATCAATGCTCCTTTCATGTGTGATGTGCAGCACGGAATTGCTCTGCACGCAGTGCAGGGGAATCGGGCCTCATCTCGCGGCGAGGGGGAAGTCTCATGGTTTTTCTCGAGGTGCGGCGGGAACCTGGGGTATATTCTCGAGTTACGACGGGGATGGCCCTTCCACACACGTGTTTGTTTAGCGACGTCAGGACTCCTGCCTAGTTGCGAGGGACAACTCGGGATTCTCCTCGAGGCTTGGCAGGGCAATTGGGACGCCTCTCCAGCTGAGGCGGGAGACCAAGGGTCCCTTTCCACGTGCCACAGGAATCCTGGGACTCCTATCAAGTTTCTCGAGGAGTCAGGCATCATCTCCTTTGAAGGCACTGATCTCCGCATACCTCTGGAGTTTTCAAAGGAAATGAGGCCTCAGGTCGTGATGAGGTGGGGAACTAGGTCTTTCTCTGTGGTCTCCACAGGGGATTCAGACATCCTTTCGTCGTGGGAGATGCAAGACGAGCCTGCATTCAAGTCACTGCAGGGATATCCGGCCTTATTTCGAGTCAGGGAATCGCGGTGTACATTCCACTTGAGGCCGCAAACTCAGGGTCCCTCTCACATACCTAGAGCTGAGAGAAGCCTCCTCTTGAGGTGCTTGTGGTAAGGTGGTATTCTTCTTTAGTCGAAGCCAGGGACTAAACTCTCATCTCGAATAGATTCTTGGTCCACGGAGCTCTTTCGTGTTGCTACAGTGACCTCAGGATCCCTCTAGCCTTGAAACAGTGTTCTTGGGGTTTCTCGGGAGTGCCATCAAGGAAATCAAGGCTCCTTTCATGTGTGATGTGCAACACGGAATTGCTCTGCATGCAGTGCAGGGGAATCGAGGCTCATCTCGCGGCGAGGGGAAGTCTCATGGTTTTTCTCGAGTTGCGGCGGGAACCTGGGGTATATTCTCGAGTTACGACGGGGATGGCCCTTCCACACACGTGTTTGTTCAGCGACGTCAGGACTCCTGCCTAGTTGCGAGTGAGAGTTCGGGATTCTTCTCGAGGCTTGGCAGGGCAATTGGGACGCCTCTCCAGCTGAGGCGGTGGACAAAGTGTCCCTTTCCACGTGCCACAGGAATCCTGGGTCTCCTATCAAGTTTCACGGGGAGTCAGGCATTGTCTCCTTTGGAGGCACAGATCTCCGCTTACCTCTGGAGTTTTCAAAGGATGTGAGGCCTCCGGTCGCGATGAGCTGGGGAACTAGGTCTTTCTCTGTGGTCTCCACAGGGGATTCAGACATCCTTTCATCTTGGGAGATGCAAGACGAGCCTGCATTCAAGTCACTGCAGGGATATCCGGCCTTATTTCGAGTCAGGGCATCGCGGTGTACATTCCACTTGAGGCCGCAAACTCAGGGTCCCTCTCACATACCTAGAGCTGAGAGAAGCCTCCTCTTGAGGTGCTTGTGGTAAGGTGGTATTCATCTGGAGTCGAAGCCAGGCACTAACCTCTCATCTCGAGTTGATTCTTGGTCCACGGAGCTCTTTCGATTTGCTACAGTGACGTCAGCATCCCTCTAGCCTTGAAACAGTGTTCTTGGGATTTCTCTGGAGTGCCATCAAGGAAATCAAGGCTCCTTTCATGTGTGATGTGCAGCACGGAATTGCTCTGCACGCAGTGCAGGGGAATCGGGCTTCATCTCGCGGCGAGGTGGAAGTCTCATGGTTTTTCTCGAGTTGCGGCGGGAACCTGGGGTATATTCTCGAGTTACGATGGGGATGGCCCTTCCACACACGTGTTTGTTCAGCGACGTCAGGACTCCTGCCTAGTTGCGAGAGACAACTGGGGATTCTCCTCGAGGCTTGGCAGGGCAATTAGGACGCCTCTCCAGCTGAGGCGGGAGACCAAGGTTCCCTTTCCACGTGCCACAGGAATCCTGGGACTCCTATCAAGTTTCTCGAGGAGTCAGGCATCATCTCCTTTGAAGGCACTGATCTCCGCATACCTCTGGAGTTTTCAAAGGATGTGACGCCTCTGGTCGCGATGAACTTGGGAACTAGTTCTTTCTCTGTGGTCTCCACAGGGGATTCAGACATCCTTTCGTCTTGGGAGATGCAAGACGAGCCTGCATTCAAGTCACTGCACGAATATCCAGCCTTATTTCGAGTCAGGGCATCGCGGTGTACATTCCACTTGAGGCCGCAAACTCAGGGTCTCTCTCACATACCTAGAGCTGAGAGAAGCCTCCTCTTGAGGTGCTTGTGGTAATGTGGTATTCTTCTTTAGTCGAAGCCAGGGACTAAACTCTCATCTCGAGTAGATTCTTGGTCCACGGAGCTCTTTCGTGTTGCTACAGTGACCTCAGGATCCCTCTAGCCTTGAAACAGAGTTCTTGGGGTTTCTCTGGAGTGCCATCAAGGAAATCAAGGCTTCTTTCATATGTGATGTGCAGCACGGAATTGCTCTGCATGCAGTGCAGGGAAATCGGGGCTCATCTCGCGGCGAGGGGGAAGTCTCATGGTTTTTCTCGAGTTGCGGCGGGAACCTGGGGTATATTCTCGAGTTACGACGGGGATGGCCCTTCCACACACGTGTTTGTTCAGCGACGTCAGACTCCTGCCTAGTTGCGAGGGACAACTCGGGATTCTCCTCGAGGCTTGGCAGGGCAATTGGGACTCCTCTCCAGCTGAGGCGGGAAACCAAGTGTCCCTTTCCACATGCCACAGGAATCCTGGGACTCCTATCAAGTTTCAGGAGAAGTCAGGCATCGTCTCCTTGGAGGCACTGATCTCCGCTTACCTCTGGAGTTTTCAAAGGATGTGAGGCCTCCGGTCGCGATGAGGTGGGGAACTAGGTCTTTCTCTGTGGTCTCCACAGGGGATTCAGACATCCTTACGACTTGGGAGATGCAAGACGAGCCTGCATTCAAGTCACTGCAGGGATATCTAGCCTTATTTCGAGTCAGGGCATCGCGGTGTCCGTTTCACGTGAGGCCGCAAACTCAGGGTACCTCTCACATACCTAGAGCTGAGAGAAGCCTCCTCCTGAGGTGCTTGTGGTAAGGTGGTATTCCTCTGGAGTCGAAGCCAGGGCCTAACCTCTCATCTCGAGTTGATTCTTGGTCCACAGAGCTCTTTCGTGTTGCTACAGTGACCTCAGGATCCCTCTAGCCTTGAAACAGTGTTCTTGGGGTTTCTCTGGAGTGCCATCAAGGAAATCAAGGCTCCTTTCATGTGTGATGTGCAAAACGGAATTGCTCTGCATGCAGTGCAGGGGAATCGGGGCTCATCTCGCGGCGAGGGGGAAGTCTCATGGTTTTACTCGAGTTGCGGCGGGAACCTGGGGTATATTCTCGAGTTACGACGGGGATGGCCCTTCCACACACGTGTTTGTTCAGCGACGTCAGGACTCCTGCCTAGTTGCGAGGGACAACTCGGGATTCTCCTCGAGGCTTGGCAGGGCAATTGGGACGCCTCTCCAGCTGAGGCGGGAGACCAAGGGTCCCTTTCCACGTGCCACAGGAATCCTGGGACTCCTATCAAGTTTCACGAGGAGTCAGGCATCGTCTCCTTTTGAGGCATTGATCTCCGCGTACCTCTGGAGTTTTCAAAGGATGTGAGGCCTCCGGTCTCGATGAGGTGGGGAACTAGGTCTTTCTCTGTGGTCTCCACAGGGGATTCAGACATCCTTTCGTCTTGGGAGATGCAAGACGAGCCTGCATTCAAGTCACTGCAGGGATATCCGGCCTTATTTCAAGTCAGGGCATCGTGGTGTCAATTCCACGTGAGACCGCAAACTCAGGATCCCTACCACATACCTAGAGCTGAGAGAAGCCTCCTCTTGAGGTGCTTGTGGTAAGTTGGGATTCCTCTGGAGTCGAAGCCAGGGACTAACCTCTCATCTCGAGTTGATTTTTGGTCCACGGAGCTCTTTCGTGTTGCTACTGTGACCTCAGGATCCCTCTAGCCTTGAAACAGTGTTCTTGAGGTTTCTCTGGAGTGCCATCAAGGAAATCAAGGCTCCTTTCATGTGTGATGTGCAACACGGAATAGCTCTGCACACAGTTCAGGGGAATCGGGCCTCATCTCGCGGCGAGGGGGAAGTCTCATGGTTTTTCTCGAGTTACGGCGGGAACCTGGCGTATATTCTCGAGTTACGACGGGGAAGGCCCTTCCACACACGTGTTTGTTCAGCGACGTCAGGACTCCTGCCTAGTTCGAGGGACAACTCGGGATTCTCCTCGAGGTTAGCAGGGCAATTGGGATGCCTCTCCAGCTGAGGCGGGAGACCAAGGGTCCCTTTCCATGTGCCACAGCAATCTTGGGACTCCTATCAAGTTTCTCGAGGAGTCAGGCATCACCTCCTTTGAAGGCACTCATCTCCGCATACCTCTGGAGTTTTCAAAGAAAATGAGGCCTCCGGTCATGATTAGGTGGGGAACTAGGTCTTTCTCTGTGGTCTCCACAGGGGATTCAGACATCCTTTCGTCTTGGGAGACGCAAGACGAGCCTGCATTCAAGTCACTGCAGGGATATCCGACCTTATTTCGAGTCAGGGCATCGCGGTGTACATTCCACTTGAGGCCGCAAACTCAGGGTCTCTCTCACATACCTAGAGCTGAGAGAAGCCTCCTCTTGAGGTGCTTGTGGTAAGGTGGTATTCCTCTGGAGTCGAAGCCAGGGACTAACCTCTCATCTCGAGTTGATTCTTGGTCCACAGAGCCCTTTCGTTTTGCTTCAGTGACCTCAGGATCCCTCTAGCCTTGAAACAGTGTTCTTGGATTTTCTCTGGAGTGCCATCAAGGAAATCAAGGCTCCTTCCATGTGTGATGTGCAACACGGAATTGCTCTGCAAGCATTGCAGGGGAATCGGGCCTCATCTCGCGGCGAGGGGGAAGTCTCATGGTTTTTCTCGAGTTGCGGCGGGAACCTGGGGTATATTCTCGAGTTACGACGGGGATGGCCCTTCCACACACGTGTTTCTTCAGCGATGTCAGGACTCCTGCCTTGTTGCGAGGGACAACTCGGGATTCTCCTCGAGGCTTGGCAGGGCAATTGGGACGCCTCTCCAGCTGAGGCGGGAGACCAAGAGTCCCTTTCCACGTGCCACAGGAATCCTGGGACTCCTATCAAGTTTCTCGAGGAGTCAGGCATTGTTTCCTTTGGAGGCACTGATCTCCGCGTACCTCTGGAGTTTTCAAAGGATGTGAGGCTTCCGGTCGCGATGAGGTGGGGAACTAGGTCTTTCTCTGTGGTCTCCAAAGTGGATTCAGACATCCTTTCGTCTTGAGGGATGCAAGACGAGCCTGCACTCAAGTCACTGCACGGATATCCCTGCTTATTTCGAGTCAGGGCATCGCGGTGTACATTCCACTTGAGGCAGCAAAATCAGGATCCGTCTCACATACCTAGAGCTGAGGGAAGCTTCCTCTTGAGGTGCTTGTGGTAAGGTAGTATTCCTCTGGAGTCGAAGCCAGGGACTAACCTCTCATCTCGAGTTGATTCTTGGTCCACGGAGCTCTTTCGTGTTGCTACAGTGACGTCAGGATCCCTCTAGCCTTGAAACAGTGTTCTTGTTTTTTCTCTGGAGTGCCATCAAGGAAATCAAGGCTCCTTTCATGTGTGATGTGCAGCACGGAATTGCTCTGCACGCAGTGCAGGGGAATCGGGCCTCATCTCGCGGCGAGGGGGAAGTCTCATGGTTTTTCTCGAGGTGCGGCGGGAACCTGGGGTATATTCTCGAGTTACGACGGGGATGGCCCTTCCACACTCGTGTTTGTTCAGCGACGTCAGGACTCCTGCCTAGTTGCGAGGGACAACTCGGGATTCTCCTCGAGGCTTGACAGGGCAATTGGGACGCCTCTCCAGCTGAGGCGGGAGACCAAGGGTCCCTTTCCACGTGCCACAGGAATCCTGGGACTCCTATCAAGTTTCTCGAGGAGTCAGGCATCATCTCCTTTGAAGGCACAGATCTCCACATACCTCTGGAGTTTTCAAAGGAAATGAGGCCTCAGGTCGTGATGAGGTGGGGAACTAGGTCTTTCTCTGTGGTCTCCACAGGGGATTCAGACATCCTTTCGTCTTGGGAGATGCAAGACGAGCCTGCATTCAAGTCACTGCAGGGATATCCGGCCTTATTTCGAGTCAGGGCATCGCGGTGTACATTCCACTTGAGGCCGCAAACTCAGGGTCCCTCTCACATACCTAGAGCTGAGAGAAGCCTCCTCTTGAGGTGCTTGTGGTAAGGTGGTATTCTTCTTTAGTCGAAGCCAGGGACTAACCTCTCATCTCGAGTAGATTCTTGGTCCACGGAGCTCTTTCGTGTTGCTACAGTGACCTCAGGATCCCTCTGGCCTTGAAACAGTGTTCTTGGGGATTCTCTGGAGTGCCATCAAGGAAATCAATGCTCCTTTCATATGTGATGTGCATCACGGAATTGCTCTGCATGCAGCGCAGGGGAATCGGGGCTCATCTCGCGGCGAGGTGAAGTCTCATGGTTTTTCTCGGGTTGCGGCGGGAACCTGGGGTATATTCTCGAGTTACGACGGGGATGGCCCTTCCACACACGTGTTTGTTCAGCGACGTCAGGACTCCTGCCTAGTTGCGAGGGACAACTCGGGATTCTCCTTGAGGCTTGGCAGGGCAATTGGGACGCCTCTCCAGCTGAGGCGTTAGACCAAGGGTCCCTTTCCACGTGCCACAGGAATCCTGGGACTCCTATCAAGTTTCTCGAGGAGTCAGGCATCATCTCCGTTGGAGGCACAGATCTCTGCGTACCTCTGGAGTTTTCAAAGGATGTGAGGCCTCCGGTCGCGATGAGGTGGGGAACTAGGTCTTTCTCTGTGGTCTCCACAGGGGATTCAGACATCCTTTCGTCTTGGGAGATGCAAGACGAGCCTGCATTCAAGTCACTGCAGGGATATCCGGCCTTATTTCGAGTCAGGGCATCGCGGTGTACATTCAACTTGAGGCCGCAAACTCAGGGTCCCTCTCACATACCTAGAGCTGAGAGAAGCCTCCTCTTGAGGTGCTTGTGGTAAGGTGGTATTCTTCTTTAGTCGAAGCCAGGGACTAAACTCTCATCTCGAGTAGATTCGTGGTCCACGGAGCTCTTTCGTGTTGCTTCAGTGACCTCAGGATCCCTCTAGCCTTGAAACAGTGTTCTTGGGGTTTCTCTGGAGTGCCATCAAGGAAATCAAGGCTCCTTTCATATGTGATGTGCATCACGGATTTGCTCTGCATGCAGTGCAGGGGAATCGGGGCTCATCTCGCGGCGAGGGGGAAGTCTCATGGTTTTTCTCGAGTTGCGGCGGAAACATGGGGTATATTCTCGAGTTACAACGGGGATGGCCCTTCCACACACGTGTTTGTTCAGCAACGTCAGGACTCCTGCCTAGTTGCGAGGGACAACTCGGGATTCTCCTCGAGGCTTGGCAGGGCAATTGGGACGCCTCTCCAGCTGAGGCGGGAAACCAAGTGTCCCTTTCGTCGTGCCACAGGAATCCTGGGACTCCTATCAAGTTTCACGAGGAGTCAGGCATCGTCTCCTTTGGAGGCACTGATCTCCGCGTCCCTCTGGAGTTTTCAAAGGATGTGAGGCCTCCGGTCGCGATGAGGTGGGGAACTAGGTCTTTCTCTGTGTTCTCCACAGGGGATTCAGACATCCTTTCGACTTGGGAGATGCAAGACGAGCCTGCATTCAAGTCACTGCAGGGATATCCAACCTTATTTCGAGTCAGGGCATCGCGGTGTACATTCCACTTGAGGCCGCAAACTCAGGGTCCCTTTCACATACCTCGAGCTGAGAGAAGCCTCCTCTTGAGGTGCTTGTGGCAAGGTGGTATTCCTCTGGAGTCGAAGCCAGGGCCTAACCTCTCATCTCGAGTGGATTCTTGGTCCACAGAGCTCTTTCGTGTTGCTACAGTGACCTCAGGATCCCTCTAGCCTTGAAACAGTGTTCTTGGTTTTTCTCTGGAGTGCCATCAAGGAAATCAAGGCTCCTTTCATGTGTGATGTGCAACACGGAATTGCTCTGCACGCAGTGCAGGGGAATCGGGCCTCATCTCGCAGCGAGGGGGAAGTCTCATGGTTTTTCTTGAGTTGCGGCGGGAACCTGGTGTATATTCTCGAGTTACGACGGGGATGGCCCTTCCACACACGTGCTTGTTCAGCGACATCAGGACTCTTGCCTAGTTGCGAGGAACAATTCGGGATTCTCCTCGAGGCCTGGCAGGGCAATTGGGACGCCTCTCCATCTGAGGCGGAATACCAAGGGTCCCTTTCCACGTGCCACAGGAATCCTGGCACTCCTATCAAGTTTCTCGAGGAATCAGCCATCATTTCCTTTGAGGCACTGATCTAAGCATACCTCTGGAGTTTTCAAAGGATGTAACGCCTCTGGTCGGGATGAGCTGGGGAACTAGGTCTTTCTCTGTGGTCTCCACAGGGGATTCAGACATCCTTTCGTCTTGGGAGATGCAAGACGAGCCTGCATTCAAGTCACTGCAGGGATATCCTTCCTTATTTCGAGTCAGGGCATCGCGGCGTACATTCCACTTGAGGCCGCAAACTCAGGGTCCCTCTCACATACCTAGAGCTGAGAGAAGCCTCCTCTTGAGGTGCTTGTGGTAAGGTGGTATTCATCTGGAGTCGGAGCCAGGGACTAACCTCTCATCTCGAGTTGATTCTTGGTCCACGGAGCTCTTTCGTGTTGCTACAGTGACGTCAACATCCCTCTAGCCTTGAAACAGTGTTCTTGGGATTTCTCTGGAGTGCCATCAAGGAAATCAAGGCTCCTTTCATGTGTGATGTGCAGCACGGAATTGCTCTGCACGCAGTGCTGGGGAATCGGGCTTCATCTCGCGGCGAGGGGGAAGTCTCATGGTTTTTCTCGAGTTGCGGCGGGAACCTGGGGTATATTCTCGAGTTACGATGGGGATGGCCCTTCCACACACGTGTTTGTTCAGCGACGTCAGGACTCCTGCCTAGTTGCGAGAGACAACTGGGGATTCTCCTCGAGGCTTGGCAGGGCAATTGGGACGCCTCTCCAGCTGAGGCGGGAGACCAAGGTTCCCTTTCCACGTGCCACATGAATCCTGGGACTCCTATCAAATTTCTCGAGGAGTCAGGCATCATCTCCTTTGAAGGCACTGATCTCCGCATACCTCTGGAGTTTTCAAAGGATGTGACGCCTCTGTTCGCGATGAGCTTGGGAACTAGGTCTTTCTCTGTGGTCTCCACAGGGGATTCAGACATCCTTTCGTCTTGGGAGATGCAAGATGAGCCTGCATTCAAGTCACTGCAGGGATATCCAGCCTTATTTCGAGTCAGGGCATCACGGTGTACATTCCACTTGAGGCCGCAAACTCAGGGTCTCTCTCACATACCTAGAGCTGAGAGAAGCCTCCTCTTGAGGTGCTTGTGGTAATGTGGTATTCTTCTTTAGTCGAAGCCAGGGACTAAACTCTCATCTCGAGTAGATTCTTGGTCCACGGAGCTCTTTCGTGTTGCTACAGTGACCTCAGGATCCCTCTAGCCTTGAAACAGTGTTCTTGGGGTTTCTCTGGAGTGCCATCAAGGAAATCAAGGCTTCTTTCATATGTGATGTGCAGCACGGAATTGCTCTGCATGCAGTGCAGGGGAATCGGGGCTCATCTCGCGGCGAGGGGGAAGTCTCATGGTTTTACTCGAGTTGCGGCGGGAACCTGGGGTATATTCTCGAGTTACGACGGGGATGGCCCTTCCACACACGTGTTTGTTCAGCGATGTCAGGACTCCTGCCTAGTTGCGAGGGACAACTCGGGATTCTCCTCGAGGCTTGGCAGGGCAATTGGGACTCCTCTCCAGCTGAGGCGGGAAACCAAGTGTCCCTTTCCACATGCCACAGGAATCCTGGGACTCCTATCAAGTTTCACGAGGAGTCAGGCATCGTCTCCTTTGGAGGCAGTGATCTCCGCTTACCTCTGGAGTTTTCAAAGGATGTGAGGCCTCCGGTCGTGATGAGGTGGGGAACTAGGTCTTTCTTTGTGGTCTCCTCAGGGGATTCAGACATCCTTTCGACTTGGGAGATGCAAGACGAGCCTGCATTCAAGTCACTGCAGGGATATCCAGCCTTATTTCGAGTCAGGGCATCGCGGTGTTTGTTTCACGTGAGGCCTCAAACTCAGGGTACCTCTCACATACCTAGACCTGAGAGAAGCCTCGTCTTGAGGTGCTTGTGGTAAGGTGGTACTCCTCTAGAGTCGAAGCCAGGGACTAACCTCTCATCTCGAGTTGATTGTTTGTCCAAGGAGCTCTTTCGTGTTGCTACAGTGACCTCAGGATCCCTCTAGCCTTGAAACAGTGTTCTTGGGGTTTCTCTGGAGTGCCATCAAGGAAATCAAGGCTCCTTTCATGTATGATGTGCAAAACGGAATTGCTCTGCATGCAGTGCAGGGGAATCGGGGCTCATCTCGCGGCGAGGGGGAAGTCTCATGGTTTTTCTCGAGTTGTGGCGGGAACTTGGGGTATATTCTCGAGTTACGACGGGGATGGCCCTTCCACACACGTGTTTGTTCAGCGACGTCAGGACTCCTGCCTAGTTGCGAGGGACAACTCGGGATTCTCCTCGAGGCTTGGCAGGGCAATTGGGACGCCTCTCCAGCTGAGGCGGGAGACCAAGGGTCCCATTCCACGTGCCACAGGAATCCTGGGACTCCTATCAAGTTTCTCGAGGAGTCAGGCATCATCTCCTTTGAAGGCACTGATCTCCGCATACCTCTGGAGTTTTCAAAGGATGTGACGCCTCTGGTCGCGATGATCTGGGGAACTAGGTCTTTCTCTGTGGTCTCCACAGGGGATTCAGACATCCTTTCGTCTTGGGAGATGCAAGACGAGCCTACATTCAAGTCACTACAGGGATATCCGGCCTTATTTCGAGTCAGGGCATCGCGGTGTACATTCCACTTGAGGCCGCAAACTCAGGGTCCCTCTCACATACCTAGAGCTGAGAGAAGCCTCCTCTTGAAGTGCTTGTGGTAAGGTGGTATTCTTCTTTAGTCGAAGCCAGGGACTAACCTCTCATCTCGAGTAGATTCGTGGTCCACGGAGCTCTTTCGTGTTGCTACAGTGACCTCAGGATCCCTCTAGCCTTGAAACAGTGTTCTTGGGGTTTCTCTGGAGTGCCATCAAGGAAATCAAGGCTCCTTTCATATGTGAGGTGCATCACGGAATTGCTCTGCATGCAGTGCAGGGGAATCGGGGCTCATCTCGCGGCGAGGGGGAAGTCTCATGGTTTTTCTCGAGTTGCGGCGGGAACCTGGGGTATATTCTCGAGTTACGACGGGGATGGCCCTTCCACACACGTGTTTGTTCAGCGATGTCAGGACTCCTGCCTAGTTGCGAGGGACAACTCGGGATTCTCCTCGAGGCTTGGCAGGGCAATTGGGACGCCTCTCCAGCTGAGGCGGGAGACCAAGGGTCCCTTTCCACGTGCCACAGGAATCCTGGGACTCCTATCAAGTTTCACGAGGAGTCAGGCATTGTTTCCTTTGGAGGCACTGATCTCCGCGTACCTCTGGAGTTTTCAAAGGATGTGAGGCCTCCGGTCGCGATGAGGTGGGGAACTAGGTCTTTCTCTGTGGTCTCCAAAGTGGATTCAGACATCCTTTCGTCTTGGGAGATGCAAGACGAGCCTGCACTCAAGTCACTGCACGGATATCCCTGCTTATTTCGAGTCAGGGCATCGCGGTGTACATTCCACTTGAGGCAGCAAAATCAGGATCCGTCTCACATACCTAGAGCTGAGAGAAGCTTCCTCTTGAGGTGCTTGTGGTAAGGTGGTATTCCTCTGGAGTCAAAGCCAGGGACTAACCTCTCATCTCGAGTTGATTCTTGGTCCACGGAGCTCTTTCGATTTGCTACAGTGACGTCAGCATCCCTCTAGCCTTGAAACAGTGTTCTTGGGATTTCTCCGGAGTGCCATCAAGGAAATCAAGGTTCCTTTCATGTGTGATGTGCAGCACGGAATTGCTCTGCACGCAGTGCAGGGGAATCGGACCTCATCTCGCGGCGAGGGGGAAGTCTCATGGTTTTTCTCGAGGTGCGGCGGGAACCTGGGGTATATTCTCGAGTTACCATGGGGATGGCCCTTCCACACACGTGTTTGTTCAGCGACGTCAGGACTCCTGCCTTGTTGCGAGGGACAACTCGGGATTCTCCTCGAGGCTTGGCATGGCAATTGGGACGCCTCTCCAGCTGAGGCGGGAGACCAAGGGTCCCTTTCCACGTGCCACAGGAATCCTGGGACTTCTATCAAGTTTCTCGAGGAGTCAGGCATCATCTCCTTTGAAGGCACTGATCTCCGCATACCTCTGGAGTTTTCAAACGAAATGAGGCCTCCGGTCGTGATGAGGTGGGGAACTAGGTCTTTCTCTGTGGTCTCCACAGGGGATTCAGACATCCTTTCGTCTTGGGAGATGCAAGAGGAGCCGGCGTTCAAGTCACTGCAGGGATATCCGGCCTTATTTCGAGTCAGGGCATCGCGGTGTACATTCCACTTGAGGCCGCAAACTCAGGGTCCCTCTCACATCCCTAGAGCTGAGAGAAGCCTCCTCTTGAGGTGCTTGTGGTAAGGTGGTATTCTTCTTTAGTCGAAGCCAGGGACTAAACTCTCATCTCGAGTAGATTCTTGGTCCACGGAGCTCTTTCGTGTTGCTACAGTGACCTCAGGATCCCTCTAGCCTTGAAACAGTGTTCTTGGGGTTTCTCTGGAGTGCCATCAAGGAAATCAAGGCTCCTTTCATATGTGATGTGCATCACGGAATTGCTCTGCATGCAGTGCAGGGGAATCGGGGCTCATCTCACAGCGAGGGGAAGTCTCATGGTTTTTCTCGGGTTGCGGCGGGAACCTGGGGTATATTCTCGAGTTACAACGGGGATGGCCCTTCCACACACGTGTTTCTTCAGCGACGTCAGGACTCCTGCCTAGTTGCGAGGGACAGTTCGGGATTCTCCTCGAGGCTTGGCAGGGCAATTGGGACGCCTCTCCAGCTGAGGCGTTAGACCAAGGGTCCTTTTCCACGTGCCACAGGAATCCTGGGACTCCTATCAAGTTTCTCGAGGAGTCAGGCATCATCTCCTTTGAAGGCACTGATCTCCGCATACCTCTGGAGTTTTCAAAGGATGTGACGCCTTTGGTCGCGATGAGCTGGGGAACTAGTTCTTTCTCTGTGGTCTCCACAGGGGATTCAGACATCCTTTAGTCTTGGGAGATGCAAGACGAGCCTACATTCAAGTCACTGCAGGGATATCCGGCCTTATTTCGAGTCAGGGCATCGCGGTGTCCATTCCACTTGAGGCCGCAAACTCAGGGTCCCTCTCACATACCTAGAGCTGAGAGAAGCCTCCTCTTGAGGTGCTTGTGGTAAGGTGGTATTCTTCTTTAGTCGAAGCCAGGGACTAAACTCTCATCTCGAGTAGATTCTTGGTCCACGGAGCTCTTTCGTGTTACTACAGTGACCTCAGGATCCCTCTAGCCTTGAAACAGTGTTCTTGGGGTTTCTCTGGAGTGCCATCAAGGAAATCAAGGCTCCTTTCATATGTGATGTGCATCACGGAATTGCTCTGCATGCAGTGCAGGGGAATCGGGGCTCATCTCGCGGCGAGGGGGAAGTCTCATGGTTTTTCTCGAGTTGCGGCGGGAACCTGGGGTATATTCTCGAGTTACGACGGGGATGGCCCTTCCACACACGTGTTTCTTCAGCGACGTCAGGACTCCTGCCTAGTTGCGAGGGACAACTCGGGATTCTCCTCGAGGCTTGGCAGGGCAATTGGGACGCCTCTCCAGCTGAGGCGGGAAACCAAGTGTCCCTTTCGACGTGCCACAGGAATCCTGGGACTCCTATCAAGTTTCACGAGGAGTCAGGCATCGTCTCCTTTGGAGGCACTGATCTCCGCGTCCCTCTGGAGTTTTCAAAGGATGTGAGGCCTCCGGTCGCGATGATGTGGGGAACTAGGTCTTTCTCTGTGTTCTCCACAGGGGATTCAGACATCCTTTCGACTTGGCAGATGCAAGACGAGCCTGCATTCAAGTCACTGCAGGGATATCCGGCCTTATTTCGAGTCAGGGCATCACGGTGTACATTCCACTTGAGGCCGCAAACTCAGGGTCCCTCTCACATACCTAGAGCTAAGAGAAGCCTTCTCTTGAGGTGCTTGTGGTAAGGTGGTATTCCTCTGGAGTCGAAGCCAGGGCCTAACCTCTCATCTCGAGTTGATTCTTGGTCCACAGAGCTCTTTCGTGTTGCTACAGTGACCTCAGGATCCCTCTAGCCTTGAAACAGTGTTCTTGGTTTTTCTCTGGAGTGCCATCAAGGAAATCAAGGCTCCTTCCATGTGTGATGTGCAACACAGAATTGCTCTGCACGCAGTGCAGGGGAATCGGGCCTCATCTCGCGGCGAGGGGGAAGTCTCATGGTTTTTCTCGAGTTGCGGCGGGAACCTGGGGTATATTCTCGAGTTACGACGGGGATGGCCCTTCCACACACGTGTTTGTTCAGCGATGTCAGGACTCCTGCCTAGTTGCGAGGGACAACTCGGGATTCTCCTCGAGGCTTGGCAGGGCAATTGGGACGCCTCTCCAGCTGAGGCGGGAGACCAAGGGTCCCTTTCCACGTGCCACAGGAATCCTGGGACTCCTATCAAGTTTCACGAGGAGTCAGGCATTGTTTCCTTTGGAGGCACTGATCTCCGCGTACCTCTGGAGTTTTCAAAGGATGTGAGGCCTGCGGTCGCGATGAGGTGGGGAACTAGGTCTTCCTCTGTGGTCTCCAAAGTGGATTCAGACATCCTTTCGTCTTGGGAGATGCAAGACGAGCCTGCACTCAAGTCACTGCACGGATATCCCTGCTTATTTCGAGTCAGGGCATCGCGGTGTACATTCCACTTGAGGCAGCAAAAACAGGATCCGTCTCACATACATAGAGCTGAGAGAAGCTTCCTCTTGAGGTGCTTGTGGTAAGGTGGTATTCCTCTGGAGTCGAAGCCAGGGACTAACCTCTCATCTCGAGTTGATTCTTGGTCCACGGATCTCTTTCGTGTTGCTACAGTGACGTCAGGATCCCTCTAGCCTTGAAACAGTGTTCTTGGGATTTCTCCGGAGTGCCATTAAGGAAATCAAGGTTCCTTTCATGTGTGATGTGCAGCACGGAATTGCTATGCACGCAGTGCAGGGGAATCGGGCCTCATCTCGCGGCGAGGGGGAAGTCTCATGGTTTTTCTCGAGGTGCGGCGGGAACCTGGGGTATATTCTCGAGTTACGACGGGGATGGCCCTTCCACACACGTGTTTGTTCAGCGACGTCAGGACTCCTGCCTAGTTGCGAGGGACAACTCGGGATTCTCCTCGAGGCTTGGCATGGCAATTGGGACGCCTCTCCAGCTGAGGCGGGAGACCAAGGGTCCCTTTCCACATGCCACAGGAATCCTGGGACTCCTATCAAGTTTCTCGAGGAGTCAGGCATCATCTCCTTTGAAGGCACTGATCTCCGCATACCTCTGGAGTTTTCAAAGGAAATGAGGCCTCCGGTCGTGATGAGGTGGGGAACTAGGTCTTTCTCTATGGTCTCCACAGGGGATTCAGACATCCTTTCCTCTTGGGAGATGCAAGACGAGCCTGCATTCAAGTCACTGCAGGGATATCCGGCCTTATTTCGAGTCAGGGCATCGCGGTGTACATTCCACTTGAGGCCGCAAACTCAGGGTCCCTCTCACATACCTAGAGCTGAGAGAAGCCTCCTCTTGAGGTGCTTGTGGTAAGGTGGTACTCCTCTAGAGTCGAAGCCAGGGACTAACCTCTCATCTCGAGTTGATTGTTTGTCCAAGGAGCTCTTTCGTGTTGCTACAGTGACCTCAGGATCCCTCTAGCCTTGAAACAGTGTTCTTGGGGTTTCTCTGGAGTGCCATCAAGGAAATCAAGGCTCCTTTCATGTATGATGTGCAAAACGGAATTGCTCTGCATGCAGTGCAGGGGAATCGGGGCTCATCTCGCGGCGAGGGGGAAGTCTCATGGTTTTTCTCGAGTTGTGGCGGGAACTTGGGGTATATTCTCGAGTAACGACGGGGATGGCCCTTCCACACACGTGTTTGTTCAGCGACGTCAGGACTCCTGCCTAGTTGCGAGGGACAACTCGGGATTCTCCTCGAGGCTTGGCAGGGCAATTGGGACGCCTCTCCAGCTGAGGCGGGAGACCAAGGGTCCCATTCCACGTGCCACAGGAATCCTGGGACTCCTATCAAGTTTCTCGAGGAGTCAGGCATCATCTCCTTTGAAGGCACTGATCTCCGCATACCTCTGGAGTTTTCAAAGGATGTGACGCCTCTGGTCGCGATGATCTGGGGAACTAGGTCTTTCTCTGTGGTCTCCACAGGGGATTCAGACATCCTTTCGTCTTGGGAGATGCAAGACGAGCCTACATTCAAGTCACTGCAGGGATATCCGGCCTTATTTCGAGTCAGGGCATCGCGGTGTACATTCCACTTGAGGCCGCAAACTCAGGGTCCCTCTCACATACCTAGAGCTGAGAGAAGCCTCCTCTTGAAGTGCTTGTGGTAAGGTGGTATTCTTCTTTAGTCGAAGCCAGGGACTAACCTCTCATCTCGAGTAGATTCGTGGTCCACGGAGCTCTTTCGTGTTGCTACAGTGACCTCAGGATCCCTCTAGCCTTGAAACAGTGTTCTTGGGGTTTCTCTGGAGTGCCATCAAGGAAATCAAGGCTCCTTTCATATGTGATGTGCATCACGGAATTGCTCTGCATGCAGTGCCGGGGAATCGGGGCTCATCTCGCGGCGAGGGGGAAGTCTCATGGTTTTTCTCGAGTTGCGGCGGGAACCTGGGGTATATTCTCGAGTTACGACGGGGATGGCCCTTCCACACACGTGTTTGTTCAGCGATGTCAGGACTCCTGCCTAGTTGCGAGGGACAACTCGGGATTCTCCTCGAGGCTTGGCAGGGCAATTGGGACGCCTCTCCAGCTGAGGCGGGAGACCAAGGGTCCCTTTTCACGTGCCACAGGAATCCTGGGACTCCTATCAAGTTTCACGAGGAGTCAGGCATTGTTTCCTTTGAAGGCACTGATCTCCGCGTACCTCTGGAGTTTTCAAAGGATGTGAGGCCTCCGGTCGCGATGAGGTGGGGAACTAGGTCTTTCTCTGTGGTCTCCAAAGTGGATTCAGACATCCTTTCGTCTTGGGAGATGCAAGACGAGCCTGCACTCAAGTCACTGCACGGATATCCCTGCTTATTTCGAGTCAGGGCATCGCGGTGTACATTCCACTTGAGGTAGCAAAATCAGGATCCGTCTCACATACCTAGAGCTGAGAGAAGCTTCCTCTTGAGGTGCTTGTGGTAAGGTGGTATTCCTCTGGAGTCAAAGCCAGGGACTAACCTCTCATCTCGAGTTGATTCTTGGTCCACGGAGCTCTTTCGATTTGCTACAGTGACGTCAGCATCCCTCTAGCCTTGAAACAGTGTTCTTCGGATTTCTCCGGAGTGCCATCAAGGAAATCAAGGTTCCTTTCATGTGTGATGTGCAGCACGGAATTGCTCTGCACGCAGTGCAGGGGAATCGGACCTCATCTCGCGGCGAGGGGGAAGTCTCATGGTTTTTCTCGAGGTGCGGCGGGAACCTGGGGTATATTCTCGAGTTACCATGGGGATGGCCCTTCCACACACGTGTTTGTTCAGCGACGTCAGGACTTCTGCCTTGTTGCGAGGGACAACTCGGGATTCTCCTCGAGGCTTGGCATGGCAATTGGGACGCCTCTCCAGCTGAGGCGGGAGACCAAGGGTCCCTTTCCACGTGCCACAGGAATCCTGGGACTTCTATCAAGTTTCTCGAGGAGTCAGGCATCATCTCCTTTGAAGGCACTGATCTCCGCATACCTCTGGAGTTTTCAAACGAAATGAGGCCTCCGGTCGTGATGAGGTGGGGAACTAGGTCTTTCTCTGTGGTCTCCACAGGGGATTCAGACATCCTTTCGTCTTGGGAGATGCAAGAGGAGCCGGCGTTCAAGTCACTGCAGGGATATCCGGCCTTATTTCGAGTCAGGGCATCGCGGTGTACATTCCACTTGAGGCCGCAAACTCAGGGTCCCTCTCACATCCCTAGAGCTGAGAGAAGCCTCCTCTTGAGGTGCTTGTGGTAAGGTGGTATTCTTCTTTAGTCGAAGCCAGGGACTAAACTCTCATCTCGAGTAGATTCTTGGTCCACGGAGCTCTTTCGTGTTGCTACAGTGACCTCAGGATCCCTCTAGCCTTGAAACAGTGTTCTTGGGGTTTCTCTGGAGTGCCATCAAGGAAATCAAGGCTCCTTTCATATGTGATGTGCATCACGGAATTGCTCTGCATGCAGTGCAGGGGAATCGGGGCTCATCTCGCAGCGAGGGGAAGTCTCATGGTTTTTCTCGGGTTGCGGCGGGAACCTGGGTTATATTCTCGAGTTACAACGGGGATGGCCCTTCCACACACGTGTTTGTTCAGCGACGTCAGGACTCCTGCCTAGTTGCGAGGGACAGTTCGGGATTCTCCTCGAGGCTTGGCAGGGCAATTGGGACGCCTCTCCAGCTGAGGCGTTAGACCAAGGGTCCTTTTCCACGTGCCACAGGAATCCTGGGACTCCTATCAAGTTTCTCGAGGAGTCAGGCATCATCTCCTTTGAAGGCACTGATCTCCGCATACCTCTGGAGTTTTCAAAGGATGTGACGCCTTTGGTCGCGATGAGCTGGGGAACTAGTTCTTTCTCTGTGGTCTCCACAGGGGATTCAGACATCCTTTAGTCTTGGGAGATGCAAGACGAGCCTACATTCAAGTCACTGCAGGGATATCCGGCCTTATTTCGAGTCAGGGCATCGCGGTGTCCATTCCACTTGAGGCCGCAAACTCAGGGTCCCTCTCACATACCTAGAGCTGAGAGAAGCCTCCTCTTGAGGTGCTTGTGGTAAGGTGGTATTCTTCTTTAGTCGAAGCCAGGGACTAAACTCTCATCTCGAGTAGATTCTTGGTCCACGGAGCTCTTTCGTGTTGCTACAGTGACCTCAGGATCCCTCTAGCCTTGAAACAGTGTTCTTGGGGTTTCTCTGGAGTGCCATCAAGGAAATCAAGGCTCCTTTCATATGTGATGTGCATCACGGAATTGCTCTGCATGCAGTGCAGGGGAATCGGGGCTCATCTCGCGGCGAGGGGGAAGTCTCATGGTTTTTCTCGAGTTGCGGCGGGAACCTGGGGTATATTCTCGAGTAACGACGGGGATGGCCCTTCCACACACGTGTTTCTTCAGCGACGTCAGGACTCCTGCCTAGTTGCGAGGGACAACTCGGGATTCTCCTCGAGGCTTGGCAGGGCAATTGGGACGCCTCTCCAGCTGAGGCGGGAAACCAAGTGTCCCTTTCGACGTGCCACAGGAATCCTGGGACTCCTATCAAGTTTCACGAGGGGTCAGGCATCGTCTCCTTTGGAGGCACTGATCTCCGCGTCCCTCTGGAGTTTTCAAAGGATGTGAGGCCTCCGGTCGCGATGATGTGGGGAACTAGGTCTTTCTCTGTGTTCTCCACAGGGGATTCAGACATCCTTTCGACTTGGCAGATGCAAGACGAGCCTGCATTCAAGTCACTGCAGGGATATCCGGCCTTATTTCGAGTCAGGGCATCACGGTGTACATTCCACTTGAGGCCGCAAACTCAGGGTCCCTCTCACATACCTAGAGCTAAGAGAAGCCTTCTCTTGAGGTGCTTGTGGTAAGGTGGTATTCCTCTGGAGTCGAAGCCAGGGCCTAACCTCTCATCTCGAGTTGATTCTTGGTCCACAGAGCTCTTTCGTGTTGCTACAGTGACCTCAGGATCCCTCTAGCCTTGAAACAGTGTTCTTGGTTTTTCTCTGGAGTGCCATCAAGGAAATCAAGGCTCCTTCCATGTGTGATGTGCAACACAGAATTGCTCTGCACGCAGTGCAGGGGAATCGGGCCTCATCTCGCGGCGAGGGGGAAGTCTCATGGTTTTTCTCGAGTTTCGGCGGGAACCTGGGGTATATTCTCGAGTTACGATGGGGATGGCCCTTCCACACACGTGTTTGTTCAGCGATGTCAGGACTCCTGCCTAGTTGCGAGGGACAACTCGGGATTCTCCTCGAGGCTTGGCAGGGCAATTGGGACGCCTCTCCAGCTGAGGCGGGAGACCAAGTGTCCCTTTCCACGTGCCACAGGAATCCTGGGACTCCTATCAAGTTTCACGAGGAGTCAGGCATTGTTTCCTTTGGAGGCACTGATCTCCGCGTACCTCTGGAGTTTTCAAAGGATGTGAGGCCTCCGGTCGCGATGAGGTGGGGAACTAGGTCTTCCTCTGTGGTCTCCAAAGTGGATTCAGACATCCTTTCGTCTTGGGAGATGCAAGACGAGCCTGCACTCAAGTCACTGCACGGATATCCCTGCTTATTTCGAGTCAGGGCATCGCGGTGTACATTCCACTTGAGGCAGCAAAATCAGGATCCGTCTCACATACATAGAGCTGAGAGAAGCTTCCTCTTGAGGTGCTTGTGGTAAGGTGGTATTCCTCTGGAGTCGAAGCCAGGGACTAACCTCTCATCTCGAGTTGATTCTTGGTCCACGGATCTCTTTCGTGTTGCTACAGTGACGTCAGGATCCCTCTAGCCTTGAAACAGTGTTCTTGGGATTTCTCCGGAGTGCCATCAAGGAAATCAAGGTTCCTTTCATGTGTGATGTGCAGCACGGAATTGCTCTGCACGCAGTGCAGGGGAATTGGGCCTCATCTCGCGGCGAGGGGGAAGTCTCATGGTTTTTCTCGAGGTGCGGCGGGAACCTGGGGTATATTCTCGAGTTACGACGGGGATGGCCCTTCCACACACGTGTTTGTTCAGCGACGTCAGGACTCCTGCCTAGTTGCGAGGGACAACTCGGGATTCTCCTCGAGGCTTGGCATGGCAATTGGGACGCCTCTCCAGCTGAGGCGGGAGACCAAGGGTCCCTTTCCACGTGCCACAGGAATCCTGGGACTCCTATCAAGTTTCTCGAGGAGTCAGGCATCATCTCCTTTGAAGGCACTGATCTCCGCATACCTCTGGAGTTTTCAAAGGAAATGAGGCCTCCGGTCGTGATGAGGTGGGGAACTAGGTCTTTCTCTGTGGTCTCCACAGGGGATTCAGACATCCTTTCGTCTTGGGAGATGCAAGACGAGCCTGCATTCTAGTCCCTGCAGGGATATCTGGCCTTATTTCGAGTCAGGGCATCGCGGTGACCATTCCACGTGAGGCTGCAAACTCAGGGTCCCTCTCACATACATAGAGCTGAGAGAAGCCTCCTCTTGCGGTGCTTTTGGTAAGGTGGTATTCCTCTGGAGTCGAAGCCAGGGACTAACCTCTCATCTCGAGTTGATTTTTGGTCCAGGGAGCTGTTTCGTGTTGCTACAGTGACCTCAGGATCCCTCTAGCCTTGAAACAGTGTTCTTGGGTTTTCTCTGGAGTGCCATCAAGGAAATCAAGGGTCCTTTCATGTGTGATGTGCAACACGGAATTGCTCTGCACGCAGTGCAGGGGAATCTGGCCTCATCTCGCGGCGAGGGGGAAGTCTCATGGTTTTTCTCGAGTTGCGGCGGGAACCTGGGGTATATTCTCGACTTACGATGGGGATGGCCCTTCCACACACGTGTTTGTTCAGCGACGTCAGGACTCCTGCCTAGTTGCGAGGGACAACTCGGGATTCTCCTCGAGGCTTGGCAGGGCAATTGGGACCCCTCTGCAGCTGAGGCGGGAGACAAAGAGTCCCTTTCCACGTGCCACAGGAATCCTGGGAGTCCTATCAAGTTTCACGAGGAGTCAGGCATCGTCTCATTTGGAGGCACTGATATCCGCGTACCTCTGGAGTTTTCAAAGGATGTGAGGCCTCCAGTGGCGATGGGGTTGGGAACTAGGTCTGTCTCTGTGGTCTCCACAGGGGATTCAGATAATCTTTCATCTTGGGAGATGCAAGACGAGCCCGCATTCAAGTCACTGCAGGGATATCCGGCCTTATTTCAAGTCAGGACATCGCGGTGTCCATTCCACGTGAGGCCGCAAACTCAGGGTCCCTCTCACATACCTAGAGCAGAGAGAAGCCTCCTCTTGAATTGCTTGTGGTAAGGTGGTATTCCTCTGGAGTCGAAGCCAGGGACTAACCTCTCATCTCGAGTTGATTTTTGGTCCAATGACCTCTTTCGTGTTGCTACAGTGACCTCAGGATCCCTCTAGCCTTGAAACAGTGTTCTTGGGGTTTCTCTGGAGTGCCATCAAGGAAATCAAGGCTCCTTTCATGTGTGATGTGCAACACGGAATTGCTCTGCACGCAGTGCAGGGGAATCTGGCCTCATCTCGCGGCGAGGGGGAAGTCTCATGGTTTTTCTCGAGTTGCGGTGGGAACCTGGGGTATATTCTCGAGTTACGATGGGGATGGCCCTTCCACACACGTGTTTGTTCAGCGACGTCAGCACTCCTGCCTGGTTGCGAGGGACAACTCGGGATTCTCCTCGAGGCTTGGCAGGGCAATTGGGACGCCTCTCCAGCTGAGGCGGGAGACCAAGGGTCCCTTTCAACGTGCCACAGGAATCCTGGGACTCCTATCAAGTTTCACGAGGAGTCAGGCATCGTCTCCTTTGGAGGCACTCATCACCGCGTACCTCTGGAGATTTCAAAGTATGTGAGGCCTCCGGTCGCGATGAGGTGGGGAACTAGGTCTTTCTCTGTGGTCTCCACAGGGGATTCAGACATTCTTTCGTCTTGGGAGATGCAAGACGAGCCTGCATTCTTGTCACTGCAGGGATATCTGGCCTTATTTCGAGTCACGGCATCGCGGTGACCATTCCACGTGAGGCTGCAAACTCAGGGTCCCTCTCACATACATAGAGCTGAGAGAAGCCTTCTCTTGCGGTGCTTTTGGTAAGGTGGTATTCCTCTGGAGTCGAAGCCAGGGACTAACCTCTCATCTCGAGTTGATTTTTGGTCCACGGAGTTCTTTCGTGTTGCTACAGTGACCTCAGGATCCCTCTAGCCTTGAAACAGTGTTCTTGGGGTTTCTCTGGAGTGCCATCAAGGAAATGAAGGCTCCTTTCATGTGTGATGTGCAACACGGAATTGCTCTGCACGCAGTGAGGGGAATTGGGCCTGATCTCGCGGTGAGGGGGTAGTCTCATGGTTTTTCTCGAGTTGCGGCGGGAACCTGGGGTATATTTTCGAGTTACGACGGGATGGCCCTCCCACACACGTGTTTGTTCAGCGACGTCAGGACTCCTGCCTAGTTGCGAGGGACAACTCGGGATTCTCCGCGAGGCTTGGCAGGGCAATTAGGACGCTTCTCCAGCTGAGGCGGGAGACCAAGGCTCCCTTTCCACGTGCCACAGGAATCCTGGGACTCCTATCAACTTTTAGGAGGAGTCAGGCACCGTCTCCTTTTGAGGCAGTGATCTCCGTGTACCTCTGGAGTTTTCAAAGTATGTGATGCCTCCGGTCACGATGAGGTGGGGAACAAGGTCTTTCTCTGTGGTCTCCACAGGGAATTCAGACATCCTTTCGTCTTGGGAGATGCAAGACGAGCCTGCATTCAAGTCACTGCAGGGATATCCGGCCTCATTTAGAGTCAGGGCATCGCGGTGTCCATTCCACTGAGGCCGCAAACTCAGGGTCCCCCTCACATACCTAGAGCTGAGAGAAGCCTCCTCTTGAGGTGCTTGTGGTAAGGTGGTATTCCTCAGGAGTCGAAGCCAGGGACTAACCTCTCATCTCGAGTTGACCTTTTGTCCACGGAGCTCTTTTGTGTTGCTACAGTGACGTCAGAATCCCTCTAGCCTTGAAACAGTGTTCTTGGGATTTCTCTGGAGTGCCATCAAGGAAAACAAGGCTCCTTTCATGTGTGATGTGCAGCACGGAATTGCTCTGCACGCAGTGCAGGGGAATCGGGCCTCATCTCGCGGCGAGGGGGAAGTCTCATGGTTTTTCTCGAGTTGCGGCGGGAACCTGGGGTATATTCTCGAGTAACGACGGGGATAGCCCTTCCACACACGTGTTTGTTCAGCGACGTCAGGACTCCTGCCTAGTTGCGAGGGACAACTCGGGATTCTCCTCGAGGCTTGGCAGGGCAATTGGGACGCCTCTCCAGCTGAGGCGGGAGACCAAGGGTCCCTTTCCACGTGCCACAGGAATCCTGGGACTCCTATCAAGTTTCTCGAGGAGTCAGGCATCATCTCCTTTGAAGGCACTGATATCCGCATACCTCTGGAGTTTTCAAAGGAAATGAGGCCTCAGGTCGTGATGAGGTGGGGAACTAGGCCTTTCTCTGTGGTCTCCACAGGGGATTCAGACATCCTTTCATCTTGGGAGATGCAAGACGAGCCTGCATTCAAGTCACTGCAGGGATATCCGGCCTTATTTCGAGTCAGGGCATCGCGGTGTACATTCCACTTGAGGCCGCAAACTCAGGGTCCCTCTCACATCCCTAGAGCTGAGAGAAGCCTCCTCTTGAGGTGCTTGTGGTAAGGTGGTATTCTTCTTTAGTCGAAGCCAGGGACTAAACTCTCATCTCGAGTAGATTCTTGGTCCACGGAGCTCTTTCGTGTTGCTACAGTGACCTCAGGATCCCTCTAGCCTTGAAACAGTGTTCTTGGGGTTTCTCTGGAGTGCCATCAAGGAAATCAAGGCTCCTTTCATATGTGATGTGCATCACGGAATTGCTCTGCATGCAGTGCAGGGGAATCGGGGCTCATCTCGCAGCGAGGGGAAGTCTCATGGTTTTTCTCGGGTTGCGGCGGGAACCTGGGTTATATTCTCGAGTTACAACGGGGATGGCCCTTCCACACACGTGTTTGTTCAGCGACGTCAGGACTCCTGCCTAGTTGCGAGGGACAGTTCGGGATTCTCCTCGAGGCTTGGCAGGGCAATTGGGACGCCTCTCCAGCTGAGGCGTTAGACCAAGGGTCCTTTTCCACGTGCCACAGGAATCCTGGGACTCCTATCAAGTTTCTCGAGGAGTCAGGCATCATCTCCTTTGAAGGCACTGATCTCCGCATACCTCTGGAGTTTTCAAAGGATGTGACGCCTTTGGTCGCGATGAGCTGGGGAACTAGTTCTTTCTCTGTGGTCTCCACAGGGGATTCAGACATCCTTTAGTCTTGGGAGATGCAAGACGAGCCTACATTCAAGTCACTGCAGGGATATCCGGCCTTATTTCGAGTCAGGGCATCGCGGTGTCCATTCCACTTGAGGCCGCAAACTCAGGGTCCCTCTCACATACCTAGAGCTGAGAGAAGCCTCCTCTTGAGGTGCTTGTGGTAAGGTGGTATTCTTCTTTAGTCGAAGCCAGGGACTAAACTCTCATCTCGAGTAGATTCTTGGTCCACGGAGCTCTTTCGTGTTGCTACAGTGACCTCAGGATCCCTCTAGCCTTGAAACAGTGTTCTTGGGGTTTCTCTGGAGTGCCATCAAGGAAATCAAGGCTCCTTTCATATGTGATGTGCATCACGGAATTGCTCTGCATGCAGTGCAGGGGAATCGGGGCTCATCTCGCGGCGAGGGGGAAGTCTCATGGTTTTTCTCGAGTTGCGGCGGGAACCTGGGGTATATTCTCGAGTAACGACGGGGATGGCCCTTCCACACACGTGTTTCTTCAGCGACGTCAGGACTCCTGCCTAGTTGCGAGGGACAACTCGGGATTCTCCTCGAGGCTTGGCAGGGCAATTGGGACGCCTCTCCAGCTGAGGCGGGAAACCAAGTGTCCCTTTCGACGTGCCACAGGAATCCTGGGACTCCTATCAAGTTTCACGAGGAGTCAGGCATCGTCTCCTTTGGAGGCACTGATCTCCGCGTCCCTCTGGAGTTTTCAAAAGATGTGAGGCCTCCGGTCGCGATGATGTGGGGAACTAGGTCTTTCTCTGTGTTCTCCACAGGGGATTCAGACATCCTTTCGACTTGGCAGATGCAAGACGAGCCTGCATTCAAGTCACTGCAGGGATATCCGGCCTTATTTCGAGTCAGGGCATCACGGTGTACATTCCACTTGAGGCCGCAAACTCAGGGTCCCTCTCACATACCTAGAGCTAAGAGAAGCCTTCTCTTGAGGTGCTTGTGGTAAGGTGGTATTCCTCTGGAGTCGAAGCCAGGGCCTAACCTCTCATCTCGAGTTGATTCTTGGTCCACAGAGCTCTTTCGTGTTGCTACAGTGACCTCAGGATCCCTCTAGCCTTGAAACAGTGTTCTTGGTTTTTCTCTGGAGTGCCATCAAGGAAATCAAGGCTCCTTCCATGTGTGATGTGCAACACAGAATTGCTCTGCACGCAGTGCAGGGGAATCGGGCCTCATCTCGCGGCGAGGGGGAAGTCTCATGGTTTTTCTCGAGTTTCGGCGGGAACCTGGGGTATATTCTCGAGTTACGACGGGGATGGCCCTTCCACACACGTGTTTGTTCAGCGATGTCAGGACTCCTGCCTAGTTGCGAGGGACAACTCGGGATTCTCCTCGAGGCTTGGCAGGGCAATTGGGACGCCTCTCCAGCTGAGGCGGGAGACCAAGTGTCCCTTTCCACGTGCCACAGGAATCCTGGGACTCCTATCAAGTTTCACGAGGAGTCAGGCATTGTTTCCTTTGGAGGCACTGATCTCCGCGTACCTCTGGAGTTTTCAAAGGATGTGAGGCCTCCGGTCGCGATGAGGTGGGGAACTAGGTCTTCCTCTGTGGTCTCCAAAGTGGATTCAGACATCCTTTCGTCTTGGGAGATGCAAGACGAGCCTGCACTCAAGTCACTGCACGGATATCCCTGCTTATTTCGAGTCAGGGCATCGCGGTGTACATTCCACTTGAGGCAGCAAAATCAGGATCCGTCTCACATACATAGAGCTGAGAGAAGCTTCCTCTTGAGGTGCTTGTGGTAAGGTGGTATTCCTCTGGAGACGAAGCCAGGGACTAACCTCTCATCTCGAGTTGATTCTTGGTCCACGGATCTCTTTCGTGTTGCTACAGTGACGTCAGGATCCCTCTAGCCTTGAAACAGTGTTCTTGGGATTTCTCCGGAGTGCCATCAAGGAAATCAAGGTTCCTTTCATGTGTGATGTGCAGCACGGAATTGCTCTGCACGCAGTGAGGGGAATCGGGCCTCATCTCGCGGCGAGGGGGAAGTCTCATGGTTTTTCTCGAGGTGCGGCGGGAACCTGGGGTATATTCTCGAGTTACGACGGGGATGGCCCTTCCACACACGTGTTTGTTCAGCGACGTCAGGACTCCTGCCTAGTTGCGAGGGACAACTCGGGATTCTCCTCGAGGCTTGGCATGGCAATTGGGACGCCTCTCCAGCTGAGGCGGGAGACCAAGGGTCCCTTTCCACGTGCCACAGGAATCCTGGGACTCCTATCAAGTTTCTCGAGGAGTCAGGCATCATCTCCTTTGAAGGCACTGATCTCCGCATACCTCTGGAGTTTTCAAAGGAAATGAGGCCTCCGGTCGTGATGAGGTGGGGAACTAGGTCTTTCTCTGTGGTCTCCACAGGGGATTCAGACATCCTTTCCTCTTGGGAGATGCAAGACGAGCCTGCATTCAAGTCACTGCAGGGATATCCGGCCTTATTTCGAGTCAGGGCATCGCGGTGTACATTCCACTTGAGGCCGCAAACTCAGGGTCCCTCTCACATACCTAGAGCTGAGAGAAGCCTCCTCTTGAGGTGCTTGTGGTAAGGTGGTATTCTTCTTTAGTCGAAGCCAGGGACTAAACTCTCATCTCGAGTAGATTCTTGGTCCACGGAGCTCTTTCGTGTTGCTACAGTGACCTCAGGATCCCTCTAGCCTTGAAACAGTGTTCTTGGGGTTTCTCTGGAGGGCCATCAAGGAAATCAAGGCTCCTTTCATATGTGATGTGCATCACGGAATTGCTCTGCATGCAGTGCAGGGGAATCGGGGCTCATCTCGCGGCGAGGGGAAGTCTCATGGTTTTTCTCGGGTTGCGGCGGGAACCTGGGGTATATTCTCGAGTTACAACGGGGATGGCCCTTCCACACACGTGTTTGTTCAGCGACGTCAGGACTCCTGCCTAGTTGCGAGGGACAACTCGGGATTCTCCTCGAGGCTTGGCAGGGCAATTGGGACGCCTCTCCAGCTGAGGCGTTAGACCAAGGGTCCCTTTCCACGTGCCACAGGAATCCTGGGACTCCTATCAAGTTTCTCGAGGAGTCAGGCATCATCTCCTTTGAAGGCACTGATCTCCGCATACCTCTGGAGTTTTCAAAGGATGTGACGCCTCTGGTCGCGATGAGCTGGGGAACTAGGTCTTTCTCTGTGGTCTCCACAGGGGATTCAGACATCCTTTCGTCTTGGGAGATGCAAGAGGAGCCGGCATTCAAGTCACTGCAGGCATATCCGGCCTTATTTCGAGTCAGGGCATCGCGGTGTCCATTCCACTTGAGGCCGCAAACTCAGGGTCCCTCTCACATACCTAGAGCTGAGAGAAGCCTCCTCTTGAGGTGCTTGTGGTAAGGTGGTATTCTTCTTTAGTCGAAGCCAGGGACTAAACTCTCATCTCGAGTAGATTCTTGGTCCACGGAGCTCTTTCGTGTTGCTACAGTGACCTCAGGATCCCTCTAGCCTTGAAACAGTGTTCTTGGGGTTTCTCTGGAGTGCCAACAAGGAAATCAAGGCTCCTTTCATATGTGATGTGCATCACGGAATTGCTCTGCATGCAGTGCAGGGGAATCGGGGCTCATCTCGCGCCGAGGGGGAAGTGTCATGGTTTTTCTCGAGTTGCGGCGGAACCTGGGGTATATTCTCGAGTTACCACGGGGATGGCCCTTCCACACACGTGTTTGTTCAGCGACGTCAGGACTCCTGCCTAGTTGCGAGGGACAACTCGGGATTCTCCTCGAGGCTTGGCAGGGCAATTGGGACGCCTCTCCAGCTGAGGCGGGAGACCAAGGGTCCCTTTCCACGTGCCACAGGAATCCTGGGACTCCTATCAAGTTTCACGAGGAGTCAGGCATCATCTCCTTTGAAGGCACTGATCTCCGCATACCTCTGGAGTTTTCAAAGGAAATGAGACCTCCGCTCGTGATGAGGTGGGGAACTAGGTCTTTCTCTGTGGTCTAAACAGGGGATTCAGACATCCTTTCGTCTTGGGAGATGCAAGACGAGCCTGCATTCAAGTCACTGCAGGGATATCCGGCCTTATTTCGAGTCAGGGCATTACGGGGTACATTCCACTTGAGGCCGCAAACTCAGGGTCCCTCTCACATACCTAGAGCTGAGAGAAGCCTCCTCTTGAGGTGCTTGTGGTAAGGTGGTATTCTTCTTTAGTCGAAGCCAGGGACTAAACTCTCATCTCGAGTAGATTCTTGGTCCACAGAGCTCTTTCATGTTGCTACAGTGACCTCAGGATGCCTCTAGCCTTGAAACAGTGTTCTTGGGGTTTCTGTGGAGTGCCATCAAGGAAATGAAGGCTCCTTTCATGTGTGATGTGCAACACGGAATTGCTCTGCACGCAGTGAGGGGAATTGGGCCTGATCTCGCGGCGAGGGGGAAGTCTCATGGTTTTTCTCGAGTTTCGGCGGGAACCTGGGGTATATTCTCGAGTTACGACGGGGATGGCCCTTCCACACACGTGTTTGTTCAGCGACGTAGGACTCCTGCCTAGTTGCGAGGGACAACTCGGGATTCTCCTCGAGGCTTGGCATGGCAATTGGGACGCCTCTCCAGCTGAGGCGGGAGACCAAGGGTCCCTTTCCACGTGCCACAGGAATCCTGGGACTCCTATCAAGTTTCTCGAGGAGTCAGGCATCATCTCCTTTGAAGGCACTGATCTCCGCATACCTCTGGAGTTTTCAAAGGAAATGAGGCCTCCGGTCGTGATGAGGTGGGGAACTAGGTCTTTCTCTGTGGTCTCCACAGGGGATTCAGACATCCTTTCGTCTTGGGAGATGCAAGACGAGCCTGCATTCAAGTCACTGCAGGGATATCCTGCCTTATTTCGAGTCAGGGCATCGCGGTGTACATTCCACTTGAGGCCGCAAACTCAGGGTCCCTCTCACATACCTAGAGCTAAGAGAAGCCTTCTCTTGAGGTGCTTGTGGTAAGGTGGTATTCCTCTGGAGTCGAAGCCAGGGCCTAACCTCTCATCTCGAGTTGATTCTTGGTCCACAGAGCTCTTTCGTGTTGCTACAGTGACCTCAGGATCCCTCTAGCCTTGAAACAGTGTTCTTGGTTTTTCTCTGGAGTGCCATCAAGGAAATCAAGGCTCCTTCCATGTGTGATGTGCAACACAGAATTGCTCTGCACGCAGTGCAGGGGAATCGGGCCTCATCTCGCGGCGAGGGGGAAGTCTCATGGTTTTTCTCGAGTTTCGGCGGGAACCTGGGGTATATTCTCGAGTTACGACGGGGATGGCCCTTCCACACACGTGTTTGTTCAGCGATGTCAGGACTCCTGCCTAGTTGCGAGGGACAACTCGGGATTCTCCTCGAGGCTTGGCAGGGCAATTGGGACGCCTCTCCAGCTGAGGCGGGAGACCAAGGGTCCCTTTCCACGTGCCACAGGAATCCTGGGACTCCTATCAAGTTTCACGAGGAGTCAGGCATTGTTTCCTTTGAAGGCTCTGATCTCCGCGTACCTCTGGAGTTTTCAAAGGATGTGAGGCCTCCGGTCGCGATGAGGTGGGGAACTAGGTCTTCCTCTGTGGTCTCCAAAGTGGATTCAGACATCCTTTCGTCTTGGGAGATGCAAGACGAGCCTGCACTCAAGTCACTGCACGGATATCCCTGCTTATTTCGAGTCAGGGCATCGCGGTGTACATTCCACTTGAGGCAGCAAAATCAGGATCCGTCTCACATACATAGAGCTGAGAGAAGCTTCCTCTTGAGGTGCTTGTGGTAAGGTGGTATTCCTCTGGAGTCGAAGCCAGGGACTAACCTCTCATCTTGAGTTGATTCTTGGTCCACGGATCTCTTTCGTGTTGCTACAGTGACGTCAGGATCCCTCTAGCCTTGAAACAGTGTTCTTGGGATTTCTCCGGAGTGCCATCAAGGAAATCAAGGCTCCTTTCATATGTGATGTGCAGCACGGAATTGCTCTGCACGCAGTGCAGGGGAATCGGGGCTCATCTCGCGGCGAGGGGAAGTCTCATGGTTTTTCTCGGGTTGCGGCGGGAACCTGGGGTATATTCTCGAGTTACAACGGGGATGGCCCTTCCACACACGTGTTTGTTCAGCGACGTCAGGACTCCTGCCTAGTTGCGAGGGACAACTCGGGATTCTCCTCGAGGCTTGGCAGGGCAATTGGGACGCCTCTCCAGCTGAGGCGTTAGACCAAGGGTCCCTTTCCACGTGCCACAGGAATCCTGGGACTCCTATCAAGTTTCTCGAGGAGTCAGGCATCATCTCCTTTGAAGGCACTGATCTCGGCATACCTCTGGAGTTTTCAAAGGATGTGACGCCTCTGTTCGCGATGAGCTGGGGAACTAGGTCTTTCTCTGTGGTCTCCACAGGGGATTCAGACATCCTTTCGTCTTGGGAGATGCAAGAGGAGCCGGCATTCAAGTCACTGCAGGCATATCCGGCCTTATTTCGAGTCAGGGCATCGCGGTGTCCATTCCACTTGAGGCCGCAAACTCAGGGTCCCTCTCACATACCTAGAGCTGAGAGAAGCCTCCTCTTGAGGTGCTTGTGGTAAGGTGGTATTCTTCTTTAGTCGAAGCCAGGGACTAAACTCTCATCTCGAGTAGATTCTTGGTCCACGGAGCTCTTTCGTGTTGCTACAGTGACCTCAGGATCGCTCTAGCCTTGAAACAGTGTTCTTGGGGTTTCTCTGGAGTGCCATCAAGGAAATCAAGGGTCCTTTCATGTGTGATGTGCAACACGGAATTGCTCTGCACGCAGTGAGGGGAATTGGGCCTGATCTCGCGGCGAGGGGGAAGTCTCATGGTTTTTCTCGAGTTGCGGCGGGAACCTGGGGTATATTCTCGAGTTACGATGGGGATGGCCCTTCCACACACGTGTTTGTTCAGCGACGTCAGCACTCCTGCCTGGTTGCGAGGGACAACTCGGGATTCTCCTCGAGGCTTGGCAGGGCAATTGGGACGCCTCTCCAGCTGAGGCGGGAGACGAAGGGTCCCTTTCAACGTGCCACAGGAATCCTGTGACTCCTATCAAGTTTCACGAGGAGTCAGGCATCATCTCCTTTGGAGGCACTGATCACCGCGTACCTCTGGAGATTTCAAAGTATGTGAGGCCTCCGGTCGCGATGAGGTGGGGAACTAGGTCTTTCTCTGTGGTCTCCACAGGGGATTCGACATCCTTTCGTCTTGGGAGATGCAAGACGAGCCTGCATTCTAGTCCCTGCAGGGATATCTGGCCTTATTTCGAGTCAGGGCATCGCGGTGACCATTCCACGTGAGGCTGCAATCTCAGGGTCCCTCTCACATACATAGAGCTGAGAGAAGCCTCCTCTTGCGGTGCTTTTGGTAAGGTGGTATTCCTCTGGAGTCGAAGCCAGGGACTAACCTCTCATCTCGAGTTGATTTTTGGTCCAGGGAGCTCTTTCGTGTTGCTACAGTGACCTCAGGATCCCTCTAGCCTTGAAACAGTGTTCTTGGGGTTTCTCTGGAGTGCCATCAAGGAAATCAAGGGTCCTTTCATGTGTGATGTGCAACACGGAATTGCTCTGCACGCAGTGCAGGGGAATCTGGCCTCATCTCGCGGCGAGGGGGAAGTCTCATGGTTTTTCTCGAGTTGCGGCGGGAACCTGGGGTATATTCTCGACTTACGATGGGGATGGCCCTTCCACACACGTGTTTGTTCAGCGACGTCAGGACTCCTGCCTAGTTGCGAGGGACAACTCGGGATTCTCCTCGAGGCTTGGCAGGGCAATTGGGACCCCTCTGCAGCTGAGGCGGGAGACAAAGAGTCCCTTTCCACGTGCCACAGGAATCCTGGGAGTCCTATCAAGTTTCACGAGGAGTCAGGCATCGTCTCATTTGGAGGCACTGATATCCGCGTACCTCTGGAGTTTTCAAAGGATGTGAGGCCTCCAGTGGCGATGGGGTTGGGAACTAGGTCTGTCTCTGTGGTCTCCACAGGGGATTCAGATAATCTTTCATCTTGGGAGATGCAAGCCGAGCCCGCATTCAAGTCACTGCAGGGATATCCGGCCTTATTTCAAGTCAGGACATCGCGGTGTCCATTCCACGTGAGGCCGCAAACTCAGGGTCCCTCTCACATACCTAGAGCAGAGAGAAGCCTCCTCTTGAATTGCTTGTGGTAAGGTGGTATTCCTCTGGAGTCGAAGCCAGGGACTAACCTCTCATCTCGAGTTGATTTTTGGTCCAATGACCTCTTTCGTGTTGCTACAGTGACCTCAGGATCCCTCTAGCCTTGAAACAGTGTTCTTGGGGTTTCTCTGGAGTGCCATCAAGGAAATCAAGGCTCCTTTCATGTGTGATGTGCAACACGGAATTGCTCTGCACGCAGTGCAGGGGAATCTGGCCTCATCTCGCGGCGAGGGGGAAGTCTCATGGTTTTTCTCGAGTTGCGGTGGGAACCTGGGGTATATTCTCGAGTTACGATGGGGATGGCCCTTCCACACACGTGTTTGTTCAGCGACGTCAGCACTCCTGCCTGGTTGCGAGGGACAACTCGGGATTCTCCTCGAGGCTTGGCAGGGCAATTGGGACGCCTCTCCAGCTGAGGCGGGAGACCAAGGGTCCCTTTCAACGTGCCACAGGAATCCTGGGACTCCTATCAAGTTTCACGAGGAGTCAGGCATCGTCTCCTTTGGAGGCACTCATCACCGCGTACCTCTGGAGATTTCAAAGTATGTGAGGCCTCCGGTCGCGATGAGGTGGGGAACTAGGTCTTTCTCTGTGGTCTCCACAGGGGATTCAGACATTCTTTCGTCTTGGGAGATGCAAGACGAGCCTGCATTCTTGTCACTGCAGGGATATCTGGCCTTATTTCGAGTCACGGCATCGCGGTGACCATTCCACGTGAGGCTGCAAACTCAGGGTCCCTCTCACATACATAGAGCTGAGAGAAGCCTTCTCTTGCGGTGCTTTTGGTAAGGTGGTATTCCTCTGGAGTCGAAGCCAGGGACTAACCTCTCATCTCGAGTTGATTTTTGGTCCACGGAGTTCTTTCGTGTTGCTACAGTGACCTCAGGATCCCTCTAGCCTTGAAACAGTGTTCTTGGGGTTTCTCTGGAGTGCCATCAAGGAAATGAAGGCTCCTTTCATGTGTGATGTGCAACACGGAATTGCTCTGCACGCAGTGAGGGGAATTGGGCCTGATCTCGCGGTGAGGGGGTAGTCTCATGGTTTTTCTCGAGTTGCGGCGGGAACCTGGGGTATATTTTCGAGTTACGACGGGATGGCCCTCCCACACACGTGTTTGTTCAGCGACGTCAGGACTCCTGCCTAGTTGCGAGGGACAACTCGGGATTCTCCGCGAAGCTTGGCAGGGCAATTAGGACGCTTCTCCAGCTGAGGCGGGAGACCAAGGCTCCCTTTCCACGTGCCACAGGAATCCTGGGACTCCTATCAACTTTTAGGAGGAGTCAGGCACCGTCTCCTTTTGAGGCAGTGATCTCCGTGTACCTCTGGAGTTTTCAAAGTATGTGATGCCTCCGGTCACGATGAGGTGGGGAACAAGGTCTTTCTCTGTGGTCTCCACAGGGAATTCAGACATCCTTTCGTCTTGGGAGATGCAAGACGAGCCTGCATTCAAGTCACTGCAGGGATATCCGGCCTCATTTAGAGTCAGGGCATCGCGGTGTCCATTCCACTGAGGCCGCAAACTCAGGGTCCCCCTCACATACCTAGAGCTGAGAGAAGCCTCCTCTTGAGGTGCTTGTGGTAAGGTGGTATTCCTCAGGAGTCGAAGCCAGGGACTAACCTCTCATCTCGAGTTGACCTTTTGTCCACGGAGCTCTTTTGTGTTGCTACAGTGACGTCAGGATCCCTCTAGCCTTGAAACAGTGTTCTTGGGATTTCTCTGGAGTGCCATCAAGGAAAACAAGGCTCCTTTCATGTGTGATGTGCAGCACGGAATTGCTCTGCACGCAGTGCAGGGGAATCGGGCCTCATCTCGCGGCGAGGGGGAAGTCTCATGGTTTTTCTCGAGTTGCGGCGGGAACCTGGGGTATATTCTCGAGTAACGACGGGGATAGCCCTTCCACACACGTGTTTGTTCAGCGACGTCAGGACTCCTGCCTAGTTGCGAGGGACAACTCGGGATTCTCCTCGAGGCTTGGCAGGGCAATTGGGACGCCTCTCCAGCTGAGGCGGGAGACCAAGGGTCCCATTCCACGTGACACAGGAATCCTGGAACTCCTATCAAGTTTCTCGAGGAGTCAGGCATCATCTCCTTTGAAGGCACTGATATCCGCATACCTCTGGAGTTTTCAAAGGAAATGAGGCCTCAGGTCGTGATGAGGTGGGGAACTAGGCCTTTCTCTGTGGTCTCCACAGGGGATTCAGACATCCTTTCATCTTGGGAGATGCAAGACGAGCCTGCATTCAAGTCACTGCAGGGATATCCGGCCTTATTTCGAGTCAGGGCATCGCGGTGTACATTCCACTTGAGGCCGCAAACTCAGGGTCCCTCTCACATTCCTAGAGCTGAGAGAAGCCTCCTCTTGAGGTGCTTGTGGTAAGGTGGTATTCTTCTTTAGTCGAAGCCAGGGACTAAACTCTCATCTCGAGTAGATTCTTGGTCCACGGAGCTCTTTCGTGTTGCTACAGTGACCTCAGGATCCCTCTAGCCTTGAAACAGTGTTCTTGGGGTTTCTGTGGAGTGCCATCAAGGAAATCAAGGCTTCTTTCATGTGTGATGTGCAACACGGAATTGCTCTGCACGCAGTGAGGGGAATTGGGCCTGATCTCGCGGTGAGGGGGTAGTCTCATGGTTTTTCTCGAGTTGCGGCGGGAACCTGGGGTATATTTTCGAGTTACGACGGGATGGCCCTCCCACACACGTGTTTGTTCAGCGACGTCAGGACTCCTGCCGAGTTGCGAGGGACAACTCGGGATTCTCCGCGAGGCTTGGCAGGGCAATTAGGACGCTTCTCCAGCTGAGGCGGGAGACCAAGGCTCCCTTTTCACGTGCCACAGGAATCCTGGGACTCCTATCAAGTTTTAGGAGGAGTCAGGCACCGTCTCCTTTTGAGGCAGTGATCTCCGTGTACCTCTGGAGTTTTCAAAGTATGTGATGCCTCCGGTCACGATGAGGTGGGGAACAAGGTCTTTCTCTGTGGTCTCCACAGGGAATTCAGACATCCTTTCGTCTTGGGAGATGCAAGACGAGCCTGCATTCAAGTCACTGCACGGATATCCGGCCTCATTTAGAGTCAGGGCATCGCGGTGTCCATTCCACTGAGGCCGCAAACTCAGGGTCCCCCTCACATACCTAGAGCTGAGAGAAGCCTCCTCTTGAGGTGCTTGTGGTAAGGTGGTATTCCTCAGGAGTCGAAGCCAGGGACTAACCTCTCATCTCGAGTTGACCTTTGGTCCACGGAGCTCTTTTGTGTTGCTACAGTGACGTCAGGATCCCTCTAGCCTTGAAACAGTGTTCTTGGGATTTCTCTGGAGTGCCTTCAAGGAAAACAAGGCTCCTTTCATGTGTGATGTGCAGCACGGAATTGCTCTGCACGCAGTGCAGGGGAATCGGGCCTCATCTCGCGGCGAGGGGGAAGTCTCATGGTTTTTCTCGAGTTGCGGCGGGAACCTGGGGTATATTCTCGAGTAACGACGGGGATAGCCCTTCCACACACGTGTTTGTTCAGCGACGTCAGGACTCCTGCCTAGTTGCGAGGGACAACTCGGGATTCTCCTCGAGGCTTCGCAGGGCAATTGGGACGCCTCTCCAGCTGAGGCGGGAGACCAAGGGTCCCATTCCCCGTGACACAGGAATCCTGGGACTCCTATCAAGTTTCTCGAGGAGTCAGGCATCATCTCCTTTGAAGGCACTGATATCCGCATACCTCTGGAGTTTTCAAAGGAAATGAGGCCTCAGGTCGTGATGAGGTGGGGAACTAGGTCTTTCTCTGTGGTCTCCACAGGGGATTCAGACATCCTTTCATCTTGGGAGATGCAAGACGAGCCTGCATTCAAGTCACTGCAGGGATATCCGGCCTTATTTCGAGTCAGGGCATCGCGGTGTACATTCCACTTGAGGCCGCAAACTCAGGGTCCCTCTCACATTCCTAGAGCTGAGAGAAGCCTCCTCTTGAGGTGCTTGTGGTAAGGTGGTATTCTTCTTTAGTCGAAGCCAGGGACTAAACTCTCATCTCGAGTAGATTCGTGGTCCACGGAGCTCTTTCGTGTTGCTACAGTGACCTCAGGATCCCTCTAGCCTTGAAACAGTGTTCTTGGGGTTTCTCTGGAGTGACATCAAGGAAATCAAGGCTCCTTTCATATGTGATGTGCATCACGGAATTGCTCTGCATGCAGTGCACGGGAATCGGAGCTCATCTCACGGCGAGGGGGAAGTCTCATGGTTTTTCTCGAGTTGCGGCGGGAACCTGGGGTATATTCTCGAGTTACGACGGGGATGGCCCTTCCACACACGTGTTTGTTCAGCGACGTCAGGACTCCTGCCTAGTTGCGAGGGACAACTCGGGATTCTCTGCGAGGCTTGGCAGGGCAATTAGGACGCCTCTCCAGCTGAGCCGGGAGACCAAGGGTCCCTTTCCACGTGCCACAGGAATCCTGGGTCTCCTATCAAGTTTTAGGAGGAGTCAGGCACCGTCTCCTTTGGAGACAGTGATCTCCGCGTACCTCTGGAGTTATCAAAGTATGTGAGGCCTCCGGTCGCGATGAGGTGGGAAACTTGGTCTTTCTCTGTGGTCTCCACAGGGGATTCAGACATCCTTTCGTCTTGGGAGATGCAAGACGAGCCTGCATTCAAGTCACTGCAGGGATATCCGGCGTCATTTAGAGTCAGGGCATCGCGGTGTCCATTCCACTGAGGCCGCAAACTCAGGGTCCCTCTCACATACCTAGACCTGAGAGAAGCCTCCTCTTGAGGTGCTTGTGGTAAGGTGGTATTCTTCTTTAGTCGAAGCCAGGGACTAACCTCTCATCTCGAGTTGATTTTTGGTCCACGGAGCTCTTTCGTGTTGCTACAGTGACCTCAGAATCCCTCTAGCCTTGAAACAGTGTTCTTGGGGTTTCTGTGGAGTGCCATCAAGGAAATCAAGGCTCCTTTCCTGTGTGATGTGCAACATGGCATTGCTCTGCACGCAGTGCAGGGGAATCGGGCCTCATCTCGCGGCGAGGGGGAAGTCTCATGGTTTTTCTCGAGTTGCGGCGGGAACCTGCGGTATATTCTCGAGTTACGACGGGGATGGCCCTTCCACACACGTGTTTGTTCAGCGACGTCAGGACTCCAGCCTAGTTGCGAGGGACAATTCGGGATTCTCCTCGAGGCTTGGCAGGGCAATTGGGACCCCTCTCCAGCTGAGGCGGGAGACCAAGGGTCCCTTTCCGCGTGCCACAGGAATCCTGGGACTCCTATCAGGTTTCACGAGGAGTCAGGCATTGTCTCCTTTGGAGGCACTGATCTCCGAGTACCTTTGGAGTTTTCAAAGCATGTGAGGCCTCCGGTCGCGATGAGGTGGGAACCAGGTCTTTCTCTGTGGTCTCCACAGGGGATTCAGAAGTCCTTTGGTCTTGGAAGATGCAAGGCGAGCCTACATTCAAGCCAGTGCAGGCATATCCGGGCTTATTTCGAGTCAGGGCATCGCGGTGTCCATTCCTCTTGAGGCCGCAAATTCAGGGTCCCTCTCACATACCTAGAGCTGAGAGAAGCCGGTCTTGAGATGCTTGTGGAAAGGTGGCATTTCTCTGGAGTCGAAGCCAGGGACTAACCTCTCATCTTGAGTTGATTTTTGGTCCACGGAGCTCTTTCGTGTTGCTACAATGACGTCAGGATCCCTCTAGCTTTGAAATAGTGTTCTTGGGGTTTCTCTGGAGTGCCATCAAGGAAATCAAGGCTCATTTCATGTGTGATGTGCAACACGGAATTGCTCTGCACGCAGTGCAGGGGAATCGGGCCTCATCTCGCGGCGAAGGGGAAGTCTCATGGTTTTTCTCGAGTTGCGGCGGGAACCTGGGGTATATTCTCGAGTTACGACGGGGATGGCCCTTCCACACACGTGTTTGTTCAGCGACGTCAGGACTCCTGCATAGTTGCAAGGGACAACTCAGGATTCTCCTCGAGGCTTGGCAGGGCAATTGGGACGCCTCTCCAGCTGAGGCGGGAGACCAAGGGTCTCTTTCCACATGCCACAGGAATTCTGGGACTCCTATCAAGTTTCAGGAGAAGTCAGGCATCGTCTCCTTGGAGGCACTGATCTCCGCGTCCCTCTGGAGTTTTCAAAGGATGTGAGGCCTCCGGTCGCCATGAGGTGGGAAACTAGGTCTTTCTCTGTGGTCTCCACAGGGGATTCAGACATCCTTTCGTCTTGGGAGATGCCAGACGAGCCTGCATTCAAGTCACTGCAGGGATATCCGGCCTTATTTCGAGTCAGGGCATCCTCGTGTCCATTCCACGTGAGGCTGCAAACTCAGGGTCCCTCTCACATACCTAGAGCTGAGAGAAGCCTCCTCTTGAGGTGCTTATGGTAAGGTGGTATTCCTCTGGAGTCGAAGCCAGGGACAAACCTCTCATCTCGGGTTGATTTTTGGTCCACGGAGCTCTTTCGTGTTGCTACGGTGACCTCAGGATCCCTCTAGCCTTGAAACAGTGTTCTTGGGGTTTCTCTGGAGTGCCAGCAAGTAAATCAAGGCTCCTTTCATATGTGATGTGCAACATGGAATTGCTCTGCACGCAGTGCAGGGGAATCGGGCCTCATCTCGCGGCGAGGGGGAAGTCTCATGGTTTTTCTCGAGTTGCGGCGGGAACCTGCGGTATATTCTCGAGTTACGACGGGGATGGCCCTTCCACACACGTGTTTGCACAGTGACGTCAGAACTCCTGCCTAGTTGCGAGGGACAACTCGGGATTCTCCGCGAGGCTTGGCAAGGCAATTGGGACGCCTCTCCAGATTAGTCGGGAGATCATGGGTCCCTTTCCACGTGCCACAGGAATCCAGGGACTGCTATCAATTTTCACGAGGAGTCAGGCATCGTCTCCTTTGGAGGCACTGATCTACACGTACCTCTGGAGTTTTCAAAGGAGGTGAGGCCTCCGGTCTCGATGAGGTGGGGAACTTGGTCTTTCTCTGTGGTCTCCACAGGGGATCACACATCCTTTCGTCTTGGGAAATGCAAGACGAGCCTGCATTCAAGTCACTGCAGGGATAACCGGCCTTATTTCGAGTCAGGGCATCGCGGTGTCCATTCCACGTGAGGCCGCAAAATCAGGGTCCCTCTCACATACCAAGAGCTGAGAGAAGCCTCCTCTTGAGGTGCTTGTGGTAAGGTGGTATTTCTCTGGAGTCGAAGCCAGGGACTAACCTCTCATCTCGAGTTGATTTTTGGTCCACGGAGCTCTTTCCTGTTGCTACAGTGACCTCAGGATCCCTCTTGCCTTGAAACAGTGTTCTTGGGGTTTCTCTGGAGTGCCATCAAGGAAATCAAGGCTCCTTTCATGTGTGATGTTCAACACGGAATTGCTCTGCACGCAGTGCAGGGGAATCGGGCCTCATCTCGCGGCGAAGGGGAAGCCTCATGGTTTATCTCGAGTTGCGGCATGAACCTGGGGTATATTCTCGAGTTACAACGGGGATGGCCCTTCCACACACGTGTTTGTAAAGTGAGGTCAGGACTCCTGGCTAGTTGCGAGGGACAACTCGGGATTCTCCTCGAGGCTTGGCAGGGCAATAGGGACGCCTCTCCAGCTGAGGCGGGAGACCAAGGGTCCCTTTCCACGTGCCACAGCAATCCTGGGACTCCTATCAAGTTTCTCGAGGAGTCAGGCATCGTCTCCTTTGGAGGCACTGATCTCCGCGTACCTCTGGAGTTTTCAAAGGATGTGAGGCCTCCGGTCGTGATGAGGTGGGAAACTAGGTCTTTCTCTGTGGTCTCCACAGGGGATTCAGACATCCTTTCATTTTGGGACATGCAAGACGAGCCTGCAATCAAGTCACTGTAGCGATATCCATCCTTATTTAGAGTCAGGGCATCGCAGGGTCAATTCCACGTGAGGCCACAAACTCAGGGTCCTTCTCACATACCTAGAGCTGAGAGAAGCCTCCTCTTGAGGTGCCTGTGGTAAGCTGGTATTCCTCTGGAGTCGAAGCCAGGGACTAACCTCTCATCTCGAGTTGATTTGTGGTCCACGGAGCTCTTTCATGTTGCTACAGTGACCTCAGGATCCCTCTAGCCTTGAAACAGTGTTCTTGGGCTTTCTCTGGAGTGCCATCAAGGAAATCAAAGCTCCTTTCATGTGTGATGTGCAACACGGAATTGCTCTGCATGGAGTGCAGGGGAATCGGGCCTCATCTTGCGGCGAGGGGGAAGTCTCATGGTTTTTCTCGAGTTGCGGCGGGAACCTGGGGTATATTCTCGAGTTACGACGGGGATGGCCCTTCCACACACGTGTTTGTACAGTGAAGTCAGGACTCCTGCCTAGTTTCGAGGGACAACTCGGGATTCTCCTCGAGGCTTGGCAAGGCAATTGGGATGCCTCTCCACCTGAGGCGGGAGACCAAGTGTCCCTTTCGACATGCCGCAGGAATCCTGGGACTCCTATAAAGTTTCACGAGGAGTCAGGCATCGTCTCTTTCGGAGGCACTGATCTCAGCGTACCTCTGGAGTTTTCAAAGGATGTGAGGCCTCCGGTCGTGATGAGGTGGGGAACTAGGTCTTTCTCTGTGGTCTCCACATGGGATTCAGCCATCCTTTTGTCTTGGGAGATGCAAGACGAGCCTGCATTCAAGTCACTGCAGGGATATCTGGCCTTATTTCTATACAGGGCATCGCGGTGTCCATTCCAAGTGAGGCCGCAAACTCAGGGTCCCTCTCACATACCAAGAGCTCAGAGAAGCCTCCTCTTGAGGTGCTTGTGGTAAGGGGGTATTCCTCTGGAGTCGAAGCCAGGGACTAACCTCTCATCTCGAGTTGATTTTTGGTCAACGGAGCTCTTTCATGTTGCTACAGTGACCTCAGGATCCCTCTAGCCTTGAAACAGTGTTGTTGGGGTTTCTCTGGCGTGCCATCAAGGAAATCAAGGCTCCTTTCATTTGTGACGTGCAACAAGGAATTGCTCTGCACGCAGTGCAGGGGAATCGGGTCTCATCTCGCGGCGAGGGGGAAGTCTCATGGTTTTTCTCGAGTTGCGGCGGGAACCTGGGGTATATTCTCGAGTTACGACGGGGATGGCCCTTACACAAACGTGTTTGTACTGTGACGTCAGGACTCCTGCCTAGTTGCGAGGGACAACTCGGGATTCTCCTCGAGGCTTGGCAGGGCAATTGGGACGCCTCTCCAGCTGAGGTGGTAGACCAAGGGTCCCTTTCCAGGTGCCACAGGAATCCTGGGACTCCTATCAAGTTTCACGAGGAGTCAGGCATTGTCTCCTTTGGAGGCACTGATCTCCGCGTACCTCTGGAGTTTTCAAAGGAGGTGAGGCCTCTGGTCGCGATGAGGTGGGGAACTAGGTCTTTCTCTGTGGTCTCCACAGGGGATTGAGACATCCTTTCCACTTGGGAGATGCAAGACGAGCCGGTTTCAAGTCACTGCAGGGATATCCGGCATTATTTCGAGTCAGGTCATCCCCGTGTCCATTCCACTTGAGGCCGCAAACTCAGGGTCCCTCTCACATACCTAGAGGTAAGAGAAGCCTCCTCTTGAGGTGCTTGTGGTAAGGTGGTAATCCTCTGGAGTCGAAGCCAGGGACAAACCTCTCATCTCGGGTTGATTTTTGGTCCTCGGAGCTCTTTCATGTTGCTAAGTGACCTCAGGATCCCGCTAGCCTTGAAACAGTGTTCTTGGGGTTTCTATAGAGTGCCATCAAGGAAATCAAGGCTCCTTTCCTGTATGATGTGTAACACAGCATTGCTCTGCACGCAGTGCAGGGGAATCGGGCCTCATCTCGCGGCGAGGGGGAAGTGTCATGGTTTTTCTCGAGTTGCGGCGGGAACCTGGGGTATATTCTCGAGTTACGACGGGGATGGCACTTTCACACCCATGTTTGTTCAGCGAAGTCAGGATTCCTGCCTAGTTGCGAGGGACAACTCGGGATTCTCCTCGAGGCTTGGCAGTGCAATTGGGACGCCTCTACACATGAGGCGGGAGACCAAGTGTCCCTTTCCACGTGCCACGGGAATCCTAGGACTCCTATCAAATTTCACGAGGAGTCAGGCATCGACTCCTTTGGAGGCACTGATCTCCGCGTACCTCTGGAGTTTTCAAAGGATGTGAGGCCTCCGGTCGCGATGAGGTGGGGAACAAGGTCTTTCTCCGTGGTCTCCACAGGGGATTCAGACATCCTTTCGTCTTGGGAGATGCAAGAGGAGACTGCATTCAAGTCACTGCAGGGATATCCGGCCTCATTTAGAGTCAGGGCATCGCGGTGTCCATTCCACGTGAGGCCGCAAACTCAGGGTCCCTCTCACATACCTAGAGCTGAGAGAAGCCTCCTCTTGAGGTGCTTGTGGTAAGGTGGTATTCCTCAGGAGTCGAAGCCAGGGACTAACCTCTCATCTCGAGTTGACCTTTGGTCCACGGAGCTCTTTTGTGTTGCTACAGTGACGTCAGGATCCCTCTAGCCTTGAAACAGTGTTCTTGGGATTTCTCTGGAGTGCCATCAAGGAAAACAAGGCTCCTTTCTGTGTGATGTGCAGTACGGAATTGCTCTGCACGCAGTGCAGGGGAATCGGGCCTCATCTCGCGGCGAGGGGGAAGTCTCATGGTTTTTCTCGAGTTGCGGCGGGAACCTGGGGTATATTCTCGAGTTACGATGGGGATGGTCCTTCCACACACGTGTTTGTTCAGCGACGTCAGGACTCCTGCCTAGTTGCGAGGGACAACTCGGGATTCTCCTCGAGGCTTGGCAGGGCAATTGGGACGCCTCTCCAGCTGAGGCGGGAGACCAAGGGTCCCTTTCCACGTGCCACAGGAATCCTGGGACTCCTATCAAGTATCACGAGGAGTCAGGCATCGTCTCCTTTGGAGGCACTGATCTCCGCGTACCTCTGGAGATTTCAACGTATGTGAGGCCTCCAGTCGCGATGAGGTGGGGAACTACGTCTTTCACTGTGGTCACCACAGGGGATTCAGACATCCTTTTATCTTGGGAGATGCAAGACGAGCCTGCATTCAAGTCACTGCAGGGATATCCGGCCTTATTTCGAGTCAGGGCATCGCGGTGACCATTCCACGTGAGGCCGCAAACTCAGGGTCCCTCTCACATACATAGAGCTGAGAGAAGCCTCCTCTTGCGGTGCTTTTGGTAAGGTGGTATTGCTCTGCAGTCGAAGCCAGGGACTAACCTCTCATCTCGAGTTAACCTTTGGTCCACGGAGGTCCTTGTGTTGCTACATCGACCTCAGGATCCCTCTAGCCGTGACAGTGTTCTTGGGGTTTCTCTGGAGTGCCATCAAGGAAATCAAGGCTCCTTTCATGTGTGATATGCATCACGGAATTGCTCTGCACGCACTGCAGGGAATACGGGCCTCATCTCACGGCGAGGGGGAAGTCTCATGGTTTTTCTCGAGTCGCGGCGGGAACCTGGGGTATATTCTCGAGTTACGACGGGGATGGCCCTTCCACACACGTGTTTGTTCAGCGACGTCAGGACTCCTGCCTAGTTGCGAGGGAAAACTCGGGATTCTCCTCGAGGCATTGCAGGGCAATTGTGACGCCTTTCCAGCTTAGGCAGGAAACCAAGGGTCCCTTTCCACGTGCCACAGGAATCCTGGTACTCCTATCAAGTTTCACGAGGAGTCAGGCATCGTCTCCTTTGGAGGCACTTATCTCCGCATACCTCTGGAATTTTCAAAGGATGTGAGGCCTCCGGTCGCGATGAGGTGGGGAACAAGTGTTTCTCTGTGGTCTCCACAGGGGATTCAGACATCCTTTCGTCTTGGGAGATGCAAGACGAGCCTGCATTCAAGTTACTGCAGGGATATCCGGCCTTATTTCGAGTCAGGGCATCGAGGTGTCCATTCCAATTGAGGCCGCAAACTCAGGGTCCCTCTCACATACCTAGAGCTGAGAGAAGCCTCCTCTTGAGGTGCTTGTGGTAAGGTGGTATTCCTCTGGAGTCGAAGCCAGGGACTAACCTCCCATCTGATTTTTGGTCCACGGAGCTCTTTCGTGTTGCTACGGTGACCTCAGGATCCCTCTAGCCTTGAAACAGTGTTCTTGGGGTTTCTCTGGAGTGCCATCAAGTAAATCAAGGCTCCTTTCATATGTGATGTGCAACATGGAATTGCTCTGCACTCAGTGCAGGGGAATCGGGCCTCATCTCGCGGCGAGGGGGAAGTCTCATGGTTTTTCTCGAGTTGCGGCGGGAACCTGGGGTATATTCTCGAGTTACGACGGGGATGGCCCTTCCACACACGTGTTTGTTCAGCGACGTCAGGACTCCTGCCTAGTTACGAGGGGAAACTCGGGATTCTCTTCGAGGCTTGGCAGGACAATTGAGACGCCTCTCCAGCTGAGGCGGGAGACCAAGAGTCCCTTTCCACGGGCCACGGAAATCCTGGGACTCCTATCAAGTTTCACCAGGAGTCAGGCATCGTCTCTTTGGAGTCACTGATCTCCGCGTACCTCTGGAGTTTTCAAAGGATGTGAGGCCTCTGGTCGCGATGAGGTGGGGAACTAGGTCTTTCTCTGTGGTCTCCACAGGGGATTCAGATATCCTTTGGTCTTGGGAGATGCAAGACGAGCCTGCATTCAAGTCACTGCAGGGATATCAGGCCTTATTTCGAGTCAGGGCATCGCGGTGTCCATTACACGTGAGGCCGCAAACTCAGGGTCCCTCTCACATACCAAGAGCTGAGAGAAGCCTCCTCTTGAAGTGCTTGTGGTAAGGTGCTATTCCTATGGAGTCTAAGCCAGGGACTAACCTCTCATCTCGAGTTGATTTTTGGTCCACGGAGTTCTTTCGTGTTGCTACAGTGACCTCAGGATCCCTCTAGCCTTGAAACAGTGTTCTTGGGGTTTCTCTGGAGTGCCATCAAGGAAATCAAGGCTCCTTTCATGTGTGATGTGCATCACGGAATTGCTCTGCACGCAGAGCAGGGGAATCGGGCCTCATTGCGGCGAAGGGGAAGTCTCATGGATTTTCTCGAGTTGCGGCGGGAACCTGGGGTATATTCTCGAGTTACGACGTGGATGGCCCTTCCACACACGTGTTTGCACAGTGACGTCAGAACTCCTGCCTAGTTGCGAGGGACAACTCGGGATTCTCCGCGAGGCTTGGCAGGGCAATTGGGACGCCTCTCCAGATGAGTTGGGAGATCATGGGTCCCTTTCCACGTGCCACAGGAATCCAGGGACTGCTATCAATTTTCACGAGGAGTCAGGCATCGTCTCCTTTGGAGGCACTGATCTCCGCGTACCTCTGGAGTTTTCAAAGGAGGTGAGGCCTCCGGTCTCAATGAGGTGGGGAACTTGGTCTTTCTCTGTGGTCTCCACAGGGGATTCACACATCCTTTCGTCTTGGGAAATGCAAGACGAGCCTGCATTCAAGTCACTGCAGGGATAACCGGCCTTATTTCGAGTCAGGGCATCGCGGTGTCCATTCCACGTGAGGCCGCAAAATCAGGGTCCCTCTCACATACCAAGAGCTGAGAGAAGCCTCCTCTTCAGGTGCTTGTGGTAAGGTGGTATTCCTCTGGAGTCGAAGCCAGGGACTAACCTCTCATCTCGAGTTGATTTTTGGTCCACGGAGCTCTTTCCTGTTGCTACAGTGACCTCAGGATCCCTCTTGCCTTGAAACAGTGTTCTTGGGGTTTCTCTGGAGTGCCATCAAGGAAATCAAGGCTCCTTTCATGTGTGATGTGCAACACGGAATTGCTCTGCACGCAGTGCAGGGGAATCGGGCCTCATCTCGCGGCGAAGGGGAAGCCTCATGGTTTTTCTCGAGTTGCGGCATGAACCTGGGGTATATTCTCGAGTTACCACGGGGATGGCCCTTCCACACACGTGTTTGTTCAGCGACGTCAGGACTCCTGGCTAGTTGCGAGGGACAACTCGGGATTCTCCTCGAGGCTTGGCAGGGCAATTGGGACGCCTCTCCAGCTGAGGCGGGAGACCAAGGGTCCCTTTCCACGTGCCACAGCAATCCTGGGACTCCTATCAAGTTTCACGAGGAGTCAGGCATCGTCTCCTTTGGAGGCACTGATCTCCGCGTACCTCTGGAGTTTTCAAAGGATGTGAGGCCTCCGGTCGTGATGAGGTGGGAAACTAGGTCTTTCTCTGTGGTCTCCACAGGGGATTCAGACATCCTTTCATTTTGGGACATGCAAGACGAGCCTGCAATCAAGTCACTGTAGCGATATCCAGCCTTATTTAGAGTCAGGGCATCGCCGGGTCAATTCCACGTGAGGCCACAAACTCAGGGTCCTTCTCACATACCTAGAGCTGAGAGAAGCCTCCTCTTGAGGTGCTTGTGGTAAGCTGGTATTCCTCTGGAGTCGAAGCCAGGGACTAACCTCTCATCTCGAGTTGATTTTTGGTCCACGGAGCTATTTCATGTTGCTACAGTGACCTCAGGATCCCTCTAGCCTTGAAACAGTGTTCTTGGGGTTTCTCTGGAGTGCCATCAAGGAAATCAAGGCTCCTTTCATGTGTGATGTGCAACACGGAATTGCTCTGCATGCAGTGCAGGGGAATCGGGCCTCATCTTGCGGCGAGGGGGAAGTCTCATGGTTTTTCTCGAGTTGCGGCGGGAACCTGGGGTATATTCTCGAGTTACGACGGGGATGGCCCTTCCACACACGTGTTTGTACAGTGAAGTCAGGACTCCTGCCTAGTTTCGAGGGACAACTCGGGATTCTCCTCGAGGCTTGGCAGGGCAATTGGGATGCCTCTCCACCTGAGGCGGGAGACCAAGTGTCCCTTTCGACGTGCCGCAGGAATCCTGGGACTCCTATAAAGTTTCACGAGGAGTCAGGCATCGTCTCTTTCGGAGGCACTGATCTCAGCGTACCTCTGGAGTTTTCAAAGGATGTGAGGCCTCCGGTCGTGATGAGGTGGGGAACTTGGTCTTTCTCTGTGGTCTCCACATGGGATTTAGCCATCCTTTTGTCTTGGAGATGCAAGACGAGCCTGCATTCAAGTCACTGCAGGGATATCCAGCCTTATTTCTAGACAGGGCATCGCGGTGTCCATTCCACGTGAGGCCGCAAACTCAGGGTCCCTCTCACATACCAAGAGCTCAGAGAAGCCTCCTCTTGAGGTGCTTGTGGTAAGGGGGTATTCCTCTGGAGTCGAAGCCAGGGACTAACCTCTCATCTCGAGTTGATTTTTGGTCCACGGAGCTCTTTCGTGTTGCAACAGTGACGTCAGGACCCCTCTAGCCATGAAACAGTGTTGTTGGGGTTTCTCTGGCGTGCCATCAAGGAAATCAAGGCTCCTTTCATTTGTGACGTGCAACAAGGAATTGCTCTGCACGCAGTGCAGGGGAATCGGGTCTCATCTCGCGGCGAGGGGGAAGTCTCATGGTTTTTCTCGAGTTGCGGCGGGAACCTGGGGTATATTCTCGAGTTACGACGGGGATGGCCCTTACACAAACGTGTTTGTACTGTGACGTCAGGACTCCTGCCTAGTTGCGAGGGACAACTCGGGATTCTCCTCGAGGCTTGGCAGGACAATTGGGACGCCTCTCCAGCTGAGGTGGTAGACCAAGGGTCCCTTTCCAGGTGCCACAGGAATCCTGGGACTCCTATCAAGTTTCACGAGGAGTCAGGCATTGTCTCCTTTGGAGGCACTGATCTCCGCGTACCTCTGGAGTTTTCAAAGGAGGTGAGGCCTCCGGTCGCGATGAGGTGGGGAACTAGGTCTTTCTCTGTGGTCTCCACAGGGGATTGAGACATCCTTTCCACTTGGGAGATGCAAGACGAGCCTGGTTTCAAGTCACTGCAGGGATATCCGGCATTATTTCGAGTCAGGTCATCCCCGTGTCCATTCCACTTGAGGCCGCAAACTCTGGTTCCCTCTCACATACCTAGAGGTAAGAGAAGCCTCCTCTTGAGGTGCTTGTGGTAAGGTGGTAATCCTCTGGAGTCGAAGCCAGGGACAAACCTCTCATCTCGGGTTGATTTTTGGTCCACGGAGCTCTTTCATGTTGCTACAGTGACCTCAGGATCCCGCTAGCCTTGAAACAGTGTTCCTGGGGTTTCTATAGAGTGCCATCAAGGAAATCAAGGCTCCTTTCCTGTATGATGTGTAACACAGCATTGCTCTGCACGCAGTGCAGGGGAATCGGGCCTCATTTCGCGGCGAGGGGGAAGTGTCATGGTTTTTCTCGAGTTGCGGCGGGAACCTGGGGTATATTCTCGAGTTAGGTCGGGGATGGCCCTTTCACACCCGTGTTTGTTCAGCGAAGTCAGGATTCCTGCCTAGTTGCGAGGGACAACTCGGGATTCTCCTCGAGGCTTGGCAGTGCAATTGGGACGCCTCTCCACATGAAGCGGGAGACCAAGTGTCCCTTTCCACGTGCCACGGGAATCCTAGGACTCCTATCAAATTTCACGAGGAGTCAGGCATCGTCTCCTTTGGAGGCACTGATCTCCGCGTACCTCTGGAGTTTTCAAAGGATGTGAGGCCTCCGGTCGCGATGAGGTGGGGAGCTAGGTCTTTCTCTGTGGTCTCCACAGGGGATTCAGACATCCTTTCCTCTTGGGAGATGCAAGACGAGCCTGCATTCAAGTCACTGCAGGGATATCCGGCCTTATTTCGAGTCAGGGCATCCCCGTGTCCATTCCACTTCAGACCGCACACTCAGGGTCCCTCTCACATACCTAGATCTAAGAGAAGCCTCCTCTTGAGGTGCTTGTGGTAAGGTGGTATTCCTCTGGAGTCGAAGCCAGGGACTAACCTCTCATCTCGAGTTGTTTCTTGGTCCACGGAGCTCTTTCGTGTTGCTCCAGTGACCTCAGGATCCCTCTAGCCTTGAAACAGTGTTCTTGGGGTTTCTCTGGAGTGCCATCAAGGAAATCAAGGCTCCTTTCATGTGTGATGTGCAACACGGAATTGCTCTGCACGCAGTCAACGGAATCGGACCTCATTTCCCGGCGAGGGGGAAGTATCATTGTTTTTCTCGTGTTGCGGCGGAAACCTGGCGTATATTCTCGAGTTACGATGGAGATTGCGCTTCCACTCACGTGTTTGAACAGCAACGATAGGACTTCTGCCTAGTGGCGAGGGACAACTCGGGATTCTCCTCGAGGCTTGGCAAGGCAATTGGAACGCCTCTCCAGCTGGGGCGGGAGACCAAGGGTCCCTTTCCACGTGCCACATGAATCCTGGGACTCCTATCAAGTTTCACGAGGAGTCAGACATCGTCTCCTTTGGAGGCACTGAACACCCCGTACCTCTGGAGTTTTCAAAGGAAGTGAGGCCTCCTGTCGCGATGAGGTGGGGAACTAGGTCTTTCTCTGTGGTCTCCACAGGGGATTAAGACATCCTTTCGTCTTGGGAGATGCAAGACGAGCATGCATTCAAGTCACTGAAGGGTTATCCGGCATTATAGCGAGTCAGGGTATCGCAGTGTCCATTCCACTTGAGGTCGCAAACTCAGGGTCCCTCTCACATACCTAGAGCTGAGAGAAGCCTCCTCTTGAGGTGCTTGTGGTAAGGTGGTATTCCTCTGGAGTCGAAGCCAGGGACTAACCTCTCATCTCGAGTTGATTTTTGGCCCACTGAGATCTTTCGTGTTGCTACAGTGACCTCAGGATCTCCCTAGCCTTGAAACAGTGTTCTTGGGGTTTCTATGGAGTGACATCGAGGAAATCAAGGCTCCTTTCATGTGTGATGTGCAACACGGAATTGCTCTGCATGCACTGCAGGGGAAACGGGCCTCATCTCGTGGCGCGGGGGAAGTCTCATGGTTTTTCTCGAGTTGCGATGGGAACCTGGGGTATATTCTCGAGTTACGACGGGGATGGCTCTTCCACACACGTCTTTGTTCAGCGACGTCAGGACTCCTGCCTAGTTGCGAGACACAACTCGGGATATTCCTCGAGGCTTGGCAGGGCAATTGGGACGCCTCTCCAGCTGAGGCGGGAGACCAGGGTTCCCTTTCCACGTGCCACAGGAATCCTCGGACTCCTATCAAGTTTCTCGAGGACTCAGGCATCGTCTCCTTTGGAGACACTATCTCCGCGTACCTCTGGAGTTTTCAAAGGATGTGAGGCCGCCGGTCCCGATGAGGTGGGAAACTAGGTCTTTCTCTGTGGTCTCCACAGGGGATTCAGACATCCTTTCGTCTTGGGAGATGCAAGACGAGCCTGCATTCAAGTCACTGCAGGGATATCCAGCCTTATTTCGAGTCAGGGCATCACGGTGACCATTCCACTTGAGGCCGCAAACTCTGCGTCCCTCTCATATCCCTAGAGCTGAGAGAAGCTTCCTCTTGAGGTGCTTGTGGTAAGGTGGGATTCCTATGGAGTCGAAGCCAGGGACTAACCTCTCATCTCGAGTTGATTTTTGGTCCACGGGGCCCTTTCGTGTTGCTCCAGTGACCTCAGGATCCCTCTAGCTTTGAAACAGAATTCTTGGGGTTTCTCTGGAGTGCCATCAAGGAATCAAGGCTCCTTTCATGTGTGATGTGCATCACGGAATTGCTCTGCATGCAGTGCAGGGGAATCGGGCCTCATCTCGAGGCGAGGGGGAATTCTCATGGTTTTTTTCGAGTTGCGGCGGGAACCTGGGGTATATTCTCGAATTACGACGCGGATGGCCCTTCCACACACGTGTTTGTTCAGCGACGTCAGGACTCCTGCCTAGTTGCAAGGGACAACTCGCGATTCTCCTCGAGGCTTGGCAGGGCAATTGGGACGCCTCTCCAGCTGAGGCGGGAGACCAAGGGTCCCTTTCCACGTGCCACAGGAATCCTGGGACTCCTATCAAGTTTCACGAGGAGTCAGGCATTGTCTCCTTTGGAGGCACTGATCTCCGCGTACCTCTGGAGTTTTCAAAGGATGTGAGGCCTCCGGTCGCGATGAGGTGGGGAACTAGGTCTTTCTCTGTGGTCTCCACAGGGGATTCAGACATCCTTTCGTCTTGGGAGATGCAAGACGAGCCGGCATTCAAGTCACTGCAGGGATATCCGGCCTTATTTCGAGTCAGGGCATTGCGGTGTCCATTCCACTTGAGGCCGCAACTCAGGGTCCCTCTCACATACCTAGAGCTGAGAGAAGCCTCCTCTTGAGGTGCTTGTGGTAAGGTGGTATTCCTCTGGAGTCGAAGCCAGGGACTAACCTCTCATTTCGAGTTGATTCTTGGTCCACGGAGCTCTTTCGTGTTGCTCCAGTGACCTCAGGATCCCTCTAGCCTTGAAACAGTGTTCTTGGGGTTTCTCTGGAGTGTCATCAAGGAAATCAAGGCTCCTTTCCTGTGCGATGTGCAACACGGCATTGCTCTGCACGCAGTGCAGGGGAATCGGGCCTCATGTCGCGGCGAGGGGGAAGTGTCATGGTTTTTCTCGAGTTGCGGCGGGAACCTGGGGTATACTCTCGAGTTAGAACGGGTATGTCCCTTCCACACCCGTGTTTGTTCAGCGAATTCAGGATTCCTGCCTAGTTGCGAGGGACAACTCGGGATTCTCCTCGAGGCTTGGCAGTGCAATTGGGATGCCTCTCCACATGAGGCGGGAGACCAAGTGTCCCTTTCCACGTGCCACGGCAATCCTAGGACTCCTATCAAATTTCACGAGGAGTCAGGCATCGTCTCCTTTGGAGGCACTGATCTCCGCGTACCTCTGGAGTTTTCAAAGGATGTGAGGCCTCCGGTCGCGATGAGGTGGGTAGCTAGGTCTTTCTCTGTGGTCTCCACAGGGGATTCAGACATCCTTTCATCTTGGGAGATGCAAGACGAGCCTGCATTCAAGTCACTGCAGGGATATCCGGCCTTATTTCGAGTCAGGGCATCCCCGTGTCCATTCCACTTCAGACCGCACACTCAGGGTCCCTCTCACATACCTAGATCTGAGAGAAGCCTCCTCTTGAGGTGCTTGTGGTAAGGTGGTATTCCTCTGGAGTCGAAGCCAGGGACTAACCTCTCATCTCGAGTTGTTTCTTGGTCCACGGAGCTCTTTCGTGTTGCTCCAGTGACCTCAGGATCCCTCTAGCCTTGAAACAGTGTTCTTGGGGTTTCTCTGGAGTGCCATCAAGGAAATCAAGGCTCCTTTCATGTGTGATGTGCAACACGGAATTGCTCTGCACGCAGTCAACAGAATCGGACCTCATTTCCCGGCGAGGGGGAAGTATCATTGTTTTTCTCGTGTTGCGGCGGGAACCTGGCGTATATTCTCGAGTTACGATGGAGATTGCGCTTCCACTCACGTGTTTGAACAGCAACGATAGGACTTCTGCCTAGTGGCGAGGGACAACTCGGGATTCTCCTCGAGGCTTGGCAAGGCAATTGGGACGCCTCTCCAGCTGAGGCAGGAGACCAAGTGTCCCTTTCCACGTATCACAGGAATCCTGGGACTCCTATCAAGTTTCACGAGGAGTCAGACATCGTCTCCTTTGGAGGCACTGATCACCGCGTACCTCTGGAGTTTTCAAAGGAAGTGAGGCCTCCTGTCGGGATGAGGTGGGGAACTAGGTCTTTCTCTGTGGTCTCCACAGGGGATTAAGACATCCTTTCATCTTGGGAGATGCAAGACGATCATGCATTCAAGTCACTGAAGGGTTATCCGGCATTATGGCGAGTCAGGGTATCGCAGTGTCCATTCCACGTGAGGCCGCAAACTCAGGGTCCCTCTCACATACCTAGAGCTGAGAGAAGCCTCCTCTTGAGGTGCTTGTGGTAAGGTGGTATTCCTCTGGAGTCGAAGCCAGGGACTAACCTCTCATCTCGAGTTGATTTTTGGCCCACTGAGATCTTTCGTGTTGCTACAGTGACCTCAGGATCTCCCTAGCCTTGAAACAGTGTTCTTGGGGTTTCTATGGAGTGACATCGAGGAAATCAAGGCTCCTTTCATGTGTGATGTGCAACACGGAATTGCTCTGCATGCACTGCAGGGGAAACGGGCCTCATCTCGTGGCGCGGGGGAAGTCTCATGGTTTTTCTCGAGTTGCGATGGCAACCTGGGGTATATTCTCGAGTTACGACGGGGATGGCTCTTCCACACACGTCTTTGTTCAGCGACGTCAGGACTCCTGCCTAGTTGCGAGACACAACTCGGGATATTCCTCGAGGCTTGGCAGGGCAATTGGGACGCCTCTCCAGCTGAGGCGGGAGACCAGGGTTCCCTTTCCACGTGCCACAGGAATCCTCGGACTCCTATCAAGTTTCTCGAGGACTCAGGCATCGTCTCCTTTGGAGACACTATCTCCGCGTACCTCTGGAGTTTTCAAAGGATGTGAGGCCGCCGGTCCCGATGAGGTGGGAAACTAGGTCTTTCTCTGTGGTCTCCACAGGGGATTCAGACATCCTTTCGTCTTGGGAGATGCAAGACGAGCCTGCATTCAAGTCACTGCAGGGATATCCAGCCTTATTTCGAGTCAGGGCATCACGGTGACCATTCCACTTGAGGCCGCAAACTCTGCGTCCCTCTCATATCCCTAGAGCTGAGAGAAGCTTCCTCTTGAGGTGCTTGTGGTAAGGTGGGATTCCTATGGAGTCGAAGCCAGGGACTAACCTCTCATCTCGAGTTGATTTTTGGTCCACGGGGCCCTTTCGTGTTGCTCCAGTGACCTCAGGATCCCTCTAGCTTTGAAACAGAATTCTTGGGGTTTCTCTGGAGTGCCATCAAGGAATCAAGGCTCCTTTCATGTGTGATGTGCATCACGGAATTGCTCTGCATGCAGTGCAGGGGAATCGGGCCTCATCTCGAGGCGAGGGGGAATTCTCATGGTTTTTTTCGAGTTGCGGCGGGAACCTGGGGTATATTCTCGAATTACGACGCGGATGGCCCTTCCACACACGTGTTTGTTCAGCGACGTCAGGACTCCTGCCTAGTTGCAAGGGACAACTCGCGATTCTCCTCGAGGCTTGGCAGGGCAATTGGGACGCCTCTCCAGCTGAGGCGGGAGACCAAGGGTCCCTTTCCACGTGCCACAGGAATCCTGGGACTCCTATCAAGTTTCACGAGGAGTCAGGCATTGTCTCCTTTGGAGGCACTGATCTCCGCGTACCTCTGGAGTTTTCAAAGGATGTGAGGCCTCCGGTCGCGATGAGGTGGGGAACTAGGTCTTTCTCTGTGGTCTCCACAGGGGATTCAGACATCCTTTCGTCTTGGGAGATGCAAGAGGAGCCGGCATTCAAGTCACTGCAGGGATATCCGGCCTTATTTCGAGTCAGGGCATCGCGGTGTCCATTCCACTTGAGGCCGCAAACTCAGGGTCCCTCTCACATACCTATAGCTGAGAGAAGCCTCCTCTTGAGGTGCTTGTGGTAAGCTGGTATTCCTCTGGAGTCGAAGCCAGGGACTAATCTCTCATCTCAAGTTGATTCTTGGTCCACGGAGCTCTTTCGTGTTGCTCCAGTAACCTCAGGATCCCTCTAGCCTTGAAACAGCGTTCTTGGGGTTTCTCTGGAGTGCCATCAAGGAAATCAAGGCTCCTTTCATGTGTGATGTGCAACACGGAATTGCTCTGCACGCAGTGCAGGGGAATCGGGCTTCATCTTGCGGCGAGGGGGAAGTCTCATGGTTTTTCTCGACTTGCGGCGGGAACCTGGGGTATATTCTCGAGTTAGGACTGGGATGGCCCTTCCACACACGTGTTTGTTCAGCGACGTCAGGACTCCTGCCTAGTTGCGAGGGACAACTCGGGATTCTCCTCGAGGCTTGGCAGGGCAATTGGGACGCCTCTCCAGCTGAGGCCGGAGACCATGGGTCCCTTTCCACGTGCCACAGGAATCCGGGGACTCCTATCAAGTTTCTCGAGGAGTCAGGCATCCTCTCCTATGGAGGCACTGATCTCCGCGTACCTCTGGAGTTTTCAAAGGAGGTGAGGCCTCCGGTCGCGATGAGGTGGGAATTAGGTCTTTCTCTGTGGTCTCCACAGAGGATTCAGACATCCTTTCGTCTTGGGAGATGCAAGAGGAGCCGGCATTCAAGTCACTGCAGGGATATCCGGCCTTATTTTGAGTCAGGGCATCGCGGTGTCCATTCCACTTGAGGCCGCAAACTCAGGGTCCCTCTCACATACCTAGAGCTGAGAGATGCCTCCTCTTGAGGTGCTTGTGGTAAGCTGGTATTCCTCTGGAGTCGAAGCCAGGGACTAACCTCTCATCTAGAGTTGACTCTTGGTCCACGGAGCACTTTCATGTTGCTCCAGTGACCTCAGGGTCCCTCTAGCCTTGAAACAGTGTTCTTGGGGTTTCTCTGGAATGCCATCAAGGAAATCAAGGCTCCTTTCATGTGTGATGTGCAACACGGAATTGCTCTGCACGCAGTCAACGGAATCGGACCTCATTTCCCAGCGAGGGGGAAGTATCATGGTTTTTCTCGAGTTGCGGCCGGAACCTGGCGTATATTCTCGAGTTACGATGGAGATTTCGCTTCCACTCACGTGTTTGAACAGCAACGATAGGACTCCTGCCTAGTGGCGAGGGACAACTCGGGATTCTCCTCGAGGCTTGGCAGGGCAATTGGGACGCCTCTCCCGCTGAGGCGGGAAACCAAGGGTCCCTTTCCACGTGCCACAGGAATCCTGGGACTCCTATCAAGTTTCACGAGGAGTCAGGCATCGTCTCCTTTGGAGGCACTGATCTCCAGGTACCTCTGGAGTTTGCAAAGAATGTGAGGCCTCCGGTCGCGATGAGGTGGGGAACTAGGTCTTTCTCTGTGGTCTCCACAGGGGATTCAGATATCCTTTCGTCTTGGGAGATGCAAGACGAGCCTGCATTCAAGTCACTGCAGGGATATCCGGCCTTATTTCGAGTCAGGGCATCCCCGTGTCCATTCCACTTCAGACCGCACACTCAGGGTCCCTCTCACATACCTAGAGCTGAGAGAAGCCTCCTCTTGAGGTGCTTGTGGTAAGGTGGTATTGCTCTGGAGTCGAAGCCAGGGACTAACCTCTCATCTCGAGTTGATTTTTGGTCCCCGGAGCTCTTTCATGTGGCCACAGTGACCTCAGGATCCCTCTACCCTTGAAACAGTGTTCTTGGGGTTTCTCTGGAGTGCCATGAAGGAAATCAAGGCTCCTTTCATGTGTGATGTGCAACACGAAACTGCTCTGCACGCAGTGCATGGGAATCGGGCCTCATCTCGCGTCGAGGGGGAAGTCTCATGGTTTTTCTCGAGTTGCGGCGGGAACCTGGGGTATATTCTCGAGTTACGACGCGGATGGCCCTTCCACACACGTGCTTGTTCAGCGACGTCAGGACTCTTGCCTAGTTGCGAGGGACAACACGGGATTCTCCTCGAGGCTTTGCAGGGCAATTGGGCCGCCTTTTCAGGTTAGGCGGGAGACCAAGGGTCCATTTCCACGTGCCACAGGAATCCTGAGACTCCTATCAAGTTTCACGAGGAGTCAGGCATCGTCTCCTTTGGCGGCACTGATTTCCGCGTACCTCTGGAGTTTTCAAAGGATGTGAGGCCTCCGGTCGCGATGAGGTGGGGAACTAGGTTTTTCTCTGTGGTCTCCACAGGGGATTCAGACATCCTTTCGTCTTGGGAGATGCAAGACGAGCCTGCATTCAAGTCACTGCAGGGATATCCGGCCTTATTTCGAGTCAGGGCATCACGGTGACCATTCCACTGGAGGCCGCAATCTCTGCATCCCTCTCATATCCCTAGAGCTGAGAGAAGCCTCCTCTTGAGGTACTTGTGGTAAGGTGGGATTCCTATGGAGTCGAAGCCAGGGACTAACCTCTCATCTTGAGTTGATTTTTGGTCCACGGAGCTCTTTCGTGTTGCTCCCGTGACCTCAGGATCCCTCTAGCTTTGAAACAGAATTCTTGGGGTTTCTCTGGAGTGCCATCAAGGAATCAAGGCTCCTTTCATGCTTGATGTGCATCACGGAATTGCTCTGCATGCAGTGCAGGGGAATCGGGCCTCATCTCGAGGCGAGGGGGAATTCTCATGGTTTTTCTCGAGTTGCGGCGGGAACCTGGGATATATTCTCGAGTTACGACGGGGATGGCCCTTCCACACACGTGTTTGTTGAGCGATGTCAGGACTCCTGCCTACTTGCGAGGGACAACTCGGGATTCTCCTCGACGCTTGGCCGGGCAATTGGGACGCCTCTCCAGCTGAGGCGGGAGACCAAGGGTCCCTTTCCACGTGCCACAGGAATTCTGGGACTCCTATCAAGTTTCAGGAGGAGTCAGGCATCGACTCCTTTGGAGGCACTGATCTCCACGTACCTCTGGAGTTTGCAAAGAATTTGAGGCCTCCGGTCGCGATGAGGTGGGGAACTAGGTCTTTCTCTGTGGTCTCCACAGGGGATTCAGACATCCTTTCGTTTTGGGAGATGCAAGAGGAGCCTGCATTCAAGTCACTGCAGGGATATCCGGCCTTATTTCGAGTCAGGGCATCTCGGTGTCCATTCCACTTGAGGCCGCAAACTCAGGGTCCCTCTCACATACCTAGAGATGAGAGACCCTCCTCTTGAGGTGCTTGTGGTAAGGTGGTATTCCTCTGGAGTCGAATCCAGGGACTAACCTCTCTTCTCGAGTTGATTCTTCGTCCTCGGAGCTCTTTCGTCTTGCTCCAGTGACTTCAGGATCCCTCTAGCCTTGAAAGAGTGTTCTTGGGGTTTCTCTGGAATGCCATTAAGGAAATAAAGGCTCCTTTCATGTGTGATGTGCAACACGGAATTGCTCTGCACGCAGTCAACGGAATCGGACCTCATTTCGCGGCGAGGGGGAAGTCTCATGGTTTTTCTCGAGTTGCGGCGGGAACCTGGCGTATATTTTCGAGTTACGATGGAGATTGCGCTTCCACTCACGTGTTTGAACAGCAACGATAGGACTCCTGCCTAGTGGCGACGGACAATTTGGGATTCTCCTCGAGGCTTGGCAGGGCAATTGGAACGCCTGTCCAGCTGAGCCGGGAGACCAAGGGTCCCTTTCCACGTGCCACAGGAATCCTGGGACTCCTATCAAGTTTCACGAGGAGTCAGGCATCGTCTCCTTTGGAGGCACTGATCTCCGCGTACCTCTGGAGTTTTCAAAGGATGTGAGGCCTCCGGTCGCGAGAGGTGGGGAACTAAGTCTTTCTCTGTGGTCTCCACAGGGGATTCAGACATTCTTTCGTCTTGGGAGATGCAAGACGAGCCTGCATTCAAGTCACTGCAGGGATATTCGGCCTTATTTCGAGTCAGGGCATCCCCGTGTCCATTCCACTTCAGACCGCACACTCAGGGTCCCTCTCACATACCTAGAGCTGAGAGAAGCCTCCTCTTTAGGTGCTTGTGGTAAGGTGGTATTCCTCTGCAGTCGAAGCCAGGGACTAACCTCTCATCTCGAGTTGTTTCTTGGTCCACGAAGCACTTTCGTGTTGCTCCAGTGACCTCAGGATCCCTCTAGCCTTGAAACAGAGTTCTTGGAGTTTCTCTGGAGTGCCATCAAGGAAATCAAGGCTCCTTTCATGTGTGATGTGCAACAACGAATTGCTCTGCACGCAGTGCAGGGGAATTGGGCCTCATCTGGCGGCGAGGGGAAAGTCTCATGGTTTTTCTCGAGTTGCGGCGGGAACCTGGGGTATATCCTCGAATTACGACGGGGATGGCCCTTCCACACACGTGCTTGTTCAGCGACGTCAGGTCTCCTGCCTAGTTGCAAGCGACAACTCGGGATTCTCCTCGAGGCTTGGCAGGGCAATTGGGACGCCTGTCCAGCTGAGGCGGGAGACCAAGGGTCCCTTTCCACGTGCCACAGGAATCCTGGGACTCCTATCAAGTTTCACGAGGAGTCAGGCATCGTCTCCTTTGGAGGCACTGATCTCCGCGTACCTCTCGAGTTTTCAAAGGATGTGAGGCCTCTGGTCCCGATGAGGTGGGGAACTAGGTCTTTCTCTGTGGTCTATACAGGGGATTCAGACATCCTTTCGTTTTGGGAGATGCAAGAGGAGCCTGCATTCAAGTCACTGCAGGGATATCCGGCCTTATTTCGAGTCAGGGCATCTCGGTGTCCATTCCACTTGAGGCCGCAAACTCAGGGTCCCTCTCACATACCTAGAGATGAGAGACCCTCCTCTTGAGGTGCTTGTGGTAAGGTGGTATTCCTCTGGAGTCGAATCCAGGGACTAACCTCTCATCTCGAGTTGATTCTTCGTCCTCGGAGCTCTTTCGTGTTGCTCCAGTGACTTCAGGATCCCTCTAGCCTTGGAACAGTGTTCTTGGGGTTTCTCTGGAATGCCATTAAGGAAATAAAGGCTCCTTTCATGTGTGATGTGCAACACGGAATTGCTCTGCACGCAGTCAACGGAATCGGACCTCATTTCGCGGCGAGGGGGAAGTCTCATGGTTTTTCTCGAGTTGCGGCGGGAACCTGGCGTATATTTTCGAGTTACGATGGAGATTGCGCTTCCACTCACGTGTTTGAACAGCAACGATAGGACTCCTGCCTAGTGGCGACGGACAATTTGGGATTCTCCTCGAGGCTTGGCAGGGCAATTGGAACGCCTGTCCAGCTGAGCCGGGAGACCAAGGGTCCCTTTCCACGTGCCACAGGAATCCTGGGACTCCTATCAAGTTTCACGAGGAGTCAGGCATCGTCTCCTTTGGAGGCACTGATCTCCGCGTACCTCTGGAGTTTTCAAAGGATGTGAGGCCTCCGGTCGCGAGAGGTGGGGAACTAAGTCTTTCTCTGTGGTCTCCACAGGGGATTCAGACATTCTTTCGTCTTGGGAGATGCAAGACGAGCCTGCATTCAAGTCACTGCAGGGATATCCGGCCTTATTTCGAGTCAGGGCATCCCCGTGTCCATTCCACTTCAGACCGCACACTCAGGGTCCCTCTCACATACCTAGAGCTGAGAGAAGCCTCCTCTTTAGGTGCTTGTGGTAAGGTGGTATTCCTCTGCAGTCGAAGCCAGGGACTAACCTCTCATCTCGAGTTGTTTCTTGGTCCACGAAGCACTTTCGTGTTGCTCCAGTGACCTCAGGATCCCTCTAGCCTTGAAACAGAGTTCTTGGAGTTTCTCTGGAGTGCCATCAAGGAAATCAAGGCTCCTTTCATGTGTGATGTGCAACACCGAATTGCTCTGCACGCAGTGCAGGGGAATTGGGCCTCATCTGGCGGCGAGGGGAAAGTCTCATGGTTTTTCTCGAGTTGCGGAGGGAACCTGGGGTATATCCGCGAATTACGACGGGGATGGCCCTTCCACACACGTGCTTGTTCAGCGACGTCAGGTCTCCTGCCTAGTTGCAAGGGACAACTCGGGATTCTCCTCGAGGCTTGGCAGGGCAATTGGGACGCCTGTCCAGCTGAGGCGGGAGACCAAGGGTCCCTTTCCACGTGCCACAGGAATCCTGGGACTCCTATCAAGTTTCACGAGGAGTCAGGCATCGTCTCCTTTGGAGGCACTGATCTCCGCGTACCTCTGGAGTTTTCAAAGGATGTGAGGCCTCTGGTCCCGATGAGGTGGGGAACTAGGTCTTTCTCTGTGGTCTATACAGGGGATTCAGACATCCTTTCGTCTTGGGAGATGCAAGACGAGCCTGCATTCCAGTCACTGCAGGGATATCCGGCCTTATTTCGAGTCAGGGCATCGCGGTGTCCATTCCACTTGAGGCCGCAAACTCAGGGTCCCTCTCACATACCTCGAGCTGAGAGAAGCCTCCTCTTGAGGTGCTTGTGGTAAGGTGGTATTGCTCTGGAGTCGAAGCCAGGGACTATCCTCTCATCTCGAGGTGATTTTTGGTCCACGGAGCTCTTTCATGTTGCTACGGTGACCTCAGGATCCCTCTAGCCTTGAAACAGTGTTCTTGGGGTTTCCCTGGAGTGCCATGAAGGAAATCAAGGCTCCTTTCATGTGTGATGTGCAACACGAAACTGCTCTGCACGCAGTGCATGGGAATCGGGCCTCATCTCGCGTCGAGGGGGAAGTCTCATGGTTTTTCTCGAGTTGCGACGGGAACCTGGGGTATACTCTCGAGTTACGACGGGGATGGCCCTTACACAAACGTGTTTGTACTGTGACGTCAGGACTCCTGCCTAGTTGCGAGGGACAACTCGGGATTCTCCTCGAGGCTTGGCAGGGCAATTGGGACGCCACTCCAACTGAGGTGGTAGACCAAGGGTTCCTTTCCAGGTGCCACAGGAATCCTGGGACTCCTATCAAGTTTCACGAGGAGTCAGGCATCGTCTCCTTTGGAGGCACTGATCTCCGCGTACCTCTGGAGTTTTCAAAGGAGGTGAGGCCTCCGGTCGCGATGAGGTGGGGAACTAGGTCTTTCTCTGTGGTCTCCACAGGGGATTCAGATATCCTTTCGTCTTGGAAGATGCAAGACGAGCCTGCATTCAAGTCACTGCAGGGATATCCGGCCTTATTTCGAATCAGGGCATCGCGGTGTCCATTACACGTGAGGCCGCAAAATCAGGGTCCCTCTCACATACCTAGAGCTAAGAGAAGCCTCCTCTTGAGGTGCTTGTGGTAAGGTGGTATTCCTCTGGAGTCGAAGCCAGGGACAAACCTCTCATCTTGGGTTGATTTTTAGTCCATGGAGCTCTTTCATGTTGCTACAGGGACCTCAGAATCCCTCTAGCCTTGAAACAGTGTTCTTGGGGTTTCTCTGGAGTGCCATCAAGGAAATCAAGGCTCCTTTCATGTGTGATGTGCAGCACGGAATTGCTCTGCACGCAGTGCAGGGGAATCGGGCCTCATCTCGCGGCGAGGGGGAAGTCTCATGGTTTTTCTCGAGTTGCGGCGGGAACCTGGGGTATATTGACGAGTTACGACGGGGATGGCCCTTCCACACACGTGTTTGTTCAGGGACGTCAGGACTCCTGCCTAGTTGCGAGGGAAAACTCGGGATTTTCCTCGAGGCTTGGCAGGGCAATTGGGCCGCCTCTCGACCAGAGGCGGGAGACCAAGTGTCTCTTTCCACGTGCCACGGGAATCCTGGGACTCCTATCAAGTTTCACGAAGAGTCAGACATCGTCTCCTTTGGAGGCACAGATCTCCCCTTACCTCTGGAGTTTTCAAAGTATGTGAGGCCTCCGGTCGTGATGAGGTGGGGAACTAGGTCTTTCTCTGTGGTCTCCACAGGGGATTCAGACATCCTTTTGTCTTGGGAGATGCAAGACGAGCCTCCATTCAAGTCACTGCAGGGATAACCGGCCTTATTTCTAGACAGGGCATCGCTGTGTCCATTCCACGCGAGGCCGCAAACTCAGGGTCCCTCTCACATACCAAGAGCTCAGAGAAGCCTCCTCTTGAGGTGCTTGTGGTAAGGTGGTATTCCTCTGGAGTAAAAGCCAGGGACTAACCTCTCATCTCGAGTTTATTTTTGGTCGACGGAGCTCTTTCCTGTTGCTACAGTGACCTCAGGAACCCTCTAGCCTTGAAACAGTGTTCTTGGGATTTCTCTGGCGTGCCATCAAGGAAATCAAGGCTCCTTTCATGTGTGACGTGCAACAAGGAATTGCTCTGCACGCAGTGCAGGGGAATCGGGCCTCATCTCGCGGCGAGGGGGAAGTCCCATGGTTTTTCTCGAGTTGCGGCGGGAACCTGGGGTATATTCTCGAGTTACGACGGGGATGGCCCTTACACAAACGTGTTTGTACTGTGACGTCAGGACTCCTGCCTAATTGCGAGGGACAACTCGGGATTCTCCTCGAGGCTTGGCAGGGCAAGTGGGACGCCTCTCCAGCTGAGGTGGTAGACCAAGGGTCCCTTTCCAGGTGCCACAGGAATCCTGGGACTCCTATCAAGTTTCTCGAGGAGTCAGGCATCGTCTCCTTTGGAGGCACTGATCTCCGCGTACCTCTGGAGTTTTCAAAGGAGGTGAGGCCTCCGGTCGCGATGAGGTGGGGAACTAGGTCTTTCTCTGTGGTCTCCACAGGGGATTGAGACATCCTTTCGTCTTGGGAGATGCAAGACGAGCCTGCTTTCAAGTCACTGCAGGGATATCCGGCATTATTTCGAGTCAGGTCATCCCCGTGTCCATTCCACGTGAGGCCTCAAACTCAGGGTCCCTCTCACATACCTAGAGGTGAGAGAAGCCTCCTCTTGAGGTGCTTGTGGTAAGGTGGTATTCCTCTGGAGTCGAAGCCAGGGACAAACCTCTCATCTCGGGTTGATTTTTGGTCAACGGAGCTCTTTCGTGTTGCTACAGTGACCTCAGGATCCCTCTAGCCTTGAAACAGTGTTCTTGGGGTTTCTCTGGAGTGCCATCAAGGAAATCAAGGCTCCTTTCATGTGTGATGTTCAAACGGAATTGCTCTGCACGCAGTGCAGGGGAATCGGGGCTCATCTCGCAGCGAGGGGGAAGTGTCATGATTTTTCTCGAGTTGCGGCGGGAACCTGGGGTATATTCTCGAGTTACGACCGGGATTGCCATTCCACAAACGTGTTTGTTCAGCGACGTCAGGATTCCTGCCTAGTTGCAAGCGACAACTCGGGATTCTCCTCGAGGTTTGGCAGGGCAATTGGGACGCCTTTCCAGCTTAGGCGGGAGAGCAAGGGTCCATTTCCACGTGCCACAGGAATCCTGGGACTCCTATCAAGTTTCACGAGGAGTCAGGCATAGTCTCCTTTGGGGACACTGATCTCCGCGTACCTCTGGAGTTTTCAAAGGAGGTGAGCCCTCCGGTCGCGATGAGGTGGGGAACTAGGTCTTTCTTTGTGGTCTCCATAAGGGATTCAGACATCCTTTCGTCTTGGGAGATGCAAGACGAGCCTGCATTCAAGTCACTGAAGGGATATCCGGCCTTATTTCAAGTCAGGGCATCCCCGTGTCCATTCCACTTGAGGCCGCAAACTCAGGGTTCCTCTCACATACATAGAGCTGAGAGAAGCCTCCTCTTGAGGTGCTTGTGGTAAGGTGGTATTCCTCTGGAGTCGAAGCCAGGGAGAAACCTCTCATCTCAGGTTGATTTTTGGTCCACGGAGCTCTTTCATGTTGCTACAGTGACCTCAGAATCCCTCTAGCCTTGAAACAGTGTTCTTGGGGTTTCTCTGGAGTGCCATCAAGGAAATCAAGGCTCCTTTCATGTGTGATGTGCAGCACGGAATTGCTCTGCACATAGTGCAGGGGAATCGGGCCTCATCTCGCGGCGAGGGGGAAGTCTCATGGTTTTTCTCGAGTTGCGGCGGGAACCTGGGGTATATTGTCGAGTTACGACGGGGATGGCAGTTCCACACACGTGTTTGTTCAGGGACGTCAGGACTCCTGCCTAGTTGCGAGGGACAACTCGGGATTTTCCTCGAGGCTTGGCAGGGCAATTGGGACGCCTCTTGACCAGAGGCGGGAGACCAAGTGTCCCTTTCCACGTGCCACGGGAATCCTGGGACTCCTATCAAGTTTCACGAGAATCAGACATCGTCTCCTTTGGAGGCACAGATCTCCCCGTACCTCTGGAGTTTTCAAAGTATGTGAGGCCTCAGGTCGCGATGAGGTGGGAAACTAGGTCTTTCTCTGTTTTCTCCACAGGGGATTCAGACATCCTTTCGTCTTGGGAGATGCAAGACGAGCCTGCATTCAAGTCACTGCAGGGATATCCGGCCTTATTTCGAGTCAGGGCATCGCGGTGTCCATTCCACTTGAGGCCGCAAACTCAGGGTCCCTCTCACATACCTCGAGCTGAGAGAAGCCTCCTCTTGAGGTGCTTGTGGTAAGGTGGTATTGCTCTGGAGTCGAAGCCAGGGACTATCCTCTCATCTCGAGGTGATTTTTGGTCCACGGAGCTCTTCCATGTTGCCACAGTGACCTCAGGATCCCTCTACCCTTGAAACAGTGTTCTTGGTTTTTCTCTGGAGTGCCATCAAGGAAATCAAGGCTCCTTTCATGTGTGATGTGCAACACGAAACTGCTCTGCATGCAGTGCATGGGAATCGGGCCTCATCTCGCGTCGAGGGGGAAGTCTCATGGTTTTTCTCGAGTTGCGGCGGGAACCTGGGGTATATTCTCGAGTTACGACGCGGATGGCCCTTCCACACACGTGCTTGTTCAGCGACGTCAGGACTCTTGCCTAGTTGCGAGGGACAACTCGGGATTCTCCTCGAGGCTTGGCAGGGAAATTGGGCCGCCTTTCCAGCTTAGGCGGGAGACCAAGTGTCCATTTCCACGTGCCACAGGAATCCTGAGACTCCTATCAAGTTTCACGACGAGTCAGGCATCGTCTCCTTTGGAGGCACTGATCTCCGCGTACCTCTGGAGTTTTCAAAGGATGTGAGGCCTCCGGTCGCGATGAGGTGGGGAACTAGGTCTTTCTCTGTGGTCTCCACAGGGGATTCAGACAGCCTTTCGTCTTGGGAGATGCAAGACGAGCCTGCATTCAAGTCACTGCAGGGATATCCGGCCTTATTTCGAGTCAGGGCATCACGGTGACCATTCCACTTGAGGCCGCAAACTCTGCGTCCCTCTCATATCCCTAGAGCTGAGAGAAGCCTCCTCTTGAGGTGCTTGTGGTAAGGTGGTATTCCTATGGAGTCGAAGCCAGGGACTAACCTCTCATCTCGAGTTGATTTTTGGTCCACGGGGCCCTTTCATGTTGCTCCAGTGACCTCAGGATCCCTCTAGCTTTGAAACAGAATTCTTGGGGTTTCTCTGGAGTGGCATCAAGGAATCAAGGCTCCTTTCATGTGTGATGTGCATCACGGAATTGCTCTGCATGCAGTGCAGGGGAATCTGGCCTCATCTCGAGGCAAGGGGCAATTCTCATGGTTTTTCTCGAGTTGCGGCGGGAACCTGGGGTATATTCTCGAGTTACGACGGGGATGGCCCTTCCACACACGTGTTTGTTCAGCGATGTCAGGACTCCTGCCTACTTGCGAGGGACAACTCGGGATTCTCCTCGAGGCTTGACAGGGCAATTGGGACGCCTCTCCAGCTGAGGCGGGAGACCAAGGGTCCCTTTCCACGTGCCACAGGAATTCTGGGACTCCTATCAAGTTTCAGGAGGAGTCAGGCATCGACTCCTTTGGAGGCACTGATCTCCGCGTATCTCTGGAGTTTTCAAAGGATGTGAGGCCTCCGGTCGCGATGAGGTGGGGAACTAGGTCTTTCTCTGTGGTCTCCACAGGGGATTCAGACATCCTTTCGTCTTGGGAGATGCAAGACGAGCCTGCATTCAAGTCACTGCAGGGATATCCGGCCTTATTTCGAGTCAGTGCATCTCGGTGTCCATTCCACTTGAGGCCGCAAACTCAGGGTCCCTCTCACATACTTAGAGATGAGAGACCCTCCTCTTGAGGTGCTTGTGGTAAGGTGGTATTCCTCTGGAGTCGAATCCAGGGACTAACCTCTCATCTCGAGTTGATTCTTGGTCCACGGAGCTCTTTCTTATTGCTACAGTGACCTCAGGGTCCCTCTAGCCTTGAAACAGTGTTCTTGGGGTTTCTCTGGAGTGCAATCAAGGAAATCAAGGCTCCTTTCATGTGTGATGTGCAACACGGAATTGCTCTGCACGCAGTGCAGGGGAATTGGGCCTAATCTCACGGCGAGGGGAAAGTCTCATTGTTTTTCTGGAGTTGCGGCGGGAACCTGGGGTATATTCTCGAATTACGACGGGGATGGCCCTTCCACACACGTGTTTGTTCAGCGATGTCAGGTCTCCTGCCTAGTTGCAAGGGACAACTCGGGATTCTCCTCGAGGCTTGGCAGGGCAATTGGGACGCCTCTCCAGCTGAGGCGGGAGACCAAGGGTACCTTTCCACGTGCCACAGGAATCCTGGGACTCCTATCAAGTTTCACGAGGAGTCAGGCATCGTCTCCTTTGGAGGCACTGATCTCAGCGTACCTCTGGAGTTTTCAAAGGATGTGAGGCCGCCGGTCCCGATGAGGTGGGGAACTAGGTCTTTCTCTGTGGTCTATACAGGGGATTCAGACATCCTTTCGTCTTGGGAGATGCAAGACGAGCCTGCATTCAAGTCACTGCAGGGATATCCGGCCTTATTTCGAGTCAGGGCATCGCGGTGTCCATTCCACTTGAGGCCGCAAACTCAGGGTCCCTCTCACATACCTAGAGCTGAGAGAAGCCTCCTCTTGAGGTGCTTGTGGTAAGGTGGTATTGCTCTGGAGTCGAAGCCAGGGACTAACCTCTCATCTCGAGGTGATTTTTGGTCCACGGAGCTCTTTCATGTTGCTACAGTGACCTCAGGATCCCTCTAGCCTTGAAACAGTGTTCTTGGGGTTTCTATGGAGTGCCATGAAGGAAATCAAGGCTCCTTTCATGTGTGATGTGCAACACGAAACTGCTCTGCACACAGTGCATGGGAATCGGGCCTCATCTCGCGTCGAGGGGGAAGTCTCATGGTTTTTCTCGAGTTGCGTCGGGAACCCGGGGTATATTCTCGAGTTACGACGGGGATGTCCCTTACACAAACGTGTTTGTACTGTGACGTCAGGACTCCTGCCTAGTTGCGAGGGACAACTCGGGATTCTCCTCGAGACTTTGCAGGGCAATTGGGACGCCTCTCCAAGTGAGGTGGTAGACCAAGGGTCCCTTTCCAGGTGCCACAGGAATCCTGGGACTCCTATCAAGTTTCACGAGGAGTCAGGCATCGTCTCCTTTGGAGGCACTGATCTCCGCGTACCTATGGAGTTTTCAAAGGAGGTGAGGCCTCCGGTCGCGATGAGGTGGGGAACTAGGTCTTACTCTGTGGTCTCCACAGGGGATTGAGACATCCTTTCGTCTTGGGAGATGCAAGACGAGCCTGCTTTCAAGTCACTGCAGGGATATCCGGCATTATTTCGAGTCAGGTCATCCCCGTGTCCATTCCACGTGAGGCCTCAAACTCAGGGTCCCTCTCACATACCTAGAGGTGAGAGAAGCCTCCTCTTGAGGTGCTTGTGGTAAGGTAGTATTCCTCTGGAGTCGAAGCCAGGGACAAACCTCTCATCTCGGGTTGATTTTTGGTCAACGGAGCTCTTTCGTGTTGCTACAGTGACCTCAGGATCCCTCTAGCCTTGAAACAGTGTTCTTGGGGTTTCTCTGGAGTGCCATCAAGGAAATCAAGGCTCCTTTCATGTGTGATGTGCAACACGGAATTGCTCTGCACGCAGTGCAGGGGAATCGGGCCTCATCTCGCGGCGAGGGGGAAGTGTCATGATTTTTCTCGAGTTGCGGCGGGAACCTGGGGTATATTCTCGAGTTACGACCGGGATTGCCATTCCACAAACGTGTTTGTTCAGCGACGTCAGGATTCCTGCCTAGTTGCAAGGGACAACTCGGGATTCTCCTCGAGGTTTGGCAGGGCAATTGGGACGCCTCTCCAGCTGAGGCCGGAGACCAAGGGTCCCTTTCCACGTGCCACAGGAATCCTGAGACTCCTATCAAGTTTCACGAGGAGTCAGGCATCGTCTCCTTTGGGGGCACTGATCTCCGCGTACCTCTGGAGTTTTCATAGGAGGTGAGGCCTCCGGTCGCGATGAGGTGGGGAACTAGGTCTTTCTTTGTGGTCTCCACAAGGGATTCAGACATCCTTTCGTCTTGGGAGATGCAAGACGAGCCTGTATTCAAGTCATTGCAGGAATATCCGGCCTTATTTCAAGTCAGGTCATCCCCGTGTCCATTCCACTTGAGGCCGCAAACTCAGGATCCCTCTCACATACCTAGAGCTAAGAGAAGCCTCCTCTTGAGGTGCTTGTGGTAAGGTGGTATTCCTCTGGAGTCGAAGCCAGGGACAAACCTCTCATCTCGGGTTGATTTCTGGTCCACGGAGTTCTTTCATGTTGCTACAGTTACCTCAGAATCCCTCTAGCCTTGAAACAGTGTTCTTGGGGTATCTCTGGAGTGCCATCAAGGAAATCAAGGCTCCTTTCATGTGTGATGTGCAACATGGAATTGCTCTGCACGCAGTGCAGGGGAATCGGGCCTCATCTCGCGGCGAGGGGGAAGTCTCATGGTATTTCTCGAGTTGCGGCATGAACCTGGGATATATTCTCGAGTTACCACGGGGATGGCCCTTACACAAACGTGTTTGTATTATGACGTCAGGACTCCTGCCTAGTTGCGAGGGACAACTCGGGATTCTCCTCGAGGCTTGGCAGGGCAATTGGGACGCCTCTCCAGCTGAGGGCGGAGACCAAGGGTCCCTTTCCACGTGCCACAGCAATCCTGGGACTCCTATCAAGTTTCACGAGGGGTCAGGCATCGTCTCCTTTGGAGGCACTGATCTCCGCGTACCTCAGGAGTTTTCAAAAGATCTGAGGCCTCTGGTCGCGATGAAGTGCGGAACTAGGTCTTTCGCTGTGGTCTCCACAGGGGATTCAGACATCCTTTTGTCTTGGGAGATGCAAGACAAGCCTGCATTCAAGTCACTGCAGGGATATCCGGCCTTATTTCGAGTCAGGGCATCCTCGTTTGCATTCCACGTGAGTCTGCAAACTCAGGGTCCCTCTCACATACCTAGAGCTGAGAGAAGCCTCCTCTTGAGGTGCTTGTGGTAAGGTGGTATTCCTCTGGAGTCGAAGCCAGGGACAAACTTCTCATCTCGAGTTGATTTTTCGTCCACGGAGCTCTTTCGTGTTGCTACGGTGAGCTCAGGATCCCTCTAGCCTTGAAACAGTGTTCTTGGGGTTTCTCTGGAGTGCCATGAAGGAAATCAAGGCTCTTTTCATGTGTGATGTGCAACATGGAATTGCTCTGCACGCAGTGCAGGGGAATCGGGCCTCATCTCGCAGCGAGGGTGAAGTCTCATGGTTTTTCTCGAGTTGCGGCGGGAACCTGGGGTATATTCTCGAGGTACGAAGGGGATGGCCCTTCCACACACGTGTTTGTTCAGCGATGTCAGGACTTCTGCCTAGTTGCGAGGGGAAACTCGGGATTCTCCTCGAGGCTTGGCAGGACAATTGAGACGCCTCTCCAGCTGAGGCGGGAGACCAAGAGTCCCTTTCCAAGTTCCACGGGAATCCTGGGACTCCTACCAAGTTTCACGAGGAGTCAGACATCGTCTCCTTTGGAGGCACTGATCTCCGCGTACCTCTGGAGTTTTCAAAGGATGTGAGGCCTCTGGTAGCGATGAGGTGGGGAACTAGGTCTTTCTCTGTGGTCTCCAGAGGGGATTCAGATATCCTTTCGTCTTGGGAGATGCAAGACGAGCCTGCATTCAAGTCACTGCAGGGATATCCGGCCTTATTTCGAATCAGGGCATCGCGGTGTCCATTACACGTGAGGCCGCAAAATCAGGGTCCCTCTCACATACCTAGAGCTAAGAGAAGCCTCCTCTTGAGGTGCTTGTGGTAAGGTGGTATTCCTCTGGAGTCGAGCCAGGGACAAACCTCTCATCTTGGGTTGATTTTTGGTCCACGGAGCTCTTTCATGTTGCTACAGTGACCTCAGAATCCCTCTAGCCTTGAAACAGTGTTCTTGGGGTTTCTCTGGAGTGCCATCAAGGAAATCAAGGCTCCTTTCATGTGTGATGTGCAGCACGGAATTGCTCTGCACGCAGTGCAGGGGGATCGGGCCTCATCTCGCGGCGAGGGGGAAGTCTCATGGTTTTTCTCGAGTTGCGGCGGGAACCTGGGGTATATTCTCCAGTTACGACGGGGATGGCCCTTCCACACACGTGTTTGTTCAGGGACGTCAGGACTCCTGCCTAGTTGCGAGGGACAACTCGGGATTTTCCTCGAGGCTTGGCAGGGCAATTGGGCCGTCTCTCGACCAGAGGCGGGAGACCAAGTCTCTTTCCACGTGCCACGGGAATCCTGGGACTCCTATCAAGTTTCACGAGGAGTCAGACATCGTCTCCTTTGGAGGCACATATCTCCCCTTACCTCTGGAGTTTTCAAAGTATGTGAGGCCTTCGGTCGTGATGAGGTGGGGATCTAGGTCTTTCTCTGTGGTCTCCACCGGGGATTCAGACATCCTTTTGTCTTGGGAGATGCAAGACGAGCCTGCATTCAAGTCACTGCAGGGATAACCGGCCTTATTTCTAGACAGGGCATCGCGGTGTCCATTCCACGCGAGGCCGCAAACTCAGGGTCCCTCTCACATACCAAGAGCTCAGAGAAGCCTCCTCTTGAGGTGCTTGTGGTAAGGTGGTATTCCTATGGAGTCGAAGCCAGGGACTAACCTCTCATCTCGAGTTGATTTTTGGTCCACGGGGCCCTTTCGTGTTGCTCCAGTGACCTCAGGATCCCTCTAGCTTTGAAACAGAATTCTTGGGGTTTCTCTGGAGTGCCATCAAGGAATCAAGGCTCCTTTCATGTGTGATGTGCATCACGGAATTGCTCTGCATGCAGTGCAGGGGAATCGGGCCTCATCTCGAGGCGAGGGGGAATTCTCATGGTTTTTCTCGAGTTGCGGCGGGAACCTGGGGTATATTCTCGAGTTACGACGGGGATGGCCCTTCCACACACGTGTTTGTTGAGCGATGTCAGGACTCCTGCCTACTTGCGAGGGACAACTCGGGATTCTCCTCGAGGCTTGACAGGGCAATTGGGACGCCTCTCCAGCTGAGGCGGGAGACCAAGTGTCCCTTTCCACGTGCCACAGGAATCCTCGGACTCCTATCAAGTTTCACGAGAAGTCAGGCATCGTCTCCTTTGCAGGCACTGATCTCCGCGTACCTCTGGAGTTTTCAAAGGATGTGAGGCCTCCGGTCGCGATGAGGTGGGGAACTAGGTCTTTCTCTGTGGTCTCCACAGGGGATTCAGACATCCTATCGTCTTGGGAGATGCAGGACGAGCCTGCATTCAAGTCAATGCAGGGATATCCGGCCTTATTTCGAGTCAGGGCATCGAGGTGTCCATTCCACTTGAGGCTGTAAACTCAGGGTCCCTCTCACATACCTAGAGATGACAGACCCTCCTCTTGAGGTGCTTGTGGTAAGGTGGTATTCCTCTGGAGTCGAAGCCAGGGACTAACCTCTCATCTTGAGTTGATTCTTGGTCCACGGAGCTCTTTCGTGTTGCTCCAGTGACTTCAGGATCCCTCTAGCCTTGAAACAGTGTTCTTGCGGTTTCTGTGGAGTGCCATCAAGGAAATAAAGGATCTTTTCATGTGTGATGTGCAACACGGAATTGCTCTGCACGCAGTCAACGGAATCGGACCTCATTTCGCGGCGAGGGGGAAGTATCATGGTTTTTCTCGAGTTGCGGCGGGAACCTGGCGTATATTCTCGAGTTACGATGGAGATTGCGCTTCCACTCACGTATTTAAACAGCAACGATAGGACTCCTGCCTAGTGGCGAGGGAAAACTCGGGATTCTCCTCGAGGCTTGGCAGGGCAATTGGGACGCCTCTCCAGCTTAGGCGGGAGACCAAGGGTCCCTTTCCAGGTGCCACAGGAATCCTGGGACTCCTATCAAGTTTCACGAGGAGTCAGGCATAGTCTCCTTTGGAGGCACTGATCTCCGCGTCCCTCTGGAGTTTTCAAAGGAGGTGAGGCCTCCGGTCGCGATGAGGTGGGGAACTAGGTCTTTCTCTGTGGTCTCCACAGGGGATTGAGACATCCTTTCGTTTTGGGAGATGCAAGAGGAGCCGGCATTCAAGTCACTGCAGGCATATCCGGCCTTATTTCGAGTCAGGGCATCGCGGTGTCCATTCCACTTGAGGCCGCAAACTCAGGGTCCCTCTCACATACCTAGAGCTGAGAGAAGCCTCCTCTTGAGGTGCTTGTGGTAAGCTGGTATTCCTCTGGAGTCGAAGCCAGGGACTAACCTCTCATCTCAAGTTGATTCTTGGTCCACGGAGCTCTTTCATGTTGCTACAGTGACCTCAGGATCCCTCTAGCCTTGAAACAGTGTTCTTGGGGTTTCTCTGGAGTGACATCAAGGAAATCAAGGCTCCTTTCATGTGTGATGTGCAACACGGAATTGCTCTGCACGCAGTGCAGGGGAATGAAGCCTCATCTCGCGGCGAGGGGGAAGTCTCATGGTTTTTCTCGAGTTGCGGAGGGAACCTGGGGTATATTCTCGAGTTACGACGGGGATGGCCCTTCCACACACGTGTTTGTTCAGTGAAGTCAGGATTCCTGCCTAGTTGCGAGGGACAACTCGGGATTCTCCTCGAGGCTTGGCAGTGCAATTGGGACGCCTCTCCACATGAGGCGGGAGACCAAGTGTCCCTTTCCACGTGCTACGGCAATCCTAGGACTCCTATCAAATTTCACGAGGAGTCAGGCATCGTCTCCTTTGGAGGCACTGATCTCCGCGTACTTCTGGAGTTTTCAAAGAAGGTGAGGCCTCCGGTCGCGATGAGGTGGGGAGCTAGGTCCTTCTCTGTGGTCTCCACAGGGGATTCAGACATCCTTTCATCTTGGGAGATTCAAGACGAGCCTGCATTCAAGTCACTGCAGGGATATCCGGCCTTATTTCGAGTCAGGGCATCCCCGTGTCCATTCCACTTCAGACCGCACACTCAGGGTCCCTCACACATACCTAGATCTGAAAGAAGCCTCCTGTTGAGGTGCTTGTGGTAAGGTGGTATTCCTCTGGAGTCGAAGACAGGGACTAACATCTCATCTCGAGTTGATTCTTGGTCCACGGAGCTCTTTCCTGTTCCTCCAGTGACCTCAGGATCCCTCTAGCCTTGAAACAGTGTTCTTGGGGTTTCTCTGGAGTGCCATCAAGGAAATCAAGGCTCCTTTCATGTGTGATGTGCAACACGGAATTGCTCTGCACGCAGTGCAGGGGAATCGGGCCTCATCTGGCGGCGAAGGGGAAGCCTCATGGTTTTTTTCGAGTTGCGGCGGGCCCTGGGGTATATTCTCGAGTTACGACAGGGATGGCCCTTCCACACACGTGTTTGTTCAGCGACGTCAGGACTCCTGCCTTGTTGCGAGGGACAACTCGGGATTCTCCTCGAGGCTTGGCAGGGCAATTGGGATGCCTCTCCAGCTGAGGCGGGAGACCAAGAGTCCGGTTCCACGTGCCACAGGAATCCTGGCACTCCTATCAAGTTTCACGAGGAGTCAGGCATCGTCTCCTTTGGAGGCACTGATCTCCGCATCCCTTTGGAGTTTTCAAAGGATGTGAGGCCTCCGGTCGCGATGAGGTGGGGAACTAGGTCTTTCTCTGTGGTCTCCACAGGGGATTCAGACATCCTTTCGTCTTGGGAGATGCAAGAGGAGCCTGCATTCAAGTCACTGAAGGGATATCTGGCCTTATTTCGAGGCAGGGTATCGCGGTGTCCATTCCACTTGAGGCCGCAAACTCAGGGTCCCTCTCACATACCTAGAGCTGAGAGAAGCCTCCTCTTGAGGTGCTTGTGGTAAGGTGGTATTCCTCTGGAGTCGAAGCCAGGGACTAACCTCTCATCTCGAGGTGATTTTTGGTCCATGGAGCTCTTTCGTGTTGCTCCAGTGACCTCAGGGTCCCTCTAGCCTTGAAACAGTTTTCTTGGGGTTTCTCTGGAGTGCAATCAAGGAAATCAAGACTCCTTTCATGTGTGATGTGCAACACGGAATTGCTCTGCACGCAGTGCAGGGGAATCGGGCCTCATCTGGCGGCGAAGGGGAAGCCTCATGGTTTTTTTCGAGTTGCGGCGGGAACATGGGGTATATTCTCGAGTTACGACGGGGATGGCCCTTCCACACACGTGTTTGTTCAGCAACGTCAGGACTCCTGCCTAGTTGCAAGGGACAACTCGCGATTCTCCTTGAGGCTTGGCAGGGCAATTGGGACGCCTCTCCAGCTGAGGCGGGAGACCAAGGGTCCCTTTCCAGGTGCCACAGGAATCCTGGGACTCCTATCAAGTTTCACGAGGAGTCAGGCATAGTCTCCTTTGGAGGCACTGATCTCCGCGTACCTCTGGAATTTTCAAAGGAGGTGAGGCCTCCGGTCGCGATGAGGTGGGGAACTAGGTCTTTCTCTGTGGTCTCCACAGGGGATTGAGACATCCTTTCGTCTTGGGAGGTGCAAGAGGAGCCGGCATTCAAGTCACTGCAGGCATATCCGGCCTTATTTCGAGTCAGGGCATCGCGGTGTCCATTCCACTTGAGGCCGCAAACTCAGGGTCCCTCTCACATACCTAGAGCTGAGAGAAGCCTCCTCTTGAGGTGCTTGTGGTAAGCTGGTATTCCTCTGGAGTCGAAGCCAGGGACTAACCTCTCATCTCAAGTTGATTCTTGGTCCACGGAGCTCTTTCGTGTTGCTACAGTGACCTCAGGATCCCTCTAGCCTTGAAACAGTTTTCTTGGGGTTTCTCTGGAGTGCAATCAAGGAAATCAAGGCTCCTTTCATGTGTGATGTGCAACACGGAATTGCTCTGCACGCAGTGCAGGGGAATGAAGCCTCATCTCGCGTCGATAGGGAAGTCTCATGGTTTTTCTCGCCTTGCGGCGGGAACCTGGGGTATATTCTCGAGTTAGGACTGGGATGGCCCTTCCACACACGTGTTTGTTTAGCGACGTCAGGACTCCTGCCTAGTTGTGAAGGACTACTCGGGATTCTCCTCGAGGCTTGACAGGGCAATTGGGACGCCTCTCCAGCTGAGGTCGGAGACCAAGGGTCCCTTTCCACGTGCCACAGGAATCCTGAGACTCCTATCACGTTTCACGAGGAGTCAGGCATCGTCTCCTTTGGAGGCACTGATCTCCGCGTACCTCTGGAGTTTTCAAAGGATGTGAGGCCTCCGGTCGCGATGAGGTGGGGAACTAGGTCTTTCTCTGTGGTCTCCACAGAGGATTCAGACATCCTTTCGTCTTGGGAGATGCAAGAGGAGCCTGCATTCAAGTCACTGCAGGGATATCCGGCCTTATTTTGAGTCAGGGCATCGCGGTGTCCATTCCACTTGAGGCCGCAAACTCAGGGTCCCTCTCACATACCTAGAGCTGAGAGATGCCTCCTCTTGAGGTGCTTGTGGTAAGCTGGTATTCCTCTGGAGTCGAAGCCAGGGACTACTCTCTCATCTCGAGTTGATTCTTGGTCCACGGAGCACTTTCATGTTGCTCCAGTGACCTCAGGATCCCTCTAGCCTTGAAACAGTGTTCTTGGGGTTTCTCTGGAATGCCATCAAGGAAATCAAGGCTCCTTTCATGTGTGATGTGCAACACGGCATTGCTCTGCAGGCAGTGCAGGGGAATCGTGCCTCATCTCGCGGCGAGGGGGAAGTCTCATGGTTTTTCTCGAGTTGCGACGGGAACCTGGGCTATATTCTCGAAGTACGACGGGGATGGCCCTTCCACACACGTGTTTGTTAGGCGACGTCAGGACTCCTGCCTAGTTGCGAGGGACAACTCGGGATTCTCCTCGAGGCTTGACAGGGCAATTGGGACGCCTCTCCAGCTGAGGCGGGAGACCAAGTGTCCCTTTCCACGTGCCACAGGAATCCTCGGACTCCTATCAAGTTTCACGAGGAGTCAGGCATCGTCTCCTTTGGAGGCACTGATCTTCGCGTCCCTCTGGAGTTTTCAAAGGATGTGAGGCCTGCGGTCAGGATGAGGTGGGGAACTAGGTCTTTCTCTGTGGTCTCCACAGGGGATTCAGACATCCTTTCGTCTTGGGAGATGCAAGACGTGCCTGCATTCAAGTCACTGCAGGGATATCCGGCCTTATTTCGAGTCAGGGCATCGAGGTGTCCATTCCACTTGAGGCTGCAAACTCAGGGTCCCTCTCACATACCTAGAGATGAGAGACCCTCCTCTTGAGGTGCTTGTGGTAAGGTGGTATTCCTCTGGAGTCGAAGCCAGGAACTAACCTCTCATCTTGAGTTGATTCTTGGTCCACAGAGCTCTTTCGTGTTGCTACAGTGACCTCAGCATCCCTCTAGCCTTGAAACAGTGTTCTTGGGGTTTCTCTGGAGTGCCATCAAGGAAATAAAGGCTCTTTTCATGTGTGATGTGCAACACGGAATTGCTCTGCACGCAGTCAACGGAATCGGACCTCATTTCCCGGCGAGGGGGAAGTATCATGGTTTTTCTCGAGTTGCGGCGGGAACCTGGGGTATATTCTCGAGTTACGATGGAGATTTCGATTCCACTCACGTGTTTGAACAGCAACGATAGGACTCCTGCCTAGTGGCGCGAGACAACTCGGGATTCTCCTCGAGGCTTGGCAGGGCAATTGGGACGCCTCTCCAGCTGAGGCGGGAGACCAAGGGTCCCTTTCCACGTGCCACAGGAATCCTGGGACTCCTCTCAAGTTTCACGAGGAGTCAGGCATCGTCTCCGTGGAAGGCACAGATCTCCGCGTACCTCTGGAGTTTTCAAAGGATGTGAGGCTTCCGGTCGCGATGAGGTGGGGAACTAGGTCTTTCTCTGTGGTCTCCACAGGGGATTCAGACATCCTTTCGTCTTGGGAGATGAAAGAGGAGCCTGCATTCAAGTCACTGAAGGGATATCTGGCCTTATTTCGAGTCAGGGCATCGCGGTGTCCATTCCACTTGAGGCCGCAAACTCAGGGTCCCTCTCACATTCCTAGAGCTGAGAGAAGCCTCCTCTTGAGGTGCTTGTGGTAAGATGGTATTCCTCTGGAGTCGAAGCCAGGGACTAACCTCTCATCCCCAGGTGATTTTTGGTCCATGGAGCTCTTTCGTGTTGCTCCAGTGACCTCAGGGTCCCTCCAGCCTTGAAACAGTTTTCTTGGGGTTTCTCTGGAGTGCAATCAAGGAAATCAAGGCTCCTTTCATGTGTGATGTGCAACACGGAATTGCTCTGCACTCAGTGCAGGGGAATCGGGCCTCATCTGGCGGCGAAGGGTAAGCCTCATGGTTTTTTTCGAGTTGCGGCGGGAACCTGGGGTATATTCTCGAGTTACGACCGGGATGGCCCTTCCACCCACGTGTTTGTTTAGCCATGTCAGGACTCCTGCCTAGTTGCAAGGGACAACTCGGGATTTATCTCGAGGCTTGGCAGGGCAATTGGGACGCCTCTCCAGCTGAGGCGGGAGACCAAGGGTCCCTTTCCACGTGCCACAGGAATCCTGGGACTCCTATCAAGTTTCACGAGGAGTCAGGCATCGTCTCCTTTGGAGGAAATGATCTCCGCGTACCTCTGGAGTTTTCAAAGGATGTGAGGCCTCCGGTCACGATGAGGTGGGGAACTTGGTCTTTCTCTCTTGTCTGCACAGGGGATTCAGACATCCTTTCGTCTTGGGAGATGCAAGAGGAGCCGGCATTCCAGTCACTGCAGGCATATCCGGCCTTATTTCGAGTCAGGGCATTGCGGTGTCCATTCCACTTGAGGCCGCAAACTCAGGGTCCCTCTCACATACCTAGAGCTGAGAGAAGCCTCCTCTTGAGGTGCTTGTGGTAAGCTGGTATTCCTCTGGAGTTGAAGCCAGGGATTAACCTCTCATCTCAAGTTGATTCTTGGTCCACGGAGCTCTTTCGTGTTGCTACAGTGACCTCAGGATCCCTCTAGCCTTGAAACAGTGTTCTTGGGGTTTCTCTGGAGTGCCATCAAGGAAATCAAGGCTCCTTTCCTGTGTGATGTGCAACACGGCATTGCTCTGCATGCAGTGCAGGGGAATCGGGCCTCATCTTGCGGCGAGGGGGAAGTCTCATGGTTTTTCTCGACTTGCGGCGGGAACCTGGGGTATATTCTCGAGTTAGGACTGGGATGGCCCTTCCACACACGTGTTTGTTTAGCGACGTCAGGACTCCTGCCTAGTTGCGAGGGACTACTCGGGATTCTCCTCGAGGCTTGACAGGGCAATTGGGACGCCTCTCCAGCTGAGGCCGGAGACCAAGGGTCCCTTTCCACGTGCCACAGGAATCCTGAGACTCCTATCAAGTTTCACGAGGAGTCAGGCATCGTCTCCTTTGGAGGCACTGATCTCCGCGTACCTCTGGAGTTTTCAAAGGAGGTGAGGCCTCCGGTCGCGATGAGGTGGGGAACTAGGTCTTTCTCTGTGGTCTCCACAGAGGATTCAGACATCCTTTCGTCTTGGGAGATGCAAGAGGAGCCTGCATTCAAGTCACTGCAGGGATATCCGGCCTTATTTTGAGTCAGGGCATCGCGGTGTCCATTCCACTTGAGGCCGCAAACTCAGGGTCCCTCTCACATACCTAGAGCTGAGAGATGCCTCTTCTTGAGGTGCTTGTGGTAAGCTGGTATTCCTCTGGAGTCGAAGCCAGGGACTACTCTCTCATCTCGAATTAATTCTTGGTCCGCGGAGCACTTTCATGTTGCTCCAGTGACCTCAGGGTCCCTCTAGCCTTGAAACAGTGTTCTTGGGGTTTCTCTGGAATGCCATCAAGGAAATCAAGGCTCCTTTCATGTGTGATGTGCAACACGGCATTGCTCTGCACGCAGTGCAGGGGAATCGTGCCTCATCTCGCGGCGAGGGGGAAGTCTCATGGTTTTTCTCGAGTTGCGACGGGAACCTGGGCTATATTCTCGAAGTACGACGTGGATGGCCCTTCCACACACGTGTTTGTTAGGCGACGTCAGGACTCCTGCCTAGTTGCGAGGGACAACTCGGGATTCTCCTCGAGGCTTGACAGGGCAATTGGGACGCCTCTCCAGCTGAGGCGGGAGACCAAGTGTCCCTTTCCACGTGCCACAGGAATCCTCGGACTCCTATCAAGTTTCACGAGGAGTCAGGCATCGTCTCCTTTGGAGGCACTGATCTTCGCGTCCCTCTGGAGTTTTCAAAGGATGTGAGGCCTCCGGTCGCGATGAGGTGGGGAACTAGGTCTTTCTCTGTGGTCTCCCCAGGGGATTCAGACATCCTTTCGTCTTGGGAGATGCAAGACGAACCTGCATTCAAGTCACTGCAGGGATATCCGGCCTTATTTCGAGTCAGGGCATCGATGTGTCCATTCCACTTGAGGCTGCAAACTCAGGATCCCTCTCATATACCTAGAGATGAGAGACCCTCCTCTTGAGGTGCTTGTGGTAAGGTGGTATTCCTCTGGAGTCGAAGCCAGGGACTAACCTCTCATCTTGAGTTGATTCTTGGTCCACAGAGCTCTTTCGTGTTGCTACAGTGACCTCAGTATCCCTCTAGCCTTGAAACAGTGTTCTTGGGGTTTCTCTGGAGTGCCATCAAGGAAATAAAGGCTCTTTTCATGTGTGATGTGCAACACGGAATTGCTCTGCACGCAGTCAACGGAATCGGACCTCATTTCCCGGCGAGGGGGAAGTATCATGGTTTTTCTCGAGTTGCGGCGGGAACCTGGGGTATATTCTCGAGTTACGATGGAGATTTCGCTTCCACTCACGTGTTTGAACAGCAACGATAGGACTCCTGCCTAGTGGCGCGAGACAACTCGGGATTCTCCTCGGGGCTTGGCAGGGCAATTGGGACGCCTCTCCAGCTGAGGCGGGAGACCAAGGGTCCCTTTCCACGTGCCACTGGAATCCTGGGACTCCTATCAAGTTTCACGAGGAGTCAGGCATCGTCTCCGTTGGTGGCACAGATCTCCGCGTACCTCTGGAGTTTTCAAAGGATGTGAGGCCTCCGGTCGCGATGAGGTGGGGAACTAGGTCTTTCTCTGTGGTCTCCACAGGGGATTCAGACATCCTTTCGTCTTGGGAGATGCAAGAGGAGCCTGCATTCAAGTCACTGAAGGGATATCTGGCCTTATTTCGAGGCAGGGTATCGCGGTGTCCATTCCACTTGAGGCCGCAACCTCAGGGTCCCTCTCACATACCTAGAGCTGAGAGAAGCCTCCTCTTGAGGTGCTTGTGGTAAGGTGGTATTCCTCTGGAGTCCAAGCCAGGGGCTAACCTCTCATCTCGAGGTGATTTTTGGTCCATGGAGCTCTTTCGTGTTGCTCCAGTGACCTCAGGGTCCCTCTAGCCTTGAAATAGTTTTTTTGGGGTTTCTCTGGAGTGCAATCAAGGAAATCAAGACTCCTTTCATGTGTGATGTGCAACACGGAATTGCTCTGCACGCAGTGCAGGGGAATCGGGCCTCATCTGGCGGCGAAGGGGAAGCCTCATGGTTTTTTTCGAGTTGCGGCGGGAACCTGGGGTATATTCTCGAGTTACGACGGGGATGGCCCTTCCACACACGTGTTTGTTCAGCAACGTCAGGACTCCTGCCTAGTTGCAAGGGACAACTCGCGATTCTCCTTGAGGCTTGGCAGGGCAATTGGGACGCCTCTCCAGCTGAGGCGGGAGACCAAGGGTCCCTTTCCAGGTGCCACAGGATTCCTGGGACTCCTATCAAGTTTCACGAGGAGTCAGGCATAGTCTCCTTTCGAGGCACTGATCTCCGCGTACCTCTGGAGTTTTCAAAGGAGGTGAGGCCTCCGGTCGCGATGAGGTGGGGAACTAGGTCTTTCTCTGTGGTCTACACAGGGGATTGAGACATCCTTTCGTCTTGGGAGGTGCAAGAGGAGCCGGCATTCAAGTCACTGCAGGCATATCCGGCCTTATTTCGAGTCAGGGCATCGCGGTGTCCATTCCACTTGAGGCTGCAAACTCAGGGTACCTCTCACATACCTAGAGCTGAGAGAAGCCTCCTCTTGAGGTGCTTGTGGTAAGCTGGTATTCCTCTGGAGTCGAAGCCAGGGACTAACCTTTCATCTCAAGTTGATTCTTGGTCCACGGAGCTCTTTCGTGTTGCTACAGTGACCTCAGGATCCCTCTAGCCTTGAAACAGTGTTCTTGGGGTTTCTCTGGAGTGACATCAAGGAAATCAAGGCTCCTTTCATGTGTGATGTGCAACACGGAATTTCTCTGCACGCAGTCAACGGAATCGGACCTCATTTCGCGGCGAGGGGGAAGTATCATGGTTTTTCTCGAGTTGCGGCGGGAACCTGGCGTATATTCTCGAGTTACGATGGAAATTGCGCTTCCACTCACGTATTTAAACAGCAACGATAGGACTCCTGCCTAGTGGCGAGGGAAAACTCGGGATTCTCCTCGAGGCTTGGCAGGGCAATTGGGACGCCTCTCCAGCTGAGGCGGGAGACCAAGGGTCCCTTTCCACGTGCCACAGGAATCCTGGAACTCCTATCAAGTTTCACGAGGAGTCAGGCATCGTCTCCTTTGGAGGCACTGATCTCCGCGTACCTCTGGAGTTTTCAAAGGATGTGAGGCCTCCGGTCGCGATGAGGTGGGGAACTAGGTCTTTCTCTGTGGTCTCCACAGGGGATTCAGACAACCTTTCGTCTTGGGAGATGCAAGACGAGCCTGCATTCAAGTCACTGTAGGGATATTCGGCCTTATTTCGAGTCAGGGCATCCCCGTGTCCATTCCACTTCAGACCGCACACTCAGGGTCCCTCTCACATACCTAGAGCTGAGAGAAGCCTCCTATTGAGGTGCTTGTGGTAAGGTGGTGTTCCTCTGGAGTCGAAGCCAGGGACTAACCTCTCATCTCGAGTTGTTTCTTGGTCCACGGAGCTCTTTCATGTTGCTCCAGTGACCTCAGGATCCCTCTAGCCTTGAAACAGTGTTCTTGGGGTTTCCCTGGAGTGCCATCAAGGAAATCAAGGCTCCTTTCATGTGTGATGTGCAACACGGAATTGCTCTTCACGCAGTGCAGGGGAATCGGGCCTCATTTTGCGCCGAGGGGGAAGTCTCATGGCTTTTCTCGCCTTGCGGCGGGAACCTGGGGTATATTCTCGAGTTACGACGGGGATGGCCCTTCTACACACGTGTTTGTTCAGCGACGTCAGGACTCCTGCCTAGTTGCGAGGGACAACTCGCGATTCTCCTCGAGGCTTGGCAGGGCAATTGGGACGCCTCTCCAGCTGAGGCGGGAGACCAAGGGTCCCTTTCCACGTGCCACAGGAATCCTGGGACTCCTATCAAGTTTCACGAAGAGGCAGGCATCGTCTCCTTTGGAGGCACTGATCTCCGCGTACCTCTGTAGTTTTCAAAGGATGTGAGGCCTCCGGTCGCGATGAGGTGGGGAACTAGGTCTTTCTCTGTGGTCTCCACAGGATATTCAGACATCCTTTCATCTTGGGAGATGCAAAACGAGCCTGCGTTCAAGTCACTGCAGGGATATCCGGCCTTATTTCAAGTCAGGGCATCGCGGTGTCCATTCCACTTGAGGCCACAAACTCAGGGCCCCTCTCACATAGTTAGAGCTGAGAGAAGCCTCCTCTTGAGGTGCTTGTGGTAAGGTGGTATTCCTCTGGAGTCGAAGCCAGGGACTAACCTCTCATCTCGAGTTGATTTTTGGTCCATGGAGCTCTTTCCTGTTGCTCCATTGACCTCAGGATCCCTCTAGCCTTGAAACAGTGTTCTTGGGGTTTCTCTGGAGTGCCATCAAGGAAATCAAGGCTCCTTTCACGTGTGATGTGGAACACGGCATTGCTCTGCACGCAGTGCAGGGGAATCGGGCCTCATCTCGCGGCGAGTGGGAAGTCTAATGGTTTTTTACGAGTTGCAGCGGGAACCTGGGGTATATTCTCGAGTTACGACGGGGATGGCCCTTCCACACACGTGTTTGTTCAGCGACGTCAGGACTCCTGCCTAGTTGCGAGGGACAACTCGGGATTCTCCTCGAGGCTTGGCAGGGCAATTGGGACGGCTCTCCAGTTGAGGCCGGAGACCAAGGGTCCCTTTCCACCTGCCACAGGAATCCTGGGACTCTTGTCAAGTTTCACGAGGAGTCAGGCATCGTCTCCTTTGGAGGCACTGATCTCCGCGTCCCTCTGGAGTTTTCAAAGGATGTGAGGCCTCCGGTCGCGATGAGGTGGGGAACTAGGTCTTTCTCTGTGGTCTCCACAGGGGATTCAGACATCCTTTCGTCTTGGGAGATGCAAGACGAGCCTGCATTCAAGTCACTGCAGGGATATCTGGACTTATTTCGAGTCAGGGCATCGAGGTGTCCATTCCACTTGAGGCTGCAAACTCAGGGTCCCTCTCACATACCTAGAGCTGAGAGAAGCCTCCTCTTGAGGTGCTTGTGGTAAGGTGGTATTCCTCTGGAGTCGAAGCCAGGGACTAACCTCTCATCTCGAGGTGATTTTTCATCCACGGAGCTCTTTCGTGTTGCTACAGTGACCTCAGTATCCCTCTAGCCTAGAAACAGTGTTCTTGGGGTTTCTCTGGAGTGCCATCAAGGAAATCAAGGCTTCTTTCCTGTGTGATGTGCAACATGGCATTGCTCTGCACGCAGTGCAGGGGAATCGGTCCTCATCTGGCGGCGAGGGGGAAGTCTCATGGTTATTCTCGAGTTGCGGCGGGAACCTGGGGTATATTCTCGAGTGACGACGGGGATGGCCCTTCCACACACGTGTTTGTTCAGCGACGTCAGGACTCCTGCCTAGTTGCGAGGGACAACTCGGGATTCTCCTCGAGGTTTGGCAGGGCAATTGGGACCCCTCTCCAGCTGAGGCGGGAGACCAAAGTCCCTTTCCACGTGCCACAGGAATCCTGGGACACCTATCAAGTTTCACGAGGAGTCAGGCATTTTCTCCTTTGGAGGCACTGATCTCCGCGTCCCTCTGGAGTTTTCAAAGGATGTGAGGCCTCCGGTCGCGATGAGCTGGGGAACTAGGTCTTTCTCTGTGGTCTCCACAGGGGATTCAGACATCCTTTCGTCTTGGGAGATGCAAGAGGAGCCTGCATTCAAGACACTGCAGGGATATACGGCCTTATTTCGAGTCAGGGCATCGCGGTGTCCATTCCACTTGAGGCCGCAAACTCAGGGTCCCTCTCACCTACCTAGAGCTGAGAGAAGCCTCCTCTTGAGGTGCTTGTGGTAAGGTGGTATTCCTCTGGAGTCGAAGCCAGGGACTAACCTCTCATCTCGAGGTGATTTGTCATCCACGGAGCTCTTTCGTGTTGCTACAGTGACCTCAGTATCCCTCTAGCCTTGAAACAGTGTTCTTGGGCTTTCTCAAGAGTGCCATCAAGGAAATCAAGGCTCCTTTCCTGTGTGATGTGCAACACGGCATTGCTCTGCACGCAGTGCAGGGGAATCGGTTCTCATCTGGCGGCGAGGGGGAAGTCTCATGGTTATTCTCGAGTTGCGGCGGGAACCTGGGGTATATTCTCGAGTTACGACGGGGATGGCCCTTCCACACACGTGTTTGTTCAGCGACGTCAGGACTCCTGCCTAGTTGCGAGGGACAACTCGGGATTCTCCTCGAGGTTTGGCAGGGCAATTGGGACCCCTCTCCAGCTGAGGCGGGAGACCAAAGTCCCTTTCCACGTGCCACAGGAATCCTGGGACTCCTATCAAGTTTCACGAGGAGTCAGGCATCTTCTCCTTTGGACACTGATCTCCGCGTCCCTCTGGAGTTTTCAAAGGATGTGAGGCCTCCGGTCGCGATGAGCTGGGGAACTAGGTCTTTCTCTGTGGTCTCCACAGGGGATTCAGACATCCTTTCGTCTTGGGAGATGCAAGAGGAGCCTGCATTCAAGACACTGCAGGGATATACGGCCTTATTTCGAGTTAGGGCATCGCGGTGTCCATTCCACTTGAGGCCGCAAACTCAGGGTCCCTCTCACATACCTAGAGCTGAGAGAAGCCTCCTCTTGAGGTGCTTGTGGTAAGGTGGTATTCCTCTGGAGTCGAAGCCAGGGACTAACCTCTCATCTCGAGGTGATTTTTCGTCCATGGAGCTCTTTCGTGTTGCTCCAGTGACCTCAGGGTCCCTCTAGCCTTGAAACAGTGTTCTTGGGGATTCTCTGGAGTGCAATCAAGGAAATCAAGGCCCCTTTCATGTGTGATGTGCAACACGGCATTGCTCTGCACGCAGTGCAGGGGAATCGGGCCTCATCTCGCGGCGAGGGGGAAGTCTCATGGTTTTTCTCGAGTTGCGGCGGGAACCTGGGGTATATTCTCGAGTTAAGACTGGGTTGGCCCTTCCACACACGTGTTTGTTCTGCGACGTCAGGACTCCTGCCTAGTTGCGAGGGACAACTCGGGATTCTCCTCGAGGCTTGACAGGGCAATTGGGACGCCTCTCCAGCTGATGCCGGAGACCAAGGGTCCCTTTCCACGTGCCACAGGAATCCTGGGACTCCTATCAAGTTTCACGAGGAGTCAGGCATCGTCTCCTTTGGAGGCACTGATCTCCGCGTACCTCTGGAGTTTTCAAAGGAGGTGAGGCCTCCGGTCGCGATGAGGTGGGGAACTAGGTCTTTCTCTGTGGTCTCCATAGAGGATTCAGACATCCTTTCGTCTTGGGAGATGCAAGAGGAGCCTGCATTCAAGTCACTGCAGGGATATCCGGCCGTTTTTTGAGTCAGGGCATCGCGGTGTCCATTCCACTTGAGGCCGCACACTCAGGGTCCCTCTCACATACCTAGAGCTGAGAGATGCCTCCTCTTGAGGTGCTTGTGGTAAGCTGGTAATCCTCTGGAATCGAAGCCAGGGACTAACCTCTCATCTCGAGTTGACTCTTGGTCCACGGAGCACTTTCATGTTGCTCCAGTGACCTCAGGGTCCCTCTAGCCTTGAAACAGTGTTCTTGGGGTTTCTCTGGAGTGCCATCAAGGAAATCAAGCCTCCTTTCATGTGTGATGTGCAACACGGCATTGCTCTGCACGCAGTGCAGGGGAATCGGGTCTCATATCGCGGCGAGGGGGAAGTGTCATGGTTTTTCTCGGGTTGCTACGGGAACCTGGGCTATATTCTCGAATTACGACGGGGATGGCCCTTCCACACCCGTGTTTGTTCAGCGACGTCAAGACTCCTGCCTAGTTTCGAGGGATAACTCGGGATTCTCCTCGAGGCTTGACAGGGCAATTGGGACGCCTCTCCAGCTGAGGCGGGAGACCAAGTGTCCCTTTCCACGTGCCACAGGAATCCTCGGACTCCTATCAAGTTTCACGAGGAGTCAGGCATCGTCTCCTTTGGAGGCACTGATCTCCGCGTCCCTCTGGAGTTTTCAAAGGAGGTGAGGCCTCCGGTCGCGATGAGGTGGGGAACTAGGTCTTTCTCTGTTGTCTCCACTGGGGATTCAGACATCTTTTCATCTTGGGAGATGCAAGACGAGCCTGCATTCAAGTCACTGCAGGGATATCCGGCCTTATTTCAAGTCAGGGCATCGCGGTGTCCATTCCAATTGAGGCTGCAAACTCAGGGTCCCTCTCAAATACATAGAGATAACAGACCCTCCTCTTGAGGTGCTTGTGGTAAGGTGGTATTCCTCTGGAGTCGAAGCCAGGGACTAACCTTTCACCTCGAGTTGATTCTTGGTCCACAGAGCTCTTTCGTGTTGCTACAGTGACCTCAGGATCCCTCTAGCCTTGAAACAGTGTTCTTGGGGTTTCCCTGGAATGCCATCAAGGAAATCAAGGCTCCTTTCATGTGTGATGTGCAACACGGAATTGCTCTGCACGCAGTGCAGGGGAATCGGGCCTCATCTCGCGCGAGGGGGAAGTCTCATGGTTTTTCTCGAGTTGCGGCGGGAACCTGGGGTATATTCTCGAGTTACGATGGAGATTTCGCTTCCACTCACGTGTTTGAACAGCAACAATAGGACTCCTGCCTAGTGGCGCGGGACAACTCGGGATTCTCCTCGAGGCTTCGCAGGGCAATTGGGACGCCTCTCCAGCTGAGGCGGGAGACCAAGGGTCCCTTTCCACGTGCCACAGGAATCCTGGAACTCCTATCAAGTTTCACGAGGAGTCAGGCATCGTCTCCTTTGGAGGCACAGATCTCCGCGTACCTCTGGAGTTTTCACAGGATGTGAGGCCTCCGGTCGCGATGAGGTGGGTAACTAGGTCTTTCTCTGTGGTCTCCACAGGGGATTCAGACATTCTTTCGTCTTGGGAGATGCAAGACGAGCCTGCATTCAAGTCACTGCAGGGATATCCGGCCTTATTTCGAGTCAGGGCATCCCCGTGTCCATTCCACTTCAGACCGCACACTCAGGGTCCCTCTCACATACCTAGAGCTGAGAGAAGCCTCCTCTTGAGGTGCTTGTGGTAAGGTGGTATTCCTCTGGAGTCGAAGCCAGGGACTAACCTCTCATCTCGAGTTGTTTCTTGGTCCACGGAGCACTTTCGTGTTGCTCCAGTGACCTCAGGATCCCTCTAGCCTTGAAAAAGTGTTCTTGGAGTTTCTCTGGAGTGCCATCAAGGAAATCAAGGCTCCTTTCATGTGTGATGTGCAACACGGCATTGCTCTGCACGCAGTGCAGGGGAATTGGTCCTAATCTCGTGGCGAGGGGAAAGTCTCATTGTTATTCTCGAGTTGCGGCGGGAACCTGGGGTATATTCTCGAATTACGACGGGGATGGCCCTTCCACACACGTGTTTGTTCAGCGACGTCAGGTCTCCTGCCTAGTTGCAAGGAACAACTCGGGATTCTCCTCGAGGCTTGGCAGGGCAATTGGGACGCCTCTCCAGCTGAGGCGGGAGACCAAGTGTCCCTTTCCATGTGCCACGGGAATCCTGGGACTCCTATCAAGTTTCACGAGGAGTCAGGAATCGTCTCCTTTGGAGGCACTGATCTCCGCGTACCTCTGGAGTTTTCAAAGGATGTGAGGCCGCCGGTCCCGATGAGGTGGGGAACTGATTCTTTCTCTGTGGTTTATACAGGGGATTCAGACATCCTTTCGTCTTGGGAGATGCAAGACGAGCCTGCATTCCAGTCACTGCAGGGATATCCGGCCTTATTTCGAGTCAGGGCATCGCGGTGTCCATTCCACTTGAGGCCGCAAACTCAGGGTCCCTCTCACATACCTAGAGCTGAGAGAAGCCTCCTCTTGAGGTGCTTGTGGTAAGGTGCTATTGCTCTGGAGTCGAAGCCAGGGACTAACCTCTCATCTCGAGGTGATTTTTGGTCCACGGAGCTCTTTCATGTTGCTACGGTGACCTCAGGATCCCTCTAGCCTTGAAAGAGTGTTCTTGGGGTTTCTATGGAGTGCCATGAAGGAAATCAAGGCTCCTTTCATGTGTGATGTGCAACACGAAACTGCTCTGCACGCAGTGCATGGGAATCGGGCCTCATCTCGCGTCGAGGGGGAAGTCTCATTGTTTTTCTCGAGTTGCGGCGGGAACCTGGGGTATATTCTCGAGTTACGACGGGGATGGCCCTTACACAAACGTGTTTGTACTGTGACATCAGGACTACTGCCTAGTTGCGAGGGACAACTCGGGATTCTCCTCGAGGCTTGGGAGGGCAATTGGGACCCCTCTCCAGCTGAGGTGGTTGACCAAGGGTCCCTTTCCAGGTGCCACAGGAATCCTGGGACTCCTATCAAGTTTCTCGAGAAGTCAGGCATCGTCTCCGTTGGAGGCACTGATCTCCGCGTACCTCTGGAGTTTTCAAAGGAGGTGAGGCCTCCGGTCGCGATGAGGTGGGGAACTAGGTCTTTCTCTGTGGTCTCCACAGGGGATTGAGACATCCTTTCGTCTTGGGAGATGCAAGACGAGCCTGCTTTCAAGTCACTGCAGGGATATCCGGCATTATTTCGAGTCAGGTCATTCCCGTGTCCATTCCACGTGAGGCCTCAAACTCAGGGTCCCTCTCACATACCTAGAGGTGAGAGAAGCCTCTTCTTGAGGTGCTTGTGGTAAGGTGGTATTCCTCTGGAGTCGAAGCCAGGGACAAACCTCTCATCTCGGGTTGATTTTTGGTCAACGGAGCTCTTTCATGTTGCTACAGTGACCTCAGGATCCCTCTAGCCTTGAAACAGTGTTCTTGGGGTTTCTCTGGAGTGCCATCAAGGAAATCAAGGCTCCTTTCATGTGTGATGTGCAACACGGAATTGCTCTGCATGCAGTGCAGGGGAATCGGGCCTCATCTCGCGGCGAGGGGGAAGTGTCATGATTTTTCTCGAGTTGCGGCGGGAACCTGGGGTATATTCTCGAGTTACGACCGGGATTGCCATTCCACAAACGTGTTTGTTCAGCGACATCAGGATTCCTGCCTAGTTGCAAGGGACAACTCGGGATTCTCCTCGAGGTTTGGCAGGGCAATTGGGACGCCTCTCCAGCTGAGGCCGGAGACCAAGGGTCCCTTTCCACGTGCCACAGAAATCCTGGGACTCCTATCAAGTTTCACGAGGAGTCGGGCATCGTCTCCTTTGGGGGCACTGATCTCCGCGTACCTCTGGAGTTTTCAAAGTAGGTGAGGCCTCCGGTCGCGATGAGGTGGGGAACTAGGTCTTTCTTTGTGGTCTCCACAAGGGATTCAGCCATCCTTTCTCTTGGGAGATGCAAGACGAGCCTGCATTCAAGTCACTGCAGGGATATCCGGCCTTATTTCAGGTCAGGGCATCCCCGTGTCCATTCCACTTGAGGCCGCAAACTCAGGGTCCCTCTCACATACCTAGAGCTGAGAGAAGCCTCCTCTTGAGGTGCTTGTGGTAAGGTGGTATTCCTCTGGAGTCGAAGCCAGGGACTAACCTCTCATTTCGAGTTGATTCTTGGTCCACGGAGCTCTTTCGTGTTGCTCCAGTGACCTGAGGATCCCTCTAGCCTTGAAACAGTGTTCTTGGGGTTTCTCTGGAGTGCCATCAAGGAAATCAAGGCTCCTTTCATGTGTGATGTGCAACACGGAATTGCTCTGCACGCAGTGCAGGGGAATCGGGCCTCATCTGGCGGCGAAGGGGAAGCCTCATGGTTTTTGTCGAGTTGCGGCAGGAACCTGGGGTATATTCTCGAGTTACGACGGGGATGGCCCTTCCACACACGTGTTTGTTCAGCAACGTCAGGACTCCTGCCTAGTTACAAGGGACAACTCGCGATTCTCCTTGAGGCTTGGCAGGGCAATTGGGACGCCTCTCCAGCTGAGGCGGGAGACCAAGGGTCCCTTTCCAGGTGCCACAGGATTCCTGGGACTCCTATCAAGTTTCACGAGGAGTCAGGCATAGTCTCCTTTCGAGGCACTGATCTCCGCGTACCTCTGGAGTTTTCAAAGGAGGTGAGTCCTCCGGTCGCGATGAGGTGGGGAACTAGGTCTTTCTCTGTGGTCTCCACAGGGGATTGAGACATCCTTTCGTCTTGGGAGGTGCAAGAGGAGCCGGCATTCAAGTCACTGCAGGCATATCCGGCCTTATTTCGAGTCAGGGCATCGCGGTGTCCATTCCACTTGAGGCTGCAAACTCAGGGTACCTCTCACATACCTAGAGCTGAGAGAAGCCTCCTCTTGAGGTGCTTGTGGTAAGCTGGTATTCCTCTGGAGTCGAAGCCAGGGACTAACCTTTCATCTCAAGTTGATTCTTGGTCCACGGAGCTCTTTCGTGTTGCTACAGTGACCTCAGGATCCCTCTAGCCTTGAAACAGTGTTCTTGGGGTTTCTCTGGAGTGACATCAAGGAAATCAAGGCTCCTTTCATGTGTGATGTGCAACACGGAATTGCTCTGCACGCAGTGCAGGGGAATGAAGCCTCATCTCGCGGCGAGGGGGAAGTCTCATGGTTTTTCTCGCCTTGCGGCGGGAACCTGGGGTATATTCTCGAGTTAGGACTGGGATGGCCCTTCCACACACGTCTTTGTTCAGCGACGTCAGGACTCCTGCCTAGTTGCGAGGGACTACTCGGGATTCTCCTCGAGGCTTGACAGGGCAATTGGGACGCCTCTCCAGCTGAGGCCGGAGACCAAGGGTCCCTTTCCACGTGCCACAGGAATCCTGAGACTCCTATCAAGTTTCACGAGGAGTCAGGCATCGTCTCCTTTGGAGGCACTGATCTCCGCGTACCTCTGGAGTTTTCAAAGGAGGTGAGGCCTCCGGTCTCGATGAGGTGGGGAACTAGGTCTTTCTCTGTGGTCTCCACAGAGGATTCAGACATCCTTTCGTCTTGGGAGATGCAAGAGGAGCCTGCATTCAAGTCACTGCAGGGATATCCGGCCTTATTTTGAGTCAGGGCATCGCGGTGTCCATTCCACTTGAGGCCGCAAACTCAGGGTCCCTCTCACATACCTAGAGCTGAGAGATGCCTCCTCTTGAGGTGCTTGTGGTAAGCTGGTATTCCTCTGGAGTCGAAGCCAGGGACTACTCTCTCATCTCGAGTTGATTCTTGGTCCACGGAGCACTTTCATGTTGCTCCAGTGACCTCAGGGTCCCTTTAGCCTTGAATCAGTGTTCTTGGGGTTTCTCTGGAATGCCATCAAGGAAATCAAGGCTCCTTTCATGTGTGATGTGCAACACGGCATTGCTCTGCAGGCAGTGCAGGGGAATCGTGCCTCATCTCGCGGCGAGGGGGAAGTCTCATGGTTTTTCTCGAGTTGCGACGGGAACCTGGGCTATATTCTCGAAGTACGACGGGGATGGCCCTTCCACACACGTGTTTGTTAGGCGACGTCAGGACTCCTGCCTAGTTGCGAGGGACAACTCGGGATTCTCCTCGAGGCTTGACAGGGCAATTGGGACGCCTCTCCAGCTGAGGCGGGAGACCAAGTGTCCCTTTCCACGTGCCACAGGAATCCTCGGACTCCTATCAAGTTTCACGAGGAGTCAGGCATCGTCTCCTTTGGAGGCACTGATCTTCGCGTCCCTCTGGAGTTTTCAAAGGATGTGAGGCCTCCGGTCGCGATGAGGTGGGGAACTAGGTCTTTCTCTGTGGTCTCCACAGGGGATTCAGACATCCTTTCGTCTTGGGAGATGCAAGACGAGCCTGCATTCAAGTCACTGCAGGGATATCCGGCCTTATTTCGAGTCAGGGCATCGAGGTGTCCATTCCACTTGAGGCTGCAAACTCAGGGTCCCTCTCACATACCTAGAGATGAGAGACCCTCCTCTTGAGGTGCTTGTGGTAAGGTGGTATTCCTCTGGAGTCGAAGCCAGGAACTAACCTCTCATCTTGAGTTGATTCTTGGTCCACAGAGCTCTTTCGTGTTGCTACAGTGACCTCAGCATCCCTCTAGCCTTGAAACAGTGTTCTTGGGGTTTCTCTGGAGTGCCATCAAGGAAATAAAGGCTCTTTTCATGTGTGATGTGCAGCACGGAATTGCTCTGCACGCAGTCAATGGAATCGGACCTCATTTCCCGGCGAGGGGGAAGTATCATGGTTTTTCTCGAGTTGCGGCGGGAACCTGGGGTATATTCTCGAGTTACGATGGAGATTTCGATTCCACTCACGTGTTTGAACAGCAACGATAGGACTCCTGCCTAGTGGCGCGAGACAACTCGGGATTCTCCTCGAGGCTTGGCAGGGCAATTGGGACGCCTCTCCAGCTGAGGCGGGAGACCAAGGGTCCCTTTCCACGTGCCACAGGAATCCTGGAACTCCTATCAAGTTTCACGAGGAGTCAGGCATCGTCTCCGTTGGAGGCACAGATCTCCGCGTACCTCTGGAGTTTTCAAAGGATGTGAGGCTTCCGGTCGCGATGAGGTGGGGAACTAGGTCTTTCTCTGTGGTCTCCACAGGGGATTCAGACATCCTTTCGTCTTGGGAGATGCAAGAGGAGCCTGCATTCAAGTCACTGAAGGGATATCTGGCCTTATTTCGAGGCAGGGTATCGAGGTGCCCATTCCACTTGAGGCCGCAAACTCAGGGTCCCTCTCACATACCTAGAGCTGAGAGAAGCCTCCTCTTGAGGTGCTTGTGGTAAGGTGGTATTCCTCTGGAGTCGAAGCCAGGGACTAACCTCTCATCTCGAGGTGATTTTTGATCCATGGAGCTCTTTCGTGTTGCTCCAGTGACCTCAGGGTCCCTCTAGCCTTGAAACAGTTTTCTTGGGGTTTCTCTGGAGTGCAATCAAGGAAATCAAGGCTCCTTTCATGTGTGATGTGCAACACGGAATTGCTCTGCACGCAGTCAATGGAATCGGACCTCATTTCCCGGCGAGGGGGAAGTATCATGGTTTTTCTCAAGTTGCGGCGGGAACCTGGGGTATATTCTCGAGTTACGATGGAGATTTCGATTCCACTCACGTGTTTGAACAGCAACGATAGGACTCCTGCCTAGTGGCGCGAGACAACTCGGGATTCTCCTCGAGGCTTGGCAGGGCAATTGGGACGCCTCTCCAGCTGAGGCGGGAGACCAAGGGTCCCTTTCCACGTGCCACAGGAATCCTGGAACTCCTATCAAGTTTCACGAGGAGTCAGGCATCGTCTCCGTTGGAGGCACAGATCTCCGCGTACCTCTGGAGTTTTCAAAGGATGTGAGGCTTCCGGTCGCGATGAGGTGGGGAACTAGGTCTTTCTCTGTGGTCTCCACAGGGGATTCAGACATCCTTTCGTCTTGGGAGATGCAAGAGGAGCCTGCATTCAAGTCACTGAAGGGATATCTGGCCTTATTTCGAGGCAGGGTATCGCGGTGTCCATTCCACTTGAGGCCGCAAACTCAGGGTCCCTCTCACATACCTAGAGCTGAGAGAAGCCTCCTCTTGAGGTGCTTGTGGTAAGGTGGTATTCCTCTGGAGTCGAAGCCAGGGACTAACCTCTCATCTCGAGGTGATTTTTGGTCCATGGAGCTCTTTCGTGTTGCTCCAGTGACCTCAGGGTCCCTCTAGCCTTGAAACAGTTTTCTTGGGGTTTCTCTGGAGTGCAATCAAGGAAATCAAGGCTCCTTTCATGTGTGATGTGCAACACGGAATTGCTCTGCACGCAGTGCAGGGAAATCGGGCCTCATCTGGCGGCGAGGGGAAATTCTCATGGTTTTTCTCGAGTTGCGGCTGGAACCTGGGGTATATTCTCGAGTTACGACGGGGATGGCCCTTCCACACACGTGTTTGTTCAACGACGTCAGGACTCCTGCCTAGTTGCAAGGGACAACTCGGGATTTACCTCGAGGCTTGGCAGGGCAATTGGGACGCCTGTCCAGCTGAGGCGGGAGACCAAGGGTCCCTTTCCACGTGCCACAGGAATCCTGGGACTCCTATCAAGTTTCACGAGGAGTCAGGCATCGTCTCCTTTGGAGGCACTGATCTCCGCGTACCTCTGGAGTTTTCAAAGGATGTGAGGCCTCCGGTCGCGATGAGGTGGGGAACTAGGTCTTTCTCTCTTGTCTCCACAGGGGATTCAGACATCCTTTCGTCTTGGGAGATGCAAGAGGAGCCAGCATTCAAGTCACTGCAGGCATATCCGGCCTTATTTCGAGTCAGGGCATCGCGTTGTCCATTCCACTTGAGGCCGCAAACTCAGGGTCCCTCTCACATACCTAGAGCTGAGAGAAGCCTACTCTTGAGGTGCTTCTGGTAAGCTGGTATTCCTCTGGAGTTGAAGCCAGGGATTAACCTCTCATCTCAAGTTGATTCTTGGTCCACGGAGCTCTTTCGTGTTGCTACAGTGACCTCAGGATCCCTCTAGCCTTGAAACAGTGTTCTTGGGGTTTCTCTGGAGTGCCATCAAGGAAATCAAGGCTCCTTTCCTGTGTGATGTGCAACACGGCATTGCTCTGCACGCAGTGCAGGGGAATCGGGCCTCATCTTGCGGCGAGGGGGAAGTCTCATGGTTTTTCTCGACTTGCGGCGGGAACCTGGGGTATATTCTCGAGTTAGGACTGGGATGGCCCTTCCACACACGTGTTTGTTCAGCGACGTCAGGACTCCTGCCTAGTTGCGAGGGACTACTCGGGATTCTCCTCGAGGCTTGACAGGGCAATTGGGACGCCTCTCCAGCTGAGGCCGGAGACCAAGGGTCCCTTTCCACGTGCCACAGGAATCCTGAGACTCCTATCAAGTTTCACGAGGAGTCAGGCATCGTCTCCTTTGGAGGCACTGATCTCCGCGTACCTCTGGAGTTTTCAAAGGAGGTGAGGCCTCCGGTCGCGATGAGGTGGGGAACTAGGTCTTTCTCTGTGGTCTCCACAGAGGATTCAGACATCCTTTCGTCTTGGGAGATGCAAGAGGAGCCTGCATTCAAGTCACTGCAGGGATATCCGGCCTTATTTTGAGTCAGGGCATCGCGGTGTCCATTCCACTTGAGGCCGCAAACTCAGGGTCCCTCTCACATACCTAGAGCTGAGAGATGCCTCCTCTTGAGGTGCTTGTGGTAAGCTGGTATTCCTCTGGAGTCGAAGCCAGGGACTACTCTCTCATCTCGAGTTAATTCTTGGTCCACGGAGCACTTTCATGTTACTCCAGTGACCTCAGGGTCCCTCTAGCCTTGAAACAGTGTTCTTGGGGTTTCTCTGGAATGCCATCAAGGAAATCAAGGCTCCTTTCATGTGTGATGTGCAACACGGCACTGCTCTGCACGCAGTGCATGGGAATCGTGCCTCATCTCGCGGCGAGGGGGAAGTCTCATGGTTTTTCACGAGTTGTGACGGGAACCTGGGCTATATTCTCGAAGTACGACGGGGATGGCCCTTCCACACACGTGTTTGTTCAGCGACGTCAGGACTCCTGCCTAGTTGCGAGGGACAACTCGGGATTCTCCTCGAGGCTTGACAGGGCAATTGGGACGCCTCTCCAGCTGAGGCGGGAGACCAAGTGTCCCTTTCCACGTGCCACAGGAATCCTCGGACTCCTATCAAGTTTCACGAGGAGTCAGGCATCGTCTCCTTTGGAGGCACTGATCTTCGCGTCCCTCTGGAGTTTTCAAAGGATGTGAGGCCTCCGGTCGCGATGAGGTGGGGAACTAGCTCTTTCTCTGTGGTCTCCACAGGGGATTCAGACATCCTTTCGTCTTGGGAGATGCAAGACGAGCCTGCATTCAAGTCACTGCAGGGATATCCAGCCTTATTTCGAGTCAGGGCATCGAGGTGTCCATTCCACTTGAGGCTGCAAACTCAGGGTCCCTCTCACATACCTAGAGATGAGAGACCCTCCTCTTGAGGTGCTTGTGGTAAGGTGGTATTCCTCTGGAGTCGAAGCCAGGGACTAACCTCTCATCTTGAGTTGATTCTTGGCCCACGGAGCTCTTTCGTGTTGCTCCAGTGACTTCAGGATCCCTCTAGCCTTGAAACAGTGTTCTTGGGGTTTCTCTGGAGTGCCATCAAGGAAATCAAGGCTCCTTTCATGTGTGATGTGCAACACGGGAATTACTCTGCACGCAGTCAACGGAATCGGACCTCATTTCGCGACGAGGGTTAAGTATCATGGTTTTTCTCGAGTTGCCGCGGGAACCTGGCGTATATTCTCGAGTTACGATGGAGATTGCGCTTCCACTCACGTATTTAAACAGCAACGATAGGACTCCTGCGTAGTGGCGAGGGAAAACTCGGGATTCTCCTCGAGGCTTGGCAGGGCAATTGGGACGCCTCTCCAGCTGAGGCGGGAGACCAAGGGTCCCTTTCCACGTGCCACAGGAATCCTGGAACTCCTATCAAGTTTCACGAGGAGTCAGGCATCGTCTCCTTTGGAGGCACTGATCTCCGCGTCCCTCTGGAGTTTTCAAAGGATGTGAGGCCTCCGGTCGCGATGAGGTGGGGAACTAGGTCTTTCTCTGTGGTCTCCCCAGGGGATTCCGACATCCTTTCGTCTTGGGAGATGCAAGACGAGCCTGCATTCAAGTCACTGCAGGGATATCCGGCCTTATTTCGAGTCAGGGCATCGAGGTGTCCATTCCACTTGAGGCTGCAAACTCAGGGTCCCTCTCACATACCTAGAGATGAGAGACCCTCCTCTTGAGGTGCTTGTGGTAAGGTGGTATTCCTCTGGAGTCGAAGCCAGGGACTAACCTCTCATCTTGAGTTGATTCTTGGTGCACGGAGCTCTTTCGTGTTGCTCCAGTGACTTCAGGATCCCTCTAGCCTTGAAACAGTGTTCTTGGGGTTTCTCTGGAGTGCCATCAAGGAAATCAAGGCTCCTTTCATGTGTGATGTGCAACACGGAATTTCTCTGCACGCAGTCAACGGAATCGGACCTCATTTCGCGGCGAGGGGGAAGTATCATGGTTTTTCTCGAGTTGCGGCGGGAACCTGGCGTATATTCTCGAGTTACGATGGAAATTGCGCTTCCACTCACGTATTTAAACAGCAACGATAGGACTCCTGCCTAGTGGCGAGGGAAAACTCGGGATTCTCCTCGAGGCTTGGCAGGGCAATTGGGACGCCTCTCCAGCTGAGGCGGGAGACCAAGGGTCCCTTTCCACGTGCCACAGGAATCCTGGAACTCCTATCAAGTTTCACGAGGAGTCAGGCATCGTCTCCTTTGGAGGCACTGATCTCCGCGTACCTCTGGAGTTTTCAAAGGATGTGAGGCCTCCGGTCGCGATGAGGTGGGGAACTAGGTCTTTCTCTGTGGTCTCCACAGGGGATTCAGACAACCTTTCGTCTTGGGAGATGCAAGACGAGCCTGCATTCAAGTCACTGCAGGGATATCCGGCCTTATTTCGAGTCAGGGCATCCCCGTGTCCATTCCACTTCAGACCGCACACTCAGGGTCCCTCTCACATACCTAGAGCTGAGAGAAGCCTCCTCTTGAGGTGCTTGTGGTAAGGTGGTGTTCCTCTGGAGTCGAAGCCAGGGACTAACCTCTCATCTTGAGTTGATTCTTGGTCCACAGAGCTCTTTCGTGTTGCTACAGTGACCTCAGCATCCCTCTAGCCTTGAAACAGTGTTCTTGGGGTTTCTCTGGAGTGCCATCAAGGAAATAAAGGCTCTTTTCATGTGTGATGTGCAACACGGAATTGCTCTGCACGCAGTCAATGGAATCGGACCTCATTTCCCGGCGAGGGGGAAGTATCATGGTTTTTCTCAAGTTGCGGCGGGAACCTGGGGTATATTCTCGAGTTACGATGGAGATTTCGATTCCACTCACGTGTTTGAACAGCAACGATAGGACTCCTGCCTAGTGGCGCGAGACAACTCGGGATTCTCCTCGAGGCTTGGCAGGGCAATTGGGACGCCTCTCCAGCTGAGGCGGGAGACCAAGGGTCCCTTTCCACGTGCCACAGGAATCCTGGAACTCCTATCAAGTTTCACGAGGAGTCAGGCATCGTCTCCGTTGGAGGCACAGATCTCCGCGTACCTCTGGAGTTTTCAAAGGATGTGAGGCTTCCGGTCGCGATGAGGTGGGGAACTAGGTCTTTCTCTGTGGTCTCCACAGGGGATTCAGACATCCTTTCGTCTTGGGAGATGCAAGAGGAGCCTGCATTCAAGTCACTGAAGGGATATCTGGCCTTATTTCGAGGCAGGGTATCGCGGTGTCCATTCCACTTGAGACCGCAAACTCAGGGTCCCTCTCACATACCTAGAGCTGAGAGAAGCCTCCTCTTGAGGTGCTTGTGGTAAGGTGGTATTCCTCTGGAGTCGAAGCCAGGGACTAACCTCTCATCTCGAGGTGATTTTTGGTCCATGGAGCTCTTTCGTGTTGCTCCAGTGACCTCAGGGTCCCTCTAGCCTTGAAACAGTTTTCTTGGGGTTTCTCTGGAGTGCAATCAAGGAAATCAAGGCTCCTTTCATGTGTGATGTGCAACACGGAATTGCTCTGCACGCAGTGCAGGGAAATCGGGCCTCATCTGGCGGCGAGGGGAAATTCTCATGGTTTTTCTCGAGTTGCGGCGGGAACCTGGGGTATATTCTCGAGTTACGACGGGGATGGCCCTTCCACACACGTGTTTGTTCAACGACGTCAGGACTCCTGCCTAGTTGCAAGGGACAACTCGGGATTTACCTCGAGGCTTGGCAGGGCAATTGGGACGCCTGTCCAGCTGAGGCGGGAGACCAAGGGTCCCTTTCCACGTGCCACAGGAATCCTGGGACTCCTATCAAGTTTCACGAGGAGTCAGGCATCGTCTCCTTTGGAGGCACTGATCTCCGCGTACCTCTGGAGTTTTCAAAGGATGTGAGGCCTCCGGTCGCGATGAGGTGGGGAACTAGGTCTTTCTCTCTTGTCTCCACAGGGGATTCAGACATCCTTTCGTCTTGGGAGATGCAAGAGGAGCCAGCATTCAAGTCACTGCAGGCATATCCGGCCTTATTTCGAGTCAGGGCATCGCGTTGTCCATTCCACTTGAGGCCGCAAACTCAGGGTCCCTCTCACATACCTAGAGCTGAGAGAAGCCTACTCTTGAGGTGCTTCTGGTAAGCTGGTATTCCTCTGGAGTTGAAGCCAGGGATTAACCTCTCATCTCAAGTTGATTCTTGGTCCACGGAGCTCTTTCGTGTTGCTACAGTGACCTCAGGATCCCTCTAGCCTTGAAACAGTGTTCTTGGGGTTTCTCTGGAGTGCCATCAAGGAAATCAAGGCTCCTTTCCTGTGTGATGTGCAACACGGCATTGCTCTGCACGCAGTGCAGGGGAATCGGGCCTCATCTTGCGGCGAGGGGGAAGTCTCATGGTTTTTCTCGACTTGCGGCGGGAACCTGGGGTATATTCTCGAGTTAGGACTGGGATGGCCCTTCCACACACGTGTTTGTTCAGCGACGTCAGGACTCCTGCCTAGTTGCGAGGGACTACTCGGGATTCTCCTCGAGGCTTGACAGGGCAATTGGGACGCCTCTCCAGCTGAGGCCGGAGACCAAGGGTCCCTTTCCACGTGCCACAGGAATCCTGAGACTCCTATCAAGTTTCACGAGGAGTCAGGCATCGTCTCCTTTGGAGGCACTGATCTCCGCGTACCTATGGAGTTTTCAAAGGAGGTGAGGCCTCCGGTCGCGATGAGGTGGGGAACTAGGTCTTTCTCTGTGGTCTCCACAGAGGATTCAGACATCCTTTCGTCTTGGGAGATGCAAGAGGAGCCTGCATTCAAGTCACTGCAGGGATATCCGGCCTTATTTTGAGTCAGGGCATCGCGGTGTCCATTCCACTTGAGGCCGCAAACTCAGGGTCCCTCTCACATACCTAGAGCTGAGAGATGCCTCCTCTTGAGGTGCTTGTAGTAAGCTGGTATTCCTCTGGAGTCGAAGCCAGGGACTACTCTCTCATCTCGAGTTGATTCTTGGTCCACGGAGCACTTTCATGTTGCTCCAGTGACCTCAGGGTCCCTCTAGCCTTGAAACAGTGTTCTTGGGGTTTCTCTGGAATGCCATCAAGGAAATCAAGGCTCCTTTCATGTGTGATGTGCAACACGGCACTGCTCTGCACGCAGTGCATGGGAATCGTGCCTCATCTCGCGGCGAGGGGGAAGTCTCATGGTTTTTCACGAGTTGCGACGGGAACCTGGGCTATATTCTCGAAGTACGACGGGGATGGCCCTTCCACACACGTGTTTGTTCAGCGACGTCAGGACTCCTGCCTAGTTGCGAGGGACAACTCGGGATTCTCCTCGAGGCTTGACAGGGCAATTGGGACGCCTCTCCAGCTGAGGCGGGAGACCAAGTGTCCCTTTCCACGTGCCACAGGAATCCTCGGACTCCTATCAAGTTTCACGAGGAGTCAGGCATCGTCTCCTTTGGAGGCACTGATCTTCGCATCCCTCTGGAGTTTTCAAAGGATGTGAGGCCTCCGGTCGCGATGAGGTGGGGAACTAGCTCTTTCTCTGTGGTCTCCACAGGGGATTCAGACATCCTTTCGTCTTGGGAGATGCAAGACGAGCCTGCATTCAAGTCACTGCAGGGATATCCAGCCTTATTTCGAGTCAGGGCATCGAGGTGTCCATTCCACTTGAGGCTGCAAACTCAGGGTCCCTCTCACATACCTAGAGATGAGATACCCTCCTCTTGAGGTGCTTGTGGTAAGGTGGTATTCCTCTGGAGTCGAAGCCAGGGACTAACCTCTCATCTTGAGTTGATTCTTGGCCCACGGAGCTCTTTCGTGTTGCTCCAGTGACTTCAGGATCCCTCTAGCCTTGAAACAGTGTTCTTGGGGTTTCTCTGGAGTGCCATCAAGGAAATCAAGGCTCCTTTCATGTGTGATGTGCAACACGGGAATTGCTCTGCACGCAGTCAACGGAATCGGACCTCATTTCGCGACGAGGGTTAAGTATCATGGTTTTTCTCGAGTTGCGGCGGGAACCTGGCGTATATTCTCGAGTTACGATGGAGATTGCGCTTCCACTCACGTATTTAAACAGCAACGATAGGACTCCTGCGTAGTGGCGAGGGAAAACTCGGGATTCTCCTCGAGGCTTGGCAGGGCAATTGGGACGCCTCTCCAGCTGAGGCGGGAGACCAAGGGTCCCTTTCCACGTGCCACAGGAATCCTGGAACTCCTATCAAGTTTCACGAGGAGTCAGGCATCGTCTCCTTTGGAGGCACTGATCTCCGCGTCCCTCTGGAGTTTTCAAAGGATGTGAGGCCTCCGGTCGCGATGAGGTGGGGAACTAGGTCTTTCTCTGTGGTCTCCCCAGGGGATTCCGACATCCTTTCGTCTTGGGAGATGCAAGACGAGCCTGCATTCAAGTCACTGCAGGGATATCCGGCCTTATTTCGAGTCAGGGCATCGAGGTGTCCATTCCACTTGAGGCTGCAAACTCAGGGTCCCTCTCACATACCTAGAGATGAGAGACCCTCCTCTTGAGGTGCTTGTGGTAAGGTGGTATTCCTCTGGAGTCGAAGCCAGGGACTAACCTCTCATCTTGAGTTGATTCTTGGTGCACGGAGCTCTTTCGTGTTGCTCCAGTGACTTCAGGATCCCTCTAGCCTTGAAACAGTGTTCTTGGGGTTTCTCTGGAGTGCCATCAAGGAAATCAAGGCTCCTTTCATGTGTGATGTGCAACACGGAATTTCTCTGCACGCAGTCAACGGAATCGGACCTCATTTCGCGGCGAGGGGGAAGTATCATGGTTTTTCTCGAGTTGCGGCGGGAACCTGGCGTATATTCTCGAGTTACGATGGAAATTGCGCTTCCACTCACGTATTTAAACAGCAACGATAGGACTCCTGCCTAGTGGCGAGGGAAAACTCGGGATTCTCCTCGAGGCTTGGCAGGGCAATTGGGACGCCTCTCCAGCTGAGGCGGGAGACCAAGGGTCCCTTTCCACGTGCCACAGGAATCCTGGAACTCCTATCAAGTTTCACGAGGAGTCAGGCATCGTCTCCTTTGGAGGCACTGATCTCCGCGTACCTCTGGAGTTTTCAAAGGATGTGAGGCCTCCGGTCGCGATGAGGTGGGGAACTAGGTCTTTCTCTGTGGTCTCCACAGGGGATTCAGACAACCTTTCGTCTTGGGAGATGCAAGACGAGCCTGCATTCAAGTCACTGTAGGGATATTCGGCCTTATTTCGAGTCAGGGCATCCCCGTGTCCATTCCACTTCAGACCGCACACTCAGGGTCCCTCTCACATACCTAGAGCTGAGAGAAGCCTCCTCTTGAGGTGCTTGTGGTAAGGTGGTGTTCCTCTGGAGTCGAAGCCAGGGACTAACCTCTCATCTCGAGTTGTTTCTTGGTCCACGGAGCTCTTTCATGTTGCTCCAGTGACCTCAGGATCCCTCTAGCCTTGAAACAGTGTTCTTGGGGTTTCCCTGGAGTGCCATCAAGGAAATCAAGGCTCCTTTCATGTGTGATGTGCAACACGGAATTGCTCTGCACGCAGTGCAGGGGAATCGGGCCTCATTTTGCGCCGAGGGGGAAGTCTCATGGCTTTTCTCGCCTTGCGGCGGGAACCTGGGGTATATTCTCGAGTTACGACGGGGATGGCCCTTCTACACACGTGTTTGTTCAGCGACGTCAGGACTCCTGCCTAGTTGCGAGGGACAACTCGCGATTCTCCTCGAGGCTTGGCAGGGCAATTGGGACGCCTCTCCAGCTGAGGCGGGAGACCAAGGGTCCCTTTCCACGTGCCACAGGAATCCTGGGACTCCTATCAAGTTTCACGAGGAGTCAGGCATCGTCTCCTTTGGAGGCACTGATCTCCGCGTACCTCTGGAGTTTTCAAAGGATGTGAGGCCTCCGGTCGCGATGAGGTGGGGAACTAGTTCTTTCTCTGTGGTCTCCACAGGATATTCAGACATCCTTTCATCTTGGGAGATGCAAAACGAGCCTGCGTTCAAGTCACTTCAGGGATATCCGGCCTTATTTCAAGTCAGGGCATCGCGGTGTCCATTCCACTTGAGGCCACAAACTCAGGGCCCCTCTCATATAGTTAGAGCTGAGAGAAGCCTCCTCTTGAGGTGCTTGTGGTAAGGTGGTATTCCTCTGGAGTCGAAGGCAGGGACTAACCTCTCATCTCGAGTTGATTTTTGGTCCATGGAGCTCTTTCCTGTTGCTCCATTGACCTCAGGATCCCTCTAGCCTTGAAACAGTGTTCTTGGGGTTTCTCTGGAGTGCCATCAAGGAAATCAAGGCTCCTTTCATGTGTGATGTGCAACACGGAATTGCTCTGCACGAAGTGCAGGAGAATCGGGCCTCATCTCGCGGCGAGGTGGAAGTCTCATGGTTTTTCTCGAGTTGCGGCGGGAACCTGGGGTATATTCTCGAGTTACGACGGGGATGTCCCTTCCACACACGTGTTTGTTCAGCGACGTCAGGACTCCTGCCTAGTTGCGAGGGACAACTCGGGATTCTCCTCGACGCTTGGCAGGGCAATTGGGACGCCTCTCCAGCTGATGCCGGAGACCAAGGGTCCCTTTCCACGTGCCACAGGAATCCTGGGACTCCTATCAAGTTTCACGAGGAGTCAGGCATTGTCTCCTTTGGAGGCACTGATCTCCGCGTACCTCTGGAGTTTTCAAAGGATGTGAGGCCTCCGGTCGCGATGAGGTGGGGAACTAGGTCGTTCTCTGTGGTCTCCACAGGAGATTCAGACATCCTTTCGTCTTGGGAGATGCAAGACGAGCCTGCATTCAAGTCACTGTAGGAATATCTGGCCTTATTTCGAGTCAGGGCATCGCGGTGTCCATTCCACTTGAGGCCGCAAACTCAGGGTCCCTCTCACATAGCTAGAGCTGAAAGAAGCCTCCTCTTTAGGTGCTTGTGGTAAGGTGGTATTCCTCTGGAAACGAAGCCAGGGACTAACCTCTCATCTCGAGTTGTTTCTTGGTCCACGGAGCTCTTTCGTGTTGCTCCAGTGACCTCAGGATCCCTCTACCCTTGAAACAGTGTTCTTGGGGTTTCTCTGGAGTGCCATCAAGGAAATCAAGGCTCCTTTCACGTGTGATGTGGAACACGGAATTGCTCTGCACGCAGTGCAGGGTAATCGGGCCTCATCTCGCGGCGAGGAGGAAGTCTCACGGTTTTTTTCGAGTTGCAGCGGGAACCTGGGGTATATTCTCGAGTTACGACGGGGATGGCCCTTCCACACACGTGTTTGTTCAGCGACGTCAGGACTCCTGCCTAGTTGCGAGGGACAACTCGGGATTCTCCTCGAGGCTTGGCAGGGCAATTGGGACGGCTCTCCAGCTGAGGCCGGAGACCAAGGGTCCCTTTCCACCTGCCAAAGGAATCCTGGGACTCTTATCAAGTTTCACGAGGAGTCAGGCATCGTCTACTTTGGAGGCACTGATCTCCGCGTCCCTCTGGAGTTTTCAAAGGATGTGAGGCCTCCGGTCGCGATGAGGTGGGGAACTAGGTCTTTCTCTGTGGTCTCCACAGGGGATTCAGACATCCTTTCGTCTTGGGAGATGCAAGACAAGCCTGCATTCAAGTCACTGCAGGGATATCCGGCCTTATTTCGAGTCAGGGCATCGAGGTGTCCATTCCACTTGAGGCTGCAAACTCAGGGTCCCTCTCACATACCTAGAGATGAGAGACCCTCCTCTTGAGGTGCTTGTGGTAAGGTGGTATTCCTCTGGAGTCGAAGCCAGGGACTAACCTCTCATCTTGAGTTGATTTTGGTCCACGGAGCTCTGTCGTGTTGCTCCAGTGACTTCAGGATCCCTCTAGCCTTGAAACAGTGTTCTTGGGGTTTCTCTGGAGTGCCATCTAGGAAATAAAGACTCCTTTCATGTGTGATGTGCAACACGGAATTGCTCTGCACGCAGTCAACGGAATCGGACCTCATTTCGCGGCGAGGGGGAAGTATCATGGTTTTTCTCGACTTGCGGCGGGAACCTGGCGTATATTCTCGAGTTACGATGGAGATTGCGCTTCCACTCACGTGTTTGAACAGCAACGATAGGACTCCTGCCTAGTGGCGAGGGAAAACTCGGGATTCTCCTCGAGGCTTGGCAGGGCAATTGGGACGCCTCTCCTGCTGAGGCGGGAGACCAAGGGTCCCTTTCCACGTGCCACAGGAATCCTGGGACTCCTATCAAGTTTCACGAGGAGTCAGGCATCGTCTCCTTTGGAGGCACTGATCTTGGCGTCCCTCTGGAGTTTTCACAGGATGTGAGGCCTCCGGTCGCGATGAGGTGGGGAACTAGGTCTTTCTCTGTGGTCTCCACAGGGGATTCAGACAACCTTTCGTCTTGGGAGATGCAAGACGAGCCTGCATTCAAGTCACTGTAGGGATATTCGGCCTTATTTCGAGTCAGGGCATCCCCGTGTCCATTCCACTTCAGACCGCACACTCAGGGTCCCTCTCACATACCTAGAGCTGAGAGAAGCCTCCTCTTGAGGTGCTTGTGGTAAGGTGGTGTTCCTCTGGAGTCGAAGCCAGGGACTAACCTCTCATCTCGAGTTGTTTCTTGGTCCACGGAGCTCTTTCATGTTGCTCCAGTGACCTCAGGATCCCTCTAGCCTTGAAACAGTGTTCTTGGGGTTTCCCTGGAGTGCCATCAAGGAAATCAAGGCTCCTTTCATGTGTGATGTGCAACACGGAATTGCTCTGCACGCAGTGCAGGGGAATCGGGCCTCATTTTGCGCCGAGGGGGAAGTCTCATGGCTTTTCTCGCCTTGCGGCGGGAACCTGGGGTATATTCTCGAGTTACGACGGGGATGGCCCTTCTACACACGTGTTTGTTCAGCGACGTCAGGACTCCTGCCTAGTTGCGAGGGACAACTCGCGATTCTCCTCGAGGCTTGGCAGGGCAATTGGGACGCCTCTCCAGCTGAGGCGGGAGACCAAGGGTCCCTTTCCACGTGCCACAGGAATCCTGGGACTCCTATCAAGTTTCACGAGGAGTCAGGCATCGTCTCCTTTGGAGGCACTGATCTCCGCGTACCTCTGGAGTTTTCAAAGGATGTGAGGCCTCCGGTCGCGATGAGGTGGGGAACTAGTTCTTTCTCTGTGGTCTCCACAGGATATTCAGACATCCTTTCATCTTGGGAGATGCAAAACGAGCCTGCGTTCAAGTCACTTCAGGGATATCCGGCCTTATTTCAAGTCAGGGCATCGCGGTGTCCATTCCACTTGAGGCCACAAACTCAGGGCCCCTCTCATATAGTTAGAGCTGAGAGAAGCCTCCTCTTGCGGTGCTTGTGGTAAGGTGGTATTCCTCTGGAGTCGAAGGCAGGGACTAACCTCTCATCTCGAGTTGATTTTTGGTCCATGGAGCTCTTTCCTGTTGCTCCATTGACCTCAGGATCCCTCTAGCCTTGAAACAGTGTTCTTGGGGTTTCTCTGGAGTGCCATCAAGGAAATCAAGGCTCCTTTCATGTGTGATGTGCAACACGGAATTGCTCTGCACGAAGTGCAGGAGAATCGGGCCTCATCTCGCGGCGAGGTGGAAGTCTCATGGTTTTTCTCGAGTTGCGGCGGGAACCTGGGGTATATTCTCGAGTTACGACGGGGATGGCCCTTCCACACACGTGTTTGTTCAGCGACGTCAGGACTCCTGCCTAGTTGCGAGGGACAACTCGGGATTCTCCTCGAGGCTTGGCAGGGCAATTGGGACGGCTCTCCAGCTGAGGCCGGAGACCAAGGGTCCCTTTCCACCTGCCAAAGGAATCCTGGGACTCTTATCAAGTTTCACGAGGAGTCAGGCATCGTCTCCTTTGGAGGCACTGATCTCCGCGTCCCTCTGGAGTTTTCAAAGGATGTGAGGCCTCCGGTCGCGATGAGGTGGGGAACTAGGTCTTTCTCTGTGGTCTCCACAGGGGATTCAGACATCCTTTCGTCTTGGGAGATGCAAGACAAGCCTGCATTCAAGTCACTGCAGGGATATCCGGCCTTATTTCGAGTCAGGGCATCGAGGTGTCCATTCCACTTGAGGCTGCAAACTCAGGGTCCCTCTCACATACCTAGAGATGAGAGACCCTCCTCTTGAGGTGCTTGTGGTAAGGTGGTATTCCTCTGGAGTCGAAGCCAGGGACTAACCTCTCATCTTGAGTTGATTTTGGTCCACGGAGCTCTGTCGTGTTGCTCCAGTGACTTCAGGATCCCTCTAGCCTTGAAACAGTGTTCTTGGGGTTTCTCTGGAGTGCCATCTAGGAAATAAAGACTCCTTTCATGTGTGATGTGCAACACGGAATTGCTCTGCACGCAGTCAACGGAATCGGACCTCATTTCGCGGCAAGGGGGAAGTATCATGGTTTTTCTCGACTTGCGGCGGGAACCTGGCGTATATTCTCGAGTTACGATGGAGATTGCGCTTCCACTCACGTGTTTGAACAGCAACGATAGGACTCCTGCCTAGTGGCGAGGGAAAACTCGGGATTCTCCTCGAGGCTTGGCAGGGCAATTGGGACGCCTCTACTGCTGAGGCGGGAGACCAAGGGTCCCTTTCCACGTGCCACAGGAATCCTGGGACTCCTATCAAGTTTCACGAGGAGTCAGGCATCGTCTCCTTTGGAGGCACTGATCTTGGCGTCCCTCTGGAGTTTTCACAGGATGTGAGGCCTCCGGTCGCGATGAGGTGGGGAACTAGGTCTTTCTCTGTGGTCTCCACAGGGGATTCAGACATCCTTTCATCTTGGGAGATGCAAGAGGAGCCTGCATTCAAGACACTGCAGGGATATACGGCCTTATTTCGAGTCAGGGCATCGCGGTGTCCATTCCATTTTAGGCCGCAAACTCAGGGTCCCTCTCACATACCTAGAGCTGAGAGAAGCCTCCTCTTGAGGTGCTTGTGGTAAGGTGGTATTCCTCTGGAGTCGAAGCCAGGGACTAACCTCTCATCTCGAGGTGATTTGTCGTCCACGGAGATCTTTCCTGTTGCTACAGTGACCTCAGTATCCCTCTAGCCTTGAAACAGTGTTCTTGGGGATTCTCTGGAGTGCCATCAAGGAAATCAAGGCTCCTTTCATGTGTGATGTGGAACACGGCATTGCTCTGCACGCAGTGCAGGTGAATCGGGCCTCATCTCGCGGCGAGGGGGAAGTCTCATGGTTGTTCTCGAGTTGCGGCGGGAACCTGGGGTATATTCTCGAGTTACGACGGGGATGGCCCTTCCACACACGTGTTTGTTCAGCGACGTCAGGACTCCTGCCTAGTTGCGAGGGACAACTCGGGATTCTCCTCGAGGCTTGGCAGGGCAATTGGGACGCCTCTCCAGCTGAGGCGGGAGACCAAAGGTCCCTTTCCACGTGCCACAGAAATCCTGGGACTCCTATCAAGTTTCACGAGGAGTCAGGCAACTTCTCCTTTGGACGCACTGATCTCCACGTCCCTCGGGAGTTTTCAAAGGATGTGAGGCCTCCGGTCGCGATGAGGTGGGGAACTAGGTCTTTCTCTGTGGTCTCCACAGGGGATTCAGACATCCTTTCGTCTTGGGAGATGCAAGAGGAGCCTGCATTCAAGACACTGCAGGGATATACGGCCTTTTTTCGAGTCAGGGCATCACGGTGTCCATTCCACTTGAGGCCGCAAACTCAGGGTCCCTCTCACATACCTAGAGCTGAGAGAAGCCTCCTCTTGAGGTGCTTGTGGTAAGGTGGTATTCCTCTGGAGTCGAAGCCAGGGACTAACCTCTCATCTCGAGGTGATTTGTCATCCACGGAGCTCTTTCGTGTTGCTACAGTGACCTCAGTATCCCTCTAGCCTTGAAACAGTGTTCTTGGGGTTTCTCTGGAGTGCCATCAAGGAAATCAAGGCTCCTTTCCTGTGTGATGTGCAACACGGCAATGCTCTGCACGCAGTGCAGGGGAATCGGGCCTCATCTGGCGGCGAGGGGGAAGTCTCATGGTTATTCTCGAGTTGCGGCGGGAACCTGGGGTATATTCTCGAGTTACGACGGGGATGGCCCTTCCACACACGTGTTTGTTCAGCGACGTCAGGACTCCTGCCTAGTTGCGAGGGACAACTCGGGATTCTCCTCGAGGCTTGGCAGGGCAATTGGGACGGCTCTCCAGCTGAGGCCGGAGACCAAGGGTCCCTTTCCACCTGCCAAAGGAATCCTGGGACTCTTATCAAGTTTCACGAGGAGTCAGGCATCGTCTCCTTTGGAGGCACTGATCTCCGCGTCCCTCTGGAGTTTTCAAAGGATGTGAGGCCTCCGGTCGCGATGAGGTGGGGAACTAGGTCTTTCTCTGTGGTCTCCACAGGGGATTCAGACATCCTTTCGTCTTGGGAGATGCAAGACGAGCCTGCATTCAAGTCACTGCAGGGATATCTGGACTTATTTCGAGTCAGGGCATCGAGGTGTCCATTCCACTTGAGGCTGCAAACTCAGGGTCCCTCTCACATACCTAGAGATGAGAGACCCTCCTCTTGAGGTGCTTGTGGTAAGGTGGTATTCCTCTGGAGTCGAAGCCAGGGACTAACCTCTCATCTTGAGTTGATTTTGGTCCACGGAGCTCTGTCGTGTTGCTCCAGTGACTTCAGGATCCCTCTAGCCTTGAAACAGTGTTCTTGGGGTTTCTCTGGAGTGCCATCAAGGAAATAAAGGCTCCTTTCATGTGTGATGTGCAACACGGAATTGCTCTGCACGCAGTCAACGGAATCGGACCTCATTTCGCGGCAAGGGGGAAGTATCATGGTTTTTCTCGACTTGCGGCGGGAACCTGGCGTATATTCTCGAGTTACGATGGAGATTGCGCTTCCACTCACGTGTTTGAACAGCAACGATAGGACTCCTGCCTAGTGGCGAGGGAAAACTCGGGATTCTCCTCGAGGCTTGGCAGGGCAATTGGGACGCCTCTCCAGCTGAGGCAGGAGACCAAGCGTCCCTTTCCACGTGCCACAGGAATCCTGGGACTCCTATCAAGTTTCACGAGGAGTCAGGCATTGTCTCCTTTGGAGGCACTGATCTCCGCGTACCTCTGGAATTTTCAAAGGATGTGAGGCCTCCGGTCGCGATGAGGTGGGGAACTAGGTCTTTCTCTGTGGTCTCCACAGGGGATTCAGACATCCTTTCGTCTTGGGAGATGCAAGAGGAGCCTGCATTCAAGTCACTGCAGGGATATCCGGCCTTATTTCGAGTCAGGGCATCACGGTGTCCATTCCACTTGAGGCCGCAAACTCAGGGTCCCTCTCACATGCCTAGAGCTGAGAGAAGCCTCCTCTTGAGGTGCTTGTGGTAAGGTGGTATTCCTCTGGAGTCGAAGCCAGGGACTAACCTCTCATCTCGAGGTGATTTTTGATCCATGGAGCTCTTTCGTGTTGCTCCAGTGACCTCAGGGTCCCTCTAGCCTTGGAACAGTGTTCTTGGGGTTTCTCTGGAGTGCAATCAAGGAAATCAAGGCTCCTTTCATGTGTGATGTGCAACACGGAATTGCTCTGCACGCAGTGCAGGGGAATCGGGCCTCATCTGGCGGCGAAGGGGAAGCCTCATGGTTTTTTTCGAGTTGCGGCGGGAAGCTGGGGTATATTCTCGAGTTACGACGGGGATGGCCCTTCCACACACGTGTTTGTTCAGCGACGTCAGGACTCCTGCCTAGTTGCAAGGGACAACTCGCGATTCTCCTCGAGGCTTGGCAGGGCAATTGGGACGCCTCTCCAGCTGAGGCGGGAGACCAAGGCTCCCTTTCCACGTGCCACAGGAATCCTGGGACTCCTATCAAGTTTCACGAGGAGTCAGGCATTGTCTCCTTTGGAGGCACTGATCTCCGCGTACCTCTGGAGTTTTCAAAGGATGTGAGGCCTCCGGTCGCGATGAGGTGGGGAACTAGGTCTTTCTCTCTTGTATCCACAGGGGATTCAGACATCCTTTCGTCTTGGGAGATGCAAGAGGAGCAGGCATTCAAGTCACTGCAGGGATATCCGGCCTTATTTCGAGTCAGGGCATCGCGGTGTCCATTCCACTTGAGGCCGCAAACTCAGGGTCCCTCTCACATACCTAGAGCTGAGAGAAGCCTCCTCTTGAGGTGCTTGTGGTAAGCTGGTATTCCTCTGGAGTCGAAGCCAGGGACTAACCTCTCATCTCGAGGTGATTTGTCATCCACGGAGCTCTTTCGTGTTGCTACAGTGACCTCATTATCCCTCTAGCCTTGAAACAGTGTTCTTGGGGTTTCTCTGGAGTGCCATCAAGGAAATCAAGGCTCCTTTCCTGTGTAATGTGCAACATGGCATTGCTCTGCACGCAGTGCAGGGGAATCGGGCCTCACCTGGCGGCGAGGGGGAAGTCTCATGGTTATTCTCGAGTTGCGGCGGGAACCTGGGGTATATTCTCGAGTTACGACGGGGATGGCCCTTCCACACACGTGTTTGTTCAGCGACGTCAGGACTCCTGCCTAGTTGCGAGGGACAACTCGGGATTCTCCTCGAGGCTTGGCAGGGCAATTGGGACCCCTCTCCAGCTGAGGCGGGAGACCAAAGTCCCTTTCCACGTGCCACAGGAATCCTGGGACTCCTATCAAGTTTCACGAGGAGTCAGGCATCTTCTCCTTTGGAGGCACTGATCTCCGCGTCCCTCTGGAGTTTTCAAAGGATGTGAGGCCTCCGGTCGCGATGAGCTGGGGAACTAGGTCTTTCTCTGTGGTCTCCACAGGGGATTCAGACATCCTTTCGTCTTGGGAGATGCAAGAGGAGCCTGCATTCAAGACACTGCAGGGATATACGGCCTTATTTCGAGTCAGGGCATCGCGGTGTCCATTCCACTTGAGGCCGCAAACTCAGGGTCCCTCTCACATACCTAGAGCTGAGAGAAGCCTCCTCTTGAGGTGCTTGTGGTAAGCTGGTATTCCTCTGGAGTCGAAGCCAGGGACTAACCTCTCATCTCAAGTTGATTCTTGGTCCACGGAGCTCTTTCGTGTTGCTACAGTGACCTCAGGATCCCTCTAGCCTTGAAACAGTGTTCCTTGGGTTTCTCTGGCGTGCCATCAGAGAAATCAAGGCTCCTTTCCTGTGTGATGTGCAACACGGCATTGCTCTGCACGCAGTGCAGGTGAATCGGGCCTCATCTCGTGGCGAGGGGGAAGTCTCATGGTTGTTCTCGAGTTGCGGCGGGAACCTGGGGTATATTCTCGAGTTACGACGGGGATGGCCCTTCCACACACGTGTTTGTTCAGCGACGTCAGGACTCCTGCCTAGTTGCGAGGGACAACTCGGGATTCTCCTCGAGGCTTGGCAGGGCAATTGGGACCCCTCTCCAGCTGAGGCGGGAGACCAAAGTCCCTTTCCACGTGCCACAGGAATCCTGGGACTCCTATCAAGTTTCACGAGGAGTCAGGCATCTTCTCCTTTGGAGGCACTGATCTCCGCGTCCCTCTGGAGTTTTCAAAGGATGTGAGGCCTCCGGTCGCGATGAGCTGGGGAACTAGGTCTTTCTCTGTGGTCTCCACAGGGGATTCAGACATCCTTTCGTCTTGGGAGATGCAAGAGGAGCCTGCATTCAAGACACTGCAGGGATATACGGCCTTATTTCGAGTCAGGGCATCGCGGTGTCCATTCCACTTGAGGCCGCAAACTCAGGGTCCCTCTCACATACCTAGAGCTGAGAGAAGCCTCCTCTTGAGGTGCTTGTGGTAAGCTGGTATTCCTCTGGAGTCGAAGCCAGGGACTAACCTCTCATCTCAAGTTGATTCTTGGTCCACGGAGCTCTTTCGTGTTGCTACAGTGACCTCAGGATCCCTCTAGCCTTGAAACAGTGTTCCTTGGGTTTCTCTGGCGTGCCATCAGAGAAATCAAGGCTCCTTTCCTGTGTGATGTGCAACACGGCATTGCTCTGCACGCAGTGCAGGTGAATCGGGCCTCATCTCGCGGCGAGGGGGAAGTCTCATGGTTGTTCTCGAGTTGCGGCGGGAACCTGGGGTATATTCTCGAGTTACGACGGGGATGGCCCTTCCACACACGTGTTTGTTCAGCGACGTCAGGACTCCAGCCTAGTTGCGAGGGACAACTCGGGATTCTCCTCGAGGCTTGGCAGGGCAATTGGGACCCCTCTCCAGCTGAGGCGGGAGACCAAAGGTCCCTTTCCACGTGCCACAGGAATCCTGGGACTCCTATCAAGTTTCACGAGGAGTCAGGCAACTTCTCCTTTGGACGCACTGATCTCCACGTCCCTCGGGAGTTTTCAAAGGATGTGAGGCCTCCGGTCGCGATGAGGTGGGGAACTAGGTCTTTCTCTGTGGTCTCCACAGGGGATTCAGACATCCTTTCGTCTTGGGAGATGCAAGACGAGCCTGCATTCAAGACACTGCAGGGATATACGGCCTTATTTCGAGTCAGGGCATCGCGGTGTCCATTCCACTTGAGGCCGCAAACTCAGGGTCCCTCTCACATACCTAGAGCTGAGAGAAGCCTCCTCTTGAGGTGCTTGTGGTAAGGTGGTATTCCTCTGGAGTCGAAGCCAGGGACTAACCTCTCATCTCGAGGTGATTTTTCATCCACGGAGCTCTTTCGTGTTGCTACAGTGACCTCAGTATCCCTCTAGCCTTGAAACAGTGTTCTTGGGGTTTCTCTGGAGTGCCATCAAGGAAATCAAGGCTCCTTTCCTGTGTGATGTGCAACATGGCATTGCTCTGCACGCAGTGCAGGGGAATCGGTCCTCATCTGGCGGCGAGGGGGAAGTCTCATGGTTATTCTCGAGTTGCGGCGGGAACCTGGGGTATATTCTCGAGTGACGACGGGGGTGGCCCTTCCACACACGTGTTTGTTCAGCGACGTCAGGACTCCTGCCTAGTTGCGAGGGACAACTCGGGATTCTCCTCGAGGTTTGGCAGGGCAATTGGGACCCCTCTCCAGCTGAGGCGGGAGTCCAAAGTCCCTTTCCACGTGCCACAGGAATCCTGGGACACCTATCAAGTTTCACGAGGAGTCAGGCATTTTCTCCTTTGGAGGCACTGATCTCCGCGTCCCTCTGGAGTTTTCAAAGGATGTGAGGCCTCCGGTCGCGATGAGCTGGGGAACTAGGTCTTTCTCTGTGGTCTCCACAGGGGATTCAGACATCCTTTCGTCTTGGGAGATGCAAGAGGAGCCTGCATTCAAGACACTGCAGGGATATACGGCCTTATTTCGAGTCAGGGCATCGCGGTGTCCATTCCACTTGAGGCCGCAAACTCAGGGTCCCTCTCACATACCTAGAGCTGAGAGAAGCCTCCTCTTGAGGTGCTTGTGGTAAGGTGGTATTCCTCTGGAGTCGAAGCCAGGGACTAACCTCTCATCTCGAGGTGATTTGTCATCCACGGAGCTCTTTCGTGTTGCTACAGTGACCTCAGTATCCCTCTAGCCTTGAAACAGTGTTCTTGGGCTTTCTCAAGAGTGCCATCAAGGAAATCAAGGCACCTTTCATGTGTGATGTGCAACACGGAATTGCTCTGCACGCAGTGCAGGGGAATCGGGCCTCATCTGGCGGCGAAGGGGAAGCCTCATGGTTTTTCACGAGTTGCGACGGGAACCTGGGCTATATTCTCGAAGTACGACGGGGATGGCCCTTCCACACACGTGTTTGTTCAGCGACGTCAGGACTCCTGCCTAGTTGCGAGGGACAACTCGGGATTCTCCTCGAGGCTTGACAGGGCAATTGGGACGCCTCTCCAGCTGAGGCGGGAGACCAAGTGTCCCTTTCCACGTGCCACAGGAATCCTCGGACTCCTATCAAGTTTCACGAGGAGTCAGGCATCGTCTCCTTTGGAGGCACTGATCTTCGCGTCCCTCTGGAGTTTTCAAAGGATGTGAGGCCTCCGGTCGCGATGAGGTGGGGAACTAGCTCTTTCTCTGTGGTCTCCACAGGGGATTCAGACATCCTTTCGTCTTGGGAGATGCAAGACGAGCCTGCATTCAAGTCACTGCAGGGATATCCAGCCTTATTTCGAGTCAGGGCATCGAGGTGTCCATTCCACTTGAGGCTGCAAACTCAGGGTCCCTCTCACATACCTAGAGATGAGAGACCCTCCTCTTGAGGTGCTTGTGGTAAGGTGGTATTCCTCTGGAGTCGAAGCCAGGGACTAACCTCTCATCTTGAGTTGATTCTTGGCCCACGGAGCTCTTTCGTGTTGCTCCAGTGACTTCAGGATCCCTCTAGCCTTGAAACAGTGTTCTTGGGGTTTCTCTGGAGTGCCATCAAGGAAATCAAGGCTCCTTTCATGTGTGATGTGCAACACGGGAATTGCTCTGCACGCAGTCAACGGAATCGGACCTCATTTCGCGACGAGGGTTAAGTATCATGGTTTTTCTCGAGTTGCGGCGGGAACCTGGCGTATATTCTCGAGTTACGATGGAGATTGCGCTTCCACTCACGTATTTAAACAGCAACGATAGGACTCCTGCGTAGTGGCGAGGGAAAACTCGGGATTCTCCTCGAGGCTTGGCAGGGCAATTGGGACGCCTCTCCAGCTGAGGCGGGAGACCAAGGGTCCCTTTCCACGTGCCACAGGAATCCTGGAACTCCTATCAAGTTTCACGAGGAGTCAGGCATCGTCTCCTTTGGAGGCACTGATCTCCGCGTCCCTCTGGAGTTTTCAAAGGATGTGAGGCCTCCGGTCGCGATGAGGTGGGGAACTAGGTCTTTCTCTGTGGTCTCCACAGGGGATTCCGACATCCTTTCGTCTTGGGAGATGCAAGACGAGCCTGCATTCAAGTCACTGCAGGGATATCCGGCCTTATTTCGAGTCAGGGCATCGAGGTGTCCATTCCACTTGAGGCTGCAAACTCAGGGTCCCTCTCACATACCTAGAGATGAGAGACCCTCCTCTTGAGGTGCTTGTGGTAAGGTGGTATTCCTCTGGAGTCGAAGCCAGGGACTAACCTCTCATCTTGAGTTGATTCTTGGTGCACGGAGCTCTTTCGTGTTGCTCCAGTGACTTCAGGATCCCTCTAGCCTTGAAACAGTGTTCTTGGGGTTTCTCTGGAGTGCCATCAAGGAAATCAAGGCTCCTTTCATGTGTGATGTGCAACACGGAATTTCTCTGCACGCAGTCAACGGAATCGGACCTCATTTCGCGGCGAGGGGGAAGTATCATGGTTTTTCTCGAGTTGCGGCGGGAACCTGGCGTATATTCTCGAGTTACGATGGAAATTGCGCTTCCACTCACGTATTTAAACAGCAACGATAGGACTCCTGCCTAGTGGCGAGGGAAAACTCGGGATTCTCCTCGAGGCTTGGCAGGGCAATTGGGACGCCTCTCCAGCTGAGGTGGGAGACCAAGGGTCCCTTTCCACGTGCCACAGGAATCCTGGAACTCCTATCAAGTTTCACGAGGAGTCAGGCATCGTCTCCTTTGGAGGCACTGATCTCCGCGTACCTCTGGAGTTTTCAAAGGATGTGAGGCCTCCGGTCGCGATGAGGTGGGGAACTAGGTCTTTCTCTGTGGTCTCCACAGGGGATTCAGACAACCTTTCGTCTTGGGAGATGCAAGACGAGCCTGCATTCAAGTCACTGCAGGGATATCCGGCCTTATTTCGAGTCAGGGCATCCCCGTGTCCATTCCACTTCAGACCGCACACTCAGGGTCCCTCTCACATACCTAGAGCTGAGAGAAGCCTCCTCTTGAGGTGCTTGTGGTAAGGTGGTATTCCTCTGGAGTCGAAGCCAGGGACTAACCTCTCATCTCGAGGTGATTTTTGATCCATGGAGCTCTTTCGTGTTGCTCCAGTGACCTCAGGGTCCCTCTAGCCTTGGAACAGTGTTCTTGGGGTTTCTCTGGAGTGCAATCAAGGAAATCAAGGCTCCTTTCATGTGTGATGTGCAACACGGAATTGCTCTGCACGCAGTGCAGGGGAATCGGGCCTCATCTGGCGGCGAAGGGGAAGCCTCATGGTTTTTTTCGAGTTGCGGCGGGAAGCTGGGGTATATTCTCGAGTTACGACGGGGATGGCCCTTCCACACACGTGTTTGTTCAGCGACGTCAGGACTCCTGCCTAGTTGCAAGGGACAATTCGCGATTCTCCTCGAGGCTTGGCAGGGCAATTGGGACGCCTCTCCAGCTGAGGCGGGAGACCAAGGCTCCCTTTCCACGTGCCACAGGAATCCTGGGACTCCTATCAAGTTTCACGAGGAGTCAGGCATTGTCTCCTTTGGAGGCACTGATCTCCGCGTACCTCTGGAGTTTTCAAAGAATGTGAGGCCTCCGGTCGCGATGAGGTGGGGAACTAGGTCTTTCTCTCTTGTATCCACAGGGGATTCAGACATCCTTTCGTCTTGGGAGATGCAAGAGGAGCCGGCATTCAAGTCACTGCAGGGATATCCGGCCTTATTTCGAGCCAGGGCATCGCGGTGTCCATTCCACTTGAGGCCGCACACTCAGGGTCCCTCTCACATACCTAGAGCTGAGAGAAGCCTCCTCTTGAGGTGCTTGTGGTAAGCTGGTATTCCTCTGGAGTCGAAGCCAGGGACTAACCTCTCATCTCGAGGTGATTTGTCATCCACGGAGCTCTTTCGTGTTGCTACAGTGACCTCATTATCCCTCTAGCCTTGAAACAGTGTTCTTGGGGTTTCTCTGGAGTGCCATCAAGGAAATCAAGGCTCCTTTCCTGTGTGATGTGCAACATGGCATTGCTCTGCACGCAGTGCAGGGGAATCGGGCCTCACCTGGCGGCGAGGGGGAAGTCTCATGGTTATTCTCGAGTTGCGGCGGGAACCTGGGGTATATTCTCGAGTTACGACGGGGATGGCCCTTCCACACACGTGTTTGTTCAGCGACGTCAGGACTCCTGCCTAGTTGCGAGGGACAACTCGGGATTCTCCTCGAGGCTTGGCAGGGCAATTGGGACCCCTCTCCAGCTGAGGCGGGAGACCAAAGTCCCTTTCCACGTGCCACAGGAATCCTGGGACTCCTATCAAGTTTCACGAGGAGTCAGGCATCGTCTCCTTTGGAGGCACTGATCTCCGCGTACCTCTGGAGTTTTCAAAGGATGTGAGGCCTCCGGTCGCGATGAGGTGGGGAACTAGGTCTTTCTCTCTTGTCTCCACAGGGGATTCAGACATCCTTTCGTCTTGGGAGATGCAAGAGGAGCCAGCATTCAAGTCACTGCAGGCATATCCGGCCTTATTTCGAGTCAGGGCATCGCGTTGTCCATTCCACTTGAGGCCGCAAACTCAGGGTCCCTCTCACATACCTAGAGCTGAGAGAAGCCTACTCTTGAGGTGCTTCTGGTAAGCTGGTATTCCTCTGGAGTTGAAGCCAGGGATTAACCTCTCATCTCAAGTTGATTCTTGGTCCACGGAGCTCTTTCGTGTTGCTACAGTGACCTCAGGATCCCTCTAGCCTTGAAACAGTGTTCTTGGGGTTTCTCTGGAGTGCCATCAAGGAAATCAAGGCTCCTTTCCTGTGTGATGTGCAACACGGCATTGCTCTGCACGCAGTGCAGGGGAATCGGGCCTCATCTTGCGGCGAGGGGGAAGTCTCATGGTTTTTCTCGACTTGCGGCGGGAACCTGGGGTATATTCTCGAGTTAGGACTGGGATGGCCCTTCCACACACGTGTTTGTTCAGCGACGTCAGGACTCCTGCCTAGTTGCGAGGGACTACTCGGGATTCTCCTCGAGGCTTGACAGGGCAATTGGGACGCCTCTCCAGCTGAGGCCGGAGACCAAGGGTCCCTTTCCACGTGCCACAGGAATCCTGAGACTCCTATCAAGTTTCACGAGGAGTCAGGCATCGTCTCCTTTGGAGGCACTGATCTCCGCGTACCTATGGAGTTTTCAAAGGAGGTGAGGCCTCCGGTCGCGATGAGGTGGGGAACTAGGTCTTTCTCTGTGGTCTCCACAGAGGATTCAGACATCCTTTCGTCTTGGGAGATGCAAGAGGAGCCTGCATTCAAGTCACTGCAGGGATATCCGGCCTTATTTTGAGTCAGGGCATCGCGGTGTCCATTCCACTTGAGGCCGCAAACTCAGGGTCCCTCTCACATACCTAGAGCTGAGAGATGCCTCCTCTTGAGGTGCTTGTGGTAAGCTGGTATTCCTCTGGAGTCGAAGCCAGGGACTACTCTCTCATCTCGAGTTGATTCTTGGTCCACGGAGCACTTTCATGTTGCTCCAGTGACCTCAGGGTCCCTCTAGCCTTGAAACAGTGTTCTTGGGGTTTCTCTGGAATGCCATCAAGGAAATCAAGGCTCCTTTCATGTGTGATGTGCAACACGGCACTGCTCTGCACGCAGTGCATGGGAATCGTGCCTCATCTCGCGGCGAGGGGGAAGTCTCATGGTTTTTCACGAGTTGCGACGGGAACCTGGGCTATATTCTCGAAGTACGACGGGGATGGCCCTTCCACACACGTGTTTGTTCAGCGACGTCAGGACTCCTGCCTAGTTGCGAGGGACAACTCGGGATTCTCCTCGAGGCTTGACAGGGCAATTGGGACGCCTCTCCAGCTGAGGCGGGAGACCAAGTGTCCCTTTCCACGTGCCACAGGAATCCTCGGACTCCTATCAAGTTTCACGAGGAGTCAGGCATCGTCTCCTTTGGAGGCACTGATCTTCGCGTCCCTCTGGAGTTTTCAAAGGATGTGAGGCCTCCGGTCGCGATGAGGTGGGGAACTAGCTCTTTCTCTGTGGTCTCCACAGGGGATTCAGACATCCTTTCGTCTTGGGAGATGCAAGACGAGCCTGCATTCAAGTCACTGCAGGGATATCCAGCCTTATTTCGAGTCAGGGCATCGAGGTGTCCATTCCACTTGAGGCTGCAAACTCAGGGTCCCTCTCACATACCTAGAGATGAGAGACCCTCCTCTTGAGGTGCTTGTGGTAAGGTGGTATTCCTCTGGAGTCGAAGCCAGGGACTAACCTCTCATCTTGAGTTGATTCTTGGCCCACGGAGCTCTTTCGTGTTGCTCCAGTGACTTCAGGATCCCTCTAGCCTTGAAACAGTGTTCTTGGGGTTTCTCTGGAGTGCCATCAAGGAAATCAAGGCTCCTTTCATGTGTGATGTGCAACACGGGAATTGCTCTGCACGCAGTCAACGGAATCGGACCTCATTTCGCGACGAGGGTTAAGTATCATGGTTTTTCTCGAGTTGCGGCGGGAACCTGGCGTATATTCTCGAGTTACGATGGAGATTGCGCTTCCACTCACGTATTTAAACAGCAACGATAGGACTCCTGCGTAGTGGCGAGGGAAAACTCGGGATTCTCCTCGAGGCTTGGCAGGGCAATTGGGACGCCTCTCCAGCTGAGGCGGGAGACCAAGGGTCCCTTTCCACGTGCCACAGGAATCCTGGAACTCCTATCAAGTTTCACGAGGAGTCAGGCATCGTCTCCTTTGGAGGCACTGATCTCCGCGTCCCTCTGGAGTTTTCAAAGGATGTGAGGCCTCCGGTCGCGATGAGGTGGGGAACTAGGTCTTTCTCTGTGGTCTCCCCAGGGGATTCCGACATCCTTTCGTCTTGGGAGATGCAAGACGAGCCTGCATTCAAGTCACTGCAGGGATATCCGGCCTTATTTCGAGTCAGGGCATCGAGGTGTCCATTCCACTTGAGGCTGCAAACTCAGGGTCCCTCTCACATACCTAGAGATGAGAGACCCTCCTCTTGAGGTGCTTGTGGTAAGGTGGTATTCCTCTGGAGTCGAAGCCAGGGACTAACCTCTCATCTTGAGTTGATTCTTGGTGCACGGAGCTCTTTCGTGTTGCTCCAGTGACTTCAGGATCCCTCTAGCCTTGAAACAGTGTTCTTGGGGTTTCTCTGGAGTGCCATCAAGGAAATCAAGGCTCCTTTCATGTGTGATGTGCAACACGGAATTTCTCTGCACGCAGTCAACGGAATCGGACCTCATTTCGCGGCGAGGGGGAAGTATCATGGTTTTTCTCGAGTTGCGGCGGGAACCTGGCGTATATTCTCGAGTTACGATGGAAATTGCGCTTCCACTCACGTATTTAAACAGCAACGATAGGACTCCTGCCTAGTGGCGAGGGAAAACTCGGGATTCTCCTCGAGGCTTGGCAGGGCAATTGGGACGCCTCTCCAGCTGAGGCGGGAGACCAAGGGTCCCTTTCCACGTGCCACAGGAATCCTGGAACTCCTATCAAGTTTCACGAGGAGTCAGGCATCGTCTCCTTTGGAGGCACTGATCTCCGCGTACCTCTGGAGTTTTCAAAGGATGTGAGGCCTCCGGTCGCGATGAGGTGGGGAACTAGGTCTTTCTCTGTGGTCTCCACAGGGGATTCAGACAACCTTTCGTCTTGGGAGATGCAAGACGAGCCTGCATTCAAGTCACTGCAGGGATATCCGGCCTTATTTCGAGTCAGGGCATCCCCGTGTCCATTCCACTTCAGACCGCACACTCAGGGTCCCTCTCACATACCTAGAGCTGAGAGAAGCCTCCTCTTGAGGTGCTTGTGGTAAGGTGGTGTTCCTCTGGAGTCGAAGCCAGGGACTAACCTCTCATCTTGAGTTGATTCTTGGTCCACAGAGTTCTTTCGTGTTGCTACAGTGACCTCAGCATTCCTCTAGCCTTGAAACAGTTTTCTTGGGGTTTCTCTGGAGTGCCATCAAGGAAATAAAGGCTCTTTTCATGTGTGATGTGCAACACGGAATTGCTCTGCACGCAGTCAATGGAATCGGACCTCATTTCCCGGCGAGGGGGAAGTATCATGGTTTTTCTCGAGTTGCGGCGGGAACCTGGGGTATATTCTCGAGTTACGATGGAGATTTCGATTCCACTCACGTGTTTGAACAGCAACGATAGGACTCCTGCCTAGTGGCGCGAGACAACTCGGGATTCTCCTCGAGGCTTGGCAGGGCAATTGGGACGCCTCTCCAGCTGAGGCCGGAGACCAAGGGTCCCTTTCCACGTGCCACAGGAATCCTGGAACTCCTATCAAGTTTCACGAGGAGTCAGGCATCGTCTCCGTTGGAGGCACAGATCTCCGCGTACCTCTGGAGTTTTCAAAGGATGTGAGGCTTCCGGTCGCGATGAGGTGGGGAACTAGGTCTTTCTCTGTGGTCTCCACAGGGGAATCAGACATCCTTTCGTCTTGGGAGATGCAAGAGGAGCCTGCATTCAAGTCACTGAAGGGATATCTGGCCTTATTTCGAGGCAGGGTATCGCGGTGTCCATTCCACTTGAGGCCGCAAACTCAGGGTCCCTCTCACATACCTAGAGCTGAGAGAAGCCTCCTCTTGAGGTGCTTGTGGTAAGGTGGTATTCCTCTGGAGTCGAAGCCAGGGACTAACCTCTCATCTCGAGGTGATTTTTGGTCCATGGAGCTCTTTCGTGTTGCTCCAGTGACCTCAGGGTCCCTCTAGCCTTGAAACAGTTTTCTTGGGGTTTCTCTGGAGTGCAATCAAGGAAATCAAGGCTCCTTTCATGTGTGATGTGCAACACGGAATTGCTCTGCACGCAGTGCAGGGAAATCGGGCCTCATCTGGCGGCGAGGGGAAATTCTCATGGTTTTTCTCGAGTTGCGGCTGGAACCTGGGGTATATTCTCGAGTTACGACGGGGATGGCCCTTCCACACACGTGTTTGTTCAACGACGTCAGGACTCCTGCCTAGTTGCAAGGGACAACTCGGGATTTACCTCGAGGCTTGGCAGGGCAATTGGGACGCCTGTCCAGCTGAGGCGGGAGACCAAGGGTCCCTTTCCACGTGCCACAGGAATCCTGGGACTCCTATCAAGTTTCACGAGGAGTCAGGCATCGTCTCCTTTGGAGGCACTGATCTCCGCGTACCTCTGGAGTTTTCAAAGGATGTGAGGCCTCCGGTCGCGATGAGGTGGGGAACTAGGTCTTTCTCTCTTGTCTCCACAGGGGATTCAGACATCCTTTCGTCTTGGGAGATGCAAGAGGAGCCAGCATTCAAGTCACTGCAGGCATATCCGGCCTTATTTCGAGTCAGGGCATCGCGTTGTCCATTCCACTTGAGGCCGCAAACTCAGGGTCCCTCTCACATACCTAGAGCTGAGAGAAGCCTACTCTTGAGGTGCTTCTGGTAAGCTGGTATTCCTCTGGAGTTGAAGCCAGGGATTAACCTCTCATCTCAAGTTGATTCTTGGTCCACGGAGCTCTTTCGTGTTGCTACAGTGACCTCAGGATCCCTCTAGCCTTGAAACAGTGTTCTTGGGGTTTCTCTGGAGTGCCATCAAGGAAATCAAGGCTCCTTTCCTGTGTGATGTGCAACACGGCATTGCTCTGCACGCAGTGCAGGGGAATCGGGCCTCATCTTGCGGCGAGGGGGAAGTCTCATGGTTTTTCTCGACTTGCGGCGGGAACCTGGGGTATATTCTCGAGTTAGGACTGGGATGGCCCTTCCACACACGTGTTTGTTCAGCGACGTCAGGACTCCTGCCTAGTTGCGAGGGACTACTCGGCATTCTCCTCGAGGCTTGACAGGGCAATTGCGACGCCTCTCCAGCTGAGGCCGGAGACCAAGGGTCCCTTTCCACGTGCCACAGGAATCCTGAGACTCCTATCAAGTTTCACGAGGAGTCAGGCATCGTCTCCTTTGGAGGCACTGATCTCCGCGTACCTATGGAGTTTTCAAAGGAGGTGAGGCCTCCGGTCGCGATGAGGTGGGGAACTAGGTCTTTCTCTGTGGTCTCCACAGAGGATTCAGACATCCTTTCGTCTTGGGAGATGCAAGAGGAGCCTGCATTCAAGTCACTGCAGGGATATCCGGCCTTATTTTGAGTCAGGGCATTGCGGTGTCCATTCCACTTGAGGCCGCAAACTCAGGGTCCCTCTCACATACCTAGAGCTGAGAGATGCCTCCTCTTGAGGTGCTTGTGGTAAGCTGGTATTCCTCTGGAGTCGAAGCCAGGGACTACTCTCTCATCTCGAGTTAATTCTTGGTCCACGGAGCACTTTCATGTTACTCCAGTGACCTCAGGGTCCCTCTAGCCTTGAAACAGTGTTCTTGGGGTTTCTCTGGAATGCCATCAAGGAAATCAAGGCTCCTTTCATGTGTGATGTGCAACACGGCACTGCTCTGCACGCAGTGCAGGGGAATCGGGCCTCATCTCGCGGCGAGGGGGAAGTCTCATGGTTTTTCACGAGTTGTGACGGGAACCTGGGCTATATTCTGGAAGTACGACGGGGATGGCCCTTCCACACACGTGTTTGTTCAGCGACGTCAGGACTCCTGCCTAGTTGCGAGGGACAACTCGGGATTCTCCTCGAGGCTTGACAGGGCAATTGGGACGCCTCTCCAGCTGAGGCGGGAGACCAAGTGTCCCTTTCCACGTGCCACAGGAATCCTCGGACTCCTATCAAGTTTCACGAGGAGTCAGGCATCGTCTCCTTTGGAGGCACTGATCTTCGCGTCCCTCTGGAGTTTTCAAAGGATGTGAGGCCTCCGGTCGCGATGAGGTGGGGAACTAGCTCTTTCTCTGTGGTCTCCACAGGGGATTCAGACATCCTTTCGTCTTGGGAGATGCAAGACGAGCCTGCATTCAAGTCACTGCAGGGATATCCAGCCTTATTTCGAGTCAGGGCATCGAGGTGTCCATTCCACTTGAGGCTGCAAACTCAGGGTCCCTCTCACATACCTAGAGATGAGAGACCCTCCTCTTGAGGTGCTTGTGGTAAGGTGGTATTCCTCTGGAGTCGAAGCCAGGGACTAACCTCTCATCTTGAGTTGATTCTTGGCCCACGGAGCTCTTTCGTGTTGCTCCAGTGACTTCAGGATCCCTCTAGCCTTGAAACAGTGTTCTTGGGGTTTCTCTGGAGTGCCATCAAGGAAATCAAGGCTCCTTTCATGTGTGATGTGCAACACGGGAATTGCTCTGCACGCAGTCAACGGAATCGGACCTCATTTCGCGACGAGGGTTAAGTATCATGGTTTTTCTCGAGTTGCCGCGGGAACCTGGCGTATATTCTCGAGTTACGATGGAGATTGCGCTTCCACTCACGTATTTAAACAGCAACGATAGGACTCCTGCGTAGTGGCGAGGGAAAACTCGGGATTCTCCTCGAGGCTTGGCAGGGCAATTGGGACGCCTCTCCAGCTGAGGCGGGAGACCAAGGGTCCCTTTCCACGTGCCACAGGAATCCTGGAACTCCTATCAAGTTTCACGAGGAGTCAGGCATCGTCTCCTTTGGAGGCACTGATCTCCGCGTCCCTCTGGAGTTTTCAAAGGATGTGAGGCCTCCGGTCGCGATGAGGTGGGGAACTAGGTCTTTCTCTGTGGTCTCCCCAGGGGATTCCGACATCCTTTCGTCTTGGGAGATGCAAGACGAGCCTGCATTCAAGTCACTGCAGGGATATCCGGCCTTATTTCGAGTCAGGGCATCGAGGTGTCCATTCCACTTGAGGCTGCAAACTCAGGGTCCCTCTCACATACCTAGAGATGAGAGACCCTCCTCTTGAGGTGCTTGTGGTAAGGTGGTATTCCTCTGGAGTCGAAGCCAGGGACTAACCTCTCATCTTGAGTTGATTCTTGGTGCACGGAGCTCTTTCGTGTTGCTCCAGTGACTTCAGGATCCCTCTAGCCTTGAAACAGTGTTCTTGGGGTTTCTCTGGAGTGCCATCAAGGAAATCAAGGCTCCTTTCATGTGTGATGTGCAACACGGAATTTCTCTGCACGCAGTCAACGGAATCGGACCTCATTTCGCGGCGAGGGGGAAGTATCATGGTTTTTCTCGAGTTGCGGCGGGAACCTGGCGTATATTCTCGAGTTACGATGGAAATTGCGCTTCCACTCACGTATTTAAACAGCAACGATAGGACTCCTGCCTAGTGGCGAGGGAAAACTCGGGATTCTCCTCGAGGCTTGGCAGGGCAATTGGGACGCCTCTCCAGCTGAGGCGGGAGACCAAGGGTCCCTTTCCACGTGCCACAGGAATCCTGGAACTCCTATCAAGTTTCACGAGGAGTCAGGCATCGTCTCCTTTGGAGGCACTGATCTCCGCGTACCTCTGGAGTTTTCAAAGGATGTGAGGCCTCCGGTCGCGATGAGGTGGGGAACTAGGTCTTTCTCTGTGGTCTCCACAGGGGATTCAGACAACCTTTCGTCTTGGGAGATGCAAGACGAGCCTGCATTCAAGTCACTGCAGGGATATCCGGCCTTATTTCGAGTCAGGGCATCCCCGTGTCCATTCCACTTCAGACCGCACACTCAGGGTCCCTCTCACATACCTAGAGCTGAGAGAAGCCTCCTCTTGAGGTGCTTGTGGTAAGGTGGTGTTCCTCTGGAGTCGAAGCCAGGGACTAACCTCTCATCTTGAGTTGATTCTTGGTCCACAGAGCTCTTTCGTGTTGCTACAGTGACCTCAGCATCCCTCTAGCCTTGAAACAGTGTTCTTGGGGTTTCTCTGGAGTGCCATCAAGGAAATAAAGGCTCTTTTCATGTGTGATGTGCAACACGGAATTGCTCTGCACGCAGTCAATGGAATCGGACCTCATTTCCCGGCGAGGGGGAAGTATCATGGTTTTTCTCGAGTTGCGGCGGGAACCTGGGGTATATTCTCGAGTTACGATGGAGATTTCGATTCCACTCACGTGTTTGAACAGCAACGATAGGACTCCTGCCTAGTGGCGCGAGACAACTCGGGATTCTCCTCGAGGCTTGGCAGGGCAATTGGGACGCCTCTCCAGCTGAGGCGGGAGACCAAGGGTCCCTTTCCACGTGCCACAGGAATCCTGGAACTCCTATCAAGTTTCACGAGGAGTCAGGCATCGTCTCCTTTGGAGGCACTGATCTTCGCGTCCCTCTGGAGTTTTCAAAGGATGTGAGGCCTCCGGTCGCGATGAGGTGGGGAACTAGCTCTTTCTCTGTGGTCTCCACAGGGGATTCAGACATCCTTTCGTCTTGGGAGATGCAAGACGAGCCTGCATTCAAGTCACTGCAGGGATATCCAGCCTTATTTCGAGTCAGGGCATCGAGGTGTCCATTCCACTTGAGGCTGCAAACTCAGGGTCCCTCTCACATACCTAGAGATGAGAGACCCTCCTCTTGAGGTGCTTGTGGTAAGGTGGTATTCCTCTGGAGTCGAAGCCAGGGACTAACCTCTCATCTTGAGTTGATTCTTGGCCCACGGAGCTCTTTCGTGTTGCTCCAGTGACTTCAGGATCCCTCTAGCCTTGAAACAGTGTTCTTGGGGTTTCTCTGGAGTGCCATCAAGGAAATCAAGGCTCCTTTCATGTGTGATGTGCAACACGGGAATTGCTCTGCACGCAGTCAACGGAATCGGACCTCATTTCGCGACGAGGGTTAAGTATCATGGTTTTTCTCGAGTTGCGGCGGGAACCTGGCGTATATTCTCGAGTTACGATGGAGATTGCGCTTCCACTCACGTATTTAAACAGCAACGATAGGACTCCTGCGTAGTGGCGAGGGAAAACTCGGGATTCTCCTCGAGGCTTGGCAGGGCAATTGGGACGCCTCTCCAGCTGAGGCGGGAGACCAAGGGTCCCTTTCCACGTGCCACAGGAATCCTGGAACTCCTATCAAGTTTCACGAGGAGTCAGGCATCGTCTCCTTTGGAGGCACTGATCTCCGCGTCCCTCTGGAGTTTTCAAAGGATGTGAGGCCTCCGGTCGCGATGAGGTGGGGAACTAGGTCTTTCTCTGTGGTCTCCCCAGGGGATTCCGACATCCTTTCGTCTTGGGAGATGCAAGACGAGCCTGCATTCAAGTCACTGCAGGGATATCCGGCCTTATTTCGAGTCAGGGCATCGAGGTGTCCATTCCACTTGAGGCTGCAAACTCAGGGTCCCTCTCACATACCTAGAGATGAGAGACCCTCCTCTTGAGGTGCTTGTGGTAAGGTGGTATTCCTCTGGAGTCGAAGCCAGGGACTAACCTCTCATCTTGAGTTGATTCTTGGTGCACGGAGCTCTTTCGTGTTGCTCCAGTGACTTCAGGATCCCTCTAGCCTTGAAACAGTGTTCTTGGGGTTTCTCTGGAGTGCCATCAAGGAAATCAAGGCTCCTTTCATGTGTGATGTGCAACACGGAATTTCTCTGCACGCAGTCAACGGAATCGGACCTCATTTCGCGGCGAGGGGGAAGTATCATGGTTTTTCTCGAGTTGCGGCGGGAACCTGGCGTATATTCTCGAGTTACGATGGAAATTGCGCTTCCACTCACGTATTTAAACAGCAACGATAGGACTCCTGCCTAGTGGCGAGGGAAAACTCGGGATTCTCCTCGAGGCTTGGCAGGGCAATTGGGACGCCTCTCCAGCTGAGGCGGGAGACCAAGGGTCCCTTTCCACGTGCCACAGGAATCCTGGAACTCCTATCAAGTTTCACGAGGAGTCAGGCATCGTCTCCTTTGGAGGCACTGATCTCCGCGTACCTCTGGAGTTTTCAAAGGATGTGAGGCCTCCGGTCGCGATGAGGTGGGGAACTAGGTCTTTCTCTGTGGTCTCCACAGGGGATTCAGACAACCTTTCGTCTTGGGAGATGCAAGACGAGCCTGCATTCAAGTCACTGCAGGGATATCCGGCCTTATTTCGAGTCAGGGCATCCCCGTGTCCATTCCACTTCAGACCGCACACTCAGGGTCCCTCTCACATACCTAGAGCTGAGAGAAGCCTCCTCTTGAGGTGCTTGTGGTAAGGTGGTGTTCCTCTGGAGTCGAAGCCAGGGACTAACCTCTCATCTTGAGTTGATTCTTGGTCCACAGAGCTCTTTCGTGTTGCTACAGTGACCTCAGCATTCCTCTAGCCTTGAAACAGTGTTCTTGGGGTTTCTCTGGAGTGCCATCAAGGAAATAAAGGCTCTTTTCATGTGTGATGTGCAACACGGAATTGCTCTGCACGCAGTCAATGGAATCGGACCTCATTTCCCGGCGAGGGGGAAGTATCATGGTTTTTCTCGAGTTGCGGCGGGAACCTGGGGTATATTCTCGAGTTACGATGGAGATTTCGATTCCACTCACGTGTTTGAACAGCAACGATAGGACTCCTGCCTAGTGGCGCGAGACAACTCGGGATTCTCCTCGAGGCTTGGCAGGGCAATTGGGACGCCTCTCCAGCTGAGGCCGGAGACCAAGGGTCCCTTTCCACGTGCCACAGGAATCCTGGAACTCCTATCAAGTTTCACGAGGAGTCAGGCATCGTCTCCGTTGGAGGCACAGATCTCCGCGTACCTCTGGAGTTTTCAAAGGATGTGAGGCTTCCGGTCGCGATGAGGTGGGGAACTAGGTCTTTCTCTGTGGTCTCCACAGGGGATTCAGACATCCTTTCGTCTTGGGAGATGCAAGAGGAGCCTGCATTCAAGTCACTGAAGGGATATCTGGCCTTATTTCGAGGCAGGGTATCGCGGTGTCCATTCCACTTGAGGCCGCAAACTCAGGTTCCCTCTCACATACCTAGAGCTGAGAGAAGCCTCCTCTTGAGGTGCTTGTGGTAAGGTGGTATTCCTCTGGAGTCGAAGCCAGGGACTAACCTCTCATCTCGAGGTGATTTTTGGTCCATGGAGCTCTTTCGTGTTGCTCCAGTGACCTCAGGGTCCCTCTAGCCTTGAAACAGTTTTCTTGGGGTTTCTCTGGAGTGCAATCAAGGAAATCAAGGCTCCTTTCATGTGTGATGTGCAACACGGAATTGCTCTGCACGCAGTGCAGGGAAATCGGGCCTCATCTGGCGGCGAGGGGAAATTCTCATGGTTTTTCTCGAGTTGCGGCTGGAACCTGGGGTATATTCTCGAGTTACGACGGGGATGGCCCTTCCACACACGTGTTTGTTCAACGACGTCAGGACTCCTGCCTAGTTGCAAGGGACAACTCGGGATTTACCTCGAGGCTTGGCAGGGCAATTGGGACGCCTGTCCAGCTGAGGCGGGAGACCAAGGGTCCCTTTCCACGTGCCACAGGAATCCTGGGACTCCTATCAAGTTTCACGAGGAGTCAGGCATCGTCTCCTTTGGAGGCACTGATCTCCGCGTACCTCTGGAGTTTTCAAAGGATGTGAGGCCTCCGGTCGCGATGAGGTGGGGAACTAGGTCTTTCTCTCTTGTCTCCACAGGGGATTCAGACATCCTTTCGTCTTGGGAGATGCAAGAGGAGCCAGCATTCAAGTCACTGCAGGCATATCCGGCCTTATTTCGAGTCAGGGCATCGCGTTGTCCATTCCACTTGAGGCCGCAAACTCAGGGTCCCTCTCACATACCTAGAGCTGAGAGAAGCCTACTCTTGAGGTGCTTCTGGTAAGCTGGTATTCCTCTGGAGTTGAAGCCAGGGATTAACCTCTCATCTCAAGTTGATTCTTGGTCCACGGAGCTCTTTCGTGTTGCTACAGTGACCTCAGGATCCCTCTAGCCTTGAAACAGTGTTCTTGGGGTTTCTCTGGAGTGCCATCAAGGAAATCAAGGCTCCTTTCCTGTGTGATGTGCAACACGGCATTGCTCTGCACGCAGTGCAGGGGAATCGGGCCTCATCTTGCGGCGAGGGGGAAGTCTCATGGTTTTTCTCGACTTGCGGCGGGAACCTGGGGTATATTCTCGAGTTAGGACTGGGATGGCCCTTCCACACACGTGTTTGTTCAGCGACGTCAGGACTCCTGCCTAGTTGCGAGGGACTACTCGGCATTCTCCTCGAGGCTTGACAGGGCAATTGGGACGCCTCTCCAGCTGAGGCCGGAGACCAAGGGTCCCTTTCCACGTGCCACAGGAATCCTGAGACTCCTATCAAGTTTCACGAGGAGTCAGGCATCGTCTCCTTTGGAGGCACTGATCTCCGCGTACCTATGGAGTTTTCAAAGGAGGTGAGGCCTCCGGTCGCGATGAGGTGGGGAACTAGGTCTTTCTCTGTGGTCTCCACAGAGGATTCAGACATCCTTTCGTCTTGGGAGATGCAAGAGGAGCCTGCATTCAAGTCACTGCAGGGATATCCGGCCTTATTTTGAGTCAGGGCATTGCGGTGTCCATTCCACTTGAGGCCGCAAACTCAGGGTCCCTCTCACATACCTAGAGCTGAGAGATGCCTCCTCTTGAGGTGCTTGTGGTAAGCTGGTATTCCTCTGGAGTCGAAGCCAGGGACTACTCTCTCATCTCGAGTTAATTCTTGGTCCACGGAGCACTTTCATGTTACTCCAGTGACCTCAGGGTCCCTCTAGCCTTGAAACAGTGTTCTTGGGGTTTCTCTGGAATGCCATCAAGGAAATCAAGGCTCCTTTCATGTGTGATGTGCAACACGGCACTGCTCTGCACGCAGTGCAGGGGAATCGGGCCTCATCTCGCGGCGAGGGGGAAGTCTCATGGTTTTTCACGAGTTGTGACGGGAACCTGGGCTATATTCTGGAAGTACGACGGGGATGGCCCTTCCACACACGTGTTTGTTCAGCGACGTCAGGACTCCTGCCTAGTTGCGAGGGACAACTCGGGATTCTCCTCGAGGCTTGACAGGGCAATTGGGACGCCTCTCCAGCTGAGGCGGGAGACCAAGTGTCCCTTTCCACGTGCCACAGGAATCCTCGGACTCCTATCAAGTTTCACGAGGAGTCAGGCATCGTCTCCTTTGGAGGCACTGATCTTCGCGTCCCTCTGGAGTTTTCAAAGGATGTGAGGCCTCCGGTCGCGATGAGGTGGGGAACTAGCTCTTTCTCTGTGGTCTCCACAGGGGATTCAGACATCCTTTCGTCTTGGGAGATGCAAGACGAGCCTGCATTCAAGTCACTGCAGGGATATCCAGCCTTATTTCGAGTCAGGGCATCGAGGTGTCCATTCCACTTGAGGCTGCAAACTCAGGGTCCCTCTCACATACCTAGAGATGAGAGACCCTCCTCTTGAGGTGCTTGTGGTAAGGTGGTATTCCTCTGGAGTCGAAGCCAGGGACTAACCTCTCATCTTGAGTTGATTCTTGGCCCACGGAGCTCTTTCGTGTTGCTCCAGTGACTTCAGGATCCCTCTAGCCTTGAAACAGTGTTCTTGGGGTTTCTCTGGAGTGCCATCAAGGAAATCAAGGCTCCTTTCATGTGTGATGTGCAACACGGGAATTGCTCTGCACGCAGTCAACGGAATCGGACCTCATTTCGCGACGAGGGTTAAGTATCATGGTTTTTCTCGAGTTGCCGCGGGAACCTGGCGTATATTCTCGAGTTACGATGGAGATTGCGCTTCCACTCACGTATTTAAACAGCAACGATAGGACTCCTGCGTAGTGGCGAGGGAAAACTCGGGATTCTCCTCGAGGCTTGGCAGGGCAATTGGGACGCCTCTCCAGCTGAGGCGGGAGACCAAGGGTCCCTTTCCACGTGCCACAGGAATCCTGGAACTCCTATCAAGTTTCACGAGGAGTCAGGCATCGTCTCCTTTGGAGGCACTGATCTCCGCGTCCCTCTGGAGTTTTCAAAGGATGTGAGGCCTCCGGTCGCGATGAGGTGGGGAACTAGTTCTTTCTCTGTGGTCTCCCCAGGGGATTCCGACATCCTTTCGTCTTGGGAGATGCAAGACGAGCCTGCATTCAAGTCACTGCAGGGATATCCGGCCTTATTTCGAGTCAGGGCATCGAGGTGTCCATTCCACTTGAGGCTGCAAACTCAGGGTCCCTCTCACATACCTAGAGATGAGAGACCCTCCTCTTGAGGTGCTTGTGGTAAGGTGGTATTCCTCTGGAGTCGAAGCCAGGGACTAACCTCTCATCTTGAGTTGATTCTTGGTGCACGGAGCTCTTTCGTGTTGCTCCAGTGACTTCAGGATCCCTCTAGCCTTGAAACAGTGTTCTTGGGGTTTCTCTGGAGTGCCATCAAGGAAATCAAGGCTCCTTTCATGTGTGATGTGCAACACGGAATTTCTCTGCACGCAGTCAACGGAATCGGACCTCATTTCGCGGCGAGGGGGAAGTATCATGGTTTTTCTCGAGTTGCGGCGGGAACCTGGCGTATATTCTCGAGTTACGATGGAAATTGCGCTTCCACTCACGTATTTAAACAGCAACGATAGGACTCCTGCCTAGTGGCGAGGGAAAACTCGGGATTCTCCTCGAGGCTTGGCAGGGCAATTGGGACGCCTCTCCAGCTGAGGCGGGAGACCAAGGGTCCCTTTCCACGTGCCACAGGAATCCTGGAACTCCTATCAAGTTTCACGAGGAGTCAGGCATCGTCTCCTTTGGAGGCACTGATCTCCGCGTACCTCTGGAGTTTTCAAAGGATGTGAGGCCTCCGGTCGCGATGAGGTGGGGAACTAGGTCTTTCTCTGTGGTCTCCACAGGGGATTCAGACAACCTTTCGTCTTGGGAGATGCAAGACGAGCCTGCATTCAAGTCACTGCAGGGATATCCGGCCTTATTTCGAGTCAGGGCATCCCCGTGTCCATTCCACTTCAGACCGCACACTCAGGGTCCCTCTCACATACCTAGAGCTGAGAGAAGCCTCCTCTTGAGGTGCTTGTGGTAAGGTGGTGTTCCTCTGGAGTCGAAGCCAGGGACTAACCTCTCATCTTGAGTTGATTCTTGGTCCACAGAGCTCTTTCGTGTTGCTACAGTGACCTCAGCATCCCTCTAGCCTTGAAACAGTGTTCTTGGGGTTTCTCTGGAGTGCCATCAAGGAAATAAAGGCTCTTTTCATGTGTGATGTGCAACACGGAATTGCTCTGCACGCAGTCAATGGAATCGGACCTCATTTCCCGGCGAGGGGGAAGTATCATGGTTTTTCTCGAGTTGCGGCGGGAACCTGGGGTATATTCTCGAGTTACGATGGAGATTTCGATTCCACTCACGTGTTTGAACAGCAACGATAGGACTCCTGCCTAGTGGCGCGAGACAACTCGGGATTCTCCTCGAGGCTTGGCAGGGCAATTGGGACGCCTCTCCAGCTGAGGCGGGAGACCAAGGGTCCCTTTCCACGTGCCACAGGAATCCTGGAACTCCTATCAAGTTTCACGAGGAGTCAGGCATCGTCTCCGTTGGAGGCACAGATCTCCGCGTACCTCTGGAGTTTTCAAAGGATGTGAGGCTTCCGGTCGCGATGAGGTGGGGAACTAGGTCTTTCTCTGTGGTCTCCACAGGGGATTCAGACATCCTTTCGTCTTGGGAGATGCAAGAGGAGCCTGCATTCAAGTCACTGAAGGGATATCTGGCCTTATTTCGAGGCAGGGTATCGCGGTGTCCATTCCACTTGAGGCCGCAAACTCAGGGTCCCTCTCACATACCTAGAGCTGAGAGAAGCCTCCTCTTGAGGTGCTTGTGGTAAGGTGGTATTCCTCTGGAGTCGAAGCCAGGGACTAACCTCTCATCTCGAGGTGATTTTTGGTCCATGGAGCTCTTTCGTGTTGCTCCAGTGACCTCAGGGTCCCTCTAGCCTTGAAACAGTTTTCTTGGGGTTTCTCTGGAGTGCAATCAAGGAAATCAAGGCTCCTTTCATGTGTGATGTGCAACACGGAATTGCTCTGCACGCAGTGCAGGGAAATCGGGCCTCATCTGGCGGCGAGGGGAAATTCTCATGGTTTTTCTCGAGTTGCGGCTGGAACCTGGGGTATATTCTCGAGTTACGACGGGGATGGCCCTTCCACACACGTGTTTGTTCAACGACGTCAGGACTCCTGCCTAGTTGCAAGGGACAACTCGGGATTTACCTCGAGGCTTGGCAGGGCAATTGGGACGCCTGTCCAGCTGAGGCGGGAGACCAAGGGTCCCTTTCCACGTGCCACAGGAATCCTGGGACTCCTATCAAGTTTCACGAGGAGTCAGGCATCGTCTCCTTTGGAGGCACTGATCTCCGCGTACCTCTGGAGTTTTCAAAGGATGTGAGGCCTCCGGTCGCGATGAGGTGGGGAACTAGGTCTTTCTCTCTTGTCTCCACAGGGGATTCAGACATCCTTTCGTCTTGGGAGATGCAAGAGGAGCCAGCATTCAAGTCACTGCAGGCATATCCGGCCTTATTTCGAGTCAGGGCATCGCGTTGTCCATTCCACTTGAGGCCGCAAACTCAGGGTCCCTCTCACATACCTAGAGCTGAGAGAAGCCTACTCTTGAGGTGCTTCTGGTAAGCTGGTATTCCTCTGGAGTTGAAGCCAGGGATTAACCTCTCATCTCAAGTTGATTCTTGGTCCACGGAGCTCTTTCGTGTTGCTACAGTGACCTCAGGATCCCTCTAGCCTTGAAACAGTGTTCTTGGGGTTTCTCTGGAGTGCCATCAAGGAAATCAAGGCTCCTTTCCTGTGTGATGTGCAACACGGCATTGCTCTGCACGCAGTGCAGGGGAATCGGGCCTCATCTTGCGGCGAGGGGGAAGTCTCATGGTTTTTCTCGACTTGCGGCGGGAACCTGGGGTATATTCTCGAGTTAGGACTGGGATGGCCCTTCCACACACGTGTTTGTTCAGCGACGTCAGGACTCCTGCCTAGTTGCGAGGGACTACTCGGGATTCTCCTCGAGGCTTGACAGGGCAATTGGGACGCCTCTCCAGCTGAGGCCGGAGACCAAGGGTCCCTTTCCACGTGCCACAGGAATCCTGAGACTCCTATCAAGTTTCACGAGGAGTCAGGCATCGTCTCCTTTGGAGGCACTGATCTCCGCGTACCTATGGAGTTTTCAAAGGAGGTGAGGCCTCCGGTCGCGATGAGGTGGGGAACTAGGTCTTTCTCTGTGGTCTCCACAGAGGATTCAGACATCCTTTCGTCTTGGGAGATGCAAGAGGAGCCTGCATTCAAGTCACTGCAGGGATATCCGGCCTTATTTTGAGTCAGGGCATCGCGGTGTCCATTCCACTTGAGGCCGCAAACTCAGGGTCCCTCTCACATACCTAGAGCTGAGAGATGCCTCCTCTTGAGGTGCTTGTGGTAAGCTGGTATTCCTCTGGAGTCGAAGCCAGGGACTACTCTCTCATCTCGAGTTGATTCTTGGTCCACGGAGCACTTTCATGTTGCTCCAGTGACCTCAGGGTCCCTCTAGCCTTGAAACAGTGTTCTTGGGGTTTCTCTGGAATGCCATCAAGGAAATCAAGGCTCCTTTCATGTGTGATGTGCAACACGGCACTGCTCTGCACGCAGTGCATGGGAATCGTGCCTCATCTCGCGGCGAGGGGGAAGTCTCATGGTTTTTCACGAGTTGCGACGGGAACCTGGGCTATATTCTCGAAGTACGACGGGGATGGCCCTTCCACACACGTGTTTGTTCAGCGACGTCAGGACTCCTGCCTAGTTGCGAGGGACAACTCGGGATTCTCCTCGAGGCTTGACAGGGCAATTGGGACGCCTCTCCAGCTGAGGCGGGAGACCAAGTGTCCCTTTCCACGTGCCACAGGAATCCTCGGACTCCTATCAAGTTTCACGAGGAGTCAGGCATCGTCTCCTTTGGAGGCACTGATCTTCGCGTCCCTCTGGAGTTTTCAAAGGATGTGAGGCCTCCGGTCGCGATGAGGTGGGGAACTAGCTCTTTCTCTGTGGTCTCCACAGGGGATTCAGACATCCTTTCGTCTTGGGAGATGCAAGACGAGCCTGCATTCAAGTCACTGCAGGGATATCCAGCCTTATTTCGAGTCAGGGCATCGAGGTGTCCATTCCACTTGAGGCTGCAAACTCAGGGTCCCTCTCACATACCTAGAGATGAGAGACCCTCCTCTTGAGGTGCTTGTGGTAAGGTGGTATTCCTCTGGAGTCGAAGCCAGGGACTAACCTCTCATCTTGAGTTGATTCTTGGCCCACGGAGCTCTTTCGTGTTGCTCCAGTGACTTCAGGATCCCTCTAGCCTTGAAACAGTGTTCTTGGGGTTTCTCTGGAGTGCCATCAAGGAAATCAAGGCTCCTTTCATGTGTGATGTGCAACACGGGAATTGCTCTGCACGCAGTCAACGGAATCGGACCTCATTTCGCGACGAGGGTTAAGTATCATGGTTTTTCTCGAGTTGCCGCGGGAACCTGGCGTATATTCTCGAGTTACGATGGAGATTGCGCTTCCACTCACGTATTTAAACAGCAACGATAGGACTCCTGCGTAGTGGCGAGGGAAAACTCGGGATTCTCCTCGAGGCTTGGCAGGGCAATTGGGACGCCTCTCCAGCTGAGGCGGGAGACCAAGGGTCCCTTTCCACGTGCCACAGGAATCCTGGAACTCCTATCAAGTTTCACGAGGAGTCAGGCATCGTCTCCTTTGGAGGCACTGATCTCCGCGTCCCTCTGGAGTTTTCAAAGGATGTGAGGCCTCCGGTCGCGATGAGGTGGGGAACTAGGTCTTTCTCTGTGGTCTCCCCAGGGGATTCCGACATCCTTTCGTCTTGGGAGATGCAAGACGAGCCTGCATTCAAGTCACTGCAGGGATATCCGGCCTTATTTCGAGTCAGGGCATCGAGGTGTCCATTCCACTTGAGGCTGCAAACTCAGGGTCCCTCTCACATACCTAGAGATGAGAGACCCTCCTCTTGAGGTGCTTGTGGTAAGGTGGTATTCCTCTGGAGTCGAAGCCAGGGACTAACCTCTCATCTTGAGTTGATTCTTGGTGCACGGAGCTCTTTCGTGTTGCTCCAGTGACTTCAGGATCCCTCTAGCCTTGAAACAGTGTTCTTGGGGTTTCTCTGGAGTGCCATCAAGGAAATCAAGGCTCCTTTCATGTGTGATGTGCAACACGGAATTTCTCTGCACGCAGTCAACGGAATCGGACCTCATTTCGCGGCGAGGGGGAAGTATCATGGTTTTTCTCGAGTTGCGGCGGGAACCTGGCGTATATTCTCGAGTTACGATGGAAATTGCGCTTCCACTCACGTATTTAAACAGCAACGATAGGACTCCTGCCTAGTGGCGAGGGAAAACTCGGGATTCTCCTCGAGGCTTGGCAGGGCAATTGGGACGCCTCTCCAGCTGAGGCGGGAGACCAAGGGTCCCTTTCCACGTGCCACAGGAATCCTGGAACTCCTATCAAGTTTCACGAGGAGTCAGGCATCGTCTCCTTTGGAGGCACTGATCTCCGCGTACCTCTGGAGTTTTCAAAGGATGTGAGGCCTCCGGTCGCGATGAGGTGGGGAACTAGGTCTTTCTCTGTGGTCTCCACAGGGGATTCAGACAACCTTTCGTCTTGGGAGATGCAAGACGAGCCTGCATTCAAGTCACTGTAGGGATATTCGGCCTTATTTCGAGTCAGGGCATCCCCGTGTCCATTCCACTTCAGACCGCACAATCAGGGTCCCTCTCACATACCTAGAGCTGAGAGAAGCCTCCTCTTGAGGTGCTTGTGGTAAGGTGGTGTTCCTCTGGAGTCGAAGCCAGGGACTAACCTCTCATCTCGAGTTGTTTCTTGGTCCACGGAGCTCTTTCATGTTGCTCCAGTGACCTCAGGATCCCTCTAGCCTTGAAACAGTGTTCTTGGGGTTTCCCTGGAGTGCCATCAAGGAAATCAAGGCTCCTTTCATGTGTGATGTGCAACACGGAATTGCTCTGCACGCAGTGCAGGGGAATCGGGCCTCATTTTGCGCCGAGGGGGAAGTCTCATGGCTTTTCTCGCCTTGCGGCGGGAACCTGGGGTATATTCTCGAGTTACGACGGGGATGGCCCTTCTACACACGTGTTTGTTCAGCGACGTCAGGACTCCTGCCTAGTTGCGAGGGACAACTCGCGATTCTCCTCGAGGCTTGGCAGGGCAATTGGGACGCCTCTCCAGCTGAGGCGGGAGACCAAGGGTCCCTTTCCACGTGCCACAGGAATCCTGGGACTCCTATCAAGTTTCACGAAGAGGCAGGCATCGTCTCCTTTGGAGGCACTGATCTCCGCGTACCTCTGGAGTTTTCAAAGGATGTGAGGCCTCCGGTCGCGATGAGGTGGGGAACTAGTTCTTTCTCTGTGGTCTCCACAGGATATTCAGAAATCCTTTCATCTTGGGAGATGCAAAACGAGCCTGCGTTCAAGCCACTTCAGGGATATCCGGCCTTATTTCAAGTCAGGGCATCGCGGTGTCCATTCCACTTGAGGCCACAAACTCAGGGCCCCTCTCATATAGTTAGAGCTGAGAGAAGCCTCCTCTTGAGGTGCTTGTGGTAAGGTGGTATTCCTCTGGAGTCGAAGGCAGGGACTAACCTCTCATCTCGAGTTGATTTTTGGTCCATGGAGCTCTTTCCTGTTGCTCCATTGACCTCAGGATCCCTCTAGCCTTGTAACAGTGTTCTTGGGGTTTCTCTGGAGTGCCATCAAGGAAATCAAGGCTCCTTTCATGTGTGATGTGCAACACGGAATTGCTCTGCACGAAGTGCAGGAGAATCGGGCCTCATCTCGCGGCGAGGTGGAAGTCTCATGGTTTTTCTCGAGTTGCGGCGGGAACCTGGGGTATATTCTCGAGTTACGACGGGGATGTCCCTTCCACACACGTGTTTGTTCAGCGACGTCAGGACTCCTGCCTAGTTGCGAGGGACAACTCGGGATTCTCCTCGACGCTTGGCAGGGCAATTGGGACGCCTCTCCAGCTGAGGCCGGAGACCAAGGGTCCCTTTCCACGTGCCACAGGAATCCTGGGACTCCTATCAAGTTTCACGAGGAGTCAGGCATTGTCTCCTTTGGAGGCACTGATCTCCGCGTACCTCTGGAGTTTTCAAAGGATGTGAGGCCTCCGGTCGCGATGAGGTGGGGAACTAGGTCGTTCTCTGTGCTCTCCACAGGGGATTCAGACATCCTTTCATCTTGGGAGATGCAAGACGAGCCTGCATTCAAGTCACTGCAGGGATATCTGGCCTTATTTCGAGTCAGGGCATCGCGGTGTCCATTCCACTTGAGGCCGCAAACTCAGGGTCCCTCTCACATAGCTAGAGCTGAAAGAAGCCTCCTCTTTAGGTGCTTCTGGTAAGGTGGTATTCCTCTGGAAACGAAGCCAGGGACTAACCTCTCATCTCGAGTTGTTTCTTGGTCCACGGAGCTCTTTCGTGTTGCTCCAGTGACCTCAGGATCCCTCTACCCTTGAAACAGTGTTCTTGGGGTTTCTCTGGAATGCCATCAAGGAAATCAAGGCTCCTTTCACGTGTGATGTGGAACACGGAATTGCTCTGCACGCAGTGCAGGGGAATCGGGCCTCATCTCGCGGCGAGGAGGAAGTCTCATGGTTTTTTTCGAGTTGCAGCGGGAACCTGGGGTATATTCTCGAGTTACGACCGGGATGGCCCTTCCACACACGTGTTTGTTCAGCGACGTCAGGACTCCTGCCTAGTTGCGAGGGACAACTCAGGATTCTCCTCGAGGCTTGGCAGGGCAATTGGGACGGCTCTCCAGCTGAGGCCGGAGACCAAGGGTCCCTTTCCACCTGCCAAAGGAATCCTGGGACTCTTATCAAGTTTCACGAGGAGTCAGGCATCGTCTCCTTTGGAGGCACTGATCTCCGCGTCCCTCTGGAGTTTTCAAAGGATGTGAGGCCTCCGGTCGCGACGAGGTGGGGAACTAGGTCTTTCTCTGTGGTCTCCACAGGGGATTCAGACATCCTTTCGTCTTGGGAGATGCAAGACAAGCCTGCATTCAAGTCACTGCAGGGATATCCGGCCTTATTTCGAGTCAGGGCATCGAGGTGTCCATTCCACTTGAGGCTGCAAACTCAGGGTCCCTCTCACATACCTAGAGATGAGAGACCCTCCTCTTGAGGTGCTTGTGGTAAGGTGGTATTCCTCTGGAGTCGAAGCCAGGGACTAACCTCTCATCTTGAGTTGATTTTGGTCCTCGGAGCTCTGTCGTGTTGCTCCAGTGACTTCAGGATCCCTCTAGCCTTGAAACAGTGTTCTTGGGGTTTCTCTGGAGTGCCATCTAGGAAATCAAGGCTCCTTTCATGTGTGATGTGCAACACGGAATTGCTCTGCACGCAGTCAACGGAATCGGACCTCATTTCGCGGCAAGGGGGAAGTATCATGGTTTTTCTCGACTTGCGGCGGGAACCTGGCGTATATTCTCGAGTTACGATGGAGATTGCGCTTCCACTCACGTGTTTGAACAGCAACGATAGGACTCTTGCCTAGTGGCGAGGGAAAACTCGGGATTCTCCTCGAGGCTTGGCAGGGCAATTGGGACGCCTCTCCTGCTGAGGCGGGAGACCAAGGGTCCCTTTCCACGTGCCACAGGAATCCTGGGACTCCTATCAAGTTTCACGAGGAGTCAGGCATCGTCTCCTTTGGAGGCACTGATCTTGGCGTCCCTCTGGAGTTTTCACAGGATGTGAGGCCTCCGGTCGCGATGAGGTGGGGAACTAGGTCTTTCTCTGTGGTCTCCACAGGGGATTCAGACATCCTTTCATCTTGGGAGATGCAAGAGGAGCCTGCATTCAAGACACTGCAGGGATATACGGCCTTATTTCGAGTCAGGGCATCGCGGTGTCCATTCCATTTTAGGCCGCAAACTCAGGGTCCCTCTCACATACCTAGAGCTGAGAGAAGCCTCCTCTTGAGGTGCTTGTGGTAAGGTGGTATTCCTCTGGAGTCGAAGCCAGGGACTAACCTCTCATCTCGAGGTGATTTGTCGTCCACGGAGATCTTTCCTGTTGCTACAGTGACCTCAGTATCCCTCTAGCCTTGAAACAGTGTTCTTGGGGATTCTCTGGAGTGCCATCAAGGAAATCAAGGCTCCTTTCATGTGTGATGTGGAACACGGCATTGCTCGGCACGCAGTGCAGGTGAATCGGGCCTCATCTCGCGGCGAGGGGGAAGTCTCATGGTTGTTCTCGAGTTGCGGCGGGAACCTGGGGTATATTCTCGAGTTACGACGGGGATGGCCCTTCCACACACGTGTTTGTTCAGCGACGTCAGGACTCCTGCCTAGTTGCGAGGGACAACTCGGGATTCTCCTCGAGGCTTGGCAGGGCAATTGGGACGCCTCTCCAGCTGAGGCGGGAGACCAAAGGTCCCTTTCCACGTGCCACAGAAATCCTGGGACTCCTATCAAGTTTCACGAGGAGTCAGGCAACTTCTCCTTTGGACGCACTGATCTCCACGTCCCTCGGGAGTTTTCAAAGGATGTGAGGCCTCCGGTCGCGATGAGGTGGGGAACTAGGTCTTTCTCTGTGGTCTCCACAGGGGATTCAGACATCCTTTCGTCTTGGGAGATGCAAGAGGAGCCTGCATTCAAGACACTGCAGGGATATACGGCCTTTTTTCGAGTCAGGGCATCACGGTGTCCATTCCACTTGAGGCCGCAAACTCAGGGTCCCTCTCACATACCTAGAGCTGAGAGAAGCCTCCTCTTGAGGTGCTTGTGGTAAGGTGGTATTCCTCTGGAGTCGAAGCCAGGGACTAACCTCTCATCTCGAGGTGATTTGTCATCCACGGAGCTCTTTCGTGTTGCTACAGTGACCTCAGTATCCCTCTAGCCTTGAAACAGTGTTCTTGGGGTTTCTCTGGAGTGCCATCAAGGAAATCAAGGCTCCTTTCCTGTGTGATGTGCAACACGGCAATGCTCTGCACGCAGTGCAGGGGAATCGGGCCTCATCTGGCGGCGAGGGGGAAGTCTCATGGTTATTCTCGAGTTGCGGCGGGAACCTGGGGTATATTCTCGAGTTACGACGGGGATGGCCCTTCCACACACGTGTTTGTTCAGCGACGTCAGGACTCCTGCCTAGTTGCGAGGGACAACTCGGGATTCTCCTCGAGGCTTGGCAGGGCAATTGGGACGGCTCTCCAGCTGAGGCCGGAGACCAAGGGTCCCTTTCCACCTGCCAAAGGAATCCTGGGACTCTTATCAAGTTTCACGAGGAGTCAGGCATCGTCTCCTTTGGAGGCACTGATCTCCGCGTCCCTCTGGAGTTTTCAAAGGATGTGAGGCCTCCGGTCGCGATGAGGTGGGGAACTAGGTCTTTCTCTGTGGTCTCCACAGGGGATTCAGACATCCTTTCGTCTTGGGAGATGCAAGACGAGCCTGCATTCAAGTCACTGCAGGGATATCTGGACTTATTTCGAGTCAGGGCATCGAGGTGTCCATTCCACTTGAGGCTGCAAACTCAGGGTCCCTCTCACATACCTAGAGATGAGAGACCCTCCTCTTGAGGTGCTTGTGGTAAGGTGGTATTCCTCTGGAGTCGAAGCCAGGGACTAACCTCTCATCTTGAGTTGATTTTGGTCCACGGAGCTCTGTCGTGTTGCTCCAGTGACTTCAGGATCCCTCTAGCCTTGAAACAGTGTTCTTGGGGTTTCTCTGGAGTGCCATCAAGGAAATAAAGGCTCCTTTCATGTGTGATGTGCAACACGGAATTGCTCTGCACGCAGTCAACGGAATCGGACCTCATTTCGCGGCAAGGGGGAAGTATCATGGTTTTTCTCGACTTGCGGCGGGAACCTGGCGTATATTCTCGAGTTACGATGGAGATTGCGCTTCCACTCACGTGTTTGAACAGCAACGATAGGACTCCTGCCTAGTGGCGAGGGAAAACTCGGGATTCTCCTCGAGGCTTGGCAGGGCAATTGGGACGCCTCTCCAGCTGAGGCAGGAGACCAAGCGTCCCTTTCCACGTGCCACAGGAATCCTGGGACTCCTATCAAGTTTCACGAGGAGTCAGGCATTGTCTCCTTTGGAGGCACTGATCTCCGCGTACCTCTGGAATTTTCAAAGGATGTGAGGCCTCCGGTCGCGATGAGGTGGGGAACTAGGTCTTTCTCTGTGGTCTCCACAGGGGATTCCGACATCCTTTCGTCTTGGGAGATGCAAGAGGAGCCTGCATTCAAGTCACTGCAGGGATATCCGGCCTTATTTCGAGTCAGGGCATCACGGTGTCCATTCCACTTGAGGCCGCAAACTCAGGGTCCCTCTCACATACCTAGAGCTGAGAGAAGCCTCCTCTTGAGGTGCTTGTGGTAAGGTGGTATTCCTCTGGAGTCGAAGCCAGGGACTAACCTCTCATCTCGAGGTGATTTTTGATCCATGGAGCTCTTTCGTGTTGCTCCAGTGACCTCAGGGTCCCTCTAGCCTTGGAACAGTGTTCTTGGGGTTTCTCTGGAGTGCAATCAAGGAAATCAAGGCTCCTTTCATGTGTGATGTGCAACACGGAATTGCTCTGCACGCAGTGCAGGGGAATCGGGCCTCATCTGGCGGCGAAGGGGAAGCCTCATGGTTTTTTTCGAGTTGCGGCGGGAAGCTGGGGTATATTCTCGAGTTACGACGGGGATGGCCCTTCCACACACGTGTTTGTTCAGCGACGTCAGGACTCCTGCCTAGTTGCAAGGGACAACTCGCGATTCTCCTCGAGGCTTGGCAGGGCAATTGGGACGCCTCTCCAGCTGAGGCGGGAGACCAAGGCTCCCTTTCCACGTGCCACAGGAATCCTGGGACTCCTATCAAGTTTCACGAGGAGTCAGGCATTGTCTCCTTTGGAGGCACTGATCTCCGCGTACCTCTGGAGTTTTCAAAGGATGTGAGGCCTCCGGTCGCGATGAGGTGGGGAACTAGGTCTTTCTCTCTTGTATCCACAGGGGATTCAGACATCCTTTCGTCTTGGGAGATGCAAGAGGAGCCGGCATTCAAGTCACTGCAGGGATATCCGGCCTTATTTCGAGTCAGGGCATCGCGGTGTCCATTCCACTTGAGGCCGCAAACTCAGGGTCCCTCTCACATACCTAGAGCTGAGAGAAGCCTCCTCTTGAGGTGCTTGTGGTAAGCTGGTATTCCTCTGGAGTCGAAGCCAGGGACTAACCTCTCATCTCGAGGTGATTTGTCATCCACGGAGCTCTTTCGTGTTGCTACAGTGACCTCATTATCCCTCTAGCCTTGAAACAGTGTTCTTGGGGTTTCTCTGGAGTGCCATCAAGGAAATCAAGGCTCCTTTCCTGTGTGATGTGCAACATGGCATTGCTCTGCACGCAGTGCAGGGGAATCGGGCCTCACCTGGCGGCGAGGGGGAAGTCTCATGGTTATTCTCGAGTTGCGGCGGGAACCTGGGGTATATTCTCGAGTTACGACGGAGATGGCCCTTCCACACACGTGTTTGTTCAGCGACGTCAGGACTCCTGCCTAGTTGCGAGGGACAACTCGGGATTCTCCTCGAGGCTTGGCAGGGCAATTGGGACCCCTCTCCAGCTGAGGCGGGAGACCAAAGTCCCTTTCCACGTGCCACAGGAATCCTGGGACTCCTATCAAGTTTCACGAGGAGTCAGGCATCTTCTCCTTTGGAGGCACTGATCTCCGCGTCCCTCTGGAGTTTTCAAAGGATGTGAGGCCTCCGGTCGCGATGAGCTGGGGAACTAGGTCTTTCTCTGTGGTCTCCACAGGGGATTCAGACATCCTTTCGTCTTGGGAGATGCAAGAGGAGCCTGCATTCAAGACACTGCAGGGATATACGGCCTTATTTCGAGTCAGGGCATCGCGGTGTCCATTCCACTTGAGGCCGCAAACTCAGGGTCCCTCTCACATACCTAGAGCTGAGAGAAGCCTCCTCTTGAGGTGCTTGTGGTAAGCTGGTATTCCTCTGGAGTCGAAGCCAGGGACTAACCTCTCATCTCAAGTTGATTCTTGGTCCACGGAGCTCTTTCGTGTTGCTACAGTGACCTCAGGATCCCTCTAGCCTTGAAACAGTGTTCCTTGGGTTTCTCTGGCGTGCCATCAGAGAAATCAAGGCTCCTTTCCTGTGTGATGTGCAACACGGCATTGCTCTGCACGCAGTGCAGGTGAATCGGGCCTCATCTCGCGGCGAGGGGGAAGTCTCATGGTTGTTCTCGAGTTGCGGCGGGAACCTGGGGTATATTCTCGAGTTACGACGGGGATGGCCCTTCCACACACGTGTTTGTTCAGCGACGTCAGGACTCCAGCCTAGTTGCGAGGGACAACTCGGGATTCTCCTCGAGGCTTGGCAGGGCAATTGGGACCCCTCTCCAGCTGAGGCGGGAGACCAAAGGTCCCTTTCCACGTGCCACAGGAATCCTGGGACTCCTATCAAGTTTCACGAGGAGTCAGGCAACTTCTCCTTTGGACGCACTGATCTCCACGTCCCTCGGGAGTTTTCAAAGGATGTGAGGCCTCCGGTCGCGATGAGGTGGGGAACTAGGTCTTTCTCTGTGGTCTCCACAGGGGATTCAGACATCCTTTCGTCTTGGGAGATGCAAGACGAGCCTGCATTCAAGACACTGCAGGGATATACGGCCTTATTTCGAGTCAGGGCATCGCGGTGTCCATTCCACTTGAGGCCGCAAACTCAGGGTCCCTCTCACATACCTAGAGCTGAGAGAAGCCTCCTCTTGAGGTGCTTGTGGTAAGGTGGTATTCCTCTGGAGTCGAAGCCAGGGACTAACCTCTCATCTCGAGGTGATTTTTCATCCACGGAGCTCTTTCGTGTTGCTACAGTGACCTCAGTATCCCTCTAGCCTTGAAACAGTGTTCTTGGGGTTTCTCTGGAGTGCCATCAAGGAAATCAAGGCTCCTTTCCTGTGTGATGTGCAACATGGCATTGCTCTGCACGCAGTGCAGGGGAATCGGTCCTCATCTGGCGGCGAGGGGGAAGTCTCATGGTTATTCTCGAGTTGCGGCGGGAACCTGGGGTATATTCTCGAGTGACGACGGGGGTGGCCCTTCCACACACGTGTTTGTTCAGCGACGTCAGGACTCCTGCCTAGTTGCGAGGGACAACTCGGGATTCTCCTCGAGGTTTGGCAGGGCAATTGGGACCCCTCTCCAGCTGAGGCGGGGGACCAAAGTCCCTTTCCACGTGCCACAGGAATCCTGGGACTCCTATCAAGTTTCACGAGGAGTCAGGCATCTTCTCCTTTGGACACTGATCTCCGCGTCCCTCTGTAGTTTTCAAAGGATGTGAGGCCTCCGGTCGCGATGAGCTGGGGAACTAGGTCTTTCTCTGTGGTCTCCACAGGGGATTCAGACATCCTTTCGTCTTGGGAGATGCAAGAGGAGCCTGCATTCAAGACACTGCAGGGATATACGGCCTTATTTCGAGTCAGGGCATCGCGGTGTCCATTCCACTTGAGGCCGCAAACTCAGGGTCCCTCTCACATACCTAGAGCTGAGAGAAGCCTCCTCTTGAGGTGCTTGTGGTAAGGTGGTATTCCTCTGGAGTCGAAGCCAGGGACTAACCTCTCATCTCGAGGTGATTTGTCATCCACGGAGCTCTTTCGTGTTGCTACAGTGACCTCAGTATCCCTCTAGCCTTGAAACAGTGTTCTTGGGGTTTCTCTGGAGTGCCATCAAGGAAATCAAGGCTCCTTTCCTGTGTGATGTGCAACACGGCATTGCTCTGCACACAGTGCAGAGGAATCGGGCCTCATCTCGCGGCGAGGGGGAAGTCTCATGGTTTTTCTCGAGTTGCGGCGGGAACCTGGGGTATATTCTCGAGTTACGACGGGGATGCCCCTTCCACACACGTATTTGTTCAGCGACGTCAGGACTCCTCCCTAGTTGCAAGGGACAACTCGGGATTTAACTCGAGGCTTGGCAGGGCAATTTTGACGCCTCTCCAGCTGAGGCGGGAGACCAAGGGTCCCTTTCCACGTGCCACAGGAATCCTGGGACTCCTATCAAGATTCACGAGGAGTCAGGCATCGTCTCCTTTGGAGGCACTGATCTCCGCGTCCCTCTGGAATTTTCAAAGGATGTGAGGCCTCCGGTCGCGATGAGGTGGGGAACTAGGTCTTTCTCTGTGGTCTCCACAGGGGAGTCAGACATCCTTTCGTCTTGGGAGATGCAAGAGGAGCCGGCATTCAAGTCACTGCAGGGATATCCGGCCTTATTTCGAGTCAGGGCATCGCGGTGTCCATTCCACTTGAGGCCGCAAACTCAGGGTCCCTCTCACATACCTAGAGCTGAGAGAAGCCTCCTCTTGAGGTGCTTGTGGTAAGGTGGTATTCCTCTGGAGTCGAAGCCAGGGACTAACCTCTCATCTCGAGGTGATTTTTCGTCCATGGAGCTCTTTCGTGTTGCTCCAGTGACCTCAGGGTCCCTCTAGCCTTGAAACAGTGTTCTTGGGGATTCTCTGGAGTGCAATCAAGGAAATCAAGGCCCCTTTCATGAGTGATGTGCAACACGGCATTGCTCTGCACGCAGTGCAGGGGAATCGGGCCTCATCTTGCGGCGAGGGGGAAGTCTCATGGTTTTTCTCGACTTGCGGCCGGAACCTGGGGTATATTCTCGAATTAAGACTGGGTTGGCCCTTCCACACACGTGTTTGTTCTGCGACGTCAGGACTCCTGCCTAGTTGCGAGGGACAACTCGGGATTCTCCTCGAGGCTTGACAGGGCATTTGGGACGCCTCTCCAGCTGATGCCGGAGACCAAGGGTCCCTTTCCACGTGCCACAGGAATCCTGGGACTCCTATCAAGTTTCACGAGGAGTCAGGCATCGTCTCCTTTGGAGGCACTGATCTCCGCGTACCTCTGAAGTTTTCAAAGGAGGTGAGGCCTCCGGTCGCGATGAGGTGGGGAACTAGGTCTTTCTCTGTGGTCTCCACAGAGGATTCAGACATCCTTTCGTCTTGGGAGATGCAAGAGGAGCCTGCATTCAAGTCACTGCAGGGATATCCGGCCTTTTTTTGAGTCAGGGCATCGCGGTGTCCATTCCACTTGAGGCCGCACACTCAGGGTCCCTCTCACATACCTAGAGCTGAGAGATGCCTCCTCTTGAGGTGCTTGTGGTAAGCTGGTAATCCTCTGGAATCGAAGCCAGGGACTAACCTCTCATCTCGAGTTGACTCTTGGTCCACGGAGCACTTTCATGTTGCTCCAGTGACCTCAGGGTCCCTCTAGCCTTGAAACAGTGTTCTTGGGGTTTCTCTGGAGTGCCATCAAGGAAATCAAGGCTCCTTTCATGTGTGATGTGCAACACGGCATTGCTCTGCACGCAGTGCAGGGGAATCGGGTCTCATATCGCGGCGAGGGGGAAGTGTCATGGTTTTTCACGGGTTGCGACGGGAACCTGGGGTATATTCTCGAATTACGACGGGGATGGCCCTTCCACACCCGTGTTTGTTCAGCGACGTCAGGACTCCTGCCTAGTTTCGAGGGATAACTCGGGATTCTCCTCGAGGCTTGACAGGGCAATTGGGACGCCTCTCCAGCTGAGGCGGGAGACCAAGTGTCCCTTTCCACGTGCCACAGGAATCCTCGGACTCCTATCAAGTTTCACGAGGAGTCAGGCATCGTCTCCTTTGGAGGCACTGATCTCCGCGTCCCTCTGGAGTTTTCAAAGGAGGTGAGGCCTCCGGTCGCGATGAGGTGGGGAACTAGGTCTTTCTCTGTTGTCTCCACTGGGGATTCAGACATCTTTTCATCTTGGGAGATGCAAGACGAGCCTGCATTCAAGTCACTGCAGGGATATCCGGCCTTATTTCAAGTCAGGGCATCGCGGTGTCCATTCCAATTGAGGCTGCAAACTCAGGGTCCCTCTCAAATACATAGAGATAACAGACCCTCCTCTTGAGGTGCTTGTGGTAAGGTGGTATTCCTCTGGAGTCGAAGCCAGGGACTAACCTTTCACCTCGACTTGATTCTTGGTCCACAGAGCTCTTTCGTGTTGCTACAGTGACCTCAGGATCCCTCTAGCCTTGAAACAGTGTTCTTGGGGTTTCCCTGGAATGCTATCAAGGAAATCAAGGCTCCTTTCATGTGTGATGTGCAACACGGAATTGCTCTGCACGCAGTGCAGGGGAATCGGGCCTCATCTCGCGGCGAGGGGGAAGTCTCATGGTTTTTCGCGAGTTGCGGCGGGAACCTGGGGTATATTCTCGAGTTACGATGGAGATTTCGCTTCCACTCACGTGTTTGAACAGCAACAATAGGACTCCTGCCTAGTGGCGCGGGACAACTCGGGATTCTCCTCGAGGCTTGGCAGGGCAATTGGGACGCCTCTCCAGCTGAGGCGGGAGACCAAGGGTCCCTTTCCACGTGCCACAGGAATCCTGGAACTCCTATCAAGTTTCACGAGGAGTCAGGCATCGTCTCCTTTGGAGGCACAGATCTCCGCGTACCTCTGGAGTTTTCACAGGATGTGAGGCCTCCGGTCGCGATGAGGTGGGTAACTAGGTCTTTCTCTGTGGTCTCCACAGGGGATTCAGACATTCTTTCGTCTTGGGAGATGCAAGACGAGCCTGCATTCAAGTCACTGCAGGGATATCCGGCCTTATTTCGAGTCAGGGCATCCCCGTGTCCATTCCACTTCAGACCGCACACTCAGGGTCCCTCTCACATACCTAGAGCTGAGAGAAGCCTCCTCTTTAGGTGCTTGTGGTAAGGTGGTATTCCTCTGGAGTCGAAGCCAGGGACTAACCTCTCATCTCGAGTTGTTTCTTGGTCCACGGAGCACTTTCGTGTTGCTCCAGTGACCTCAGGATCCCTCTAGCCTTGAAACAGTGTTCTTGCAGTTTCTCTGGAGTGCCATCAAGGAAATCAAGGCTCCTTTCATGTGTGATGTGCAACACGGAATTGCTCTGCACGCAGTGCAGGGGAATTGGGCCTAATCTCGTGGCGAGGGGAAAGTCTCATTGTTTTTCTCGAGTTGCGGCGGGAACCTGGGGTATATTCTCGAATTACGACGGGGATGGCCCTTCCACACACGTGTTTGTTCAGCGACGTCAGGTCTCCTGCCTAGTTGCAAGGGACAACTCGGGATTCTCCTCGAGGCTTGGCAGGGCAATTGGGACGCCTCTCCAGCTGAGGCGGGAGACCAAGTGTCCCTTTCCATGTGCCACGGGAATCCTGGGACTCCTATCAAGTTTCACGAGGAGTCAGGAATCGTCTCCTTTGGAGGCACTGATCTCCGCGTACCTCTGGAGTTTTCAAAGGATGTGAGGCCGCCGGTCCCGATGAGGTGGGGAACTAGTTCTTTCTCTGTGGTCTATACAGGGGATTCAGACATCCTTTCGTCTTGGGAGATGCAAGACGAGCCTGCATTCCAGTCACTGCAGGGATATCCGGCCTTATTTCGAGTCAGGGCATCGCGGTGTCCATTCCACTTGAGGCCGCAAACTCAGGGTCCCTCTCACATACCTAGAGCTGAGAGAAGCCTCCTCTTGAGGTGCTTGTGGTAAGGTGCTATTGCTCTGGAGTCGAAGCCAGGGACTAACCTCTCATCTCGAGGTGATTTTTGGTCCACGGAGCTCTTTCATGTTGCTACGGTGACCTCAGGATCCCTCTAGCCTTGAAAGAGTGTTCTTGGGGTTTCTATGGAGTGCCATGAAGGAAATCAAGGCTCCTTTCATGTGTGATGTGCAACACGAAACTGCTCTGCACGCAGTGCATGGGAATCGGGCCTCATCTCGCGTCGAGGGGGAAGTCTCATTGTTTTTCTCGAGTTGCGGCGGGAACCTGGGGTATATTCTCGAGTTACGACGGGGATGGCCCTTACAAAAACGTGTTTGTACTGTGACATCAGGACTACTGCCTAGTTGCGAGGGACAACTCGGGATTCTCCTCGAGGCTTGGGAGGGCAATTGGGACCCCTCTCCAGCTGAGGTGGTTGACCAAGGGTCCCTTTCCAGGTGCCACAGGAATCCTGGGACTCCTATCAAGTTTCTCGAGAAGTCAGGCATCGTCTCCGTTGGAGGCACTGATCTCCGCGTACCTCTGGAGTTTTCAAAGGAGGTGAGGCCTCCGGTCGCAATGAGGTGGGGAACTAGGTCTTTCTCTGTGGTCTCCACAGGGGATTGAGACATCCTTTCGTCTTGGGAGATGCAAGACGAGCCTGCATTCAAGTCACTGCAGGGATATCTGGACTTATTTCGAGTCAGGGCATCGAGGTGTCCATTCCACGTGAGGCCTCAAACTCAGGGTCCCTCTCACATACCTAGATGTGAGAGAAGCCTCCTCTTGAGGTGCTTGTGGTAAGGTGGTATTCCTCTGGAGTCGAAGCCAGGGACAAACCTCTCATCCCGGGTTGATTTTTGGTCAACGGAGCTCTTTCATGATGCTACAGTGACCTCAGGATCCCTCTAGCCTTGAAACAGTGTTCTTGGGGTTTCTCTGGAGTGCCATCAAGGAAATCAAGGCTCCTTTCATGTGTGATGTGCAACACGGAATTGCTCTGCATGCAGTGCAGGGGAATCGGGCCTCATCTCGCGGCGAGGGGGAAGTGTCATGATTTTTCTCGAGTTGCGGCGGGAACCTGGGGTATATTCTCGAGTTACGACCGGGATTGCCATTCCACAAACGTGTTTGTTCAGCGACATCAGGATTCCTGCCTAGTTGCAAGGGACAACTCGGGATTCTCCTCGAGGTTTGGCAGGGCAATTGGGACGCCTCTCCAGCTGAGGCCGGAGACCAAGGGTCCCTTTCCACGTGCCACAGAAAACCTGGGACTCCTATCAAGTTTCACGAGGAGTCAGGCATCGTCTCCTTTGGGGGCACTGATCTCCGCGTACCTCTGGAGTTTTCAAAGGAGGTGAGGCCTCCGGTCGCGATGAGGTGGGGAACTAGGTCTTCTTTGTGGTCTCCACAAGGGATTCAGCCATCCTTTCGTCTTGGGAGATGCAAGACGAGCCTGCATTCAAGTCACTGCAGGGATATCCGGCCTTATTTCAAGTCAGGGCATCCCCGTGTCCATTCCACTTGAGGCCGCAAACTCAGGGTCCCTCTCACATACCTAGAGCTGAGAGAAGCCTCCTCTTGAGGTGCTTGTGGTAAGGTGGTATTCCTCTGGAGTCGAAGCCAGGGACTAACCTCTCATTTCGAGTTGATTCTTGGTCCACAGAGCTCTTTCGTGTTGCTCCAGTGACCTGAGGATCCCTCTAGCCTTGAAACAGTGTTCTTGGGGTTTCTCTGGAGTGCCATCAAGGAAATCAAGGCTCCTTTCATGTGTGATGTGCAACACGGAATTGCTCTGCACGCTGTGCAGGGGAATCAGGCCTCATCTCGCGGCGAGAGGGAAGTCTCATGGTTTTTCTCGAGTTGCGGCGGGAACCTGGGATATATTCTCGAGTTACGACCGGGATGGCCCTTCCACACACGTGTTTGTTCAGCAACGTCAGGACTTCTGCCTAGTTGCGAGGGGAAACACGGGATTCTCCTCGAGGCTTGGCAGGACAATTGGGAGGCCTCTCCAGCTGAGGCGGGAGACCAAGAGTCCCTTTCCACGGCCCAAGGGAATCCTGGGACTCCTATCAAGTTTCACGAGGAGTCAGGCATCGTCTCCTTTGGAGTCACTGATCTCCGCGTACCTCTGGAGTTTTCAAAGGATGTGAGGCCTCTGGTCGCGATGAGGTGGGGAACTAGGTCTTTCTCTGTGGTCTCCACAGGGGATTCAGACATCCTTTCGTCTTGGGAGATGCAAGACGAGCCTGCATTCCAGTCACTGCAGGGATATCTGGCCTTATTTCGAGTCAGGGCATCGCGGTGTCCATTCCATGTGAGGCCGCAAACTCAGGGTCCCTCTAACATACCAAGAGCTGAGAGAAGCCTCCTCTTGAGGTGCTTGTTGTAAGGTGGTATTCCTCTGGATTCGAAGCCAGGGACTAACCTCTCATCTCGAGTTGATTTTTCGTCCACGGAGCTCTTTCGTGTTGCTACATTGACCTCAGGATCCCTCTTGCCTTGAAACAGTGTTCTTGGAGTTTCTCTGGAGTGCCATCAAGGAAATCAAGGCTCCTTTCATGTGTGATGTGCAACACGGCATTGCTCTGCACGCAGTGCAGGGGAATCGGGCCTGATCTCGCGGCGAGGGGGAAGTGTCATGGTTTTTCTCGAGTTGCGGCATGAACCTGGGGTATATTCTCGAGTTACCACGGGGATGGACCTTACAAAAAAGTTTTGTAAAGTGACGTCAGGACTCCTGCCTAGTGGCAAGGGACAACTCGGGATTCTCCTCGAGGCTTGGCAGGGCAATTGGGACGCCTCTCCAGCTGAGGCCGGAGACCAAGGGTCCCTTTCCACCTGCCACAGGAATCCTGGGACTCCTATCAAGTTTCACGAGGTGTCAGGCATCGTCTCCTTTGGGGGCACTGATCTCCGCGTCCCTCTGGAGTTTTCAAAGGAGGTGAGGCCTCCGGTCGCGATGAGGTGGGGAACTAGGTCTTTCTTTGTGGTCTCCACAAGGGATTCAGACATCCTTTCGTCTTGGGAGATGCAAGACGAGCCTGCATTCAAGTCACTGCAGGGATATCCGGCCTTATTTCAAGTCAGGGCATCCCCGTGTCCATTCCACTTGAGGCCGCAAACTCAGGGTCCCTCTCACATACCTAGAGCTAAGAAAAGCCTCCTCTTGAGGTGCTTGTGGTAAGGTGGTATTCCTGTGGAGTCGAAGCCAGGGACAAACCTCTCATCTCGGGTTGATTTTTGGTCCACGGAGCTTTTTCTTGTTGCTACAGTGACCTCAGGATCCCTCTAGCCTTGAAACAGTGTTCTTGGGGTTTCTCTGGAGTGCCATCAAGGAAATCAAACTCCTTTCATGTGTGATGTGCAACACGGCATTGCTCTGCACGCAGTGCAGGGGAATCGGGCCTCATCTCGCGGCGAGGGGGAAGTCTCATGGTTTTTCTCGAGTTGCGGCGGGAACCTGGGGTATATTCTCGAGTTACGACGGGGATGGCCCTTCCATACACGAGTTTGTTCAGCGACGTCAGGACTCCTGCCTAGTTGCGAGGGACAACTCGGGATTCTCCTCGAGGCTTGGCAGGGCAATTGGGACGCCTCTCCAGCTGAGGCGGGAGACCAAGTGTCCCTTTGCACGTGCCACAGGAATCCTCGGACTCCTATCAAGTTTCACGAGGAGTCAGGCATCGTCTCCTTTGGAGGCACTGATCTCCGCGTCCCTCTGGAGTTTTCAAAGGATGTGAGGCCTCCGGTCGCCATGAGGTGGGGAACTAGGTCGTTCTCTGTGGTCTCCAGAGGAGATTCAGACATCCTTTCGTCTTGGGACATTCAAGACGAGCCTGCATTCAAGTCACTGCAGGGATATCCGGCCTTATTTCGAGTCAGGGCATCGCGGTGTCCATTCCACTTGAGGCTGCATACTCAGGGTCCCTCTCACATAGCTAGAGCTGAGAGAAGCCTCCTCTTGAGGTGCTTGTGGTAAGGTGGTATTCCTCTGGAGTCGAAGCCAGGGACTAACCACTCATCTCCAGTTGTTTCTTGGTCCACGGAGCTCTTTCGTGTTGCTACAGTGACCTCAGGATCCCTCTAGCCTTGAAACAGTGTTCTTGGGGTTTCTCTGGAGTGCCATCAAGGAAATCAAGGCTCCTTTCATGTGTGATGTGCAACACGGCATTGCTCTGCACGCAGTGCAGGGGAATCGGGCCTCATCTCGCGGCGAGAGGGAAGTCTCATGGTTTTTCTCGAGTTGCGGCGGGAACCTGGGGTATATTCTCGAGTTACGACGGGGATGGCCCTTCCATACACGTGTTTGTTCAGCGACGTCAGGATTCCTGCCTAGCTGCGAGGGACAACTCGGGATTCTCCTCGAGGCTTGGCAGGGCAATTGGGACCCCTCTCCAGCTGAGGCGGGAGACCAAGGGTCCCTTTCCACGTGCCACAGGAATCCTGGGACTCCTATCAAGTTTCACGAGGAGTCAGGCATCGTCTCCTTTGGAGGCACTGATCTCCGCGTACCTCTGGAGTTTTCAAAGGATGTGAGGCCTCCGGTCGCGATGAGGTGCGGAACTAGTTCTTTCTCTGTGGTCTCCACAGGGGATTCAGAAATTCTTTCGTCTTGGGAGATGCAAGACGAGCCTGCTTTCAAGTCACTTCAGGGATATCCGGCCTTATTTCGAGTCAGGGCATCCCCGTGTCCATTCCACTTCAGACCGCACACTCAGGGTCCCTCACACATACCTAGATCTGAGAGAAGCCTCCTCTTGAGGTGCTTGTGGTAAGGTGGTATTCCTCTGGAGTCGAAGCCAGGGACTAACCTCTCATCTCGAGATGTTTCTTGGTCCACGGAGCTCTTTCGTGTTGCTACAGTGACCTCAGGATCCCTCTATCCTTGAAACAGTGTTCTTGGGGTTTCTCTGGAGTGCCATCAAGGAAATAAAGGCTCCTTTCATGTGTGATGTGCAACACGGAATTGCTCTGCACGCAGTGCAGGGGAATCGGGCCTCATCTGGCGGCGAAGGGGAAGCCTCATGGTTTTTTTCGAGTTGCGGCTGGCCCTGGGGTATATTCTCGAGTTACGACGGGGATGGCTCTTCCACACACGTGTTTGTTCAGCGACGTCAGGACTCCTGCCTAGTTGCAAGGGACAACTCGGGATTTACCTCGAGGTTTGACAGGGCAATTGGGACGCCTCTCCAGCTGAGGCGGGAGACCAAGTGTCCCTTTCCACGTGCCACAGGAATCCTGGGACTCCTATCAAGTTTCACGAGGAGTCAGGCATCGTCTCCTTTGGAGGCACTGATCTCCGCGTCCCTCTGGAGTTTTCAAAGGATGTGAGGCCTCCGGTCGCGATGAGGTGGGGAACTAGGTCTTTCTCTGTGGTCTCCACAGGGGATTCAGACATCCTATCGTCTTGGGAGATGCAGGACGAGCCTGCATTCAAGTCAATGCAGGGATATCCGGCCTTATTTCGAGTCAGGGCATCGAGGTGTCCATTCCACTTGAGGCTGTAAACTCAGGGTCCCTCTCACATACCTAGAGATGACAGACCCTCCTCTTGAGGTGCTTGTGGTAAGGTGGTATTCCTCTGGAGTCGAAGCCAGGGACTAACCTCTCATCTCGAGGTGATTTGTCATCCACGGAGCTCTTTCGTGTTGCTACAGTGACCTCAGTATCCCTCTAGCCTTGAAACAGTGTTCTTGGGGTTTCTCTGGAGTGCCATCAAGGAAATCAAGGCTCCTTTCCTGTGTGATGTGCAACACGGCATTGCTCTGCACGCAGTGCAGGGGAATCGGGCCTCATCTGGCGGCGAGGGGGAAGTCTCATGGTTATTCTCGAGTTGCGGCGGGAACCTGGGGTATATTCTCGAGTTACGACGGGGATGGCCCTTCCACACACGTGTTTGTTCAGCGACGTGAGGACTCCTGCCTAGTTGCGAGGGACAACTCGGGATTCTCCTCGAGGTTTGGAGGGCAATTGGGACCCCTCTCGAGCTGAGGCGGGAGACCAAAGTCCCTTTCCACGTGCCACAGGAATCCTGGGACTCCTATCAAGTTTCACGAGGAGTCAGGCATCGTCTCCTTTGGAGGCACTGATCTCCGCGTCCCTCTGGAGTTTTCAAAGGATGTGAGGCCTCCGGTCGCCATGAGGTGGGGAACTAGGTCTTTCTCTGTGGTCTCCACAGGGGAGTCAGACATCCTTTCGTCTTGGGAGATGCAAGACGAGCCTGCATTCAATTCACTGAAGGGATATCTGGCCTTATTTCGAGTCAGGGCATCGCGGTGTCCATTCCACTTGAGGCCGCAAACTCAGAGTCCCTTTCACATACCTATAGCTGAGAGAAGCCTCCTCTTGAGGTGCTTGTGGTAAGGTCGTATTCCTCTGGAGTCGAAGCCAGGGACTAACCTCTCATCTCGAGTTGATTTTTGGTCCACGGAGCTCTTTCTTATTGCTACAGTGACCTCAGGATCCCTCTAGCCTTGAAACAGTGTTCTTGGGGATTCTCTGGAGTGCAACCAAGGAAATCAAGGCCCCTTTCATGTGTGATGTGCAACACTGAATTGCTCTGCACGCAGTGCAGGGGAATCGGGCCTCATCTGGCGGCGAAGGGGAAGCCTCATGGTTTTTTTCGAGTTGCGGCGGGAACCTGGGATATATTCTCGAGTTACGACGGGGATGGCCCTTCCACACACGTGTTTGTTCAGCGACGTCAGGACTCCTGCCTAGTTGCAAGGGACAACTCGGGATTTAACTCGAGGCTTGACAGGGCAATTGGGATGCCTCTCCAGCTGAGGCGGTAGACCAAGTGTCCCTTTCCACGTGCCACAGGAATCCTGGGACGCCTATCAAGTTTCACGAGGAGTCAGGCATTGTCTCCTTTGGAGGCAGTGATCTTCGCGTCCCTCTGGAGTTTTCAAAGGATGTGAGGCCTCCGGTCGCGATGAGGTGGGGAACTAGGTCTTTCTCTGTGGTCTCCACAGGGGATTCAGACATCCTATCGTCTTGGGAGATGCAGGACGAGCCTGCATTCAAGTCAATGCAGGGATATCCGGCCTTATTTCGAGTCAGGGCATCGAGGTGTCCATTCCACTTGAGGCTGTAAACTCAGGGTCCCTCTCACATACCTAGAGATGACAGACCCTCCTCTTGAGGTGCTTGTGGTAAGGTGGTATTCCTCTGGAGTCGAAGCCAGGGACTAACCTCTCATCTCGAGGTGATTTGTCATCCACGGAGCTCTTTCGTGTTGCTACAGTGACCTCAGTATCCCTCTAGCCTTGAAACAGTGTTCTTGGGGTTTCTCTGGAGTGCCATCAAGGAAATCAAGGCTCCTTTCCTGTGTGATGTGCAACACGGCATTGTTCTGCACGAAGTGCAGGGGAATCGGGCCTCATCTGGCGGCGAGGGGGAAGTCTCATGGTTATTCTCGAGTTGCGGCGGGAACCTGGGGTATATTCTCGAGTTACGACGGGGATGGCCCTTCCACACACGTGTTTGTTCAGCGACGTGAGGACTCCTGCCTAGTTGCGAGGGACAACTCGGGATTCTCCTCGAGGTTTGGAGGGCAATTGGGACCCCTCTCGAGCTGAGGCGGGAGACCAAAGTCCCTTTCCACGTGCCACAGGAATCCTGGGACTCCTATCAAGTTTCACGAGGAGTCAGGCATCGTCTCCTTTGGAGGCACTGATCTCCGCGTCCCTCTGGAGTTTTCAAAGGATGTGAGGCCTCCGGTCGCCATGAGGTGGGGAACTAGGTCTTTCTCTGTGGTCTCCACAGGGGAGTCAGACATCCTTTCGTCTTGGGAGATGCAAGACGAGCCTGCATTCAAGTCACTGAAGGGATATCTGGCCTTATTTCGAGTCAGGGCATCACGGTGTCCATTCCACTTGAGGCCGCAAACTCAGAGTCCCTTTCACATACCTATAGCTGAGAGAAGCCTCCTCTTGAGGTGCTTGTGGTAAGGTCGTATGCCTCTGGAGTCGAAGCCAGGGACTAACCTCTCATCTCGAGTTGATTTTTGGTCCACGGAGCTCTTTCTTATTGCTACAGTGACCTCAGGATCCCTCTAGCCTTGAAACAGTGTTCTTGGGGATTCTCTGGAGTGCAACCAAGGAAATCAAGGCCCCTTTCATGTGTGATGTGCAACACTGAATTGCTCTGCACGCAGTGCAGGGGAATCGGGCCTCATCTGGCGGCGAAGGGGAAGCCTCATGGTTTTTTTCGAGTTGCGGCGGGAACCTGGGATATATTCTCGAGTTACGACGGGGATGGCCCTTCCACACACGTGTTTGTTCAGCGACGTCAGGACTCCTGCCTAGTTGCAAGGGACAACTCGGGATTTAACTCGAGGCTTGACAGGGCAATTGGGATGCCTCTCCAGCTGAGGCGGGAGACCAAGTGTCCCTTTCCACGTGCCACAGGAATCCTGGGACGCCTATCAAGTTTCACGAGGAGTCAGGCATTGTCTCCTTTGGAGGCAGTGATCTCCGCGTACCTCTGAAGTTTTCAAAGGATGTGGGACCTCCGGTCGCGATGAGGTCGGAAACTAGGTCTTTCTCTCTTGTCTCCACAGGGGATTCAGACATCCTTTCGTCTTGGGAGATGCAAGAGGAGCCTGCATTCAAGTCACTGCAGGGATATCCGGCATTATTTCGAGTCAGGGCATCGCGGTGTCCATTCCACTTGAGGCCGCAAACTCAGGGTCCCTCTCACATACCTAGAGCTGAGAGAAGCCTCCTCTTGAGGTGCTTGTGGTAAGGTGGTATTCCTCCGGAGTCGAAGCCAGGGACTAACCTCTCATCTCGAGGTGATTTTTGGTCCATGGAGCTCTTTCGTGTAGCTCCAGTGACCTCAGGGTCCCTCTAGCCTTGAAACAGTTTTCTTGGGGTTTCTCTGGAGTGCAATCAAGGAAATCAAGACTCCTTTCATGTGTGATATGCAACACGGAATTGCTCTGCACGCAGTGCAGGGGAATCGGGCCTCATCTGGCGGCGAAGGGGAAGCCTCATGGTTTTTTTCGAGTTGCGGCGGGAACCTGGGGTATATTCTCGAGTTACGACGGGGATGGCCCTTCCACACACGTGTTTGTTCAGCGACGTCAGGACTCCTGCCTAGTTGCAAGGGACAACTCGCGATTCTCCTTGAGGCTTGGCAGGGCAATTGGGACGCATCTCCAGCTGAGGCGGGAGACCAAGGGTCCCTTTCCAGGTGCCACAGGAATCCTGGGACTCCTATCAAGTTTCACGAGGAGTCAGGCATAGTCTCCTTTGGAGGCACTGATCTCCGCGTACCTCTGGAGTTTTCAAAGGAGGTGAGGCCTCCGGTCGCCATGAGGTGGGGAACTAGGTCGTTCTCTGTGGTCTCCAGAGGAGATTCAGACATCCTTTCGTCTTGGGAGATGCAAGACGAGCCTGCATTCAAGTCACTGCAGGGATATCCGGCCTTATTTCGAGTCAGGGCATCGCGGTGTCCATTCCACTTGAGGCTGCAAACTCAGGGTCCCTCTCACATAGCTAGAGCTGAGAGAAGCCTCCTCTTGAGGTGCTTGTGGTAAGGTGGTATTCCTCTGGAGTCGAAGCCAGGGACTAACCACTCATCTCCAGTTGTTTCTTGGTCCACGGAGCTCTTTCGTGTTGCTACAGTGACCTCAGGATCCCTCTAGCCTTGAAACAGTGTTCTTGGGGTTTCTCTGGAGTGCCATCAAGGAAATCAAGGCTCCTTTCATGTGTGATGTGCAACACGGCATTGCTCTGCACGCAGTGCAGGGGAATTGGGCCTCATCTCGCGGCGAGAGGGAAGTCTGATGGTTTTTCTCGAGTTGCGGCGGGAACCTGGGGTATATTCTCGAGTTACGACGGGGATGGCCCTTCCATACACGTGTTTGTTCAGCGACGTCAGGATTCCTGCCTAGCTGCGAGGGACAACTCGGGATTCTCCTCGAGGCTTGGCAGGGCAATTGGGACCCCTCTCCAGCTGAGGCGGGAGACCAAGGGTCCCTTTCCACGTGCCACAGGAATCCTGGGACTCCTATCAAGTTTCACGAGGAGTCAGGCATCGTCTCCTTTGGAGGCACTGATCTCCGCGTACCTCTGGAGTTTTCAAAGGATGTGAGGCCTCCGGTCGCGATGAGGTGGGGAACTAGGTCTTTCTCTGTGGTCTCCACAGGGGATTCAGAAATTCTTTCGTCTTGGGAGATGCAAGACGAGCCTGCATTCAAGTCACTTCAGGGATATCCGGCCTTATTTCGAGTCAGGGCATCCCCGTGTCCATTCCACTTCAGACCGCACACTCAGGGTCCCTCACACATACCTAGATCTGAGAGAAGCCTCCTCTTGAGGTGCTTGTGGTAAGGTGGTATTCCTATGGAGTCGAAGCCAGGGACTAACCTCTCATCTCGAGATGTTTCTTGGTCCACGGAGCTCTTTCGTGTTGCTACAGTGACCTCAGGATCCCTCTATCCTTGAAACAGTGTTCTTGGGGTTTCTCTGGAGTGCCATCAAGGAAATAAAGGCTCCTTTCATGTGTGATGTGCAACACGGAATTGCTCTGCACGCAGTGCAGGGGAATCGGGCCTCATCTGGCGGCGAAGGGGAAGCCTCATGGTTTTTTTCGAGTTGCGGCTGGCCCTGGGGTATATTCTCGAGTTACGACGGGGATGGCTCTTCCACACACGTGTTTGTTCAGCGACGTCAGGACTCCTGCCTAGTTGCAAGGGACAACTCGGGATTTACCTCGAGGTTTGACAGGGCAATTGGGACGCCTCTCCAGCTGAGGCGGGAGACCAAGTGTCCCTTTCCACGTGCCACAGGAATCCTCGGACTCCTATCAAGTTTCACGAGGAGTCAGGCATCGTCTCCTTTGGAGGCACTGATCTTCGCGTCCCTCTGGAGTTTTCAAAGGATGTGAGGCCTCCGGTCGCGATGAGGTGGGGAACTAGGTCTTTCTCTGTGGTCTCCACAGGGGATTCAGACATCCTATCGTCTTGGGAGATGCAGGACGAGCCTGCATTCAAGTCAATGCAGGGATATCCGGCCTTATTTCGAGTCAGGGCATCGAGGTGTCCATTCCACTTGAGGCTGTAAACTCAGGGTCCCTCTCACATACCTAGAGATGACAGACCCTCCTCTTGAGGTGCTTGTGGTAAGGTGGTATTCCTCTGGAGTCGAAGCCAGGGACTAACCTCTCATCTCGAGGTGATTTGTCATCCACGGAGCTCTTTCGTGTTGCTACAGTGACCTCAGTATCCCTCTAGCCTTGAAACAGTGTTCTTGGGGTTTCTCTGGAGTGCCATCAAGGAAATCAAGGCTCCTTTCCTGTGTGATGTGCAACACGGAATTGCTCTGCACGCAGTGCAGGGGAATCGGGCCTCATTTTGCGGCGAGAGGGAAGTCTCATGGTTTTTCTCGCCTTGCGGCGGGAACCTGGGGTATATTCTCGAGTTACGACGGGGATGGCACTTCCACACACGTGTTTGTTCAGCGACGTCAGGACTCCTGCCTAGTTGTGAGGGACAACTCGGGATTCTCCTCGACGCTTGGCAGGGCAATGGGGACGCCTCTCCAGCTGAGGCCGGAGACCAAGGGTCCCTTTCCACGTGCCACAGGAATCCTGGGACTCCTATCAAGTTTCACGAGGAGTCAGGCATCGTCTCCTTTGGAGGCACTGATCTCCGCGTACCTCTGGAGTTTTCAAAGGATGTGAGGCCTCCGGTCGCCATGAGGTGGGGAACTAGGTCGTTCTCTGTGGTCTCCACAGGAGATTCAGACATCTTTTCGTCTTGGGAGATGCAAGACGAGCCTGCATTCAAGTCACTGCAGGCATATCCGGCCTTATTTCGAGTCAGGGCATCGCGGTGTCCATTCCACTTGAGGCTGCAAACTCAGGGTCCCTCTCACATACCTAGAGATGAGAGACCCTCCTCTTGAGGTGCTTGTGGTAAGGTGGTATTCCTCTGGAGTCGAAGCCAGGGACTAACCTCTCATCTTGAGTTGATTCTTGGTGCACGGAGCTCTTTCGTGTTGCTCCAGTGACTTCAGGATCCCTCTAGCCTTGAAACAGTGTTCTTGGGGTTTCTCTGGAGTGCCATCAAGGAAATCAAGGCTCCTTTCATGTGTCATGTGCAACACGGAATTGCTCTGCACACAGTCAACGGAATCGGACCTCATTTCGCGGCGAGGGGGAAGTATCATGGTTTTTCTCGAGTTGCGGCGGGAACCTGGGGTATATTCTCGAGTTACGATGGAGATTGCGCTTCCACTCACGTATTTAAACAGCAACGATAGGACTCCTGCCTAGTGGCGAGGGAAAACTCGGGATTCTCCTCGAGGCTTGGCAGGGCAATTGGGACGCCTCTCCAGCTGAGGTGGGAGACCAAGGGTCCCTTTCCACGTGCCACAGGAATCCTGGAACTCCTATCAAGTTTCACGAGGAGTCAGGCATCGTCTCCTTTGGAGGCACTGATCTCCGCGTACCTCTGGAGTTTTCAAAGGATGTGAGGCCTCCGGTCGCGATGAGGTGGGGAACTAGGTCTTTCTCTGTGGTCTCCACAGGGGATTCAGACAACCTTTCGTCTTGGGAGATGCAAGACGAGCCTGCATTCAAGTCACTGTAGAGATATCCGGCCTTATTTCGAGTCAGGGCATCCCCGTGTCCATTCCACTTCAGACCGCACACTCAGGGTCCCTCTCACATACCTAGAGCTGAGAGAAGCCTCCTCTTGAGGTGCTTGTGGTAAGGTGGTGTTCCTCTGGAGTCCAAGCCAGGGACTAACCTCTCATCTCGAGTTGTTTCTTGGTCCACGGAGCTCTTTCGTGTTGCTCCAGTGACCTCAGGATCCCTCTAGCCTTGAAACAGTGTTCTTGGGGTTTCCCTGGAGTGCCATCAAGGAAATCAAGGCTCCTTTCATGTGTGATGTGCAACACGGAATTGCTCTGCACGCAGTGCAGGGGAATCGGGCCTCATTTTGCGGCGAGGGGGAAGTCTCATGGTTTTTCTCGCCTTGCGGCGGGAACCAGGGGTATATTCTCGAGTTACGACGGGGATGGCCCTTCCACACACGTGTTTGTTCAGCGACGTCAGGACTCCAGCCTAGTTGCGAGGGACAACTCGGGATTCTCCTCGACGCTTGGAAGGGCATTTGGGACGCCTCTCCAGCTGAGGCCGGAGACCAAGGGTCCCTATCCACGTGCCACAGGAATCCTGGGACTCCTATCAAGTTTCACGAGGAGTCAGGCATCGTCTCCTTTGGAGGCACTGATCTCCGCGTACCTCTGGAGTTTTCAAAGGATGTGAGGCCTCCGGTCGCGATGAGGTGGGGAACTAGGTCTTTCTCTGTGGTCTCCACAGGAGATTCAGACATCCTTTCGTCTTGGGAGATGCAAGACGAGCCTGCATTCAAGTCACTGTAGGAATATCTGGCCTTATTTCGAGTCAGGGCATCGCGGTGTCCATTCCACTTGAGGCCGCAAACTCAGGGTCCCTCTCACATAGCTAGAGCTGAAAGAAGCCTCCTCTTTAGGTGCTTGTGGTAAGGTGGTATTCCTCTGGAAACGAAGCCAGGGACTATCCTCTCATCTCGAGTTGTTTCTTGGTCCACGGAGCTCTTTCGTGTTGCTCCAGTGACCTCAGGATCCCTCTAGCCTTGAAACAGTGTTCTTGGAGTTTCTCTGCAGTGCCATCAAGGAAATCAAGGCTCCTTTCACGTGTGATGTGCAACACGGAATTGCTCTGCACGCAGTGCAGGGGAATCGGGCCTCATCTCGCGGCGAGGGGGAAGTCTCATGGTTTTTCTCGAGTTGCAGCGGGAACCTGGGGTATATTCTCGAGTTACGACGGGGATGGCCCTTCCACACACGTGTTTGTTCAGCGACGTCAGGACTCCTGCCTAGTTGCGAGGGACAACTCGGGATTCTCCTCGAGGCTTGGCAGGGCAATTGGGACGGCTCTCCAGCTGAGGCCGGAGACCAAGGGTCCCTTTCCACCTGCCAAAGGAATCCTGGGACTCTTATCAAGTTTCCGAGGAGTCAGGCATCGTCTCCTTTGGAGGCACTGATCTCCGCGTCCCTCTGGAGTTTTCAAAGGATGTGAGGCCTCCGGTCGCGATGAGGTGGGGAACTAGGTCTTTCTCTGTGGTCTCCACTGGGGATTCAGACATCCTTTCGTCTTGGGAGATGCAAGACGAGCCTGCATTCAAGTCACTGCAGGGATATCTGGACTTATTTCGAGTCAGGGCATCGAGGTGTCCATTCCACTTGAGGCTGCAAACTCAGGGTCCCTCTCACATACCTAGAGATGAGTGACCCTCCTCTTGAGGTGCTTGTGGTAAGGTGGTATTCCTCTGGAGTCGAAGCCAGGGACTAACCTCTCATCTTGAGTTGATTTTGGTCCACGGAGCTCTGTCGTGTTGCTCCAGTGACTTCAGGATCCCTCTAGCCTTGAAACAGTGTTCTTGGGGTTTCTCTGGAGTGCCATCAAGGAAATAAAGGCTCCTTTCATGTGTGATGTGCAACACGGAATTGCTCTGCACGCAGTCAACGGAATCGGACCTCATTTCCCGGCGAGGGGGAAGTATCATGGTTTTTCTCGAGTTGCGGCGGGAACCTGGCGTATATTCTCGAGTTACGATGGAGATTGCGCTTCCACTCACGTGTTTGAACAGCAACGATAGGACTCCTGCCTAGTGGCGAGGGAAAACTCGGGATTCTCCTCGAGGCTTGGCAGGGCAATTGGGACGCCTCTCCTGCTGAGGCGGGAGACCAAGGGTCCCTTTCCACGTGCCACAGGAATCCTGGGACTCCTATCAAGTTTCACGAGGAGTCAGGCATCGTCTCCTTTGGAGGCACTGATCTTCGCGTCCCTCTGGAGTTTTCAAAGGATGTGAGGCCTCCGGTCGCCATGAGGTGGGGAACTAGGTCTTTCTCTGTGGTCTCCACAGGGGATTCAGACATCCTTTCATCTTGGGAGATGCAAGAAGAACCTGCATTCAAGTCACTGCAAGGATATCCGGCCTTATTTCGAGTCAGGGCATCGCGGTGTCCATTCCACTTGAGGCCGCAAACTCAGGGTCCCTCTCACATACCTAGAGCTGAGAGAAGCCTCCTCTTGTGGTGCTTGTGGTAAGGTGGTATTCCTCTGGAGTCGAAGCCAGGGACTAACCTCTCATCTCGTGTTGATTTTTGGTCCACGGAGCTCTTTACTGTTGGTACAGTGACCTCAGGATCCCTCTACCCTTGAAACAGTGTTCCTTGGGTTTCTCTGGCGTGCCATCAAGGAAATCAAGGCTCCTTTCCTGTGTGATGTGCAACACGGCATTGCTCTGCACGCAGTGCAGGGGAATCGGGCCTCAACTCGCGCCGTGGGGGAAGTCTCATGGTTTTTCTCGAGTTGCGGAGGGAACCTGGGGTATATTCTCGAGTTACGACAGGGATGGCCCTTCCACACACGTGTTTGTTCAGCGACGTCAGGACTCCTGCCTAGTTGCGAGGGACAACTCGGGATTCTCCTCGAGGCTTGGCAGGGCAATTGGGACGCCTCTCCAGCTGAGGCGGGAGACCAAGGCTCCCTTTCCACGTGCCACAGGAATCCTGGGACTCCTATCAAGTTTCACGAGGAGTCAGGCATCTTCTCCTTTGGAGGCACTGATCTCCGCGTCCCTCTGGAGTTTTCAAAGGATGTGAGGCCTCCGGTCGCGATGAGCTGGGGAACTAGGTCTTTCTCTGTGGTCTCCACAGGGGATTCAGACATCCTTTCGTCTTGGGAGATGCAAGAGGAGCCTGCATTCAAGACACTGCAGGGATATACGGCCTTATTTCGAGTCAGGGCATCGCGGTGTCCATTCCATTTTAGGCCGCAAACTCAGGGTCCCTCTCACATACCTAGAGCTGAGAGAAGCCTCCTCTTGAGGTGCTTGTGGTAAGGTGGTATTCCTCTGGAGTCGAAGCCAGGGACTAACCTCTCATCTCGAGGTGATTTGTCGTCCACGGAGCTCTTTCCTGTTGCTACAGTGACCTCAGTATCCCTCTAGCCTTGAAACAGTGTTCTTGGGGATTCTCTGGAGTGCCATCAAGGAAATCAAGGCTCCTTTCATGTGTGATGTGGAACACGGCATTGCTCTGCACGCAGTGCAGGTGAATCGGGCCTCATCTCGCGGCGAGGGGGAAGTCTCATGGTTGTTCTCGAGTTGCGGCGGGAACCTGGGGTATATTCTCGAGTTACGTCGGGGATGGCCCTTCCACACACGTGTTTGTTCTGCGACGTGAGGACTCCTGCCTAGTTGCGAGGGACAACTCGGGATTCTCCTCGATGTTTGGCAGGGCAATTGGGACCCCTCTCCAGCTGAGGCGGGAGACCAAAGTCCCTTTTCACGTGCCACAGGAATCCTGGGACTCCTCTCAAGTTTCACGAGGAGTCAGGCATCGTCTCCTTTGGAGGCACTGATCTCCGCGTCCCTCTGGAGTTTTCAAAGGATGTGAAGCCTCCGGTCGCCATGAGGTGGGGAACTAGGTCTTTCTCTGTGGTCTCCACAGGGGAGTCAGACATCCTTTCGTCTTGGGAGATGCAAGACGAGCCTGCATTCAAGTCACTGAAGGGATATCTGGCCTTATTTCGAGTCAGGGCATCGCGGTGTCCATTCCACTTGTGGCCGCAAACTCAGAGTCCCTTTCACATACCTAGAGCTGAGAGAAGCCTCCTCTTGAGGTGCTTGTGGTAAGGTGGTATTCCTCTGGGGTCGAAGCCAGGAACTAACCTCTCATCTCGAGTTGATTTTTGGTCCACGGAGCTCTTTCTTATTGCTACAGTGACCTCAGGATCCCTCTAGCCTTGAAACAGTGTTCTTGGGGATTCTCTGGAGTGCAATCAAGAAATCAAGGCCCCTTTCATGTGTGATGTGCAACACTGAATTGCTCTGCACGCAGTGCAGGGGAATCGGGCCTCATCTGGCGGCGAAGGGGAAGCCTCATGGTTTTTTTCGAGTTGCGGCGGGAACCTGGGGTATATTCTCGAGTTACGACGGGGATGGCCCTTCCACACACGTGTTTGTTCAGCGACGTCAGGACTCCTGCCTAGTTGCAAGGGACAACTCGGGATTTAACTCGAGGCTTGACAGGGCAATTGGGACGCCTCTCCAGCTGAGGCGGGAGACCAAGGGTCCCTTTCCACGTGCCACAGGAATCCTGGGACGCCTATCAAGTTTCACGAGGAGTCAGGCATTGTCTCCTTTGGAGGCAGTGATCTCCGCGTACCTCTGAAGTTTTCAAAGGATGTGAGACCTCCGGTCGCGATGAGGTCGGGAACTAGGTATTTCTCTCTTGTCTCCACAGGGGATTCAGACATCCTTTCGTCTTGGGAGATGCAAGAGGAGCCTGCATTCAAGTCACTGCAGGGATATCCGGCCTTATTTCGAGTCAGGGCATCGCGGTGTCCATTCCACTTGAGGCCGCAAACTCAGGGTCCCTCTCACATACCTAGAGCTGAGAGAAGCCTCCTCTTGAGGTGCTTGTGGTAAGGTGATATTCCTCTGGAGTCGAAGCCAGGGACTAACCTCTCATCTCGAGTTGATTTTTGGTCCATGGAGCTCTTTCGTGTTGCTCCAGTGACCTCAGGGTCCCTCTAGCCTTGGAACAGTTTTCTTGGGGATTCTATGGAGTGCAATCAAGGAAATCAAGGCTCCTTTCATGTGTGATGTGCAACACGGAATTGCTCTGCACGCAGTGCAGGGGAATCGGGCCTCATCTGGTGGCGAAGGGGAAGCCTCATGGTTTTTTTCGAGTTGCGGCGGGAACCTGGGGTATATTCTCGAGTTACGACGGGGATGGCCCTTCCACACACGTGTTTGTTCAGCGACGTCAGGACTCCTGCCTAGTTGCAAGGGACAACTCGGGATTTAACTCGAGGCTTGGCAGGGCAATTGGGACGCCTCTCCAGCTGAGGCAGGAGACCAAGGGTCCCTTTCCACGTGCCACAGGAATCCTGGGACTCCTATCAAGTTTCACGAGGAGTCAGGCATTGTCTCCTTTGGAGGCACTGATCTCCGCGTACCTCTGGAATTTTCAAAGGATGTGAGGCCTCCGGTCGCGATGAGGTGGGGAACTAGGTCTTTCTCTGTGGTCTCCACAGGGGATTCAGACATCCTTTCGTCTTGGGAGATGCAAGACGAGCCTGCATTCAAGTCACTGCAGGGATATCTGGACTTATTTCGAGTCAGGGCATCGAGGTGTCCATTCCACTTGAGGCTGCAAACTCAGGGTCCCTCTCACATACCTAAAGATGAGAGACCCTCCTCTTGAGGTGCTTTTGGTAAGGTGGTATTCCTCTGGAGTCGAAGCCAGGGACTAACCTCTCATCTTGAGTTGATTTTGGTCCACGGAGCTCTGTCGTGTTGCTCCAGTGACTTCAGGATCCCTCTAGCCTTGAAACAGTGTTCTTGGGGTTTCTCTGGAGTGCCATCAAGGAAATAAAGGCTCCTTTCATGTGTGATGTGCAACACGGAATTGCTCTGCACGCAGTCAACGGAATCGGACCTCATTTCGCGGCGAGGGGGAAGTCTCATGGTTGTTCTCGACTTGCGGCGGGAACCTGGCGTATATTCTCGAGTTACGATGGAGATTGCGCTTCCACTCACGTGTTTGAACAGCAACGATAGGACTCCTGCCTAGTGGCGAGGGAAAACTCGGGATTCTCCTCGAGGCTTGGCAGGGCAATTGGGACGCCTCTCCTGCTGAGGCGGGAGACCAAGGGTCCCTTTCCACGTGCCACAGGAATCCTGGGACTCCTATCAAGTTTCACGAGGAGTCAGGCATCGTCTCCTTTGGAGGCACTGATCTTCGCGTCCCTCTGGAGTTTTCAAAGGATGTGAGGCCTCCGGTCGCGATGAGGTGGGGAACTAGGTCTTTCTCTGTGGTCTCCACAGGGGATTCAGACATCCTTTCATCTTGGGAGATGCAAGAAGAACCTGCATTCAAGTCACTGCAAGGATATCCGGCCTTATTTCGAGTCAGGGCATCGCGGTGTCCATTCCACTTGAGGCCGCAAACTCAGGGTCCCTCTCACATACCTAGAGCTGAGAGAAGCCTCCTCTTGTGGTGCTTGTGGTAAGGTGGTATTCCTCTGGAGTCGAAGCCAGGGACTAACCTCTCATCTCGTGTTGATTTTTGGTCCACGGAGCTCTTTACTGTTGGTACAGTGACCTCAGGATCCCTCTACCCTTGAAACAGTGTTCCTTGGGTTTCTCTGGCGTGCCATCAAGGAAATCAAGGCTCCTTTCCTGTGTGATGTGCAACACGGCATTGCTCTGCACGCAGTGCAGGGGAATCGGGCCTCAACTCGCGCCGAGGGGAAAGTCTCATGGTTTTTCTCGAGTTGCGGCGGGAACCTGGGGTATATTCTCGAGTTACGACAGGGATGGCCCTTCCACACACGTGTTTGTTCAGCGACGTCAGGACTCCTGCCTAGTTGCGAGGGACAACTCGGGATTCCCCTCGAGGCTTGGCAGGGCAATTGGGACGCCTGTCCAGCTGAGGCGGGAGACCAAGGCTCCCTTTCCACGTGCCACAGGAATCCTGGGACTCCTATCAAGTTTCACGAGGAGTCAGGCATCTTCTCCTTTGGAGGCACTGATCTCCGCGTCCCTCTGGAGTTTTCAAAGGATGTGAGGCCTCCGGTCGCGATGAGGTGGGGAACTAGGTCTTTCTCTGTGGTCTCCACAGGGGATTCAGACATCCTTTCGTCTTGGGAGATGCAAGAGGAGCCTGCATTCAAGACACTGCAGGGATATACGGCCTTATTTCGAGTCAGGGCATCGCGGTGTCCATTCCATTTTAGGCCGCAAACTCAGGGTCCCTCTCACATACCTAGAGCTGAGAGAAGCCTCCTCTTGAGGTGCTTGTGGTAAGGTGGTATTCCTCTGGAGTCGAAGCCAGGGACTAACCTCTCATCTCGAGGTGATTTGTCGTCCACGGAGCTCTTTCCTGTTGCTACAGTGACCTCAGTATCCCTCTAGCCTTGAAACAGTGTTCTTGGGGATTCTCTGGAGTGCCATCAAGGAAATCCAGGCTCCTTTCATGTGTGATGTGGAACACGGCATTGCTCGGCACGCAGTGCAGGTGAATCGGGCCTCATCTCGCAGCGAGGGGGAAGTCTCATGGTTGTTCTCGAGTTGCGGCGGGAACCTGGGGTATATTCTCGAGTTACGACGGGGATGGCCCTTCCACACACGTGTTTGTTCAGCGACGTCAGGACTCCTGCCTAGTTGCGAGGGACAACTCGGGATTCTCCTCGAGGCTTGGCAGGGCGATTGGGTCGCCTCTCCAGCTGAGGCGGGAGACCAAAGGTCCCTTTCCACGTGCCACAGGAATCCTGGGACTCCTATCAAGTTTCACGAGGAGTCAGGCAACTTCTCCTTTGGACGCACTGATCTCCACGTCCCTCGGGAGTTTTCAAAGGATGTGAGGCCTCCGGTCGCGATGAGGTGGGGAACTAGGTCTTTCTCTGTGGTCTCCACAGGGGATTCAGACATCCTTTCGTCTTGGGAGATGCAAGAGGAGCCTGCATTCAAGACACTGCAGGGATATACGGCCTTATTTCGAGTCAGGGCATCACGGTGTCCATTCCACTTGAGGCCGCAAACTCAGGGTCACTCTCACATACCTAGAGCTGAGAGAAGCCTCCTCTTGAGGTGCTTGTGGTAAGGTGGTATTCCTCTGGAGTCGAAGCCAGGGACTAACCTCTCATCTCGAGTTGATTTTTGGTCCACGGAGCTCTTTCTTATTGCTACAGTGACCTCAGGATCCCTCTAGCCTTGAAACAGTGTTCTTGGGGATTCTCTAGAGTGCAATCAAGGAAATCAAGGCACCTTTCATGTGTGATGTGCAACACTGAATTGCTCTGCACGCAGTGCAGGGGAATCGGGCCTAATCTGGCGGCGAAGGGGAAGCCTCATGGTTTTTTTCGAGTTGCGGCGGGAACCTGGGGTATATTTTCGAGTTACGACGGGGATGGCCCTTCCACACACGTGTTTGTTCAGCGACGTCAGGACTCCTGCCTAGTTGCAAGGGACAACTCGGGATTTAACTCGAGGCTTGACAGGGCAATTGGGACGCCTCTCCAGCTGAGGCGGGAGACCAAGTGTCCCTTTCCACGTGCCACAGGAATCCTGGGACTCCTATCAAGTTTCACGAGGAGTCAGGCATTGTCTCCTTTGGAGGCAGTGATCTCCGCGTACCTCTGAAATTTTCAAAGAATGTGAGACCTCCGGTCGCGATGAGGTCGGGAACTAGGTCTTTCTCTCTTGTCTCCACAGGGGATTCAGACATCCTTTCGTCTTGGGAGATGCAAGAGGAGCCTGCATTCAAGTCACTGCAGGGATATCCGGCCTTATTTCGAGTCAGGGTATCGCGGTGTCCATTCCACTTGAGTCCGCAAACTCAGGGTCCCTCTCACATACCTAGAGCTGAGAGAAGCCTCCTCTTGAGGTGCTTGTGGTAAGGTGATATTCCTCTGGAGTCGAAGCCAGGGACTAACCTCTCATCTCGAGTTGATTTTTGGTCCATGGAGCTCTTTCGTGTTGCTCCAGTGACCTCAGGGTCCCTCTAGCCTTGGAAGAGTTTTCTTGGGGATTCTCTGGAGTGCAATCAAGGAAATCAAGGCTCCTTTCATGTGTGATGTGCAACACGGAATTGCTCTGCACGCAGTGCAGGGGAATCGGGCCTCATCTGGTGGCGAAGGGGAAGCCTCATGGTTTTTTTCGAGTTGCGGCGGGAACCTGGGGTATATTCTCGAGTTACGACGGGGATGGCCCTTCCAAACACGTGTTTGTTCAGCGACGTCAGGACTCCTGCCTAGTTGCAAGGGACAACTCGGGATTTAACTCGAGGCTTGGCAGGGCAATTGGGACGCCTCTCCAGCTGAGGCAGGAGACCAAGGGTCCCTTTCCACGTGCCACAGGAATCCTGGGACTCCTATCAAGTTTCACGAGGAGTCAGGCATTGTCTCCTTTGGAGGCACTGATCTCCGCGTACCTCTGGAGTTTTCAAAGGATGTGAGGCCTCCGGTCGCGATGAGGTGGGGAACTAGGTCTTTCTCTCTTGTCTCCACAGGGGATTCAGACATCCTTTCGTCTTGGGAGATGCAAGAGGAGCCGGCATTCAAGTAACTGCAGGGATATCCGGCCTTATTTCGAGTCAGGGCATCGCGGTGTCCATTCCACTGGAGGCCGCAAACTCAGGGTACCTCTCACATACCTAGAGCTGAGAGAAGCCTCCTCTTGAGGTGCTTGTGGTAAGGTGGTATTCCTCTGGAGTCGAAGCCAGGGACTAACCTCTCATCTCGAGGTGATTTTTGGTCCATGGAGCTCTTTCGTGTTGCTCCAGTGACCTCAGGGTCCCTCTAGCCTTGAAACAGTGTTCTTGGGGTTTCTCTGGAGTGCAATCAAGGAAATCAAGGCTCCTTTCCTGTGTGATGTGCAACACGGAATTGCTCTGCACGCAGTGCAGGGGAATCGGGCCTCATTTTGCGGCGAGGGGGAAGTCTCATGGTTTTTCTCGCCTTGCGGCGGGAACCTGGGGTATATTCTCGAATTACGACGGGGATGGCCCTTCCACACACGTGTTTGTTCAGCGACGTCAGGACTCCTGCCTAGTTGCGAGGGACAACTCGGGATTCTCCTCGAGGCTTGGCAGGGCAATTGGGACGCCTCTCCAGCTGAGGCTGGAGATCAAGGGTCCCTTTCCATGTTCCACAGGAATCCTGGGTCATTTATCAAGTTTCAGGAGGAGTCAGGCATCGTCTCCTTTGGAGGCACTGATCTCCGCGTACCTCTGGAGTTTTCAAAGGAGGTGAGGCCTCCGGTCGCGATGAGGTGGGGAACTAGGTCTTTTTCTGTGGTCTCCACAGAGGATTCAAACATCCTTTCGTCTTGGGAGATGCAAGCGGAGCCGGCATTCAAGTCACTGCAGGGATATCCGGCCTTATTTCGAGTCAGAGCATCGCGGTGTCCATTCCACTTGAGGCTGCAAACTCAGGGTCCCTCTCACATACCTAGAGCGGAGAGAAGCCTCCTCTTGAGGTGCTTGTGGTAAGGTGGTATTCCTCTGGAGTCGAAGCCAGGGACTAACCTCTCATCTTGAGTTGATTTGTGGTCCACAGACCTCTTTCGTGTTGCTACACTGACCTCAGGATCCCTGTAGCCTTGAAACAGTGTTCTTGGGTTTTCTCTGGAGTGCCATCAAGGAAATCAAGGCTCCTTAACTGTGTGATGTCCAACACGGAATTGCTATGCATGCAGTGCAGGGGAATCGAGCCTCATCTCGCGGCGAGGGGGAAGTCTCATGGTTTTTCTCGAGTTGCAGCAGGAACCTGGGGTATATTCTCGAGTTACGACGGGGATGGCCCTTCCACACACGTGTTTGTTCAGCGACGTCAGGACTCCAGCCTAGTTGCGAGGGACAACTCGGGATTCTCCTCGAGGCTTGGCAGGGCAATTGGGACGCCTCTCCAGCTGAGGCGGGAGACCAAGGGTCCCTTTCCACGTGCCACAGGAATCCTGGGACTCCTATCAAGTTTCACGAAGAGTCAGGCATCGTCTCCTTTGGAGGCACTGATCTCCGCGTCCCTCTGGAGTTTTCAAAGGATGTGAGGCCTCCGGTCGCGATGAGGTGGGGAACTAGGTCTTTCTCTGTGGTCTCCACAGGGGAGTCACACATCCTTTCGTATTGGGAGATGCAAGACGAGCCTGCATTCTAGTCACTGCAGGGATATCCGGCCTTATTTCGAGTCAGGGCATCGCGGTGTCCATTCCACCTGAGGCCGCAAACTCAGGGTACCTCTCACATACCTTGAGCTGAGAGAAGCCTCCTCTTGAGGTGCTTGTGGTAAGGTGGTATTCCTCTGGAGTCGAAGCCAGTGACTAACCTATCATCTCGAGTTGATTTGTGGTCCACGGAGCTCTTTCGTGTTCCTACAGTGACCTCAGTATCCCTCTAGCCTGGAGACAGTGTTCTTGGGGTTTCTCTGGAGTGCCATCAAGGAAATCAAGGCTCCTTTCCTGTGTGATGTGCAACACGGCATTGCTCTGCACGCAGTGCAGGGGAATCGGGCCTCATTTTGCGGCGAGGGGGAAGTCTCATGGTTTTTCTCGAGTTGCGGCGGGAACCTGGGGTATATTCTCGAGTTACGACGGGGTTGGCCCTTCCACACACGTGTTTGTTCAGCGACGTCAGGACTCCTGCCTAGTTGCGAGGGACAACTCGGGATTCTCCTCGAGGCTTGGCAGGGCAATTGGGACGCCTCTCCAGCTGAGGCGGGAGACCAAGGGTCCCTTTCCACGTGCCACAGGAATCCTGGGACTCCTATCAAGTTTCACGAGGAGTCAGGCATCGTCTCCTTTGGAGGAACTGATCTCCGCGTATCTCTGGAGTTTTCAAAAAATGTGAGGCCTCCGGTCGCCATGAGGTGGGGAACTAGGTCTTTCTCTGTGCTCTCCACAGGGGATTCAGACATCCTTTCGTCTTGGGAGATGCAAGAGGAGCCTGCATTCAAGTCACTGCAGGGATATGCGGCCTTATTTCAAGTCAGGGCATCGCGGTGTCCATTCCACTTGAGGCCGCAAACTCAGGGTCCCTCTCACATACCTAGAGCTGAGAGAAGCCTCCTCTTGATGTGCTTGTGGTAAGGTGGTATTCCTCTGGAGTCGAAGCCAGGGACTAACCTCTCATCTCCATATGATTTTTGGTCCACGGAGCTCTTTCGTGTTGCTACAGTGACCTCAGGATCCCTCTAGCCTTGAAACAGTATTCTTGGGGTTTCTCTGGAGTGCCATCAAGGAAATCAAGGCTCCTTTCCTGTGTGATGTGCAACACGGCATTGCTCTACACGCAGTGCAGGTGAATCGGGCCTCATCTTGTGGCGAGGGGGAAGTCTCATGGTTTTTCTCGAGTTGCGGCGGGAACCTGGGGTATATTCTCGAGTTACGACGGGGATGGCCCTTCCACACACGTGTTTGTTCAGCGACGTCAGGACTCCTGCCTAGTTGCGAGGGACAACTCGGGATTCTCCTCGAGGCTTGGCAGGGCAATTGGGACGCCTCTGCAGCTGAGACGGGAAACCAAGGGTCCCTTTCCACGTGCCACAGGAATCCTGGGACTCCTATCAAGTTTCACGAGGAGTCAGGCATCGTCTCCTTTGGAGGCACTGATCTCCGCGTCCCTCTGGAGTTTTCAAAGGATGTGAGGCCTCCGGTCGCCATGAGGTGGGGAACTAGGTCTCTCTCTGTGGTCTCCAAAGGGGATTCAGACACCCTTTCGTCGTGGAAGATGCAAGAGGAGCCTGCATTCAAGTCACTGCAGCGATATCCGGCCTTACTTCAAGTCAGGGCATTGCGGTGTCCATTCCACTTGAGGCCGCAAACTCTGGGTCCCTCTCACATACCTAGAGCTGAGAGAAGCCTCCTCTTGAGGTGCTTGTGGTAAGGTGGTATTCCTCTGGAGTCGAAGCCAGGGACTAACCTCTCATCTCGAGTTGATTTTTGGTCCACGGAGCTCTTTACTGGTGCTACAGTGACCTCAGGATCCCTCTAGCCTTGAAGCAGTGTTCTTGGGGTTTCTCTGGAGTGCCATCAAGGAAATCAAGGCTCCTTTCCTGTGTGATGTGTAACACGGCATTACTCTGCAAGCAGTGCAGGGGATTCGGGCCTCATCTTGCGGCGAGGGGGAAGTCTCATGTGTTTTCTCGAGTTGCGGCGGAAACCTGGGGTAGATTCTTGAGTTACGACGGGGATGGCCCTTCCACACACGTGTTTGTTCAGCGACGTCATGACTCTTGCCTAGTTGCCAGGGACAACTCGGGATTCTCCTCGAGGCTTGGCAGGGCAATTGGGACGCCTCTCCAGCTGAGGCGGGAGAGCAAGAATCCCTTTCCACGTGCCACATGAATCCTGGGACTCCTATCAAGTTTCACGAAGAGTCAGGCATCGTCTCCTTTGGAGGCACTGATCTCCGCGTACCTCTGGAGTTTTCAAAGGATGTGAGGCCTCCGGTCGCGATGAGGTGGGGAACTAGGTCTTTCTATGTGGTCTCCACAGGGGATTCAGACATCCTTTCGTCTTGGTAGATGCAAGACGAGCCTGCATTCAAGTCACTGCAGGGATATCCGGCCCTATTTCGAGTCAGGGCGTCGCGGTGTCCATTCCACTTGAGGCCGCAAACTCAGGGTCCCTCTCACATACCTAGAGCTGAGAGAAGCCTCCTCTTGAGGTGCTTGTGGTAAGGTGGTATTCCTTTGGAGTCGAAACCAGGGACTAACCTCTCATCTCGAGTTGATTTGTGGTCCATGGAGCTCTTTCTTGTTGCTACAGTGACCTCAGGATCCCTCTTGCCTTGAAACTGTGTTCTTGGGGTGTCTCTGGAGTGCCATCAAGGAAATCAAGGCTCCTTTCATGTGTGATGTGAAACACGGCATGGCTCTGCACGCAGTGCAGGGGAATCGGGCCTCATCTCGCGGCGAGGGGGAAGTCTCATGGTTTTTCTCGAGGTGCAGCAGGAACCTGGGGTATATTCTCGAGTTACGACGGGGATGGCCCTTCCACACACGTGTTTGTTCAGCGACGTCAGGACTCCAGCCTAGTTGCGAGGGACAACTCGGGATTCTCCTCGATGCTTCGCAGGGCAATTGGGACGCCTCTCCAGCTGAGGCGGGAGACCAAGGTTCCCTTTCCACGTGCCACAGGAATCCTGGGACTCCTATCAAGTTTCACGAGGAGTCAGGCATCGTCTTCTTTAGAGGCACTGATCTCCGCGTCCCTCTGGAATTTTCAAAGGATTGAGGCCTCCGGTCGCGAGGAGGTGTGGAACTAGGTCTTTCTCTGTGGTCTCCACAGTGGACTCAGTCTTCCTTTCGTCTTGGGAGATGCGAGACGAGCCTGCATTCAACTCACTGCAGGGATATCCAGCCTTATTTCGAGTCAGGGCATCGCGGTGTCCATTCCACTTGAGGCCGCAAACTCAGCCTCCCTCTCCCATACCTAGAGCTGAGAGAAGCCTTCTCTTGAGTGCTTGAGGTAAGGTGGTATTCCTCAGGAGTCGAAGCCAGGGACTAACCTCCGATCTCGAGTTGATTTGTGGTCCACGGAGCTCTTTCGTGTTGCTAGAGTGACTTCAGGATCCCTGTAGCCTTGAAACAGTGTTCTTGGGATTCTATGGAGTGCCATCAAGGAAATCAAGGCTCCTTTCCTGTGTGATATGAAACACGGCATTGCTCTGCACGCAGTGCAGGGAAATCGGGCCTCATCTCGCGGCGAGGGGAAAGTCTCATTTTTTTTCTCGAGTTGCGGCGTGAACCTGGGGTATATTCTCGAGTTACGACGGGGATGGCCCTTCCACACACGTGTTTGTTCAGCGACGTCAGGACTCCTGCCTAGTTGCGAGGGACAACTTGGGATTCTCCTCGAGGCTTGGCAGGGCAAATGGGACGCCTCTCCAGCTGAGGCGGGAGACCAAGGTTCCCTTTCCACGTGCCACAGGAATCCTGGGACTCCTATCAAGTTTCACGAGGAGTCAGGCATCGTCTCCTTTGGAGGCACTTATCTCCGCATCCCTCTGGAGTTTTCAAAGGATGTGAGGCCTCCGGTCGCGATGAGGTGGGGAACTAGGTCTTTCTCTGTGGTCTCCACAGGGGATTCAGACATCCTTTCATCTTGGGAAATGCAAGACGAGCCTGCATTCAAGTCACTGCAGGGATATCCGGCCTTATTTCGAGTCAGGGCATCGCGGTGTCCATTCCACTTGAGGCCGCAAACTCAGGGTCCCTCTTACATACCTGGAGCTGAGAGAAGCCTCCTCTTGAGGTGCTTGTGGTAAGGTGGTATTCCTCTGGAGTCGAAGCCAGGGATTAACCTCTCATATCGAGTTGATTTTTGGTCCACGGATCTCTTTCGTTTTGCTACAGTGACCTCAGGATCCCTCTAGCCTTGAAACGGTGTTCTTGTGTTTTCTCTGTAGTGCCATCAAGAAAATCCAGGCTCCTTTCATGTGTGATGTGCAACACTGAATTGCTCTGCACGCAGTGCAATGGAATCGGGCCTCATCTCGTGGCGAGGGGGAAGTCTCAGGGTTTTTCTCGAGTTGCGACGGGAATCTGGGGTATATTCTCGAGTGACGACGGGGATGGCCCTTGCACACACGTGTTTGTTCAGCGACGTCAGGACTCCTGCCTAGTTGCGAGGGACAACTCGGGATTCTCCTCGAGGCTTGGCAGGGCAATTGGGACGCCTCTCCACCTGAGGCGGGCGATCAAGGGTCCCTTTCCACGTGCCACAGGAATCCTGGGACTCCTATCAAGTTTCACGAGGAGTCACGAATCGTCTCCTTTGTAAGCACTGATCTCCGAGTACCTCTGGAATTTTCAAAGGATGTGAGGCCTCCGGTCGTGATGAGGTGGGGAACTAGGTCTTTCTCTGTCGTCTCCACAGGGGATTCAGACATCCTTTCGTCTTGGGAGATGCAAGACGTGCCTGCATTCACCTCACTCCAGGGATATCAAGCCTTATTTTGAGTCAGGGCATCGCGGTGTTCATTCCACTTGAGGCCGCAAACTCAGGGTCCCTCTCACATACGTAGAGCTGAGAGAAGCCCCCTCTTGACGTGCTTGTGGTAAGGCGGTATTCGTCTGGAGTCGAAGCTAAGGACTAACATCTCATCTCGAATTGATTTTTAGTCCACGGAGCTCTTTCGTGTTGCTACAGTGACCTCAGGATCCCTCTAGCCTTGAAACAGTGTTCTTGGGCTTTCTCTGGAGTGCCATCAAGGAAATCAAGGCTCCTTTACTGTGTGATGTGCAACACACAATTACTCTGCACGCAGGGCAGGGAAATCGGGCCTCATTTCGCGGCGAGGGGGAAGTCTCATGGTTTTTCTCGAGTTGCGGCGGGAACCTGGGGTATATTCTCGAGTTTCGACGGGGATGGCCCTTTCACAAACGTGTTTGTTCAGCGACGTCAGGACTCCTGCTTAGTTGCGAGGGACACCTCGGGATTATCCTCGAGGCTTTTCAGGGCGATTCGGACGCCTCTCCAGCTGAGGCGGTAGGCCAAGTGTCCCTTTCCACGTTCCACAGGAATCCTTGGACTGCTATCAAGTTTCACGAGGAGTCAGGCATCGTCTCCTTTGAAGGCACTGATCTCCGCGTGCCTCTGGAGTTTTCAAAGGATGTGAGGCCTCCGGTCGCGATGAGGTGGGGAACTAGGTCTTTCTCTGTGGTCTCCACAGGGGATTCAGACATCCTTTCATCTTGGGAGATGCAAGACGAGCCTGCATTCAAGTCACTGCAGGGATATCCGGCCTTATTTCGAGTCAGGGCATCGCGGTGTCCATTCCACGTGAGGCCGCAAACTCAGGGACCGTCTCACATACCTAGAGCTGAGAGAAGCCTCCTCTTGAGGTACTTGTGGTAAGGTGGTATTCCTCTGGAGTCGAAGCCAGGGACTAACCTCTCATCTCGAGTTGATTTGTGGTCCACGGATCGCTTTCGTGTTGCTACAGTGACCTCAGGATCCCTCTTACCTTGAAACTGTGTTCTTGGGGTGTCTCTGGAGTGCCATTAAGGAAATCAAGGCTCCTTTCCTGTGTGATATGCAACACGGAATTGCTCTGCACGCAGTGCAGGGGAATCGGGCCTCATCTCGCGGCGAGGGGGAAGTCTCATGGTTTTTCTCGAGTTGCGGCGGGAACCTGGGGTATATTCTCGAGTGACGACGGGGATGGCCCTTGCACACACGTGTTTGTTCAGCGACCTCAGGACTCCTGCCTAGTTGCGAGGGACAACTCGGGATTCTCCTCGAGGCTTGGCAGGGCAATTGGGACGCCTCTCCACCTGAGGCGGGAGACCAAGGGTCCCTTTCCACGTGCCACAGGAATCCTGGGACTCCTATCAAGTTTCACGAGGAGTCAGGAATCGTCTCCTTTGGAAGCATTGATCTCCGCGTATCTCTGAAATTTTCAAAGGATGTGAGGCCTCCGGTCGTGATGAGGTGGGGAACTAGGTCTTTCTCTGTGGTCTCCACAGGGGATTCAGACATCCTTTCGTCTTGGGAGATGCAAGACGTGCCTGCATTCAAGTCACTGCAGGGATATCTGGCCTTATTTCGAGTCAGGGCATCGCGGTGTCCATTCCACTTGAGGCCGCAAACTCAGGGTCCCTCTCACATACGTAGAGTTGAGAGAAGCCCCCTCTTGACGTGCTTGTGGTAAGGTGGTATTCGTCTGGAGTCGAAGCTAAGGACTAACCTCTCATCTCGAATTGATTTTTAGTCCACGGAGCTCTTTCGTGTTGCTACAGTGACCTCAGGATCCCTCTAGCCTTGAAACAGTGTTCTTGGGCTTTCTCTGGAGTGCCATCAAGGAAATCAAGGCTCCTTTACTGTGTGATGTGCAACACGCAATTACTCTGCACGCAGGGCAGGGAAATCGGGCCTCATTTCGCGGCGAGGGGGAAGTCTCATGGTTTTTCTCGAGTTGCGGCGGGAACCTGGGGTATATTCTCGAGTTTCGACGGGGATGGCCCTTTCACAAACGTGTTTGTTCAGCGACGTCAGGACTCCTGCCTAGTTGCGAGGGACACCTCAGGATTATCCTCGAGGCTTTTCAGGGCGATTCGGACGCCTCTCCAGCTGAGGCGGTAGGCCAAGTGTCCCTTTCCACGTTCCACAGGAATCCTTGGACTCCTATCAAGTTTCACGAGGAGTCAGGCATCGTCTCCTTTGGAGGCACTGATCTCCGCGTGCCTCTGGAGTTTTCAAAGGATATGAGGCCTCCGGTCGCGATGAGGTGGGGAACTAGGTCTTTCTCTGTGGTCTCCACAGGGGATTCAGACATCCTTTCATCTTGGGAGATGCAAGACGAGCCTGCATTCAAGTCACTGCAGGGATATCCGGCCTTATTTCGAGTCAGGGCATCGCGGTGTCCATTCCACGTGAGGCCGCAAACTCAGGGTATCTCTCACATACCTAGAGCTGAGAGAAGCCTCCTCTTGAGGTGCTTGTGGTAAGGTGGTATTCCTCTGGAGTCGAAGCCAGGGACTAACCTCTCATCTCGAGTTGATTTGTGGTCCACGGAGCTCTTTCGTGTTGCTACAGTGACCTCAGGATCCCTCTAACCTTGAAACTGTGTTCTTGGGGTGTCTCTGGAGTGCCATCAAGGAAATCAAGGCTCCTTTCCTGTGTGATATGCAACACGGAATTGCTCTGCACGCAGTGCAGGGGAATCGGGCCTCATCTCGCGGCGAGGGGGAAGTCTCATGGTTTTTCTCGAGTTGCGGCGGGAACCTGGGGTATATTCTCGAGTTACGACGGGGATGGCCCTTCCACACACGTGTTTGTTCAGCGACGTCAGGACTCCTGCCTAGTTGCGAGGGACAACTTGGGATTCTCCTCGAGGCTTGGCAGGGCAAATGGGACGCCTCTCCAGCTGAGGCCGGAGACCAACAGTCCCTTTCCACGTGCCACAGGAATTCTGGGACTCCTATCAAGTTTCACGAGGAGTCAGGAATCGTCTCCTTTGGAAGCACTGATCTCCGCGTACCTCTGGAGTTTTCAAAGGATGTGAGGTCTCCGTTCGTGATGAGGTGGGGAACTAGGTCTTTCTCTGTGGTCTCCACAGGAGATTCAGACATCCTTTCGTCTTGGGAGATGCAAGACGAGCCTGCATTCAAGTCACTGCAGTGATATCCGGCCTTATTTCCAGTCAGGGCATCGCGGTGTCCATTCCACTTGAGGCCGCAAATTCAGGGTCCCTCTCACATACATAGAGCTGAGAGAGGCCTCCTCTTGAGGTGCTTGTGGTAAACTGGGATTCCTCTGGAGTCGAAGCCAGGGACTAACCTCTCATCTCGAGTTGATTTTTGGTCCACGGAGCGCTTTCGTGTTGCTACAGTGACCTCAGGACCCCTCTAGCCTTGAAACAGTGTTCTTGGGCTTTCTCTGGAGTGCCATCAAGGAAATCAAGGCTCCTTTCCTGTGTGATGTGCAACCCGGCATTGCTCTGCACGCAGCGCAGGGGAATCGGGCCTCATCTCGCGGCGAGGGGGAAGTCTCATGGTTTTTCTCGAGTTGCGGCGGGAACCTGGGGTATATTCTCCAGTTACGACGGGGATGGCCCTTCCACACACGTGTTTGTTCAGCGACGTCAGGACTCCTGCCTAGTTGCGAGGGACAACTCGGGATTCTCCAGGAGGCTTGGCAGGGCAATTTGGACGCCTCTCCAGTTGAGGCAGGAGACCAACAGTCCCTTTCCACGTGCCACAGGAATCCTGTGACACCTATTAAGTTTCACGAGGAGTCAGGCATCGTCTCCTTTGGAGGCAATGGTCTTCGCGTAAATCTGGAGTTTTCAAAAGATGTGATGCCTCCGGTCGCGATGAGGTGGGGAACTAGGTCTTTCTCTGTGGTCTCCACAGGGGATTCAGACATCCTTTCGTGTTGGCAGATGCAAGACGAGCCTGCATTCAAGTCACTGCAGGGATATCCAGCCTTAATTCGAGTCAGGGCATCGCGGCGTCCATTCCACCCGAGGCCGCAAACTCAGGGACCCTCTCAAATACCTAGAGCTGAGAGAAGCCCCCTCTTGAGGTGATTGTGGTAAGGTGGTATTCCTCTGGAGTCGAAGTCAGGGACTAACCTCTCATCTCGAGTTGATTTTTTTCCACGGAGCTCTTTCATGTTGCTACAGTGACCTCAGGATCCCTCTAGCCTTGAAACAGTGTTCTTGGGGTTTCTCTGGAGTGCCATCAAGGAAATCAAGGCTCCTTTCCTGTGTGATGTGCAACACGGAATTGTTATGCATGCAGTGCAGGTGAATCGGGCCTCATCTCGCGGCGAGGGGGAAGTCTCATGGTTTTTCTCGAGTTGCGGCAGGAACCTGGGTTATATTCTCGAGTTCCGACGGGGATGGCCCTTCCACACACGTGTTTGTTCAGTGAAGTCAGGACTCCTGCCTAGTTGCAAGGGACAACTCGGGATTCGCCTCGAGGCTTGGCAGGGCAATTGGGACGCCTCTCCAGCTGAGGCGGGAGGCCAAGGGTCCCTTTCCACGTGCCACAGGAATCCTGGGACTCCTATCAAGTTTCACGAGGAGTCAGGCATCGTCTCTTTGGAGGCACTGATCTCCGCGTCCCTCAGGAGTTTTCAAAGGATTGAGGCCTCCGGTCGCGAGGAGGTGGGGAACTAGGTCTTTCTCTCTGGTCTCCACAGTGGATTCAGACATCCTTTCATCTTGGGAGATGCAAGACGAGCCTGCATTCAACTCACTGCAGGGATATTCAGCCTTATTTCGAGTCAGGGCATCGCGGTGTCCATTCCACTTGAGGCCGCAAACTCAGCCTCCCTCTCCCATACCTAGAGCTGAGAGAATCCTCCTCTTGAGGTGCTTGAGGTAAGGTGGTATTCCTCTGGAGTCGAAGCCAGGGACTAACCTCTCATCTCGAGTGGATTTTTGGTCCACGGAGCTCTTTCGTGTTGCTAGAGTGACTTCATGATCCCTGTATCCTTGAAACAGTGTTCTTGGGGTTTCTCTGGAGTGCCATCAAGGAAATCAAGGCTCCTTTCATGTGTGATGTGCAACACGGAATTACTCTGCATGCAGTGCAGGGTAATCGGGCCTCATCTCCCGGGGAGGGGGAAGTCTCATGGTTGTTCTCGAGTTGCGGCGGGAACCTGGGGTATATTCTCGAGTTACGACGGGGATATCCCTTCCACACACGTGTTTCTTCAGCGACGTCAGGACTCCTGCCTAGTTGCGAGGGACAACTCGTTATTCTCCTCGAGGCTTGGCAGGGCAATTGGGACGCCTCTCCAGTTGAGGCGGGAGGCCAAGGGTCCCTTTCCACGTGCCACAGGAATCCTCGGACTCCTATCAAGTTTCACGAGAAGTCAGGCATCGTCTCCTTTTTAGGCACTGATCTTCGCGTACCTCTGAAGATTTCAAAGGATATGAGGCCTCAGGTCGCGATGAGGTGGGGAACTAGGTCTTTCTCTGTGGTCTCCACAGGGGATTCAGACATCCTTTAGTCTTGGGAGATGCAAGACGAGCCTGCATTCAAGTCAATGCAGGGATTTGGGGCTTATTTCGAGTCAGGGCATCGCGGTGTCGATTCCAGATGAAGCCGCAAACTCAGGGTCCCTCTCACGTACCTAGACTGAGAGAAGCCTCCTCTTGAGGTGCTTGTGGTAAGATGGTATTCTTCCGGAGTCGAAGCCAGGGACTAACCTCTCATCTCGAGTTGATTTTTGGTCCACGGAGCTCTTTCGTGTTGCTACAGTGACCTCAGGATCCCTCTAGCCTTGAAAGAGTGTTCTTGGGGTTTCTCTGGAGTGCCATCAAGGAAATCAAGGCTCCTTTCATGTATGATGTGGAACACGAAATTGCTCGGCATGCAGTGCAGGGGAAATGTCCTCATCTCGTGGCGAGGGGGAAGTCTCATGGTTTTTCTAGAGTTGCGGTGGGAACCTGGGGTATATTCTCGAGTTACGATGGGGATGGCCCTTCCACACACGTGTTTGTTCAGCGACGTCAGGACTCCTTTCTAGTTGCGACGGACAACTCGGGATTCTCCTCGAGGCTTCACAGGGCAATTGGGACGCCTCTCCAGCTGAGGCGGGAGACCAAGGGTCCCTTTCCACATGCCACAGGAATCCTGGGACTCCTATCAAGTTTCACGAGGAGTCAGGCATCGTCTCTTTTAGAGACACTGATCTCCGTGTACCTCTGGAGTTTTCAAAGGATGTGAGACCTCCGGTCGCGATGAGGTGGGAACCAGGTCTTTCTCTGTGGTCTCCACAGGGGATTCAGACATCCTTTCGTCTTGGCAGATGCAAGACGAGCCTGCATTCAAGTCACTGCAGAGGTATCCGGCCTTACTCTGAGTCAGGGCATCGCGGTGTCCATTCCACGTGAGGTCGCAAACTCAGGGTCCCTCTCACATACCTAGAGCTGAGAGAAGCCTCCTCTTGAGGTGCTTGTGGTAAGGTGGCATTCCTCTGGAGTCGAAGCCAGGGACTAACCTCTCATCTCGAGTTGAATTTTGGTCCACGGAGCTCTTTCGTGTTGCTACAGTGACCTCAGGATCCCTCTAGACTTGAAACATTGTTCCTGGGGATTCTCTGGAGTGCCATCAAGGAAATCAACGCTCCTTTCATGTGTGATGTGCAACACGGAATTGCTCTGCACGCAGTGCAGGGGAATCGGGCCTCATCTCGCGGCGAGGGGGAAGTCTCATGGTTTTTCTCGAGTTGCGGCGGGAACCTGCGGTATATTCTCGAGTTATGACGGGGATGGCCCTTCCACACACGTGTTTGTTCAGGGTCGTCAGGACTCCAGCCTAGTTGCAAGGGACAACTCGGGATTCTCCTCGAGGCTTGGCAGGGCAATTGGGACGCTTCTCCAGCTGAGGCGGGAGTCCAAGAGTCCCTTTCCACGTCCACAGGAATTTTGGGACTCCTATCAAGTTTCACGAGGAGTCAGGCATCTTCTCCTTTGGAGGCACTGATCTCCGCGTACCTCTGGATTTTTCAAAGGATGTGAGGCCTCTGGTCGCGATGAGGTGGGGAACTAGGTCTTTCTCTGTGGTCTCCACAGGGGATTCAGTCAACCTTTCTTCTTGGGAGATGCTAGACGAGCCTGCATTCAAGTCACTGCAAGGATATCCGGCCTTATTTCGAGTCAGGGCATCGTGGTGTCCATTCCAGGTGAGGCCGCAATCTCAGGTTCCCTCTCACATACCTAGAGCTGAGAGAAGCCTCCTCTTGAGGTGATTGTGGTAAGGTGGTATTCCTCTGGAGTCGAAGCCAGGGACTAACCTCTCATCTCGAGTTGATTTTTGGTCCACGGAGCTCTTTCGTGTTGCTACAGTGACTTCAGGATCCCTCTAGCCTTGAAACAGTGTTCTTGGGTTTTCTCTGGAGTGCCATGAAGGAAATCAAGGCTCCTTTCATGTGTGACGTGCAACACAGAATTGCTCTGCACGCAGTGCAGGGGAATCGGGCCTCATCTCGCGGCGAGGGGGAAGTCTCATTGTTTTTCTCGAGTTGCGGCGGGAACATGGGGTATATTCTCGAGTTACGATGGGGACGGCCCTTCCACACACGTGTTTGTTCTGCGACGTCAGGATTCCTTCCTAGTTGCGAGGGACAACTCGGGATTCTCCTCGAGGCTTGGCGGGGCAATTGGGACGCCTCTCCAGCTGAGGCGGGAGATCGAGTGTCCCTTTCCAGGTGCCACAGGAATCCTGGGACTCCTATCAAGTTTCACGAGGAGTCAGGCATCGTCTCCTTTGGAGGCACTTCTGTCCGAGTACCTCTAGAGTTTTCAAAGGATGTGAGGATTCCGGTCGCAATGAGGTAGGGAACTTGGTCTTTCTCTGTGGTCTCCACAGGGGATTCAGACATCCTTTCATTTTGGGAGATGCAAGACGAGCCTGCATTCAAGTCACTGCAGGGATATCCAGCCTTATTTCGAGTCAGGGCATTGCGGTGTCCTTTCCACGTAAGGCCGCAAACTCAGGGTCCCTCTCACATACCTAGACATGAGAGAAGCCTCCTCTTGAGGTGCTTGTGGTAAGATGGTATTCCTCCGGAGTCGAAGTCAGGGACTAACCTCTCATCTCGAGTTCATTTTTGCTCAATGGACTCTTTTGTGTTGCTCCACTGACCTCAGGATCCCTCTAGCCTTGAAACAGTGTTCTTGGGATTTCTCTGGAGTGCCATCAAGGAAATCAAGGCTCCTTTCCTGTGTGATGTGCAACACGGAATTGCTCTGCATGCAGTGCAGGGAAATCGGGCCTCATCTCAAGGAGAGGAGGAAGTCTCATGGTTTTTCTCGAGTTGCAGAGGGAACCTGGGGTATATTCTCGAGTTACGACGGGGATGGCCCTTCCACACACGTGTTTGTTCAGCGACGTCAGGACTCCTGCCTAGTTGCGAGGGACAACTCAGGATTCTCCTCGAGGCTTGGCAGGGTAATTGGGACGCCTCTCCAGCTGAGGCGGGAGACCAAGGGTCCCTTTCCAAGTGCCAGAGGAATCCTGGGACTCCTATCAAGTTTCCCGAGGAGTCAGGCATCTTCTCCTTTGGAGGCACTGAATTCCGCGTACCTCTGGAGTTTTCAAAGGATGTGAGGCCTCTGGTCGCGATGAGGTGGGGAACTAAATCTTTCTCTGTGGTCTCCACAGAGGATTCAGTCATCCTTTCTTCTTGGTAGATGCTAGACGAGCCTGCATTCAAGTCACTGCAGGGATATCCCTCCTTATTTCTAGTCAGGGCATCGCGGTGTCCATTCCACGTGAGGCCACAAACTCAGCGTCCCTCTCACATACCTAGAGCGGAGAGAAGCCTCCTCTTGAGGTGCTTGTGGTAAGGTGGTATTCCTCTGGAGTCGAAGCCAGGGACTAACCTATCATCTCGAGTTGATTTTTGGTCCACGGAGCGCTTTCGTGTTGCTACAGTGACCTCAGAATCCCTCTAGCCTTGAAACAGTGTTCTTGGGGTTTCTCTGGAGTGCCATCAAAGAAATTAAGGCTCCTTTCATGTGTGATGTGCAACACGGAATTACTCTGCACACAGTGCAGGGGAATCAGGCCTTATCTCGCGGCGAGGGGGAAGTCTCCTGGTTTTTCTCGAGTTTCGGCGAGAACCTGGGGTATATTCTGGAGTGACGACCGGGATGGCCCTTCCACACACGTGTTTGTTCAGCGACGTCAGGACTCCTGCCTAGTTGCGAGGGACAACTCGGGATTCCCCTCGATGCTTCACAGGGCAATTGGGACGCCTCTCCAGCTGAGGCAGGTGACCAAGGGTCCCTTTCCACGTGCCACAGGAATCCTGGGACTCCTATCAAGATTCACGAGGAGTCAGGACTCGTCTCCTTTGGAGACACTGATCTCCGCGTCCCTCTGGAGTTTTCAAAGGATGTGAGGCCTCCGGTCACGATGAGGTGGGGAACTAGGTCTTTCTCTGTGGTCTCAACAGGGGATTCAGACATCCTTTCGTCTTGGGAGATGCAAGAGGAGCCTACATTCAAGTCACTGCAGGGATATCCGGCCTTATTTCGAGTTAGGGCATCGCAGTGTGCATTCCACGTGACGCCGCAAATTCAGGGTCCCTCTCCCATACCTAGAGCTGATAAAAGCTTCCCCGTGAGGTGCTTGTGGTAAGGTGGTATTCCTCTGAAGTCGAAGCCAGGGACTAACCTCTCATCTTTACTTGAATTTTGGTCCACGGAGCACTTTCGTGTTGCTAAAGTGACCTCAGGATCCCTCTAGACTTGAAACATTGATCTTGGGGATTCTCTGGAGTGCCATTAAGGAAATCAAGGCTCCTTTCATGTGTGATGTGCAACACGGAATTGCTCTGCAGTCATTGCGGGTGAATCGGGCCTCATCTCGCGGCGAGGGGGAAGTCTCATGGTTTTTCTCGAGTTGCGGCGGGAACCTGGGATATATTCTCGAGTTTCGACGGGGATAGCCCTTCCACACACGTGTTTGTTCAGGGTCATCAGAACTCCAGCCTAGTTGCAAGGGACAACTCGGGATTCTCCTCAAGGCTTAGTAGGGCAATTGGGACGCCTCTCCAGCTAAGGCGGGAGTCCAAGTGTCCCTTTCCACGAGCCACAGGAATCGTGGGACTCCTATCAAGTTTCACGAGGAGTCAGGCATCTTCTCCTGTGGAGGCACTGATCTCCGCGTCCTTCTGGAGTTTTCAAAGGATGTGAGGCCTCTGGTCGCGATGAGGTGGGGAACTAAATCTTTCTCTGTGGTCTCCACAGGGGATTCAGTCATCCTTTCTTCTTGGGAGATGCTAGACGAGCCTGCATTGAAGTCACTGCAGGAATATCCGGCCTTATTTCGAGTCAGGGCATCGCGGTGTCCATTCCACTTGAGGCCGCAAACTCAGGGTCCCTCTCACATACCTAGAGCTGAGATAGCCTGCTCTTGAGGTGCTTGTGGTAAGGTGGTATTCCTCTGGAGTCGAAGCCAGGGACTAACCTCTCATCTCGAATTGATTTTTGGTCCACGGAGCGCTTTCGTGTTGCTACAGTGACCTCAGGATCCCTTTAGCCTTGAAACAGTGTTCTTGGGGTTTCTCTGGAGTGCCATCAAGGAAATCAAGGCTCCTTTCATGTGTGATGTGCAACACGGAATTGCTCTGCACGCAGTCCAGGGGAATCGGGCCTCATGTCGCGGCGAAGGGGAAGTCTCATGGTTTTTCTCGAGTTGCGGCGGGAACCTGGGGTATATTCTTGAGTTACGACGGGGATGGCCCTTCCACACACGTGTTTGTTCTGTGACGTCAGGACTCCTGCCTAGTTGTGAGGGACAACTCGGGATTCTCCTCGAGGCTTGGCAGGGCAATTGGGACGCCTCTCCACCTGAGGCGGGAGACCAAATGTCCCTTTCCACGTGCCACAGGAATCCTGTGACTCCTATCATGTTTCACGAGGAGTCAGGCATCGTCTCCTTTGGAGGCACTTTTCTCCGCTGACCTCTGGAGTTTTCAAAGGATGTGAGGCCTCCGGTCGTGATTATGTGGGGAACTAGGTCTTTCTCTGTGGTCTCCACAGGGGATTCAGACATCATTTCGTCTTGGGAGATGCAAGGCGAGGCTGCATTCAAGTCACTGCAGGGATATCCAGCCTTATTTCGAGTCAGGGCATCGCAGTGTGCATTCCACGTGACGCCGCAAATTCAGGGTCCCTCTCACATACCTAGAGCTGACAAAAGCTTCCCCGTGAGGAGCTTGTGGTAAGGTGGTATTCCTCTGGAGTCGAAGCCAGGGACTAACCTGTCATCTCGATTTGAATTTTGGTCCACGGCGACCTTTCGTGTTGCTACAGTGACCTCAGGATCCCTCTAGACTTGAAATATTGTTCTTGGGGATTCTCTGGAGTGCCATCAAGGAAATCAAGGCTCCTTTCATGTGTGATGTGGAAAACGGAATTGCTCTGCACGCAGTGCAGGGGAATCGGGCCTCATCTCGCGGCGAGGGGGAAGTCTCATGGTTTTTCTCGAGTTGCGGCGGGAACCTGGGGTATATTCTCGAGTTATGACGGGGATGGCCCTACCACACACGTGTTTGTTCAGGGTCGTCAGGACTCCAGCCTAGTTGCAATGGACAACTCGGGATTCTCCTCGAGGTTCGGTAGGGCAATTGGGACGCTTCTCCAGCTGAGGTGGGAGTCCAAGGATCCCTTTCCACGTGCCACAGGAATCTTGGGACTCCTATGAAGTTTCACGAGGAGTCAGGCATCTTCTCTTTGGAGGCACTGATCTCCGCGAACCTCTGGAGTTTTCAAAGGATATGAGGCCTCTGGTCGCGATGAGGTGGGGAACTAAATCTTTCTCTGTGGTCTCCACAGGGGATTCAGTCATCCTTTCTTTTTGGGAGATGCTAGACGAGCCTGCATTCAAATCACTGCAGGGATATCCGGCCTTATTTCGAGTCAGGGCATTGCGGTGTCCATTCCACCTGAGGCCGCAAACTCAGGGTCCCTCTCACATACCTAGAGCTGAGAGAAGCCTCCCCTTGAGGTGCTTGTGGTAAGGTGGTATTCCTCTGGAGTCGAAGCCAGGGACTAACCTCTCATCTCGAGTGGATTTTTGGTCCACGGAGATCTTTCGTGTTGCTACAGTGACCTCAGGATCCCCCTAGCCTTGAAACAATGTTCTTGGGGTTTCTCTGGAGTGCCATCAAAGAAATCAAGGCTCCTTTCATGTGTGATGTGCAACACGGAATTGCTCTGCACGCAGTGCAGGGGAATCGGGCCTCATCTCGCGGCGAGGGGGAAGTCTCATGGTTTTTCTCGAGTTGCGGTGGAACCTGGGGTATATTCTCGAGTAACGACGGGGACGGCCCTCCAACACACGTGTTTGTTCTGTGACGTCAGGACTCCTGCCTAGTTGTGAGGGACAACTCGGGATTCTCCTCGAGGCTTGGCAGGGCAATTGGGACGCCTCCCCAGCTGAGGCGGGAGACCAAGGGTCCCTTTCCACGTGCCACAGGAATCCTGGGACTCCTATCAAGTTTCACGAGGAGTCAGGCATTGTCTTCTTTGGAGGCACCGATCTACGCGTACCTCTGGACTTTTCAAAGGATGTGAGGCCTCCGGTCTTGATGAGGTGGGGAACTAGGTCTTTGTCGTCTCCACAGGTGATTCGGACATCCTTTCATCTTGGGAGATGCAAGACGAGCCTGCATTCAAGTCACTGCAGGGATATCCAGCCTTATTTCAAGTCAGGGCAACGCGGGGTCCATTCCACGTGAGGCCGCAAACTCAGGGTCCCTCTCACATACCTAAACATGAGAGAAGCCTCCTCTTGAGGTGCTTGTGGTAAGATGGTATTCCTCCGGAGTCAAAGCCAGGGACTAACCTCTCATCTCGAGTTGATTTTTGGTCAATGGACTCTTTTGTGTTGCTACGGTGACCTCAGGATCCCTCTAGCCTTGAAACAGTGTTCCTGGGGTTTCTCTGGAGTGCCATCAAGGAAATCAAGGCTCCTTTCACTTGTGATGTGGAACACGGAATTGCTCTGCATGCAGTGCAGCGAAATCGGGGCTCATCTCACGGAGAGGGAGAAGACTCATGGTTTTTCTCGAGTTGCGGAGGGAACCTGGGGTATATTCTCGAGTTTCGACGGGGATGGCCCTTCCACACAGGTGTTTGTTCAGCGACGTCAGGACTCCTGCCTAGTTGCGAGGGACAACTCGGGATTCTCCTCAAGGCTTGGCAGGGCAATTGGGACGCTTCTCCAGCTGAGGCGGGAGTCCAAGGGTCCCTTTCCACGTGCCACAGGAATCTTGGGACTCCTATCAAGTTTCACGAGGAGTCAGGCATCTTCTCCTTTGGAGGCACTGATCTCCGCGTATCTCTGGAGTTTTCAAAGGATGTGAGGCCTCTGGTCGCGATGAGGTGGGGAACTAAATCTTTCTCTGTGGTCTCCACAGGGGATTCAGTAATCCTTTTTTCTTGGGAGATGCTAGACGAGCCTGCATTCAAGTCACTGCAGAGATATCCGGCCTTATTTCGAGTCAGGGCATCGCGGCGTCCATTCCAAGTGAGGCCACACACTCAGGGTCCCTCTCACATACCTAGAGCTGAGAGAAGCCTCCTCTTGAGGTGCTTGTGGTAAGGTGGTATTCCTCTGGAGTCGAAGCCAGGGACTAACCTCTCATCTCGAGTTAATTTTTGGTCCACGGAGCTCTTTCGTATTTCTACAGTGACCTCAGGATCCCTCTAGCCTTGAAACAGTGTTCTTGGGGTTTCTCTGGAGTGCCATCAAGGAAATCAAGGCTCCTTTCATGTGTGATGTGCAACACGGAATTGCTCTGCACGCGGTGCAGGGGAATCGGGCCTCATCTCGTGGCGAGGGGGAAGTCTCATGGTTTTTCTCGAGTTGCGGCGGGAGCCTGGGGTATATTCTCGAGTTACGACGGGGATGGCCCTTCCACACACGTGTTTGTTCAGCGACGTCAGGACTCCTGCCTAGTTGCGAGGGTCAACTCGGGATTCTCCTCGAGGCTTGGCAGGGCAATGGGGACGCCTCTCCAGCTGAGGCGGGAAACCAAGAGTCCCTTTCCACGTGCCACAGGAATCCTGGGACTCCTATCAAGTTTCACGAGGAGTCAGGGATCGTCTCCTTTGAAGGCACTGATCTCCGCGGACCTCTGGAGTTTTCAAAGGATGTGAGGCCTCCGGTCGCGATGAGGTGCGGAAGTAGGTCTTTCTCAGTGGTCTCCACAGATGATTCAGACATCCTTTCGTCTTGGGAGATGCAAGAGGAGCCTGCATTCAAGTCACTGCAGGGATATACCGCCTTATTTCGAGTCAGGGCATCGCGGTGTCCATTCCACGTGAGGCCGCAAACTCAGGGTCCCTCTCACATACCTAGAGCTGAGAGAAACCTCCTCTTGAGGTGCTTGTGGTAAGGTGGTATTCCTCTGGAGTCGAAGCCAGGGACTAACCTATCATCTCGAGTTGATTTTTGGTCCACGGAGCTCTTTCGTGTTGCTACAGTGACCTCAGGATAGCTCTAGCCTTGCAACAGTGTTCTTGGAGTTTCTCTAGAGTGCCATCAAGGAAATCAAGGCTCCTTTCTTGTGTGATGTGAAACAAGGAATTGCTCTGCACGCAGTGAAGGGGAATCGGGCCTCATCTCGCGGCGAGGGGGAAGTCTCATGGTTTTTCTCGAGTTCCGGCAGGAACCTGCCGTATATTCTCGAGGTACGCCAGGGATGGACCTTCCACACACGTTTGTTCAGCGACGTCAGGACTCCTGCCTAATTGCGAGGGACAACTCGGGATTTTCTTCGAGGCTTGGCAGGGCAATTGGGACGCCTCTCCAGCTGAGGCGGGAGACCGAGTGTCCCACTCCACGTGCCACAGGAATCCTGGGACTCCTATCACGTTTCACGAGGAGTCAGGCATCGTCTCCTTTGGAGGCACTGATCTCCACCTACCTCTGAAGTTTAAAGGAGGTGAGGCCTCCGGTCGCGATGAGGTGGGGAACTAGGTCTTTCTCTGTGGTCTCCACAGAGGATTCAGACATCCTTTTGTCTTGGGAAATGCAAGACGAGCCTGCATTCAAGTCACTGGAGGGATATCCGGCCTTATTTCGAGTCAGGGCATCGCGGTGTCCATTCCTCATGAGGCTGCAAACTCAGCGTCCCTCTCACATACCTAGAGCTGAGACAAACCACCTCTTGAGGTTCTTGAGGTAAGGTGGTATTCCTCTGGAGTCGAAGCCAGGGACTAACCTTTCATCTCGAGTTGATTTTTGGTCCACGGAGCACTTTCGTGTTGCTACAGGGACCTCAGGATCCCTCTAGCCTTGAAACAGTGTTCTTGGGGTTTCTCTGGAGTGCCATCAAGGAAATCAAGGCTCCTTTCTTGTGTGATGTGCAACACGGAATTGCTCTGCACGCAGTGCAGGGGAATCGGGCCTCATCTCGCGACGAAGAGGATGTCTCATGGTTTTTCTCGAGATGCGGCGGGAACCTGGGGTATATTCTCGAGTTACGACATGGATGGCCCTTCCAAACAGGTGTTTGTTCCGCGACGTTAGGACTCCTGCCTATTTGTGAGGGACAACTCGGGATTCTCCTCGAGGCTTGGCAGGGCAATTGGGACGCATCTCCGGCTAAGGAGGGAGACCAAGGTTCCTTATCCACATGCCACAGGAATCCTGGGACTCCTATCAAGTTTCACGAGGAGTCAGGCATCGTCTCCTTTGGAGGCACTGATCTCCGCGTACCTCTGGAGTTTTCAAAGGATGTGAGGCCTCCGGTCGCGATGAGGGGTGGATGTAGATCTTTCTCTGTAGTCTCCACAGGGGATTCAGACTTCCTTTCGTCTTGGGAGATGCAAGACGAGCCTGCATTCAAGTCACTGCAGGGATATCCGGCCTTATTTCGAGTCAGGGCATCGCGGTGTCCATTCCACTTGAGGCCGCAAACTCAGGGTCCCTCTCACATACCTAGAGCTGAGAGAAGCCTTCTCTTGAGGTGCTTGTGGTAAGGTGGCATTCCTCTGGCGTCGAAGCCAGGGACTAACCTCTCATCTCGAGTTGAATTTTGGTCCACGGAGCTCTTTCGTGTTGCCAGAGTGACTTCAGCATCCCTCTAGCCTTGAAACAGTGTTCTTGGGGTTTCTCTGGAGTGCCATCAAGGAAATCAAGGCTCCTTTCATGTGTGATGTGCAACACGGCATGGCTCTGCCCGCAGTGCAGGGGAATCGGGCCTCATCTCGCGGCGAGCGGGAAGTCTCATGGTTTTTCTTGAGTTGCGGCGGGAAGCTGGGGTATATTCTCGAGTTACGACGGTGATGACCCTTCCACACACGTGTTTGTTCAGCGACGTCAGGACTCCTGCCTAGTTGCGAGGGACAACTCGGGTTTCTTCTCGAGGCTTGGCAGGGCAATTGGGACGCCTCTCCAGCTGAGGCGGGAGACCAAGGGTCCCTTTCCACGTGCCACAGGAATCCTGGGACTCCTATCAAGTTTCACGAGGAGTCAGGCCTCGTCTCCTTTGGAGGCACTGATCTCCGCGTCCCTCTGGAGTTTTCAAAGAATGTGAGGCCTCCGGTCGCGATGAGGTGGTGAACTAAGTCTTTCTCTGTGGTCTCCAAATGGGATTCAGACATCCTTTCGTCTTGGGAGATGCAAGACGAGCCTGCTTTCAAGTCACTGCAGGGATATACCGCCTTATTTCGAGTCAGGGCATCGCGGTGTCCATTACACGTGAGGCCGCAAACTCAGGGTCCCTCTCACATACCTAGAGCTGAGAGAAGCCTCCTCTTGAGGTGCTTGTGCTAAGGTGGTATTCCTCTGGAGTCGAAGCCAGGGACTAACCTCTCATCTCGAGTTGATTTTTGGTCCACGGAGCTCTTTTGTGTTGGTACAGTGACCTCAGGATCCCTCTAGCCTTGAAACAGTGTTCTTGGGGTTTCTCTGGAGTGCCATCAAGGAAATCAAGGCTCCTTTCATGTGTGATGTGCAACACGGAATTGCTCTGCATGCAGTGGAGGGGAATCGGGCCTCATCTCGCGGCGAGGGGGATGTCTCATGGTTTTTCTCGAGTTGCGGCGGGAACTTGCGGTATATTCTCGAGTTACGTCGGGGATGGCCCTTCCACACACGTGTTTGTTCAGCGATGTCAGGACTCCTGCCTAGTTGCGAGGGACAACTCGGGATTCTCCTCGAGGCTTGGCAGGGCAATTGGGACGCCTCTCCAGCTGAGGCTTGAGACCAAGGGTCGCTTTCCACGTGCCACAGGAATCCTGGGACTCCTATCAAGTTTCACGAGGAGTCAGGCATCGTTTCCTTTGGAGGCACTGCTCTCTGCGTACCTCTGGAGTTTTCAAAGGATGTGAGGCCTCCGGTCGCGATGAGGTGGGGAACTAGGTCTTCTCTACGGTCTCCACAGGGGATTCAGACATTCTTTCATCTTGGGAGATGCAAGACGAGCCTGCATTCAAGTCACTGCAGAGATATAGTGCCTTTATTCCAGGCAGGGCATCGCGGTGTCCATTCCACTTGAGGCCGCAAACTCAGGGTCCCTCTCACATACCTAGAGCTGAGAGAAGCCTCCTCTTGAGGTGCTTGTGGTAAGGTGGTATTCCTCTGGAGTCGAAGCCAGGGACTAACGTATCATCTCGTGTTGATTTTTGGTCCACGGAGCTCTATCGTGTTGCTGCAGTGACCTCAGGATACCTCTAGCCTTGAAACAGTGTTCTTGGGATTTCTCTGGAATGCCATCAAGGAAATCAAGGCTCCTTTCATGTGTGATGTGCAACACGGAATTGCTCTGCATGCAGTGAAGGGGAATCGGGCCTCATCTCGCGGCGAGGGGGAAGTCTCATGATTTTTCTCGAGTTCTGGCGGGAACCTGCCGTATATTCTCGAGTTACGACGGGGATGGCCTTTCCACACACGTGTTTGTTCAGCGGCGTCAGGACTCCTGCCTAGTTGCGAGGGACAACTCGGGATTCTCCTCGAGGCTTGGCAAGGCAATTGGGACGCCTCTCCAGCTGAGGCGGGAGACCAAGGGTCCCTTTCCACGTGCCACAGGAATCCTGGGACTCCTATCAAGTTTCACGAGGAGTCAGGCATCGTCTCCTTTGGAGGCACTGATCTCCGCGGACCTCTGGAGTTTTCAAAGGATGTGAGGCCTCCGGTCGCGATGAGGTGGGGAACTAGGTCTTTCTCTGTGGTCTCCATAGGGGATTCAGTCATCGTTTCGTCTTGGGGGATGCAAGACGAGCCTGCATTTAAGTCACGGCAGGTATATCCGGCCTTATTTCGAGTCAGGGCATCGCGGCGTCCATTCCACTTGAGGCCGCAAACTCAGGGTCCCTCTCACATACCTAGAGCTGAGAGGAGCCTCCTCTTGAGGTGCTTGTGGTAAGGTGGTATTCCTCTGGAGTCGAAGCCAGGGACTAACCTCTCATCTCGAGTTGATTTTTGGTTCACGGAGCTCTTTCATGTTGCTCCAGTGACCTCAGGATCCCTCTAGCCTTGAAACAGTGTTCTTGGGGTTTCTCTGGAGTGCCATCAAGGAAATCAAGGTTCCTTTCATGTGTGATGTGCAACACGGAATTGCTCTGCACGCAGTGCAGGGGAATCGGGCCTCATCTCGTGGCGAGGGGGAAGTCTCATGGTTTTTCTCGAGTTTCGGCGGGAACCTGGGTTATATTCTCGAGTTAAGACGGGGATGGCCCTTCCACACACGTGTTTGTTCAGCGACGTCAGGACTCCTGCCTAGTTGCGAGGGACAACTCGGGATTCTCCTCGAGGCTTGGCAGGGCAATTGGGACGCCTCTCCAGCTGAGGCTTGAGATCAAGCGTCCCTTTCCACGTGCCACAGGAATCCTGGGACCCCTATCAAGTTTCAAGAGGAGTCAGCTATCGTCTCCTTTGGAGGCACTGATCTCCGCGTACCTCTGGAGTTTTCAAAGGCTGTGAGGCCTCCGGTCGCGATGAGGTGGGGAATTAGGACTTTCTCTGTGGTCTCCACAGGGGATTCAGACATCCTTCCGTCCTGGGAGATGCAAGACGTGCCTGCCTTCAAGTCACTGCAGGGATATCTGGCCTTGTTTCAAGTCAGGGCATCGCGGTGTCCATTCCACTTGAGGCCACAAACTCAGGGTCCCTCTCACATACCTAGAGCTGAGAGAATCCCCCTCTTGAGGTGCTTGTGGTAAGGTGGTATTCCTCTGGAGTCGAAGCCAGGGACTAACCTCTCATCTCGAGTTGATTTTTGGTCCACGGATCGCTTTCGTTTTGCTACAGTGACCTCAGGATCCCTCTAGCCTTGAAAGAGTGTTCTTGGGGTTTCTCTGGAGTGCCATCAAGGAAATCAAGGCTCCTTTCCTGTGTGATGTGCAATACGGTATTGCTCTGCACGCAGTGCAGGGGAATCGGGCCTCATCTCGCGGCGAGGGGGAAGTCTCATGGTTTTTCTCGAGTTGCGGTGGGAACCTGGGGTATATTTTCGAGTTTCGACGGGGATGGCCCTTCCACACACGTGTTTGTTCAGCAACGTCAGAACTCCTGCCTAGTTGCAAGGGACAACTCGGGATTCTCCTCGAGGCTTGGCAGGGCAATTGGGACGCCTCTCCAGCTGAGGCGGGAGACCAAGAGTCCCTGTCCTCGTGCCACAGGAATCCTGGGACTCGTATCAAGTTTCACGAGGAGTCAGGCATCGTCTCCTTTGGAGGCACTGATCTCCACGTACCTCTGGAGTTTTCAAAGGATGTGAGGCCTCCGGTCGCGATGAGGTGGGGAACTAGGTCTTTCTCTGTGGTCTCCACAGGGGATTCAGACATCCTTTCGTCTGGGAGATGCAAGACGAGCCTGCATTCAAATCACTGCAGGGATATCTGGCCTTATTTCGAGTCAGGGCATTGTGGTGTCCATTCCACTTGAGGCTGCAAACTCAGGGTCCCTCTCCCATACTAAAGCTGAGAGAAACCTCCTCTTGGGGTGCTTGTGGTAAGGTGGGATTCCTCTGGAGTCTAAGCCATGGACGAACCTCTCATCTCGAGTTGATTTTTGGTCCACGGAGCTCTTTCATGTTGCTCCAGTGACCTCAGGATCCCTCTAGCCTTGAAACAGTGTTCTTGGGCTTTCTCTGGAGTGCCATCAAGAAAATCAAGGCTCCTTTCATGTGTGATGTGCAACACGGAATTGCTCTGCACGCAGTCAACGGAATCGGACCTCATTTCGCGGCGAGGGGGAAGTCTCATGGTTTTTCTCGAGTTGCGGCGGGAGCCTGGGGTATATTCTCGAGTTACGACGAGGATGGCCCTTCCACACACGTGTTTGTTCAGCGACGTCAGGACTCCTGGCTAGTTGCGAGGGACACCTCGGGATTCTCCTCGAGGCTTGGCAGGGCAATTCGGACGCCTCTCCAGCTGAGGCGGGAGACCAAGGGTCCCTTTCCACATGCCACAGGAATCCTGGGACTCCTATCAAGTTTCACGAGTAATCAGGCATCGTCTCCTTTGGAGGCACTGATCTCCGCGTACCTCTGGGGTTTTCAAAGGGTATGAGACTTCTGGTCGCAATGAGGTCGGGAACTAGGTCTTTCTCTGTGGTCTCCACCGGGGATTCAGACATCCTTTCGTCTTGGGAGATGCAAGACGAGCCTGCATTCAAGTCACTGCAGGCATATCCGGCCTGATTTCGAGTCAGGGCATCGCGGTGTCCATTCCACTTGAGGCCGCAAACTCAGGGTCCCTCTCACATACCTAGAGCTGAGAAAAGCCTCCTCTTGAGGTGCTTGTGGTAAGGTGGTATTTTGGGGTCCTTTAATGGACTGGAACCTTGTGGTGCGGAGTCGACAATAAGAAAATGAAAGTGAGAAAGAGAGAGAGAGAGAAAGAGAGAGAGAGAGAGACAAAAAAGACTCGCGGACCTAACCTCTGATGGAGCAAAGGTGCTTTAATGATTTTTCTATGAGTATATATTGGCTGCAGTACAAGAAACTTCTTTCCGGAATGATTGAGATCAGAAAACCAAACGTACAGCAACCGTTACCAAGGGACCAAGGGGTAACGTTAGTCACAAGGTCAGGACACATCCATATCTCAAGTAAGGGGAAGGAGATTAAGCTGTTTTGTCCTAAGGAGAATGTTTACTAAATGAGACTCATGCTTGCCTCACATAATGACCTCAGTCCCTGGGAGCAGCGTGCTGTTCCACTTGAAGAGGGACAAAGCACTCATGAGAGACAGCACGTCGGAATCCTCCCGTGAAACATTCCCTGACAATTCCCCCCTATTTATTTATAATATTTGTAAGAAGAGTTCTGACCATCAGAGTTTGCTTAGTTTTGACAATCTTTGCATGAAGGCAACAGTAGACAACAAATATAATTGTTAAGACAAACACCAAAATTATAGTTCTAGCCCCAATGCTATGAGTAAGGCTTTGAAACCATCTATGTGGGTCTAGCCCAGATAATTGATTAGTCAATTGTATAGCTAAAGTTCTCATACTAGTGGAAGAGGGCAGATTATTAGAAAAAGTTTTATATATTTTTTTTTGTAATAATTGTACATTTAGAGAGGTATAATCACGTATGTTTTGTAAATGAAACTTGATTTGTTCCCAGTTGTAGGCACTATTATTAAAATGAACAGGGGGTACCCTTTTGCCCCCTTCTGATGCCTATGTCAGAAGCTTTCTCTATCTCCTTTATACTTTAATAAAACTTTATTACATAAAATAAATAAATAAATAAATAAATAAAAATAAAATAAAAAAAAAAATAAAATGAACAGGAGTAACACAAAATTGAGTAGAATTTCAGTCACATTTTAGCATCACCTTTTTTTGTACATCTGTTAATTGATCTCCAACCCATTTGATGGCTGTTTTCAGGTCCTGTATTTTTTTTTTTTTAATATCTTCATCTATTTGAGACTGAGTGGCTCACATAGCATAAGCATTTTTAGTCTAATTTTGGATAAAATTATGTGTTTGAATTGAGGTTTGTAAAGTAACGCTAGTGATGACAGCAATGGTGCAAATAGTTATTAATCTTATAATGCCAAAAATCAGCCATCTAATGAATCGTTTCCATCGCTAGAGCAATTTAGTAAGCAACCAGGAAGCAAGTCCAGCCATGGGGCCTTCTTCCCAGGGCTGTTGGAGATTTATTGGTAACCATAGACTACGTCGAGATCAAAGAATTAAAAGAGAATCATATCTTAAGGAAATAGAGGAGTTAAGACAAGTATATAATCTGCAATTTATGCAAGTTATAAAACGTATAGTCTTAGTGAATTGTAAATTTTTTATAGCTACAACAAAAGGAAGTGGAACATAGGCTTGTATAAAATATGATTGATTATAGTGAAAGAAATAATTGCTATAGTTATGATTGGTCCCCGGGGAATGTCTGGTCTAAGTCTCAAGTTTTTCGGTGTATGCACCAAGTTTTCAGATGTCCTATTGTTTAGGCCCAATCTGTTTATTAAGGATGATTCGAGGACGAGGCGGAGGCCATTCCATCATCAAGCTAGCCAAGAAGTCCTCTGTCATGGTAATGTTTTATTGTAGTATTAGTAACCTTCTATGTTACTTGAGTAATATAATCATACATAGTATTGTTAATATCATCTGAGCAGTTTAATAACCACATACTATGGGGTCCCCAATTGATAATTGTATGATTAGCTATAAACATTAATTTTTTTTGGTTTGGCATGACATTTGTCCCAGTGAACAGGAATATATTTAAAGTTCTTATTAGTAAACCCTTGGCATGTTGTTTTTTGTTTTTTTCCTAATTTTTTCTCTAAAGTTTTAGTAGTATAAACATGGTTTACTGACAAAGAAAGGGCAGTAAATAATCTAAGTAGTGTCTGAAAATCTTTTTTTGGAGGCAGGACGAAAGCCCAAGTTTGTCGACTAACGTTTATACATAATTTTGCTGGGCCCATACATAAAGGAAGGACTTCATAACCTAGAACGATATTAATTAGTTTTTTTTTTTTTTTTTTTTTTTTTTTTTTAGGATGAGAGGGCCCTTCTAAGTTTTAAGGAGGAGGCATATGTGTTGACTCATTAGTGGATATGGTTGGTCTTATATCTGTTTATTTTACAACCTACAATAAAAAAGGGGGATTAGGTATATAAGCCCAGTAAGTGTGATCAATAGGTCAGCCTGAGCGGGGGAAGCAAAAGCAAGCAAAGCAAGCATAGCGAAGAAAAATATTTTTAGGATTTTGAGGCATTCCCTGTTGAGAAATCAGGTTTTTAGTTTAGTTAGCAAGGGTTTTTATCTGTCCCCAAATAGGGAGATCATAAGGTCGATGACGTCGAGTGCGGCGTTTTATGGAAATTTTTAATGTCGCCATGGCTTATATTTGGAATTTTTTTTTTGGGGTTTTTTGTTGTTTCATCTCTAGTCTGAATGCTGGGGGCCCCCTTAGGTTGAATCTTTTGAAGAGGAAGTCATGTGAGCTCGTTGGATCCATCTGGAGAAATAGAAGCATATCCTTTTCCTGTAAGATTAGTTTTTTAGATTTTTATTGATTAGTTAACCCGTCTTGATATCAAATGGGCAAAGGAAAGGAAGTGTCTTATAATGTTTTAAAACTTCTTTTTTTGTTTGTTTGTTTTTTGCTTTTGTCAAAACATCTCTTTGTGGTAAGTTTAAAAACTATAAAACAAATAAGGCTATATTAACAACAGTTATAAAAAGAGAGGAAAGCAATAACGATGAAAACATTTTTAGGAAATATTTCAGTCTAAAAGAAAAAAAATCATTCAGAAATCTGTTTGGGACTAGTATTTGGCTGTGGTTTGTGTTATTTGGGGCAAAGGATTAGGAGTAACCATTTAAATATTTTTTCTTAAGTGAAATTATTGAAAACGTGATGCAGAACAACTTGACAAATGAAATGTTGCTCACATCCAAATATATTTGACCTTGTCTTTGAAAAAGAAATGCAGCTTAGCAACTGTTGAATCTCACTGTTCAGTGTGTTAAAGAGGATGACTACACTTTCAAGACAGACTTGAAAAGAAGGCAAACATTCTATATTTTTGATATTTTTAGGAACAAATAATCTATTCGGGAAATGGTGTGTTTTTTTTTTGTTTGTTTGTTTGTTTTTTAATGCTGTTTTTGCCCTGCTTTAAGAATCTTATACATTGGGAACAGAAATAGTCACACCAACAATAGTTACAGGCTTAAAGTCTACACTATACCAGAATCTAGCAAAGTTTGTTCTGGACAAGGAAGACAAAAGTGTTTTTGTGTATATTTTCTTATTTAATTTTTATTTGTAATTATAGTGTGTAATGTGTTTGTCCAATCATGTCTTGTGTTTGTGGACTATAAGGAATGTCTGTAATTTGTTTAATAGAGAATGAATATAAAAATTGTTTGAACTGCTTAGAAATATAGGCAGAGTCATTGTCTGTTTTTATAGAATTAGGTGTTCTCATTATTGTGAAGTAAGTTGATAGGTGAGTTATAACATGTTGTGTAGTCTTACCTTAGAGAGGTGTTGTCCCTAGAAAAGAAGAATTTGTATTGATCGAGACATGTAAGAAGGAAGAGGAAGAAAGTTTAGGACAATGAGTTACATTAATTGGCCATAAATTTTTTTTTATTTGTCATAAGCCTTTTTAAAATTTTAGCACTAAATATCTTTAAAAGTTAAAAGGCTAAAACAAAGTATGATAGCATAATAAACAAATCTAATGTTTATTTTAAATAAACATACCATACTTTGTGGTTTTTATTGTGATCCACCCAAGCATTTTAACTGCATTTTCTAATATATTTGCAGCCTGAATGTATCTGCTGACCAAAGTTAATTTTATTAAATATTGTTTTCTTAGAATTTTTTTCGTTTTTAATCTGGTTTAATTTGGAGAAAGAACATTTGCTGTAGTTAGAACGACAATGAAAAACTAGTCTAGTAAAGTTTATGTAAATACCACTTTATTTTATAATAAATGTTTCAACAATTAAAAAAAAATTTTTGTATTTATCATTTTATTTGCCATTTCTTATATCTTTTTATTAAAAGCATATATTTTACTTTTTTATAGCAACCATGAAATGTCTTGTATGTTAGCATTTTATAGACTGTTGAACATATTTTTCAAATCATATTATATTATATATATATCCATTCATATATAAATATATATTTATATTTATTAACAGCTCAAAATCTCTTTAGCTCTTCTGCAAGAAAAACCCTTTCTAAGAGTAAGCCAATGTTCAGCAATTAACGTTTTAAAATCTTACTTCATTTGGACATGACCCAGCCATTCACAAACTTTTACTACTTAGTTTAGCACAACTCTAGAAACCTAAGTCACTCTAATCTCAAGAGATGGCTCCAGATTATAGATAATAGATCATTTTATCAAAAATACAATTATTTCTAATAGAGCTTATCTAAAAGTTTTTATCTCATCTATATATTTGTGTATATATATATATATAAAGAGTTACCCTTTTGTTGACAAACTTAGTTTACCTTAAACCAAGGCATAATAAAAGTATTATATAATGTTAATGACTCAAGACATGTCTCAACTAGATTAACAAATAATTATATTTAAATCACATTCACATTTAAATAAACATTATACTCAACATTGAATACCCTTCAGTTTATGTAAAGCTGAATCTAAATAGAGCTCATTAATTCCACACTATCTAAAAACAAAGACATACATTGAGACATAGATAATTTTAGATACATAGGCATAGTTTTCTATTTGAAATTTAAAATATCTTTTTGTTTTATTTATTTATTTTGAGCTCCACCAATTTGTTAATGGCTGGAGTCTTAGATAGAGTGGGCTGTGTATCTCAAGGACATGATAAGAGTTAACTTAAGGTTTTTTTTTAGGCCTATTTTTGTTTCTCAGGCAGAACTGGAGCTCCAAAAAAAAAAAAATTAACAAGTTAACCTTTTCCTAACTGCACGTGCAAGAAGAATCGGTTTTGCAATTTTAAAAAATATTTTATTATTATCAGTTTTTTCTGGAGTCTAAAGAATATCATAGCCATTCAGTGTCAAAAATATCATTTTTTTTTGTAGCTATAGTATATTATTAATGATATATGCATGAGGGAATTGTTGTCACATAGGAAGTAAAGCCTTGGCTACAAAATTTTGACAAATACTAGGACTGTTATGGAGACGGCAATGGCATCTTATTTTAGTACTCTTGTCTGGAGAATCATAGGGACGGGGGAGCCTGGCGGGCTGACATCCATGGGGTCACATGGAGTAGGATACGACCGAAGTGACTTAGCAGTAGCAGTAGCAGGACTTTTAAGCATACCTTGAGGTAACATAGTCTATTGAAATCTTTTATGAGGCCCGATATGATTAGGATAAGGGAGAGAGAAAGTGAATCTCTGCCGGTCTAAAGGGTGTAAAGGTATATTTAAAAAGCAATCTTGTGAATCAGTAATAATAATGTGCCAATTTTGAGGAACAGTAATAGGTGATGGGATTTCTGGTTGCAAAAAAGAGCAAGATTTTTTAATATGTTTCAATTTTAATTGTGTGTTTATAAGTTCTTTAGTAGCTTGTAATTTTTTTTTAATAAGGGGCCATTGCTTTGTCCAAATAGGCTCATAATTTTTCTTAGTTATATTAATAATTGTTTTGTTTGTTAAATGAGCAGTGGCCCCTAGGAAAAATGTGGAATGCATATCTGAGTTTGTCATTGTTTAAGTAAGTCCCTTCCTATTAGATTAAAGGGTACATTTATCACATAAGGTTTTAATGTTGCAGGTTGGCCTTTTGGTCCCTCACATGAGTATATTTGAACAATTTGATAAACTTCTTGTATTTTAGTTTGAGAAATTCTTGTAATTTGGCGAGAGACCTTTTGTACAGGCCAGGATTTGGGCCATAAATGTTTGGAAATAATAGTAATATCAGATCCAGTGTCGAGGAAACCAGAAAATCTTTCACCATTAATTTTGATATTTATATTTGGTCGGGCATATTCAGATACTAATGATGTCCACAAAGATTGTTTATGATCTGTACTTTTAAACCCATCTGTCCATACATTATTAGAGGAATTAATAGAAATGTAAGGTAAAAGAAGTAATTGAGCAATTTTGTCTCTCTTTTTGAATTGCCATAGAATCTGAGATGACATCAGAATTTGAATCTCTCCTTTATAATCTGAATCAATTATTTTAGGGTGAACAGTAATTTCTTTAGAAGTCAGACTAGATCGGCCAAGCAAAAGACCAAAAGTTTGTGGGGGCAGGGGTCCAAAAAGTCTGGTAGGCACTCTAGTAGGGACTGTTTGAGGGTAAGGAAAAAATCATTTAGCGCTGGTATATCGACGGCAGCACTGCTGGATGTTGAGGGTTTGAGGGAAAAGATAGAACTTGCCCCTTTTTAAATGATTTTTATCTCTACAGTTAAAGCATCTTTCATTTTCCTTTCTAAAGGTAGTAGCCATTGCCTCAATCAGCATTTGTATCTTTTGAGTTTTTGATCTTAGATTGCAATAAGCTTTTAAATAATCAATAATAATCTTAGTCTCACAAATTGTAGCTATAGCTCTTTGACATTTTTGATTTGCATTTTCATAAGCAAGTAATTTTTCTAGCTGTTTTTTGGTTTCTTTTTTGATTACAGTACGGGAAATAGCAGCTTTTAATCTAGTTTAAAAATTAGCATAACTTTTCATTAGGTTTCAACAAAGGAGAGACTTTTGGAGTTGTGACTGTTGGCAGAGGAGAAGCATTTGGAGCAGCCGGGGCAGGGCTAGTAAGAAAATTTTGAGATATTTTGTATTGTTTTAATTGGGCCTTTTGTAAAGTTTAATCATTTAATTTATATTTATGTAATAAGTGTTCTGTCTGTTGCTAAATATTGGAAGGGTTAGAATGTACCTTGAAACGGCAAAATTATAGCTTTAATAAGAGCCCATAGGGGCTAGAGATCAATTGGAATATTTTTTTGTGTGTGTGTGTGGCTGCTCATTTAACATTTTCTTTGACCTGGAGCCAAATTTTTATATCAAAACTGCATTTATCAGGAAACTAAGGATTATGTTCAACTACTGTTTGAAGGCAAGCCTCTATTCATTGCCGTGAAGCCAGAAGTCCCTGAAATTTAAACAAATGGTGAAGTAAAGTAGAAAAATAATGGGGCTGGCCAGCCGTTTAACCCATGCCTTAGTACTTACCGACCTCAATAGGTCCCTGAGTCACTCCGCCCGATATGCCACGTGTACCAGTGTCCCTGTTTGGGCACCATTTGTTGGGGTCCTTTAATGGACTGGAACCTTGTGGTGCGGAGTCGATGATAAGAAAATGAAAGAGAGAAAGAGAGAGAGAGAAAGAGAGAGAGAGAGAGACAAAAAAGACCCGGGGACCTAAGCTCTGATGGAGCAAAGGTGCTTTAATGATTTTTCTATGAGTATATATAGGCTGCAGTAAAAGAAACTTCTTTCGGGAATGATAGAGATCAGAAAACCAAACGTACAGCAACCGTTACCAAGGGACCAAGGGGTAACGTTAGACACAAGGTCAGGACACATCCATATCTCAAGTAAGGGGAAGGAGATTAAGCTGTTTTGTCCTAAGGAGAATGTTTACTAAAGGAGACTCATGCTTGCCTCACATAATGACCTCAGTCCCTGGGAGCAGCGTGCTGTTCCACTTGAAGAGGGACAAAGCACTCATGAGAGACAGCACGTAGGAATCCTCCCGTCAAACATTCCCTGACAGTGGTATTCCTCTGGAGTCGAAGCCAGGGACTAACCTCTCATTTCGAGTTGATTTTTGGTCCACGGAGCCCTTTCGTGTTGCTACAGTGACCTCAGGGTCCCTCTAGCCCTGAAACAGTGTTCTTGGGGTTTCTCTGGAGTGCCATCAAGGAAATCAAGGCTCCTTTTGAGAGGGTAACAGGCAGGAAGGCCAGGGGTCTCCAAATGGAGGAAAGAGGCTGTAAGTTCCAGACATTTTTATCTCTCTTAAATGTCAAGAAGAAACAAACCAGCGATCTGTTTTTCATTCTCTATACAAATTTAAAAGGAGGTTTCTCTTAACATTCTGTGTTGCCATGACACCTGGTCTCACCTAAAGCTAACCACTCTCAAACTTTGAGTTAACCAATACATGCCTTTTTCTTATGGAAATGTGGTCTTAAGCTATGTTAATGAACCCCAGACTCAGTCTTCAAGTTGGTTCCGCTAAATGGCCTAACTTACTTCCTCAGGTATTGTTCTCCTAATCTATGTAAACGGAACTATTTGTTGGTATTCTGCCCTTCTAAAAGATTCAAGTCAATCGTTTTATGGCCTGGGATGAATTATCTGATGCCATTCTAAATTTTATGACATTCCTTTCATTTCATTAACAGACTGTGAGTGACTATATAACATACAGCTAAAGACTAGGAGGCGGGTACTCTTTTGCCCCCTTCTGATGCCTATGTCAGAAGCTTTCTCTATACTTTAATAAAACTTTATAACACAAAAGCTCTGAGCGATCCAGCCTCGTCTCTGGCCCCGGATTGAATTCATCTCCTCCGGAGGCCAAGAATCCCGCGTCTTATCGTTCAGCAACAACCTTTCATCTTGGGGGCTCGTCTGGGATCCTTCAGGACAAGGTAAGGATGCTTGGAGCTCTAGTTCTTTGTTCTCCTAGCGAACACGTTTTCCGCTGTACTTTACTAACTCTATAGTGTGCTTGTGTAAATGAATGAAACGCCCTGCGCGAAGCAAGTGAGGAGCCCTGCTCTGCGGTCCCGCGGTGACCTCATAAGGCTATGGCAAAAACCTGTCGGGGGTTTATACCGACCTGCCAATGCCAAGAGGCAACCAATGTCTCCTTCGGGAACTGACCAGAAACGGGCAAAGCGTGTGGACCGAACTCTCCTTTCTCGGTCAAACTTTTCGGTCTCTTTGACCATTTCATAGCTCCTTGGGAATTAGAAGTACTAACCTTATCTATCGGATCATAGACTTTCAAGGGACTTGTGACCTATGTTGCTGCTATACTGTGGTCTAGGTCTCAAACTTGGATTGGTAGTCAGGAAGCGCCTAGCCTCGCTAGGCATGGGAAGTTCGGAAGCTAGATGGAGCTCTAACTCCCAGAGCATCTCTGAGGTTAAAGGTTACTCGGATTGGAACTGCAATGGTTTTTTCCTTTGGAACACTGGCTCTTAGTGGACCAGAGGAGGCTCTTATACCGGTGTGGTGACGCTTGGAAGGAACATCTCAGTTTCATGTTTGTATCGGTCTTATTGCGGTCAGGAATGTACTCAGGGTCGTGCACAGGTACTCAGGTGATGAATGTGTCCCCCAGAGGTCTTAGCTTGGGAAGCATTCCGGAAGGTTACTCTGATTGCGCCCCGGGTGGCATCAGAGGCAAGCGAGGTGAAGGGCTGGACGTCAGTCAGGGATGCCATCAGGTCTACCCCTGGTGCATCCCCACCCTGTCTCGGTGGTAGAACCGGGAGGGACGAATGTGACGCCTGTGTCGGTAAGAGACAGACTAAGTCCGACCAGGAAGGAAAAGCTTTTGGTGTAACGTCTGTCTACACCCCCATCTAGAGCAGGGAGGGACGCCTCCGGTAGAAAAAATGGCGCTGGTCGCTTTTTTTCTCTCTTACAGATGGGAGCTAACAATTCCAGCCTCACTCCTTTGAACTGTATCCTGAAAAACTGGGATAGATTTGATCCCCAGGGCTTAAAGAAGACACACCTGGTCTTCCTATGTGATACTGCATGGCCGCGGTACCCACTGGAGGACGGCGAACGGTGGCCAGTTGGAGGGTCTCTTAAGTATAACACTGTTTTACAATTAGACCGGTTCTGTAAAAAGCAAGGGAAATGGGTAGAAGTAGCGTATGTGTTGCCCTTTTTCTCTCTGCGAAATATGCCAGACTTATGTCCTATGGGTGTAGATTTGGGTGTGAAACCTTCTGCTCCCCCCTGTCCTCCTACTTTGCCCCCGTATCCGGGTCTCCAAGATGAGGTTCAAACTGCTTTGGTTTCAGTAGAAACTCAGACCATCGAAGTAAGAGATGAGATAGAGAACAGGAGGAGAAGGAAGCTCCTGGTAAATTCCTAGATAGACTGAGAGAAGCCCTTCGCAGATTCACTGAGATTGATCCCGAAAGTGAAGAAGGGAAAGTGATCTTAAAAGATAAATTTCTCACTCAGTCGGCTCCAGATATTCGCCGTAAGTTATCAAAACGGGCGTATGGACCAAATCAGTCTTTAGATAATCTGTTACAACTGGCTCAGACAGTCTATTATGGTAGGGGATATGAGGAAAAGAAAGAAAGGCAGAGAAAGACGAAGGAAAAGGCGGAAGCCCTCGCAATGGCTATGAAAACCGTTCTTAAGCAGCCTGAGAAAAATGCCCAGAGGGACCCAGGTGAAAAGGGATGGGCTTGCTATTGCTGTGGAAAGGAGGGGCATCTCAAGCGGGATTGCCCTCAGGCATCTAAGCCGCCCCCGGCTCCATGTCCGGTCTGCAAGGGACCACACTGGAGGAGAGACTGCCCCCAGAGGCGTAGGTCTCAGGGGTCTGAGTCTCAAGACAATCAGGACTGAAGGTGCCCGGGGGTCCCCACACAAGCTCCCGTCCTAATTACACCTGAGGAACCCCGGGTATTAATAACAGTGGGAGGCCAATCCGTCAATTTCCTTTTAGATACTGGGGCAACTTACTCCGTGCTTACTGAAGCCCCTGGCCCACTTTCTTCCCGATCCGCTTCCGTAATGGGACTGTCTGGACGAGCCAAAAGGTATTACTTCAGTTATTCTCTATCATGCAACTGGGATTCTGTGCTATTTTCACACGAGTTTCTTATCGTGCCAGAATCACCCTCACCCCTCTTGGGGAGGGATATACTGAGCAAGGTCCATGCCTCTGTTTTCATGAATATGGAGCCTTCCCTTTCTCTCACTTTAGTTGAACAAAATGTGAATCCTAGAGTATGGGCTGATGGAAAATCTGTGGGTCGAGCACAAAATGCTATTCCTGTGGTTGTCAAGCTCAAAGACCCACACTTATTCCCACATAAGAAGCAGTATCCACTGAAACCTGAGGTTAAGGAAGGGTTAAAACCCATCATTGAGAATTTAAAGGAACAGGGACTATTAGTTCCCTGTAACAGTCCATGCAACACTCCTATTTTGGGTGTAAAAAAATCAAATGATAAATGGAGATTAGTTCAAGATTTACGAATAATAAATGAGGCTGTGGTTCCTTTACACCCCGTGGTGCCTAATCCTTATACTCTATTGTCTGAAATTCCTGAACGAGCCAAATATTTTTCAGTAATTGATTTGAAAGATGCCTTCTATTCAGTACCTTTGGCGGAGGAAAGTCAATTTCTATTTGCTTTTGAAGACCCCACACAGCCAGCTTCCCAGTTAACCTGGACAGTTTTGCCCCAGGGATTTCGTGACAGTCCTCACTTATTTGGACAAAGTTTGTCACGAGATCTACAAAACTTTAATAGCTCTGAAGCGGTAGTGTTACAATATGTAGATGATATTTTGCTCTGTGCTGAGACAGAGGAAGCTTGTTCACGAGCCTCAGAAGATTTCTTAAACTTTCTGGCAGGCTGCGGTTACAAGGCATCAAGAGAAAAGGCTCAGCTTTGTCAACAATCTGTTAGATATCTGGGCCTAATCATCTCAGAAGGGACTAGGGCCATAGGCCCTGAGAGAATTAAACCTATACTAAACCATCCCCTACCTATGACTTTAAGACAATTGAGAGGATTTTTGGGAATCACAGGCTACTGTCGTATTTGGATTCCGAGCTATGGGGAACTTGCCCGGCCTTTATATAAACTTATAGCTGAAACTCAGCAGGCCCAAACCGACAAACTGGTTTGGTCTCCAGATACTCAAAAGGCTTTTAAGGTTCTTCAGACTGCTCTCCTGCAAGCTCCGGCTTTGAGTTTGCCCACAGGGTCAGAATTTAACCTGTTTGTCACTGAAAGAAAAGGTATGGCCTTGGGAGTTTTGACACAACCCCGGGGGCCTCACCAGCAACCTATTGCTTATCTAAGCAAAGAATTAGATGTAATTGCACGTGGGTGGCCCCACTGCCTAAGAGTAATTGGGGCAACGGCTTTATTAGCACCTGAAGCTTTAAAAATAATTAATGGGTGAAACCTTACCGTACTGACTTCTCATGATGTGAGTGGAATCTTAAATTCTAAGGTTAATATTTGGATGACAGACAGTAGACTTCTTAAATATCAGTCACTGTTGTTAGAAGGACCAGTAACTAAGCTTAAAGTTTGTGGAAATTTAAATCCTGCCACTTTCCTTCCTGAGAAGGAAGATGAAACACCTGATCACGATTGTTCCCAATTCCTAACTTTAAACTATGCAGCTCGGGAGGATCTAATGGATACCCCATTAGACAATCCTGACATGGAAATATTTACAGACGGCAGTTCTTTTGTTCGGGATGGAAAGCGCAAAGCAGGTTACGCTGTGGTGACTGCTGAACAGGTTTTAGAAGCAAAATCTCTCCCCCAGGGAACCAGTGCCCAGTTAGCGGAGCTTGTGGCTCTGACCCGAGCTCTAGAGTTAGGCAAAGGGCAACGAGTGAATATCTACACTGACTCTAAGTATGCTTATTTGACTTTACATGCTCATGCTGCAATATGGAAAGAGAGACAGTTTAAAACAGCAACAGGAGAACCTATTAAGCATTTCAGAGAGATTGAGAGACTTTTAACTGCTATCTATTGTCCTAAAGAAGTAGCGGTTATGCATTGCAAAGGGCACAACAGGGATGGGAGTAAAGTAGCTGCCGGTAACCTGCTGGCTGATTCTCAAGCCAAAAAAGCGGCACTTTACGAAACCCCCTCCCTACAGACGCCTTTGATCTGGACAGGTCCTGTGGAACAGGAAAAACCACAATATACTGAGGAAGAATTAGAAAGATATGAGAAAAGAGGAGCAAAGATTACTGATAAAGGATGGTTACAGTCCGAGGATGGACGATTAATAATTCCTGAAAATGCTCAGTGGAAAATTCTTAAGGGTTTACACCAGAGTTTTCATTTGGGTGTAGAAAGTACTTACCAGATGGCTTCTCGTTTGTTTGAAGGTAAAAATATAATGAAAACTTTAAAGAACATTATCAAACGGTGTGAGGTATGTCAGAAAAATAACCCAAAGACTGAAAAGCTAGCAAAATCTGGATTACAACAAAAGGGAAAGTATCCTGGAGAAGACTGGGAAATTGATTTTACTCATATGCCAAAAGCTAATGGATATTCTTGCTTACAAGTTTGGGTGGATACTTTTACTGGATGGATTGAGGCGTTCCCCTGTCGTAGTGAACAAGCTAAAGAGGTTATAAAGATTTTAATCCATGAAATTATCCCCAGGTTTGGGCTGCCATGGAGCCTTCAGAGCGACAATGGTTCTGCCTTTAAAGCTGCTGTAACTCAGGGGGTGTCTAAAGCTCTAGGAATAGAGTATCATTTACACTGTTCCTGGAGACCCCAATCCTCAGGAAAGGTTGAAAAAGCTAATGACATTATCAAAAGACATCTGCGCAAATTAACTCAAGAAACGCAAGACAACTGGATTAAAGTCCTACCCATAGCTTTAATGAGGGCTCGAACTGCCCCAAAAAAGGAGGGACTGTCCCCCTTTGAATGTATTTATGGAAGGCCTTTCTTACGCACAGACATTGTTATAGATCCTGAGGCCTTAGAGTTAACTAATTATGTAACTCAACTCTCAGCTTTTCAACAGGCATTAACAGAACTCCGGGAGACAACTCCTGACCCAGCCTCTGAATCCAGCAAGCCTCTATTTGAGCCAGGAACCGAGGTCCTCATAAAAACATTGGGATCTGGGGGCTCATCCCTCGAGCCCCTCTGGGAAGGCCCTTACCAGGTTATTCTTTCTTCTCCCACAGCTGTCAAAGTCCCAGGAATTGATTCGTGGGTACATCACACTCGAGTCAAGAGGTGGCACCCTGACCAGAACTAAGTGATGTCATTTTATGTTTTTACTTTCTATGCTCTGACTTTGTATGTTTCAGATGGGCCTGATAATCTATGTGAGCCTACTTCTGCTGACTCCAGAAATCCTGAGTCTGCCCTTTGATCCTCAAGACAATGCCTTCCTGTCCTGGGCTCACTCCTATGCTGCATTCCACAATCGGTCTAACTGCTGGGTCTGCGGAGCACTCCCCTCTTCATCAGTGGAAGGCTTCCCGTGGTGGACATCTCCACTTCAAGGAAAAGACTTTCTCCAAGTCTGCGAATACCTTCGACAACAATCACATGTGATGCCTCTTCTTCGTCTGATGACATCTAACAACCCTAGAATGGACTGGTGCAATACTTTGTACCTTAACTATGGACATAATGTGACTTTTAATTTTGATTATACACTGTCTCAGTTTGATCACTATTTTGCTGCACATAAGACAAATAGGTCTAGATCTGATGGTTTTTTACCTGACGTTTATCAAATATGGGATGAGGTTATATGGCTAACTCCTGAAAAGGGACGTCTAATATCTACTGCCCCTATATGCTGGGAACAAGCAGAGCCATCCCCCAAAGTTAGCCAGCAACTTAATTACACTGATTGGAAACAATTGGGATTTTTGCCTCAAGAAATATGTAACGTAATCATTCCCGTGTTTTCCAATCCCAGTTCAGGACCTCCCTTTGTCTGGCCAGGCACTAATTGAGACTGGGTATCTCAGTCACGCTGGCTTGCCCCAAACGGGACTTACTGGATATGTGGCTCTTACCTATGGGCTTGGCTTCCCCCTGGCTGGATAGGGAGATGCACCCTGGGTCTAGCCTTTACTCATGGTTTTATATTTTCAGAGCTTCCAGAAAAGCCTGCTAATTTACCCCACCTTAAAACTCGGTGGGCAAGGTCTGTATTTCACTGGTATGATTATTTAGCTGCAGTGTTTGTCCCCTCTTTGGGAACTACAGATGTTATGCTACGAGTAGATGCTTTGACTAATTTTACTCAACAGGCATTACAAGATTCTCAAAAAGCTATTTCAGCTCTTAATGCTGAACAAGCACAAATTAGAAAGGTGGTTTTACAAAACAGATTGGCTTTAGATATTCTGACATCTGCACAAGGAGGAACTTGTGCCATCATTCATACTCAATGCTGCACATATATACCTGATATGAGCACTAATGTTACTCATTTTACTAAACACATGAACAAGATGATTGGGGCCATGGATACTCCTGAAGCTTCAATTGCCTCACTTTGGGAGACGTTAACAAGTTCCCCATGGTGGAAAACTATCTTAATTACAATAATTCTGATTGTTTTGTTTTTGCTGTTTGCTCCCTGCATCTGTAACTGTGTAACTAGATTTGTTTTTAGTCGCATGAAAGCTTTTAAGTTACAAATGGTTGCTCAAACTCCTGCTATCACTGCAGCTTCTTCCGACTACTATTTGGGGCCCCTGGATCAGACATCCTCATTATGAGGATTAGGAGAATATGTTGCCTCACCAATTTAGGGACAACGCCCCTTGTCAGCTCGGAAGCAGTTATGGAATGGAAACGATGCCCCTTTACCCTAGGCAACATAATTCTCCTAAAAGAAAAGGGGGGAATGAGAGGGTAACAGGCAGGAAGGCCAGGGGTCTCCAAATGGAGGAAAGAGGCTGTAAGTGCCAGACATTTTTATCTCTCTTAAATGACAAGAAGAAACAAACCAGCGATCTGTTTTTCATTCTCTATACAAATTTAAAAGGAGGTTTCTCTTAACATTCTGTGTTGCCATGACACCTGGTCTCACCTAAAGCTAACCACTCTCAAACTTTGAGTTAACCAATACATGCCTTTTTCGTATGGAAATGTGGTCTTAAGCTATGTTAATGAACCCCAGACTCAGTCTTCAAGTTGGTTCCGCTAAATGGCCTAACTTACTTCCTCAGGTATTGTTCTCCTAATCTATGTAAACGGAACTATTTGTTGGTATTCTGCCCTTCTAAAAGATTCAAGTCAATCGTTTTATGGCCTGGGATGAATTATCTGATGCCATTCTAAATTTTATGACATTCCTTTCATTTCATTAACAGACTGTGAGTGACTATATAACATACAGCTAAAGACTAGGAGGCGGGTACTCTTTTGCCCCCTTCTGATGCCTATGTCAGAAGCTTTCTCTATACTTTAATAAAACTTTATAACACAAAAGCTCTGAGCGATCCAGCCTCGTCTCTAGCCCCGGATTGAATTCGTCTCCTCCGGAGGCTAAGAATCCCGCGTCTTTTCGTTCTGCAACAACCTTTCACTTTCATGTGTGATGTGCAACACGGAATTGCTCTGCACGCAGTGTAGGGGAATCGGGTCTCATCTCGAGGCGAGGGGGAAGTCTCATGGTTTTTCTCGAGTTGCGGCGGGAACCTGGGGTATATTCTCGAGTTACGACGGGGATGGCCCTTCCACACACGTGTTTGTTCAGCGACGTCAGGACTCCTGCCTAGTTGCGAGGGACAACTCGGGATTCTCCTCGAGGCTTGGCAGGGCAATTGGGACGCCTCTCCAGCTGAGGCGGGAGACCAAGGGTCCCTTTCCACGTGCCACAGGAATCCTGGGACTCCTATCAAGTTTCACGAGGAGTCAGGCATCGTCTCCTTTGGAGGCACTGATCTCCGCGTACCTCTGGAGTTTTCAAAGGATGTGAGGCCTCCGGTCGCGATGAGGTGGGGAACAAGGTCTTTCTCTGTGGTCTCCACAGGGGATTCAGACATCCTTTCGTCTTGGGAGATGCAAGACGAGCCTGCATTCAAGTCACTGCAGGGATATCCGGCCTTATTTCGAGTCAGGGCATCGCGGTGTCCATTCCACGTGAGGCCGCAAACTCATTGTCCCGCTCACATACCAAGAGCTGAGAGAAGCCTCCTCTTGAGGTGCTTGTGGTAAGGTGGTATTCCTCTGGAGTCGAAGCCAGGGACTAACCTCTCATCTCGAGTTGATTTTTGGTCCACGGAGCTCTTTCGTGTTGCTATAGTGACCTCAGGATCCCTGTAGCCATGAAACAGTGTTCTTCGGGTTTCTCTGGAGTGCCATCAAGGAAATCAAGGCTCCTTTCATGTGTGATGTGCAACACGGAATTGCTCTGCATGCAGTGCAGGGGAACCGGGCCTCATCTCGCGGCGAGGGGGAAGTCTCATGGTTTTTCTTGAGTTGCGGCGGGAACCTGGGGTATATTCTCGAGTTACGACAGGGATGGCCCTTCCACACACGTGTTTGTTCAGCGACGTCAGGACTTCTGCCTAGTTGCGAGGGACAACTCGGGATTCTCCTCGAGGCTTGGCAGGGCAATTGGGACGCCTCTCCAGCTGAGGCGGGAGACCAAGGGTCCCTTTCCACGTGCCACAGGAATCCTGGGACTCCTATCAATTTTCACGAGGAGTCAGGCATCGTCTCCTTTGGAGGCACTGATCTCCGCTTACCTCTGGATTTTTAAAAGGATGTGAGGCCTCCGGTCGCGACGAGGTGGGGAATTAGGTCTTTCTCTGTGGTCTCCAAGTGGGATTCAGACATCCTTTCGTCTTGGGAGATGCAAGACGAGCCTGCATTCAAGTCACTGCAGGGATATCCGGCCTTATTTCGAGTCAGGGCATCGCGGTGTCCATTCCACGTGAGGCCGCAAACTCAGTGTCCCTCTCACATACCTAGAGCAGAGAGAAGCCTCCTCTTGCGGTGCTTGTCGTAAGGTGGTATTCCTCTGGAGTCGAAGCCAGGGACTAACCTCTCATCTCGAGTTGATTTGTGGTCCACGGAGCTCTTTCGTGTGGCTACAGTGACCTCAGGATCCCTCTAGCCTTGAAACAGTGTTCTTGGGGTTTCTCTGGAGTGCCATCAAGGAAATCAAGGCTCCTTTTGAGAGGGTAACAGGCAGGAAGGCCAGGGGTCTCCAAATGGAGGAAAGAGGCTGTAAGTTCCAGACATTTTTATCTCTCTTAAATGTCAAGAAGAAACAAACCAGCGATCTGTTTTTCATTCTCTATACAAATTTAAAAGGAAGTTTCTCTTAACATTCTGTGTTGCCATGACACCTGGTCTCACCTAAAGCTAACCACTCTCAAACTTTGAGTTAACCAATACATGCCTTTTTCTTATGGAAATGTGGTCTTAAGCTATGTTAATGAACCCCAGACTCAGTCTTCAAGTTGGTTCCGCTAAATGGCCTAACTTACTTCCTCAGGTATTGTTCTCCTAATCTATGTAAACGGAACTATTTGTTGGTATTCTGCCCTTCTAAAAGATTCAAGTCAATCGTTTTATGGCCTGGGATGAATTATCTGATGCCATTCTAAATTTTGTGACATTCCTTTCATTTCTTTAACAGACTGTGAGTGACTATATAACATACAGCTAAAGACTAGGAGGCGGGTACTCTTTTGCCCCCTTCTGATGCCTATGTCAGAAGCTTTCTCTATACTTTAATAAAACTTTATAACACAAAAGCTCTGAGCGATCCAGCCTCGTCTCTGGCCCCGGATTGAATTCATCTCCTCCGGAGGCCAAGAATCCCGCGTCTTATCGTTCAGCAACAACCTTTCATCTTGGGGGCTCGTCTGGGATCCTTCAGGACAAGGTAAGGATGCTTGGAGCTCTAGTTCTTTGTTCTCCTAGCGAACACGTTTTCCGCTGTACTTTACTAACTCTATAGTGTGCTTGTGTAAATGAATGAAACGCCCTGCGCGAAGCAAGTGAGGAGCCCTGCTCTGCGGTCCCGCGGTGACCTCATAAGGCTATGGCAAAAACCTGTCGGGGGTTTATACCGACCTGCCAATGCCAAGAGGCAACCAATGTCTCCTTCGGGAACTGACCAGAAACGGGCAAAGCGTGTGGACCGAACTCTCCTTTCTCGGTCAAACTTTTCGGTCTCTTTGACCATTTCATAGCTCCTTGGGAATTAGAAGTACTAACCTTATCTATCGGATCATAGACTTTCAAGGGACTTGTGACCTATGTTGCTGCTATACTGTGGTCTAGGTCTCAAACTTGGATTGGTAGTCAGGAAGCGCCTAGCCTCGCTAGGCATGGGAAGTTCGGAAGCTAGATGGAGCTCTAACTCCCAGAGCATCTCTGAGGTTAAAGGTTACTCGGATTGGAACTGCAATGGTTTTTTCCTTTGGAACACTGGCTCTTAGTGGACCAGAGGAGGCTCTTATACCGGTGTGGTGACGCTTGGAAGGAACATCTCAGTTTCATGTTTGTATCGGTCTTATTGCGGTCAGGAATGTACTCAGGGTCGTGCACAGGTACTCAGGTGATGAATGTGTCCCCCAGAGGTCTTAGCTTGGGAAGCATTCCGGAAGGTTACTCTGATTGCGCCCCGGGTGGCATCAGAGGCAAGCGAGGTGAAGGGCTGGACGTCAGTCAGGGATGCCATCAGGTCTACCCCTGGTGCATCCCCACCCTGTCTCGGTGGTAGAACCGGGAGGGACGAATGTGACGCCTGTGTCGGTAAGAGACAGACTAAGTCCGACCAGGAAGGAAAAGCTTTTGGTGTAACGTCTGTCTACACCCCCATCTAGAGCAGGGAGGGACGCCTCCGGTAGAAAAAATGGCGCTGGTCGCTTTTTTTCTCTCTTACAGATGGGAGCTAACAATTCCAGCCTCACTCCTTTGAACTGTATCCTGAAAAACTGGGATAGATTTGATCCCCAGGGCTTAAAGAAGACACACCTGGTCTTCCTATGTGATACTGCATGGCCGCGGTACCCACTGGAGGACGGCGAACGGTGGCCAGTTGGAGGGTCTCTTAAGTATAACACTGTTTTACAATTAGACCGGTTCTGTAAAAAGCAAGGGAAATGGGTAGAAGTAGCGTATGTGTTGCCCTTTTTCTCTCTGCGAAATATGCCAGACTTATGTCCTATGGGTGTAGATTTGGGTGTGAAACCTTCTGCTCCCCCCTGTCCTCCTACTTTGCCCCCGTATCCGGGTCTCCAAGATGAGGTTCAAACTGCTTTGGTTTCAGTAGAAACTCAGACCATCGAAGTAAGAGATGAGATAGAGAACAGGAGGAGAAGGAAGCTCCTGGTAAATTCCTAGATAGACTGAGAGAAGCCCTTCGCAGATTCACTGAGATTGATCCCGAAAGTGAAGAAGGGAAAGTGATCTTAAAAGATAAATTTCTCACTCAGTCGGCTCCAGATATTCGCCGTAAGTTATCAAAACGGGCGTATGGACCAAATCAGTCTTTAGATAATCTGTTACAACTGGCTCAGACAGTCTATTATGGTAGGGGATATGAGGAAAAGAAAGAAAGGCAGAGAAAGACGAAGGAAAAGGCGGAAGCCCTCGCAATGGCTATGAAAACCGTTCTTAAGCAGCCTGAGAAAAATGCCCAGAGGGACCCAGGTGAAAAGGGATGGGCTTGCTATTGCTGTGGAAAGGAGGGGCATCTCAAGCGGGATTGCCCTCAGGCATCTAAGCCGCCCCCGGCTCCATGTCCGGTCTGCAAGGGACCACACTGGAGGAGAGACTGCCCCCAGAGGCGTAGGTCTCAGGGGTCTGAGTCTCAAGACAATCAGGACTGAAGGTGCCCGGGGGTCCCCACACAAGCTCCCGTCCTAATTACACCTGAGGAACCCCGGGTATTAATAACAGTGGGAGGCCAATCCGTCAATTTCCTTTTAGATACTGGGGCAACTTACTCCGTGCTTACTGAAGCCCCTGGCCCACTTTCTTCCCGATCCGCTTCCGTAATGGGACTGTCTGGACGAGCCAAAAGGTATTACTTCAGTTATTCTCTATCATGCAACTGGGATTCTGTGCTATTTTCACACGAGTTTCTTATCGTGCCAGAATCACCCTCACCCCTCTTGGGGAGGGATATACTGAGCAAGGTCCATGCCTCTGTTTTCATGAATATGGAGCCTTCCCTTTCTCTCACTTTAGTTGAACAAAATGTGAATCCTAGAGTATGGGCTGATGGAAAATCTGTGGGTCGAGCACAAAATGCTATTCCTGTGGTTGTCAAGCTCAAAGACCCACACTTATTCCCACATAAGAAGCAGTATCCACTGAAACCTGAGGTTAAGGAAGGGTTAAAACCCATCATTGAGAATTTAAAGGAACAGGGACTATTAGTTCCCTGTAACAGTCCATGCAACACTCCTATTTTGGGTGTAAAAAAATCAAATGATAAATGGAGATTAGTTCAAGATTTACGAATAATAAATGAGGCTGTGGTTCCTTTACACCCCGTGGTGCCTAATCCTTATACTCTATTGTCTGAAATTCCTGAACGAGCCAAATATTTTTCAGTAATTGATTTGAAAGATGCCTTCTATTCAGTACCTTTGGCGGAGGAAAGTCAATTTCTATTTGCTTTTGAAGACCCCACACAGCCAGCTTCCCAGTTAACCTGGACAGTTTTGCCCCAGGGATTTCGTGACAGTCCTCACTTATTTGGACAAAGTTTGTCACGAGATCTACAAAACTTTAATAGCTCTGAAGCGGTAGTGTTACAATATGTAGATGATATTTTGCTCTGTGCTGAGACAGAGGAAGCTTGTTCACGAGCCTCAGAAGATTTCTTAAACTTTCTGGCAGGCTGCGGTTACAAGGCATCAAGAGAAAAGGCTCAGCTTTGTCAACAATCTGTTAGATATCTGGGCCTAATCATCTCAGAAGGGACTAGGGCCATAGGCCCTGAGAGAATTAAACCTATACTAAACCATCCCCTACCTATGACTTTAAGACAATTGAGAGGATTTTTGGGAATCACAGGCTACTGTCGTATTTGGATTCCGAGCTATGGGGAACTTGCCCGGCCTTTATATAAACTTATAGCTGAAACTCAGCAGGCCCAAACCGACAAACTGGTTTGGTCTCCAGATACTCAAAAGGCTTTTAAGGTTCTTCAGACTGCTCTCCTGCAAGCTCCGGCTTTGAGTTTGCCCACAGGGTCAGAATTTAACCTGTTTGTCACTGAAAGAAAAGGTATGGCCTTGGGAGTTTTGACACAACCCCGGGGGCCTCACCAGCAACCTATTGCTTATCTAAGCAAAGAATTAGATGTAATTGCACGTGGGTGGCCCCACTGCCTAAGAGTAATTGGGGCAACGGCTTTATTAGCACCTGAAGCTTTAAAAATAATTAATGGGTGAAACCTTACCGTACTGACTTCTCATGATGTGAGTGGAATCTTAAATTCTAAGGTTAATATTTGGATGACAGACAGTAGACTTCTTAAATATCAGTCACTGTTGTTAGAAGGACCAGTAACTAAGCTTAAAGTTTGTGGAAATTTAAATCCTGCCACTTTCCTTCCTGAGAAGGAAGATGAAACACCTGATCACGATTGTTCCCAATTCCTAACTTTAAACTATGCAGCTCGGGAGGATCTAATGGATACCCCATTAGACAATCCTGACATGGAAATATTTACAGACGGCAGTTCTTTTGTTCGGGATGGAAAGCGCAAAGCAGGTTACGCTGTGGTGACTGCTGAACAGGTTTTAGAAGCAAAATCTCTCCCCCAGGGAACCAGTGCCCAGTTAGCGGAGCTTGTGGCTCTGACCCGAGCTCTAGAGTTAGGCAAAGGGCAACGAGTGAATATCTACACTGACTCTAAGTATGCTTATTTGACTTTACATGCTCATGCTGCAATATGGAAAGAGAGACAGTTTAAAACAGCAACAGGAGAACCTATTAAGCATTTCAGAGAGATTGAGAGACTTTTAACTGCTATCTATTGTCCTAAAGAAGTAGCGGTTATGCATTGCAAAGGGCACAACAGGGATGGGAGTAAAGTAGCTGCCGGTAACCTGCTGGCTGATTCTCAAGCCAAAAAAGCGGCACTTTACGAAACCCCCTCCCTACAGACGCCTTTGATCTGGACAGGTCCTGTGGAACAGGAAAAACCACAATATACTGAGGAAGAATTAGAAAGATATGAGAAAAGAGGAGCAAAGATTACTGATAAAGGATGGTTACAGTCCGAGGATGGACGATTAATAATTCCTGAAAATGCTCAGTGGAAAATTCTTAAGGGTTTACACCAGAGTTTTCATTTGGGTGTAGAAAGTACTTACCAGATGGCTTCTCGTTTGTTTGAAGGTAAAAATATAATGAAAACTTTAAAGAACATTATCAAACGGTGTGAGGTATGTCAGAAAAATAACCCAAAGACTGAAAAGCTAGCAAAATCTGGATTACAACAAAAGGGAAAGTATCCTGGAGAAGACTGGGAAATTGATTTTACTCATATGCCAAAAGCTAATGGATATTCTTGCTTACAAGTTTGGGTGGATACTTTTACTGGATGGATTGAGGCGTTCCCCTGTCGTAGTGAACAAGCTAAAGAGGTTATAAAGATTTTAATCCATGAAATTATCCCCAGGTTTGGGCTGCCATGGAGCCTTCAGAGCGACAATGGTTCTGCCTTTAAAGCTGCTGTAACTCAGGGGGTGTCTAAAGCTCTAGGAATAGAGTATCATTTACACTGTTCCTGGAGACCCCAATCCTCAGGAAAGGTTGAAAAAGCTAATGACATTATCAAAAGACATCTGCGCAAATTAACTCAAGAAACGCAAGACAACTGGATTAAAGTCCTACCCATAGCTTTAATGAGGGCTCGAACTGCCCCAAAAAAGGAGGGACTGTCCCCCTTTGAATGTATTTATGGAAGGCCTTTCTTACGCACAGACATTGTTATAGATCCTGAGGCCTTAGAGTTAACTAATTATGTAACTCAACTCTCAGCTTTTCAACAGGCATTAACAGAACTCCGGGAGACAACTCCTGACCCAGCCTCTGAATCCAGCAAGCCTCTATTTGAGCCAGGAACCGAGGTCCTCATAAAAACATTGGGATCTGGGGGCTCATCCCTCGAGCCCCTCTGGGAAGGCCCTTACCAGGTTATTCTTTCTTCTCCCACAGCTGTCAAAGTCCCAGGAATTGATTCGTGGGTACATCACACTCGAGTCAAGAGGTGGCACCCTGACCAGAACTAAGTGATGTCATTTTATGTTTTTACTTTCTATGCTCTGACTTTGTATGTTTCAGATGGGCCTGATAATCTATGTGAGCCTACTTCTGCTGACTCCAGAAATCCTGAGTCTGCCCTTTGATCCTCAAGACAATGCCTTCCTGTCCTGGGCTCACTCCTATGCTGCATTCCACAATCGGTCTAACTGCTGGGTCTGCGGAGCACTCCCCTCTTCATCAGTGGAAGGCTTCCCGTGGTGGACATCTCCACTTCAAGGAAAAGACTTTCTCCAAGTCTGCGAATACCTTCGACAACAATCACATGTGATGCCTCTTCTTCGTCTGATGACATCTAACAACCCTAGAATGGACTGGTGCAATACTTTGTACCTTAACTATGGACATAATGTGACTTTTAATTTTGATTATACACTGTCTCAGTTTGATCACTATTTTGCTGCACATAAGACAAATAGGTCTAGATCTGATGGTTTTTTACCTGACGTTTATCAAATATGGGATGAGGTTATATGGCTAACTCCTGAAAAGGGACGTCTAATATCTACTGCCCCTATATGCTGGGAACAAGCAGAGCCATCCCCCAAAGTTAGCCAGCAACTTAATTACACTGATTGGAAACAATTGGGATTTTTGCCTCAAGAAATATGTAACGTAATCATTCCCGTGTTTTCCAATCCCAGTTCAGGACCTCCCTTTGTCTGGCCAGGCACTAATTGAGACTGGGTATCTCAGTCACGCTGGCTTGCCCCAAACGGGACTTACTGGATATGTGGCTCTTACCTATGGGCTTGGCTTCCCCCTGGCTGGATAGGGAGATGCACCCTGGGTCTAGCCTTTACTCATGGTTTTATATTTTCAGAGCTTCCAGAAAAGCCTGCTAATTTACCCCACCTTAAAACTCGGTGGGCAAGGTCTGTATTTCACTGGTATGATTATTTAGCTGCAGTGTTTGTCCCCTCTTTGGGAACTACAGATGTTATGCTACGAGTAGATGCTTTGACTAATTTTACTCAACAGGCATTACAAGATTCTCAAAAAGCTATTTCAGCTCTTAATGCTGAACAAGCACAAATTAGAAAGGTGGTTTTACAAAACAGATTGGCTTTAGATATTCTGACATCTGCACAAGGAGGAACTTGTGCCATCATTCATACTCAATGCTGCACATATATACCTGATATGAGCACTAATGTTACTCATTTTACTAAACACATGAACAAGATGATTGGGGCCATGGATACTCCTGAAGCTTCAATTGCCTCACTTTGGGAGACGTTAACAAGTTCCCCATGGTGGAAAACTATCTTAATTACAATAATTCTGATTGTTTTGTTTTTGCTGTTTGCTCCCTGCATCTGTAACTGTGTAACTAGATTTGTTTTTAGTCGCATGAAAGCTTTTAAGTTACAAATGGTTGCTCAAACTCCTGCTATCACTGCAGCTTCTTCCGACTACTATTTGGGGCCCCTGGATCAGACATCCTCATTATGAGGATTAGGAGAATATGTTGCCTCACCAATTTAGGGACAACGCCCCTTGTCAGCTCGGAAGCAGTTATGGAATGGAAACGATGCCCCTTTACCCTAGGCAACATAATTCTCCTAAAAGAAAAGGGGGGAATGAGAGGGTAACAGGCAGGAAGGCCAGGGGTCTCCAAATGGAGGAAAGAGGCTGTAAGTGCCAGACATTTTTATCTCTCTTAAATGACAAGAAGAAACAAACCAGCGATCTGTTTTTCATTCTCTATACAAATTTAAAAGGAGGTTTCTCTTAACATTCTGTGTTGCCATGACACCTGGTCTCACCTAAAGCTAACCACTCTCAAACTTTGAGTTAACCAATACATGCCTTTTTCGTATGGAAATGTGGTCTTAAGCTATGTTAATGAACCCCAGACTCAGTCTTCAAGTTGGTTCCGCTAAATGGCCTAACTTACTTCCTCAGGTATTGTTCTCCTAATCTATGTAAACGGAACTATTTGTTGGTATTCTGCCCTTCTAAAAGATTCAAGTCAATCGTTTTATGGCCTGGGATGAATTATCTGATGCCATTCTAAATTTTATGACATTCCTTTCATTTCATTAACAGACTGTGAGTGACTATATAACATACAGCTAAAGACTAGGAGGCGGGTACTCTTTTGCCCCCTTCTGATGCCTATGTCAGAAGCTTTCTCTATACTTTAATAAAACTTTATAACACAAAAGCTCTGAGCGATCCAGCCTCGTCTCTAGCCCCGGATTGAATTCGTCTCCTCCGGAGGCTAAGAATCCCGCGTCTTTTCGTTCTGCAACAACCTTTCACTTTCATGTGTGATGTGCAACACGGAATTGCTCTGCACGCAGTGTAGGGGAATCGGGTCTCATCTCGAGGCGAGGGGGAAGTCTCATGGTTTTTCTCGAGTTGCGGCGGGAACCTGGGGTATATTCTCGAGTTACGACGGGGATGGCCCTTCCACACACGTGTTTGTTCAGCGACGTCAGGACTCCTGCCTAGTTGCGAGGGACAACTCGGGATTCTCCTCGAGGCTTGGCAGGGCAATTGGGACGCCTCTCCAGCTGAGGCGGGAGACCAAGGGTCCCTTTCCACGTGCCACAGGAATCCTGGGACTCCTATCAAGTTTCACGAGGAGTCAGGCATCGTCTCCTTTGGAGGCACTGATCTCCGCGTACCTCTGGAGTTTTCAAAGGATGTGAGGCCTCCGGTCGCGATGAGGTGGGGAACAAGGTCTTTCTCTGTGGTCTCCACAGGGGATTCAGACATCCTTTCGTCTTGGGAGATGCAAGACGAGCCTGCATTCAAGTCACTGCAGGGATATCCGGCCTTATTTCGAGTCAGGGCATCGCGGTGTCCATTCCACGTGAGGCCGCAAACTCATTGTCCCGCTCACATACCAAGAGCTGAGAGAAGCCTCCTCTTGAGGTGCTTGTGGTAAGGTGGTATTCCTCTGGAGTCGAAGCCAGGGACTAACCTCTCATCTCGAGTTGATTTTTGGTCCACGGAGCTCTTTCGTGTTGCTATAGTGACCTCAGGATCCCTGTAGCCATGAAACAGTGTTCTTCGGGTTTCTCTGGAGTGCCATCAAGGAAATCAAGGCTCCTTTCATGTGTGATGTGCAACACGGAATTGCTCTGCATGCAGTGCAGGGGAACCGGGCCTCATCTCGCGGCGAGGGGGAAGTCTCATGGTTTTTCTTGAGTTGCGGCGGGAACCTGGGGTATATTCTCGAGTTACGACAGGGATGGCCCTTCCACACACGTGTTTGTTCAGCGACGTCAGGACTTCTGCCTAGTTGCGAGGGACAACTCGGGATTCTCCTCGAGGCTTGGCAGGGCAATTGGGACGCCTCTCCAGCTGAGGCGGGAGACCAAGGGTCCCTTTCCACGTGCCACAGGAATCCTGGGACTCCTATCAATTTTCACGAGGAGTCAGGCATCGTCTCCTTTGGAGGCACTGATCTCCGCTTACCTCTGGATTTTTAAAAGGATGTGAGGCCTCCGGTCGCGACGAGGTGGGGAATTAGGTCTTTCTCTGTGGTCTCCACAGGGGATTCAGACATCCTTTCGTCTTGGGAGATGCAAGACGAGCCTGCATTCAAGTCACTGCAGGGATATCGGGCTTAATTTGAGTCAGGGCATCGCGGTGTCCATTCCATGTGAGGCCGCAAACTCAGGGTACCTCTCACATACCTAGAGCTGAGAGAAGCCTCCTCTTGAGGTGCTTGTGGTAAGGTGGTATTCCTCTGGAGTCGAAGCCAGGGACTAACCTCTCATCTCGAGTTGTTTTTTGGTCGACGGAGCTCTTTCGTGTTGCTACAGTGACGTCAGGACCCCTCTAGCCTTGAAACAGTGTTCTTGGGGATTCTCTTTAGTGCCATCAAGGAAATCAAGGCTCCTTTCATGTGTGATGTGCAACACGGAATTGCTCTGCACGCAGTGCAGGGGAATCGGGCCTCATCTCGCGGCGAGGGGGAAGTCTCATGGTTTTTCTCGAGTTGCGGCGGGAACTGGGGTATAGTCTCGAGTTACGACTGGGATGGCCCGTCCACACACGTGTTTGTTCAGCGACTACAGGACTCCTGCCTAGTTGCGAGGGACAACTCGGGATTCTCCTCGAGGCTTGGCAGGGCAACTGTGACGCCTCTCCAGCTGAGGCGTGAGACCAAGGGTCCCTTTCCATTTGCCACAGGAATCCTGGGACTCCTATCAAGTTTCACGAGGAGTCAGGCATCGTCTCCTTTGGAGGCACTGATCTCCGCGTACCTCTGGACTTTTCAAAGGATGTGAGGCCTCCGGTCGTGTTGAGGTGGGGAACAAGGTCTTTCTATGTGGTCTCCACAGGGTATTCAGACATCCTTTCGTCTGGGAGATGCAAGACGAGCATGCATTCAAGTCACTGCAGGGATATCCGGCCTTATTTCGAGTCAGGGCATCGCGGTGTCCATTCCACGTGAGGCCGCAAATTCAGGGTCCCTCTCACATACCTAGAGCTGAGAGAAGCCTCCTCTTGAGGTGCTTGTGGTAAGGTGGTATCCCTCTGGAGTCGAAGCCAGGGACTAACTTCTCATCTCGAGTTGATTTTTGGTCCACGGAGCTCTTTCGTGTTGCTACAGTGACCTCAGGATCCCTCTAGCCTTCAAACAGTGTTCTTGGGGTTTCTCTGGAGTGCCATCAAGGAAATCAAGGCTCCTTTCCTGTGTGATGTGCAACACAGAATTGCTCTGCACGCAGTGCAGGGGAATCGGGCCTCATCTCGCGGCGAGGGGGAAGTCTCATGGTTTTTCTCGAGTTGCGGCGGGAACCTGGGGTATATTCTCGAGTTACCACGGGGATGGCCCTTCCACACACGTGTTTGTTCAGCGACGTCAGGACTCCTGCCTAGTTTCCAGGGACAACTCGGGATTCTCCTCGAGAATTGGCAGGGCAATTGGGACGCCTCTCAGGCTGAGGCGGGAGACCAAGGGTCCCTTTCCATGTGCCACAGGAATCCTGGGACTCCTATCAAGTTTCACAACGAGTCAGGAATCGTCTCCTTTGGAGGCACTGATCTCCACGTACCTATGGACTTTTCAAAGGATGTGAGGCCTCCGGTCGCAATGGGGTGGGGAACTAGGTCTTTCTCTGTGGTCTCCACAGGGGATTCAGACATCCTTTCGTCTTAGGAGATGCAAGACGAGCCTGCATTCAAGTCACTGCAGGGATGCCCGGCCCTATTTCGAATCAGGGCATCGCGGTGTCCATTCCACTTGAGGCCGCAAACTCAGGGTCCCTCTCACATACCTAGAGCTGAGAGAAGCCTCCTCTTGAGGTGCTTTTGGTAAGGTGGTATCCCTCTGGAGTTTAAGCCATGGACTAACCTCTCATCTCGAGTTGATTTTTGGTCCACGGAGCTCTTTCGTGTTGCTACAGTGACCTCAGGATCCCTCTAGCCTTGAAACAGTGTTCTTGGGGTTTCTCTGGAGTGCCATCAAGGAAATCAAGGCTTCTTTCCTGTGTGATGTGCAACACGGAATTAATCTGCACGCAGTGCAGGGGAATCGGGCCTCATCTCGCGGCGAGGGGGAAGTCTCATGGTTTTTCTCGAGTTGCAGCGGGAACCTGGGGTATATTCCCGAATTACGACGGGGATGGCCCTTCCACACACGTGTTTGTTCAGCGTCGTCAGGACTTCTGCCTAGTTGCGAGGGACAACTCGGGATTCTCCTCGAGGCTTGGCAGGGCAATTGGGACGCCTCTCCAGCTGAGGCGGGAGACCAAGGGTCCCTTTCCACGTGCCACAGGAATCCTGGGACTCCTATCAAGTTTCACGAGGAGTCAGGCATCGTCTCCTTTGGAGGCACTGATCTCCGCGTACCTCTGGAATTTTCAAAGGATGTGAGGCCTCCGGTCGCGATGAGGTGGGGAACTAGGTGTTTCTCTGTTGTCTCCACAGGGGATTCAGACATCCTTTCGTCTTGGGAGATGCAAGACGAGCCTGCATTCAAGTCACTGCAGGGATATCCGGCCTTATTTCGAGTCAGGGCATCGCGGTGTCCATTCCACGTGAGGCCGCAAACTCATTGTCCCGCTCACATACCAAGAGCTGAGAGAAGCCTCCTCTTGAGGTGCTTGTAGTAAGGTGGTATTCCTCTGGAGTCGAAGCCAGGGACTAACCTGTCGTCTCGAGTTGATTTTTGGTCCACGGAGCTCTTTTGTGTTGATAGAGTGACCTCAGGATCCCTCTAGCCTTGAAACAGTGTTCTTGGGGTTTCTCTGGAGTGCCATCAAGGAAATCAAGGCTCCTATCATGTGTGATGTGCAACACGGAATTGCTCTGCACGCAGTGCAGGGGAATCGGGCCTCATCTCGCGGCGAGGGGGAAGTCTCATGGTTTTTCTCGAATTGCGGCGGGAACCTGGGGTATATTCTCGAGTTACGACGGGGATGGCCCTTCCACACACATATTTGTTCAGCGACGTCAGGACTCCTGCCTAGTTGCGAGGGACAGGTCGGGATTCTCCTCGAGGCTTGGCAGGGCAATTGGGATGCCTCTCCAGCTGAGGCGGGAGACCAAGGGTCCCTTTCCACGTGCCACAGGAATCCTGGGACTCCTATCAAGTTTCACGAGGAGTCAGGCATCGTCTCCTTTGGAGGCACTGATCTCCGCGTACCTCTGGAGTTTTCAAAGGATGTGAGGCCTCCGGTCGCGATGGGGTGGGGAACTAGTTGTTTCTCTGTGGTCTCCACAGGGGATTCAGACATCCTTTCGTCTTGGGAGCTGCAAGACGAGCCTGCATTCAAGTCACTGCAGGGATATCCGGCCTTATTTCGAGTCAGGGGATCGCGGTGTCCATTCCACGTGAGTCCGCAAACTCAGGGTCCCTCTCACATACCTAGAGCTGAGAGAAGCCTCCTCTTCAGGTGCTTGTGGTAAGGTGGTATTCCTCTGGAGTTGATGCCAGGGACTAACCTCTCATCTCGAGTTGATTTTTGGTCCACGGAGCTCTTTCGTGTTGCTACAGTGACCTCAGGATCCCTCTAGCCTTGAAACAGTGTTCTTGGGGTTTCTCTGGAGTGCCATCAAGGAAATCAAGGCTCCTTTCATGTGTTATGTGCAACACGGAATTGCTCTGCACGCAGTGCAGGGGAATTGGGCCTCATCTCGCGGCGAGGGGGAAGTCTCATGGTTATTCTGGAGTTGCGGCGGGAACCTGGGGTATATTCTCGAGTTACGACGGGGATGGCCCTTCCACACACGTGTTTGTTCAGCGACGTCAGGACTCCTGCCTAGTTGCGAGGGACAACTCGGGATTCTCCTCGAGGCTTGGCAGGGCAATTGGGACGCCTCTCCAGCTGAGGCGGGAGACCAAAGGTCCCTTTCCACGTGCCACAGGAATCCTGGGACTCCTATCAAGTTTCTCGAGGCGTCAGGCATCGTTTCCTTTGGAGGCACTGATCTCCGCGTACCTCTGGAGTTTTCAAAGGATGTGAGGCCTCCGGTCGCGACGAGGTGGGGAATTAGGTCTTTCTCTGTGGTCTCCACAGGGGATTCAGACATCCTTTCGTCTTGGGAGATGCAAGACGAGCCTGCATTCAAGTCACTGCAGGGATATCGGGCTTATTTCGAGTCAGGGTATCGCGGTGTCCATTCCATGTGAGGCCGCAAACTCAGGGTCCCTCTCACATACCTAGAGCTGAGAGAAGCCTCCTCTTCAGGTTTTTGTGGTAAGGTGGTATTCCTCTGGAGTCGAAGCCAGGGACTAACCTCTCATCTCGAGTTGATTTTTGGTCTACGGAGCTCTTTCTTATTGCTACAGTGACCTCAGGATCCCTCTAGCCTTGAAACAGTGTTCTTGGGGTTTCTCTGCAGTGCCATCAAGGAAATCAAGGCTCCTTTCATGTGTGATGTGCAACACTTAATTGCTCTGCACGCCGTGCAGGGGAATCGGGTCTCATCTCGAGGCGAGGGGGAAGTCTCATGGTTATTCTGGAGTTGCGGCGGGAACCTGGGGTATATTCTCGAGTTACGACGGGGATGGCCCTTCCACACACGTGTTTGTTCAGCGACGTCAGGACTCCTGCCTAGTTGTGAGGGACAACTTGGAATTCTCCTCGAGGCTTGGCAGGGCAATTGGGACGCCTCTCCAGCTGAGGCAGGAGACCAAGGGTCCCTTTCCATTTGCTACAGGAATTCTGGGACTCCTATCAAGTTTCACGAGGAGTCAGGCATCGTCTCCTTTGGAGGCACTGATCTCCGCGTACCTCTGGAGTTTTCAAAGGATGTGAGGCCTCCGGTCGTGTTGAGGTGTGGAACAAGGTCTTTCTCTGTGGTCTCCAAGGATATTCAGACATCCTTTCGTCTGGGAGATGCAAGACGAGCCTGCATTCAAGTCACTGCAGGGATATCCGGCCTTATTTCGAGTCAGGGCATCGCGGTGTCCATTCCACGTGAGGCCGCAAACTCAGGGTACCTCTCACATTCCTAGAGCTGAGATAAGCCTCCTCTTGAGGTGCTTGTGGTAAGGTGGTATCCCTCTGGAGTCGAAGCCAGGGACTAACCTCTCATCTCGAGTTGATTTTTGGTCCACGGAGCTCTTTCGTGTTGCTACAGTGACCTCAGGATCCCTCTAGCCTTGAAACAGTGTTCTTGGGGTTTCTCTGGAGTGCCATCAAGGAAATCAAGGCTCCTTTCATGTGTGATGTGCAACACGGAATTGCTCTGCACGCAGTGCAGGGGAATCGGGCCTCATCTCGCGGCGAGGGGGAAGTCTCATGGTTTTTCTCGAGTTGCGGCAGGAACCTGGGGTATATTCTCGAGTTACGACGGGGAAAGCCCTTCCACACACGTGTTTGTTCAGCGACGTCAGGACTCCTGCCTAGTTGCGAGGGACAGGTCGGGATTCTCCTCGAGGCTTGGCAGGGCAATTGGGACGCCTCTCCAGCTGAGGCGGTAGACCAAGGGTCCTTTTCCACGTGCCACAGGAATCCTGGGACTCCTATCAAGTTTCACGAGGAGTCAGGCATCATCTCCTTTGGAGGCACTGATCTCCGCGTCCCTCTGGAGTTTTCAAAGCATGTGAGGCCTCCGGTCGCGACGAGGTGGGGAACTAGGTCTTTCTCTGTGGTCTCCACAGGGGATTCAGACATCCTTTCGTCTTGGGAGATGCAAGATGAGCCTGTATTCAAGTCACTGCAGGGATGTCCGGCCTTATTTCGAGTCAGGGTATCGCGGTGTCCATTCCACGTGAGGCCGCAAACTCAGGGTCCCTCTCACATTCCTAGAGCTGAGAGAAGCCTCCTCTTGAGGTGCTTGTGGTAAGGTGGTATCCCTCTGGAGTCGAAGCCAGAACTAACCTCTCATCTTGAGTTGATTTTTGGTCCACGGAGCTCTTTCGTGTTGCTACAGTGACCTCAGGATCCCTCTAGCCTTGAAACAGTGATCTTGGGGTTTCTCTGGAGTACCATCAAGGAAATTAAGGCTCCTTTCCTGTGTGATGTGCAACACGGCATTGCTCTGCACGCAGTGCAGGGGAATCGGGCCTCATCTCGCGGCGAGGGGGAAGTCTCATGGTTTTTCTCGAGTTGGGGCAGGAACCTGGAGTATATTCTCGAGTCACGACGGGGATGGCCCTTCCACACACGAGTTTGTTCAGCGACGTCAGGACTCCTGCCTAGTTGCGAGGGACAGTTCGGGATTCTCCTCGAGGCTTGGCAGGGCAATTGGGACGCCTCTCCAGCTGAGGCGGGAGACCAAGGGTCCCTTTCCACGTGCCACAGTAATCCTGGGACTCCTATCAAGTTTCACGAGGAGTCAGGCATCGTCTCCTTTGGAGGCACTGATCTCCGCGTCCCTCTGGAATTTTCAAAGGATGTGAGGCCTCCGGTCGCGATGAGGTGGGGAACTAGGTCTTTCTCTGTGGTCTCCACAGGGGATTCAGACATCCTTTCGTCTTGGGAAATGCAAGACGAGCCTGCATTAAAGTCAATGCAGGGATACCCGGCCTTATTTCGAGTCAGGCCATCCCGGTGTCCATTCCACGTGAGGCCGCAAACTCAGGGTCGCGCTCACATCCCAAGAGCTGAGAGAAGCCTCCTCTTGAGGTGCTTGTGGTAGGGTGGTATTCCTCTGGAGTCGAAGCCAGGGACTAACCTCTCATCTCGAGTTGATTTTTGGTCCACGGAGCTCTTTCGTGTTGCTACAGTGACCTCAGGATCCCTCTAGCCTTGAAACAGTGTTCTTGGGGTTTCTCTGGAGTGCCATCAAGGAAATCAAGGCTCCTTTCCTGTGTGATGTGCAACACGGCATTGCTCTGCACGCAGTGCAGTGGAATCGGGCCTCATCTCTCGGCGAGGGGGAAGTCTCATGGTTTTACTATAGTTGCTGTGGGAACCTGGGGTATATTCTCGAGTTACGACGGTGATGAACCTTCCACACATGTGTTTGTTCAGCGACGTCAGGACTCCTGCCTAGTTGCGAGGGACAACTCGGGATTCTCCTCGAGGCTTGGTAGGGCAATTGCGACGCCTCTCCAGCTGAGGCGGGAGACCAAGGGTCCCTTTCCACATGCCACAGGAATCCTGGGACTCCTATCAAGTTTCACGAGGAGTCAGGCATCGTCTCCTTTGGAGGCACTGATCTCCGGGTACCTCTGGAGTTTTCAACGAATGTGAGGCCTCCGGTCTCGATGAGGTGGGGAACTAGGTGTTTCTCTGTGGTCTGCACAGGGGATTCAGACATCCTTTCGTCTTGGGAAATGCAAGACGAGCCTGCATTCAAGTAACTGCAGGGATATCCGGCCTTATTTCGAGTCAGGGCATCGCGGTGTCCATTCCACTTGAGGCCGAAACTCAGGGTCCCTCTCACATACCTAGAGCTGAGAGGAGCCTGCTCTTGAGGTGCTTGTGGTAAGGTAGTATTCCTCTGGAGTCGAAGCCAGGGACTAACCTCTAATCTCGAGTTGATTTTTTGTCCACGGAGCTCTTTCCTGTTGCTCCAGTGACCTCAGGGTCCCTCTAGACTTGAAACTCTTTTCTTCGGTTTTCTCTGGAGTGCCATCAAGGAAATCAAGGCTCCTTTCCTGTGTGATGTGCAACACGGAATTGCTGTGCACACAGTGCAGGGGAATCGGGCCTCATCTCGCGGCGAGGGGGAAGTCTCATGGTTTTTCTCGAGTTGCGGCGGGAACATGGGGTATATTCTCGAGTTACAACGGGGATGGCCCTTCCACACACGTGTTTGTTCAGTGAAGTCAGGACTCCTTCCTAGTTGCGAGGAACACTCGGGATTCTCCTCGAGGCTTGGCAGGGCAATTGGGAAGCTTTCCAGCTGAGGCGGGAGACCAAGAGTCCCTTTCCATGTGCCACAGGAATCCTGGGACTCCTATCAAGTTTCACGAGGAGTCAGGCATAGTCTCTTTGGAGGCATTGATCTCCGCGTACCTTGGGAGTTTTCAAAGTATGTGAGGCCTCCGATCGCGATGAGGTGGGGAACTAGCTCTTTCTCTGTGGTCTCCACAGGGGATTCAGACATCCTTTCGTCTTGGGAGATGCAAGACGAGACTGCATTCAACACACTGCAGGGATATCAAGCCTTATTTCGAGTCAGGGCATCGCGGTGTCCATTCCACTTGAGGCCGCAAACTCAGGGTCCCTCTCACATACCTAGAGCTGAGAGAAGCCCCCTCTTTATGTGCTTGTGGTAAGGTGGTATTCCTCTGGGGTCGAAGCTAGAGACTAACCTCTCATCTCGAATTGATTTTTGGTCCACGGAGCCCTTTCGTGTTGCTACAGTGACCTCAGGATCATTCCAGCCTTGAAACAGTGTTCTTCGGGTTTCTCTGGAGTGCCATCATGGAAATCAAGGCTCGTTTACTGTGTGATGTGCAACACGGAATTGCTCTGCACGCAGGGCAGGGGAATCGGGCCTCATTTCGCGGCGAGGGGGAAGTCTCATGGTTTTTCTCGAGTTGCGGCGGGAACCTGGGGTATATTCTGGAGTGACGACCGGGATGGCCGTTCCACACACGTGTTTGTTCAGCGATGTCAGGTCTCCTGCCTAGTTGCGAGGGACAAATCGGGATTCTCCTCGAGGCTTGGCAGGGCAATTGGGACGACTCTCCAGCTGAGGGGGGAGACCAAGGGTCCCTTACCACGTGCCACAGGAATCCTGGGACTCCTATAAACTTTCACGAGGAGTCAGGCATCGTCTCCTTTGGAGGCACTGATCTCCGCGTCCCTCTGGAGTTTTCAAAGGATGTGAGGCCTCCGGTCACGATGAGGTGGGGAACGAGGTCTTTCTCTGTGGTCTCCACAGGGGATTCAGACATCCTTTCGTCTTGGGAGATGCAAGACGAGCCTGCATTCAAGTCACTTCAGGGATATCCGGCCTTATTTCGAGTCAGGGCATCTCGGTGTCCATTCCACTTGAGGCCGCAAACTCAGGGTCCCTCTCACATACCTAGAGCTGAGAGAAGCCTCCCCTTGAGGTGCTTATGGTTAGGTGGTATTCCTCTGGAGTCGAAGCCAGGGACTAACCTCTCATCTCGAGTTGATTTTTGGTCCACGGAACTCTTTCTTGTTGCTACAGGGACCTCAGGATCCCTCTAGCCTTGAAACAGTGTTCATGGGGTTTCTCTGGAGTGCCATCAAGGAAATCAAGGCTCCTTTCATGTGTGATGTGCAACACGGAATTGCTCTGCACGCAGTGCAGGGGAATCGGGCCTCATCTCGCGGCGAGGGGGAAGTCTCATAGTTTTTCTCGTGTTGCGGCGGGAACCTGGGGTATATTCTCGAGTTACGACGGGGATGGCCCTTCCATACACGTGTTTGTTCAGCGACGTCAGGACTCCTGCCTAGTTGCGAGGGACAACTCGGGATTCTCCTCGAGGCTTGGCAGGGCAATTGGGACGCCTCTCCAGCTGAGGCGGGAGACCAAGGGTCTTTTCCACGTGCCACAGGAATCCTGGGACTCCTATCAAGTTTCACGAGGAGTCAGGCATCGTCTCCTTTGGAGGCACAGATCTCCACGTACCTCAGGAGTTTTCAAAGGATGTGAGGCCTCCGGTCGCGATGAGGTGGGGAACTAGGTCTTTCTCTGTGGTCTCCACAGGGGATTCAGACATCCTTTCGTCTTGGGAGATGCAAGACGAGCCTGCATTCAAGTCACTGCAGGGATATCCGGCCTTATTACGAGTCAGGTCATCCCCGTGTCCATTCCACGTGAGGCCGCACACTCACGGTCCCTCTCACATACCTAGAGCTGAGAGAAGCCTCCGCTTGAGGTGCTTGTGGAAAGGTGTTATTCCTCTGGAGTCGAAGCCAGTTACAAACCTCTCATCTCGGGTTGATTTTTGGTCCACCGAGCTGTTTCGTGTTGCTACAGTGACCTCAGGATCCCTCTAGCCTTGAAACAGTGTTCTTGGGCTTTCTCTGGAGTGCCATCAAGGAAATCAAGGCTCCTTTCATGTGTGATGTGCAACACGGAATTGCTCTGCACGCAGTGCAGGGGAATCGGGCCTCATCTCCCGGCGAGGGGGAAGTGTCATGGTTTTTCTCGAGTTGCGGCGGGAACCTGAGGTATATTCTCGAGTTAGAACGGGGATGGCCCTTCCACACCCGTGTTTGTTCAGCGAAGTCAGGATTCCTGCCTAGTTGCGAGGGACAACTCGGGATTCAACTCGAGGCTTGGCAGAGCAATTGGGACGCCTCTCCACATGAGGCGGGAGACCAAGTGTCCCTTTCCACGTGCCACGGCAATCCTAGGACTCCTATCAAATTTCACGAGGAGTCAGGCATCGTCTCCTTTGGAGGCACTGATCTCCGTGTACCTAAGGAGTTTTCAAAGGATGTGAGGCCTCCGGTCGTGATGAGGTGGGGAGCTAGGTCTTTCTCTGTGGTCTCCACAGGGGATTCAGACATCCTTTCATCTTGGGAGATTCAAGACGAGCCTGCATTCAAGTCACTGCAGGGATATCCGGCCTTATTTCGAGTCAGGGCATCCCCGTGTCCGTTCCATTTGAGGCCGCAACTCAGGGTCCCTCTACATACCTAGAGCTGAGAGAAGCCTCCTCTTGAGGTGCTTGTGGTGAGGTGGTATACCTCTGGAGTCGAAGCCAGGGACTAACCTCTCATCTCGAGTTGATTTTTGGTCCACGGAGCTCTTTCGTGTTGCTACAGTGACCTCAGGATCCCTCTAGCCTTGAAACAGTGTTCTTGGGGTTTCTCTGGAGTGCCATCAAGGAAATCAAGGCTCCTTTCATGTGTGATGTGCAACACGGAATTGCTCTGCACGCAGTGCAGGGGAATTGGGCCTCATCTCGCGGCGAGGGGGAAGTCTCCTGGTTTTTCTCGAGTTGCGGCGGGAACCTGGGGTATATTCTCGAGTTACGACGGGGATGGCCCTTCCACACACGTGTTTGTTCAGCGACGTCAGGACTCCTGCCTAGTTGCGAGGGACAATTCGGGATTCTCCTCGAGGCCTGGTAGGGCATTTGGGACGCCTCTCCATCTGAGGCGGGAGACCAAGGGTCCCTTTCCACGTGCCACAGGAATCCTGGGACTCCTATCAAGTTTCACGAGGAGTCAGGCATCGTCTCCTTTGGAGGCACTGATCTCCGCGTACCTCTGGAGTTTTCATAGGATGTGAAGACTCCGGTTGCGATGAGGTGGTGAACTAGTTCTGTCTCTGTGGTCTCCACAGGGGATTCTGACATCCTTTCATCTTGGGAGATGCAAGACGAGCCTGCATTCAAGTCACTGCAGGGATATCCGGCCTTATTTCGAGTCAGGGCATCGCGGTGTCCATTCCACGTGAGGCCGCAACCTCAGGGTCCCTCTCACATACCTAGAGCTGAGAGAAGCCTCCTCTTGAGGTGGTTGTGGTAAAGTGGGATTCCTCTGGAGTCGAAGCCAGGGACTAACCTCTCATCTCGAGTTGATTTTTGGTCCACAGAGCTCTTTCGTGTTGCTACAGTGACCTCAGGTTCCCTCTAGCCTTAAAACAGTGTTCTTGGGGTTTCTCTGGAGTGCCATCAAGGAAATCAAGGCTCCTTTCACGTGTGATATGCAACACGGAATTGCTCTGCACGCAGTGCAGGGGAATCGGGCCTCATCTCGCGGCGAGGGGGAAGTCTCATGGTTATTCTCGAGTTGCGGTGGGAACCTGGGGTATATTCTCGAGTTACGACAGGGATGGCCCTTCCACACACGTGTTTGTTCAGCGACGTCAGGACTCCTGCCTAGTTGCGAGGGACAACTCGGGATTCTCCTCGAGGCCTGGCTGGGCAATTGAGACGCCTCTCCAGCTGAGGCGGGAGACAAAGGGTCCCTTTCCACGTGCCACAGGAATCCTGGGACGCCTATGAAGTTTCACGAGGAGTCAGGCATCGTCTCCTTTGGAGGCACTGATCTCCGCGGACCTCTGGAGTTTTCAAAGGATGTGAGGCCTCCGGTCTCGATGAGGTGGGGAACTAGGTCTTTCTCTGTGGTCTCCACAGGGGATTCAGACATCCTTTCTTCTTGGGAGATGCAAGACGAGCCTGCATTCAAGGCACTGCAGGGATATCCGGCCTTATTTCGAGTCAGGGCATCGCGGTGTCCATTCCACGTGAGGCCGCAAACTCAGGGTCCCTCTCACATACCTAGAGCTGAGAGAAGCCTCCTCTTGAGGTGCTTGTGGTAAGGTGGTATTCCTCTGGAGTCGAAGCCAGGGACTAACCTCTCATCTCGAGTTGATTTTTGGTCCACGGAGCTCTTTCGTGTTGCTACAGTGACCTTAGGATCCCTCTAGCCTAGAAAGAGTGTTCTTGTGGTTTCTCTGGAGTGCCATAAAGGAAATCAAGGCTCTTTTCATGTGTGATGTGTAACTCGGAATTGCTCTGCATGCATTGCAGGGGAATCGGGCCTCATCTCGCGGCGAGGGGGAAGTCTCATGGTTTTTCTCGAGTTGCGGCGGGAACCTGGGGAATATTCTCGAGTTACGACGGGGAAGGCCCTTCCACACACGTTTTGTTCAGCGTCGTCAGGATCGTGCCTAGTTGCGAGGGACAACTCGGGATTCTCCTCGAGGCTTGGCAGGGCAATTGGGACGCCTCTCCAGCTGAGGCGGGAGACCAAGGGTCCCTTTCCACATGCCACAGGAATCCTGGGACTCCTATCAAGTTTCACGAGGAGTCAGGCATCGTCTCCTTTGGAGGCACTGATCTCCACATCCCTCTGGAGGTTTCAAAGGATGTGAGGCCTCCGGTCGCGATGAGGTGGGGAACTAGGTCTTTCTCTGTGGTCTCCACAGGGGATTCAGACATCCTTTCATCTTGGGAGATGCAAGACGAGCCTGCATTCAAGTCACTGCAGGGATATCCGGCCTTATTTCGAGTCAGGGCATCGCGGTGTCCATTCCACTTGAGGCCGCAAACTCAGGGTCCCTCTCACATACCTAGAGCTGAGAGAAGCCTCCTCTTGAGGTGCTTGTGGTAAGGTGGGATTCCTCTGGAGTCCAAGCCAGGGACTAACCTCTCATCTCGAGTTGAATTTTGGTCCACGGAGCTCTTTCGTGTTTGTACAGTGACGTCAGGATCACTCTAGCTTTGAGACAGTGTTCTTGGGGTTTCTCTGGAGTGCCATCAAGGAAATCAAGGCTCCTTTCATGTGTGATGTGCAGCACGGAATTGCTCTGCATGCAGTGCAGGGGAATCGGGGCTCATCTCGCGGCGAGGGGGAAGTCTCATGGTTTTTCTCGAGTTGCGGTGGGAACCTGGGGTATATTCTCGAGTTACGACGGGGATGGCCCTTCCACACATGTGTTTGTTCAGCGACGTCAGGACTCCTGGCTAGTTGCGAGGGACAACTCGGGATTCTCCTCGAGGCTTGGCAGGGCAATTGGGATGCCTCTTCAGCTGAGGCGGGAACCCAAGTGTCCCTTTCCACATGCCACAGGAATCCTGGGACTCCTATCAAGTTTCACGAGGAGTCAGGCATTGTTTCCTTTGGAGGCACTGATCTCCGCGTACTTCTGGAGTTTTCAAAGCATGTGAGGCCTCCGGTCGCGATGAGGTGGGGAACTAGGTCTTTCTCTGTGGTCTCCACAGGGGATTCAGACATCCTTTCGACTTGGGAGATGCAAGACGAGCCTGCATTGAAGTCACTGCAGGGATATCCAGCCTTATTTCGAGTCAGGGCATCGCGGTGTCCGTTTCACGTGAGGCCGCAAACTCAGGGTACCTCTCACATACCTAGACCTGAGAGAAGCCTCCTCTTGAGGTGCTTGTGGTAAGGTGGTACTCCTCTAGAGTCGAAGCCAGGGACTGACCTCTCATCTCGAGTTGATTTTTTGTCCAAGGAGCTCTTTGGTGTTGCAAAAGTGACCTCAGGATCCCTCTAGCCTTGAAACAGTGTTCTTGGGGTTTCTCTGGAGTGCCATCAAGGGAATCAAGGCTCCTTTCATGTGTGATGGCAAAACGGAATTGCTCTGCATGCAATGCAGGGGAATCGGGCCTCATCTCGCGGCGAGGGGGAAGTCTCATGGTTTTTCTCGAGTTGCGGCGGGAACTTGGGGTATATTCTAGAGTTACGACGGGGATGGCCCTTCCACACACGTGTTTGTTCAGCGACGTCAGGACTCCTGCCTAGTTGCGAGGGCAACTCGGGATTCTCCTCGAGGCTTGGCAGGGCAATTGGGACGCCTCTCCAGCTGAGGCGGGAGACCAAGTGTCCCTTTCCACTTGCCACAGGAATCCTGGGACTCCTATCAAGTTTCACGAGGAGTCAGGCATCGTCTCCTTTGGAGGCACTGATCTCCGCGTACCTCTGGAGTTTTCAAAGCATGTGAGGCCTCCGGTCTCGAAGAGGTGGGGAACTAGGTCTTTCTCTGTGGTCTCCACAGGGGATTCAGACATCCTTTCGTCTTGGGAGATGCAAGACGAGCCTGCATTCAAGTCACTGAAGGGATATCCGGCCTTATTTCGAGTCAGGGCATCTCGGTGTCCATTCCTCGTGAGGCCGCAAACTCAGGATCCCTCTCACATACCTAGAGCTGAGAGAAGCCCCCTCTTGAGGTGCTTGTGGTAAGGTGGTATTCATCTGGAGTCGAAGCCAGGGACTAACCTCTCATCTCGAGTTGATTCTTGGTCCACGGAGCTCTTTCGTGTTGCTACAGTGACGTCAGGATCCCTCTAGCCTTGAAACAGTGTTCTTGGGATTTCTCTGGAGTGCCATCAAGGAAATCAAGGCTCCTTTCATGTGTGATGTGCAGCACGGAATTGCTCTGCACGCAGTGCAGGGGAATCGGGCCTCATCTCGCGACGAGGGGGAAGTCTCATGGTTTTTCTCGAGTTGCGGCGGGAACCTGGGGTATATTCTCCAGTTACGACGGGGATGGCCCTTACACACGTGTTTCTTCAGCGACGTCAGGACTCCTGCCTAGTTGCAAGGGACAACTCGGGATTCTGCTCGAGGCTTGGCAGGGCAATTGGGACGCCTCTCCAGCTGAGGCGGTGGACAAAGGGTCCCTTTCCACGTGCCACAGGAATCCTGGGACTCCTATCAAGTTTCACGAGAAGTCAGGCATCGTCTCCTTTGGAGGCACTGATCTCCGCGTACCTCTGGAGTTTTCAAAGGATGTGAGGCCTCCGGTCGCGATGGGGTGGGGAACTAGGTGTTTCTCTGTGGTCTCCACAGGGGATTCAGACAATCTTTCGTCTTGGGAGATGCAAGACGAGCCTGCATTCAAGTCACTGCAGGGATATCCAGCCTTATTTCGAGTCAGGGCATCGCGGTGTCCATTCCACGTGAGGCCGCAAACTCAGGGTCCCGCTCACATACCAAGAGCTGAGAGAAGCCTCCTCTTGAGGTGCTTGTGGTAAGGTGGTATTCCTCTGGAGTCGAAGCCAGGGACTAACCTCTCACCTCGAGTTGATTCTTGGTCCACGGAGCTCTTTCGTGTTGCTATAGTGACCTCAGGATCCCTCTAGCCTTGAAACAGTGTTCTTGGGGTTTCTCTGCAGTGCCATCAAGGAAATCATGGCTCCTTTCCTGTGTGATGTGCAACACGGAATTGCTCTGCACGCAGTGCAGGGGAATCGGGGCTCATCTCGAGGCGAGGGGGAAGTCTCATGGTTTTTCTCGAGTTGCGGTGGGAACCTGGGGTATATTCTCTAGTTACGACGGGGATGGCCCTTCCACACACGTGTTTGTTCAGCGACGTCAGGACTCCTGCCTAGTTGCGAGACACAACTCGGGATTCTCCTCGAGGCTTGGCAGGGCAATTGGGATGCCTCTCCAGCTGAGGCGGGAGACCAAGGTTCCCTTTCCATGTGCCACAGGAATCCTGGGACCCCTATCAAGTTTCTCGAGCAGTCAGGAATCATCTCCTTTGAAGGCACTCATCTCCGCATACCTCTGGAGGTTTCAAAGTAAATGAGGCCTCCGGTCGTGATGAGGTGGGGAACTAGGTCTTTCTCTGTGGTCTCCACAGGGGATTCAGACATCCTTTCGTCTTGGGAGATGCAAGACGAGCCTGCATTCAAGTCACTGCAGGGATATCCGGCCTTATTTCGAGTCAGGGCATCGTGGTGTACATTCCACTTGAGGCCGCAAACTCAGGGTCCCTCTCACATACCTAGAGATGAGAGAAGCCTCCTCTTGAGGTGCTTGTGGTAAGGTGGTATTCCTCTGGAGTCGAAGCCAGGGACTAACCTCTCATCTCGAGTTGATTCTTGGTCCACAGAGCTCTTTCGTGTTGCTACAGTGACCTCAGGATCCCTCTAGCCTTGAAACAGTGTTCTTGGGGTCTCTCTGGAGTGCCATCAAGGAAATCAAGGCTCCTTCCATGTGTGATGTGCAACACGGAATTGCTCTGCAAGCATTGCAGGGGAATCGGGCCTCATCTCGCGGCGAGGGGGAAGTCTCATGGTTTTTCTCGAGTTGCGGCGGGAACCTGGGGTATATTCTCGAGTTACGACGGGGATGGCCCTTCCACACACGCGTTTGTTCAGCGACGTCAGGACTCCTGCCTAGTTGCGAGGGACAGTTCGGGATTCTCCTCGAGGCTTGGCAGGGCAATTGGGACGCCTCTCCAGCTGAGGCGTTAGACCAAGGGTCCCTTTCCACGTGCCACAGGAATCCTGGGACTCCTATCAAGTTTCTCGAGGAGTCAGGCATCATCTCCTTTGAAGGCACTGATCTCGGCATACCTCTGGAGTTTTCAAAGGATGTGACGCCTCTGTTCGCGATGAGCTGGGGAACTAGGTCTTTCTCTGTGGTCTCCACAGGGGATTCAGACATCCTTTCGTCTTGGGAGATGCAAGAGGAGCCGGCATTCAAGTCACTGCAGGCATATCCGGCCTTATTTCGAGTCAGGGCATCGCGGTGTCCATTCCACTTGAGGCCGCAAACTCAGGGTCCCTCTCACATACCTAGAGCTGAGAGAAGCCTCCTCTTGAGGTGCTTGTGGTAAGGTGGTATTCTTCTTTAGTCGAAGCCAGGGACTAAACTCTCATCTCGAGTTGATTTTTTGTCGAAGGAGCTCTTTTGTGTTGCTACAGTGACCTCAGGATCCCTCTAGCCTGGAAACAGTGTTCTTGGGGTTTCTGTGGAGTGCCATCAAGGAAATCAAGGCTCCTTTCATGTGTGATGTGCATCACGGAATTGCTCTGCATGCAGTGCAGGGGAGTCGGGGCTCATCTCGCGGCGAGGGGGAAGTCTCATGGTTTTTCTCGAGTTGCGGCGGGATCTTCGGGTATATTCTCGAGTTACGACAGGGATGGCCCTTCCACACACGTGTTTGTTCAGCGACGTCAGGACTCCTGCCTAGTTGCGAGGGACAACTCGGGATTCTCGTCGAGGCTTGGCAGGGCAATTGGGACGCCTCTCCAGCTGAGGCGGGAAACCAAGGGTCCCTTTCCACATGCCACAGGAATCCTGGGACTCCTATCAAGTTTCACGAGGAGTCAGGCATCGTCTCCTTTGGAGGCACTGATCTCCGCGTACCTCTGGAGTTTTCAAAGGATGTGAGGCCTCCGGTCGCGATGAGGTGGGGAACTAGGTCTTTCTCTGTGGTCTCCACAGGGGATTCAGACATCCTTTCGTCTTGGGAGATGCAAGACGAGCCTGCATTCAATTCACTGCAGGGATATCCAGCCTTATTTCGAGTCAGCACATCGCGGTGTCCGTTTCACGAGAGGCCTCAAACTCAGGGTACCTCTCACATACCTAGACCTGAGAGAAGCCTCCTCTTGAGGTGCTTGTGGTAAGGTGGTACTCCTCTAGAGTCGAAGCCAGGGACTAACCACTCATCTCGAGTTGATTCTTGGTCCACGGAGCTCTTTCGTGTTGCTACAGTGACGTCAGGATCCCTCTAGCCTTGAAAGAGTGTTCTTGGGATTTCTCTGGAGTGCCATCAAGGAAATCAAGGCTCCTTTCATGTGTGATGTGCAGCACGGAATTACTCTGCACGCAGTGCAGGGGAATCGGGGCTCATCTCGCGACGAGGGGGAAGTCTCATGGTTTTTCTCGAGTTGTGGCGGGAACCTGGGGTATATTCTCGAGTTACGACGGGGATGGCCCTTCCACACACGTGTTTGTTCAGCGACGTCAGGACTCCTGCCTAGTTGCAAGGGACAACTCGGGATTCTCCTCGAGGCTTCGCAGGGCAGTTGGGACGCCTCTCCAGCTGAGGCGGGAGACAAAGGGTCCCTTTCCACGTGACAAAGGAATTCTGGGAGTCCTATTGAGTTTCACGAGGAGTCAGGCATCGTCTCATTTGGAGGCACTGATATCCGCGTACCTCTGGAGTTTTCAAAGGATGTGCGGCTTCCAGTCGCGATGGGGTGGGGAACTAGGTCTCTCTCTGTGGTCTCCACAGGGGATTCAGACATCCTTTCATCTTGGGAGATGCAAGACGAGCCCGCATTCAAGTCACCGCAGGGATATCCGGCCTTATTTCGAGTCAGGGCATCGCGGTGTCCATTCCACGTGAGGCCGCAAACTCAGGGTCCCTCTCTCATACCTAGACCTGAGAGAAGCCTCCGCTTGAGGTGCTTGTGGTAATGTGGTATTCCTCTGGAGTCGAAGCCAGGGACTAACCTCTCATCTCGAGTTGATTTTTGGTCCACAGAGCTCTTTCGTGTTGCTACAGTGACCTCAGGATCCCTCTAGCCTTGAAACAGTGTTCTTGGGGTTTCTCTGGAGTGCCATCAAGGAAATCAAGGCTCCTTTCATGTGTGATGTGCAACACGGAATTGCTCTGCACGCAGTGAGGGGAATTGGGCCTGATCTCGCGGTGAGGGGGAAGTCTCATGGTTTTTCTCGAGTTGCGGCGCTAACCTGGGGTATATTCTCGAGTTACGACGGGGATGGCCCTTCCACACACGTGTTTGTTCAGCGACGTCAGGACTCCTGCCTAGTTGCGAGGGACAACTCGGGATTCTCCGCGAGGCTTGGCAGGGCAATTAGGACGCCTCTCCAGCTGAGGCGGGAGACCAAGGGTCCCTTTCCACGTACCACAGGAATCCTGGGACTCCTATCAAGTTTCACGAGGAGTCAGGCATCGTCTCCTTTGGAGGCACTGATCTCCGCGTACCTCTGGAGTTTTCAAAGGATGTGAGGCCTCCGGTCTCGAAGAGGTGGGGAACTAGGTCTTTCTCTGTGGTCTCCACAGGGGATTCAGACATAATTTCGTCTTGGGAGATGCAAGACGAGCCTGCATTCAAGTCACTGAAGGGATATCCGGCCTTATTTCGAGTCAGGGCATCTCGGTGTCCATTCCTCGTGAGGCCGCAAACTCAGGATTCCTCTCACATACCTAGAGCTGAGAGAAGCCTCCTCTTCAGGTGCTTGTGGTAAGGTGGTATTCATAGGGAGTCGAAGCCAGGGACTAACCTCTCATCTCGAGTTGATTCTTGGTCCACGGAGCTCTTTCGTGTTGCTACAGTGACGTCAGGATCCCTCTAGCCTTGAAACAGTGTTCTTGGGATTTCTCTGGAGTGCCATCAAGGAAATCAAGGCTCCTTTCATGTGTGATGTGCAGCACGGAATTGCTCTGCACGCAGTGCAGGGGAATCGGGCCTCATCTCGCGACGAGGGGGAAGTCTCATGGTTTTTCTCGAGTTGTGGCGGGAACCTGGGGTATATTCTCGAGTTACGACGGGGATGGCCCTTCCACACACGTGTTGTTTCAGCGACGTCAGGACTCCTGCCTATTTACGAGGGACAACTCGGGATTCTCCTCGAGGCTTGTCAGGGCAATTGGGACGCCTCTCCAGCTGAGGCGGGAGACCAAGTGTCCCTTTCCACGTGCCAGAGGAATCCTGGGACTCCTATCAAGTTTCACGAGGAGTCAGGCATCGTCTCCTTTGGAGGCACTGATCTCCGCGTACCTCTGGAGTTTTCAAAGGATGTGAGGCCTCCGGTAGCGATGAGGTGGGGAACTAGGTCTTTCTCTGTGGACTCCACAGGGGATTAAGACATCCTTTAATCTTGGAAGATGCAAGACGAGCCTGCACTCAAGTCACTGCAGGGATATCCCTGCTTATTTCGAGTCAGGGCATCGCGGTGTCCATTCCACTTGAGGCCGAAAACTCAGGTTCCCTCTCACATACCTAGAGCTGAGAGAAACCTCCTCTTGAGGTGCTTGTGGTAAGGTGGTATTCCTCTGGAGTCGAAGCCAGGGACTAACATCTCATCTCGAGTTGATTTCTGGTCCACAGAGCTCTTTCGTGTTGCTCCAGTGACCTCAGGATCCCTCTAGCCTTGTAACAGTGTTCTTGGGATTTCTGTGGAGTGCCATCAAGGAAATCAAGGCTCCTTTACTGTGTGATGTGCAACACGGCATTGCTCTGCACGCAGTGTAGGGGAATCGGGCCTCATCTCGCGGCGAGGGGGAAGTCTCATGGTTTTTCTCGAGTTGCAGCGGGAACCTGGGGTATATTCTCGAGTTACGACGGGGATGGCCCTTCCACACACGTGTTTGTTCAACGACGTCAGGACTCCTGCCTACTTGCGAGGGACAACTCGGGATTCTCCTCGAGGCTTGGCAGGGCAATTGGGACACCTCTCCAGCTGAGGCGGGAGACCAAGGGTCCCTTTCCACGTGCCACAGGAATCCTGGGACTCCTATCAAGTTTCACGAGGAGTCAGGCATCGTCTCCTTTGGAGGCACTGATGTCCGCGTACCTCTGGAGTTTTCAAAGCATGTGAGGCCTCCGGTCGCGATGAGGTGGGAACCAGGTCTTTCTCTGTGGTCTCCACAGGGGGTTCAGAAGTCCTTTGGTCTTGGGAGAAGCAAGGCGAGCCTGCATTCAAGTCATTGCAGGCATATCCGGGCTTATTTCGAGTCAGGGCATCGCGGTGTCCATTCCTCTTGAGGCCGCAAATTCAGGGTCCCTCTCACATACCTAGAGCTGAGAGAAGCCAGTCTTGAGATGCTTGTGGAAAGGTGGTATTTCTCTGGAGTCGAAGCCAGGGACTAACCTCTCATCTTGAGTTGATTTTTGGTCCACGGAGCTCTTTCGTGTTGCTACAGTGACGTCAGGATCCCTCTTGCCTTGAAACAGTGTTCTTGTGGTTTCTCTGGAGTGCCATCAAGGAAATCAAGGCTCCTTTCATGTGTGATGGGCAACACGGAATTGCTCTGCACGCAGTGCTGGGGAATCGGGCCTCATCTCTCGGCGAGGGGGAAGTCTCATGGTTTTTCTCGAGTTGCGGCGGGAACCTGGGGTATATTCTCGAGTTACGACGGGGATGGCCCTTCCACACACGTGTTTGTTCAGCGACGTCAGGTCTCCTGCCTAGTTGCGAGGGAGAACTCGGGATTCTCCTCGAGGCTTGGCAGGGCAATTGGGAAGCCTCTCCAGCTGAGGCGGGAGACCAAGTGTCCCTTTCCACGTGCCACAGAAATCCTGGGACTCCTATCAAGATTCACGAGGAGTCAGGCATCGTCTCCTTTGGAGGCACTGATCACCGCGTACCTCTGGAGTTTTCAAAGAAAGTGAGGCCTCCTGTCGCGATGAGGTGGGGAACTAGGTCTTTCTCTGTGGTCTCCACAGGGGATTAAGACATCCTTTCGTCTTGGGAGATGCAAGACGAGCATGCATTCAAGTCACTGCAGGGTTATCCGGCCTTATGGCGAGTCAGGGTATCGCGGTGTCCATTCCACTTGAGGCCGCAAACTCAGGGTCCCTCTCACATACCTAGAGCTGAGAGAAGCCTCCTCTTGAGGTGCTTGTGGTAAGGTGGTATTCCTCTGGATTCGAAGCCAGGGACTAACCTCTCATCTCGAGTTGAGTTTTGGTCCACTGAGCTCTTTCATGTTGCTACAGTGACCTCAGAATCCCCCTAGCCTTGAAACAGTGTTCTTGCGGTTTCTATGGAGTGACATCGAGGAAATCAAGGCTCCTTTCATGTGTGATGTGCAACACGGAATTGCTCTGCATGCACTGCAGGCGAAACGGGCCTCATCTCGTGGCGCGGGGGAAGTCTCATGGTTTTTCTCGAGTTGCGATGGGAACCTGGGGTATATTCTCGAGTTACGACGGCGATGGCTCTTCCACACACGTGTTTGTTCAGCGACGTCAGCACTCCTGCCTAGTTGCGAGACACAACTCGGGATTCTCCTCGAGGCTTGGCAGGGCAATTGGGACGCCTCTCCAGCTGAGGCGGGAGACCAAGTGTCCCTTTCCATGTGCCACAGGAATCCTGGGACTCCTATCAAGTTTCTCGAGGAGTCAGGCATCGTCTCCTTTGGAGACACTCATCTCCGCGTACCTCTGGAGTTTTCAAAGGATGTGAGGCCTCCGGTCGCGATGAGGTGGGGAACTAGGTCTTTCTCTGTGGACTCCACAGGGGATTCAGACATCCTTTCGTCTTGGGAGATGCAAGACGAGCCTGCATTCTAGTCACTGCAGGGATATCCAGCCTTATTTTGAATCAGGGCATCGCGGTGTCCATTCCACTTGAGGTCGCAAACTCAGGGTCGCTCTCACATACCTAGAGCTAAGAGAAGCCTCCACTTGAGATGCTTGTGGTAAGGTGGTATTCCTCTGGAGTCGAAGCCAGGGACTAACCTCTCATCTCGAGTTGAGTTTTGGTCCACGGAGCTCTTTCGTGTTGCTACAGTGACCTCAGGATCCCTCTAGCCTTGAAACAGCGTTCTTGGGGTTTCTCTGGAGTGCCATCAAGGAAATCAGGGCTCCTTTCATGTGTAATGTGCAACACGGAATTTCTCTGCACGCACTGCAGGGAATACGGGCCTCATCTCACGGCGAGGGGGAAGTCTCATGGTTTTTCTCGAGTTGCGGCGGGAACCTGGGGTATATTCTCGAGTTACGACGGGGATGGCCCTTCCACACACGTGTCTGTTCAGCGACGTCAGGCCTCCTGCCTAGTTGCGAGGGAAAACTCGGGATTCTCCTCGAGGCTTGGCAGGGCAATTGGGACGCCTTTCCAGCTTAGGCGGGAAACCAAGAGTCCCTTTCCACGTGCCACAGGAATCCTGGGACTCCTATCAAGTTTCACGAGGAGTCAGGCATCGTCTCCTTTGGAGGCACTTATCTCCGCATACCTCTGGAATTTTCAACGGATGTGAGGCCTCCGGTCGCGATGAGGTGGGGAACTAGGTCTGTCTCTGTGGTCTCCACAGGGGATTCAGAAATCCTTTCGACTTGGGAGATGCAAGACGAGCCTGCATTCAAGACACTGCAGGGATATCCAGCCTTATTTCGAGTCAGGGCATCCCGGTGTCCGTTTCACGTGAGGCCGCAAACTCAGGGTACCTCTCACATACCTAGACCTGAGAGAAGCCTCCTCTTGAGGTGCTTGTGGTAAGGTGGTATTCCTCTGGAGTCGAAGCCAGGGACTAACCTCTCATCTCGAGTTGATTTTTTGTCCAAGGAGCTCTTTTGTGTTGCTACAGTGACCTCAGGATCCCTCTAGCCTTGAAACAGTGTTCTTGGGGTTTCTCTTGAGTGCCATCAAGGATATCAAGGCTCCTTTCATGTGTGATGTGCAACACGGAATTGCTCTGCACGCAGTGCAGGGGAATCTGGCCTCATCTCGCGGCGAGGGGGAAGTCTCATGGTTTTTCTCGAGTTGCGGCGGGAACCTGGGGTATATTCTCGAGTTACGATGGGGATGGCCCTTCCACACACGTGTTGGTTCAGCGACGTCAGGACTCCTGCCTAGTTACGAGGGACAACTCGGGATTCTCCTCGAGGCTTGGCAGGGCAATTGGGACGCCTTTCCAGCTGAGGCGGGAGACCAAGTGTCCCTTTCCACGTGCCAGAGGAATCCTGGGACACCTATCAAGTTTCACGAGGAGTCAGGCATCGGCTCCTTTCGAGGCACTGATCTCCGCGTACCTCTGGAGTTTTCAAAGGATGTGAGGCCTCCGGTCGCGATGAGGTGGGGAACTAGGTCTTTCTCTGTGGTCTCCACAGGGGATTCAGACATCCTTTCGTCTTGGGAGATGCAAGAAGAGCCTGCATTCAAGTCACTGCAGGAATATCCGGCCTTATTTCGAGTCAGGGCATCGCGGTGCCAATTCCACGTGAGGCCGCAATCTCAGGGTCCCTCTCACATACTTAGAGCTGAGAGAAGCCTCCTCTTGAGGTGCTTGTGGTAAGGTGGTATTCCTCTGGAGTCGAAGCCAGGGACTAACCTCTCATCTCGAGTTGATTTTTGGTTCTCGGAGCTCTTTTGTGTTGCTACAGTGACCTCAGGATCCCTCTAGCCTTGAAACAGTGTTCTTGGGGTTTCTCTGGAGTGCCATCAAGGAAATGAAAGCTCCTTTCATGTGTGATGTGCAACACGGAATTGCTCTGCACGCAGTGCATGAGAATCGGGCCTCATCTCGCGGCGAGGGGGAAGTCTCATGGTTTTTCTCGAGTTGCGGCGGGAACCTGGGGTATATTCTCGAGTTACGACGGGGATGGCCCTTCCACACACGTGTTTGTTCAGCGACGTTAGGACTCCTGCCTAGTTGCGAGACACAACTCGGGATTCTCCTCGAGGCTTGGCAGTGCAATTGGGACGCCTTTCCAGCTTAGGCGGGAAACCAAGAGTCCCTTTCCACGTGCCACAGGAATCCTGGGACTCCTATCAAGTTTCACGAGGAGTCAGGCATCGTCTCCTTTGGAGTCACTGATCTCCGCGTACCTCTGGAGTTTTCAATGGATGTGAGGCCTCCGGTCGCGATGAGTTGGGGAACAAGTGTTTCTCTGTGGTCTCCACAGGGGATTCAGACATCCTTTCGTCTTGGGAGATGCAAGACGAGCCTGCATTCAAGTCACTGCAGGGATATCCAGCCTTATTTCGAGTCAGGGCATCGCGGTGTACATTCCACTTGAGGCCACAATCTCAGGGTCCCTCTCACATACCTAGAGCTGAAAGAAGCCTCCTCTTGAGGTGCTTGTGGTAAGGTGGTATTCCTCTGGAGTCGAAGCCAGGGACTAACCTCTCATCTCGAGTTAATTTTTGGTCCACGGAGCTCTTTTGTGCTGCTACAGTGACCTCAGGATCCCTCTAGCCTTGAAACAGTGTTCTTGGGTTTTCTCTGGAGTGCCATCAAGGAAATCAAGGCTCCTTTCATGTGTGATGTGCAACACGGAATTGCTCTGCACGCAGTGCTGGGGAATCGGGCCTCATCTCGCGGCGAGTGGAAGGTCTCATGGTTTTTCTCGAGTTGCGGCGGGAACCTGGGGTATATTTTCGAGTTACGACAGGGATGGACCTTCCAAACACGTGTTTGTTCAGTGACGACAGGACTCCTGCCTCGTTGCGAGGGACAACTCGGGATTCTCCTCGAGGCTTGGCAAGGCAATTGGGACGCCTCTCCAGCTGAGGCGGGAGACCAAGAGTCCCTTTCCACGTGTCACAGGAATCCTGGGACTCCTATCAAGTTTCACGAGGAGTCAGGCATCGTCTCCTTTGGAGGCACTGATCTCCGCGTACCTCTGGAGTTTTCAAAGGATGTGAGGCCTCCGGTAGCGATGAGGTGGGGAACTAGGTCTTTCTCTGTGGACTCCACAGGGGATTAAGACATCCTTTAATCTTGGAAGATGCAAGACGAGCCTGCACTCAAGTCACTGCAGGGATATCCCTGCTTATTTCGAGTCAGGGCATCGCGGTGTCCATTCCACTTGAGGCCGAAAACTCAGGTTCCCTCTCACATACCTAGAGCTGAGAGAAACCTCCTCTTGAGGTGCTTTTGGTAAGGTGGTATTCCTCTGGGGTCGAAGCCAGGGACTAACATCTCATCTCGAGTTGATTTCTGGTCCACAGAGCTCTTTCGTGTTGCTCCAGTGACCTCAGGATTCCTCTAGCCTTGTAACAGTGTTCTTGGGATTTCTGTGGAGTGCCATCAAGGATATCAAGGCTCCTTTCCTGTGTGATGTGCAACTCGGCATTGCTCTGCACGCAGTGTAGGGGAATCGGGCCTCATCTCGCGGCGAGGGGGAAGTCTCATGGTTTTTCTCGAGTTGCAGCGGGAACCTGGGGTATATTCTCGAGTTACGACGGGGATGGCCCTTCCACACACGTGTTTGTTCAACGACGTCAGGACTCCTGCCTACTTGCGAGGGACAACTCGTGATTCTCCTCGAGGCTTGGCAGGGCAATTGGGAAACCTCTCCAGCTGAGGCGGGAGACCAAGGGTCCCTTTCCACGTGCCACAGGAATCCTGGGACTCCTATCAAGTTTCACGAGGAGTCAGGCATCGTCTCCTTTGGAGGCACTGATGTCCGCGTACCTCTGGAGTTTTCAAAGCATGTGAGGCCTCCGGTCGCGATGAGGTGGGAACCAGGTCTTTCTCTGTGGTCTCCACAGGGGGTTCAGAAGTCCTTTGGTCTTGGGAGAAGCAAGGCGAGCCTGCATTCAAGTCATTGCAGGCATATCCGGGCTTATTTCGAGTCAGGGCATCGCGGTGTCCATTCCTCTTGAGGCCGCAAATTCAGGGTCCCTCTCACATACCTAGAGCTGAGAGAAGCCAGTCTTGAGATGCTTGTGGAAAGGTGGTATTTCTCTGGAGTCGAAGCCAGGGACTAACCTCTCATCTTGAGTTGATTTTTGGTCCTTGGAGCTCTTTCGTGTTGCTACAGTGACGTCAGGATCCCTCTTGCCTTGAAACAGTGTTCTTGGGGTTTCTCTGGAGTGCCATCAAGGAAATCAAGGCTCCTTTCATGTGTGATGGGCAACACGGAATTGCTCTGCACGCAGTGCTGGGGAATCGGGCCTCATCTCTCGGCGAGGGGGAAGTCTCATGGTTTTTCTCGAGTTGCGGCGGGAACCTGGGGTATATTCTCGAGTTACGACGGGGATGGCCCTTCCACACACGTGTTTGTTCAGCGACGTCAGGTCTCCTGCCTAGTTGCGAGGGAGAACTCGGGATTCTCCTCGAGGCTTGGCAGGGCAATTGGGAAGCCTCTCCAGCTGAGGTGGGAGACCAAGTGTCCCTTTCCACGTGCCACAGAAATCCTGGGACTCCTATCAAGATTCACGAGGAGTCAGGCATCGTCTCCTTTGGAGGCACTGATCACCGCGTACCTCTGGAGTTTTCAAAGAAAGTGAGGCCTCCTGTCGCGATGAGGTGGGGAACTAGGTTTTTCTCTGAGGTCTCCACAGGGGATTAAGACATCCTTTCGTCTTGGGAGATGCAAGACGAGCATGCATTCAAGTCACTGCAGGGTTATCCGGCCTTATGGCGAGTCAGGGTATCGCGGTGTCCATTCCACTTGAGGCCGCAAACTCAGGGTCCCTCTCACATACCTAGAGCTGAGAGAAGCCTCCTCTTGAGGTGCTTGTGGTAAGGTGGTATTCCTCTGGATTCGAAGCCAGGGACTAACCTCTCATCTCGAGTTGAGTTTTGGTCCACTGAGCTCTTTCATGTTGCTACAGTGACCTCAGGATCACCCTAGCCTTGAAACAGTGTTCTTGGGGTTTCTATGGAGTGACATCGAGGAAATCAAGGCTCCTTTCATGTGTGATGTGCAACACGGAATTGCTCTGCATGCACTGCAGGCGAAACGGGCCTCATCTCGTGGCGCGGGGGAAGTCTCATGGTTTTTCTCGAGTTGCGATGGGAACCTGGGGTATATTCTCGAGTTACGACGGCGATGGCTCTTCCACACACGTGTTTGTTCAGCGACGTCAGCACTCCTGCCTAGTTGCGAGACACAACTCGGGATTCTCCTCGAGGCTTGGCAGGGCAATTGGGACGCCTCTCCAGCTGAGGCGGGAGACCAAGGGTCCCTTTCCACGTGCCACAGGAATCCTGGGACTCCTATCAAGTTTCTCGAGGAGTCAGGCATCGTCTCCTTTGGAGACATCATCTCCGCGGACCTCAGGAGTTTTCAAAGGATGTGAGGCCTTCGGTCACATTGAGGTGGGGAACTAGGTCTTTCTCTGTGGACTCCACAGGGGATTCAGACATCCTTTCGTCTTGGGAGATTCAAGACGAGCTTGCATTCAAGTCACTGCAGGAATATCTGGCCTTATTTTGAGTCAGGCCATCGCGGTGACCATTCCACTTGAGGCCGCAAACTCAGGGTCCCTCTCACATACCTAGAGCTGAGAGAAGCCTCCTCTTGAGGTGCTTGTGGTAAGCTGGTATTCCTCTGGAGTCGAAGCCAGGGACTAACCTCTCATCTCGAGTTGACGTTTCGTCCACGGAGCTCTTTCGTGTTGCTACAGTGACCTCAGGATCCCTCTAGCCTTGAAACAGTGTTCTTGGGCTTTCTCTGGAGTGCCATCAAGGAAATCAAGGCTCCTTTCATGTGTGATATGCAACACGGAATTGCTCTGCACGCAGTGCAGGGAAATCGGGCCCAGCTCGCGGCGAGGGGGAAGTCTCATGGTTTTTCTCGAGTTGCGGCGGGAACCTGGGGTATATTCTTGAGTTATGACGGGGATGGCCCTTCCACACACGTGTTGGTTCAGCGACGTCAGGACTCCTGACTAGTTACGAGGGACAACTCGGGATTCTCCTCGAGGCTTGGCAGGGCAATTGGGACGCCTCTCCAGCCGAGGCGGGAGATCAAGGGTCCCTTTCCACGTGCCAGAGGAATCCTGGGACTCCTATCAAGTTTCACGAGGAGTCAGTCATCGGCTCCTTTCGAGGCACTGATCTCCGCGTACCTCTGGAGTTTTCAAAGGATGTGAGGCCTCCGGTCGCGATGAGGTGGGGAACTAGGTCTTTCTCTGTGGTCTCCACAGGGGATTCAGACATCCTTTCGTCTTGGGAGATGCAAGACGAGCCTGCATTCAAGTCACTGCAGGGATATCCAGCCTTATTTTGAGTCAGGGCATCGCGGTGTCCATTCCACTTGAGGTCGCAAACTCAGGGTCGCTCTCACATACCTAGAGCTAAGAGAAGCCTCCACTTGAGATGCTTGTGGTAAGGTGGTATTCCTCTGGAGTCGAAGCCAGGGAATAACCTCTCATCTCGAGTTGATTTTTGGTCCACGGAGCTCTTTCGTGTTGCTACAGTGACGTCAGGATCCCTCTAGCCTTGAAACAGTGTTCTTGGGGTTTCTCTGGAGTGCCATCAAGGAAATCAGGGCTCCTTTCATGTGTAATGTGCAACACGGAATTTCTCTGCACCTACTGCAGGGAATACGGGCCTCATCTCACGGCGAGGGGGAAGTCTCATGGTTTTTCTCGAGTTGCGGCGGGAACCTGGGGTATATTCTCGAGTTACGACGGGGATGGCCCTTCCACACACGTGTCTGTTCAGCGACGTCAGGCCTCCTGCCTAGTTGCGAGGGAAAACTCGGGATTCTCTTCGAGGCTTGGCAGGGCAATTGGGACGCATTTCCAGCTTAGGCGGGAAACCAAGAGTCCCTTTCCACGTGCCACAGGAATCCTGGGACTCCTATCAAGTTTCACGAGGAGTCAGGCATCGTCTCCTTTGGAGGCACTTATCTCCGCATACCTCTGGAATTTTCAACGGATGTGAGGCCTCCAGTCGCGATGAGGTGGGGAACTAGGTCTGTCTCTGTGGTCTCCACCGGGGATTCAGAAATCCTTTCGTCTTGGGAGATGCAAGACGAGGCTGCATTCAAGTCACTGCAGGGATATCCGGCCTTATTTCGAGTCAGGGCATCGCGGTGTACATTCCACTTGAGGCCGCAATCTCAGGGTCCCTCTCACATACCTAGAGCTGAGAGAAGCCTCCTCTTGAGGTGCTTGTGGTAAGGTAGTATTCCTCTGGAGTCGAAGCCAGGGACTAACCTCTCATCTCGAGTTGATTTTTGGTCTTCAGAGCTCTTTTGTGTTGCTACAGTGACCTCAGGATCCCTCTAGTCTTGAAACAGTGTTCTTGGGCTTTCTCTGGAGTGCCATCAAGGAAATCAAGGCTCCTTTCATGTGTGATGTGCAACACTGAAGTGCTCTGCATGCAGTGCAGGGGAATCGGCCCTAATCTCACGGCGAGGGGGAAGTCTCATGGTTTTTCTCGAGTTGCGGCGGGAACCTGGGGTATATTCTCGAGTTACCACGGGGATGGCGCTTCCACACACGTGTTTGTTCAGCGACGTCAGGACTCCTGCCTAGTTGTGAGGGACAACTCGGGATTCTCCTCGAGGCTTGGTAGGGCAATTGGGACGCCTCTCTTGCTGAGGCGGAAGACCAAGGGTCCCTTTCCACGTGCCACAGGAATCCTGGGACCTCTATCAAGTTTCACGAGGAGTCAGGCATCGTCTCCTTTGGAGGCACTGATCTCCGCGTACCTCTGGAGTTTTCAAAGGATGTGAGGCCGCCGGTTGCGATGAGGTGGGGAACTAGGTCTTTCTCTGTGGTCTCCACAGGGAATTCAGACATCCTTTCGTCTTGGGAGATGCAAGACGAGCCTGCATTCCAGTCACTGCAGGGATATCCGGCCTTATTTCGAGTCAGGGCATCACGGTGTCCATTCCACTTAAGGCCGCAATCTCAGGGTCCCTCTCACATACCTAGAGCTAAGAGAAGCCTCGTCTTGAGGTGCTTGTGGTAAGGTGGTATTGCTCTGGAGTCGAAGCCAGGGACTAACCTCTCATCTCGAGTTGATTTTTGGTCCACGGAGCTCTTTCGTGTTGCCACAGTGACCTCAGGATCCCTCTACCCTTGAAACAGTGTTCTTGGGGTTTCTCTGGAGTGCCATGAAGGAAATCAAGGCTCCTTTCATGTGTGATGTGCAACACGAAACTGCTCTGCATGCAGTGCATGGGAATCGGGCCTCATCTCGCGTCGAGGGGGAAGTCTCATGGTTTTTCTCGAGTTGCGGCGGGAACCTGGGGTATATTCTCGAGTTACGACGGGGATGGCCCTTCCACACACGTGCTTGTTCAGCGACGTCAGGACTCTTGCCTAGTTGCGAGGGACAACTCGGGATTCTCCTCGAAGCTTGGCAGGGCAATTGGGACGCCTCTCCAGCTGAGGCAGGAGACCAAGGGTCCCTTTCCACGTGCCACAGGAATCCTGGGACTCCTATCAAGTTTCACGAGGAGTCAGGCATCGTCTCCTTTGGAGGCACTGATCTCTGCGTACCTCTGGAGTTTTCAAAGGATGTGAGGCCTCCGGAAGCGATGAGGTGGGGAACTAGGTCTTTCTCTGTGGTCTCCACAGGGGATTCAGACATCCTTTCGACTTGGGAGATGCAAGACGAGCCTGCATTCAAGTCACTGCAGGGATATCCAGCCTTATTTCGAGTCAGGGCATCCCGGTGTCCGTTTCACGTGAGGCCGCAAACTCAGTGTACCTCTCACATACCTAGACCTGAGAGAAGCCTCCTCTTGAGGTGCTTGTGGTAAGGTGGTATTCCTCTAGAGTCGATGCCAGGGACTAACCTCTCATCTCGAGTTGATTTTTTGTCCAAGGAGCTCTTTTGTGTTGCTACAGTGACCTCAGGATCCCTCTAGCCTTGAAACAGTGTTCTTGGGGTTTCTCTGGAGTGCCATCAAGGAAATGAAGGCTCCTTTCATGTGTGATGTGCAACACGGAATTGCTCTGCACGCAGTGCAGGGGAATCTGGCCTCATCTCGCGGCGAGGGGGAAGTCTCATGGTTTTTCTCGAGTTGCGGCGGGAACCTGGGGTGTATTCTCGAGTTACGATGGGGATGGCCCTTCCACACACGTGTTGGTTCAGCGACGTCAGGACTCCTGCCTAGTTACGAGGGACAACTCGGGATTCTCCTCGAGGCTTGGCAGGGCAATTGGGACGCCTCTCCAGCTGAGGCGGGAGACCAAGTGTCCCTTTCCACGTCACACAGGAATCCTGGGACTCCTATCAAGTTTCTCGAGGAGTCAGGCATCGGCTCCTTTCGAGGCACTGATCTCCGCGTACCTCTGGAGTTTTCAAAGGATGTGAGGCCTCCGGTCGCGATGAGGTGGGGAACTAGGTCTTTCTCTGTGGTCTCCACAGGGGATTCAGACATCCTTTCGTCTTGGGAGATGCAAGACGAGCCTGCATTCAAGTCACTGCAGGAATATCCGGCCTTATTTCGAGTCAGGGCATCGCGGTGCCAATTCCACGTGAGGCCGCAATCTCAGGGTCCCTCTCACATACTTAGAGCTGAGAGAAGCCTCCTCTTGAGGTGCTTGTGGTAAGGTGGTATTCCTCTGGAGTCGAAGCCAGGGACTAACCTCTCATCTCGAGTTCATTTTTGGTTCTCGGAGCTCTTTTGTGTTGCTACAGTGACCTCAGGATCCCTCTAGCCTTGAAACAGTGTTCTTGGGGTTTCTCTGGAGTGCCATCAAGGAAATGAAGGCTCCTTTCATGTGTGATGTGCAACACGGAATTGCTCTGCACGCAGTGCAGGGGAATCGGGCCTCATCTCGCGGCTAGGGGGAAGTCTCATGGTTTTTCTCGAGTTGCGGCGGGAACCTGCGGTATATTCTCGAGTTACGACGGGGATGGCCCTTCCACACACGTGTTTGTTCAGCGACGTCAGGACTCCTGCCTTGTTGCGAGAGACAACTCGGGATTCTCCTCGATGCTTGGCAGGGCAACTGGGATGCCTCTCCAGCTGAGGCGGGAGACCGAGGGTCCCTTTCCACGTACCACAGGAAACCTGGGACTCCTATCAAGTTTCACGAGGAGTCAGGCTTCGTCTCCTTTGGAGGCACTGATCTCTGCGTACCTCTGGAGTTTTCAAAGCATGTGAGGCCTCCGGTCGCAATGAGGTGGGGAACTAGGTCTTTCTCTGTGTTCTCCACAGGGGATTCAGACATCCTTTCATCTTGGGAGATGCAAGACGAGCGTGCATTCAAGTCACTGCAGGGATATCCGGCCTCATTTCAAGGCAGGGCATCGCGGTGTCCATTCCACGTGAGGCCGCAAACTCAGGGTCCCTCTCATATACCTAGAGCTGAGAGAAGCCTCCTCTTGAGGTGCTTGTGGTAAGGTGGTATTCCTCTGGAGTCGAAGCCAGGGACTAACCTCTCATTTCGAGTTGACTTTTGGTCCACGGAGCTTTTTCGTGTTGCTACAGTGACCTCAGGATCCCTCTAGCCTTGAAACAGTGTTCTTGGGCTTTCTCTGGAGTGCCATCAAGGAAATCAAGGCTCCTTTCATGTGTGATATGCAACACGGAATTGCTCTGCACGCAGTGCAGGGGAATCGGGCCCAGCTCGCGGCGAGGGGGAAGTCTCATGGTTTTTCTCGAGTTGCGGCGGGAACCTGGGGTATATTCTTGAGTTATGACGGGGATGGCCCTTCCACACACGTGTTTGCTCAGCGACGTCAGGACTCCTGCCTAGTTGCGAGGGACAACTCGGGATTCTCCTTGAGGCTTGGCAGGGCAATTGGGACGCCTCTCCAGCTGAGGTGGTAGACCAAGGGTCCCTTTCCAGGTGCCACAGGAATCCTGGGACTCCTATCAAATTTCACGAGGAGTCAGGCATCGTCTCCTTTGGAGGCACTGATCTTCGCGTAACTCTGGAGTTTTTAAAGGATGTGAGGCCACCGGTCGCGATGAGGTGGGGAACTAGGTCTTTCTCTGTGGTCTCCACAGGGGATTCAGACATCCTTTCGTCTTGGGAGATGCAAGACGAGCCTGCATTCAAGTCACTGCAGGGATATCCAGCCTTATTTTGAGTCAGGGCATCGCGGTGTCCATTCCACTTGAGGTCGCAAACTCAGGGTCGCTCTCCCATACCTAGAGCTGAGAGAAGCCTCCACTTGAGATGCTTGTGGTAAGGTGGTATTCCTCTGGAGTCGAAGCCAGGGAATAACCTCTCATCTCGAGTTGATTTTTGGTCCACGGAGCTCTTTCGTGTTGCTACAGTGACCTCAGGATCCCTTTAGCCTTGAAACAGTGTTCTTGGGGTTTCTCTGGAGTGCCATAAAGGAAATCAGGGCTCCTTTCATGTGTAATGTGCAACACGGAATTTCTCTGCACGCACTGCAGGGAATACGTGTCTCATCTCACGGCGACGGGGAAGTCTCATGGTTTTTCTCGAGTTGCGGCGGGAACCTGGGGTATATTCTCGAGTTACGACGGGGATGGCCCTTCCACACACGTGTTTGTTCAGCAACGTCAGGACTCCTTCCTAGTTGCGAGGGAAAACTCGGGATTCTCCTCGAGGCTTGGCAGGGCAATTGGGACGCCTTTCCAGCTTCGGCGGGAAACCAAGAGTCCCTTTCCACGTGCCACAGGAATCCTGGGACTCCTATCAAGTTTCACGAGGAGTCAGGCATCGTCTCCTTTGGAGGCACTTATCTCCGCATACCTCTGGAATTTTCAACGGATGTGAGGCCTCCGGTCGCGATGAGGTGGGGAACAAGTGTTTCTCTGTGGTCTCCACAGGGGATTCAGACATCCTTTCGTCTTGGGAGATGCAAGACGAGCCTGCATTCAAGTCACTGCAGGGATATCCGGCCTTATTTCGAGTCACGGCATCGCGGTGTACATTCCACTTGAGGCCGCAATCTCAGGGTCCCTCTCACATACCTAGAGCTGAGAGAAGCCTCCTCTTGAGGTGCTTGTGGTAAGGTGGTATTCCTCTGGAGTCGAAGCCAGGGACTAACCTCTCATCTCGAGTTGATTTTTGGTCAATGGACTCTTTTGTGTTGCTACAGTGACCTCAGGATCCCTCTAGCCTTGAAACAGTGTTCTTGGGGTTTCTCTGGAGTGCCATCAAGGAAATCAAGGCTCCTTTCATGTGTGATGTGCAACACGGAATTACACTGCATGCAGTGCAGGGGAATCGGGCCTCATCTCGCGGCGAGTGGGAGGTCTCATGGTTTTTCTCGAATTGCGGCAGGAACCTGGGGTATATTCTCGAGTTACGACAGGGATGGCCCTTTCAAACACGTGTTTGTTCAGTGACGACAGGACTCCTACCTCGTTGCGAGGGACAACTCGGGATTCTCCTCGAGGCTTGGCAAGGCAATTGGGACGCCTCTCCAGCTGACGCGGGAGACCAAGGGTCCCTTTCCACGTGCCACAGGAATCCTGGGACTCCTATCAAGTTTCACGAGGAGTCAGGCATCGTCTCCTTTGGAGGCACTGATCTCCGCGTACCTCTGGAGTTGTCAAAGGATGTGAGGCCTCCGGTAGCGATGAGGTGGGGAACTAGGTCTTTCTCTGTGGACTCCACAGGGGATTAAGACATCCTTTAATCTTGGAAGATGCAAGACGAGCCTGCACTCAAGTCACTGCAGGGATATCCCTGCTTATTTCGAGTCAGGGCATCGCGGTGTCCATTCCACTTGAGGCCGAAAACTCAGGTTCCCTCTCACATACCTAGAGCTGAGAGAAACCTCCTCTTGAGGTGCTTTTGGTAAGGTGGTATTCCTCTGGAGTCGAAGCCAGGGACTAACATCTCATCTCGAGTTGATTTCTGGTCCACAGAGCTCTTTCGTGTTGCTCCAGTGACCTCAGGATCCCTCTAGCCTTGAAACAGTGTTCTTGGGGTTTCTGTGGAGTGCCATCAAGGAAATCAAGGCTCCTTTCCTGTGTGATGTGCAACACGGCATTGCTCTGCACGCAGTGTAGGGGAATCGGGCCTCATCTCGCGGCGAGGGGGAAGTCTCATGGTTTTTCTCGAGTTGCGGCGGGAATGGGGTATATTCTCGAGATAGGACGGGGATGGCCCTTCCACACACTTGTTTGTTCAGCGACGTCAGGACTCCTGCCTAGTTGCGAGGGACAACTCGGGATTCTCCTCGAGGCTTGCCAGGGCAATTGGGACCCCTCTCCAGCTGAGGCGGGAGACCAAGGGTCCCTTTCCACGTGCCACAGGAATCCTGGGACTCCTATCAAGTTTCACGAGGAGTCAGGCATCGTCTCCTTTGGAGGCACTGATGTCCGCGTACCTCTGGAGTTTTCAAAGCATGTGAGGCCTCCGGTCGCGATGAGGTGGGAACCAGGTCTTTCTCTGTGGTCTCCACAGGGGGTTCAGAAGTCCTTTGGTCTTGGGAGAAGCAAGGCGAGCCTGCACTCAAGTCATTGCAGGCATATCCGGGCTTATTTCGAGTCAGGGCATCGCGGTGTCCATTCCTCTTGAGGCCGCAAATTCAGGGTCCCTCTCACATACCTAGAGCTGAGAGAAGCCAGTCTTGAGATGCTTGTGGAAAGGTGGTATTACTCTGGAGTCGAAGCCAGGGACTAACCTCTCATCTTGAGTTGATTTTTGGTCCACGGAGCTCTTTCGTGTTGCTACAGTGACGTCAGGATCCCTCTAGCCTTGAAACAGTGTTCTTGGGGTTTCTCTGGAGTGCCATCAAGGAAATCAAGGCTCCTTTCATGTGTGATGTGCAACACGGCATTGCTTTGCACCCAGTGCAGGGGAATCGGGCCTCATCTCGCGGCGAGGGGGAAGTCTCATGGTTTTTCTCGAGTTGCGGCGGGAACCTGGGGTATATTCTCGAGTTACGACGGGGATGGCCCTTCCACACACGTGTTTGTTCAGCGACGTCAGCACTCCTGCCTAGTTGCGAGACACAACTCGGGATTCTCCTCGAGGCTTGGCAGGGCAATTGGGACGCCTCTCCAGCTGAGGCGGGAGACCAAGTGTCCCTTTCCACGTGCCACAGAAATCCTGGGACTCCTATCAAGATTCACGAGGAGTCAGGCATCGTCTCCTTTGGAGGCACTGATCACCGCGTACCTCTGGAGTTTTCAAAGAAAGTGAGGCCTCCTGTCGCGATGAGGTGGGGAACTAGGTCTTTCTCTGTGGTCTCCACAGGGGATTCAGACATCCTTTCGTCTTGGGAGATGCAAGACGAGCATGCATTCAAGTCACTGCAGGGTTATCCGGCCTTATTGCGAGTTAGGGTATCGCGGTGTCCATTCCACTTGAGGCCGCAAACTCAGGGTCCCTCTCACATACCTAGAGCTGAGAGAAGCCTCCTCTTGAGGTGCTTGTGGTAAGGTGGTATTCCTCTGGAGTCGAAGCCAGGGACTAACCTCTCATCTCGAGTTGAGTTTTGGTCCACTGAGCTCTTTCATGTTGCTACAGTGACCTCAGGATCCCCCTAGCCTTGAAACAGTGTTCTTGGGGTTTCTATGGAGTGACATCGAGGAAATCAAGGCTCCTTTCATGTGTGATGTGCAACACGGAATTGCTCTGCATGCACTGCAGGCGAAACGGGCCTCATCTCGTGGCGCGGGGGAAGTCTCATGGTTTTTCTCGAGTTGCGATGGGAACCTGGGGTATATTCTCGAGTTACGACGGCGATGGCTCTTCCACACACGTGTTTGTTCAGCGACGTCAGCACTCCTGCCTAGTTGCGAGACACAACTCGGGATTCTCCTCGAGGCTTGGCAGGGCAATTGGGACGCCTCTCCAGCTGAGGCGGGAGACCAAGGGTCCCTTTCCACGTGCCACAGGAATCCTGGGACTCCTATCAAGTTTCTCGAGGAGTCAGGCATCGTCTCCTTTGGAGACACTCATCTCCGCGGACCTCAGGAGTTTTCAAAGGATGTGAGGCCTTCGGTCACGATGAGGTGGGGAACTAGGTCTTTCTCTGTGCTCTCCACAGGGGATTCAGACATCCTTTCGTCTTGGGAGATTCAAGACGAGCTTGCATTCAAGTCACTGCAGGAATATCTGGCCTTATTTTGAGTCAGGCCATCGCGGTGTCCATTCCACTTGAGGCCGCAAACTCAGGGTCCCTCTCACATACCTAGAGCTGAGAGAAGCCTCCTCTTGAGGTGCTTGTGGTAAGCTGGTATTCCTCTGGAGTCGAAGCCAGGGACTAACCTCTCATCTCGAGTTGAGTTTTGGTCCACGGAGCTCTTTCGTGTTGCTACAGTGACCTCAGGATCCCTCTAGCCTTGAAACAGTGTTCTTGGGCTTTCTCTGGTGTGCCATCAAGGAAATCAAGGCTCCTTTCATGTGTGATATGCAACACGGAATTGCTCTGCACGCAGTGCAGGGGAATCGGGCCCAGCTCGCGGCGAGGGGGAAGTCTCATGGTTTTTCTCGAGTTGCGGCGGGAACCTGGGGTATATTCTTGAGTTATGACGGGGATGGCCCTTCCACACACGTGTTGGTTCAGCGACGTCAGGACTCCTGCCTAGTTACGAGGGACAACTCGGGATTCTCCTCGAGGCTTGGCAGGGCAATTGGGACGCCTCTCCAGCTGAGGCGGGAGACCAAGTGTCCCTTTTCACGTGCCAGAGGAATCCTGGGACTCCTATCAAGTTTCACGAGGAGTCAGTCATCGGCTCCTTTCGAGGCACTGATCTCCGCGTACCTCTGGAGTTTTCAAAGGATGTGAGGCCTCCGGTCGCGATGAGGTGGGGAACTAGGTCTTTCTATGTGGTATCCACAGGGGATTCAGACATCCTTTCGTCTTGGGAGATGCAAGACGAGCCTGCATTCAAGTCACTGCAGGGATATCCGGCCTTATTTTGAGTCAGGGCATCGCGGTGTCCATTCCACTTGAGGTCGCAAACTCAGGGTCGCTCTCACATACCTAGAGCTAAGAGAAGCCTCCACTTGAGATGCTTGTGGTAAGGTGGTATTCCTCTGGAGTCGAAGCCAGGGAATAACCTCTCATCTCGAGTTGAGTTTTGGTCCACGGAGCTCTTTCGTGTTGCTACAGTGACGTCAGGATCCCTCTAGCCTTGAAACAGTGTTCTTGGGGTTTCTCTGGAGTGCCATAAAGGAAATCAGGGCTCCTTTCATGTGTAATGTGCAACACGGAATTTCTCTACACGCACTGCAGGGAATACGGGCCTCATCTCACGGCGAGGGGGAAGTCTCATGGTTTTTCTCGAGTTGCGGCGGGAACCTGGGGTATATTCTCGAGTTACGACGGGGATGGCCCTTCCACACACGTGTTTGTTCAGCGACGTCAGGCCTCCTGCCTAGTTGCGAGGGAAAACTCGGGATTCTCCTCGAGGCTTGGCAGGGCAATTGGGACGCCTTTCCAGCTTAGGCGGGAAACCAAGAGTCCCTTTCCACGTGCCACAGGAATCCTGGGACTCCTATCAAATTTCACGAGGAGTCAGGCATCGTCTCCTTTGGAGGCACTTATCTCCGCATACCTCTGGAATTTTCAACGGATGTGAGGCCTCCGGTCGCGATGAGGTGGGGAACTAGGTCTGTCTCTGTGGTCTCCACAGGGGATTCAGAAATCCTTTCGTCTTGGGAGATGCAAGACGAGGCTGCATTCAAGTCACTGCAGGGATATCCGGCCTTATTTCGAGTCAGGGCATCGCGGTGTACATTCCACTTGAGGCCGCAATCTCAGGGTCCCTCTCACATACCTAGAGCTGAGAGAAGCCTCCTCTTGAGGTGCTTGTGGTAAGGTGGTATTCCTCTGGAGTCGAAGCCAGGGACTAACCTCTCATCTCGAGTTGATTTTTGGTCTTCAGAGCTCTTTTGTGTTGCTACAGTGACCTCAGGATCCCTCTAGCCTTGAAACAGTGTTCTTGGGGTTTCTCTGGAGTGACATCAAGGAAATCAAGGCTCCTTACATGTGTGATGTGCAACACGGAATTGCTCTGCACGCAGTGAGGGGAATTGGGCCTGATCTCGAGGTGAGGGGGAAATCTCATGGTTTTTCTCGAGTTGCGGCGGGAACCTGGGGTATATTTTCGAGTTAGGACTGGGATGGCCCTTCCACACACGTGTTTGTTCAGCGACGTCAGGACTCCTGCCTAGTTGCGAGGAACAACTCGGGATTCTCCGCGAGGCTTGGCAGGGCAATTAGGACGCCTCTCCAGCTGAGGCGGGAGACCAAGGGTCCCTTTCCACGTGCCACAGGAGTCCTGGGACTCCTATCAAGTTTTAGGAGGAGTCAGGCACCGTCTCCTTTGGAGGCAGGGATCTCCGCGTACCTCTGGAGTTGTCAAAGTGTGTGAGGCCTCCGGTCGGGATGAGGTGGGGAACAAGGTCTTTCTCTGTGGTCTCCACAGGGGATTCAGACATCCTTTCGTCTTGGGAGATGCAAGACGAGCCTGCATTCAAGTCACTGCAGGGATATCTGGCGTTATTTCGAGTCAGGGCATCGCGGTGTCCATTTCACTTGAGGCCGCAAACTCAGGGTCCCTCTCACATACCTAGAGCTGAGAGAAGCCTCCTCTTGAGGTGCTTGTGGTAAGGTGGTATTCCTCTGGAGTCGAAGCCAGGGACTAACCTCTCATCTCGAGATGATTCTTGGTCCACGGAGCTCTTTCGTGTTGCTACAGTGACCTCAGGATCCCTCTAGCCTTGAAACAGTGTTCTTGGGGTTTCTCTGGAGTGCCATCAAGGAAATCAAGGCTCCTTTCATGTGTGATGTGCAACACTGAAGTGCTCTGCATGCAGTGCAGGGGAATCGGCCCTCATCTCACGGCGAGGGGGAAGTCTCATGGTTTTTCTCGAGTTGCGGCGGGAACCTGGGGTATATTCTCGAGATACGACGGGGATGGCGCTTCCACACACGTGTTTGTTCAGCGACGTCAGGACTCCTGCCTAGTTGCGAGGGACAACTCGGGATTCTCCTCGAGGCTTGGTAGGGCAATTGGGACGCCTCTCTTGCTGCGGCGGAAGACCAAGGGTCCCTTTCCACGTGCCACAGGAATCCTGGGACCTCTATCAAGTTTCACGAGGAGTCAGGCATCGTCTCCTTTGGAGGCACTGATCTCCGCGTACCTCTGGAGTTTTAAAAGGATGTGAGGCCTCCGGTCGCGATGAGGTGGGGAACTAGGTCTTTCTCTGTGGTCTCCAAAGGGGATTCAGACATCCTTTCATCTTGGGAGATGCAAGACGAGCCTGCATTCCAGTCACAGCAGGGATATCCGGCCTTATTTCGAGTCAGGGCATCACGGTGTCCATTCCACTTGAGGCCGCAAACTCAGGGTCCCTCTCACATACCTAGCGCTAAGAGAAGCCTCATCTTGAGGTGCTTGTGGTAAGGTGGTATTGCTCTGCAGTCGAAGCCAGGGACTAACCTCTCTTCTCGAGTTGATTTTTGGTCCACGGAGCTCTTTCGTGTTGCCACAGTGACCTCAGGATCCCTCTACCCTTGAAACAGTGTTCTTGGGGTTTCTCTGGAGTGCCATGAAGGAAATCAAGGCTCCTTTCATGTGTGATGTGCAACACGAAACTGCTCTGCATGCAGTGCATGGGAATCGGGCCTCATCTCGCGTCGAGGGGGAAGTCTCATGGTTTTTCTCGAGTTGCGGCGGGAACCTGGGGTATATTCTCGAGTTACGACGGGGATGGCCCTTCCACACACGTGTTTGTTCAGCGACGTCAGGACTCCTGCCTAGTTGCGAGGGACAACTCGGGATTCTCCTCGAAGCTTGGCAGGGCAATTGGGACGCCTCTCCAGCTGAGGCGGGAGACCAAGTGTCCCTTTCCACGTGCCACAGGAATCCTGGGACTCCTATCAAGTTTCACGAGGAGTCAGGCATCGTCTCCTTTGCAGGCACTGATCTCTGCGTACCTCTGGAGTTTTCAAAGGATGTGAGGCCTCCGGAAGCGATGAGGTGGGGAACTAGGTCTTTCTCTGTGGTCTCCACAGGGGATTCAGACATCCTTTCGACTTGGGAGATGCAAGACGAGCCTGCATTCAAGTCACTACAGGGATATCCAGCCTTATTTCGAGTCAGGGCATCCAGGTGTCCGTTTCACGTGAGGCCGCAAACTCAGTGTACCTCTCACATACCTAGACCTGAGAGAAGCCTCCTCTTGAGGTGCTTGTGGTAAGGTGGTATTCCTCTAGATTCGATGCCAGGGACTAACCTCTCATCTCGAGTTGATTTTTTGTCCAAGGAGCTCTTTTGTGTTGCTACAGTGACCTCAGGATCCCTCCAGCCTTGAAACAGTGTTCTTGGGGTTTCTCTGGAGTGCCATCAAGGAAATGAAGGCTCCTTTCATGTGTGATGTGCAACACGGAATTGCTCTGCACGCAGTGCAGGGGAATCTGGCCTCATCTCGCGGCGAGGGGGAAGTCTCATGGTTTTTCTCGAGTTGCGGCGGGAACCTGGGGTGTATTCTCGAGTTACGATGGGGATGGCCCTTCCACACACGTGTTGGTTCAGCGACGTCAGGACTCCTGCCTAGTTACGAGGGACAACTCGGGATTCTCCTCGAGGCTTGGCAGGGCAATTGGGACACCTCTCCAGCTGAGGCGGGAGACCAAGTGTCCCTTTCCACGTCACACAGGAATCCTGGGACTCCTATCAAGTTTCACGAGGAGTCAGGCATCGGCTCCTTTCGAGACACTGATCTCCGCGTACCTCTGGAGTTTTCAAAGGATGTGAGGCCTCCGGTCGCGATGAGGTGGGGAACTAGGTCTTTCTCTGTGGTCTCCACAGGGGATTGAGACATCCTTTCGTCTTGGGAGATGCAAGACGAGCCTGCATTCAAGTCACTGCAGGAATATCCGGCCTTATTTCGAGTCAGGGCATCGCGGTGCCAATTCCACGTGAGGCCGCAATCTCAGGGTCCCTCTCACATACTTAGAGCTGAGAGAAGCCTCCTCTTGAGGTGCTTGTGGTAAGGTGGTATTCCTCTGGAGTCGAAGCCAGGGACTAACCTCTCATCTCGAGTTCATTTTTGGTTCTCGGAGCTCTTTTGTGTTGCTACAGTGACCTCAGGATCCCTCTAGCCTTGAAACAGTGTTCTTGGGGTTTCTCTGGAGTGCCATCAAGGAAATGAAGGCTCCTTTCATGTGTGATGTGCAACACGGAATTGCTCTGCACGCAGTGCATGGGAATCGGGCCTCATCTCGCGGCTAGGGGGAAGTCTCATGGTTTTTCTCGAGTTGCGGTGGGAACCTGCGGTATATTCTCGAGTTACGACGGGGATGGCCCTTCCACACACGTGTTTGTTCAGCGACGTCAGGACTCCTGCCTACTTGCGAGGGACAATTCGGGATTCTCCTCGAGGCTTGGCAGGGCAATTGGGACGCCTCTCCAGCTGAGGCGGGAGACCAAGGGTCCCTTTCCACGTGCCACAGGAATTCTGGGACTCCTATCAAGTTTCAGGAGGAGTCAGGCATCGTCTCCTTTGGAGGCACTGATCTCCGCGTACATCTGGAGTTTTCAAAGGAGGTGAGGCCTCCGGTCGCGATGAGGTGGGAAACTAGGTCTTTCTCTGTGGTCTCCACAGGGGATTCAGACATCCTTTCGTCTTGGGAGATGCAAGACGAGCCTGCATTCAATTCACTGCAGGGATATCCAGCCTTATTTCGAGTCAGGGCATCCTCGTGTCCATTCCACGTGGGGCTGCAAACTCAGGGTCCCTCTCACATACCTAGAGCTGAGAGAAGCGTCCTCTTGAGGTGCTTGTGGTAAGGTGGTATTCCTCTGGAGTCGATGCCAGGGACAAACCTCTCATCTCGAGTTGATTTTTGGTCCACGGAGCTCTTTCGTGTTGCTACGGTGACCTCAGGATCCCTCTAGCCTTGAAACAGTGTTCATGTTGTTTCTCTGGAGTGCCATCAAGGAAATCAAGGCTCCTTTCATGTGTGATGTGCAACACGGAATTTCTCTGCACGCAGTGCAGGGGAATCGGGCCTCATCTCGCGGCGAGGGGGAAGTCTCATGGTTTTTCTCGAGTTGCGGCGGGAACCTGGGGTATATTCTCGAGTTACGACGGGGATGGCCCTTCCACACAGGTGTTTGCACAGTGACGTCAGGACTCCTGCCTAGTGGCGCGAGACAACTCGGGATTCTCCGCGAGGCTTGGCAGGGCAATTGGGACGCCTCTCCAGCTGAGTCGGGAGACCATGGGTCCCTTCCCACGTGCCACAGGAATCCAGGGACTGCTATCAAGTTTCACGAGGAGTCAGGCATCGTCTCCTTTGGAGGCACTGATCTCCGCGTACCTCTGGAGTTTTCAAAGATGGTGAGGCCTCCGGTCGCGATGAGGTGGGGAACTAGGTCTTTCTCTGTGGTTTCCACAGGGGATTCAGACATCCTTTCATCTTGGGTGATGCAAGACGAGCCCGCATTCAAGTCACCGCAGGGATATCCGGCCTTATTTCGAGTCAGGGCATCGCGGTGTCCATTCCACTTGAGGCCGCAAACTCAGGGTCCCTCTCACATACCTAGCGCTAAGAGAAGCCTCATCTTGAGGTGCTTGTGGTAAGGTGGTATTGCTCTGCAGTCGAAGCCAGGGACTAACCTCTCTTCTCGAGTTGATTTTTGGTCCACGGAGCTCTTTCGTGTTGCCACAGTGACCTCAGGATCCCTCTACCCTTGAAACAGTGTTCTTGGGGTTTCTCTGGAGTGCCATGAAGGAAATCAAGGCTCCTTTCATGTGTGATGTGCAACACGAAACTGCTCTGCATGCAGTGCATGGGAATCGGGCCTCATCTCGCGTCGAGGGGGAAGTCTCATTGTTTTTCTCGAGTTGCGGCGGGAACCTGGGGTATATTCTCGAGTTACGACGGGGATGGCCCTTCCACACACGTGTTTGTTCAGCGATGTCAGGACTCCTGCCTAGTTGCGAGGGACAACTCGGGATTCTCCTCGAAGCTTGGCAGGGCAATTGGGACGCCTCTCCAGCTGAGGCGGGAGACCAAGTGTCCCTTTCCACGTGCCACAGGAATCCTGGGACTCCTATCAAGTTTCACGAGGAGTCAGGCATCGTCTCCTTTGCAGGCACTGATCTCTGCGTACCTCTGGAGTTTTCAAAGGATGTGAGGCCTCCGGAAGCGATGAGGTGGGGATCTAGGTCTTTCTCTGTGGTCTCCACAGGGGATTCAGACATCCTTTCGACTTGGGAGATGCAAGACGAGCCTGCATTCAAGTCACTACAGGGATATCCAGCCTTATTTCGAGTCAGGGCATCCAGGTGTCCGTTTCACGTGAGGCCGCAAACTCAGTGTACCTCTCACATACCTAGACCTGAGAGAAGCCTCCTCTTGAGGTGCTTGTGGTAAGGTGGTATTCCTCTAGATTCGATGCCAGGGACTAACCTCTCATCTCGAGTTGATTTTTTGTCCAAGGAGCTCTTTTTTGTTGCTACAGTGACCTCAGGATCCCTCCAGCCGTGAAACAGTGTTCTTGGGGTTTCTCTGGAGTGCCATCAAGGAAATGAAGGCTCCTTTCATGTGTGATGTGCAACACGGAATTGCTCTGCACGCAGTGCAGGGGAATCTGGCCTCATCTCGCGGCGAGGGGGAAGTCTCATGGTTTTTCTCGAGTTGCGGCGGGAACCTGGGGTGTATTCTCGAGTTACGATGGGGATGGCCCTTCCACACACGTGTTGGTTCAGCGACGTCAGGACTCCTGCCTAGTTACGAGGGACAACTCGGGATTCTCCTCGAGGCTTGGCAGGGCAATTGGGACGCCTCTCCAGCTGAGGCGGGAGACCAAGTGTCCCTTTCCACGTCACACAGGAATCCTGGGACTCCTATCAAGTTTCACGAGGAGTCAGGCATCGGCTCCTTTCGAGGCACTGATCTCCGCGTACCTCTGGAGTTTTCAAAGGATGTGAGGCCTCCGGTCGCGATGAGGTGGGGAACTAGGTCTTTCTCTGTGGTCTCCACAGGGGATTCAGACATCCTTTCGTCTTGGGAGATGCAAGACGAGCCTGCATTCAAGTCACTGCAGGAATATCCGGCCTTATTTCGAGTCAGGGCATCGCGGTGCCAATTCCACGTGAGGCCGCAATCTCAGGGTCCCTCTCACATACTTAGAGCTGAGAGAAGCCTCCTCTTGAGGTGCTTGTGGTAAGGTGGTATTCCTCTGGAGTCGAAGCCAGGGACTAACCTCTCATCTCGAGTTCATTTTTGGTTCTCGGAGCTCTTTTGTGTTGCTACAGTGACCTCAGGATCCCTCTAGCCTTGAAACAGTGTTCTTGGGGTTTCTCTGGAGTGCCATCAAGGAAATGAAGGCTCCTTTCATGTGTGATGTGCAACACGGAATTGCTCTGCACGCAGTGCATGGGAATCGGGCCTCATCTCGCGGCTAGGGGGAAGTCTTATGGTTTTTCTCGAGTTGCGGTGGGAACCTGCGGTATATTCTCGAGTTACGACGGGGATGGCCCTTCCACACACGTGTTTGTTCAGCGACGTCAGGACTCCTGCCTACTTGCGAGGGACAATTCGGGATTCTCCTCGAGGCTTGGCAGGGCAATTGGGACGCCTCTCCAGCTGAGGCGGGAGACCAAGGGTCCCTTTCCACGTGCCACAGGAATTCTGGGACTCCTATCAAGTTTCAGGAGGAGTCAGGCATCGTCTCCTTTGGAGGCACTGATATCCGCGTACATCTGGAGTTTTCAAAGGAGGTGAGGCCTCCGGTCGCGATGAGGTGGGAAACTAGGTCTTTCTCTGTGGTCTCCACAGGGGATTCAGACATCCTTTCGTCTTGGGAGATGCAAGACGAGCCTGCATTCAATTCACTGCAGGGATATCCAGCCTTATTTCGAGTCAGGGCATCCTCGTGTCCATTCCACGTGGGGCTGCAAACTCAGGGTCCCTCTCACATACCTAGAGCTGAGAGAAGCGTCCTCTTGAGGTGCTTGTGGTAAGGTGGTATTCCTCTGGAGTCGATGCCAGGGACAAACCTCTCATCTCGAGTTGATTTTTGGTCCACGGAGCTCTTTCGTGTTGCTACGGTGACCTCAGGATCCCTCTAGCCTTGAAACAGTGTTCATGGTGTTTCTCTGGAGTGCCATCAAGGAAATCAAGGCTCCTTTCATGTGTGATGTGCAACACGGAATTTCTCTGCACGCAGTGCAGGGGAATCGGGCCTCATCTCGCGGCGAGGGGGAAGTCTCATGGTTTTTCTCGAGATGCGGCGGGAACCTGGGGTATATTCTCGAGTTACGACGGGGATGGCCCTTCCACACAGGTGTTTGCACAGTGACGTCAGGACTCCTGCCTAGTGGCGCGAGACAACTCGGGATTCTCCGCGAGGCTTGGCAGGGCAATTGGGACGCCTCTCCAGCTGAGTCGGGAGACCATGGGTCCCTTTCCACGTGCCACAGGAATCCAGGGACTGCTATCAAGTTTCACGAGGAGTCAGGCATCGTCTCCTTTGGAGGCACTGATCTCCGCGTACCTCTGGAGTTTTCAAAGATGGTGAGGCCTCCGGTCGCGATGAGGTGGGGAACTAGGTCTTTCTCTGTGGTTTCCACAGGGGATTCAGACATCCTTTCATCTTGGGAGATGCAAGACGAGCCCGCATTCAAGTCACCGCAGGGATATCCGGCCTTATTTCGAGTCAGGGCATCGCGGTGTCCATTCCACGTGAGGCCGCAAATTCAGGGTCCCTCTCACATACCTAGAGCTGAGAGAAGCCTCCGCTTGAGGTGCTTGTGGTAATGTGGTATTCCTCTGGAGTCGAAGCCAGGGACTAACCTCTCATCTCGAGTTGATTTTTGGTCCACAGAGCTCTTTTGTGTTGCTACAGTGACGTCAGGATCCCTCTAGCCTTGAAACAGTGTTCTTGGGGTTTCTCTGGAGTGCCATCAAGGAAATCAAGGGTCCTTTCATGTGTGATGTGCAACACGGAATTGCTCTGCACGCAGTGAGGGGAATTGGGCCTGATCTCGCTGTGATGGGGAAGTCTCATGGTTTTTCTCGAGTTGCGGCGGGAACCTGGGGTATATTCTCGAGTTACGACGGGGATGGCCCTTCCACACACGTGTTTGTTCAGCGACGTCAGGACTCCTGCCTAGTTGCGAGGGACAACTCGGGATTCTCCGCGAGGCTTGGCAGGGCAATTAGGACGCCTCTCCAGCTGAGGCGGGAGACCAACGTTCCCTTTCCACGTGCCACAGGAATCCTGGGACTCCTATCAAGTTTTAGGAGGAGTCAGACACCGTCTCCTTTGGAGGCACTGATCTCCGCGTACCTCTGGAGTTTTCAAAGGATGTGAGGCCTCCTGTCGCGATGAGGTGGGGAACTAGGTCTTTGTCTGTGGTCTCCACAGGGGATTCAGACATCCTTTCGTCTTGGGAGATGCAAGACGAGCCTGCATTCCAGTCACAGCAGGGATATCCGGCCTTATTTCGAGTCAGGGCATCGCGGTGTCCATTCCACTTGAGGCCGCAAACTCAGGGTCCCTCTCACATACCTAGAGCTGAGAGAAGCCTCCTCTTGAGGTGCTTGTGGTAAGGTGGTATTGCTCTGGAGTCGAAGCCAGGGACTAACCTCTCATCTCGAGTTGATTTTTGGTCCACGGAGCTCTTTCATGTTGCCACAGTGACCTCAGGATCCCTCTAGCCTTGAAACAGTGTTCTTCGGGTTTCTCTGGAGTGCCATGAAGGAAATCAAGGCTCCTTTCATGTGTGATGTGCAACACGAAACTGCTCTGCACGCAGTGCATGGGAATCGGGCCTCATCTCGCGGCGAGGGGGAAGTCTCATGGTTTTTCTCGAGTTGCGGCGGGAAGCTGGGGTATATTCTCGAATTACGACGGGGATGGCCCATCCACACACGTGTTTGTACAGTGAAGTCAGGACTCCTGCCTAGTTGCGAGGGACAACTCAGGATTCTCCTCAAGGCTTGGCAGGGCAATTGGGACCCCTCTCCAGCTGAGGCGGGAGACCAAGGATCCCTTTCCACGTGCCACAGGAATCCTGGGACTCCTATCAAGTTTCACGAGGAGTCAGACATCGTCTCTTTTGGAGGCACTGATCTCAGGGTACCTCTGGAGTTTTCAAAGGATGTGAGGACTCCTGTCGTGATTAGGTGGGGAACTAGGTCGTTCTCTGTGGTCTCCACAGGCGATTCAGACATCCTTTTGTCTTGGGAGATGAAAGACGAGCCTGCATTCAAGTCACTGCAAGGATAACCAGCCTTATTCTAGACAGGGCATCGCGGTGTCCATTCCACTTGAGGCTGCAAACTCAGGGTCCCTCTCACATACCTAGAGCTGAGAGAAGCCTCGTCTTGAGGTGCTTGTGGTAAGGTGGTATTCCTCTGGAGTCGAAGCCAGGGACTAACCACTCATCTACAGTTGTTTCTTGGTCCACGGAGCTCTTTCGTGTTGCTACAGTGACCTCAGGATCCATCTAGCTTTAAAACAGTGTTCTTGGGGTTTCTCTTGAGTGCCATCAAGGAAATCAAGGCTCCTTTCATGTGTGATGTACAACACGGAATTTCTCTGCACGCAGTGCAGGGGAATCAGGGCTCATCTCGCGGCGAGAGGGAAGTCTCATGGTTTTTCTCGAGTTGCGGCGGGAACCTGGGGTATATTCTCGAGTTACGACGGGGATGGCCCTTCCATACACGTGTTTGTTCAGCGACGTCAGGACTCCTGCCTAGTTGCGAGGGACAACTCGGGATTCTCCTCGAGGCTTGGCAGGGCAATTGGGAAGCCTCTCCAGCTGAGGCGGCAGACCAAGGGTCTTTTCCACGTGCCACAGGAATCCTGGGACTCCTATCAAGTTTCACGAGGAGTCAGTCATTGGCTCCTTTCGAGGCACTGATCTCCGCGTACCTCTGGAGTTTTCAAAGGATGTGAGGCCTCCGGTCGCGATGAGGTGGGGAACTAGGTCTTTCTCTGTGGTCTCCACAGGGGATTCAGACATCCTTTCGTCTTGGGAGATGCAAGACGAGCCTGCATTCAAGTCACTGCAGGGATATCCAGCCTTATTTTGAGTCAGGGCATCGCGGTGTCCATTCCACTTGAGGTCGCAAACTCAGGGTCGCTCTCACATACCTAGAGCTAAGAGAAGCCTCCACTTGAGATGCTTGTGGTAAGGTGGTATTCCTCTGGAGTCGAAGCCAGGGAATAACCTCTCATCTCGAGTTGATTTTTGGTCCACGGAGCTCTTTCGTGTTGCTACAGTGACGTCAGGATCCCTCTAGCCTTGAAACAGTGTTCTTGGGGTTTCTCTGGAGTGCCATCAAGGAAATCAGGGCTCCTTTCATGTGTAATGTGCAACACGGAATTTCTCTGCACCTACTGCAGGGAATACGGGCCTCATCTCACGGCGAGGGGGAAGTCTCATGGTTTTTCTCGAGTTGCGGCGGGAACCTGGGGTATATTCTCGAGTTACGACGGGGATGGCCCTTCCACACACGTGTCTGTTCAGCGACGTCAGGCCTCCTGCCTAGTTGCGAGGGAAAACTCGGGATTCTCCTCGAGGCTTGGCAGGGCAATTGGGACGCCTTTCCAGCTTAGGCGGGAAACCAAGAGTCCCTTTCCACGTGCCACAGGAATCCTGGGACTCCTATCAAGTTTCACGAGGAGTCAGGCATCGTCTCCTTTGGAGGCACTTATCTCCGCATAGCTCTGGAATTTTCAACGGATGTGAGGCCTCCAGTCGCGATGAGGTGGGGAACTAGGTCTGTCTCTGTGGTCTCCAAAGGGGATTCAGAAATCCTTTCGTCTTGGGAGATGCAAGACGAGGCTGCATTCAAGTCACTGCAGGGATATCCGGCCTTATTTCGAGTCAGGGCATTGCGGTGTACATTCCACTTGAGGCCGCAATCTCAGGGTCCCTCTCACATACCTAGAGCTGAGAGAAGCCTCCTCTTGAGGTGCTTGTGGTAAGGTAGTATTCCTCTGGAGTCGAAGCCAGGGACTAACCTCTCATCTCGAGTTGATTTTTGGTCTTCAGAGCTCTTTTGTTTTGCTACAGTGACCTCAGGATCCCTCTAGCCTTGAAACAGTGTTCTTGGGGTTTCTCTGGAGTGACATCAAGGAAATCAAGGCTCCTTTCATGTGTGATGTGCAACACGGAATTGCTCTGCACGCAGTGAGGGGAATTGGGCCTGATCTCGAGGTGAGGTGGAAATCTCATGGTTTTTCTCGAGTTGGGGCGGGAACCTGGGGTATATTCTCGAGTTAGGACTGGGATGGCCCTTCCACACACGTGTTTGTTCAGCGACGTCAGGACTCCTGCCTAGTTGCGAGGGACAACTCGGGATTCTCCGCGAGGCTTGGCAGGGCAATTAGGACGCCTCTCCAGCTGAGGCGGGAGACCAAGGGTCCCTTTCCACGTGCCACAGGAGTCCTGCGACTCCTATCAAGTTTTAGGAGGAGTCAGGCACCGTCTCCTTTGGAGGCAGGGATCTCCGCGAACCTCTGGAGTTTTCAAAGTATGTGAGGCCTCCGGTCGCGATGAGGTGGGGAACAAGGTCTTTCTCTGTGTTCTCCACAGGGGATTCAGACATCCTTTCGTCTTGGGAGATGCAAGACGAGGCTGCATTCAAGTCACTGCAGGGATATCTGGCCTTATTTCGAGTCACGGCATCGCGATGTCCATTTCACTTGAGGCCGCAAACTCAGGGTCCCTCTCACATACCTAGAGCTGAGAGAAGCCTCCTCTTGAGGTGCTTGTGGTAAGGTGGTATTCCTCTGAAGTCGAAGCCAGGAACTAACCTCTCATCTCGAGATGATTCTTGGTCCACGGAGCTCTTTCGTGTTGCTACAGTGACCTCAGGATCCCTCTAGCCTTGAAACAGTGTTCTTGGGGTTTCTCTGGAGTGCCATCAAGGAAATCAAGGCTCCTTTCATGTGTGATGTGCAACACTGAAGTGCTCTGCATGCAGTGCAGGGGAATCTGGCCTCATCTCGCGGCGAGGGGGAAGTCTCATGGTTTTTCTCGAGTTGCGGCGGGAACCAGGTGTGTATTCTCGAGTTACGATGGGGATGGCCCTTCCACACACGTGTTGGTTCAGCGACGTCAGGACTCCTGCCTAGTTACGAGGGACAACTCGGGATTCTCCTCGAGGCTTGGCAGGGCAATTGGGACGCCTCTCCAGCTGAGGCGGGAGACCAAGTGTCCCTTTCCACGTGCCAGAGGAATCCTGGGACTCCTATCAAGTTTCACGAGGAGTCAGGCATCGGCTCCTTTCGAGGCACTGATCTCCGCGTACCTCTGGAGTTTTCAAAGGATGTGAGGCCTCCGGTCGCGATGAGGTGGGGAACTAGGTCTTTCTCTGTGGTCTCCACAGGGGATTCAGACATCCTTTCGTCTTGGGAGATGCAAGACGAGCCTGCATTCAAGTCACTGCAGGAATATCCGGCCTTATTTCGAGTCAGGGCATCGCGGTGCCAATTCCACGTGAGGCCGCAATCTCAGGGTCCCTCTCACATACTTAGAGCTGAGAGAAGCCTCCTCTTGAGGTGCTTGTGGTAAGGTGGTATTCCTCTGGAGTCGAAGCCAGGGACTAACCTCTCATCTCGAGTTCATTTTTGGTTCTCGGAGCTCTTTTGTGTTGCTACAGTGACCTCAGGATCCCTCTAGCCTTGAAACAGTGTTCTTGGGGTTTCTCTGGAGTGCCATCAAGGAAATGAAGGCTCCTTTCATGTGTGATGTGCAACACGGAATTGCTCTGCACGCAGTGCATGGGAATCGGGCCTCATCTCGCGGCTAGGGGGAAGTCTCATGGTTTTTCTCGAGTTGCGGCGGGAACCTGCGGTATATTCTCGAGTTACGACGGGGATGGCCCTTCCACACACGTGTTTGTTCAGCGACGTCAGGACTCCTGCCTTGTTGCGAGAGACAACTCGGGATTCTCCTCGATGCTTGGCAGGGCAATTGGGACGCCTCTCCAGCTGAGGCGGGAGACCGAGGGTCCCTTTCCACGTGCCACAGGAAACCTGGGACTCCTATCAAGTTTCACGAGGAGTCAGGCTTCGTCTCCTTTGGAGGCACTGATCTCTGCGTACCTCTGGAGTTTTCAAAGCATGTGAGGCCTCCGGTCGCAATGAGGTGGGGAACTAGGTCTTTCTCTGTGTTCTCCACAGGGGATTCAGGCATCCTTTCATCTTGGGAGATGCAAGACGAGCGTGCATTCAAGTCACTGCAGGGATATCCGGCCTCATTTCAAGGCAGGGCATCGCGGTGTCCATTCCACGTGAGGCCGCAAACTCAGGGTCCCTCTCATATACCTAGAGCTGAGAGAAGCCTCCTCTTGAGGTGCTTGTGGTAAGGTGGTATTCCTCTGGAGTCGAAGCCAGGGACTAACCTCTCATCTCGAGTTGACTTTTGGTCCACGGAGCTCTTTCGTGTTGCTACAGTGACCTCAGGATCCCTCTAGCCTTGAAACAGTGTTCTTGGGCTTTCTCTGGAGTGCCATCAAGGAAATCAAGGCTCCTTTCATGTGTGATATGCAACACGGAATTGCTCTGCACGCAGTGCAGGGGAATCGGGCCCAGCTCGCGGCGAGGGGAAAGTCTCATGGTTTTTCTCGAGTTGCGGCGGGAACCTGGGGTATATTCTTGAGTTATGACGGGGATGGCCCTTCCACACACGTGTTTGTTCAGCGACGTCAGGACACCTGCCTAGTTGCGAGGGACAACTCGGGATTCTCCTCGAGGCTTGGCAGGGCAATTGGGACGCCTCTCCAGCTGAGGTGGTAGACCAAGGGTCCCTTTCCAGGTGCCACAGGAATCCTGGGACTCCTATCAAATTTCACGAGGAGTCAGGCATCGTCTCCTTTGGAGGCACTGATCTTCGCGTACCTCTGGAGTTTTTAAAGGATGTGAGGCCACCGGTCGCGATGAGGTGGGGAACTAGGTCTTTCTCTGTGGTCTCCACAGGGGATTCAGACATCCTTTCGTCTTGGGAGATGCAAGACGAGCCTGCATTCAAGTCACTGCAGGGATATCCGGCCTTATTTCGAGTCAGGGCATCGCGGTGTACATTCCACTTGAGGCCGCAATCTCAGGGTCCCTCTCACATACCTAGAGCTGAGAGAAGCCTCCTCTTGAGGTGCTTGTGGTAAGGTGGTATTCCTCTGGAGTCGAAGCCAGGGACTAACCTCTCATCTCGAGTTGATTTTTGGTCCACGGAGCTCTTTTGTGCTGCAACAGTGACCTCAGGATCCCTCTAGCCTTGAAACAGTGTTCTTGGGGTTTCTCTGGAGTGCCATCAAGGAAATCAAGGCTCCTTTCATGTGTGATGTGCAACACGGAATTGCACTGCATGCAGTGCAGGGGAATCGGGCCTCATCTCGCGGCGAGTGGGAGGTCTCATGGTTTTTCTCGAATTGCGGCAGGAACCTGGGGTATATTCTCGAGTTACGACAGGGATGGCCCTTTCAAACACGTGTTTGTTCAGTGACGACAGGACTCCTACCTCGTTGCGAGGGACAACTCGGGATTCTCCTCGAGGCTTGGCAAGGCAATTGGGACGCCTCTCCAGCTGAGGCGGGAGACCAAGGGTCCCTTTCCACGTGCCACAGGAATCCTGGGACTCCTATCAAGTTTCACGAGGAGTCAGGCATCGTCTCCTTTGGAGGCACTGATCTCCGCGTACCTCTGGAGTTTTCAAAGGATGTGAGGCCTCCGGTAGCGATGAGGTGGGGAACTAGGTCTTTCTCTGTGGACTCCACAGGGGATTAAGACATCCTTTAATCTTGGAAGATGCAAGACGAGCCTGCACTCAAGTCACTGCAGGTATATCCCTGCTTATTTCGAGTCAGGGCATCGCGGTGTCCATTCCACTTGAGGCCGAAAACTCAGGTTCCCTCTCACATACCTAGAGCTGAGAGAAACCTCCTCTTGAGGTGCTTTTGGTAAGGTGGTATTCCTCTGGAGTCGAAGCCAGGGACTAACATCTCATCTCGAGTTGATTTCTGGTCCACAGAGCTCTTTCGTGTTGCTCCAGTGACCTCAGGATCCCTCTAGCGTTGAAACAGTGTTCTTGGGGTTTCTGTGGAGTGCCATCAAAGAAATCAAGGCTCCTTTCCTGTGTGATGTGCAACACGGCATTGCTCTGCACGCAGTGTAGGGGAATCGGGCCTCATCTCGCGGCGAGGGGGAAGTCTCATGGTTTTTCTCGAGTTGCGGCGGGAATGGGGTATATTCTCGAGATAGGACGGGGATGGCCCTTCCACACACGTGTTTGTTCAGCGACGTCAGGACTCCTGCCTAGTTGCGAGGGACAACTCGGGATTCTCCTCGAGGCTTGCCAGGGCAATTGGGACCCCTCTCCAGCTGAGGCGGGAGACCAAGGGTCCCTTTCCACGTGCCACAGGAATCCTGGGACTCCTATCAAGTTTCACGAGGAGTCAGGCATCGTCTCCTTTGGAGGCACTGATCTCCGCGTACCTCTGGAGTTTTCAAAGCATGTGAGGCCTCCGGTCGCGATGAGGTGGGAACCAGGTCTTTCTCTGTGGTCTCCACAGGGGGTTCAGAAGTCCTTTGGTCTTGGGAGAAGCAAGGCGAGCCTGCACTCAAGTCATTGCAGGCATATCCGGGCTTATTTCGAGTCAGGGCATCGCGGTGTCCATTCCTCTTGAGGCCGCAAATTCAGGGTCCCTCTCACATACCTAGAGCTGAGAGAAGCCAGTCTTGAGATGCTTGTGGAAAGGTGGTATTACTCTGGAGTCGAAGCCAGGGACTAACCTCTCATCTTGAGTTGATTTTTGGTCCACGGAGCTCTTTCGTGTTGCTACAGTGACGTCAGGATCCCTCTAGCCTTGAGACAGTGTTCTTGGGGTTTCTCTGGAGTGCCATCAAGGAAATCAAGGCTCCTTTCATGTGTGATGTGCAACACGGCATTGCTCTCCACGCAGTGCAGTGGAATCGGGCCTCATCTCGCGGCGAGGGGGAAGTCTCATGGTTTTTCTCGAGTTGCGGCGGGAACCTGGGGTATATTCTCGAGTTACGACGGGGATGGCCCTTCCACACACGTGTTTGTTCAGCGACGTCAGCACTCCTGCCTAGTTGCGAGACACAACTCGGGATTCTCCTCGAGGCTTGGCAGGGCAATTGGGACGCCTCTCCATCTGAGGCGGGAGACCAAGTGTTCCTTTCCACGTGCCACAGAAATCCTGGGACTCCTATCAAGATTCACGAGGAGTCAGGCATCGTCTCCTTTGGAGGCACTGATCACCGCGTACCTCTGGAGTTTTCAAAGAAAGTGAGGCCTCCTGTCGCGATGAGGTGGGGAACTAGGTCTTTCTCTGTGGTCTCCACAGGGGATTCAGACATCCTTTCGTCTTGGGAGATGCAAGACGAGCATGCATTCAAGTCACTGCAGGGTTATCCGGCCTTATGGCGAGTCAGGGTATCGCGGTGTCCATTCCACTTGAGGCCGCAAACTCAGGATCCCTCTCACATACCTAGAGCTGAGAGAAGCCTCCTCTTGAGGTGCTTGTGGTAAGGTGGTATTCCTCTGGATTCGAAGCCAGGGACTAACCTCTCATCTCGAGTTGAGTTTTGGTCCACTGAGCTCTTTCATGTTGCTACAGTGACCTCAGGATCCCCCTAGCCTTGAAACAGTGTTCTTGGGGTTTCTATGGAGTGACATCGAGGAAATCAAGGCTCCTTTCATGTGTGATGTGCAACACGGAATTGCTCTGCATGCACTGCAGGCGAAACGGGCCTCATCTCGTGGCGCGGGGGAAGTCTCATGGTTTTTCTCGAGTTGCGATGGGAACCTGGGGTATATTCTCGAGTTACGACGGCGATGGCTCTTCCACACACGTGTTTGTTCAGCGACGTCAGCACTCCTGCCTAGTTGCCGGACACAACTCGGGATTCTCCTCGAGGCTTGGCAGGGCAATTGGGACGCCTCTCCAGCTGAGGCGGGAGACCAAGGGTCCCTTTCCACGTGCCACAGGAATCCTGGGACTCCTATCAAGTTTCTCGAGGAGTCAGGCATCGTCTCCTTTGGAGACACTCATCTCCGCGGACCTCAGGAGTTTTCAAAGGATGTGAGGCCTTCGGTCACGATGAGGTGGGGAACTAGGTCTTTCTCTGTGCTCTCCACAGGGGATTCAGACATCCTTTCGTATTGGGAGATTCAAGACGAGCTTGCATTCAAGTCACTGCAGGAATATCTGGCCTTATTTTGAGTCAGGCCATCGCGGTGTCCATTCAACTTGAGGCCGCAAACTCAGGGTCCCTCTCACATACCTAGAGCTGAGAGAAGCCGCCTCTTGAGGTGCTTGTGGTAAGCTGGTATTCCTCTGGAGTCGAAGCCAGGGACTAACCTCTCATCTCGAGTTGAGTTTTGGTCCACGGAGCTCTTTCGTGTTGCTACAGTGACCTCAGGATCCCTCTAGCCTTGAAACAGTGTTCTTGGGCTTTCTCTGGTGTGCCATCAAGGAAATCAAGGCTCCTTTCATGTGTGATATGCAACACGGAATTGCTCTGCACGCAGTGCAGGGGAATCGGGCCCAGCTCGCGGCGAGGGGGAAGTCTCATGGTTTTTCTCGAGTTGCGGCGGGAACCTGGGGTATATTCTTGAGTTATGACGGGGATGGCCCTTCCACACACGTGTTGGTTCAGCGACGTCAGGACTCCTGCCTAGTTACGAGGGACAACTCGGGATTCTCCTCGAGGCTTGGCAGGGCAATTGGGACGCCTCTCCAGCTGAGGCGGGAGACCAAGTGTCCCTTTTCACGTGCCAGAGGAATCCTGGGACTCCTATCAAGTTTCACGAGGAGTCAGGCATCGGCTCCTTTCGAGGCACTGATCTCCGCGTACCTCTGGAGTTTTCAAAGGATGTGAGGCCTCTGGTCGCGATGAGGTGGGGAACTAGGTCTTTCTCTGTGGTCTCCACAGGGGATTCAGACATCCTTTCGTCTTGGGAGATGCAAGACGAGCCTGCATTCAAGTCACTGCAGGGATATCCAGCCTTATTTTGAGTCAGGGCATCGCGGTGTCCATTCCACTTGAGGTCGCAAACTCAGGGTCACTCTCACATACCTAGAGCTAAGAGAAGCCTCCACTTGAGATGCTTGTGGTAAGGTGGTATTCCTCTGGAGTCGAAGCCAGGGAATAACCTCTCATCTCGAGTTGATTTTTGGTCCACGGAGCTCTTTCGTGTTGCTACAGTGACGTCAGGATCCCTCTAGCCTTGAAACAGTGTTCTTGGGGTTTCTCTGGAGTGCCATCAAGGAAATCAGGGCTCCTTTCATGTGTAATGTGCAACACGGAATTTCTCTGCACGCACTGCAGGGAATACGGGCCTCATCTCACGGCGAGGGGGAAGTCTCATGGTTTTTCTCGAGTTGCGGCGGGAACCTGGGGTATATTCTCGAGTTACGACGGGGATGGCCCTTCCACACACGTGTCTGTTCAGCGACGTCAGGCCTCCTGCCTAGTTGCGAGGGAAAACTCGGGATTCTCCTCGAGGCTTGGCAGGGCAATTGGGACGCCTTTCCAGCTTAGGCGGGAAACCAAGAGTCCCTTTCCACGTGCCACAGGAATCCTGGGACTCCTATCAAGTTTCACGAGGAGTCAGGCATCGTCTCCTTTGGAGGCACTTATCTCCGCATACCTCTGGAATTTTCAACGGATGTGAGGCCTCCGGTCGCGATGAGGTGGGGAACTAGGTCTGTCTCTGTGGTCTCCACCGGGGATTCAGAAATCCTTTCGTCTTGGGAGATGCAAGACGAGCCTGCATTCAAGTCACTGCAGGGATATCCGGCCTTATTTCGAGTCAGGGCATCGCGGTGTACATTCCACTTGAGGCCGCAATCTCAGGGTCCCTCTCACATACCTAGAGCTGAGAGAAGCCTCCTCTTGAGGTGCTTGTGGTAAGGTGGTATTCCTCTGGAGTCGAAGCCAGGGACTAACCTCTCATCTCGAGTTGATTTTTGGTCTTCAGAGCTCTTTTGTGTTGCTACAGTGACCTCAGGATCCCTCTAGCCTTGAAACAGTGTTCTTGGGGTTTCTCTGGAGTGACATCAAGGAAATCAAGGCTCCTTACATGTGTGATGTGCAACACGGAATTGCTCTGCACGCAGTGAGGGGAATTGGGCCTGATCTCGAGGTGAGGGGGAAATCTCATGGTTTTTCTCGAGTTGCGGCGGGAACCTGGGGTATATTCTCGAGTTAGGACTGGGATGGCCCTTCCACACACGTGTTTGTTCAGCGACGTCAGGACTCCTGCCTAGTTGCGAGGGACAACTCGGGATTCTCCGCGAGGCTTGGCAGGGCAATTAGGACGCCTCTCCAGCTGAGGCGGGAGACCAAGGGTCCCTTTCCACGTGCCACAGGAGTCCTGCGAGTCCTATCAAGTTTTAGGAGGAGTCAGGCACCGTCTCCTTTGGAGGCAGGGATCTCCGCGTACCTCTGGAGTTTTCAAAGTGTGTGAGGCCTCCGGTCGCGATGAGGTGGGGAACAAGGTCTTTCTCTGTGGTCTCCACAGGGGATTCAGACATCCTTTCGTCTTGGGAGATGCAAGACGAGCCTGCATTCAAGTCACTGCAGGGATATCTGGCGTTATTTCGAGTCAGGGCATCGCGGTGTCCATTTCACTTGAGGCCGCAAACTCAGGGTCCCTCTCACATACCTAGAGCTGAGAGAAGCCTCCTCTTGAGGTGCTTGTGGTAAGGTGGTATTCCTCTGGAGTCGAAGCCAGGGACTAACCTCTCATCTCGAGATGATTCTTGGTCAACGGAGCTCTTTCGTGTTGCTACAGTGACCTCAGGATCCCTCTAGCCTTGAAAGAGTGTTCTTGGGGTTTCTCTGGAGTGCCATCAAGGAAATCAAGGCTCCTTTCATGTGTGATGTGCAACACTGAAGTGCTCTGCATGCAGTGCAGGGGAATCGGCCCTCATCTCACGGCGAGGGGGAAGTCTCATGGTTTTTCTCGAGTTGCGGCGGGAACCTGGGGTATATTCTCGAGATACGACGGGGATGGCGCTTCCACACACGTGTTTGTTCAGCGACGTCAGGACTCCTGCCTAGTTGCGAGGGACAACTCGGGATTCTCCTCGAGGCTTGGTAGGGCAATTGGGACGCCTCTCTTGCTGAGGCGGAAGACCAAGGGTCCCTATCCACGTGCCACAGGAATCCTGGGACCTCTATCAAGTTTCACGAGGAGTCAGGCATCGTCTCCTTTGGAGGCACTGATCTCCGCGTACCTCTGGAGTTTTCAAAGGATGTGAGGCCGCCGGTCGCGATGAGGTGGGGAACTAGGTCTTTCTCTGTGGTCTCCACAGGGGATTCAGACATCCTTTCGTCTTGGGAGATGCAAGACGAGCCTGCATTCCAGTCACAGCAGGGATATCCGGCCTTATTTCGAGTCAGGGCATCACGGTGTCCATTCCACTTGAGGCCGCAAACTCAGGGTCCCTCTCACATACATAGCGCTAAGAGAAGCCTCGTCTTGAGGTGCTTGTGGTAAGGTGGTATTCCTCTAGATTCGATGCCAGGGACTAACCTCTCATCTCGAGTTGATTTTTTGTCCAAGGAGCTCTTTTGTGTTGCTACAGTGACCTCAGGATCCCTCCAGCCTTGAAACAGTGTTCTTGGGGTTTCTCTGGAGTGCCATCAAGGAAATGAAGGCTCCTTTCATGTGTGATGTGCAACACGGAATTGCTCTGCACGCAGTGCAGGGGAATCTGGCCTCATCTCGCGGCGAGGGGGAAGTCTCATGGTTTTTCTCGAGTTGCGGCGGGAACCTGGGGTGTATTCTCGAGTTACGATGGGGATGGCCCTTCCACACACGTGTTGGTTCAGCGACGTCAGGACTCCTGCCTAGTTACGAGGGACAACTCGGGATTCTCCTCGAGGCTTGGCAGGGCAATTGGGACGCCTCTCCAGCTGAGGCGGGAGACCAAGTGTCCCTTTCCACGTCACACAGGAATCCTGGGACTCCTATCAAGTTTCACAAGGAGTCAGGCATCGGCTCCTTTCGAGGCACTGATCTCCGCGTACCTCTGGAGTTTTCAAAGGATGTGAGGCCTCCGGTCGCGATGAGGTGGGGAACTAGGTCTTTCTCTGTGGTCTCCACAGGGGATTCAGACATCCTTTCGTCTTGGGAGATGCAAGACGAGCCTGCATTCAAGTCACTGCAGGAATATCCGGCCTTATTTCGAGTCAGGGCATCGCGGTGCCAATTCCACGTGAGGCCGCAATCTCAGGGTCCCTCTCACATACTTAGAGCTGAGAGAAGCCTCCTCTTGAGGTGCTTGTGGTAAGGTGATATTCCTCTGGAGTCGAAGCCAGGGACTAACCTCTCATCTCGAGTTCATTTTTGGTTCTCGGAGCTCTTTTGTGTTGCTACAGTGACCTCAGGATCCCTCTAGCCTTGAAACAGTGTTCTTGGGGTTTCTCTGGAGTGCCATCAAGGAAATGAAGGCTCCTTTCATGTGTGATGTGCAACACGGAATTGCTCTGTACGCAGTGCATGGGAATCGGGCCTCATCTCGCGGCTAGGGGGAAGTCTCATGGTTTTTCTCTAGTTGCGGTGGGAACCTGCGGTATATTCTCGAGTTACGACGGGGATGGCCCTTCCACACACGTGTTTGTTCAGCGACGTCAGGACTCCTGCCTACTTGCGAGGGACAATTCGGGATTCTCCTCGAGGCTTGGCAGGGCAATTGGGACGCCTCTCCAGCTGAGGCGGGAGACCAAGAGTCCCTTTCCACGTGCCACAGGAATCCTGGGACTCCTATCAAGTTTCAGGAGGAGTCAGGCATCGTCTCCTTTGGAGGCACTGATCTCCGCGTACATCTGGAGTTTTCAAAGGATGTGAGGCCTCCGGTCGCGATGAGGTGGGAAACTAGGTCTTTCTCTGTGGTCTCCACAGGGGATTCAGACATCCTTTCGTCTTGGGAGATGCAAGACGAGCCTGCATTCAATTCACTGCAGGGATATCCAGCCTTATTTCGAGTCAGGGCATCCTCGTGTCCATTCCACGTGGGGCTGCAAACTCAGGGTCCCTCTCACATACCTAGAGCTGAGAGAAGCGTCCTCTTGAGGTGCTTGTGGTAAGGTGGTATTCCTCTGGAGTCGATACCAGGGACAAACCTCTCATCTCGAGTTGATTTTTGGTCCACGGAGCTCTTTCCTGTTGCTACGGTGACCTCAGGATCCCTCTAGCCTTGAAACAGTGATCATGGGGTTTCTCTGGAGTGCCATCAAGGAAATCAAGGCTCCTTTCATGTGTGATGTGCAACACGGAATTTCTCTGCACGCAGTGCAGGGGAATCGGGCCTCATCTCGCGGCGAGGGGGAAGTCTCATGGTTTTTCTCGAGTTGCGGCGGGAACCTGGGGTATATTCTCGAGTTACGACGGGGATGGCCCTTCCACACAGGTGTTTGCACAGTGACGTCAGGACTCCTGCCTAGTGGCGGGAGACAACTCGGGATTCTCCGCGAGGCTTGGCAGGGCAATTGGGACTCCTCTCCAGCTGAGTCGGGAGACCATGGGTCCCTTTCCACGTGCCACAGGAATCCAGGGACTGCTATCAAGTTTCACGAGGAGTCAGGCATCGTCTCCTTTGGAGGCACTGATCTCCGCGTACCTCTGGAGTTTTCAAAGATGGTGAGGCCTCCGTTCGCGATGAGGTGGGGAACTAGGTCTTTTTCTGTGGTTTCCACAGGGGATTCAGACATCCTTTCATCTTGGGAGATGCAAGACGAGCCCGCATTCAAGTCACCGCAGGGATATCCGGCCTTATTTCGAGTCAGGGCATCGCGGTGTCCATTCCACGTGAGGCCGCAAATTCAGGGTCCCTCTCTCATACCTAAAGCTGAGAGAAGCCTCCGCTTGAGGTGCTTGTGGTAATGTGGTATTCCTCTGGAGTCGAAGCCAGGGACTAACCTCTCATCTCGAGTTGATTTTTGGTCCACAGAGCTCTTTTGTGTTGCTACAGTGACGTCAGGATCCCTCTAGCCTTGAAACAGTGTTCTTGGGGTTTCTCTGGAGTGCCATCAAGGAAATCAAGGCTCCTTTCATGTGTGATGTGCAACACGGAATTGCTCTGCACGCAGTGAGGGGAATTGGGCCTGATCTCGCTGTGATGGGGAAGTCTCATGGTTTTTCTCGAGTTGCGGCGGGAACCTGGGGTATATTTTCGAGTTACGACGGGGATGGCCCTTCCACACACGTGTTTGTTCAGCGACGTCAGGACTCCTGCCTAGTTGCGAGGGACAACTCGGGATTCTCCGCGAGGCTTGGCAGGGCAATTAGGACGCCTCTCCAGCTGAGGCAGGAGACCAACGTTCCCTTTCCACGTGCCACAGGAATCCTGGGACTCCTATCAAGTTTTAGGAGGAGTCAGACACCGTCTCCTTTGGAGGCACTGATCTCCGCGTACCTCTGGAGTTTTCAAAGGATGTGAGGCCTCCTGTCGCGATGAGGTGGGGAACTAGGTCTTTGTCTGTGGTCTCCACAGGGGATTCAGACATCCTTTCGTCTTGGGAGATGCAAGACGAAAATGCATTCCAGTCACAGCAGGGATATCCGGCCTTATTTCGAGTCAGGGCATCGCGGTGTCCATTCCACTTGAGGCCGCAAACTCAGGGTCCCTCTCACATACCTAGAGCTGAGAGAAGCCTCCTCTTGAGGTGCTTGTGGTAAGGTGGTATTGCTCTGGAGTCGAAGCCAGGGACTAACCTCTCATCTCGAGTTGATTTTTGGTCCACGGAGCTCTTTCATGTTGCCACAGTGACCTCAGGATCCCTCTAGCCTTGAAACAGTGTTCTTCGGGTTTCTCTGGAGTGCCATGAAGGAAATCAAGGCTCCTTTCATGTGTGATGTGCAACACGAAACTGCTCTGCACGCAGTGCATGGGAATCGGGCCTCATCTCGCGGCGAGGGGGAAGTCTCATGGTTTTTCTCGAGTTGCGGCGGGAAGCTGGGGTATATTCTCGAATTACGACGGGGATGGCCCATCCACACACGTGTTTGTACAGTGAAGTCAGGACTCCTGCCTAGTTGCGAGGGACAACTCAGGATTCTCCTCAAGGCTTGGCAGGGCAATTGGGACCCCTCTCCAGCTGAGGCGGGAGACCAAGGATCCCTTTCCACGTGCCACAGGAATCCTGGGACTCCTATCAAGTTTCACGAGGAGTCAGACATCGTCTCTTTTGGAGGCACTGATCTCAGGGTACCTCTGGAGTTTTCAAAGGATGTGAGGACTCCTGTCGTGATTAGGTGGGGAACTAGGTCGTTCTCTGTGGTCTCCACAGGCGATTCAGACATCCTTTTGTCTTGGGAGATGAAAGACGAGCCTGCATTCAAGTCACTGCAAGGATAACCGGCCTTATTTCTAGACAGGGCATCGCGGTGTCCATTCCACTTGAGGCTGCAAACTCAGGGTCCCTCTCACATACCTAGAGCTGAGAGAAGCCTCCTCTTGAGGTGCTTGTGGTAAGGTGGTATTCCTCTGGAGTCGAAGCCAGGGACTAACCACTCATCTACAGTTGTTTCTTGGTCCACGGAGCTCTTTCGTGTTGCTACAGTGACCTCAGGATCCATCTAGCTTTAAAACAGTGTTCTTGGGATTTCTCTGGAGTGCCATCAAGGAAATCAAGGCTCCTTTCATGTGTGATGTACAACACGGAATTTCTCTGCACGCAGTGCAGGGGAATCGGGGCTCATCTCGCGGCGAGAGGGAAGTCTCATGGTTTTTCTCGAGTTGCGGCGGGAACCTGGGGTATATTCTCGAGTTACGACGGGGATGGCCCTTCCACACACGTGTTTGTTCAGCGACGTCAGGACTCCTGCCTAGTTGCGAGGGACAACTCGGGATTCTCCTCCAGGCTTGGCAGGGCAATTGGGAAGCCTCTCCAGCTGAGGCGGCAGACCAAGGGTCTTTTCCACGTGCCACAGGAATCCTGGTACTCTTTTCAAGTTTCACGAGGAGTCAGGCATCGTCTCCTTTGGAGGCACTGATCTCCGCGTACCTCAGGAGTTTTCAAAGGATGTGAGGCCTCCGGTCGCGATGAGGTGGTGAACTAGGTCTTTCTCTGTGGTCTCCACAGGGGATTCAGACATCCTTTCGTCTTGGGAGATGCAAGACGAGCCTGCATTCAAGTCACTGCAGGGATATCCGGCCTTATTACGAGTCAGGTCATCCCCGTGTCCATTCCACGTGAGGCCGCACACTCAGGGTCCCTCTCACATACCTAGAGCTGAGAGAAGCCTCCGCTTGAGGTGCTTGTGGTAAGGTGTTATTCCTCTGGAGTCGAAGCCAGTTACAAACCTCTCATCTCGGGTTGATTTTTGGTCCACCGAGCTGTTTCGTGTTGCTACAGTGACCTCAGGATCCCTCTAGCCTTGAAACAGTGTTCTTGGGGTTTCTCTGGAGTGCCATCAAGGAAATCAAGGCTCCTTTCATGTGTGATGTGCAACACGGAATTGCTCTGCACGCATTGCAGGGGAATCGGGCCTCATCTCCCGGCGAGGGGGAAGTGTCATGGTTTTTCTCGAGTTGCGGCGGGAACCTGAGGTATATTCTCGAGTTAGAACGGGGATGGCCCTTCCACACCCGTGTTTGTTCAGCGAAGTCAGGATTCCTGCCTAGTTGGGAGGGACAACTCGGGATTCTCCTTGAGGCTTGGCAGAGCAATTGGGACGCCTCTCCACATGAGGCGGGAGACCAAGTGTCCCTTTCCACGTGCCACGGCAATCCTAGGACTCCTATCAAATTTCACGAGGAGTCAGGCATCGTCTCCTTTGGAGGCACTGATCTCCGTGTACCTAAGGAGTTTTCAAAGGATGTGAGGCCTCCGGTCGTGATGAGGTGGGGAGCTAGGTCTCTCTCTGTGGTCTCCACAGGGGATTCAGACATCCTGTCATCTTGGGAGATTCAAGACGAGCCTGCATTCAAGTCACTGCAGGGATATCCGGCCTTATTTCGAGTCAGGGCATCCCCGTGTCCATTCCATTTGAGGCCGCAACTCAGGGTCCCTCTACATACATAGAGCTGAGAGAAGCCTCCTCTTGAGGTGCTTGTGGTAAGGTGGTATTCCTCTGGAGTCGAAGCCAGGGACTAACCTCTCATCTCGAGTTGATTCTTGGTCCACGGAGCTCTTTCGTGTTGCTACAGTGACCTCAGGATCCCTCTACCCTTGAAACAGTCTTCTTGGGGTTTCTCTAGAGTGCCATCAAGGAAATCAAGGCTCCTTTCATGTGTGATGTGCAACACGGAATTGCTCTGCACGCAGTGCAGGGGAATCGGCCCTCATCTCGCGGCGAGGGGGAAGTCTCATGGTTTTTCTAGAGTTGCGGCGGAAAGCTGGGGTATATTCTCGAGTTACGACGGGGATGGCCCATCCACACACGTGTTTGTACAGTGAAGTCAGGACTCCTTCCTAGTTGCGAGGGACAACTCGGGATTCTCCTCGAGGCTTGGCAGGGCAATTGGGACCCCTCTCCAGCTAAGGCGGGAGACCAAGGATCCCTTTCCACGTGCCACAGGAATCCTGGGACTCCTATCAAGTTTCACGAGGAGTCAGGCATCGTCTCTTTTGGAGGCACTGATCTCAGCGTACCTCTGGAGTTTTCAAAGGATGTGAGGCCTCCGGTCGCGATGAGGTGGAGAACTAGGTCGTTTTCTGTGGTCTCCACAGGGGATTCAGACATCCTTTTGTCTTGGGAGATGAAAGACGAGCCTGCATTCAAGTCACTGAAAGGATATCTGGCCTTATTTCGAGTCAGGGCATCGCGGTGTCCATTCCACTTGAGGCCGCAAACTCAGGGTCCCTCTCACATACTTAGAGCTGAGAGAAGTCTCCTCTTGAGGTGCTTGTGGCAAGGTGGTATTCCTCTTGAGTCGAAGCCAGGGACTAACCTCTCATCTCGTGTTGATTTTTGGTCCACGGAGCTCTTTCCTGTTGCTCCAGTGACCTCAGGATCCCTCTAGCCTTGAAACAGTGTTCTTGGGGATTCTCTGGAGTGCAATCAAGGAAATCAAGGCCCCTTTCATGTGTGATGTGCAACACGGAATTGCTCTGCACGCAGTGCAGGGGAATCGGGCCTCATCTGGCGGCGAAGGGGAAGCCTCATGTTTTTTTTCGAGTTTCGGCGGGAACCTGGGGTATATTTTCGAGTTACGACGGGGATGGCCCTTCCACACACGTGTTTGTTCAGCGACGTCAGGACTCCTGTCTAGTTGCGAGGGACTACTCGGGATTCTCCTCGAGGCTTGGCAGGGCAATTGGGACGCCTCTCCAGCTGAGGCGGGAGACCAAGGGTCCCTTTCCACGTACCACAGGAATCCTGGGACTCCTATCAAGTTTCACGAGGAGTCAGGCACCGTCTTCTTTGGAGGCACTGATCTCTGCATACCTCTGGAGTTTTCAAAGGATGTGAGGCCTCCGGTCGCGCTGAGATGGGGAACTAGGTCTTTCTCTGTGGTCTCCACAGGGGATTCAGACATCCTTTCGTCTTGGGAGATGCAAGACGAGCCTGCATTCAAGTCACTGCAGGGATATCCGGCCTTATTTCGAGTCAGGGCATCTCGGTGTCCATTCCACTTGAGGCCGCAAACTCAGGGTCCCTCTCACATACATAGAGCTGAGAGAAGCCTCCCCTTGAGGTGCTTATGGTTAGGTGGTATTCCTCTGGAGTCGAAGCCAGGGACTAACCTCTCATCTTGAGTTGATTTTAGGTCCACGGAACTCTTTCTTGTTGCTACAGTGACCTCAGGATCCCTCTAGCCTTGAAACAGTGTTCATGGGGTTTCTCTGGAGTGCCATCAAGGAAATCAAGGCTCCTTACATGTGTGATGTGCAACACGGAATTGCTCTGCACGCAGTGCAGGGGAATCGGGCCTCATCTCGCGGCGAGGGGGAAGTCTCATAATTTTTCTCGTGTTGCGGCGGGAACCTGGGGTATATTCTCGAGTTACGACGGGGATGGCCCTTCCACACACGTGTTTGTTCAGCGACGTCAGGACTCCTGCCTAGTTGCTAGGGACAACTCGGGATTTTCCTTGAGGCTTGGCAGGGCAATTGGGACGCCTCTCCAGCTGAGGCGGGAGACCAAGGTCCTTTCCACGTTCCACAGGAATCCGGGGACTCCTATCAAGTTTCACGAGGAGTCAGGCATCGTCTCCTTTGGAGGCACTGATCTCCGCGAACCTCTGGAGTTTTCCAAGGATGTGAGGACTCCGGTCGCAATGAGGTGGGAAACTACGTCTTTATCTGTGGACTCCACAGGGAGTTCAGACATCCTTTCGTCTTGGGAGATGCAAGACGAGCCTGCATTCAAGTCACTGCAGGGATATCCGGCCTTATTTCGAGTCAGGGCATCGCGGTGTCCATTCCACTTGAGGCCGAAACTCAGGGTCCCTCTCACATACCTAGAGCTGAGAGGAGCCTGCTCTTGAGGTGCTTGTGGTAAGGTAGTATTCCTCTGGAGTCGAAGCCAGGGACTAACCTCTAATCTCGAGTTGATTTTTTGTCCACGGAGCTCTTTCCTGTTGCTCCAGTGACCTCAGGGTCCCTCTAGACTTGAAACTGTTTTCTTCGGTTTTCTCTGGAGTGCCATCAAGGAAATCAAGGCTCCTTTCCTGTGTGATGTGCAACACGGAATTGCTGTGCACACAGTGCAGGGGAATCGGACCTCATCTCGCGGCGAGGGGGAAGTCTCATGGTTTTTCTCGAGTTGCGGCGGGAACATGGGGTATATTCTCGAGTTACAACGGGGATGGCCCTTCCACACACGTGTTTGTTCAGTGAAGTCAGGACTCCTTCCTAGTTGCGAGGAACACTCGGGATTCTCCTCGAGGCTTGGCAGGGCAATTGGGAAGCTTTCCAGCTGAGGCGGGAGACCAAGAGTCCCTTTCCATGTGCCACAGGAATCCTGGGACTCCTATCAAGTTTCACGAGGAGTCAGGCATAGTCTCTTTGGAGGCATTGATCTCCGCGTACCTTGGGAGTTTTCAAAGGATGTGACGCCTCCGATCGCGATGAGGTGGGGAACTAGCTCTTTCTCTGTGGTCTCCACAGGGGATTCAGACATCCTTTCGTCTTGGGAGATGCAAGACGTGCCTGCATTCAACACACTGCAGGGATATCAAGCCTTATTTCGAGTCAGGGCATCGCGGTGTCCATTCCACTTGAGGCCGCAAACTCAGGGTCCCTCTCACATACCTAGAGCTCAGAGAAGCCCCCTCTTTATGTGCTTGTGGTAAGGTGGTATTCCTCTGGCGTCGAAGCTAGAGACTAACCTCTCATCTCGAATTGATTTTTGGTCCACGGAGCCCTTTCGTGTTGCTACAGTGACCTCAGGATCATTCCAGCCTTGAAACAGTGTCCTTCGGGTTTCTCTGGAGTGCCATCATGGAAATCAAGGCTCGTTTACTGTGTGATGTGCAACACGGAATTGCTCTGCACGCAGGGCAGGGGAATCGGGCCTCATTTCGCGGCGAGGGGGAAGTCTCATGGTTTTTCTCGAGTTGCGGCGGGAACCTGGGGTATATTCTCGAATTACGACGGGGATGGCCCTTCCACACACGTGTTTGTTCAGCGACGTCAGGTCTCCTGCCTAGTTGCGAGGGACAAATCGGGATTCTCCTCGAGGCTTGGCAGGGCAATTGGGACGACTCTCCAGCTGAGGGGGGAGACCAAGGGTCCCTTTCCACGTGCCACAGGAATCCTGGGACTCCTATAAACTTTCTCGAGAAGTCAGGCATCGTCTCCTTTGAAGGCACTGATCTCTGCGTCCCTCTGGAGTTTTTAAAGGATGTGAGGCCTCCGGTCGCGATGAGGTGGGGAACTAGGTCTTTCTCTGTGGTCTCCACAGGGGATTCAGACATCCTTTCGTCTTGGGAGATGCAAGACGAGCCTGCATTCAAGTCACTGCAGGGATATCCGGCCTTATTTCGAGTCAGGGCATCGCGGTGTCCATTCCACTTGAGGCCGCAAACTCAGGGTCCCTCTCACATACCTAGAGCTGAGAGAAGCCTCCCCTTGAGGTGCTTATGGTTAGGTGGTATTCCTCTGGAGTCGAAGCCAGGGACTAACCTCTCATCTCGAGTTGATTTTAGGTACACAGAACTCTTTCTTGTTGCTACAGTGACCTCAGGATCCCTCTAGCCTTGAAACAGTGTTCATGGGGTTTCTCTGGAGTGCCATCAAGGAAATCAAGGCTCCTTTCATGTGTGATGTGCAACACGGAATTGCTCTGCACGCAGTGCAGGGGAATCGGGCCTCATCTCGCGGCGAGGGGGAAGTCTCATTGTTTTTCTCGAGTTGCGGCGGGAACCTGGGGTATATTCTCGAGTTACGACGGGGATGGCCCTTCCACACACGTGTTTGTTCAGCGACGTCAGGACTCCTGCCTAGTTGCGAGGGACCACTCGGGATTTTCCTCGAGGCTTGGCAGGGCAATTGGGACGCCTCTCCAGCTGAGGCGGGAGACCAAGGGTCCTTTCCACGTGCCACAGGAATCCTGGGACTCCTATCAAGTTTCATGAGGAGTCAGGCACCGTCTCCTTTGGAGGCACTGATCTCTGCGTACCTCTGGAGTTTTCCAAGGATGTGAGGCCTCCGGTCGCAATGAGGTGGGAAACCAGGTCTTTATCCATGGACTCCACAGGGAGTTCAGACATCCTTTCGTCTTGGGAGATGCAAGACGAGCCTGCATTCAAGACACTGCAGGGATATCCAGCCTTATTTCGAGTCAGGGCAATGCGGTGTCCATTCCACTTGAGGCCGAAACTCAGGGTCCCTCTCACATACCTAGAGCTGAGAGGAGCCTGCTCTTGAGGTGCTTGTGGTTAGGTAGTATTCCTCTGGAGTCGAAGCCAGGGACTAACCTCTAATCTCGAGTTGATTTTTTGTCCACGGAGCTCTTTCCTGTTGCTCCAGTGACCTCACTGTCCCTCTAGACTTGAAACTGTTTTCTTCGGTTTTCTCTGGAGTGCCATCAAGGAAATCAAGGCTCCTTTCATGTGTGATGTGCAACACGGAATTGCTGTGCACACAGTGCAGGGGAATCGGGCGTCATCTCGCGGCGAGGGGGAAGTCTCATGGTTTTTCTCGAGTTCCGGTGGGAACCTGGGGTATATTCTCGAGTTACAACGGGGATGGCCCTTCCACACACGTGTTTGTTCAATGAAGTCAGGACTCCTTCCTAGTTGCGAGGAACACTCGGGATTCTCCTCGAGGCTTGGCAGGGCAATTGGGACGCCTTCCAGCTGAGGCGGGAGACCAAGAGTCCCTTTCCACGTGCCACAGGAATCCTGGGACTCCTATCAAGTTTCACGAGGAGTGAGGCATAGTCTCTTTGGAGGCATTGATCTCCGCGTACCTCGGGAGTTTTCAAAGGATGTGAGGCCTCCGATCGCGATGAGGTGGGGAAATAGGTCTTTCTCTGTGGTCTCCACAGGGGATTCAGACATCCTTTCGTCTTGGGACATGCAAGACGTGCCTGCATTCAACTCACTGCAGGGATATCAAGCCTTATTTCGAGTCAGGGCATCGCGGTGTCCATTCCACTTGAGGCCGCAAACTCAGGGTCCCTCTCACATACCTAGAGCTGAGAGAAGCCCCCTCTTTATGTGCTTGTGGTAAGGTGGTATTCCTCTGGGGTCGAAGCTAGAGACTAACCTCTCATCTCGAATTGATTTTTGGTCCACGGAGCCCTTTCCTGTTGCTACAGTGACCTCAGGATCATTCCAGCCTTGAAACAGTGTTCTTGGGGTTTCTCTGGAGTGCCATCATGGAAATCAAGGCTCGTTTACTGTGTGATGTGCAACACGGAATTGCTCTGCACGCAGGGCAGGGGAATCGGGCCTCATTTCGCGGCGAGGGGGAAGTCTCATGGTTTTTCTCGAGTTGCGGCGGGAACCTGGAGTATATTCTCGAATTACGACGGGGATGGCCCTTCCACACACGTGTTTGTTCAACGACGTCAGGTCTCCTGCCTAGTTGCGAGGGACAAATCGGGATTCTCCTCGAGGCTTGGCAGGGCAATTGGGACGACTCTCCAGCTGAGGGGGGAGACCAAGGGTCCCTTTCCACGTGCCACAGGAATCCTGGGACTTCTATAAACTTTCACGAGGAGTCAGGCATCGTCTCCTTTGGAGGCACTGATCTCCGCGTCCCTCTGGAGGTTTCAAAGGATGTGAGGCCTCCGGTCGCGATGAGGTGGGGAACTAGGTCTTTCTCTGTGGTCTCCACAGGGGATTCAGACATCCTTTCGTCTTGGGAGATGCAAGACGAGCCTGAATTCAAGTCACTGCAGGCATATCCGGCCTTATTTCGAGTCAGGGCATCGCGGTGTCCATTCCACTTGAGGCCGCAAAATCAGGGTCCCTCTCACATACCTAGAGCTGAGAGAAGCCTCCTCTTGAGGTGATTGTGGTAAGGCGGTATTCCTCTGGAGTCGAAGCCAGGGACTAACCTTTCATCTCGAGTTGATTTTTAGTCAAGGGAGCTCTTTCATTTTGCTCCAGTGACCTCAGGATCCCTCTAGCTTTGAAACAGTGTTCTTGGGGTTTCTCTGGAGTGCCATCAAGGAAATCAAGGCTCCTTTCATGTGTGATGTGCAACACGGAATTGCTCTGTACGCAGTGCAGGGGAATTGGGCCTCATCTCGCGGCGAGGGGAAAGTCTCATGGTTTTTCTCGAGTTGCGGCGGGAACCTGGGGTATATTCTCGAGTTACGACGGGGATGGCCCTTCCAAACACGTGTTTGTTCAGCGACGTCAGGACTCCTGCCTAGTTGCGAGGGACAACTCGGGATTCTCCTTGAGGCTTGTCAGGGCAATTGGGACGCCTCTCCAGCTGAGGCGGGAGACCAAGGGTCCCTTTCCACGTGCCATAGGAATCCTGGGACTCCTATCAAGTTTCACGAGGAGTCAGGCACCGTCTTCTTTGGAGGCACTGATCTCTGCATACCTCTGCAGTTTTCAAAGGATGTGAGGCCTCCGGTTGCGATGAGATGGGGAACTAGGTTTTTCTCTGTGGTCTCCACAGGGGATTCAGACATCCTTTCGTCTTGGGAGATGCAAGACGAGCCTGCATTCAAGTCACTTCAGGGATATCCGGCCTTATTTCGAGTCAGGGCATCTCGGTGTCCATTCCACTTGAGGCCGCAAACTCAGGGTCCCTCTCACATACCTAGAGCTGAGAGAAGCCTCCCCTTCAGGTGCTTATGGTTAGGTGGTATTCCTCTGGAGTCGAAGCCAGGGACTAACCTCTCATCTCGAGTTGATTTTTGGTCCACGGAACTCTTTCTTGTTGCTACAGGGACCTCAGGATCCCTCTAGCCTTGAAACAGTGTTCATGGGGTTTCTCTGGAGTGTCATCAAGGAAATCAAGGCTCCTTTCATGTGTGATGTGCAACACGGAATTGCTCTGCACGCAGTGCAGGGGAATCGGGCCTCATCTCGCGGCGAGGGGGAAGTCTCATAGTTTTTCTCGTGTTGCGGCGGGAACCTGGGGTATATTCTCGAGTTACGACGGGGATGGCCGTTCCACACACGTGTTTGTTCAGCGACGTCAGGACTCCTGCCTAGTTGCGAGGGACAACTCGGGATTTTCCTCGAGGCTTGGCAGGGCAATTGGGACGCCTCTCCAGCTGAGGCGGCAGACCAAGGGTCCTTTCCACGTGCCACAGGAATCCTGGGACTCCTATCAAGTTTCACGAGGAGTCAGGCATCGTCTCCTTTGGAGGCACTGATCTCCGCGTACCTCTGGAGTTTTCCAAGGATGTGAGGCCTCCGGTCGCAATGAGGTGGGAAACTAGGTCATTATCTGTGGACTCCACAGGGAGTTCAGACATCCTTTCGTCTTGGGAGATGCAAGACGAGCCTGCATTCAAGTCACTGCAGGAATATCCGGCCTTATTTCGAGTCAGGGCATCGCTGTGTCCATTCCACTTGAGGCTGAAACGCCGGGTCCCTCTCACATACCTAGAGCTGAGAGGAGCCTGATCTTGAGGTGCTTATGGTAAGGTAGTATTCCACTGGAGTCGAAGCCAGGGACTAACCTCTCATCTCGAGTTGATTTTTTGGCCACGGAGTTCTTTCATGTTGCTCCAGTGACCTCAGGGTCCCTCTAGACTTGAAACTGTGTTCTTCGTTTTTCTCTGGAGTGCCATCAAGGAAATCAAGGCTCCTTTCCTGTGTGATGTGCAACAGGGAATTGCTGTGCACACAGTGCAGGGGAATCGTGCGTCATCTCGTGGCGAGGGGGAAGTCTCATGGTTTTTCTCCAGTTGCGGCGGGAACCTGGGGTATATTTTCGAGTTACAACGGGGTTGGCCCTTCCACACACGTGTTTGTTCCCCGAAGTCAGGACTCCTTCCTAGTTGCGAGGAACACTCGGGATTCTCTTCGAGGCTTGGCAGGGCAATTGGGACGCCTCTCCAGCTGAGGCGGGAGACCAAGAGTCCCTTTCCACGTGCCACAGGAATCCTGGGACTCCTATCAAGTTTCACGAGGAGTGAGGCATAGTCTCTATGGAGGCATTGATCTCTGTGTACCTCGGGAGTTTTCAAAGGATGTGAGGCCTCCGATCGCAATGAGGTGGGGAACTAGGTCTTTCTCTGTTGTCTCCACAGGGGATTCAGACATCCTTTCGTCTTGGGAGATGCAAGACGAGCCTGCATTCAAGTCACTGCAGGGATATCTGGCCTTGTTTCGAGTCAGGGCATCGCGGTGCCCATTCCACTTGAGGACGCAAACTCAGGGTCCCTCTCACATACCTAGAGCTGAGAGAAGCCTCCGCTTGAGGTGCTTGTGGTAAGGTGGAATTCCTCTTGAGTCGAAGCCAGGGACTAACCTCTCATCTCGAGTTTATTTTTGGTCGACGGAGCTCTTTCGTGTTGCTACAGTGACCTCAGGATCCCTCTAGCCTTGAAACAGTGTTCTTGGGGTGTCTCTGTAGTGCCATCAAGGAAATCAAGGCTCCTTTCTTGTGTGATGTGCAACACGGAATTGCTCTGCACGCAGTGCAGGGAAATCGGGCCTCATCTCGCGGCGAGGGGGAAGTCTCATGGTTTTTCTCGAGTTGCAGCGGGAATCTGGGGTATATTCTCGAGTTACGACGGGGATGGCCCGTCCACACACGTGTTTGTTCAGCGACGTCAGGACTCTTGCCTAGTTGCGAGGGACACCTCGGGATTCTCCTCGAGGCTTGGCAGGGCAATTGGGACGCCTGTCCAGCTGAGGCGGGAGACCAAGCGGCCCTTTCCACATGCCCCAAGAATCCTGGTACTCCTATCAAGTTTCTCGAGAAGTCAGGCATCGTCTCCTTTGGAGGCGCTGATCTCCACGGCCCTCTGGAGTTTCCAAAAGATGTGAGGCCTCCGGTCGCCATGAGGTGGGGAACTAGGTCTTTCTCTGTGGTCTCCACAGGGGATTCAGACATCCTTTCATCTTGGGAGATGCAAGACGAGCCTGCATTCAACTCACTCCAGGGATATCAAGCCTTATTTCGAGTCAGGGCATCGCGGTGTCCATTCCACTTGAGGCCGCAAACTCAGGGTCCCTCTCACATACGTAGAGCTGAGAGAAGCCCCCTCTTGACGTGCTTGTGGTAAGGTGGTATTCCTCTGGGGTCGAAGCTAGGGACTAACCTCTCATCTCGAATTGATTTGTGGTCCACGGAGCCCTTTCGTGTTGCTACAGTGACCTCAGGATCATTCCAGCCTTGAAACAGTGTTCTTGGGGTTTCTCTGGAGTGTCATCATGGAAATCAAGGCTCGTTTACTGTGTGATGTGCAACACGGAATTGCTCTGCACGCAGGGCAGGGGAATCGGGCCTCTTTTCGCGGCGAGGGGGAAGTATCATGGTTTTTCTCGAGTTGCGGCGGGAACCTGGGGTATATTCTCGAGTTACGACGGGGATGGCCCTTCCACACACGTGTTTTTTCAGCGACGTCAGGTCTCCTGCCTAGTTGCGAGGGACAAATCGGGATTCTCCTCGAGGCTTGGCAGGGCAATTGGGACGACTCTCCAGCAGAGGGGGGAGACCAAGGGTCCCTTTCCACGTGCCACAGGAATCCTGGGACTCCTATAAACTTTAACGAGGAGTCAGGCATCGTCTTCTTTGGAGGCACTGATCTCCGCGTCCCTCTGGAGTTTTTAAAGGATGTGAGGCCTCCGGTCGCGATGAGGTGGGGAACTAGGTCTTTCTCTGTGGTCTCCACAGGGGATTCAAACATCCTTTCGTCTTGGGAGATGCAAGACGAGCCTGAATTCAAGTCACTGCAGGCATATCCGGCCTTATTTCGAGTCAGGGCATCGCGGTGTCCATTCCACTTGAGGCCGCAAACTCAGGGTCCCTCTCACATACCTAGAGCTGAGAGAAGCCTCCTCTTGAGGTGCTTGTGGTAAGGTGGTATTCCTCCGGAGTCGAAGCCAGGGACTAACCTCTCATCTCGAGTTGATTTTTGGTCAATGGACTCTTTTGTGTTGCTACAGTGACCTCAGGATCCCTCTAGCCTTGAAACAGTGTTCTTGGGATTTCTCTGGAGTGCCATAAATGAAATCAAAGCTCCTTTCACGTGTGATGTGCAACATGGAATTGCTCTGCATGCAGTGCAGGGAAATCGGGCCTCATCTCACGGAGAGGGGGAAGTCTCATGGTTTTTCTCGAGTTGCGGAGGGAACCTGGGGTATATTCTCGAGTTACGACGGGGATGGCCCTTCCACACACGTGTTTGTTCAGGGTCGTCAGGACTCCAGCCTAGTTGCAAGGGACAACTCGGGATTCTCCTCAAGGCTTGGCAGGGCAATTGGGACACTTCTCCAGCTGAGGCGGGAGTCCAAGGGTCCCTTTCCACGTGCCACAGGAATCTTGGGACTCCTATCAAGTTTCACGAGGAGTCAGGCATCTTCTCCTTTGGACGCACTGATCTCCGTGGACCTCTGAAGTTTTCAAAGGATGTGAGGCCTCTGGTCGCGATGAGGTGGGGAACTAAATCTTTCTCTGTGGTCTCCACAGGGGATTCAGTCATCCTTTCTTCTTGGGAGATGCTAGACGAGCCTACATTCAAGTCACTGCAGGAATATCCGGCCTTATTTCGAGTCAGGGCATCGCGGTGTCCATTCCAAGTGAGGCCGCAAACTCAGGGTCCCTCTCACATACCTAGAGCTGAGATAGCCTGCTTTTGAGGTGCTTGTGGTAAGGTGGTATTCCTCTGGAGTCGAAGCCAGGGACTAACCTGTCATCTCGAATTGATTTTTGGTCCACGGAGCGCTTTCCTGTTGCTACAGTGACCTTAGGATCCCTCTAGCCTTGAAACAGTGTTCTTGGGGTTTCTCTGGAGTGCCATCAAGGAAATCAAGGCTCCTTTCATGTGTGATGTGCAACACGGAATTGCTCTGCACGCAGTGCAGGGGAATCGGGCCTCATCTCGCGGCGAGGGGGAAGTCTCATGGTTTTTCTCGAGTTGCGGCGGGAGCCTGGGGTATATTCTCGAGTTATGACGGGGATGGCCCTTCCACACACGTGTTTGTTCAGCGACGTCAGGACTCCTGCCTAGTTGCAAGGGACAATTCGGGATTCTCCTCGAGGCTTGGCAGGGCAATTGGGACGCCTCTCCAGCTGAGGCGGGAGACCAAGGGTCCCTTTCCCCGTGCCACAGGAATCCTGGGACTCCTATCAAGATTCACGAGGAGTCAGGCATCTTCTCCTTTGGAGGCACTGATCTCCGCGGACCTCTGGATTTTGCAAAGGATGTGAGGCCTCCGGTCGTGATTATGTGGGGAACTAGGTCTTTCTCTGTAGTCTCCACAGGGGATTCAGACATCATTTCGTCTTGGGAGTTGCAAGGCGAGGCTGCATTCAAGTAACTGCAGGGATATCCGGCCTTATTTCGAGTCAGGGCATCGCAGTGTGCATTCCACGTGACGCCGCAAATTCAGGGTCCCTCTCCCATACCTAGAGCTGATAAAAGCTTCCCCGTGAGGTGCTTGTGGTAAGGTGGTATTCCTCTGGAGTCGAAGCCAGGGACTAACCTCTCATCTCGATTTGAATTTTGGTCCACGCAGCTCTTTCGTGTTGCTACAGTGAGCTCAGGATCCCTCTAGACTTGAAACATTGTTCTTGGGGATTCTCTGGAGTGCCATCAAGGAAATCAAGGCTCCTTTCATGTGTGATGTGGAACACGGAATTGCTCTGCACGCAGTGCAGGGGAATCGGGCCTCATTTTGCGGCGAGGGGGAAGTCTCATGGTTTTTCTCGAGTTGCGGCGGGAACCTGGGGTATATTCTCGAGTTACGACGGGGATGGCCCTTCCACACACGTGTTTGTTCAGCGACGTCAGGTCTCCTGCCTAGTTGCGAGGGACAAATCGGGATTCTCTTCGAGGCTTGGCAGGGTAATTGTGACGCCTCTCCAGCTGAAGCGGGAGAGCAAGGGTCCCTTTCCAAGTGCCACAGGAATCCTGGGACTCCTATCAAGTTTCACGAGGAGTCAGGCATCTTCTCCTTTGGAGGCACTGATCTCCGCGTACCTCTGGAGTTTTCAAAGGATGTGAGGCCTCTGGTCGCGATGAGGTGGGGAACTAAATCTTTCTCTGTGGTCTCCACAGGGGATTCAGTCATCCTTTCTTCTTGGTAGATGCTAGACGAGCCTGCATTCAAGTCACTGCAGGGATTTCCCGCCTTATTTCGAGTCAGGGCATCGCGGTGTCCATTCCACGTGAGGCCACAAACTCAGGGTCCCTCTCACATACATAGAGCTGAGAGAAGCCTCCTCTTGAGGTGCTTGTGGTAAGGTGGGATTCCTCTGGAGTCGAAGCCAGGGACTAACCTCTCATCTCGAATTGATTTTTGGTCCACGGAGCGCTTTCGTGTTGCTACAGTGACCTCAGGATCCCTCTAGCCTTGAAACAGTGTTCTTGGGGTTTCTCTGGAGTGCCAGCAAGTAAATCAAGGCTCCTTTCATGTGTGATGTGCAACACGGAATTGCTCTGCACACAGTGCAGGGGAATCGGGCCTCATCTCGCGGCGAGGGGGAAGTCTCATGGTTTTTCTCGAGTTGCGGCGGGAACCTGGGGTATATTCTCGAGTTATGACGGGGATGGCCCTACCACACACGTGTTTGTTCAGGGTCGTCAGGACTCCAGCCTAGTTGCGAGGGACAAATCGGGATTCTCCTCGAGGCTTGGCAGGGCAATTGGGACGACTCTCCAGCTGAGGGGGGAGACCAAGGGTCCCTTTCCACGTGCCACAGGAATCCTGGGACTCCTATAAACTTTCTCGAGAAGTCAGGCATCGTCTCCTTTGAAGGCACTGATCTCTGCGTCCCTCTGGAGTTTTTAAAGGATGTGAGGCCTCCGGTCGCGATGAGGTGGGGAACTAGGTCTTTCTCTGTGGTCTCCACTGGGGATTCAGACATCCTTTCGTCTTGGGAGATGCAAGACGAGCCTGCATTCAAGTCACTGCAGGGATATCCGGCCTTATTTCGAGTCAGGGCATCACGGTGTCCATTCCACTTGAGGCCGCAAACTCAGGGTCCCTCTCACATACCTAGAGCTGAGAGAAGCCTCCCCTTGAGGTGCTTATGGTTAGGTGGTATTCCTCTGGAGTCGAAGCCAGGGACTAACCTCTCATCTCGAGTTGATTTTAGGTACACAGAACTCTTTCTTGTTGCTACAGTGACCTCAGGATCCCTCTAGCCTTGAAACAGTGTTCATGGGGTTTCTCTGGAGTGCCATCAAGGAAATCAAGGCTCCTTTCATGTGTGATGTGCAACACGGAATTGCTCTGCACGCAGTGCAGGGGAATCGGGCCTCATCTCGCGGCGAGGGGGAAGTCTCATTGTTTTTCTCGAGTTGCGGCGGGAACCTGGGGTATATTCTCGAGTTACGACGGGGATGGCCCTTCCACACACGTGTTTGTTCAGCGACGTCAGGACTCCTGCCTAGTTGCGAGGGACCACTCGGGATTTTCCTCGAGGCTTGGCAGGGCAATTGGGACGCCTCTCCAGCTGAGGCGGGAGACCAAGGGTCCTTTCCACGTGCCACAGGAATCCTGGGACTCCTATCAAGTTTCATGAGGAGTCAGGCACCGTCTCCTTTGGCGGCACTGATCTCTGCGTACCTCTGGAGTTTTCCAAGGATGTGAGGCCTCCGGTCGCAATGAGGTGGGAAACCAGGTCTTTATCCATGGACTCCACAGGGAGTTCAGACATCCTTTCGTCTTGGGAGATGCAAGACGAGCCTGCATTCAAGACACTGCAGGGATATCCAGCCTTATTTCGAGTCAGGGCAATGCGGTGTCCATTCCACTTGAGGCCGAAACTCAGGGTCCCTCTCACATACCTAGAGCTGAGAGGAGCCTGCTCTTGAGGTGCTTGTGGTTAGGTAGTATTCCTCTGGAGTCGAAGCCAGGGACTAACCTCTAATCTCGAGTTGATTTTTTGTCCACGGAGCTCTTTCCTGTTGCTCCAGTGACCTCACTGTCCCTCTAGACTTGAAACTGTTTTCTTCGGTTTTCTCTGGAGTGCCATCAAGGAAATCAAGGCTCCTTTCCTGTGTGATGTGCAACACGGAATTGCTGTGCACACAGTGCAGGGGAATCGGGCGTCATCTCGCGGCGAGGGGGAAGTCTCATGGTTTTTCTCGAGTTGCGGTGGGAACCTGGGGTATATTCTCGAGTTACAACGGGGATGGCCCTTCCACACACGTGTTTGTTCAGTGAAGTCAGGACTCCTTCCTAGTTGCGAGGAACACTCGGGATTCTCCTCGAGGCTTGGCAGGGCAATTGGGACGCCTTCCAGCTGAGGCGGGAGACCAAGAGTCCCTTTCCACGTGCCACAGGAATCCTGGGACTCCTATCAAGTTTCACGAGGAGTGAGGCATAGTCTCTTTGGAGGCATTGATCTCCGCGTACCTCGGGAGTTTTCAAAGGATGTGAGGCCTCCGATCGCGATGAGGTGGGGAAATAGGTCTTTCTCTGTGGTCTCCACAGGGGATTCAGACATCCTTTCGTCTTGGGACATGCAAGACGTGCCTGCATTCAACTCACTGCAGGGATATCAAGCCTTATTTCGAGTCAGGGCATCGCGGTGTCCATTCCACTTGAGGCCGCAAACTCAGGGTCCCTCTCACATACCTAGAGCTGAGAGAAGCCCCCTCTTTATGTGCTTGTGGTAAGGTGGTATTCCTCTGGGGTCGAAGCTAGAGACTAACCTCTCATCTCGAATTGATTTTTGGTCCACGGAGCCCTTTCCTGTTGCTACAGTGACCTCAGGATCATTCCAGCCTTGAAACAGTGTTCTTGGGGTTTCTCTGGAGTGCCATCATGGAAATCAAGGCTCGTTTACTGTGTGATGTGCAACACGGAATTGCTCTGCACGCAGGGCAGGGGAATCGGGCCTCATTTCGCGGCGAGGGGGAAGTCTCATGGTTTTTCTCGAGTTGCGGCGGGAACCTGGGGTATATTCTCGAATTACGACGGGGATGGCCCTTCCACACACGTGTTTGTTCAACGACGTCAGGTCTCCTGCCTAGTTGCGAGGGACAAATCGGGATTCTCCTCGAGGCTTGGCAGGGCAATTGGGACGACTCTCCAGCTGAGGGGGGAGACCAAGGGTCCCTTTCCACGTGCCACAGGAATCCTGGGACTCCTATAAACTTTCACGAGGAGTCAGGCATCGTCTCCTTTGGAGGCACTGATCTCCGCGTCCCTCTGGAGGTTTCAAAGGATGTGAGGCCTCCGGTCGCGATGAGGTGGGGAACTAGGTCTTTCTCTGTGGTCTCCACAGGGGATTCAGACATCCTTTCGTCTTGGGAGATGCAAGACGAGCCTGAATTCAAGTCACTGCAGGCATATCCGGCCTTATTTCGAGTCAGGGCATCGCGGTGTCCATTCCACTTGAGGCCGCAAACTCAGGGTCCCTCTCACATACCTAGAGCTGAGAGAAGCCTCCTCTTGAGGTGATTGTGGTAAGGCGGTATTCCTCTGGAGTCGAAGCCAGGGACTAACCTTTCATCTCGAGTTGATTTTTAGTCAACGGAGCTCTTTCATTTTGCTCCAGTGACCTCAGGATCCCTCTAGCTTTGAAACAGTGTTCTTGGGGTTTCTCTGGAGTGCCATCAAGGAAATCAAGGCTCCTTTCATGTGTGATGTGCAACACGGAATTGCTCTGTACGCAGTGCAGGGGAATTGGGCCTCATCTCGCGGCGAGGGGAAAGTCTCATGGTTTTTCTCGAGTTGCGGCGGGAACCTGGGGTATATTCTCGAGTTACGACGGGGATGGCCCTTCCAAACACGTGTTTGTTCAGCGACGTCAGGACTCCTGCCTAGTTGCGAGGGACAACTCGGGATTCTCCTTGAGGCTTGTCAGGGCAATTGGGACGCCTCTCCAGCTGAGGCGGGAGACCAAGGGTCCCTTTCCACGTGCCAAAGGAATCCTGGGACTCCTATCAAGTTTCACGAGGAGTCAGGCACCGTCTTCTTTGGAGGCACTGATCTCTGCATACCTCTGCAGTTTTCAAAGGATGTGAGGCCTCCGGTTGCGATGAGATGGGGAACTAGGTTTTTCTCTGTGGTCTCCACAGGGGATTCAGACATCCTTTCGTCTTGGGAGATGCAAGACGAGCCTGCATTCAAGTCACTTCAGGGATATCCGGCCTTATTTCGAGTCAGGGCATCTCGGTGTCCATTCCACTTGAGGCCGCAAACTCAGGGTCCCTCTCACATACCTAGAGCTGAGAGAAGCCTCCCCTTGAGGTGCTTATGGTTAGGTGGTATTCCTCTGGAGTCGAAGCCAGGGACTAACCTCTCATCTCGAGTTGATTTTTGGTCCACGGAACTCTTTCTTGTTGCTACAGGGACCTCAGGATCCCTCTAGCCTTCAAACAGTGTTCATGGGGTTTCTCTGGAGTGTCATCACGGAAATCAAGGCTCCTTTCATGTGTGATGTGCAACACGGAATTGCTCTGCACGCAGTGCAGGGGAATCGGGCCTCATCTCGCGGCGAGGGGGAAGTCTCATAGTTTTTCTCGTGTTGCGGCGGGAACCTGGGGTATATTCTCGAGTTAAGACGGGGATGGCCGTTCCACACACGTGTTTGTTCAGCGACGTCAGGACTCCTGCCTAGTTGCGAGGGACAACTCGGGATTTTCCTCGAGGCTTGGCAGGGCAATTGGGACGCCTCTCCAGCTGAGGCGGCAGACCAAGGGTCCTTTCCACGTGCCACAGGAATCCTGGGACTCCTATCAAGTTTCACGAGGAGTCAGGCATCGTCTCCTTTGGAGGCACTGATCTCCGCGTACCTCTGGAGTTTTCCAAGGATGTGAGGCCTCCGGTCGCAATGAGGTGGGAAACTAGGTCATTATCTGTGGACTCCACAGGGAGTTCAGACATCCTTTCGTCTTGGGAGATGCAAGACGAGCCTGCATTCAAGTCACTGCAGGAATATCCGGCCTTATTTCGAGTCATGGCATCGCGGTGTCCATTCCACTTGAGGCTGAAACGCAGGGTCCCTCTCACATACCTAGAGCTGAGAGGAGCCTGCTCTTGAGGTGCTTATGGTAAGGTAGTATTCCACTGGAGTCGAAGCCAGGGACTAACCTCTCATCTCGAGTTGATTTTTTGGCCACGGAGTTCTTTCATGTTGCTCCAGTGACCTCAGGGTCCCTCTAGACTTGAAACTGTGTTCTTCGTTTTTCTCTGGAGTGCCATCAAGGAAATCAAGGCTCCTTTCCTGTGTGATGTGCAACAGGGAATTGCTGTGCACACAGTGCAGGGGAATCGGGCGTCATCTCGTGGCGAGGGGGAAGTCTCATGGTTTTTCTCCAGTTGCGGCGGGAACCTGGGGTATATTTTCGAGTTACAACGGGGTTGGCCCTTCCACACACGTGTTTGTTCCCCGAAGTCAGGACTCCTTCCTAGTTGCGAGGAACACTCGGGATTCTCCTCGAGGCTTGGCAGGGCAATTGGGACGACTCTCCAGCTGAGGCGGGAGACCAAGAGTCCCTTTCCACGTGCCACAGGAATCCTGGGACTCCTATCAAGTTTCACGAGGAGTGAGGCATAGTCTCTATGGAGGCATTGATCTCTGTGTACCTCGGGAGTTTTCAAAGGATGTGAGGCCTCCGATCGCAATGAGGTGGGGAACTAGGTCTTTCTCTGTTGTCTCCACAGGGGATTCAGACATCCTTTCGTCTTGGGAGATGCAAGACGAGCCTGCATTCAAGTCACTGCAGGGATATCTGGCCTTATTTCGAGTCAGGGCATCGCGGTGCCCATTCCACTTGAGGACGCAAACTCAGGGTCCCTCTCACATACCTAGAGCTGAGAGAAGCCTCCGCTTGAGGTGCTTGTGGTAAGGTGGAATTCCTCTTGAGTCGAAGCCAGGGACTAACCTCTCATCTCGAGTTGATTTTCGGTCGACGGAGCTCTTTCGTGTTGCTACAGTGACCTCAGGATCCCTCTAGCCTTGAAACAGTGTTCTTGGGGTGTCTCTGTAGTGCCATCAAGGAAATCAAGGCTCCTTTCTTGTGTGATGTGCAACACGGAATTGCTCTGCACGCAGTGCAGGGAAATCGGGCCTCATCTCGCGGCGAGGGGGAAGTCTCATGGTTTTTCTCGAGTTGCAGCGGGAATCTGGGGTATATTCTCGAGTTACGACGGGGATGGCCCGTCCACACACGTGTTTGTTCAGCGACGTCAGGACTCTTGCCTATTTGCGAGGGACACCTCGGGATTCTCCTCGAGGCTTGGCAGGGCAATTGGGACGCCTGTCCAGCTGAGGCGGGAGACCAAGCGGCCCTTTCCACATGCCCCAAGAATCCTGGTACTCCTATCAAGTTTCTCGAGAAGTCAGGCATCGTCTCCTTTGGAGGCGCTGATCTCCACGGCCCTCTGGAGTTTCCAAAAGATGTGAGGCCTCCGGTCGCCATGAGGTGGGGAACTAGGTCTTTCTCTGTGGTCTCCACAGGGGATTCAGACATCCTTTCATCTTGGGAGATGCAAGACGAGCCTGCATTCAACTCACTCCAGGGATATCAAGCCTTATTTCGAGTCAGGGCATCGCGGTGTCCATTCCACTTGAGGCCGCAAACTCAGGGTCCCTCTCACATACCTAGAGCTGAGAGAAGCCCCCTCTTTATGTGCTTGTGGTAAGGTGGTATTCCTCTGGGGTCGAAGCTAGGGACTACCTCTCATCTCGAATTGATTTTTGGTCCACGGAGCCCTTTCGTGTTGCTACAGTGACCTCAGGATCATTCCAGCCTTGAAACAGTGTTCTTGGGGTTTCTCTGGAGTGTCATCATGGAAATCAAGGCTCGTTTACTGTGTGATGTGCAACACGGAATTGCTCTGCACACAGGGCATGGGAATCGGGCCTCTTTTCGTGGCGAGGGGGAAGTATCATGGTTTTTCTCGAGTTGCGGCGGGAACCTGGGGTATATTCTCGAGTTACGACGGGGATGGCCCTTCCACACACGTGTTTGTTCAGCGACGTCAGGTCTCCTGCCTAGTTGCGAGGGACAAATCGGGATTCTCCTCGAGGCTTGGCAGGGCAATTGGGACGACTCTCCAGCAGAGGGGGGAGACCAAGGGTCCCTTTCCACGTGCCACAGGAATCCTGGGACTCCTATAAACTTTAACGAGGAGTCAGGCATCGTCTTCTTTGGAGGCACTGATCTCCGCGTCCCTCTGGAGTTTTTAAAGGATGTGAGGCCTCCGGTCGCGATGAGGTGGGGAACTAGGTCTTTCTCTGTGGTCTCCACAGGGGATTCAGACATCCTTTCGTCTTGGGAGATGCAAGACGAGCCTGAATTCAAGTCACTGCAGGCATATCCGGCCTTATTTCGAGTCAGGGCATCACGGTGTCCATTCCACTTGAGGCCGCAAACTCAGGGTCCCTCTCACATACCTAGAGCTGAGAGAAGCCTCCTCTTGAGGTGCTTGTGGTAAGGTGGTATTCCTCCGGAGTCGAAGCCAGGGACTAACCTCTCATCTCGAGTTGATTTTTGGTCAATGGACTCTTTTGTGTTGCTACAGTGACCTCAGGATCCCTCTAGCCTTGAAACAGTGTTCTTGGGATTTCTCTGGAGTGCCATAAAGGAAATCAAAGCTCCTTTCACGTGTGATGTGCAACATGAAATTGCTCTGCATGCAGTGCAGGGAAATCGGGCCTCATCTCACGGAGAGGGGGAAGTCTCATGGTTTTTCTCGAGTTGCGGAGGGAACCTGGGGTATATTCTCGAGTTACGACGGGGATGGCCCTTCCACACACGTGTTTGTTCAGCGACGTCAGGACTCCTGCCTAGTTGCTAGGGACAACTCGGGATCCTCCTCGAGGCTTGGCAGGGTAATTGTGACGCCTCTCCAGCTGAAGCGGGAGAGCAAGGGTCCCTTTCCAAGTGCCACAGGAATCCTGGGACTCCTATCAAGTTTCACGAGGAGTCAGGCATCTTCTCCTTTGGAGGCACTGATCTCCGCGTACCTCTGGAGTTTTCAAAGGATGTGAGGCCTCTGGTCGCGATGAGGTGGGGAACTAAATCTTTCTCTGTGGTCTCCACAGGGGATTCAGTCATCCTTTCTTCTTGGTAGATGCTAGACGAGCCTGCATTCAAGTCACTGCAGGGATTTCCCGCCTTATTTCGAGTCAGGGCATCGCGGTGTCCATTCCACGTGAGGCCACAAACTCAGGGTCCCTCTCAAATACATAGAGCTGAGAGAAGCCTCCTCTTGAGGTGCTTGTGGTAAGGTGGTATTCCTCTGGAGTCGAAGCCAGGGACTAACCTCTCATCTCGAATTGATTTTTGGTCCACGGAGCGCTTTCGTGTTGCTACAGTGACCTCAGGATCCCTCTAGCCTTGAAACAGCGTTCTTGGGATTTCTCTGGAGTGCCATCGAGGAAATCAAGGCTCCTTTCATGTGTGATGTGCAACTCGGAATTGCTCTGCACACAGTGCAGGGGAATCGGGCCTAATCTTGCGGCGAGGGGGAAGTCTCATGGTTTTTCTCGAGTTGCGGTGGGAACCTGGGGTATATTCTAGAGTTACGACGGGGATGGCCCTTCCACACACGTGTTTGTTCAGGGTCGTCAGGACTCCAGCCTAGTTGCAAGGGACAACTCGGGATTCTCCTCAAGGCTTGGCAGGGCAATTGGGACACTTCTCCAGCTGAGGCGGGAGTCCAAGGGTCCCTTTCCACGTGCCACAGGAATCTTGGGACTCCTATCAAGTTTCACGAGGAGTCAGGCATCTTCTCCTTTGGACGCACTGATCTCCGTGGACCTCTGAAGTTTTCAAAGGATGTGAGGCCTCTGGTCGCGATGAGGTGGGGAACTAAATCTTTCTCTGTGGTCTCCACAGGGGATTCAGTCATCCTTTCTTCTTGGGAGATGCTAGACGAGCCTACATTCAAGTCACTGCAGGAATATCCGGCCTTATTTCGAGTCAGGGCATCGCGGTGTCCATTCCAAGTGAGGCCGCAAACTCAGGGTCCCTCTCACATACCTAGAGCTGAGATAGCCTGCTTTTGAGGTGCTTGTGGTAAGGTGGTATTCCTCTGGAGTCGAAGCCAGGGACTAACCTGTCATCTCGAATTGATTTTTGGTCCACGGAGCGCTTTCCTGTTGCTACAGTGACCTTAGGATCCCTCTAGCCTTGAAACAGTGTTCTTGGGGTTTCTCTGGAGTGCCATCAAGGAAATCAAGGCTCCTTTCATGTGTGATGTGCAACACGGAATTGCTCTGCACGCAGTGCAGGGGAATCGGGCCTCATCTCGCGGCGAGGGGGAAGTCTCATGGTTTTTCTCGAGTTGCGGCGGGAGCCTGGGGTATATTCTCGAGTTATGACGGGGATGGCCCTTCCACACACGTGTTTGTTCAGCGACGTCAGGACTCCTGCCTAGTTGCAAGGGACAACTCGGGATTCTCCTCGAGGCTTGGCAGGGCAATTGGGACGCCTCTCCAGCTGAGGCGGGAGACCAAGGGTCCCTTTCCCCGTGCCACAGGAATCCTGGGACTCCTATCAAGATTCACGAGGAGTCAGGCATCTTCTCCTTTGGAGGCACTGATCTCCGCGGACCTCTGGATTTTGCAAAGGATGTGAGGCCTCCGGTCGTGATTATGTGGGGAATTAGGTCTTTCTCTGTAGTCTCCACAGGGGATTCAGACATCATTTCGTCTTGGGAGTTGCAAGGCGAGGCTGCATTCAAGTAACTGCAGGGATATCCGGCCTTATTTCGAGTCAGGGCATCGCAGTGTGCATTCCACGTGACGCCGCAAATTCAGGGTCCCTCTCCCATACCTAGAGCTGATAAAAGCTTCCCCGTGAGGTGCTTGTGGTAAGGTGGAATTCCTCTTGAGTCGAAGCCAGGGACTAACCTCTCATCTCGAGTTTATTTTTGGTCGACGGAGCTCTTTCGTGTTGCTACAGTGACCTCAGGATCCCTCTAGCCTTGAAACAGTGTTCTTGGGGTGTCTCTGTAGTGCCATCAAGGAAATCAAGGCTCCTTTCTTGTGTGATGTGCAACACGGAATTGCTCTGCACGCAGTGCAGGGGAATCGGGCCTCATCTCGCGGCGAGGGGGAAGTCTCATGGTTTTTCTCGAGTTGCAGCGGGAATCTGGGGTATATTCTCGAGTTACGACGGGGATGGCCCGTTCACACACGTGTTTGTTCAGCGACGTCAGGACTCTTGCCTATTTGCGAGGGACACCTCGGGATTCTCCTCGAGGCTTGGCAGGGCAATTGGGACGCCTGTCCAGCTGAGGCGGGAGACCAAGCGGCCCTTTCCACATGCCCCAAGAATCCTGGTACTCCTATCAAGTTTCTCGAGAAGTCAGGCATCGTCTCCTTTGGAGGCGCTGATCTCCACGGCCCTCTGGAGTTTCCAAAAGATGTGAGGCCTCCGGTCGCCATGAGGTGGGGAACTAGGTCTTTCTCTGTGGTCTCCACAGGGGATTCAGACATCCTTTCAACTTGGGAGATGCAAGACGAGCCTGCATTCAACTCACTCCAGGGATATCAAGCCTTATTTCGAGTCAGGGCATCGCGGTGTCCATTCCACTTGAGGCCGCAAACTCAGGGTCCCTCTCACATACCTAGAGCTGAGAGAAGCCCCCTCTTTATGTGCTTGTGGTAAGGTGGTATTCCTCTGGGGTCGAAGCTAGGGACTAACCTCTCATCTCGAATTGATTTTTGGTCCACGGAGCCCTTTCGTGTTGCTACAGTGACCTCAGGATCATTCCAGCCTTGAAACAGTGTTCTTGGGGTTTCTCTGGAGTGTAATCATGGAAATCAAGGCTCGTTTACTGTGTGATGTGCAACACGGAATTGCTCTGCACGCAGGGCAGGGGAATCGGGCCTCTTTTCGCGGCGAGGGGGAAGTATCATGGTTTTTCTCGAGTTGCGGCGGGAACCTGGGGTATATTCTCGAGTTACGACGGGGATGGCCCTTCCACACACGTGTTTGTTCAGCGACGTCAGGTCTCCTGCCTAGTTGCGAGGGACAAATCGGGATTCTCCTCGAGGCTTGGCAGGGCAATTGGGACGACTCTCCAGCAGAGGGGGGAGACCAAGGGTCCCATTCCACGTGCCACAGGAATCCTGGGACTCCTATAAACTTTCACGAGGAGTCAGGCATCGTCTTCTTTGGAGGCACTGATCTCCGCGTCCCTCTGGAGTTTTTAAAGGATGTGAGGCCCCCGGTCGCGATGAGGTGGGGAACTAGGTCTTTCTCTGTGGTCTCCACAGGGGATTCAGACATCCTTTCGTCTTGGGAGATGCAAGACGAGCCTGAATTCAAGTCACTGCAGGCATATCCGGCCTTATTTCGAGTCAGGGCATCGCGGTGTCCATTCCACTTGAGGCCGCAAACTCAGGGTCCCTCTCACATACCTAGAGCTGAGAGAAGCCTCCTCTTGAGGTGCTTGTGGTAAGGTGGTATTCCTCCGGAGTCGAAGCCAGGGACTAACCTCTCATCTCGAGTTGATTTTTGGTCAATGGACTCTTTTGTGTTGCTACAGTGACCTCAGGATCCCTCTAGCCTTGAAACAGTGTTCTTGGGATTTCTCTTGAGTGCCATAAAGGAAATCAAAGCTCCTTTCACGTGTGATGTGCAACACGGAATTGCTCTGCATGCAGTGCAGGGAAATCGGGCCTCATCTCACGGAGAGGGGGAAGTCTCATGGTTTTTCTCGAGTTGCGGAGGGAACCTGGGGTATATTCTCGAGTTACGACGGGGATGGCCCTTCCACACACGTGTTTGTTCAGCGACGTCAGGACTCCTGCCTAGTTGCTAGGGACAACTCGGGATCCTCCTCGAGGCTTGGCAGGGTAATTGTGACGCCTCTCCAGCTGAAGCGGGAGAGCAAGGGTCCCTTTCCAAGTGCCACAGGAATCCTGGGACTCCTATCAAGTTTCACGAGGAGTCAGGCATCTTCTCCTTTGGAGGCACTGATCTCCGCGTACCTCTGGAGTTTTCAAAGGATGTGAGGCCTCTGGTCGCGATGAGGTGGGGAACTAAATCTTTCTCTGTGGTCTCCACAGGGGATTCAGTCATCCTTTCTTCTTGGTAGATGCTAGACGAGCCTGCATTCAAGTCACTGCAGGGATTTCCCGCCTTATTTCGAGTCAGGGCATCGCGGTGTCCATTCCACGTGAGGCCACAAACTCAGGGTCCCTCTCACATACATAGAGCTGAGAGAAGCCTCCTCTTGAGGTGCTTGTGGTAAGGTGGTATTCCTCTGGAGTCGAAGCCAGGGACTAACCTCTCATCTCGAATTGATTTTTGGTCCACGGAGCGCTTTCGTGTTGCTACAGTGACCTCAGGATCCCTCTAGCCTTGAAACAGCGTTCTTGGGGTTTCTCTGGAGTGCCATCAAGGAAATCAAGGCTCCTTTCATGTGTGATGTGCAACACGGAATTGCTCTGCACACAGTGCAGGGGAATCGGGCCTCATCTCGCGGCGAGGGGGAAGTCTCATGGTTTTTCTCGAGTTGCGGCGGGAACCTGGGGTATATTCTCGAGTTATGACGGGGATGGCCCTACCACACACGTGTTTGTTCAGGGTCGTCAGGACTCCAGCCTAGTTGCAAGGGACAACTAAGGATTCTCCTCAAGGCTTGGCAGGGCAATTGGGACGCTTCTCCAGCTGAGGCGGGAGTCCAAGGGTCCCTTTCCACGTGCCACAGGAATCTTGGGACTCCTATCAAGTTTCACGAGGAGTCAGGCATCTTCTCCTTTGGAGGCACTAATCTCCGCGTCCCTCTGGAGTTTTCAAAGGATGTGAGGCCTCTGGTCGGGATGAGGTGGGGAACTAAATCTTTCTCTGTGGTCTCCACAGGGGATTCAGTCATCCTTTCTTCTTGGGAGATGCTAGACTAGCCTGCATTCAAGTCACTGCAGGAATATCCGGCCTTATTTCGAGTCAGGGCATCGCGGTGTCCATTCCAAGTGAGGCCGCAAACTCAGGGTCCCTCTCACATACCTAGAGCTGAGATAGCCTGCTTTTGAGGTGCTTGTGGTAAGGTGGTATTCCTCTGGAGTCGAAGCCAGGGACTAACCTGTCATCTCGAATTGATTTTTGGTCCACGGAGCGCTTTCCTGTTGCTACAGTGACCTCAGGATCCCTCTAGCCTTGAAACAGTGTTCTTGGGGTTTCTCTGGAGTGCCATCAAGGAAATCAAGGCTCCTTTCATGTGTGATGTGCAACACGGAATTGCTCTGCACGCAGTTCAGGGGAATCGGGCCTCATCTCTTGGCGAGGGGGAAGTCTCATGGTTTTTCTCGAGTTGCGGCGGGAGCCTGGGGTATATTCTCGAGTTATGACGGGGATGGCCCTTCCACACACGTGTTTGTTCAGCGACGTCAGGACTCCTGCCTAGTTGCAAGGGACAACTCGGGATTCTCCTCGAGGCTTGGCAGGGCAATTGGGACGCCTCTCCAGCTGAGGCGGGAGACCAAGGGTCCCTTTCCCCGTGCCACAGGAATCCTGGGACTCCTATCAAGATTCACGAGGAGTCAGGCATCTTCTCCTTTGGAGGCACTGATCTCCGCGGACCTCTGGATTTTGCAAAGGATGTGAGGCCTCCGGTCGTGATTATGTGGGGAACTAGGTCTTTCTCTGTAGTCTCCACAGGGGATTCAGACATCATTTCGTCTTGGGAGATACAAGGCGAGGCTGCATTCAAGTAACTGCAGGGATATCCGGCCTTATTTCGAGTCAGGGCATCGCAGTGTGCATTCCACGTGACGCCGCAAATTCAGGGTCCCTCTCCCATACCTAGAGCTGATAAAAGCTTCCCCGTGAGGTGCTTGTGGTAAGGTGGTATTCCTCTGGAGTCGAAGCCAGGGACAAACTTCTCATCTCGATTTGAATTTTGGTTCACGCAGCTCTTTCGTGTTGCTACAGTGACCTCAGGATCCCTCTAGACTTGAAACATTGTTCTTGGGGATTCTCTGGAGTGCCATCAAGGAAATCAAGGGTCCTTTCATGTGTGATGTGGAACACGGAATTGCTCTGCACGCAGTGCAGGGGAATCGGGCCTCATTTTGCGGCGAGGGGGAAGTCTCATGGTTTTTCTCGAGTTGCGGCGGGAACCTGGGGTATATTCTCGAGTTATGACGGGGATGGCCCTTCCACACACGTGTTTGTTCAGGGTCGTCAGGACTCCAGCCTAGTTGCAAGGGACAACTCGGGATTCTCCTCGAGGCTTGGCAGGGCAATTGGGACGCCTCTCCAGCTGAGGCGGGAGTCCAAGGGTCCCTTTCCACGTGCCACAGGAATCTTTGGACTCCTATCAAGTTTCACGAGGAGGCAGGCATCGTCTCCTTTGGAGTCACTGATCTCAGCGTTCCTCTGGAGTTTTCAAAGGATGTGAGGCCTCCAGTCGCGATGAGGTTGGGAACTAGGTCTTTCCTGTGGTCTCCACAGGGGATTCAGACATCCTTTCGACTTGGGAGATGCAAGACGAGCCTGCATTCAAGTCACTGCAGGGATATCCGGCCTTATTTCGAGTCAGGGCATTGCGGTGTTCATTCCACATGAACCCGCAAATTCAGGGTCCCTCTCACATACCTAGAGCTGAGAGAAGCCTCCCCTTGAGGTGGTTGTGGTAAGGTGGTATTCCTCTGGAGTCGAAGCCAGGGACTAACCTCTCATCTCGAGTTGATTTTTGGTCCCCGGAGATCTTTCGTGTTGCTACAGTGACCTCAGGATCCCTCTAGCCTTGAAACAGTGTTCTTGGGGTTTCTCTGGAGTGCCATCAAGGAAATCAAGGCTCCTTTCATGTGTGATGTGCAACACGGAATTGCTCGGCACGCAGTGCAGGGGAATCGGGCCTCATCTCTTGGCGAGGGGGAAGTCTCATGGTTTTTCTCGAGTTGCGGCGGGAACCTGGGGTATATTCTCGAGTTACGACGGGGATGGCCCTTCCACACACGTGTTTGTTCTGCGACGTCAGGACTCCGGCCTAGTTGCGAGGGACAACTGGGGATTCTCCTCGAGGCTTGGCAGGGCAATTGGGACGCCTCTCCAGCTGAAGCGGGAGACCATGGGTCCCTTTCCAAGTGCCACAGGAATCCTGGGACTCCTATCAAGTTTAACGAGGAGTCAGGCATCGTCTCCTTTGGAGGCACTGATCTCCGCGTACCTCCGGAGTTCTCAAAGGATGTGAGGCCTCCGGTCGCGATGAGGTGGGGAACTAGGTCTTTCTCTGTGGTATCCACAGGGGATTCAGACATCCTTTCAGCTTGGGAGATGCAAGACGAGCCTACATTCAAGTCACTGCAGGGATATCCAGCCTTATTTCGAGTCAGGGCATCGCGGTGTCCATTTCACTTGAGGCCGCAAACTCAGGGTCCCTACACATACCTAGAGCTGAGAGAAGCCTCCTCTTGAGGTGCTTGTGGTAAGGTGGTATTCCTCTGAAGTGGAAGCCAGGGACTAACCTCTCATCTCGAGTTGAATTTTGGTCCACGGAGCTCTTTCGTGTTGCTACAGTGACCACAGGATCCCTATAGCCTTGAAACAGTGTTCTTGGGGTTTCTCTGGAGTGCCATCAAGGAAATCAAGGCGCCTTTCATGTGTGATGTGCACCACGGAATTGCTCTGCACGACCTACAGGGGAATCGGGCCTCATCTCGCGGCGAGGGAGAAGTCGCATGGTTTTTCTCGAGTTGCGGCGGGAACCTTGGGTATATTCTCGAGTTACTACGGGGATGGCCCTTCCACACACGTGTTTGTTCAGCGACGTCAGCACTCCTGCCTAGTTGCGAGGGACAACTCGGGATTGTCCTCGAGGCTTGGCAGGGCAATTGGGACGCCTCTCCAGCTGAGGCGGGAGACCAAGGGTCCTTCTCCACGTGCCACAGGAATCCTGGGACTCCTATCAAGTTTCACGAGGAGTCAGGCCTCGTCTCCTTTGGAGGCACTGATCTTCGCGTACCTCTGGAGTTTTCAAAGGATGTGAGGCCTCCGCTCGCGATGAGGTGGGGAACTAAGTCTTTCTCTGTTGTCTCCACAGGGGATTCAGACATCCTTTCGTCTTGGGAGATGCAAGACGAGCCTGCATTCAAGTCACTGGACGGATATCCGGCCTTATTTTGAGGCAGGGCATCGCGGTGTCCATTCCTCATTTGGCTGCAAACTCAGCGTCCCTCTCACATACCTAGAGCTGAGACAAGCCACCTCTTGAGGTTCTTGAGGTAAGGTAGTATTCCTCTGGAGTCGAAGCCAGGGACTAACCTCTCATCTCGAGTTGATTTTTGGTCCACGGAGCTCTTTCGTGTTTCTACAGTGACCTCAGGATCCCTCTAGCCTTGAAACAGTGTTCTTGGGTTTTCTCTGGAGTGCCATCAAGGAAATCAAGGCTCCTTTCATGCGTGATGTGCAACACGGAATTGCTCTGCATGCAGTGCAGGGGAATCGGGCCTCATCTCGCGGTGAGGGGGAAGTCTCATGGTTTTTCTCGAGTTGCGGCGGGAACCTAGGGTAAATTCTCGAGTTACGACGGGGATGGCCCTTCCACACCCCTGTTTGTTCAGCGACGTCAGGACTCCTGCCTAGTTGCGAGGGACAACTAGGGATTCTCCTCGAGGCTTGGCAGGGCAATTGGGACGCCTCTCCAGCTGAGGCGGGAGACCAAGGGTCGCTTTCCACGTGCCACAGGAATCCTGGGACTCCTATCAAGTTTCATGAGGAGTCAGGCATCGTCTCCTTTGGAGGCACTGATCTCTGCGTACCTCTGGAGTTTTCAAAGGATGTGAGGCCTCCGGTCGCGATGAGGTGGGGAACTAGGTCTTTCTCTGTGGTCTCCACAGGGGATTCAGATATCCTTTCGTCTTGGGAGATGCAAGACGAGCCTGCATTCAAGTCACTGCACAAATATAGGGCCTTAATTCGAGGCAGGGCATCGCGGTGTCCATTCCACTTGAGGCCGCAAACTCAAGGTCCCTCTCACATACCTAGAGCTGAGAGAAGCCTCCTCTTGAGGTGCTTGTGGTAAGGTGGTATTCCTCTGGAGTCGAAGCCAGGGACTAACGTATCATCTCGTGTTGATTTTTGGTCCACGGAGCTCTTTCGTGTTGCGGCAGTGACCTCAGGATACCTGTAGCCTTGAAACAGTGTTCTTGGGGTTTCTCTGGAGTGCCATCAAGGAATTCAAGGCTCCTTTCATGTGTGATGTGCAACACGGAATTGCTCTGCACGCAGTGAAGGGGAATCGGGCCTCATATCGCGGCGAGGGGGAAGTCTCATGATTTTTCTCGAGTTCCAGCGGGAACCTGCCGTATATTCTCGAGTTACGCCGGGGATGGCCCTTCCACACCCGTGTTTGTTCAGCGGCGTCAGGACTCCTGACTAGTTGCGAGGGACAACTCGGGATTCTCCTCGAGGCTTGGCAGGAAAATTGGGACGCCTCTCCAGCTGAGGCGGGAGACCAAGGGTCCTTCTCCACGTGCCACAGGAATCCTGGGAATCATATCAAATTTCACGAGGAGTCAGGCCTCGTCTCCTTTGGAGGCACTGATCTTCGCGTACCTCTGGAGTTTTCAAAGTATGTGAGGCCTCTGGTCGTGATTAGGTGGGGAACTAGGTCTTTCTATGTGGTCTCCACAGGGGATTCAGACATCCTTTCGTTTTGGGAGATGCAAGACGAGCCTACATTCAAGTCACTGCAGGGATATCCAGCCTTATTTCGAGTCAGGGCATCGCGGTGTCCATTTCACTTGAGGCCGCAAACTCAGGGTCCCTCTCACATACCTAGAGCTGAGAGAAGCCTCCTCTTGAGGTGCTTGTGGTAAGGTGGTATTCCTCTGGAGTCGAAGCCAGGGACTAACCTCTCATCTCGAGTTGAATTTTGGTCCACGGAGCTCGTTCGTATTGCTACAGTGACCTCAGGATCCCTCTAGCCTTGAAACAGTGTTCTTGGGGTTTCTCTGGAGTGCCATCAAGGAAATCAAGGTGCCTTTCATGTGTGATGTGCACCACGGAATTGCTGTGCACGACGTACAGGGGAATCGGGCCTCATCTCGCGGCGAGGGAGAAGTCTCATGATTTTTCTCGAGTTGCGGCGGGAACCTGGGGTATATTCTCGAGATAGGACGGGGATGGCCCTTCCACACACGTGTTTGTTCAGCGACGTCAGGACTCCTGCCTAGTTGCGAGGGACAACTCGGGATTCTCCTCGAGGCTTGGCAGGGCATTTGGGATGCCTCTCCAGCTGAGGCGGGAGACCAAGTGTCCTTCTCCACGTGCCACAGGAATCCTGGGAATCATATCAAGTTTCACGAGGAGTCAGGCCTCGTCTCCTTTGGAGGCACTGATCTCCGCGTCCCTCTGGAGTTTTCAAAGGATGTGAGGCCTCCGGTCGCGATGAGGTGGGGATGTAGATCTTTCTCTGTAGTCTCCACAGGGGATTCAGACATCCTTTCGTCTTGGGAGATGCAAGACGAGCCTGCATTCAAGTCACTGCAGGGATATCCGTCCTCATTTCGAGTCAGGGCATCGCGGTGTCACTTCCACTTGAGGCCGCCAACTCAGGGTCCCTCTCACATACCTAGAGCTGAGAGAAGCCTCCTCTTGAGGTGCTTGTGGTAAGGTGGTATTCCTCTGGAGTCGAAGTCAGGGACTAACCTCTCATCTCGAGTTGATTTTTGGTCCTCGGAGCTCTTTCGTATTGCTACAGTGACCTCAGGATGCCTCTAGCCTTGAAACAGTGTTCTTGGGGTTTCTCTGCAGTGCCATCAAGGAAATCAAGGCTCCTTTCATGTGTGATGTGCAACACGGAATTACTCTGCACGCAGTGCAGGGGAATCGGGCCTCATCTCGCGGCGAGGGGGAAGTCTCATGGTTTTTCTCGAGTTGCGGCGGGAACCTGGGGTATATTCTAGAATTACGACGGGGATGGCCCTTCCACACACGTGTTTGTTCAGCGACGTCAGGACTCCTGCCTAGTTGCGAGGGACAACTCGGGATTCTCCTCGAGGCTTGGCAGGGCAATTGGGACGCCTCTCCAGCTGAGGCGGGAGACCAAGGCTCCTTTTCCACGTGCCACAGGAATCCTGGGACTCCTATCAAGTTTCACGAGGAATCAGGCATCGTCTCCTTTGGAGGCACTTCTGTCCACGTACCTCTAGAGTTTTCAAAGGATGTGAGGCCTCCGGTCGCGATGAGGTGGGGAACTAGGTCTTTCTCTGTGGTCTCCACAGGGGATTCAGACATCCTTTCGTCTTGGGAGATGCAAGACGAGCCTGCATTCAAGTCACTGCAGGGATATCCGGCCTGATTTCGAGTCAGGGCATCGCGGGGTCGATTCCACGTGAGGCCGCAAACTCAGGGTCCCTCTCACATACCTAGAGCTGAGAGAAGCCTCCTCTTGAGGTGCTTGTGGTAAGGTGGTATTCCTCTGAAGTGGAAGCCAGGGACTAACCTCTCATCTCGAGTTGATTTTTGGTCCACGGAGCGCTTTCGTGTTGCTTCAGTGACCTCAGGATCCCTCTAGCCTTGAAACAGTGTTCTTGGGGTTTCTCTGGAGTGCCATCAAGGAAATCAAGTCTCCTTTCATGTGTGATGTGCAACACGGAATTGCTCTGCACGCAGTGCAGGGGAATCGGGCCTCATCTCACGGCGAGGGGGAAGTCTCATGGTTTTTCTCGAGTTGCGGCGGGAACCTGGGGTATATTCTCGAGTTACGACAGGGATGGCCCTTCCACACACGTGTTTGTTCAGCGACGTCAGGACTCCTGCCTAGTTGCGAGGGACCACTCGGGATTCTCCTCGAGGCTTGGCAGGGCAATTGGGACGCCTCTTCAGCTGAGGCGGGAGAGCAAGGGTCCCTTTCCACGTGCCACAGGAATCTTGGGACTCCTATCAAGTTTCACGGGGAGTCAGGCATCGTCTCCTTTGGAGGCACTGATCCGTGGACCTTTGGAGTTTTCAAAGGATGTGAGGCCTCCGGTCGTGATTATGTGGGGAACTAGGTCTTTCTCTGTGGTCTGCACAGGGGATTCAGACATCATTTCGTCTTGGGAGATGCAAGGCGAGGCTGCATTCAAGTCACTGCAGGGATATCCGGCCTTATTTCGAGTCAGGGCATCGCGGTGTCCATTCCACTTGAGGCCGCAAATTCAGGATCCCTCTCCTATACCTAGAGCTGATAAAAGCTTCCCCGTGAGGTGCTTGTGGTAAGGTGGTATTCCTCTGGAGTCGAAGCTAGGGACTAGCCTCTCATCTCGAGTTGAATTTTGGTCCACGGAGCTCTTTCGTGTTGCTACAGTGATCTCAGGATCCCTCTAGACTTGAAATATTGATCTTGGGGATTCTCTGGAGTGCCATCAAGGAAATCAAGGCTCCTTTCATGTGTGATGTGGAACACGGAATTGCTCTGCACGCAGTGCAGGGGAATCGGGCCTCATCTCGCGGCGAGGGGGAAGTCTCATGGTTTTTCTTGAGTTGCGGCGGGAACCTGGGGTATATTCTCGAGTTATGACGGGGATGGCCCTTCCACACACGTGTTTGTTCATGGTTGTCAGGACTCCAGCCTAGTTGCAAGGGTCAACTCGGGATTCTCCTCAAGGATTGGCAGGGCAATTGGGACGCTTCTCCAGCTGAGGCGGGAGACCAAGAGTCCCTTTCCACGTGCCACAGGAATCTTGGGACTCCTATCAAGTTTCACGAGGAGTCAGGCATCTTCTCCTTTGGAGGCACTGAAATCCGCGTACCTCTGGAGTTTTCAAAGGATGTGAGGCCTCTGGTCGCGATGAGGTGGGGAACTAAATCTTTCTCTGTGGTCTCCACAGGGGATTCAGTCATCCTTTCTTCTTGGGAGATGCTAGACGAGCCTGCATTCAAGTCACTGCAGGAATATCCGGCCTTATTTCGAGTCAGGGCATCGCGGTGTCCATTCCACGTGAGGCCGCAAACTCAGGGTCCCTCTCACATACCTAGAGCGGAGATAGCCTGCTCTTGAGGTGCTTGTGGTAAGGTGGTATTCCTCTGGAGTCGAAGCCAGGGACTAACCTGTCATCTCGAATTGATTTTTGGTCCACGGAGCGCTTTCGTGTTACTACAGTGACCTCAGGATCCCTCTAGCCTTGAAACAGTGTTCTTGGGGTTTCTCTGGAGTGCCATCAAGGAAATCAAGGCTCCTTTCATGTGTGATGTGCAACACGGCATTGCTCTGCACGCAGTGCAGGGGAATCGGGCCTCATCTCGCGGCGAGGGGGAAGTCTCAGAGTTTTTCTCGAGTTGCGGCGGGAACCTCGGGTATATTCTCGAGTTACGACGGGGATGGCCCTTCCAAACACGTGTTTGTTCTGCGACGTCAGGACTCCTGCCGAGTTGCGAGGGACAACTCGGTATTCTCCTCGAGGCTTGTCAGGGCAACTGGGACGCCTCTCCAGCTGAGGCGGGAGACCAAGGGTCCCTTTCCAGGTGGCACAGGAATCCTGGGACTCCTATCAAGTTTCACGAGGAGTCAGGCATCGTCTCCTTTGGAGGCACTGATCTCTGCGTCCCTCTGGAGTTTTCAAAGAATGTGAGGACTCCGGTCGCGATGAGGTGGGGAACGAGGGCTTTCTCTGTGGTCTCCACAGGGGATTCAGACATCCTTTCATCTTGGGAGATGCAAGACGAGCCTGCATTCAAGTCACTGCAGGTATATCCGCCTTTATTTCGAGTCAGGGCATCGCTGTGTCCATTCCAATTGAGGCCGCAAACTCAGGGTTCCTCTCACATACCTAGAGCTGAGAGAAGCCTACTCTTGAGGTGCTTTTGGTAAGGGTGTATTCCTCTGGAGTCGAAACCAGGGACTAACCTCTCATCTCGAATTGATTTTTGGTCCACGGAGCTCTTTCGTGTTGCTACAGTGACCTCAGGATCCCTCTAGCCTTGAAACAGTGTTCTTGGGGTTTCTCTGGAGTGCAATCAAGGAAATCAAGGCTCCTTTCATGTGTGATGTGCACCACGGAATTGCTCTGCACGACCTACAGGGGAATCGGGCCTCATCTCGCGGCGAGGGGGAAGTCTCATGGTTTTTCTCGAGTTGCGGCGGGAACCTGGGGTATATTCTCGAGTTACGACGGGGATGGCCCTTCCACACACGTGTTTGTTCAGCGACGTCAGCACTCCTGCCTAGTTGCGAGGGACAACTCGGGATTGTCCTCGAGGCTTGGCAGGGCAATTGGGACGCCTCTCCAGCTGAGGCGGGAGACCAAGGGTCCTTCTCCACGTGCCACAGGAATCCTGGGACTCCTATCAAGTTTCACGAGGAGTCAGGCCTCGTCTCCTTTGGAGGCACTGATCTTCGCGTACCTCTGGAGTTTTCAAAGGATGTGAGGCCTCCGCTCGCGATGAGGTGGGGAACTAAGTCTTTTTCTGTGGTCTCCACAGGGGATTCAGACATCCTTTAGTCTTGGGAGATGCAAGACGAGCCTGCATTCAAGTCACTGGAGGAATATCCGGCCTTATTTTGAGGCAGGGCATCGCGGTGTCCATTCCTCATGAGGCTGCAAACTCAGCGTTCCTCTCACATACATAGAGCTGAGACAAGCCACCTCTTGAGGTTCTTGAGGTAAGGTGGTATTCCTCTGAAGTGGAAGCCAGGGACTAACCTCTCATCTCGAGTTGAATTTTGGTCCACGGAGCTCTTTCGTATTGCTACAGTGACCTCAGGATCCCTCTAGCCTTGAAACAGTGTTCTTGGGGTTTCTCTGGAGTGCCATCAAGGAAATCAAGGCGCCTTTCATGTGTGATGTGCACCACGGAATTGCTGTGCACGACGTACAGGGGAATCGGGCCTCATCTCGGGGTGAGGGAGAAGTCTCATGATTTTTCTCGAGTTGCAGCGGGAACCTGGGGTATATTCTCGAGTTACGACGGGGATGGCCCTTCCACACACGTGTTTGTTCAGCGACGTCAGGACTCCTGCCTAATTGCGAGGGACAACTCGGGATTCTCCTCGAGGCTTGGCAGGGCAACTGGGATGCCTCTCCAGCTGAGGCGGGAGACCAAGGGTCCTTCTCCACGTGCCACAGGAATCCTGGGAATCATATCAAGTTTCACGAGGAGTCAGGCCTCATCTCCTTTGGAGGCACTGATCTCCGCGTCCCTCTGGAGTTTTCAAAGGATGTGAGGCCTCCGGTCACGATGAGGTGGGGATGTAGATCTTTCTCTGTAGTCTCCACAGGGGATTCAGACATCCTTTCGTCTTGGGAGATGCAAGACGAGCCTGCATTCAAGTCACTGCAGGGATATCCGTCCTCATTTCGAGTCAGGGCATCGCGGTGTCACTTCCACTTGAGGCCGCCAACTCAGGGTCCCTCTCACATACCTAGAGCTGAGAGAAGCCTCCTCTTGAGGTGCTTGTGGTAAGGTGGTATTCCTCTGGAGTCAAAGCCAGGGACTAACCTCTCATCTCGAGTTGATTGTTGGTCCACGGAGCTCTTTCGTGTTGCTACAGAGACCTCAGGATCCCTCTAGCCTTGAAACAGTGTTCTTGGGCTTTCTCTGGAGTGCCATCAAGGAAATCGAGGCTCCTTTCCTGTGTGATGTGCAACACGGAATTGCTCTGCACGCAGTGCAGGGGAATCGGGCCTCATCTCGCGGCGAGGGGGAAGTCTCATGGTTTTTCTCGAGTTCCGGCGGGAACCTGGGGTATATTCTCGAGTTACGACGGGGATGGCCCTCCCACACACGTGTTTGTTCAGCGACGTCACGACTCCTGCCTAATTGCGAGGGACAACTCGGGATTCTCTTCGAGGCTTGGCAGGGCAATTGGGACGCCTCTCCAGCTGAGGCGCGAGCCCGAGTGTCCCTTTCCACGTGCCACAGGACTCCTGGCACTCCTATCAAGTTTCACGAGGAGTCAGGTATCGTCTCCTTTGGAGGCACTGATCTCCGCGTCCGTCTGGAGTTTTCAAAGGATGTGAGGCCTCCGGTCGCGATGAGGTGGGAAACTAGGTCTTTCTCTGTGGTCTCCACAGGGGATTCAGACATCCGTTAGTCTTGGGAGATGCAAGACGAGCCTGCATTCAAGTCACTGGAGGGATATCCGGCCTTATTTTGAGGCAGGGCATCGCGGTGTCCATTCCTCATGAGGCTGCAAACTCAGCGTCCCTCTCACATACCTAGAGCTGAGACAAGCCACCTCTTGAGGTTCTTGAGGTAAGGTAGTATTCCTCTGGAGTCGAAGCCAGGGACTAACCTCTCATCTCGAGTTGATTTTTGGTCCACGGAGCTCTTTCGTGTTTCTACAGTGACCTCAGGATCCCTCTAGCCTTGAAACAGTGTTCTTGGGGTTTCTCTGGAGTGCCATCAAGGAAATCAAGGCTCCTTTCATGCGTGATGTGCAACACGGAATTGCTCTGCATGCAGTGCAGGGGAATCGGGCCTCATCTCTCGGCGAGGAGGATGTCTCCTGGTTTTTCTCGAGTTGCGGCGGGAACCTGTGGTATATTCTCGAGTTACGATGGGGATGGCCCTTCCACACCCCTGTTTGTTCAGCGACGTCAGGACTCCTGCCTAGTTGCGAGGGACAACTAGGGATTCTCCTCGAGGATTGGCAGGGCAATTGGGACGCCTCTCCAGCTGAGGCGGGAGACCAAGGGTCGCTTTCCACGTGCCACAGGAATCCTGGGACTCCTATCAAGTTTCATGAGGAGTCAGGCATCGTCTCCTTTGGAGGCACTGATCTCTGCGTACCTCTGGAGTTTTCAAAGGATGTGAGGCCTCCGGTCGCGATGAGGTGGGGAACTAGGTCTTTCTCTGTGGTCTCCACAGGGGATTCAGACATCCTTTCGTCTGGGAGATGCAAGACGAGCCTGCATTCAAGTCACTGCAGAGATATAGGGCCTTAATTCGAGGCAGGGCATCGCGGTGTGCATTCCACTTGAGGCCGCAAACTCAGGGTCCCTCTCACATACCTAGAGCTGAGAGAAGCCTCCTCTTGAGGTGCTTGTGGTAAGGTGGTATTCCTCTGGAGTCGAAGCCAGGGACTAACGTATCATCTCGTGTTGAATTTTGGTCCACGGAGCTCTTTCGTGTTGCTGCAGTGACCTCAGGATACCTGTAGCCTTGAAACAGTGTTCTTGGGGTTTCTCTGGAGTGCCATCAAGGAAATCAAGGCTCCTTTCCTGTGTGATGTGCAACACGGCATTGCTCTGCACGCAGTGCAGGGGAATCGGGCCTCATCTCGCGGCGAGGGGGAAGTCTCATGGTTTTTCTCGAGTTGCGGCGGGAACCTGGGGTATATTCTCGAGTTACGACAGGGATGGCCCTTCCACACACGGGTTTGTTCAGCAAAGTCAGGACTCCTGCCTAGTTGCGAGGGACAACTCGGGATTCTCCTCGAGGGTTTGCAGGGCAATTGGGATGAATCTCCAGCTGAGGCGGGAGACCAAGGTTCCCTTTCCACGTGCCACAGGAATCCTGGGACTTCTATCAAGTTTCACGAGGTGTCAGCCATCGTCTCCTTTGGAGGCACTGATCTCCGCGTCCCTCTCGAGTTTTCAAAGGATGTGAGGCCTCCAGTCGCCATGAGGTGGGGAACTAGGTCTTTCTCTGTGGTCTCCACAGGGGATTCAGACATCCTTTCGTCTTGGGAGATGCAAGACGAGCCTGCATTCAAGTCACTGCAGGGATATCCGGCCTTATTTCAAGTCAGGGCATCGCGGTGTCCATTCCACTTGAGGCCGCAAAATGAGGGTCCCTCTCACATACCTAGAGCTGAGAGAAGCCTCCTCTTGAGGTGCTTGTGGTAAGGTGGTATTCCTCTGCAGTCGAAGCCAGGGACTAACCTCTCATCTCGAGTCGATTTTTGGTCCACGGAGCTCTTTCGTGTTGCTACAGTGACCTCAGGATCCCTCTAGCCTTGAAACAGTGTTCTTGGGCTTTCTCTGGAGTGCCATCAAGGAAATCAAGCTCCTTTCCTGTGTGATGTGTAACTCGGCATTGCTGTGCACGCAGTGCAGTGGAATCAGGCTTCATCTCACGGCGAGGGGGAAGTCTCATGGTTTTTCTCGAGTTGCGGCGGGAACCTGGGGTATATTCTCGAGTTACGATGGGGATGGCCCTTCCACACACGTGTTTGTTCAGAGACGTCAGGACTCCTGCCTAGTTGCGAGGGACAACTCGGGATTCTCCTCGAGGCTTGGCAGGGAAATTGGGACGCCTCTCCAGCTGAGGCGGGAGACCAAGGGTCCCTTTCCAGGTGGCACAGGAATCCTGGGACTCCTATCAAGTTTCACGAGGAGTCAGGCATCGTCTCCTTTGGAGGCACTGATCTCTGCGTCCCTCTGGAGTTTTCAAAGGTTGTGAGGCCTCCGGTCGCGATGAGGTGGGGAACTAGGTCTTTCTCTGTGGTCTCCACAGGGGATTCAGACATCCTTTCGTCTTGGGAGATGGAAGACGAGCCTGCATTCAGTTCACTGCAGGGATATCCGGCCTTATTTCGAGTCAGGGCATCGCGGTGTCCATTCCACTTGAGGCCGCAAATTCAGGGTCCCTCTCACATACCTAGAGCTGAGAGAAGCCTCCTCTTGAGGTGCTTGTGGTAAGGTGGTATTCATCTGGAGTCGAAGCCAGGGCATAACCTATCATCTCGAGTTGATTTTTGGTCCACGGAGCTCTTTCGTGTTGCTACAGTGACCTCAGGATCCCTCTAGCCTTGAAACAGTGTTCTTGGGCTTTCTCTGGAGTGCCATCAAGGAAATCAAGGCTCCTTTACTGTGTGATGTGCAACACGGCATTGATCTGCACACAGTGCAGGGGAATCGGGCCTCATCTCGCGGCGAGGGGGAAGTCTCATGGTTTTTCTCGAGTTGCGGCGGGAACCTGGGGTATATTTTGAGTTACGACGGGGATGGCCCTTCCACACACGTGTTTGTTCAGCGACGTCAGGACTCCTGCCTAGTTGCGAGGAACAACTCGGGATTATCCTCGAGGCTTGGCAGGGCAATTGGGACGCCTCTCCAGCTGAGTCGGGAGACCAAGGGTCCCTTTCCACGTGCCACAGGAATCCTGGGACTCCTATCAATTTTCACGAGGAGTCAGGCTTCGTCTCCTTTGGAGGCACTGATCTCCGCATCCCTCTGGAGTTTTCAAAGGATGTGAGGCCTCCGGTCGCGATGAGGTGTGGAACTAGGTCTTTCTCTGTGGTCTCCACAGGGGATTCAGACATCCTTTCGTCTTGGGAGATGCAAGACGAGCCTGCATTCAAGTCACTGCAGGGATATCCGGCCTTATTTCGAGTCAGGGCATCGCGGTGTCCATTCCATTTGAGGTCGCAAATTCAGGGTCCCTCTCACATACCTAGAGCTGAGAGAAGCCTCCTCTTGAGGTGCTTGTGGTAAGGTGGTATTCGTCTGGAGTTGAAGCCAGGGCATAACCTCTCATCTCGAGTTGTTTTGTGGTCCACGGAGCTCTTTCGTGTTGCCACAGTGACCTCAGGATCCCTCTAGCCTTGAAAGAGTGTTCTTGGGGTTTTTCTGGAGTGCCATCAAGGAAATCAAGGATCCTTTCCTGTGTTATGTGCAACATGACATTGCTCTGCACGCAGTGCAGGGGAATCGGGCCTCATCTCGCGGCGAGGGGGAAGTCTCATGGTTTTTCTCGAGTTGCAGCGGGAACCTGGGGTATATTCTCGAGTTAAGACGGGGATGGCCCTTCCACACACGTGTTTGTTCAGCGACGTCAGGACTCCTGCCTAGTTGCGAGGGACAACTCGGGATTCTCCTCGAGGCTTGGCAGGGCAATTGGGACGCCTCTCCATCTGAGGCGGGAGACCAAGTGTCCCTTTCCACGTGCCACAGGAATCCTGGGACTCCTATCAATTTTCAGGAGGAGTCAGGCATCGTCTCCTTTGGAGGCACTGATCTCCGCTTCCCTCTGGAGTTTTCAAAGGATGTGAGGCATCCGGTCGTGATGAGGTGGGGAACTAGTTCTTTCTCTGTGGTCCTCACAGGGGATTCAGGCATCCTTTCGTCTTGGGCGATGCGAGACGAGCCTGCAATTAAGTCACTGCAGGGATATTCGTACTTATTTCGAGTCAGGGCATCGCGGTGTCCATTCCACTTGAGGCCGCAAACTCAGGGTCCCTCTCACATACCTAGAGCTGAGAGAAGCCTCCTCTTGAGGTGCTTGTGGTATGGTGGTATTCCTCTGGAGTCGAAGCCAGGGACTAACCTGTCATCTCGAGTTGATTTTTGGTCCACGGAGCTCTTTCGTGTTGCTACAGTGACCTCAGGATCCCTCTAGCCTTGAAACAGTGTTCTTGGGCTTTCTCTGGAGTCCCATCAAGGAAATCAAGGCTCCTTTACTGTGTGATGTGCAACACGGCATTGATCTGCACGCAGTGCAGGGGAATCGGGCCTCATCTCGCGGCGAGGGGGAAGTCTCATGGTTTTTCTCGAATTGCGGCGGGAACATGGGGTATATTCTCGAGTTACAACGGGGATGGCCCTTCCACACACGTGTTTGTTCAGCGACGTCAGGACTCCTGCCTTGTTGCGAGGGACAACTCGGGATTCTCCTCGAGGGTTTGCAGGGCAATTGGGATGAATCTCCAGCTGAGGCGGGAGACCAAGGTTCCCTTTCCACGTGCCACAGGAATCCTGGGACTTCTATCAAGTTTCACGAGGTGTCAGCCATCGTCTCCTTTGGAGGCACTGATCTCCGCGTCCCTCTCGAGTTTTCAAAGGATGTGAGACCTCCGGTCGCCATGAGGTGGCGAACTAGGTCTTTCTCTGTGGTCTCCACAGGGGATTCAGACATCCTTTCGTCTTGGGAGATGCAAGACGAGCCTGCATTCAAGTCACTGCAGGGATATCCGGCCTTATTTCAAGTCAGGGCATCGCGGTGTCCATTCCACTTGAGGCCGCAAAATGAGGGTCCCTCTCACATACCTAGAGCTGAGAGAAGCCTCCTCTTGAGGTGCTTGTGGTAAGGTGGTATTCCTCTGCAGTCGAAGCCAGGGACTAACCTCTCATCTCGAGTTGATTTTTGGTCCACGGAGCTCTTTCGTGTTGCTACAGTGACCTCAGGATCCCTCTAGCCTTGAAACAGTGTTCTTGGGCTTTCTCTGGAGTGCCATCAAGGAAATCAAGGCTCCTTTACTGTGTGATGTGCAACACGGCATTGATCTGCACACAGTGCAGGGGAATCGGGCCTCATCTCGCGGCGAGGGGAAAGTCTCATGGTTTTTCTCGAGTTGCGGCGGGAACCTGGGGTATATTTTGAGTTACGACGGGGATGGCCCTTCCACACACGTGTTTGTTCAGCGATGTCAGGACTCCTGCCTAGTTGTGAGGGACAACTCGGGATTCTCCTCGAGGCTTGGCAGGGCAATTGGGATGCCTCTCCAGCTGCGGCGGGAGACCAAGCGTCCCGTTCCACGTGCCACAGGAATCCTGGGACTCCTATCAAGTTTCACGAGGAGTCAGGCATCGTCTCCTTTGGAGGCACTGATCTCTGCGTCCCTCTGGAGTTTTCAAAGGATGTGAGGCCTCCGGTCGCGATGAGGTGGGGAACTAGGTCTTTCTCTGTGGTCTCCACAGGGGATTCAGACATCCTTTCGTCTTGGGAGATGGAAGACGAGCCTGCATTCAGTTCACTGCAGGGATATCCGGCCTTATTTCGAGTCAGGGCATCGCGGTGTCCATTCCACTTGAGGCCGCAAATTCAGGGTCCCTCTCACATACCTAGAGCTGAGAGAAGCCTCCTCTTGAGGTGCTTGTGGTAAGGTGGTATTCGTCTGGGGTCGAAGCCAGGGCATAACCTCTCATCTCGAGTTGTTCTGTGCTCCACGGAGCTCTTTCGTGTTGCTACAGTGACCTCAGGATCCCTCTAGCCTTGAAACAGTGTTCTTGGGCTTTCTCTGGAGTGCCATCAAGGAAATCAAGGCTCCTTTACTGTGTGATGTGCAACACGGCATTGATCTGCACACAGTGCAGGGGAATCGGGCCTCATCTCGCGGCGAGGGGGAAGTCTCATGGTTTTTCTCGAGTTGCGGCGGGAACCTGGGGTATATTTTGAGTTACGACGGGGATGGCCCTTCCACACACGTGTTTGTTCAGCGACGTCAGGACTCCTGCCTAGTTGCGAGGAACAACTCGGGATTATCCTCGAGGCTTGGCAGGGCAATTGGGACGCCTCTCCAGCTGAGTCGGGAGACCAAGGGTCCCTTTCCACGTGCCACAGGAATCCTGGGACTCCTATCAAGTTTCACGAGGAGTCAGGCATCGTCTCCTTTGGAGGCACTGATCTCCGCGTCCCTCTGGAGTTTTCAAAGGATGTGAGGCCCCGGTCGCGATGAGGTGGTGAACTAGGTCTTTCTCTGTGGTCTCCACAGGGGATTCAGACATCCTTTCATCTTGGGAGATGCAAGTCGAGCCTGCATTCAAGTCACTGCAGGGATATCCGGCCTTATTTCGAGTCAGGGCATCGCGGTGTCCATTCCACTTGAGGCCGCAAACTCAGGGTCCCGCTCACATACCTAGAGCTGAGAGAAGCCTCCTCTTGAGGTGCTTGTGGTGAGGTGGTATTCCTCTGTAGTCGAAGCCAGGGACTAACCTCTCATCTCGAGTTGATTTTTGGTCCACAGAGCTTTTTCGTGTTGCTACAGTGACCTCAGGATCCCTCTAGCCTTGAAACAGTGTTCTTGGGCTTTCTCAAGAGTGCCATCAAGTAAATCAAGGCTCCTTTCCTGTGTGATGTGCAACCCGGCATTGCTCTGCACGCAGTGCAGGGGATTCGGGCCTCATCTCACGGCGAGGGGGAAATCTCATGGTTTTTCTCGAGTTGCGGCGGGAACATGGGGTATATTCTCGAGTTACGACGGGATGGCCTTTCCACACACGTGTTTGTTCAGCGACGTCAGGACTCCTGCCTAGTTGTGAGGGACAACTCGGGATTCTCCTCGAGGCTTGGCAGGGCAATTGGGATGCCTCTCCAGCTGCGGCGGGAGACCAAGCGTCCCGTTCCACGTGCCACAGGAATCCTGGGACTCCTATCAATTTTCACGAGGAGTCAGGCTTCGTCTCCTTTGGAGGCACTGATCTCCGCGTACCTCTGGAGTTTTCAAAGGATGTGAGGCCTCCGCTCGCGATGAGGTGTGGAACTAGGTCTTTCTCTGTGGTCTCCACAGGGGATTCAGACATCCTTTCGTCTTGGGAGATGCAAGACGAGCCTGCATTCAAGTCACTGCAGGGATATCCGGCCTTATTTCGAGTCAGGGCATCGCGGTGTCCATTCCATTTGAGGTCGCAAATTCAGGGTCCCTCTCACATACCTAGAGCTGAGAGAAGCCTCCTCTTGAGGTGCTTGTGGTAAGGTGGTATTCGTCTGGAGTTGAAGCCAGGTCATAACCTCTCATCTCGAGTTGATTTGTGGTCCACGGAGCTCTTTCGTGTTGCCACAGTGACCTCAGGATCCCTCTAGCCTTGAAAGAGTGTTCTTGGGGTTTTTCTGGAGTGCCATCAAGGAAATCAAGGATCCTTTCCTGTGTTATGTGCAACATGACATTGCTCTGCACGCAGTGCAGGGGAATCGGGCCTCATCTCGCGGCGAGGGGGAAGTCTCATGGTTTTTCTCGAGTTGCAGCGGGAACCTGGGGTATATTCTCGAGTTACGACGGGGATGGCCCTTCCACACACGTGTTTGTTCAGCGACGTCAGGACTCCTGCCTAGTTGCGAGGGACAACTCGGGATTCTCCTCGAGGCTTGGCAGGGCAATTGGGACGCCTCTCCATCTGAGGCGGGAGACCAAGTGTCGCTTTCCACGTGCCACAGGAATCCTGGGACTCCTATCAATTTTCAGGAGGAGTCAGGCATCGTCTCCTTTGGAGGCACTGATCTCCGCTTCCCTCTGGAGTTTTCAAAGGATGTGAGGCATCCGGTCGTGATGAGGTGGGGAACTAGTTCTTTCTCTGTGTTCTCCACAGAGGATTCAGGCATCCTTTCGTCTTGGGCGATGCAAGACGAGCCTGCATTTAAGTCACTGCAGGGATATTCGTACTTATTTCGAGTCAGGGCATCGCGGTGTCCATTCCACTTGAGGCCGCAAACTCAGGGTCCCTCTCACATACCTAGAGCTGAGAGAAGCCTCCTCTTGAGGTGGTTGTGGTAAGGTGGTATTCCTCTGGAGTCTAAGCCAGGGTCTAACCTCTCATCTCGAATTGATTTTTGGTCCACGGAGCTCTTTCGTGTTGCTACAGTGACCTCAGGATCCCTCTAGCCTTGAAACAGTGTTCTTGGGCTTTCTCTGGAGTGCCATCAAGGAAATGAAGGCTCCTTTCCTGTGTGATGTGCAACTCGGCATTGCTCTGCACGCAGTGCAGTGGAATCGGGCCTCATCTTGCGGCGAGGGGGAAGTCTCATGGTTTTTCTCGAGTTGCGGCGGGAACCTGGGGTATATTCTCGAGTTACGATGGGGATGGCCCTTCCACACACGTGTTTGTTCAGCGATGTCAGGACTCCTGCCTAGTTGCCAGGGACAACTCGGGATTCTCCTCGAGGCTTGGCAGGGCAATTGGGACGCCTCTCCAGCTGAGGAGGGAGACCAAGGTTCCCTTTCCACGTGCAACAGGAATCCTGGGACTCCTATCAAGTTTCACGAGGAGTCAGGCATCGTCTCCTTTGGAGGCACTGATCTCCGCGTCCCTCTGGAGTTTTCAAAGGATGTGAGGCCTCCAGTCGCGATGAGGTGGGGAACTAGGTCTTTCTCTGTGGTCTCCACAGGGGATTCAGACATCCTTTCGTCTTGGGAGATGCAAGACGAGCCTGCATTCAAGTCACTGCAGGCATATCCGGCCTTATTTCGAGTCAGGGCATCGCGGTGTCCATTTCAATTTAGGCCCCAAACTCAGGGTCCCTCTCACATACCTAGAGCTGAGAGAAGCCTCCTCTTGAGGTGCTTGTGGTAAGGTGGTATTCCTCTGGAGTCGAAGCCAGGGCATAACCTCTCATCTCGAGTTGATTTTTGGTCCACGGAGCTCTTTCGTGTTGCTACAGTGACCTCAGGATCCCTCTAGCCTTGAAAGAGTGTTCTTGGGCTTTCTGTGGAGTGCCATCAAGGAAATCAAGGCTCCTTTCCTGTGTGATGTGCAACACGGCATTGCTCTGCACACAGTGCAGGGGAATCTGGCCTCTTCTCGCGGCGAGGGGGAAGTCTCATGGTTTTTCTCGAGTTGCGGCGGGAACCTGGGGTATATTCTCGAGTTACGACAGGGATGGCCCTTCCACACACGTGTTTGTTCAGCAAAGTCAGGACTCCTGCCTAGTTGCATGGGACAAGTCGTGATTCTCCTCGAGGCTTGGCAGGGCAATTGGGACGCCTCTCCAGCTGAGGCGGTAGACCAAGGGTCCCTTTCCACGTGCCACAGAAATCCTGGGACTCCTATCAAATTTCACGAGGAGTCAGGCATCGTCTCCTTTGGAGGCACTGATCTCCGCGTCCCTCTGGAGTTTTCCAAGGATGTGAGGCCTCCGGTCGCGATGAGGTCGGGAACTAGGTCTTTCTCTGTGGTCTCCAAAGGGGATTCAGACATCCTTTCATCTTGGGAGATGCAAGACGAGCCTGCATTCAAGTCACTGCAGGCATATCCGGCCTTATTTCGAGTCAGGGCATCGCGGTGTCCATTCCACTTGAGGCCGCAAAATCAGGGTCCCCTCTCACATACCTACAGCTGAGAGAGGCCTCCTCTTGAGGTGCTTGTGGTAAGGTGGTATTCCTCTGGAGTGGAAGCCAGGGACTAACCTCTCATCTCGAGTTGATTTTTGGTCCACGGAGCTCTTTCGTGTTGCTACAGTGACCTCAGGATCCCTCTAGCCTTGAAACAGTGTTCTTGGGCTTTCTCTGGAGTGCCATTAAGGAAATCAAGGCTCCTTTCCTGTGTGATGTGCAACTCGGCATTGCTCTGCACGCAGTGCAGTGGAATCGGGCCTCATCTTGCGGCGAGGGGGAAGTCTCATGGTTTTTCTCGAGTTGCGGCGGGAACCTGGGGTATATTCTCGAGTTACGATGGGGATGGCCCTTCCACACACGTGTTTGTTCAGCGATGTCAGGACTCCTGCCTAGTTGCCAGGGACAACTCGGGATTCTCCTCGAGGCTTGGCAGGGCAATTGGGACGCCTCTCCAGCTGAGGAGGGAGACCAAGGGTCCCTTTCCAAGTGCCACAGGAATCCTGGGACTCCTATCAAGTTTCACGAGGAGTCAGGCATCGTCTCCTTTGGAGGCACTGATCTCCGCGTCCCTCTGGAGTTTTCAAAGGATGTGAGACCTCCGGTCGCAATGAGGTGGGGAACTAGGTCTTTCTCTGTGGTCTCCACAGGGGATTCAGACATCCTTTCGTCTTGGGAGATGAAAGACGAGCCTGCCTTCAAGTCACTGCAGGGATATCCGGCCTTATTTCGAGTCAGGGCATCACGGTGTCCATTGCACTTGTTGCGCAAACTCAGGGTCCCTCTCCCATACCTAGAGCTGAAAGAAGTCTCCTCTTGAGGTGCTTGTGGTAAGGTGGTATTCCTCTGGAGTGGAAACCAGGGACTAAGCTCTCATCTCGAGTTGATTTGTGGTCCACGGAGCTCTTTCGTGTTGCTACAGTGACCTCAGGATCCCTCTAGGCTTGAAACAGTGTCCTTGGGCTTTCTCTGGACTGCCATCAAGGAAATCAAGGCTCCTTTTCTGTGTGATGTGCAACACGGCATTGCTCTGCACGCATTGCAGGGGTATCGGGCCTCATCTCGCGGCGAGGGGGAAGTCTCATGGTTTTTCTCGAGTTGCGGCGGGAACCTGGGGTATATTTTGAGTTACGACGGGGATGGCCCTTCCACACACGTGTTTGTTCAGCGACGTCAGGACTCCTGCCTAGTTGCGAGGGACAACTCGGGATTCTCCTCGAGGCTTGGCAGGGCAATTGGGACGCCTCTCCAGCTGAGGCGGGAGACCAAGGGTCCCTTTCCATGTGCCACAGGAATCCTGGGACTCCTATCAAGTTTCACGAGGAGTCAGGCATCGTCTCCTTTGGAGGCACTGATCTCCGCGTCCCTCTGGAGTTTTCAAAGGATGTGAGGCCTCCAGTCGCGATGAGGTGGGGAACTAGGTCTTTCTCTGTGGTCTCCACAGGGGATTCAGACATCCTTTCGTCTTGGGAGATGCAAGGCGAGCCTGCATTCAAGTCACTGCAGGCATATCCGGCCTTATTTCGAGTCAGGGCATCGCTGTGTCCATTTCAATTTAGGCCCCAAACTCAGGGTCCCTCTCACATACCTAGAGCTGAGAGAAGCCTCCTCTTGAGGTGCTTGTGGTAAGGTGGTATTCCTCTGGAGTGGAAGCCAGGGCATAACCTCTCATCTCGAGTTGATTTTTGGTCCACGGAGCTCTTTCGTGTTGCTACAGTGACCTCAGGATCCCTCTAGCCTTGAAAGAGTGTTCTTGGGCTTTCTGTGGAGTGCCATCAAGGAAATCAAGGCTCCTTTCCTGTGTGATGTGCAACACGGCATTGCTCTGCACGCAGTGCAGGGGAATCTGGCCTCTTCTCGCGGCGAGGGGGAAGTCTCATGGTTTTTCTCGAGTTGCGGCGGGAACCTGGGGTATATTCTCGAGTTACGACAGGGATGGCCCTTCCACACACGTGTTTGTTCAGCAAAGTCAGGACTCCTGCCTAGTTGCATGGGACAAGTCGTGATTCTCCTCGAGGCTTGGCAGAGCAATTGGGACGCCTCTCCAGCTGAGGCGGTAGACCAAGGGTCCCTTTCCACGTGCCACAGGAATCCTGGGACTCCTATCAAGTTTCACGAGGAGTCAGGCATCGTCTCCTTTGGAGGCACTGATCTCCGCGTCCCTCTGGAGTTTTCAAAGAATGTGAGGCCTCTGGTCCCGATGAGGTGGGGAACTAGGTCTTTCTCTGTGGTCTCCACAGGGGATTCAGACATCCTTTCGTCTTGGGAGATGCAAGATGAGCCTGCATTCAAGTAACTGCAGGGATATCCGGCCTTATTTCAAGTCAGGGCATCACGGTGTCCATTCCACTTGAGGCCGCAAACTCAGGGTCCCTCTCACATACCTAGAGCTGAGAGAAGCCTCCTCTTGAGGTGCTTGTGGTAAGGTGGTATTCCTCTGGAGTTGAAGGCAGGGACTAACCTCTCATCTCGAGTTGATTTTTGGTCCAAGGAGCTCTTTCGTGTTGCTACAGGGACCTCAGGTTCCCTCTAGCCTTGAAACAGTGTTCTTGGGCTTTCTCTGGAGTGCCATCAAGGAAATCAAGGCTCCTTTTCTGTGTGATGTGCAACCCGGCATTGCTCTGCACGCAGTGCAGGGGAATCGGGCCTCATCTCGCAGCGAGGGGGAATTTTCCTGGTTTTTCTCGAGTTGCGGCGGGAACCTGGGGTATATTCTCGAGTTACAACGGGGATGGCCCTTCCACACACGTGTTTGTTCAGCGACGTCAGGACTCCTGCCTTGTTGCGAGGGACAACTCGGGATTCTCCTCGAGGGTTTGCAGGGCAATTGGGACGAATCTCCAGCTGAGGCGGGAGACCAAGGTTCCCTTTCCGCGTGCCACAGGAATCCTGGGACTCCTATCAAGTTTCACGAGGTGTCAGCCATCGTCTCCTTTGGAGGCACTGATCTCCGCGTCCCTCTCGAGTTTTCAAAGGATGTGAGGCCTCCGGTCGCCATGAGGTGGGGAACTAGGTCTTTCTCTGTGGTCTCCACAGGGGATTCAGACATCCTTTCGTCTTGGGAGATGCAAGACGAGCCTGCATTCAAGTCACTGCAGGGATATCCGGCCTTATTTCAAGTCAGGTCATCGCGGTGTCCATTCCACTTGAGGCCGCAAAATCAGGGTCCCTCTCACATACCTAGAGCTGAGAGAAGCCTCCTCTTGAGGTGCTTGTGGTAAGGTGGTATTCCTCTGGAGTTGAAGGCAGGGACTAACCTCTCATCTCGAGTTGATTTTTGGTCCACGGAGCTCTTTCGTGTTGCTACAGTGACCTCAGGATCCCTCTAGCCTTGAAACAGTGTTCTTGGGCTTTCTCTGGAGTGCCATCAAGGAAATGAAGGCTCCTTTCCTGTGTGATGTGCAACTCGGCATTGCTCTGCACGCAGTGCAGTGGAATCGGGCCTGATCTTGCGGCGAGGGGGAAGTCTCATGGTTTTTCTCGAGTTGCGTCGGGAACCTGGGGTATATTCTCGAGTTACGATGGGGATGGCCCTTCCACACACGTGTTTGTTCAGCGATGTCAGGACTCCTGCCTAGTTGCCAGGGACAACTCGGGATTCTCCTCGAGGCTTGGCAGGGCAATTGGGACGCCTCTCCAGCTGAGGAGGGAGACCAAGGGTCCCTTTCCACGTGCCACAGGAATCCTGGGACTCCTATCAAGTTTCACGAGGAGTCAGGCATCGTCTCCTTTGGAGGCACTGATCTCCGCGTCCCTCTGGAGTTTTCAAAGGATGTGAGGCCTCCAGTCGCGATGAGGTGGGGAACTAGGTCTTTCTCTGTGGTCTCCACAGGGGATTCAGACATCCTTTCGTCTTGGGAGATGAAAGGCGAGCCTGCATTCAAGTCACTGCAGGCATATCCGGCCTTATTTCGAGTCAGGGCATCGCGGTGTCCATTTCAATTTAGGCCCCAAACTCAGGGTCCCTCTCACATACCTAGAGCTGAGAGAAGCCTCCTCTTGAGGTGCTTGTGGTAAGGTGGTATTCCTCTGGAGTCGAAGCCAGGGCATAACCTCTCATCTCGAATTGATTTTTGGTCCACGGAGCTCTTTCGTGTTGCTACAGTGACCTCAGGATCCCTCTAGCCTTGAAAGAGTGTTCTTGGGCTTTCTGTGGAGTGCCATCAAGGAAATCAAGGCTCCTTTTCTGTGTGATGTGCAACCCGGCATTGCTCTGCACGCAGTGCAGGGGAATCGGGCCTCATCTCGCAGCGAGGGGGAATTCTCCTGGTTTTTCTCGAGTTCCAGCGGGAACCTGGGGTATATTCTCGAGTTACGACGGGGCTGGCCCTTCAACACACGTGTTTGTTCAGCGACGTCAGGACTCCTGCCTTGTTGCGAGGGACAACTCGGGATTCTCCTCGAGGCTTGGCAGGGCAATTGGGACGCCTCTCCAGCTGAGGCGGGAGACCAAGTTTCCCTTTCCACGTGCCACAGGAATCCTGGGATTCCTATCAAGTTTCACGAGGTGTCAGCCATCGTCTCCTTTGGAGGCACTGATCTCCGGGTCCCTCTCGAGTTTTCAAAGGATGTGACGCCTCCGGTCGCGATGAGGTGGGGAACAAGGTCTTTCACTGTGGTCTCCACAGGGGATTCAGACATCCTTTCGTCTTGGGAGATGCAAGATGAGCCTGCATTCAAGTCACTGCAGGGATATCCGGCATTATTTCGAGTCAGGGCATCACGGTGTCCATTCCACTTGAGGCCGCAAACTCAGGGTCCCTCCCACATACATAGAGCTGAGAGAAGCCTCCTCTTGAGGTTCTTGTGGTAAGGTGGTATTCCTCTGGAGTCGAAGCCAGGGACTAACCTCTCATCTCGAGTTGATTTTTGGTCCACGGAGCTCTTTCGTGTTGCCACAGTGACCTCAGGATCCCTCTAGCCTTGAAACAGTGTTCTTGGGCTTTCTCTGGAGTGCCATCAAGGAAATGAAGGCTCCTTTCCTGTGTGATGTGCAACTCGGCATTGCTCTGCACGCAGTGCAGTGGAATCGGGCCTGATCTTGCGGCGAGGGGGAAGTCTCATGGTTTTTCTCGAGTTGCGTCGGGAACCTGGGGTATATTCTCGAGTTACGATGGGGATGGCCCTTCCACACACGTGTTTGTTCAGCGATGTCAGGACTCCTGCCTAGTTGCCAGGGACAACTCGGGATTCTCCTCGAGGCTTGGCAGGGCAATTGGGACGCCTCTCCAGCTGAGGAGGGAGACCAAGGGTCCCTTTCCACGTGCCACAGGAATCCTGGGACTCCTATCAAGTTTCACGAGGAGTCAGGCATCGTCTCCTTTGGAGGCACTGATCTCCGCGTCCCTCTGGAGTTTTCAAAGGATGTGAGGCCTCCAGTCGCGATGAGGTGGGGAACTAGGTCTTTCTCTGTGGTCTCCACAGGGGATTCAGACATCCTTTCGTCTTGGGAGATGAAAGGCGAGCCTGCATTCAAGTCACTGCAGGCATATCCGGCCTTATTTCGAGTCAGGGCATCGCGGTGTCCATTTCAATTTAGGCCCCAAACTCAGGGTCCCTCTCACATACCTAGAGCTGAGAGAAGCCTCCTCTTGAGGTGCTTGTGGTAAGGTGGTATTCCTCTGGAGTCGAAGCCAGGGCATAACCTCTCATCTCGAATTGATTTTTGGTCCATGGAGCTCTTTCGTGTTGCTACAGTGACCTCAGGATCCCTCTAGCCTTGAAAGAGTGTTCTTGGGCTTTCTGTGGAGTGCCATCAAGGAAATCAAGGCTCCTTTTCTGTGTGATGTGCAACCCGGCATTGCTCTGCACGCAGTGCAGGGGAATCGGGCCTCATCTCGCAGCGAGGGGGAATTCTCCTGGTTTTTCTCGAGTTCCAGCGGGAACCTGGGGTATATTCTCGAGTTACGACGGGGCTGGCCCTTCAACACACGTGTTTGTTCAGCGACGTCAGGACTCCTGCCTTGTTGCGAGGGACAACTCGGGATTCTCCTCGAGGCTTGGCAGGGCAATTGGGGACGCCTCTCCAGCTGAGGCGGGAGACCAAGTTTCCCTTTCCACGTGCCACAGGAATCCTGGGATTCCTATCAAGTTTCACGAGGTGTCAGCCATCGTCTCCTTTGGAGGCACTGATCTCCGGGTCCCTCTCGAGTTTTCAAAGGATGTGACGCCTCCGGTCGCGATGAGGTGGGGAACAAGGTCTTTCACTGTGGTCTCCACAGGGGATTCAGACATCCTTTCGTCTTGGGAGATGCAAGATGAGCCTGCATTCAAGTCACTGCAGGGATATCCGGCATTATTTCGAGTCAGGGCATCACGGTGTCCATTCCACTTGAGGCCGCAAACTCAGGGTCCCTCCCACATACATAGAGCTGAGAGAAGCCTCCTCTTGAGGTTCTTGTGGTAAGGTGGTATTCCTCTGGAGTCGAAGCCAGGGACTAACCTCTCATCTCGAGTTGATTTTTGGTCCACGGAGCTCTTTCGTGTTGCCACAGTGACCTCAGGATCCCTCTAGCCTTGAAACAGTGTTCTTGGGCTTTCTCTGGAGTGCCATCAAGGAAACAAGGCTCCTTTACTGTGTGATGTGCAACACGGCATTGCTCTGCACGCAGTGCAGTGGAATCGGGCCTCATCTCTCGGCGAGGGGGAAGTCTCATGGTTTTTCTCGAATTGCGGCGGGAACCTGGGGTATATTCTCGAGTTACAACGGGGATGGCCCTTCTACACACGTGTTTGTTCAGCGACGTCAGGACTCCTGCCTTGTTGCGAGGGACAACTCGGGATTCTCCTCGAGGGTTTGCAGGGCAATTGGGACGAATCTCCAGCTGAGGCGGGAGACCAAGGTTCCCTTTCCGCGTGCCACAGGAATCCTGGGACTCCTATCAAGTTTCACGAGGTGTCAGCCATCGTCTCCTTTGGAGGCACTGATCTCCGCGTCCCTCTCGAGTTTTCAAAGGATGTGAGGCCTCCGGTCGCCATGAGGTGGGGAACTAGGTCTTTCTCTGTGGTCTCCACAGGGGATTCAGACATCCTTTCATCTTGGGAGATACAAGACGAGCCTGCATTCAAGTCACTGCAGGGATATCCGGCCTTATTTCAAGTCAGGTCATCGCGGTGTCCATTCCACTTGAGGCCGCAAAATCAGGGTCCCTCTAACATACCTAGAGCTGAGAGAAGCCTCCTCTTGAGGTGCTTGTGGTAAGGTGGTATTCCTCTGGAGTTGAAGCCAGGGATTAACCTCTCATCTCGAGTTGATTTTTGGTCCACGGAGCTCTTTCGTGTTGCTACAGTGACCTCAGGATCCCTCTAGCCTTGAAACAGTGTTCTTGGGCTTTCTCTGGAGTGCCATCAAGGAAATGAAGGCTCCTTTCCTGTGTGATGTGCAACTCGGCATTGCTCTGCACGCAGTGCAGTGGAATCGGGCCTCATCTTGCGGCGAGGGGGAAGTCTCATGGTTTTTCTCGAGTTGCGGCGGGAACCTGGGGTATATTCTCGAGTTAAGATGGGGATGGCCCTTCCACACACGTGTTTGTTCAGCGATGTCAGGACTCCTGCCTAGTTGCCAGGGACAACTCGGGATTCTCCTCGAGGCTTGGCAGGGCAATTGGGACGCCTCTCCAGCTGAGGAGGGAGACCAAGTGTCCCTTTCCACGTGCCACAGGAATCCTGGGACTCCTATCAAGTTTCACGAGGAGTCAGGCATCGTCTCCTTTGGAGGCACTGATCTCCGCGTCCCTCTGGAGTTTTCAAAGGATGTGAGGCCTCCGGTCGCGATGAGGTGGGGAACTAGGTCTTTCTCTGTGGTCTCCACAGGGGATTCAGACATCCTTTCGTCTTGGGAGATGCAAGGCGAGCCTGCATTCAAGTCACTGCAGGCATATCCGGCCTTATTTCGAGTCAGGGCATCGCGGTGTCCATTTCAATTTAGGCCCCAAACTCAGGGTCCCTCTCACATACCTAGAGCTGAGAGAAGCCTCCTCTTGAGGTGCTTGTGGTAAGGTGGTATTCCTCTGGAGTCGAAGCCAGGGCATAACCTCTCATCTCGAGTTGATTTTTGGTCCACGGAGCTCTTTCGTGTTGCTACAGTGACCTCAGGATCCCTCTAGCCTTGAAACAGTGTTCTTGGGCTTTCTGTGGAGTGCCATCAAGGAAATCAAGGCTCCTTTCCTGTGTGATGTGCAACACGGCTTTGCTCTGCACGCAGTGCAAGGGAATCTGGCCTCTTCTCGCGGCGACGGGGAAGTCTCATGGTTTTTCTCGAGTTGCGGCGGGAACCTGGGGTATATTCTCGAGTTACGACAGGGATGGCCCTTCCACACACGTGTTTGTTCAGCAAAGTCAGGACTCCTGCCTAGTTGCATGGGACAAGTCGTGATTCTCCTCGAGGCTTGGCAGGGCAATTGGGACGCCTCTCCAGCTGAGGCGGTAGACCAAGGGTCCCTTTCCACGTGCCACAGGAATCCTGGGACTCCTATCAAGTTTCACGAGGAGTCAGGCATCGTCTCCTTTGGAGGCACTGATCTCCGCGTCCCTCTGGAGTTTTCAAAGAATGTGAGGCCTCTGGTCCCGATGAGGTGGGGAACTAGGTCTTTCTCTGTGGTCTCCACAGGGGATTCAGACATCCTTTCGTCTTGGGAGATGCAAGATGAGCCTGCATTCAAGTCACTGCAGGTATATCCGGCCTTATTTCGAGTCAGGGCATCGCGGTGTCCATTCCACTTGAGGCCGCAAACTCAGGGTCCCTCTCACATACCTAGAGCTGAGAGAAGCCTCCTCTTGAGGTGCTTGTGGTAAGGTGGTATTCCTCTGGAGTTGAAGGCAGGGACTAACCTCTCATCTCGAGTTGATTTGTGGTCCAAGGAGCTCTTTCGTGTTACTACAGGGACCTCAGGTTCCCTCTAGCCTTGAAACAGTGTTCTTGGGCTTTCTCTGGAGTGCCATCAAGGAAATCAAGGCTCCTTTTCTGTGTGATGTGCAACCAGGCATTGCTCTGCACGAAGTGCAGGGGAATCGGGCCTCATCTCGCAGCGAGGGGGAATTCTCTTGGTTTTTCTCGAGTTCCAGCGGGAACCTGGGGTATATTCTCGAGTTACGACGGGGATGGCCCTTCAACACACGTGTTTGTTCAGCGACGTCAGGACTCCTGCCTTGTTGTGAGGGACAACTCGGGATTCTCCTCAAGGCTTGGCAGGGCAATTGGGACGCCTCTCCAGCTGAGGCGGGAGACCAAGTTTCCCTTTCCACGTGCCACAGGAATCCTGGGACTCCTATCAAGTTTCACGAGGTGTCAGCCATCGTCTCCTTTGGAGGCACTGATCTCCGGGTCCCTCTCGAGTTTTCAAAGGATGTGACGCCTCCGGTCGCGATGAGGTGGGGAACAAGGTCTTTCACTGTGGTCTCCACAGGGGATTCAGACATCCTTTCGTCTTGGGAGATGCAAGATGAGCCTGCATTCAAGTCACTGCAGGGATATCCGGCCTTATTTCGAGTCAGGGCATCACGGTGTCCATTCCACTTGAGGCCGCAAACTCAGGGTCCCTCCCACATACATAGAGCTGAGAGAAGCCTCCTCTTGAGGTGCTTGTGGTAAGGTGGTATTCCTCTGGAGTCGAAGCCAGGGACTAACCTCTCATCTCGAGTTGATTTTTGGTCCACGGAGCTCTTTCGTGTTGCTACAGTGACCTCAGGATCCCTCTAGCCTTGAAACAGTGTTCTTGGGCTTTCTCTGGAGTGCCATCAAGGAAATCAAGGCTCCTTTACTGTGTGATGTGCAACACGGCATTGCTCTGCACGCAGTGCACGGGAATTGGGCCTCATCTCTCGGCGAGGGGGAAGTCTCATGGTTTTTCTCGAATTGCGGCGGGAACCTGGGGTATATTCTCGAGTTACAACGGGGATGGCCCTTCCACACACGTGTTTGTTCAGCGACGTCAGGACTCCTGCCTAGTTACGAGGGACAACTCGGGATTCTCCTCGAGACTTGGCAGGGCAATTGGGACGCCTCTCCAGCTGAGGCGGGAGACCAAGGTTCCCTTTCCGCGTGCCACAGGAATCCTGGGACTCCTATCAAGTTTCACGAGGTGTCAGCCATCGTCTCCTTTGGAGGCACTGATCTCCGCGTCCCTCTCGAGTTTTCAAAGGATGTGAGGCCTCCGGTCGCCATGAGATGGGGAACTAGGTCTTTCTCTGTGGTCTCCACAGGGGATTCAGACATCCTTTCGTCTTGGGAGATGCAAGACGAGCCTGCATTCAAGTCACTGCAGGGATATCCGGCCTTATTTCAAGTCAGGTCATCGCGGTGTCCATTCCACTTGAGGCCGCAAAATCAGGGTCCCTCTCACATACCTAGAGCTGAGAGAAGCCTCCTCTTGAGGTGCTTGTGGTAAGGTGGTATTCCTCTGGAGTGGAAGCCAGGGACTAACCTCTCATCTCGAGTTGATTTTAGGTCCACGGAGCTCTTTCGTGTTGCTACAGTGACCTCAGGATTCCTCTAGCCTTGAAACAGTGTTCTTGGGCTTTCTCTGGAGTGCCATCAAGGAAATCAAGGCTCCTTTCCTGTGTGATGTGCAACTCGGCATTGCTGTGCATGCAGTGCAGTGGAATCAGGCTTCATCTCGCGGCGAGGGGGAAGTCTCATGGTTTTTCTCGAGTTGCGGCGGGAACCTGGGGTATATTCTCGAGTTACGATGGGGATGGCCCTTCCACACACGTGTTTGTTCAGCGATGTCAGGACTCCTGCCTAGTTGCCAGGGACAACTCGGGATTCTCCTCGAGGCTTGGCAGGGCAATTGGGACGCCTCTCCAGCTGAGGAGGGAGACCAAGGGTCCCTTTCCACGTGCCACAGGAATCCTGGGACTCCTATCAAGTTTCACGAGGAGTCAGGCATCGTCTCCTTTGGAGGCACTGATCTCCGCTTCCCTCTGGAGTTTTCAAAGGATGTGAGACCTCCGGTCGCAATGAGGTGGGGAACTAGGTCTTTCTCTGTGGTCTCCACAGGGGTTTCAGACATCCTTTCGTCTTGGGAGATGCAAGACGAGCCTGCATTCAAGTCACTGCAGGGATATCCGGCCTTATTTCAAGTCAGGTCATCGCGGTGTCCATTCCACTTGAGGCCGCAAAATCAGGGTCCCTCTCACATACCTAGAGCTGAGAGAAGCCTCCTCTTGAGGTGCTTGTGGTAAGGTGGTATTCCTCTGGAGTGGAAGCCAGGGACTAACCTCTCATCTCGAGTTGATTTTTGGTCCACGGAGCTCTTTCGTGTTGCTACAGTGACCTCAGGATCCCTCTAGCCTTGAAACAGTGTTCTTGGGCTTTCTCTGGAGTGCCATCAAGGAAATCAAGGCTCCTTTCCTGTGTGATGTGCAACTCGGCATTGCTGTGCATGCAGTGCAGTGGAATCAGGCTTCATCTCGCGGCGAGGGGGAAGTCTCATGGTTTTTCTCGAGTTGCGGCGGGAACCTGGGGTATATTCTCGAGTTACGATGGGGATGGCCCTTCCACACACGTGTTTGTTCAGCGATGTCAGGACTCCTGCCTAGTTGCCAGGGACAACTCGGGATTCTCCTCGAGGCTTGGCAGGGCAATTGGGACGCCTCTCCAGCTGAGGAGGGAGACCAAGGGTCCCTTTCCACGTGCCACAGGAATCCTGGGACTCCTATCAAGTTTCACGAGGAGTCAGGCATCGTCTCCTTTGGAGGCACTGATCTCCGCTTCCCTCTGGAGTTTTCAAAGGATGTGAGACCTCCGGTCGCAATGAGGTGGGGAACTAGGTCTTTCTCTGTGGTCTCCACAGGGGATTCAGACATCCTTTCGTCTTGGGAGATGAAAGACGAGCCTGCCTTCAAGTCACTGCAGGGATATCCGGCCTTATTTCGAGTCAGGGCATCACGGTGTCCATTGCACTTGTTGCCGCAAACTCAGGGTCCCTCTCCCATACCTAGATCTGAAAGAAGTCTCCTCTTGAGGTGCTTGTGGTAAGGTGGTATTCCTCTGGAGTGGAAACCAGGGACTAAGCTCTCATCTCGAGTTGATTTGTGGTCCACGGAGCTCTTTCGTGTTGCTACAGTGACCTCAGGATCCCTCTAGGCTTGAAACAGTGTTCTTGGGCTTTCTCTGGAGTGCCATCAAGGAAATCAAGGCTCCTTTTCTGTGTGATGTGCAACACGGCATTGCTCTGCACGCATTGCAGGGGAATCGGGCCTCATCTCGCGGCGAGGGGGAAGTCTCATGGTTTTTCTCGAGTTGCGGCGGGAACCTGGGGTATATTTTGAGTTACGACGGGGATGGCCCTTCCACACACGTGTTTGTTCAGCGACGTCAGGACTCCTGCCTAGTTGCGAGGGACAACTCGGGATTCTCCTCGAGGCTTGGCAGGGCAATTGGGACGCCTCTCCAGCTGAGGCGGGAGACCAAGGGTCCCTTTCCACGTGCCACAGGAATCCTGGGACTCCTATCAAGTTTCACGAGGAGTCAGGCATCGTCTCCTTTGGAGGCACTGATCTCCGCGTCCCTCTGGAGTTTTCAAAGGATGTGAGGCCTCCGGTCGCGATGAGGTGGGGAACTAGGTCTTTCTCTGTGGTCTCCACAGGGGATTCAGACATCCTTTCATCTTGGGAGATGCAAGGCGAGCCTGCATTCAAGTCACTGCAGGCATATCCGGCCTTATTTCGAGTCAGGGCATCGCGGTGTCCATTTCAATTTAGGCCCCAAACTCAGGGTCCCTCTCACATACCTAGAGCTGAGAGAAGCCTCCTCTTGAGGTGCTTGTGGTAAGGTGGTATTCCTCTGGAGTCGAAGCCAGGGCATAACCTCTCATCTCGAGTTGATTTTTGGTCCACGGAGCTCTTTCGTGTTGCTACAGTGACCTCAGGATCCCTCTAGCCTTGAAAGAGTGTTCTTGGGCTTTCTGTGGAGTGCCATCAAGGAAATCAAGGCTCCTTTCCTGTGTGATGTGCAACACGGCATTGCTCTGCACGCAGTGCAGGGGAATCTGGCCTCTTTTCGCGGCGAGGGGGAAGTCTCATGGTTTTTCTCGAGTTGCGGCGGGAACCTGGGGTATATTCTCGAGTTACGACAGGGATGGCCCTTCCACACACGTGTTTGTTCAGCAAAGTCAGGACTCCTGCCTAGTTGCAGGGGACAAGTCGTGATTCTCCTCGAGGCTTAGCAGGGCAATTGGGACGCCTCTCCAGCTGAGGCGGTAGACCAAGGGTCCCTTTCCACGTGCCACAGGAATCCTGGGACTCTTATCAAGTTTCACGAGGAGTCAGGCATCGTCTCCTTTGGAGGCACTGATCTCCGCGTCCCTCTGGAGTTTTCAAAGTATGTGAGGCCTCCGGTCGCCATGAGTTGGGGAACTAGGTCTTTCTCTGTGGTCTCCACAGGGGATTCAGACATCCTTTCATCTTGGGAGATGCAAGATGAGCCTGCATTCAAGTCACTGCAGGGATATCCGGCCTTATTTCGAGTCAGGGCATCGCGGTGTCCATTCCACTTGAGGCCGCAAACTCAGGGTCCCTCTCACATACCTAGAGCTGAGAGAAGCCTCCTCTTGAGGTGCTTGTGTTAAGGTGGTATTTCTCTGGAGTCGAAGCCAGGGACTAACCTCTCATCTCGAGTTGATTTGTGGTCCACGGAGCTCTTTCGTGTTGCTACAGTGACCTCAGGATCCCTCTAGTCTTGAAACAGTGTTCTTGGGGTTTCTCTGGAGTGCCATCAAGGAAATCAAGGCTCCTTTTCTGTGTGATGTGCAACACGGCATTGCTCTGCACGCATTGCAGGGGAATCGGGCCTCATCTCGCGGCGAGGGGGAAGTCTCATGGTTTTTCTCGAATTGCGGCGGGAACCTGGGGTATATTCTCGAGTTACAACGGGGATGGCCCTTCCACACACGTGTTTGTTCAGCGACGTCAGGACTCCTGCCTTGTTGCGAGGGACAACTCGGGATTCTCCTCGAGGGTTTGCAGTGCAATTGGGACGAATCTCCAGCTGAGGCGGGAGACCAAGGTTCCCTTTCCACGTGCCACAGGAATCCTGGGACTCCTATCAAGTTTCACGAGGAGTCAGGCATCGTCTCCTTTGGAGGCACTGACCTCTGCGTCCCTCTCGAGTTTTCAAAGGATGTGAGGCCTCCGGTCGCCATGAGGTGGGGAACTAGGTCATTCTCTGTGGTCTCCACAGAGGATTCAGACATCCTTTCGTCTTGGGAGATGCAAGACGAGCCTGCATTTAAGTTACTGCAGGGATATCCGGCCTTATTTCAAGTCAGGGCATCGCGGTGTCCATTCCACTTGAGGCCGCAAAATCAGGGTCCCTCTCACATACCTAGAGCTGAGAGAAGCCTCCTCTTGAGGTGCTTGTGGTAAGGTGGTATTGCTCTGGAGTCGAAGCCAGGGACTAACCTCTCATCTCGAGTTGATTTTTGGTCCACGGAGCTCTTTCGTGTTGCTACAGTGACCTCAGGATCCCTCTAGCCTTGAAACAGTGTTCTTGGGGTTTCTCTGGAGTGCCATCAAGGAAATCAAGCTCCTTTCCTGTGTGATGTGCAACTCGGCATTGCTCTGCACGCAGTGCAGTGGAATCAGGCTTCATCTCGCGGCGAGGGGGAAGTCTCATGGTTTTTCTCGAGTTGCGGCGGGAACCTGGGGTATATTCTCGAGTTACGAAGGGGATGGCCCTTCCACACACGTGTTTGTTCAGCGATGTCAGGACTCCTGCCTAGTTGCCAGGGACAACTCGGGATTCTCCTCGAGGCTTGGCAGGGCAATTGGGACGCCTCTCCAGCTGAGGAGGGAGACCAAGGGTCCCTTTCAACGTGCCACAGGAATCCTGGGACTCCTATCAAGTTTCACGAGGAGTCAGGCATCGTCTCCTTTGGAGGCACTGATCTCCGCGTCCCTCTGGAGTTTTCAAAGGATGTGAGACCTCCGGTCGCAATGAGGTGGGGAACTAGGTCTTTCTCTGTGGTCTCCACAGGGGATTCAGACATCCTTTCGTCTTGGGAGATGAAAGACGTGCCTGCATTCAAGTCACTGCAGGGATATCTGGCCTTATTTCGAGTCAGGGCATCACGGTGTCCATTCCACTTGTTGCCGCAAACTCAGGGTCCCTCTCCCATACCTAGAGCTGAAAGAAGTCTCCTCTTGAGTTGCTTGTGGTAAGGTGGTATTCCTCTGGAGTCGAAGCCAGGGACTAAGCTCTCATCTCGAGTTGATTTTTGGTCCACGGAGCTCTTTCGTGTTGCTACAGTGACCTCAGGATCCCTCTAGGCTTGAAACAGTGTTCTTAGGCTTTCTCTGGACTGCCATCAAGGAAATCAAGGCTCTTTTCTTGTGTGATGTGCAACACGGCATTGCTCTGCACGCATTGCAGGGGAATCGGGCCTCATCTCGCGGCGAGGGGGAAGTCTCATGGTTTTTCTCGAGTTGCGGCGGGAACCTGGGGTATATTCTCGAGTTACGATGGGGATGGCCCTTCCACACACGTGTTTGCTCAGCGATGTCAGGATTCCTGCCTAGTTGCGAGGGACAACTCGGGATACTCCTCGAGGCTTGGCAGGGCAATTGGGACGCCTCTCCAGCTGAGGAGGGAGACCAAGTGTCCCTTTCCACGTGCCACAGGAATCCTGGGACTCCTATCAAGTTTCACGAGGTGTCAGCCATCGTCTCCTTTGGAGGCACTGATTTCCGCTTCCCTCTGGAGTTTACAAAGGATGTGAGGCCTCCGGTCGCCATGAGGTGGGGAACTAGGTCTTTCTCTGTGGTCCTCACAGGGGATTCAGGCATCCTTTCGTCTTGGGAGATGCAAGACGAGCCTGTATTCAAGTCACTGCAGGGATTTCCGACCTTATTTCGAGTCAGGGCATCGCGGTGTCCATTCCACTTGAGGCCGCCAACTCAGGGTCCCTCGCACATATCTAGAGCTGAGAGCAGCCTCCTCTTGAGGTGCTTGTGGTAAAGTGGTATTCCTCTGGAGTCGAAGCCAGGGACTAACCTCTCATCTCGAGTTGATTTTTGGTCCAAGGAGCTCTTTCGTGTTGCTACAGTGACCTCAGGTTCCCTCTAGCCTTGAAACAGTGTTCTTGGGCTTTCTTTGTAGTGCCATCAAGGAAATCAAGGCTCCTTTTCTGTGTGATGTGCAACCCGGCATTGCTCTGCACGCAGTGCAGGGGAATCGGGCCTCATCTCGCAGCGAGGGGGAAGTCTCATGGTTTTTCTCGAGTTCCAGCGGGAACCTGGGGTATATTCTCGAGTTACGAAGGGGATGGCCCTTCCACACTCGTGTTTGTTCAGCGACGTCAGGACTCCTGCCTAGTTGCCAGGGACAACTCGGGATTCTCCTAGAGGCTTGGCAGGACAATTGGGACGCCTCTCCAGCTGAGGCAGGAGACCAAGGTTCCCTTTCCACGTGCCACAGGAATCCTGGGACTCCTATCAAGTTTCACGAGGAGTCAGGCATCGTCTCCTTTGGAGGCACTGATCTCCGCATCCCTCTGGACTTTTCCAAGGATGTGAGTCTTCCGGTTGCGATGAGGTGGGGAACTAGGTCTTTCTCTGTGGTCTCCACAGGGGATTCAGACATCCTTTCGTCTTGGGAGATGCAAGAAGTTCCTGAATTCATGTCACTGCAGGGATATCCTGCGTTATTTCGAGTCAGGGCATCGCGGTGTCCATTCCACTTGAGGCCGCAAACTCAGGGTTCCTCTCACATACCTAGAGCTGAGAGAAGCCTCCTCTTGAGGTGCTTGTGGTAAGGTGGTATTCCTCTGCAGTCGAAACCAGGGACTAACCTCTCATCTCGAGTTGATTTGTGGTCCACGGAGCGCTTTCGTGTTGCTACAGTGACCTCAGGATCCCTCTAGCCATGAAACAGTGTTCTTGGGGTTTCTCTGGAGTGCCATCAAGGAAATCAGGCTCCTTTGATGTGTGATGTGCAACACGGCATTTCTCTGCACGCAGTCCAGGGGAATCGGGCCCCATCTCGCGGCGAGGGGGAATCTCATGGTTTTTCTCGAATTGCGGCGGGAACCTGGGGTATATTCTCGAGTTACGACGGGGATGGCCATTCCACACACGTGGTTGTTCAGCGACGTCAGGACTCCTGCCTAGTTGCGAGGGATAATTCGGGATTCTCCTCGAGGCTTGGCAGGGCAATTGGGACGCCTCTCCAGCTGAGGCGGGAGATCCAGGGTCCCTTTCCACGTGCCACAGGAATCCTGGGACTCCTATCAAGTTTCACGAGGAGTCAGTCATTGTCTCCTTTGGAGGCACAGATCTCCGCGTCCCTCTGGAGTTTTCAAAGGATGTGAGGCCTCCGGTTGCGATGAGGTGGGGAACTTGTTCTTTCTCTATGTTCTCCACAGGGGATTCAGACATCCTTTCGTCTTGGGAGATGCAAGACGAACCTGCATTCAAGTCACTGCAGGGATATCCGGCCTTATTTCGAGTCAGGGCGTCGCAGTGTCCATTCCACTTGAGGCCGCAAACTCAGGGTTCCTCTCACATACCTAGAGCTGAGAGAAGCCTCCTCTTGAGGTGCTTGTGGTAAGGTGGTATTCCTCTGGAGTCGAAGCCAGGGATTAACCTCTCATCTCGAGTTGATTCTTGGTCCACGGAGCTCTTTCGTGTTGCTACAGTGACCTCAGGATCCCTCTAGCCTTGAAACAGTGTTCTTGGGGTTTCTCTGGAGTGCCATCAAGGAAATCAAGGCTCCTTTCCTGTGTGATGTGCAACACGGCCTGGCTCTGTACGCAGTGCAGGGGAATCGGGCCTCATCTCTCGGCGAGGGGGAAGTCTCATGGTTTTTCTCGAGTTGCGGCGGGAACCTGGGGTATATTCTCGAGTTACGACGGGGATGGCCCTTCGACACACGTGTTTGTTCAGCGACGACAGGACTCCTGCCTAGTTGCGAGGGAAAATTCGTGATTCTCCTCGAGGCTTGGCAGGGCAATTGGGACGTCTCTCCAGCTGAGGCGGGAGACCAAGGGTCCCTTTCCTCATGCCACAGGAATCCTGGGACTCCTATCAAGTTTCACGAGGAGTCAGGCATCGTCTCCTTTGGAGGCACTGATCTCCGCGTCCCTCTGGAGTTTTCAAAGGATGTGAGGCCTCCGGTCGCGATGAGGTGGGGAACTAGGTCTTTCTCTGTGGTCTCCACAGGGGATTCAGACATCCTTTCGTTTTGGGAGATGCAAGACGAGCCTGCATTCAAGTCACTGCAGGGATATCCGGCCTTTTTTCGAGTCAGGGCATCGCGGTGTCCATGCCACTTGAGGCCACAAATTCAGGGTCCCTCTCACATACCTAGAGCTGAGAGAAGCCTCCTCTTGAGGTGCTTGTGGTAAGGTGGTATTCCTCTGGAGTCGAAGCCAGGGCCTAGCCTCTCATCTCGAGTTGTTTTGTGGTCCACGGAGCTCTTTCGTGTTGCTACAGTGACCTCAGGATCCCTCTAGCCTTGAAACAGTGTTCTTGGGGTTTCTCTGGAGTGCCATCAAGGAAATCAAGGCTCCTTTCCTGTGTGATGTGCAACATGGCATTGCTCTGCACGAAGTGCAGGGGAATCGGGCCTCATCTTGCCGTGAGGGGGAAGTCTCATGGTTTTTCTCGAGTTGCGGCGGGAACCTGGGGTATATTCTCGAGTTACGACGGAGATGGCCCTTACACACACGTGTTTTTTCAGCGACGTCAGGACTCCTGCCTAGTTGCGAGGGACAACTCGGGATTTTCCTCGAGGCTTGGCAGGGCAATTGGGACGCCTCTGCATCTTAGGCGGGAGACCAAGTGTCCCTTTCCACGTGCCACAGGAATCCTGGGACTCCTATCAAGTTTCACGAGGAGTCAGGCATCGTCTCCTTTGGAGGCACTGATCTCCGTGTCCCTCTGGAGTTTTCAAAGGATGTGAGGCTTCCGGTCGCGATGAGGTGGGGAACTAGGTCTTTCTCTGTGGTTTCCACAGGGCATTCAGACATCCTTTCGTCTTGGGAGATGCAAGATGAGCCTGCATTCAAGTCACTGCAGGGATATCTGGCCTTATTTCGAGTCAGGGCATCGCGGTGTCCATTTCAATTGAGGCCGCACACTCAGGGTCCCTCTCACATACCTAGAGCTGAGAGAAGCCTCCTCTTGAGGTGCTTGTGGTAAGGTGGTATTCCTCTGGAGTCGAAGCCAGGGACTAACCTCTCATCTCGAGTTGATTTTTGGTCCACGGAGCTCCTTCGTGTTGCTACAGTGACCTCAGGATCCCTCTAGCCTTGAAACAGTGTTCTTAGGGTTTCTCTGGAGTGCCATCAAGGAAATCAAGGCTCCTTTCCTTTGTGATGTGCAACCCGGCATTGCTCTGCACGCAGTGCAGGGGAATCGGGCCTCATATCGCGGCGAGGGGGAAGTCTCATGGTTTTTCCTCGAGTTGCGGCGGGAACCTGTGGTATATTATCGAGTTACGACGGGATGGCCCTTCCACACACGTGTTTGTTCATCGACGTCAGGACTCCTGCCTAGTTGCGAGGGACAACTCAGGATTCTCCTCGAGGCTTGGCAGGGCAATTGGGACGCCTCTCCAGCTGAGGCGGGAGACCAAGGGTCCCTTTCCACGTGCCACAGGAATCCTGGGACTCCTATCAAGTTTCACGAGGAGTCAGGCATCGTCTTCTTTGGAGGCACTGATCTCTGCGTCCCTCTGAAATTTTCAAAGGATGTGACGCCTCCGGTCGCGATAACTAGGTGTTTCTCTGTGGTCTCCACAGGGGATTCAGACATCCTTTCGTCTTGGGAGATGCAAGACGAGCCTCCATTCAAGTCACTGCAGGGATATCCGGCCTTATTTCGAGTCAGGGCATCGCGGTGACCATTCCACTTGAGGCCGCAAACTCAGGGTCCGGCTCACATACCTAGAGCTGAGAGAAGCCTCCTCTTGAGGTGCTTGTGGTAAGGTGGTATACCTCTGGAGTCGAAGCCAGGGACTAACCTCTCATCTCGAGTTGATTTTTCGTCCACGGAACTCTTTCGTGTTGCTACAGTGACCTCAGGATCCCTCTAGCCTTGAAACAGTGTTCTTGGGGTTTCTCTGGAGTGCCATCAAGGAAATCAAGGCTCCTTTCCTGTGTGATGTGCAACAAGGCATTGCTGTGCACGCAGTGCAGGGGAATCGGGCCTCATCTCGCGGCGAGGGGAAAGTCTCATGGTTTTTCTCGAGTTGCGGCGGGAACCTGGGGTATATTCTCGAGTTAAGACGGGGATGGCCCTTCCACACACGTGTTTGTTCAGCGACGTCAGGACTCCTGCCTAGTTGCGAGGGACAACTCGGGATTCTCCTCGAGGCTTGGCAGGGCAATTGGGACGCCTCTCCAGCTGAGGAGGGAGACCAAGTGTCCCTTTCCACGTGCCACAGGAATCCTGGGACTTCTATCAAGTTTCACGAGGAGTCAGGCATCGTCTACTTTGGAGGCACTGATCTCCGCATCCCTCTGGAGTTTTCAAAGGATGTGACGCCTCCGGTCGCGATAACTAGGTGTTTCTCTGTGGTCTCCACAGGGGATTCAGACATCCTTTCGTCTTGGGAGATGCAAGACGAACCTGCATTCAAGTCACTGCAGGGATATCCGGCCTTATTTCGAGTCAGGGCGTCGCAGTGTCCATTCCACTTGAGGCCGCAAACTCAGGGTCCCTCTCACATACCTAGAGCTGAGAGAAGCCTCCTCTTGAGGTGCTTGTGGTAAGGTGGTATTCCTCTGGAGTCGAAGCCAGGGATTAACCTCTCATCTCGAGTTGATTCTTGGTCCACGGAGCTCTTTCGTGTTGCTACAGTGACCTCAGGATCCCTCTAGCCTTGAAACAGTGTTCTTGGGGTTTCTCTGGAGTGCCATCAAGGAAATCAAGGCTCCTTTCCTGTGTGATGTGCAACACGGCCTGGCTCTGTACGCAGTGCAGGGGAATCGGGCCTCATCTCTCGGCGAGGGGGAAGTCTCATGGTTTTTCTCGAGTTGCGGCGGGAACCTGGGGTATATTCTCGAGTTACGACGGAGATGGCCCTTCCACACACGTGTTTGTTCAGCGACGACAGGACTCCTGCCTAGTTGCGAGGGAAAATTCGTGATTCTCCTCGAGGCTTGGCAGGGCAATTGGGACGTCTCTCCAGCTGAGGCGGGAGACCAAGGGTCCCTTTCCTCGTGCCACAGGAATCCTGGGACTCCTATCAAGTTTCACGAGGAGTCAGGCATCGTCTCCTTTGGAGGCACTGATCTCCGCGTCCCTCTGGAGTTTTCAAAGGATGTGAGGCCTCCGGTCGCGATGAGGTGGGGAACTAGGTCTTTCTCTGTGGTCTCCACAGGGGATTCAGACATCCTTTCGTTTTGGGAGATGCAAGACGAGCCTGCATTCAAGTCACTGCAGGGATATCCGGCCTTTTTTCGAGTCAGGGCATCGCGGTGTCCATGCCACTTGAGGCCACAAATTCAGGGTCCCTCTCACATACCTAGAGCTGAGAGAAGCCTCCTCTTGAGGTGCTTGTGGTAAGGTGGTATTCCTCTGGAGTCGAAGCCAGGGCCTAGCCTCTCATCTCGAGTTGTTTTGTGGTCCACGGAGCTCTTTCGTGTTGCTACAGTGACCTCAGGATCCCTCTAGCCTTGAAACAGTGTTCTTGGGGTTTCTCTGGAGTGCCATCAAGGAAATCAAGGCTCCTTTCCTGTGTGATGTGCAACATGGCATTGCTCTGCACGAAGTGCAGGGGAATCGGGCCTCATCTTGCCGTGAGGGGGAAGTCTCATGGTTTTTCTCGAGTTGCGGCGGGAACCTGGGGTATATTCTCGAGTTACGACGGAGATGGCCCTTACACACACGTGTTTGTTCAGCGACGTCAGGACTCCTGCCTAGTTGCGAGGGACAACTCGGGATTTTCCTCGAGGCTTGGCAGGGCAATTGGGACGCCTCTGCATCTTAGGCGGGAGACCAAGTGTCCCTTTCCACGTGCCACAGGAATCCTGGGACTCCTATCAAGTTTCACGAGGAGTCAGGCATCGTCTCCTTTGGAGGCACTGATCTCCGTGTCCCTCTGGAGTTTTCAAAGGATGTGAGGCTTCCGGTCGCGATGAGGTGGGGAACTAGGTCTTTCTCTGTGGTTTCCACAGGGCATTCAGACATCCTTTCGTCTTGGGAGATGCAAGATGAGCCTGCATTCAAGTCACTGCAGGGATATCTGGCCTTATTTCGAGTCAGGGCATCGCGGTGTCCATTTCAATTGAGGCCGCACACTCAGGGTCCCTCTCACATACCTAGAGCTGAGAGAAGCCTCCTCTTGAGGTGCTTGTGGTAAGGTGGTATTCCTCTGGAGTCGAAGCCAGGGACTAACCTCTCATCTCGAGTTGATTTTTGGTCCACGGAGCTCCTTCGTGTTGCTACAGTGACCTCAGGATCCCTCTAGCCTTGAAACAGTGTTCTTAGGGTTTCTCTGGAGTGCCATCAAGGAAATCAAGGCTCCTTTCCTGTGTGATGTGCAACCCGGCATTGCTCTGCACGCAGTGCAGGGGAATCGGGCCTCATATCGCGGCGAGGGGGAAGTCTCATGGTTTTTCCTCGAGTTGCGGCGGGAACCTGTGGTATATTCTCGAGTTACGACGGGATGGCCCTTCCACACACGTGTTTGTTCATCGACGTCAGGCCTCCTGCCTAGTTGCGAGGGACAACTCAGGATTCTCCTCGAGGCTTGGCAGGGCAATTGGGACGCCTCTCCAGCTGAGGCGGGAGACCAAGTGTCCCTTTCCACGTGCCACAGGAATCCTGGGACTCCTATCAAGTTTCACGAGGAGTCAGGCATCGTCTTCTTTGGAGGCACTGATCTCTGCGTCCCTCTGAAATTTTCAAAGGATGTGACGCCTCCGGTCGCGATAACTAGGTGTTTCTCTGTGGTCTCCACAGGGGATTCAGACATCCTTTCGTCTTGGGAGATGCAAGACGAGCCTCCATTCAAGTCACTGCAGGGATATCCGGCCTTATTTCGAGTCAGGGCATCGCGGTGACCATTCCACTTGAGGCCGCAAACTCAGGGTCCGGCTCACATACCTAGAGCTGAGAGAAGCCTCCTCTTGAGGTGTTGTGGTAAGGTGGTATACCTCTGGAGTCGAAGCCAGGGACTAACCTCTCATCTCGAGTTGATTTTTCGTCCACGGAACTCTTTCGTGTTGCTACAGTGACCTCAGGATCCCTCTAGCCTTGAAACAGTGTTCTTGGGGTTTCTCTGGAGTGCCATCAAGGAAATCAAGGCTCCTTTCCTGTGTGATGTGCAACACGGCATTGCTGTGCACGCAGTGCAGGGGAATCGGGCCTCATCTCGCGGCGAGGGGAAAGTCTCATGGTTTTTCTCGAGTTGCGGCGGGAACCTGGGATATATTCTCGAGTTAAGACGGGGATGGCCCTTCCACACACGTGTTTGTTCAGCGACGTCAGGACTCCTGCCTAGTTGCGAGGGACAACTCGGGATTCTCCTCGAGGCTTGGCAGGGCAATTGGGACTCCTCTCCAGCTGAGGCGGGAGACCAAGTGTCCCTTTCCACGTATCACAGGAATCCTGGGACTCCTATCAAGTTTCACGAGGAGTCAGGCATCGTCTCCTTTAGAGGCACTGATCTCCGCGTCCCTCTGGAGTTTTCAAAGTATGTGAGGCCTCCGGTCGCCATGAGGTAGGGAACTAGGTCTTTCGCTGTGGTCTCCACAGGGGATTCAGACATCCTTTCGTCTTGGGAGATGCAAGACGAGCCTGCATTCAAGTCACTGCAGGGATATCCGGCCTTATTTCCAGTCAGGGCATCGCGGTGTCCATTTCAATTGAGGCCGCAACCTCAGGATCCCTCTCAAATACCTAGAGCTGAGAGAAGCCTCCTCTTGAGGTGCTTGTGGTAAGGTGGTATTCCTCTGGAGTCGAAGCCAGGGCCTAACCTCTCATCTCCAGTTGATTTTTGGTCCACGGAGCTCTTTCGTGTTGCTACAGTGACCTCAGGATCCCTCTAGCCTTGAAACAGTGTTCTTGGGCTTTCTCAGGAGTGCCATCAAGGAAATCAAGGCTCCTTTCCTGTGTGATGTGCAACCCGGCATTGCTCTGCACGCAGTGCAGGGGAATCGGGCCTCATCTCGCGGCGAGGGGAAAGTCTCATGGTTTTTCTTGAGTGGCGGGAACCTGGGGTATATTCTCGAGGTACGACGTGATGGCCCTTCCACACACGTGTTTGTTCAGCGACGTCAGGACTCCTGCCTAGTTGCGAGGTACAACTCGGGATTCTCCTCGAGGCTTGGCAGGGCAATTGGGACGCCTCTCCAGCTGAGGCGGGAGACCAAAGGTCCCTTTCCACGTGCCACAGGAATCCTGGGACTCCTATCAAGTTTCACGAGGAGTCAGGCATCGTCTCCTTTGGAGGCACTGATCTCCGCTTCCCTCTGGAGTTTTCAAAGGATGTGAGGCCTCCGGTCGTATTGAGGTGGGGAACTAGGTCTTTCTCTGTGGTCCTCACAGGGGATTCAGGCATCCTTTCGTCTTGGGAGATGCAAGACGAGCCTGCATTCAAGTCACTGCAGGGATATCCGGACTTATTTCGAGTCAGTGCATCGCGGTGTCCATTCCACTTGAGGCCGCCAACTCAGGGTCCCTCTCACATATCTAGAGCTGAGAGAAGCCTCCTCTTGAGGTACTTGTGGTAAAGTGGTATTCCTCTGGAGTCGAAGCCAGGGCCTAACCTCTCATCTCGAGTTGTTTTGTGGTCCACGGAGCTACTTCGTGTTGCTACAGTGACCTCAGGATCCCTCTAGCCTTAAAACAGTGTTCTTGGGCTTTCTCTGGAGTGCCATCAAGGAAATCAAGGCTCCTTTCCTGTGTGATGTGCAACACGGCATTGCTCAGCACGCATTGCAGGGAAATCGGGCCTCATCTTGCGGTGAGGGGGAAGTCTCATGGTTTTTCTCGAGTTGCGGCGGGAACCTGGGGTATATTCTCGAGTTACGACGGAGATGGCCCTTCCACACACGTGTTTGTTCAGCGACGTTAGGACTCCTGCCTAGTTGCGAGGGACAACTCGAGATTCTCCTCGAGGCTTGGCAGGGAAATTGGGACGCATTTGCATCTTAGGTGGGAGACCAAGTGTCCCTTTCCACGTGCCACAGGAATCCTGGGACTCCTATCAAGTTTCACGAGGAGTCAGGCATCGTCTCCTTTGGAGGCACTGATCTCCGTGTCCCTCTGGAGTTTTCAAAGGATGTGAGGCCTCCGGTCGCGATGAGGTGGGGAACTAGGTCTTTCTCTGTGGTTTCCACAGGGGATTCAGACATCCTTTCGTCTTGGGAGATGCAAGATGAGCCTGCATTCAAGTCACTGCAGGGATATCTGGCCTTATTTCGAGTCAGGGCATCGCGGTTTCCATTTCAATTGAGGCCGCACACTCAGGGTCCCTCTCACATACCTAGAGCTGAGAGAAGCCTCCTCTTGAGGTGCTTGTGGTAAAGTGGTATTACTCTGTAGTCGAAGCCAGGGCCTAACCTCTCATCTCGAGTTGTTTTGTGGTCCACGGAGCTACTTCGTGTTGCTACAGTGACCTCAGGATCCCTCTAGCCTTGAAACAGTGTTCTTGGGCTTTCTCTGGAGTGCCATCAAGGAAATCAAGGCTCCTTTCCTGTGTGATGTGCAACATGGCATTGCTCTGCACACAGTGCAGGGGAATCGGCCCTCATCTTGCGGTGAGGGGGAAGTCTCATGGTTTTTCTCGAGTTGCGGCGGGAACCTGGGGTATATTCTCGAGTTACGACGGAGATGGCCCTTCCACACACGTGTTTGTTCAGCGACGTCAGGACTCCTGCCTAGTTGCGAGGGACAACTCGGGATTCTCCTCGAGGCTTGGCAGGGCAATTGGGACGCCTCTCCAGCTGAGGCGGGAGACCAAGTGTCCCTTTCCACGTGCCACAGGAATCCTGGGACTCCTATCAAGTTTCACGAGGAGTCAGGCATCGTCTCCTTTGGAGGCACTGATCTCCGCGTCCCTCTGGAGTTTTCAAAGGATGTGAGGCCTCCGGTCGCGATGAGGTGGGGAACTAGGTCTTTCTCTGTGGTCTCCACAGGGGATTCAGACATCCTTTCGTTTTGGGAGATGCAAGACGAGCCTGCATTCAAGTCACTGCAGGGATATCCGGCCTTATTTTGAGTCATGGCATCGCGGTGTCCATTCCACATGAGGCCGCAAATTCAGAGTCCCTCTCACATACCTAGAGCTGAGAGAAGCCTCCTCTTGAGGTGCTTTTGGTAAGGTGGTATTCCTCTGGAGTCGAAGCCAGGGCCTAACCTCTCATCTCGAGTTGTTTTGTGGTCCAGGAGCTCTTTCGTGTTGCTACAGTGACCTCAGGATCCCTCTAGCCTTGAAACAGTGTTCTTGGGGTTTCTCTGGAGTGCCATCAAGGAAATCAAGGCTCCTTTCCTGTGTGATGTGCAACATGGCATTGCTCTGAACGCAGTGCAGGGGAATCGGTCCTCATTTTGCGGTGAGGGGGAAGTCTTATGATTTTTCTCGAGTTGCGGCGGGAACCTGGGGTATATTCTCGAGTTACGACGGAGATGGCCCTTACACACACGTGTTTGTTCAGCGACGTCAGGACTCCTGCCTAGTTGCGAGGGACAACTCGGTATTCTCCTCGAGGCTTGGCAGGGTAATTGGGACGCCTCTCCCGCTTAGGCGGGAGACCAAGTGTCCCTTTCCACGTGCCACAGGTATCCTGGGACTCCTATCAAGTTTCACGAAGAGTCAGGCATCGTCTCCTTTGGAGGCACTGATCTCCGCGTCCCTCTGGAGTTTTCAAGGGATGTGAGGCATACGGTCGCGATGAGGTGGGGAACTAGGTCTTTCTCTGTGGTCTCCACAGGGGATTCAGACATCCTTTCGTCTTGGGAGATGCAAGACGAGCCTGCATTCAAGTCACTGCAGGGATATCCGGACTTATTTCGAGTCAGGGCATCGCGGTGTCCATTTCAATTGAGGCCGCAAACTCAGGGTCCCTCTCACATACGTAGAGCTGAGAGAAGCCTCCCCTTGAGGTGCTTGTAGTAAGGTGGTATTCCTCTGGAGTCGAAGTCAGGGGCTAACCTCTCATCTCGAGTTGATTTTTGGTCCACGGAGCTCTTTCATGTTGCTACAGTGACCTCAGGATCCCTCTAGCCTTGAAACAGTGTTCTTGGAGTTTCTCTGGAGTGCCATCAACGAAATCAAGGCTCCTTTCCTGTGTGATGTGCAACACGGCATTGCTCTGCACGCAGTGCAGGGGAATCGGGCCTCATCTCGCGGCGAGGGGGAAGTCTCATGGTTTTTCTCGAGTTGCGGCGGGAACCTGGGGTATATTCTCGAGTTACGACGGGGATTGCCCTTCCACACACGTGTTTGTTCAGCGACGTCAGGACTCCTGCCTAGTTGCGAGTGACAACTCGGGATTCTCCTCGAGGCGTGGCAGGGCAATTGGGACGCCTCTCCAGCTGAGGCGGGAGACTAAGGGTCCCTTTCCACGTGCCTCAGGAATCCTGGGACTCCTATCAAGTTTCACGAGGAGTCAGGCATCGTCTCCTTTGGAGGCACTGACCTCCCCGTTACTCTGGAGTTTTCAAAGGATGTGAGGCTTCCGGTCGCGATGAGGTGGGGAACTAGGTCTTTTTCTGTGGTCTCCACAGGGGATTCAGACATCCTTTCGTCTTGGGAAATGCATGAAGTGCCTGCATTCATGTCACTGCAGGGATATCCGGCTTTGTTTCGAGTCAGGGCATCGCGGTGTCCATTCCACTTGAGGCCGGAAACTCAGGGTTCCTCTCACATACCTACAGCTGAGAGAAGCCTCCTCTTGAGGTGCTTGTGGTAAGGTGGTATTCCTCTGGAGTCGAAGCCAGGGACTAACCTCTCATCTCGAGTTGATTTTTGGTCCACGGAGCTCTTTCGTGTTGCTACAGTGACCTCAGGATCCCTCTAGCCTTGAAACAGTGTTCTTGGGCTTTCTCTGGAGTGCCATCAAGGAAATCAAGGCTCCTTTCATGTGTGATGTGCAACACGGCATTGGTCTGCACGCAGTGCCGGGGAATCGGGCCTCATCTCGAGGCGAGGGGGAAGTCTCATGGTTTTTCTCGAGTTGCGGCGGGAACCTGGGGTATATTCTCGAGTTACGACGGGGATGGCCCTTCCACACACGTGTTTGTTCAGCGACGTCAGGACTCCTGCCTAGTTGCGAGGGACAACTCGGGATTCTCCTAGAGGCTTGGCAGGACAATTGGGACGCCTCTCCAGCTGAGGCGGGAGACCAAGGGTCCCTTTCCACGTGCCACAGGAATCCTGGGACTCCTATCAAGTTTCACCAAGAGTCAGGCATCGTCTCCTTTGGAGGCACTGATCTCCGCATCCCTCTGGACTTTTCAAAGGATGTGAGGCTTCCTGTCGGGATGAGGTGGGGAACTAGGTCCTTCTCTGTGGTCTCCACAGGGGATTCAGACATCCTTCCGTCTTGGGAGATGCAAGAAGTACCTGCATTGAAGTCACTGCAGGGATATCCGGCCTTATTTCGAGTCAGGGCATCGCGGTGTCCATTCCACTTGAGGCCGCAAAATCAGGGTCCCTCTCACATACCTAGAGCTGAGAGAAGCCTCCTCTTGAGGTGCTTGTGGTAAGGGGGTATTCGTCTGGAGTCGAAGCCAGGGACTAACGTCTCATCTCGAGTTGATTTTTGGTCCACGGAGCTCTTTCGTGTTGCTACAGTGACCTCAGGATCGCTCTAGCCTTGAAACAGTGTTCTTGGGGTTTCTCTGGAGTGCCATCAAAGAAATCAAGCTCCTTTCCTGTGTGATGTACAACACGGCATTGCTCTGCACGCAGTGCAGGGGAATCGGGCCTCATCTCGAGGCGAGGGGGAAGTCTCATGGTTTTTCTCGAGTTGCGGCGGGAACCTGGGGTATATTCTCGAGTTACGACGGGGATGGCCCTTCGACACACGTGTTTGTTCAGCGACGTCAGGACTCCTGCCTAGTTGCGAGGGACAACTCGGGATTCTCCTCGAGGCTTGGCAGGGCAATTGGGACGCCTCTCCAGCTGAGGCGGGAGACCAAGGGTCCCTTTCCACGTGCCATAGGAATCCTGGTACTCCTATCAAGTTTCACGAGGAGTCAGGGATCGTCTCCTTTGGAGGCACTGATCTCCGCGTCCCTCTGGAGTTTTTAAAGGGTGTGAGGCCTCCGGTCGCGATGAGGTGGGGAACTAGGTCTTTCTCTGTGGTCTCCACAGGGGATTCAGACATCCTTTCGTCTTTGGAGATGCAAGACGAGCCTGCATTCAAGTCACTGCAGGGATATCCGGCCTAATTTTGAGTCAGGGCATCCCCGTGTCCATTCCACTTGAGGCCGCAAACTCAGGGTCCCTCTCACATACCTAGAGCTGAGAGAATCCTCCTCTTGAGGTGCTTGTGTTAAGGTGGTATTCCTCTGGAGTCGAAGCCAGGGACTAACCTCTCATCTCGAGTTGATTTCTGGTCCACGGAGCTCTTTCGTGTTGCTACAGTGACCTCAGGATCCGTCTAGCCTTGAAACAGTGTTCTTGGGGTTTCTCTGGAGTCCCATCAAGGAAATCAAGGCTCCTTTCCTGTATGATGTGCAACACGGCATTGCTCTGCACGCAGTGCCGGGGAATCGGGCCTCATCTGGCGGCGAGGGGGAAGTCTCATGGTTTTTCTCGAGTTGCGGCGGGAACCTGGGGTATATTCTCGAGTTACGGTGGGGATGGCCCTCCCACACACGTGTTTGTTCAGCGACGTCAGGACTCCTGCCTAGTTGCGAGGGACACCTCGGGATTCTCTTCGAGGCTGGGCAGGGCAATTGGGACGCCTCTCCAGCTGAGGCGGGAGACCAAGGGTCCCTTTCCACGTGCCACAGGAATCCTTGAACTCCTATCATGTTTCACGAGGAGTCAGGCATCGTCTCCTTTGGAGGCACTGATCTTCGCGTCCCTCTGGACTTTTCCAAGGATGTGAGGCTTCCGGTCGCCATGAGGTGGGGAACTAGGTCTTTCTCTGTGGTCTCCACAGGGGATTCAGACATCCTTTCGTCTTGGGAGATGCAAGACGAGCCTGCATTCAAGTCACTGCAGGGATATCCGGCCTTATTTCGAGTCAGGGCATCGCGGTGTCCATTCCACTTGAGGCTGCAAACTCAGGGTCCCTCTCACATACCTAGAGCTGAGAGAAGCCTCCTCTTGAGGTGCTTGTGGTAAGGTGGTATTCCTCTGGAATCGAAGCCAGGGAATAACGTCTCATCTCGAGTTGATTTTTGGTCCACGGAGCTCTTTCGTGTTGCTACAGTGACCTCAGGATCCCTCTAGCCTTGAAACAGTGTTCTTGGGCTTTCTCTGGAGTGCCATCAAGGAAATCAAGGCTCCTTTCCGGTGTGATGTGCAACACGGCATTGCTCTGTACGCAGTGCAGGGGAATCGGGCCTCATCTTGCGGCGAGGGGGAAGTCTCATGGTTTTTCTCGAGTTGCGGCGGGAACCTGGGGTATATTCTCGAGTTACGACGGGGATGGCCCTTCCACACACGTGTTTGTTCAGCGACGTCAGGACTCCTGCCTAGTTGCGAGGGACAACTCGGGATTCTCCTAGAGGCTTGGCAGTACAATTGGGACGCCTCTCCAGCTGAGGCAGGAGACCAAGTGTCCCTTTCCACGTGCCACAGGAATCCTGGGACTACTATCAAGTTTCACGAGGAGTCAGGCATCGTCTCCTTTGGAGGCACTGATCTCCGCATCCCTCTGGACTTTTCAAAGGATGTGAGGCTTCCGATCGCGATGATGTGGGGAACTAGGTCTTTCTCTGTGGTCTCCACAGGGGATTCAGACATCCTTTCGTCTTGGGAGACGCAAGAAGTTCCTGCATTCAAGTCACTGCAGGGATATCCGGCCTTATTTCGAGTCAGGGCATCGCGGTGTCCATTCCACTTGATGCCGCCAAATCAGGGTCCCTCTCACATACCTAGAGCTGAGAGAAGCCTCTTCTTGAGGTGCTTGTGGTAAGGTGGTATTCCTCTGGAGTCGAAGCCAGGGACTAACCTCTCATCTCGAGTTGATTTGTGGTCCACGGAGCTCTTTCGTGTTGCTACATTGACCTCAGGATCCCTCTATCCTTGAAACAGGGTTCTTGGGCTTTCTCTGGAGTGCCATCAAGGAAATCAAGGCTCCTTTCCTGTGTGATGTGCAACATGGCATTGTTCTGCATGCAGTGCAGGGGAATCGGGCCTCATCTCGCGGCGAGGGGGAAGTCTCATGGTTTTTCTCGAGTTGCGGCGGGAACCTGGGGTATATTCTCGAGTTACGACGGGGATGGCCCTTCCACATATGTGTTTGTTCTGTGACGTCAGGACTCTTGCCTAGTTGAGAGGGACAACTCGGGATTCTCCTCGAGGCTTGGCAGGGCAATTGGGACGCCTCTCCAACTGAGGCGGGAGACCAAGGGTCCCTTTCCACGTGCCACAGGAATCCTGGGACTCCTATCAAGTTTCACGAGGAGTCAGGCATCGTCTCCATGGCAGGCACTGATCTCCGCGTCCCGCTGGAGTTTTCAAAGGATGTGAGGCCTCCGGTGGCCATGAGGTGGGGAACTAGGTATTTCTCTGTGGTCTCTACAGGGGATTCAGACATCCTTTCGTCTTTGGAGATGCAAGACGAGCCTGCATTCAAGTCACTGCAGGGATATCCGGCCTAATTTTGATTCAGGGCATCGCGGTGTCCATTCCACTTGAGGCCGCAACTCAGGGTTCCTCTCACATACCTAGAGCTCAGAGAAGCCTCCTCTTGAGGTGCTTGTGGTAAGGTGGTATTCCTCTGGAGTCGAAGCCAGGGACTAACCTCTCATCTCGAGTTGATTTTTGGTCCACGGAGCTCTTTCGTGTTGCTACAGTGACCTCAGGATCCCTCTAGCCTTGAAACAGTGTTCTTGGGGTTTCTCTGGAGTCCCATCAAGGAAATCAAGGCTCCTTTCCTGTGTGATGTGCAACACGGCATTGCTCTGCACGCAGTGCCGGGGAATCGGGCCTCATCTCGGGGCGAGGGGGAAGTCTCATGGTTTTTCTCGAGTTGCGGCGGGAACCTGGGGTATATTCTCGAGTTACGACGGGGATGGCCCTTCCACACACGTGTTTGTTCAGCGACGTCAGGACTCCTGCCTAGTTGCGAGGGACAACTCGGGATTCTCTTCGAGGCTTGGCAGGGCAATTGGGACGCCTCTCCAGCTGAGGCGGGAGACTAAGGGTCCCTTTCCACGTGCCACAGGAATCCTGGAACTCCTATCATGTTTCACGAGGAGTCAGGCATCGTCTTCTTTGGAGGCACTGATCTCCACGTCCCTCTGGACTTTTCCAAGGATGTGAGGCCTCCGGTCGCCATGATGTGGGGAACTAGGTCTTTCTCTGTGGTCTCCACAGGGAATTCAGACATCCTTTCGTCTTGGGAGATGCAAGACGAGCCTGCATTCAAGTCACTGCAGGGATATCCGGCCTTATTTCGAGTCAGGGCATCGCGGTGTCCATTCCACTTGAGGCCGCAAACTCAGGGTCCCTCTCACATACCTAGAGCTGAGAGAAGCCTCCTCTTGAGGTGCTTGTGGTAAGGTGGTATTCGTCTGGAGTCGAAGCCAGGGACTAACGTCTCATCTCGAGTTGATTTTTGGTCCACGGAGCTCTTTCGTGTTGCTACAGTGAGCTCAGGATCCCTCTAGCCTTGAAACAGTGTTCTTGGGCTTTCTCTGGAGTGCCATCAAGGAAATCAAGGCTCCTTTCCTGTGTGATGTGCAACACGGCATTGCTCTGTACGCAGTGCAGGGGAATCGGGCCTCATCTCGCGGCGAGGGGGAAGTCTCATGGTTTTTCTCGAGTTGCGGCGGGAACCTGGGGTATATTCTCGAGTTACGACGGAGATGGCCCTTCCACACACGTGTTTGTTCAGCGACGTCAAGACTCCTGCCTAGTTGCGAGGGACAACTCGGGATTCTCCTCGAGGCTTGGAAGGGCAATTGGGACGCCTCTCCAGCTGAGGCGGGAGACTAAGGGTCCCTTTCCACGTGCCACAGGAGTCCTGGGACTCCTATCAAGTTTCACGAGGAGTCAGGCATCGTCTCCTTTGGAGGCACTGATCTCCGCATCCCTCTGGAGTTTTCAAAGGATGTGAGGCCTCCGGTCGCGATGAGGTGGGGAACTTGGTCTTTCTCTGTGGTCTCCACAGGGAATTCAGCCATCCTCTCGTCTTGGGAGATGCAAGACGAGCCTGCATTCAAGTCACTGCAGGGATATCCGGCCTTATTTCGAGTCAGGGCATCGCGGTGTCCATTCCACTTGAGGCTGCAAACTCAGGGTCCCTCTCACATACCTAGAGCTGAGAGAAGCCTCCTCTTGAGGTGCTTGTGGTAAGGTGGTATTCCTCTGGAATCGAAGCCAGGGAATAACGTCTCATCTCGAGTTGATTTTTGGTCCACGGAGCTCTTTCGTGTTGCTACAGTGACCTCAGGATCCCTCTAGCCTTGAAACAGTGTTCTTGGGCTTTCTCTGGAGTGCCATCAAGGAAATCAAGGCTCCTTTCCGGTGTGATGTGCAACACGGCATTGCTCTGTACGCAGTGCAGGGGAATCGGGCCTCATCTTGCGGCGAGGGGGAAGTCTCATGGTTTTTCTCGAGTTGCGGCGGGAACCTGGGGTATATTCTCGAGTTACGACGGGGATGGCCCTTCCACACACGTGTTTGTTCAGCGACGTCAGGACTCCTGCCTAGTTGCGAGGGACAACTCGGGATTCTCCTAGAGGCTTGGCAGTACAATTGGGACGCCTCTCCAGCTGAGGCAGGAGACCAAGTGTCCCTTTCCACGTGCCACAGGAATCCTGGGACTACTATCAAGTTTCACGAGGAGTCAGGCATCGTCTCCTTTGGAGGCACTGATCTCCGCATCCCTCTGGACTTTTCAAAGGATGTGAGGCTTCCGATCGCGATGATGTGGGGAACTAGGTCTTTCTCTGTGGTCTCCACAGGGGATTCAGACATCCTTTCGTCTTGGGAGATGCAAGAAGTTCCTGCATTCAAGTCACTGCAGGGATATCCGGCCTTATTTCGAGTCAGGGCATCGCGGTGTCCATTCCACTTGATGCCGCCAAATCAGGGTCCCTCTCACATACCTAGAGCTGAGAGAAGCCTCCTCTTGAGGTGCTTGTGGTAAGGTGGTATTCCTCTGGAGTCGAAGCCAGGGACTAACCTCTCATCTCGAGTTGATTTGTGGTCCACGGAGCTCTTTCGTGTTGCTACATTGACCTCAGGATCCCTCTATCCTTGAAACAGGGTTCTTGGGCTTTCTCTGGAGTGCCATCAAGGAAATCAAGGCTCCTTTCCTGTGTGATGTGCAACATGGCATTGTTCTGCATGCAGTGCAGGGGAATCGGGCCTCATCTCGCGGCGAGGGGGAAGTCTCATGGTTTTTCTCGAGTTGCGGCGGGAACCTGGGGTATATTCTCGAGTTACGACGGGGATGGCCCTTCCACATATGTGTTTGTTCTGTGACGTCAGGACTCTTGCCTAGTTGAGAGGGACAACTCGGGATTCTCCTCGAGGCTTGGCAGGGCAATTGGGACGCCTCTCCAACTGAGGCGGGAGACCAAGGGTCCCTTTCCACGTGCCACAGGAATCCTGGGACTCCTATCAAGTTTCACGAGGAGTCAGGCATCGTCTCCATGGCAGGCACTGATCTCCGCGTCCCGCTGGAGTTTTCAAAGGATGTGAGGCCTCCGGTGGCCATGAGGTGGGGAACTAGGTATTTCTCTGTGGTCTCTACAGGGGATTCAGACATCCTTTCGTCTTTGGAGATGCAAGACGAGCCTGCATTCAAGTCACTGCAGGGATATCCGGCCTAATTTTGATTCAGGGCATCGCGGTGTCCATTCCACTTGAGGCCGCAACTCAGGGTTCCTCTCACATACCTAGAGCTCAGAGAAGCCTCCTCTTGAGGTGCTTGTGGTAAGGTGGTATTCCTCTGGAGTCGAAGCCAGGGACTAACCTCTCATCTCGAGTTGATTTTTGGTCCACGGAGCTCTTTCGTGTTGCTACAGTGACCTCAGGATCCCTCTAGCCTTGAAACAGTGTTCTTGGGGTTTCTCTGGAGTCCCATCAAGGAAATCAAGGCTCCTTTCCTGTGTGATGTGCAACACGGCATTGCTCTGCACGCAGTGCCGGGGAATCGGGCCTCATCTCGGGGCGAGGGGGAAGTCTCATGGTTTTTCTCGAGTTGCGGCGGGAACCTGGGGTATATTCTCGAGTTACGACGGGGATGGCCCTTCCACACACGTGTTTGTTCAGCGACGTCAGGACTCCTGCCTAGTTGCGAGGGACAACTCGGGATTCTCTTCGAGGCTTGGCAGGGCAATTGGGACGCCTCTCCAGCTGAGGCGGGAGACTAAGGGTCCCTTTCCACGTGCCACAGGAATCCTGGAACTCCTATCATGTTTCACGAGGAGTCAGGCATCGTCTTCTTTGGAGGCACTGATCTCCACGTCCCTCTGGACTTTTCCAAGGATGTGAGGCCTCCGGTCGCCATGATGTGGGGAACTAGGTCTTTCTCTGTGGTCTCCACAGGGAATTCAGACATCCTTTCGTCTTGGGAGATGCAAGACGAGCCTGCATTCAAGTCACTGCAGGGATATCCGGCCTTATTTCGAGTCAGGGCATCGCGGTGTCCATTCCACTTGAGGCCGCAAACTCAGGGTCCCTCTCACATACCTAGAGCTGAGAGAAGCCTCCTCTTGAGGTGCTTGTGGTAAGGTGGTATTCGTCTGGAGTCGAAGCCAGGGACTAACGTCTCATCTCGAGTTGATTTTTGGTCCACGGAGCTCTTTCGTGTTGCTACAGTGAGCTCAGGATCCCTCTAGCCTTGAAACAGTGTTCTTGGGCTTTCTCTGGAGTGCCATCAAGGAAATCAAGGCTCCTTTCCTGTGTGATGTGCAACACGGCATTGCTCTGTACGCAGTGCAGGGGAATCGGGCCTCATCTCGCGGCGAGGGGGAAGTCTCATGGTTTTTCTCGAGTTGCGGCGGGAACCTGGGGTATATTCTCGAGTTACGACGGAGATGGCCCTTCCACACACGTGTTTGTTCAGCGACGTCAAGACTCCTGCCTAGTTGCGAGGGACAACTCGGGATTCTCCTCGAGGCTTGGAAGGGCAATTGGGACGCCTCTCCAGCTGAGGCGGGAGACTAAGGGTCCCTTTCCACGTGCCACAGGAGTCCTGGGACTCCTATCAAGTTTCACGAGGAGTCAGGCATCGTCTCCTTTGGAGGCACTGATCTCCGCATCCCTCTGGAGTTTTCAAAGGATGTGAGGCCTCCGGTCGCGATGAGGTGGGGAACTTGGTCTTTCTCTGTGGTCTCCACAGGGAATTCAGCCATCCTCTCGTCTTGGGAGATGCAAGCCGAGCCTGCATTCAAGTCACTGCAGGGATATCCGGCCTTATTTCGAGTCAGGGCATCGCGGTGTCCATTCCGCTTGAGGCCAAAAACTCAGGGTCGCTCTCACATACCTAGAGCTGAGAGAAGCCTCCTCTTGAGGTGCTTGTGGTAAGGTGGTATTCCTCTGGAGTCGAAGCCAGGGACTAACCTCTCATCTCGAGTTGATTTTTGGTCCACGGAGCTCTTTCGTGTTGCTACAGTGACCTCAGGATCCCTCTAGCCTTGAAACAGTGTTCTTGGGCTTTCTCTGGAGTGCCATCAGGGAAATCAAGGCTCCTTTCCTGTGTGATGTGCAACACGGAATTGCTCTGCATGCAGTGCAGGGGAATCGGGCCTCATCTCGCGGCGAGGGGGAAGTCTCATGGTTTTTCTCGAGTTGCGGCGGGAACCTGGGGTATATTCTCGAGTTACGACAGGGATGGCCCTTCCACACACGTGTTTGTTCAGCGACGTCAGGACTCCTGCCTAGTTGCGAGGGACAAGTCGGGATTTTCCTCGAGGCTTGGCAGGGCAATTGGGACGCCTCTTCAGCTGAGGCGGGAGACCAGGGGTCCCTTTCCACGTGCCACAGGAATCCTGGGACTCCTATCAAGTTTCACGAGGAGTCAGGCATCGTCTCCTTTGGAGGCACTGATCTCCGCGTACCTCTGGAGTTTTCAAAGGATGTGAGGCCTCTGGTCGCGATGAGGTTGGGTACTAGGTCTTTCTCTGTGCTCTCCACAGGGGATTCAGACATCCTTTCATTTTGCGAGATGCAAGACGAGCCTGCATTCAAGTCACTGCAGGGATATCCGGCCTAATTTCGAGTCAGGGCATCGCGGTTTCCATTCCACTAGAGGCCGCAAACTCAGGGTCCCTCTCACATACCTATAGCTGAGAGAAGCCTCCTCTTGAGGTGCTTGTGGTAAGGTGGTATTCCTCTGGAGTGGAAGCCACGGACTAACCTCTCATCTCGAGTTGATTTTTGGTCCACGGAGCTCTTTCGTGTTGCTACAGTGACCTCAGGATCCCTCTAGCCTTGAAACAGTGTTCTTCGGATTTCTCTGGAGTGCCATCAAGGAAATCAAGGCTCCTTTCCTGTGTGATGTGCAACACGGCATTGCTCTACACGCAGTGCAGGGGAATCGGGCCTCATCTCGCGGCGAGGGGGAAGTCTCATGGTTTTTCTGGAGTTGCGGCGGGAACCTGGGGTATATTCTCGAGTTGCGACGGGGATGGCCTTTCCACACACGTGTTTGTTCGGCGACGTCAGGACTCCGGCCTAGTTGCGAGGGACAACTCGGGATTCTCCTCGAGGCTTGGCAGGGCAATTGGGACACCTCTCCAGCTGAGGCGGGACACCAAGGGTCCTTTTCCACATGCCACAGGAATCCTGGGACTCCTATCAAGTTTCACGAGGAGTCAGGCATCGTCTCCTTTGGAGGCACTGATCTCCACGTCCCTCTGGAGTTTTGAAAAGATGTGAGACCTACGGTCGCGATGAGGTGGGGAACTAGGTCTTTCTCTGTGGTCTCTACAGGGGATTCAGACATCCTTTCGTCTTGGGAGATGCAAGACGAGCTTGCATTCAAGTCACTGCAGGGATATCCGGCCTAATTTTGAGTCAGGGCATCACGGTGTCCATTCCACTTGAGGCCGCAACTCAGGGTTCCTCTCACATACCTAGAGCTCAGAGAAGCCTCCTCTTGAGGTGCTTGTGGTAAGGTGGTATTCCTCTGGAGTCGAAGCCAGGGACTAACCTCTCATCTCGAGTTGATTTTTGGTCCACAGAGATCTTTCGTGTTGCTACAGTGACCTCAGGATCCCTCTAGCCTTGAAACAGTGTTCTTGGGGTTTCTCTGGAGTCCCATCAAGGAAATCAAGGCTCCTTTCCTGTGTGATGTGCAACACGGCATTGCTCTGCACGCAGTGCCGGGGAATCGGGCCTCATCTCGCGGCTAGGGGGAAGTCTCATGGTTTTTCTCGAGTTGCGGCGGGAACCTGGGGTATATTCTCGAGTTACGACGGGGATGGCCCTTCCACACACGTGTTTGTTCAGCGACGTCAGGACTCCTGCCTAGTTGCGAGGGACAACTCGGGATTCTCTTCGAGGCTTGGCAGGGCAATTGGCACGCCTCTCCAGCTGAGGCGGGAGACCAATGGTCCCTTTCCACATGCCACAGGAATCCTGGGACTCCTATCAATTTTCACGACGAGTCAGGCATCGTCTCCTTTGGAGGCACTGATCTCCGCATCCCTCTGGACTTTTCAAAGGATGTGAGGCCTCCGGTCGCCATGAGGTGGGGAACTAGGTCTTTCTCTGTGGTCTCCACAGGGGATTCAGACATCCTTTCGTCTTGGGAGATGCAAGGCGAGCCTGCATTCAAGTCACTGCAGGAATATCCAGCCTTATTTCGAGCCAGGGCATCCTGGTGTCCATTCCACTTGAGGCCGCAAACTCAGGGTTCCTCTCACATACCTAGAGCTGAGAGAAGCCTCCTCTTGAGGAGCTTGTGGTAAGGTGGTATTCCTCTGGAGTCGAAGCCAGGGACTAACCTCTCATCTCGAGATGATTTTTGGTCCACGGAGCTCTTTCGTGTTGCTACAGTGACCTCAGGATCCCTCTAGCCTTGAAACAGTGTTCTTGGGCTTTCTCTGGAGTGCCATCAAGGAAATCAAGGCTCCTTTCCCTTGTGATGTGCAACACGGCATTGTTCTGCACGCAGTGCCGGGGAATCGGGCCTCATCTCGCGGCGAGGGGGAAGCCTCATGGTTTTTCTTGAGTTGCGGCGTGAACCTGGGTTATATTCTCGAGTTGCGACGGGGATGACCCTTCCACACTCGTGTTTGTTCAGCGACGTCAGGACTCCTGCCTAGTTGCGAGGGACAACTCGGGATTCTCCTTGAGGCTTGGCAGGGCAATTGGGACGCCTCTCCAGCTGAGGCGGGAGACCAAGTGTCCCTTTCCACGTATCACAGGAATCCTGGGACTCCTATCAAGTTTCTCGAGGAGTCAGGCATCGTCTCCTTTGGAGGCACTGATCTCCGCGTCCCTCTGGAGTTTTCAAAGGATGTGAGGCCTCCGGTCGCGATGAGGTGGGGAACTAGGTCTTTCTCTGTTGTCTCCACAGGGGATTCAGACATCCTTTCGTTTTGGGAGACGCAGGACGAGCCTACATTCAAGTCACTGGAGGGATATCCGGCCTTATTTCGATTCAGGGCATCGCGGTGTCCATTCCACTTGAGGCCGCAAACTCAGGGTCCCTCTCACATACCTAGAGCTGACAGAAGCCTTCCCTTAAGGTGCTTGTGGTAAGGTGGTATTCCTCTGGAGTCGAAGCCAGGGACTAACCTCTCATCTCGAGTTGATTTTTGGTCCACGGTGCTCTTTCATGTTGCTACAGTGACCTCAGGATCCCTCTAGCCTTGAAACAGTGTTCTTGGGCTTTCTCTGGAGTGCCATCAAGGAAATCAAGGCTCCTTTCCTATGTGATGTGCAACACGGCATTGCTCTTCACGCAGTGCAGGGGAATCGGGCCTCATCTCGCGGCGAGGGGGAAGTCTCATGGTTTTTCTCGAGTTGCGGCGGGAACCTGGGGTATATTCTCGAGTTACGACGGGGATGGCCCTTCCACACACGTGTTTGTTCAGCGACGTCAGGACTCCTGCCTAGTTGCGAGGGACAACTCGGGATTCTCCTCGAGGCTTGGCAGGGCAATTGGAACGCCTCTCCAACTGAGACGGGAGACCAAGCGTCCCTTTCCACGTGCCACAGGAATCCTGGGACTCCTATCAAGTTTCACGAGGAGTCAGGCATCGTCTCCTTTGGAGGCACTGATCTCCGCGTACCTCTGGAGTTTTCAAAGGATGTGAGACCTCCGGTCGCCATGAGGTGGGGAACTAGGTCTTTCTCTGTGCTCTCCACAGGGGATTCAGACATCCTTTCATCTTGGGAGATGCAATACGAGCCTGCATTCAAGTCACTGCAGGGATATCCGGCCTTATTTCGAGTCAGGGCATCGCGGTGTCCATTCCACTTGAGGCCGCAAACTCAGGGTCCCTCTCACATACCTAGAGCTGAGAGAAGCCTCCTCTTGAGGTGCTTGTGGTAATGTGGTATTCCTCTGGAGTCGAAGCCAGGGACTAACCTCTCATCTCGAGTTGATTTTTGGTCCACGGAGCTCTTTCGTGTCGCTACAGTGACCTCAGGATCCCTCTAGCCTTGAAACAGCGTTCTTGGGGTTTCTCTGGAGTACCATCAAGGAAATCAAGGCTCCATTCCTGTGTGATGTGCAACACGGCATTGCTCTGCACTTAGTGCAGGGGAATCGGGCCTCATCTCGCGGCGAGGGGGAAGTCTCATGGTTTTTCTCGAGTTGCGGCAGGAACCTGGGGTATATTCTCGAGTTAAGACGGGGATGGCCCTTCCACACACGTGTTTGTTCAGCGACGTCAGGACTCCTGCCTAGTTGCGAGGGACAACTCGGGATTCTCGTCGAGGCTTGGCAGGGCAATTGGGACGCCTCTCAGGCTGAGGTGGGAGACCAATGGTCCCTTTCCACGTGCCACAGGATCCTGCGACTCCTATCAAGATTCACGAGGAGTCAGGCATCGTCTCCTTTGAAGGCACTGATCTCCGCGTCCCTCTGGAGTTTTCAAAGGATGTGAGGCCTCCGGTCGCGATGAGGTGGGGAACTAGGTCTTTCTCTGTGGTCTCCACAGGGGATTCAGACATCCTTTCGTCTTGGGAGATGCAAGACCACCCTGGATTCAAGTCATTGCAGGGATATCCGGTCTTATTTCGAGTCAGGGCATCGTGGTGTCCATTCCGCTTGAGGTCAAAAACTCAGGGTCCCTCTCACATACCTAGAGCTGAGAGAAGCCTCCTCTTGAGGTGCTTGTGGTAAGGTGGTATATATCTGGATTCGAAGCCAGGGCCTAACCTCTCATCTCGAGTTGATTTTTGGTCCACGGAGCTCTTTCGTGTTGCTACAGTGACCTCAGGATCCCTGTGGCCTTGAAACAGTGTTCTTGGGCTTTCTCTGGAGTGCCATCAAGGAAATCAAGGCTCCTTTCCTGTGTGATGTGCAACACGGCATTGCTCTGCACGCAGTGCAGGGGAATCGGGCCTCATCTCGCGGCGAGGGGGAAGTCTCATGGTTTTTCTCAAGTTGCGGCGGGAACCTGGGGTATATTCGGGAGTTACGACGGGGATGGCCCTTCCACACACGTGTTTGTTTAGCGACGTCAGGACTCCTGCGTAGTTTCGAGGGACAACTCGGGATTCTCCTCGAGGCTTGGCAGGGCAATTGGGACACCTCTCCAGCTGAGGCGGGACACCAAGGGTCCCTTTCCACGAGCCACAGGAATCCTGGGACTCCTATCAAGTTTCACGAGGAGTCAGGCATCGTCTCCTTTGGAGGCACTGATCTCCACGTCCCTCTGGAGTTTTGAAAGGATGTGAGGCCTCCGGTCGCCATGAGGTGGGGAACTAGGTCTTTCTCTGTGGTCTCCACAGGGGATTCAGACATCCTTTCGTCTTGGGAGATGCAAGGCGAGCCTGCATTCAAGTCACTGCAGGAATATCCAGCCTTATTTTGAGCCAGGGCATCGTGGTGTCCATTCCACTTGAGGCCGCAAACTCAGGGTTCCTCTCACATACCTAGAGCTGAGAGAAGCCTCCTCTTGAGGAGCTTGTGGTAAGGTGGTATTCCTCTGGAGTCGAAGCCAGGGACTAACCTCTCATCTCGAGATGATTTTTGGTCCACGGAGCTCTTTCGTGTTGCTACAGTGACCTCAGGATCCCTCTAGGCTTGAAACAGTGTTCTTGGGCTTTCTCTGGAGTGCCATCAAGGAAATCAAGGCTCCTTTCCCTTGTGATGTGCAACACGGCATTGCTCTGCACGCAGTGCCGGGGAATCGGGCCTCATCTCGCGGCGAGGGGGAAGCCTCATGGTTTTTCTTGAGTTGCGGCGTGAACCTGGGTTATATTCTCGAGTTGCGACGGGGATGACCCTTCCACACTCGTGTTTGTTCAGCGACGTCAGGACTCCTGCCTAGTTGCGAGGGACAACTCGGGATTCTCCTCGAGGCTTGGAAGGGCAATTGGGACGCCTCTCCAGCTGAGGCGGGAGACCAAGGGTCCCTTTCCACGTATCACAGGAATCCTGGGACTCCTATCAAGTTTCTCGAGGAGTCAGGCATCGTCTCCTTTGGAGGCACTGATCTCCGCGTCCCTCTGGAGTTTTCAAAGGATGTGAGGCCTCCGGTCGCGATGAGGTGGGGAACTAGGTCTTTCTCTGTTGTCTCCACAGGGGATTCAGACATCCTTTCGTTTTGGGAGACGCAGGACGAGCCTACATTCAAGTCACTGGAGGGATATCCGGCCTTATTTCGATTCAGGGCATCGCGGTGTCCATTCCACTTGAGGCCGCAAACTCAGGGTCCCTCTCACATACCTAGAGCTGACAGAAGCCTTCCCTTAAGGTGCTTGTGGTAAGGTGGTATTCCTCTGGAGTCGAAGCCAGGGACTAACCTCTCATCTCGAGTTGATTTTTGGTCCACGGTGCTCTTTCATGTTGCTACAGTGACCTCAGGATCCCTCTAGCCTTGAAACAGTGTTCTTGGGCTTTCTCTGGAGTGCCATCAAGGAAATCAAGGCTCCTTTCCTGTGTGATGTGCAACACGGCATTGCTCTTCACGCAGTGCAGGGGAATCGGGCCTCATCTCGCGGCGAGGGGGAAGTCTCATGGTTTTTCTCGAGTTGCGGCGGGAACCTGGGGTGTATTCTCGAGTTACGACGGGGATGGCCCTTCCACACACGTGTTTGTTCAGCGACGTCAGGACTCCTGCCTAGTTGCGAGGGACAACTCGGGATTCTCCTCGAGGCTTGGCAGGGCAATTGGAACGCCTCTCCAGCTGAGACGGGAGACCAAGCGTCCCTTTCCACGTGCCACAGGAATCCTGGGACTCCTATCAAGTTTCACGAGGAGTCAGGCATCGTCTCCTTTGGAGGCACTGATCTCCGCGTACCTCTGGAGTTTTCAAAGGATGTGAGGCCTCCGGTCGCCATGAGGTGGGGAACTAGGTCTTTCTCTGTGCTCTCCACAGGGGATTCAGACATCCTTTCATCTTGGGAGATGCAAGACGAGCCTGCATTCAAGTCACTGCAGGGATATCCGGCCTTATTTCGAGTCAGGGCATCGCGGTGTCCATTCCACTTGAGGCCGCAAACTCAGGGTCCCTCTCACATACCTAGAGCTGAGAGAAGCCTCCTCTTGAGGTGCTTGTGGTAATGTGGTATTCCTCTGGAGTCGAGGCCAGGGACTAACCTCTCATCTTGAGTTGATTTTTGGTCCACGGAGCTCTTTCGTGTCGCTACAGTGACCTCAGGATCCCTCTAGCCTTGAAACAGCGTTCTTGGGGTTTCTCTGGAGTACCATCAAGGAAATCAAGGCTCCATTCCTGTGTGATGTGCAACACGGCATTGCTCTGCATTTAGTGCAGGGGAATCGGGCCTCATCTCGCGGCGAGGGGGAAGTCTCATGGTTTTTCTCGAGTTGCGGCAGGAACCTGGGGTATATTCTCGAGTTAAGACGGGGATGGCCCTTCCACACACGTGTTTGTTCAGCGACGTCAGGACTCCTGCCTAGTTGCGAGGGACAACTCGGGATTCTCCTCGAGGCTTGGCAGGGCAATTGGGACGCCTCTCAGGCTGAGGTGGGAGACCAATGGTCCCTTTGCACGTGCCACAGGATCCTGCGACTCCTATCAAGATTCACGAGGAGTCAGGCATCGTCTCCTTTGAAGGCACTGATCTCCGCGTCCCTCTGGAGTTTTCAAAGGATGTGAGGCCTCCGGTCGCGATGAGGTGGGGAACTAGGTCTTTCTCTGTGGTCTCCACAGGGGATTCAGACATCCTTTCATCTTGGGAGATGCAAGACCACCCTGGATTCAAGTCATTGCAGGGATATCCGGTCTTATTTCGAGTCAGGGCATCGTGGTGTCCATTCCGCTTGAGGCCAAAAACTCAGGGTCCCTCTCACATACCTAGAGCTGAGAGAAGCCTCCTCTTGAGGTGCTTGTGGTAAGGTGGTATACATCTGGATTCGAAGCCAGGGCCTAACCTCTCATCTCGAGTTGATTTTTGGTCCACGGAGCTCTTTCGTGTTGCTACAGTGACCTCAGGATCCCTGTGGCCTTGAAACAGTGTTCTTGGGCTTTCTCTGGAGTGCCATCAAGGAAATCAAGGCTCCTTTCCTGTGTGATGTGCAACACGGCATTGCTCTGCACGCAGTGCAGGGGAATCGGGCCTCATCTCGCGGCGAGGGGGAAGTCTCATGGTTTTTCTCAAGTTGCGGCGGGAACCTGGGGTATATTCGGGAGTTACGACGGGGATGGCCCTTCCACACACGTGTTTGTTTAGCGACGTCAGGACTCCTGCCTAGTTTCGAGGGACAACTCGGGATTCTCCTCGAGGCTTGGCAGGGCAATTGGGACACCTCTCCAGCTGAGGCGGGACACCAAGGGTCCCTTTCCACGAGCCACAGGAATCCTGGGACTCCTATCAAGTTTCACGAGGAGTCAGGCATCGTCTCCTTTGGAGGCACTGATCTCCACGTCCCTCTGGAGTTTTGAAAGGATGTGAGGCCTCCGGTCGCCATGAGGTGGGGAACTAGGTCTTTCTCTGTGGTCTCCACAGGGGATTCAGACATCCTTTCGTCTTGGGAGATGCAAGGCGAGCCTGCATTCAAGTCACTGCAGGAATATCCAGCCTTATTTCGAGTCAGGGCATCGCGGTGTTCTTTCCACTTGAGGCAGCAAACTCAGGCTCCCTCTCACATACCTAGAGCTGAGAGAAGCCTCCTCTTGAGGAGCTTGTGGTAAGGTGGTATTCCTCTGGAGACGAAGCCAGGGACTAACCTCTCATCTCGAGATGATTTTTGGTCCACGGAGCTCTTTCGTGTTGCTACAGTGACCTCAGGATCCCTCTAGGCTTGAAACAGTGTTCTTTGGCTTTCTCTGGAGTGCCATCAAGGAAATCAAGGCTCCTTTCCTGTGTGATGTGCAACACGGCATTGCTCTGCACGCAGTGCCGGGGAATCGGGCCTCATCTCGCGGCGAGGGGGAAGCCTCATGGTTTTTCTTGAGTTGCGGCGTGAACCTGGGTTATATTCTCGAGTTGCGACGGGGATGACCCTTCCACACTCGTGTTTGTTCAGCGACGTCAGGACTCCTGCCTAGTTGCGAGGGACAACTCGGGATTCTCCTTGAGGCTTGGCAGGGCAATTGGGACGCCTCTCCAGCTGAGGCGGGAGACCAAGGGTCCCTTTCCACGTATCACAGGAATCCTGGGACTCCTATCAAGTTTCTCGAGGAGTCAGGCATCGTCTCCTTTGGAGGCACTGATCTCCGCGTCCCTCTGGAGTTTTCAAAGGATGTGAGGCCTCCGGTCGCGATGAGGTGGGGAACTAGGTCTTTCTCTGTTGTCTCCACAGGGGATTCAGACATCCTTTCGTTTTGGGAGACGCAGGACGAGCCTACATTCAAGTCACTGGAGGGATATCCGGCCTTATTTCGATTCAGGGCATCGCGGTGTCCATTCCACTTGAGGCCGCAAACTCAGGGTCCCTCTCACATACCTAGAGCTGACAGAAGCCTTCCCTTAAGGTGCTTGTGGTAAGGTGGTATTCCTCTGGAGTCGAAGCCAGGGACTAACCTCTCATCTCGAGTTGATTTTTGGTCCACGGTGCTCTTTCATGTTGCTACAGTGACCTCAGGATCCCTCTAGCCTTGAAACAGTGTTCTTGGGCTTTCTCTGGAGTGCCATCAAGGAAATCAAGGCTTCTTTCATATGTGATGTGCAACACGGCATTGCTCTTCACGCAGTGCAGGGGAATCGGGCCTCATCTCGCGGCGAGGGGGAAGTCTCATGGTTTTTTTCGAGTTGCGGCGGGAACCTGGGGTATATTCTCGAGTTACGACGGGGATGGCCCTTCCACACACGTGTTTGTTCAGCGACGTCAGGACTCCTGCCTAGTTGCGAGGGACAACTCGGGATTCTCCTCGAGGCTTGGCAGGGCAATTGGAACGCCTCTCCAGCTGAGACGGGAGACCAAGCGTCCCTTTCCACGTGCAACAGGAATCCTGGGACTCCTATCAAGTTTCACGAGGAGTCAGGCATCGTCTCCTTTGGAGGCACTGATCTCCGCGTACCTCTGGAGTTTTCAAAGGATGTGAGGCCTCCGGTCGCGATGAGGTGGGGAACTAGGTCTTTCTCTGTGCTCTCCACAGGGGATTCAGACATCCTTTCATCTTGGGAGATGCAAGACGAGCCTGCATTCAAGTCACTGCAGGGATATCTGGCCTTATTTCGAGTCAGGGCATCGCGGTGTCCATTCCACTTGAGGCCGCAAACTCAGGGTCCCTCTCACATACCTAGAGCTGAGAGAAGCCTCCTCTTGAGGTGCTTGTGGTAAGGTGGTATTCCTCTGGAGTCGAAGGCAGGGACTAACCTCTCATCTCGAGTTGATTTTTGGTCCACGGAGCTCTTTCGTGTCGCTACAGTGACCTCAGGATCCCTCTAGCCTTGAAACAGCGTTCTTGGGGTTTCTCTGGAGTACCATCAAGGAAATCAAGGCTCCATTCCTGTGTGATGTGCAACACGGCATTGCTCTGCACTTAGTGCAGGGGAATCGGGCCTCATCTCGCGGCGAGGGGGAAGTCTCATGGTTTTTCTCGAGTTGCGGCAGGAACCTGGGGTATATTCTCGAGTTAAGACGGGGATGGCCCTTCCACACACGTGTTTGTTCAGCGACGTCAGGACTCCTGCCTAGTTGCGAGGGACAACTCGGGATTCTCCTCGAGGCTTGGCAGGGCAATTGGGACGCCTCTCAGGCTGAGGTGGGAGACCAATGGTCCCTTTCCACGTGCCACAGGATCCTGCGACTCCTATCAAGTTTCACGAGGAGTCAGGCATCGTCTCCTTTGGAGGCACTGATCTCCACGTCCCTCTGGAGTTTTGAAAGGATGTGAGGCCTCCGGTCGCCATGAGGTGGGGAACTAGGTCTTTCTCTGTGGTCTCTACAGGGGATTCAGACATCCTTTCGTCTTGGGAGATGTAAGACGAGCTTGCATTCAAGTCACTGCAGGCATATTCGGCCTTATTTCGAGTCAGAGCATCGCGGTGTCCATTCCACTTGAGGCCGCAAACTCAGTGTCCCTCTCACATACCTAGAGCTGAGAGAAGCCTCCTCTTGAGGTGCTTGTGGTAAGGTGGTATTCCTCTGGAGTGGAAGCCAGGGACTAACCTCTCATCTCGAGTTGATTTTTGGTCCACGGAGCTCTTTCGTGTTGCTACAGTGACCTCAGGATCCCTCTAGCCTTGAAACAGTGTTCTTGGGTTTTCTCTGGAGTATCATCAAGGATATCAAGGCTCCTTTCCTGTGTGATGTGCAACACGGCATTGCTCTGCACGCAGTGCTGGGGAATCGGGCCTCATCTCGCGGCGAGGGGGAAGTCTCATGGTTTTTCTTGAGTTGCGGCGGGAACCTGGGGTATATTCTCGAGTTACGACAGGGATGGCCCTTCCACACACGTGTTTGTTCAGCGACGTCAGGACTCCTGCCTAGTTGCGAGGGACAAGTCGGGATTTTCCTTGAGGCTTGGCAGGGCAATTGGGACGCCTCTCCAGCTGAGGAGGGAGACCAAGGATCCCTTTCCACGTGCCACAGGAATCCTGGGACTACTATCAAGTTTCACGAGGAGTCAGGCATCGTCTCCATTGCAGGCACTGATCTCCGCGTACCTCTGGAGTTTTCAAAGGATGTGAGGCCTCCGGTGGCCATGAGGTGGGGAACTAGGTATTTCTCTGTGGTCTCCACAGGGGATTCAGACATCCTTTTGTCTTGGGAGATGCAAGACGAGCCTGCATTCAAGTCACTGCAGGGATATCCGGCCTTATTTCGAGTCAGGGCATCGCGGTGTCCATTCCACTTGAGGCTGCAAACTCAGGGTCCCTCTCACATACCTAGAGCTGAGAGAATCCTTCTCTTGAGGTGCGTGTGGTAAGGTGGTATTCCTCTGGAGTGGAAGCCAGGGACTAACCTCTCATCTCGAGTTGATTTTTGGTCCACGGAGCTCTTTAGTGTTGTTACAGTGACCTCAGGATCCCTCTAGGCTTGAAACAGTGTTCTTGGGGTTTCTCTGGAGTGCCATCAGGGAAATCAAGGCTCCTTTCCCTTGTGATGTGCAACACGGCATTGCTCTGCACGCAGTGCAGGGGAATCAGCCCTCATCTCGCGGCGAGGGGGAAGTCTCATGGTTTTTCTCGAGTTGCGGCGGGAACCTGGGGTATATTCTCGAGTTACGACGGGGATGGCCCTCCCACACACGTGTTTGTTCAGCGACGTCAGGACTCCTGCCTAGTTGCCAGGGACAACTCGGGATTCTCCTCGAGGCTTGGCAGGGCAATTGGGACGCCTCTCCAGCTGAGGCGGGAGACCAAGGGTCCCTTTCCACGTGCCAGAGGAATCCTGGAACTCCTATCAAGTTTCACGAGGAGTCATGCATCGTCTCCTTTGGAGACACTGATCTCCGCGTCCCTCTGGACTTTTCAAAGGTTGTGAGGCCTCCGGTCGCGATGAGGTGGGGAACTAGGTCTTTCTCTGTGGTCTCCACAGGTGATTCATACATCCTTTCGTCTTGGGAGATGCAAGACGAGCCTGCATTCAAGTCACTGCAGGGATATCCAGCCTTATTTCGAGCCAGGGCATCGCGGTGTCCATTCCACTTGAGGCCGCAAACTCAGGGTTCCTCTCACATACCTAGAGCTCAGAGAAGCGTCCTCTTGAGGTGCTTGTGGTAAGGTGGTATTCCTCTGGAGTCGAAGCCAGGGACTAACCTCTCATCTCGAGTTGATTTTTGGTCCACGGAGCTCTTTCGTGTTGCTACAGTGACCTCAGGATCCCTCTAGGCTTGAAACAGTGTTCTTGGGGTTTCTCTGGAGTGCCATCAAGGAAATCAAGGCTCCTTTCCTGTGTGATGTGCAACACGGCATTGCTCTGCACGCAGTGCAACGGAATCGGGCCTCATCTCGCGGCGAGGGGGAAGCCTCATGGTTTTTCGTGAGTTGCAGCGGGAACCTGGGGTATATTCTCGAGTTACGATGGGGATGGCCCTTCCACACACGTGTTTGTTCATCGACGTCAGGACTCCTGCCTAGTTGCGAGGGACAACTCGGGATTCTCCTCGAGGCTTGGCAGGGCAATTGGGACGCCTCTCCAGCTGAGGCGGGAGACTAAGGGTCCCTTTCCACGTACCACAGGAGTCCTGGGACTCCTATCAAGTTTCACGAGGAGTCAGGCATCGTCTCCTTTGGAGGCAGTGATCTCCGCGTCCCTCTGGAGTTTTCAAAGGATGTGAGGCCTCCGGTCCCGATCAGGTGGGGAACTAGGTCTTTCTCTGTGGTCTCCACAGGGGATTCAGACATCCTTTCGTCTTGGGAGATGCAAGACGAGCCTGCTTTCAAGTCACTTCAGGGATATCCAGCCTTATTTCGAGCCAGGGCATCGCGGTGCCCATTCCAGTTCCAGCCGCAACTCAGGGTTCCTCTCACATACCTAGAGCTGAGAGAAGCCTCCTCTTGAGGAGCTTGTGGTAAGGTGGTATTCCTCTGGAGTCGAAGCCAGGGACTAACCTCCCATCTCGAGTTGATTTTTGGTCCACGGAGTTCTTTCGTGTTGCTACAGTGACCTCAGGATCCCTCTAGCCTTGAAACAGTGTTCTTGGGCTTTCTCTGGAGTGCCATCAAGGAAATCAAGTCTCCTTTCCCTTGTGATGTGCAACACGGCATTGCTCTGCACGCAGTGCAGGGGAATCGGGCCTCATCTCGCGGCGAGAGGGAATTCTCATGGTTTTTCTCGAGTTGCGGCGGGAACCTGGGTTATATTCTCGAGTTACGACGGGAATGGCCCTTCCACACACGTGTTTGTTCAGCGACGTCAGGAATCCTGCCTAGTTGCGAGGGACAACTCGGGATTCTCCTCGAGGCTTGGCAGGGCAATTGGGACGCCTCTCCAGCTGAGGCGGGAGACCAAGGGTCCCTTTGCACGTGCCACAGGAATCCTGGGACTCCTATCAACTTTCACGAGGAGTCAGGCATCGTCTCCTTTGAAGGCACTGATCTCCGCGTCCCTCTGGAGTTTTCAAAGGATGTGAGGCCTCCGGTGGCGAAGAGGTGGGGAACTAGGTCTTTCTCTGTTGTCTCCACAGGGGATTCAGACATCCTTTCGTTTTGGGAGACGCAAGACGAGCCTACATTCAAGTCACTGCAGGGTTATCCGGCCTTATTTCCATTCAGGGCATCGCGGTGTCCATTCCACTTGAGGCCGCAAACTCAAGGTCCCTCTCACATACCTAGAGCTGACAGAAGCCTTCCCTTAAGGTGCTTGTGGTAAGGTGGTATTCCTCTGGAGTCGAAGCCAGGGACTAACCTCACATCTCGAGTTGATTTTTGGTCCACGGAGCTCTTTCGTGTTGCTACAGTGACCTCAGGATCCCTCTAGCCTTGAAACAGTGTTCTTGGGCTTTCTCTGGAGTGCCATCAAGGAAATCAAGACTCCTTTCCTATGTGATGTGCAACACGGCATTGCTCTGCACGCAGTGCAGGGGAACCGGGCCTCATCTCGCGGCGAGGGGGAAGTCTCATGGTTTTTCTCGAGTTGCGGCGGGAACCTGGGGTATATTCTCGATATACGACGGGGATGGCCCTTCCACACACGTGTTTGTTCAGCAACGTCAGGACTCCTGCCTAGTTGCGAGGGACAACTCGGGATTCTCCTCGAGGCTTGGCAGGGAAATTGGAACGCCTCTCCAGCTGAGACGGGAGACCAAGGTTCCCTTTTCACGTGCCACAGGAATCCTGGGACTCCTATCAAGTTTCACGAGGAGTCAGGCATCGTCTCCTTTGGAGGCACTGATCTCCGCGTCCCTCTGGAGTTTTCTAAGGATGTGAGGCCTCTGATCGCGATGAGGTGGGGAACTAGGTCTTTCTCTGTGCTCTCCACAGAGGATTCAGACATCCTTTCGTCTTGGGAGATGCAAGACGAGCCTGCATTCAAGTCACTGTAGGGATATCCGGCCTTATTTTGAGTCAGGGCATTGCGGTGTCCATTCCACGTGAGGCCGCAAACTCAGGGTCCCTCTCACATACCTAGAGCTGAGAGAAGCCTCCTCTTGAGGTTCTTGTGGTAAGGGGGTATGCCTTTGGAGTCGAAGCCAGGGACTAACCTCTCATCTCGAGATGATTTTTGGTCAACGGAGCTCTTTCGTGTTGCTACAGTGACCTCAGGATCCCTCTAGCCTTGAAACAGTGTTCTTGGGGTTCTCTGGAGTGCCATCAAGGAAATCAAGGCTCCTTTCCTGTGTGATGTGCAACACGGCATTGCTCTGCACGCAGTGCAGGAGAATCGGGCCTCATCTCGCGGCTAGGTGGAAGTCTCATGGTTTTTCTCGAGTTGCGGCGGGAACCTGGGGTATATTTTCGAGTTACGACAGGGATGGCCCTTCCACACACGTGTTTGTTCAGCGACGCCAGGACTCCTGCCTAGTTGGGAGGGACAACTCGGGATTCTCCTCGAGGCTTGGCAGGGCAATTGGGACGCCTCTCAGGCTGAGGCGGGAGACCAAGGTTCCCTTTCCACGTGCCACAGGAATCCTGGGACTCCTATCAAGTTTCACGAGGAGTCAGGCATCGTCTCCTTTGGAGGCACTGATCTCCGCGTACCTCTGGAGTTTTCAAAGGATGTGAGGCCTCCGGTCGCGATGAGGAGGGGAAATAGGTCTTTCTCTGTGCTCTCCACAGGGGATTCAGACATCCTTTCATCTTGGGAGATGCAAGACGAGCCTGCATTCAAGTCACTGCAGGGATATCCGGCCTTATTTCGAGTCAGGGCATCGCGGTGTCCATTCCACTTGAGGCCGCAAACTCAGGGTCCCTCTCACATACCTAGAGCTGAGAGAAGCCTCCTCTTAAGGTGCTTGTGGTAAGGTGGTATTCCTCTGGAGTCGAAGCCAGGGCCTAACCTCTCATTTCGAGTTGATTTTTGGTCCACAGAGCTCTTTGGTGTTGCTACAGTGACCTCAGGATCCCTCTTGCCTTGAAACAGTGTTCTTCGGGTTTCTCTGGAGTGCCATCAAGGAAATCAAGGCTCCTTTCCAGTGTGATGTGCAACACGGCATTGCTCTGCACGCAGTGCAGGGGAATCGGGCCTCATCTCGCGGCGAGGGGGAAGTCTCATGGTTTTTCTAGAGCTGCGGCGGGAACCTGGGTTATATTCTCGAGTTACGACGGGGATGGCCCTTCCACACACGTGTTTGTTCAGCGACGTTAGGACTCCTGCCTAGAGGGACAACTCGAGATTCTCCTCGAGGCTTGCCAGGGCAATTAGGAACCCTCTCCAGCTGAGGCGGGAGACCAAGTTTCCCTTTCCAAGTGCCACAGGAATACTGGGACTCCTATCAAGTTTCACGAGGAGTCAGGCATCGTCTCCTTTGGAGGCACTGATCTCCGCGTCCCTCTGGAGTTTTCCAAGCATGTGAGGCCTCCGCTCGCGATGAAGTGGGGAACCAGGTTTTTCTCTGTGGACTCCACAGGGGATTCAGACATCCTTTCGTCTTGGGAGATGCAAGACGAGCCTGCATTCAAGTCACTGCAGAGATATCCGGCCTTATTTCGAGTCAGGGCATCGCGGTGTCCATTCCACTTGAGGCCGCAAACTCAGGGTCCCTCTCACATACCTAGAGCTGAGAGAAGCCTCCTCTTGAGGTGCTTGTGGTAAGGTGGTATTCCTCTGGAGTGGAAGCCAGGGACTAACCTCTCATCTCGAGTTGATTTTTGGTCCACGGAGCTCTTTCGTGTTGCTACAGTGACCTCAGGATCCCTCTAGCCTTGAAACAGTGTTCTTCGTGTTTCTTTGGAGTGCCATCAAGGAAATCAAGACTCCTTTCCTGTGTGATGTGCAACACGGGATTGCTCTGCACGCAGTGCAGGGGAATGGGGCCTCATCTCGCGGCGAGGGGGAAGTCTCATGGTTTTTCTCCAGTTGCTGCAGGAACCTGGGGTATATTCTCGAGTTACGACGGGGATGGCCCTTCCACACACGTGTTTGTTCAGCGACGTTAGGACTCCTGCCTAGTTGCGAGGGACAACTCGGGATTCTCCTCGAGGCTTGCCAGGGCAATTGGGAAGCCTCTCCAGCTGAGGCGGGAGACCAAGGTTCCCTTTCCAAGTGCCACAGGAATCCTGGGACTCCTATCAAATTTCCCGAGGAGTCATGCATCGTCTTCTTTGGAGGCACTGATCTCCGTGTCCCTCTGGAGTTTTCCAAGGATGTGAGGCTTCCGTTCGCGATGAAGTGGGGAACTAGGTCTTTCTCTGTGGTCTCCACAGGGGATTCAGACATCCTTTCGTCTTGGGAGTAGCAAGACGAGCCTGCATTCAAGTCACTGCAGGGATATCCGGCCTTATTTCGAGTCTGGGCATTGCGGTGTCCATTCCACTTGAGGCCGCAAACTCAGGGTCCCTCTCACATACCTAGAGCTGAGAGAAGCCTCCTCTTGAGGTGCTTGTGGTAAGGTGGTATTCCTCTGGAGTCGAAGCCAGTGCATAACCTCTCATCTCGAGTTGATTTGTGGTCCCCGGAGCTCTTTCGTGTTGCTACAGTGACCTCAGGATCCCTCTAGCCTTGAAACAGTGTTTTTGGGGTTTCTCTGGAGTGCCATCAAGGAAATCAAGGCTCCTTTACTGTGTGATGTACAACACGGCATTGCTCTGCACTTAGTGCAGGGGAATCGGGCCTCATCTCGCGGCGAGGGGGAAGTCTCATGGTTTTTCTCGAGTTGCGGCGGGAACCTGGGGTATATTCTCGAGTTACGACGGGGATGGCCCTTCCACACACGTGTTTGTTCAGCGACGTCAGGACTCCTGCCTAGTTGCGAGGGACAACTCGGGATTCTCCTCGAGGCTTGGCACGGCAATTGGGACGCCTCTCCAGCTGAGGCGGGAGACAAAGTGTCCCTTTCCACGTGCCACAGGAATCCTGGGACTCCTATCAAGTTTCACGAGGAGTCAGGCATCGTCTCCTTTGGAGGCACTGATCTCCACGTCCCTCTGGAGTTTTCAAAGGATGTGAGACCTACGGTCGCGATGAGGTGGGGAACTAGGTCTTTCTCTGTGGTCTCTACAGGGGATTCAGACATCCTTTCGTCTTGGGAGATGCAAGACGAGCCTGCATTCAAGTCACTGCAGGGATATCCGGCCTTATTTCGAGTCAGGGCATCGCGGTGTCCATTCCACTTGAGGCCGCAAACTCAGGGTTCCTCTCACATACCTAGAGCTGAGAGAAGCCTCCTCTTGAGGTGATTGTGGTAAGGTGGTATTCCTCTGGAGTCGAAACCAGGGACTAACCTCTCATCTCGAGTTGATTTTTGGTACACAGAGCTCTTTCGTGTTGCTACAGTGACCTCAGGATCCCTCTAGCCTTGAAACAGTGTTCTTGGGGTTTCTCTGGAGTGCCATCAAGGAAATCAAGGCTCCTTTCCTGTGTGATGTGCAACACGGCATTGCTCTGCACGCAGTGCAGGGGAATCGGGCCTCATCTCGCGGCGAGGGGTAAGTCTCATGGTTTTTCTCGAGTTGCGGCGGGAACCTGGGGTATATTCTCGAGTTACGACGGGGATGGCCCTTCCACACACGTGTTTGTTCAGCGACGTCAGGACTCCTGCCTAGTTGCGAGGGACAAGTCGGGATTTTCCTCGAGGCTTGGCAGGGCAATTGGGACGCCTCTCCAGCTGAGGCGGGAGACCAAGGGTCCCTTTCCATGTGCCACAGGAATCCTGGGACTCCTATCAAGTTTCACGAGGAGTCAGGCATCGTCTCCTTTGGAGGCACTGATCTCCGCGTCCCTCTGGAGTTTTCAAAGGATGTGAGGCCTCCGGTCGTGATGAGGTGGGGAACTAGGACTTTCTCTGTGGTCTCCAAAGGGGATTCAGACATCCTTTCGTCTTGGGAGATGTAAGACGAGCCTGCATTCAAGTCACTGCAGGGATATCCGGCCTTATTTCGAGTCAGGGCGTCGCGGTGTCCATTCCACTTGAGGCCGCAAACTCAGGGTCCCTCTCACATACCTAGAGCTGAGAGAAGCCTCCTCTTAAGGTGCTTGTGGTAAGGTGGTATTCCTCTGGAGTCGAAGCCAGGGCCTAACCTCTCATTTCGAGTTGATTTTTGGTCCACAGAGCTCTTTGGTGTTGCTACAGTGACCTCAGGATCCCTCTTGCCTTGAAACAGTGTTCTTCGGGTTTCTCTGGAGTGCCATCAAGGAAATCAAGGCTCCTTTCCAGTGTGATGTGCAACACGGCATTGCTCTGCACGCAGTGCAGGGGAATCGGGCCTCATCTCGCGGCGAGGGGGAAGTCTCATGGTTTTTCTAGAGCTGCGGCGGGAACCTGGGTTATATTCTCGAGTTACGACGGGGATGGCCCTTCCACACACGTGTTTGTTCAGCGACGTTAGGACTCCTGCCTAGTTGCGAGGGACAACTCGAGATTCTCCTCGAGGCTTGCCAGGGCAATTAGGAACCCTCTCCAGCTGAGGCGGGAGACCAAGTTTCCCTTTCCAAGTGCCACAGGAATACTGGGACTCCTATCAAGTTTCAGGAGGAGTCAGGCATCGTCTCCTTTGGAGGCACTGATCTCCGCGTCCCTCTGGAGTTTTCCAAGCATGTGAGGCTTCCGCTCGCGATGAAGTGGGGAACCAGGTTTTTCTCTGTGGACTCCACAGGGGATTCAGACATCCTTTCGTCTTGGGAGATGCAAGACGAGCCTGCACTCAAGTCACTGCAGAGATATCCGGCCTTATTTCGAGTCAGGGCATCGCGGTGTCCATTCCACTTGAGGCCGCAAACTCAGGGTCCCTCTCACATACCTAGAGCTGAGAGAAGCCTCCTCTTGAGGTGCTTGTGGTAAGGTGGTATTCCTCTGGAGTCGAAGCCAGGGACTAACCTCTCATCTCGAGTTGATTTTTGGTCCACGGAGCTCTTTCGTGTTGCTACAGTGACCTCAGGATCCCTCTAGCCTTGAAACAGTGTTCTTCGTGTTTCTTTGGAGTGCCATCAAGGAAATCAAGACTCCTTTCCTGTGTGATGTGCAACACGGGATTGCTCTGCACGCAGTGCAGGGGAATGGGGCCTCATCTCGCGGCGAGGGGGAAGTCTCATGGTTTTTCTCCAGTTGCTGCAGGAACCTGGGGTATATTCTCGAGTTACGACGGGGATGGCCCTTCCACACACGTGTTTGTTCAGCGACGTTAGGACTCCTGCCTAGTTGCAAGGGACAACTCGGGATTCTCCTCGAGGCTTGCCAGGGCAATTGGGAAGCCTCTCCAGCTGAGGCGGGAGACCAAGGTTCCCTTTCCAAGTGCCACAGGAATCCTGGGACTCCTATCAAATTTCCCGAGGAGTCATGCATCGTCTTCTTTGGAGGCACTGATCTCCGTGTCCCTCTGGAGTTTTCCAAGGATGTGAGGCTTCCGTTCGCGATGAAGTGGGGAACTAGGTCTTTCTCTGTGGTCTCCACAGGGGATTCAGACATCCTTTCGTCTTGGGAGTAGCAAGACGAGCCTGCATTCAAGTCACTGCAGGGATATCCAGCCTTATTTCGAGTCAGGGCATTGCGGTGTCCATTCCACTTGAGGCCGCAAACTCAGGGTCCCTCTCACATACCTAGAGCTGAGAGAAGCCTCCTCTTGAGGTGCTTGTGGTAAGGTGGTATTCCTCTGGAGTCGAAGCCAGGGCATAACCTCTCATCTCGAGTTGATTTGTGGTCCCCGGAGCTCTTTCGTGTTGCTACAGTGACCTCAGGATCCCTCTAGCCTTGAAACAGTGTTTTTGGGGTTTCTCTGGAGTGCCATCAAGGAAATCAAGGCTCCTTTACGGTGTGATGTACAACACGGCATTGCTCTGCACTTAGTGCAGGGGAATCGGGCCTCATCTCGCGGCGAGGGGGAAGTCTCATGGTTTTTCTCGAGTTGCGGCGGGACCCTGGGGTATATTCTCGAGTTGCGACGGGGATGGCCCTTCCACACACGTGTTTGTTCAGCGACGTCAGGACTCCTGCCTAGTTGCGAGGGACAACTCGGGATTCTCCTCGAGGCTTGGCACGGCAATTGGGACACCTCTAGCTGAGGCGGGAGACAAAGTGTCCCTTTCCACGTGCCACAGGAATCCTGGGACTCCTATCAAGTTTCACGAGGAGTCAGGCATCGTCTCCTTTGGAGGCACTGATCTCCACGTCCCTCTGGAGTTTTCAAAGGATGTGAGACCTACGGTCGCGATGAGGTGGGGAACTAGGTCTTTCTCTGTGGTCTCTACAGGGGATTCAGACATCCTTTCGTCTTGGGAGATGCAAGACGAGCCTGCATTCAAGTCACTGCAGGGATATCCGGCCTTATTTCGAGTCAGGGCATCGCGGTGTCCATTCCACTTGAGGCCGCAAACTCAGGGTTCCTCTCACATACCTAGAGCTGAGAGAAGCCTCCTCTTGAGGTGATTGTGGTAAGGTGGTATTCCTCTGGAGTCGAAACCAGGGACTAACCTCTCATCTCGAGTTGATTTTTGGTTCACAGAGCTCTTTCGTGTTGCTACAGTGACCTCAGGATCCCTCTAGCCTTGAAACAGTGTTCTTGGGGTTTCTCTGGAGTGCCATCAAGGAAATCAAGGCTCCTTTCCTGTGTGATGTGCAACACGGCATTGCTCTGCACGCAGTGCAGGGGAATCGGGCCTCATCTCGCGGCGAGGGGTAAGTCTCATGGTTTTTCTCGAGTTGCGGCGGGAACCTGGGGTATATTCTCGAGTTACGACGGGGATGGCCCTTCCACACACGTGTTTGTTCAGCGACGTCAGGACTCCTGCCTAGTTGCGAGGGACAAGTCGGGATTTTCCTCGAGGCTTGGCAGGGCAATTGGGACGCCTCTCCAGCTGAGGCGGGAGACCAAGGGTCCCTTTCCATGTGCCACAGGAATCCTGGGACTCCTATCAAGTTTCACGAGGAGTCATGCATCGTCTCCTTTGGAGGCACTGATCTCCGCGTCCCTCTGGAGTTTTCAAAGGATGTGAGGCCTCCGGTCGTGATGAGGTGGGGAACTAGGACTTTCTCTGTGGTCTCCAAAGGGGATTCAGACATCCTTTCGTCTTGGGAGATGCAAGACGAGCCTGCATTCAAGTCACTGCAGGGATATCCGGCCTTATTTCGAGTCAGGGCGTCGCGGTGTCCATTCCACTTGAGGCCGCAAACTCAGGGTCCCTCTCACATACCTAGAGCTGAGAGAAGCCTCCTCTTGAGGTGCTTGTGGTAAGGTGGTATTCCTCTGGAGTCGAAGCCAGGGACTAACCTCTCATCTCGAGTTGATTTTTGGTCCACGGAGCTCTTTCGTTTTGCTACAGTGACCTCAGGATCCCTCTAGCCTTGAAACAGCGTTCTTGGGTTTTCTCTGGAGTGCCATCAAGGAAATCAAGGCTCCTTTCCTGTGTGATGTGCAACACGGCATTGCTCTGCACGCATTGCAGGGGAATCGGGCCTCATCTCGGGGCGAGGCGGAAGTCTCATGGTTTTTCTCGAGTTGCGGCGGGAACCTGGGGTATATTCTCGAAGTACGACGGGGATGGCCCTTCCACACACGTGTTTCTTCAGCGACGTCAGGACTCCTGCCTAGTTGCGAGGGACAACTCGGGATTCTCCTCGAGGCTTGGCAGGGCAATTGGGACGCCTCTCCAGCTGAGGTGGGAGACCAAGGGTCCCTTTCCACGTGCCACAGGATCCTGGGACTCCTATCAAGATTCACGAGGAGTCAGGCATCGTCTCCTGTGGAGGCACTGATCTCCGCGTCCCTCTGGAGTTTTCTAAGGATGTGAGGCCTCCGGTCGCGATGAGGTGGGGAACTAGGTCTTTCTCTGTGGTCTCCACAGGGGATTCAGACATCCTTTCATCTTGCCAGATGCAAGAAGACCCTGGATTCAAGTCATTGAAGGGATATCCGGTCTTATTTCGAGTCAGGGCATCGTGGTGTCCATTCCGCTTGAGACCACAAACTCAGGGTCCCTCTCACATACCTATAGCTGAGAGAAGCCTCCTCTTGAGGTGCTTGTGGTAAGGTGGTATTCATCTGGAGTCGAAGCCAGGGCCTAACCTCTCATCTCGAGTTGATTTTTGGTCCACGGAGCTCTTTCGTGTTGCTACAGTGACCTCAGGATCCCTCTGGCCTTGAAACAGTGTTCTTGGGCTTTCTCTGGAGTGCGATCAAGGAAATTAAGGCTCCTTTGCTGTGTGATGTGCAACACCGCATTGCTCTGCACGCAGTGCAGGGGAATCGGGCCTCATCTCGCGGCGAGGGGGAAGTCTCATGGTTTTTCTCGAGTTGCGGCGGGAACCTGGGGTATATTCTCGAGTTGCGGCGGGAATGGTCCTTCCACACACATGTTTGTTCAGCGACGTCAGGACTCCTGCCTAGGTGTGAGGGACAACTCGGGATTCTCCTCGAGGCTTGACAGGGCAATTGGGACGCCTCTCAGGCTGAGGCAGGAGACCAAGGTTCCCTTTCCACGTGCCGCAGGAATCCTGGGACTCCTATCAAGTTTCACGAGGAGTCAGGCATCGTCTCCTTTGGAGGCACTGATCTCCCTGTACCTCTCGAATTTTCAAAGGATGTGAGGCCTCCGGTCGCGATGAGGTGGGGAACTAGGACTTTCTCTGTGGTCTCCAAAGGGGATTTAGACATCCTTTCGTCTTGGGAGATGCAAGACGAGCCTGCATTCAAGTCACTGCAGGGATATCCGGCCTTATTTCGAGTCAGGGCATCGCGGTGTCCATTCCACTTGAGGCCGCAAACTCAGGGTCCCTCTCACATACCTAGAGCTGAGAGAAGCCTCCTCTTGAGGTGCTTGTGGTAAGGTGGTATTCCTCTGGAGTCGAAGCCAGGGACTAACCTCTCATCTCGAGTTGATTTTTGGTCCACGGAGCTCTTTCGTGTTGCTACAGTGACCTCAGGATCCCTCTAGCCTTGAAACAGTGTTCTTGGGGTTTCTCAGGAGTGCCATCAAGGAAATCAAGGCTCCTTTCCTGTGTGATGTGCAACACGGCATTGCTCTGCACGCAGTGCAGGGGAATCGGATCTCATCTCGCGGCGAGGGGGAAGTCTCATGGTTTTTCTCGAGTTGGGGCGGGAACCTGGCGTATATTCTCGAGTTACGTCGGGGATGGCCCTTCCACACACGTGTTTGTTCAGCGACGTCAGGACTCCTGCCTAGTTGCGAGGGACAACTCGGGATTCTCCTTGCGGCTTGGCAGGGCAATTGGGACGCCTCTCCAGCTGAGGTGGGAGACCAATGGTCCCTTTCCACGTGCCACAGGATCCTGGGACTCCTATCAAGATTCACGATGAGTCAGGCATCGTCTCCTTTGGAGGCACTGATCTCCGCGTCCCTCTGGAGTTTTCAAAGGATGTGAGGCCTCCGGTCGCGATGAGGTGGGGAACTAGGTCTTTCTCTGTGGTCTCCACAGGGGATTCAGACATCCTTTCATCTTGCGAGATGCAAGACGAGCCTGCATTCAAGTCACTGCAGGGATATCCGGCCTTATTTCGAGTCAGGGCATCGCGGTGTCCATTCCACTTGAGGCTGTAAACTCAGGGTCCCTCTCACATACCTAGAGCTGAGAGAAGCCTCCTCTTGAGGTGCTTGTGGTAAGGTGGTATTCTTCTGGAGTGGAAGCCAGGGACTAACCTCTCATCTCGAGTTGATTTTTGGTCCACGGAGCTCTTTCGTGTTGCTACAGTGACCTCAGGATCCCTCTAGCCTTGAAACAGTGTTCTTGGGGTTTCTCTGGAGTGCCATCAAGGAAATCAAGGCTCCTTTCCTGTGTGATGTGCAACACGGCATTGCTCTGCAAGCAGTGCAGGGGAATCGGGCCTCATCTCGCGGCGAGGGGGAAGTCTCTTGGTTTTTCTCGAGTTGCGGTGGGAACCTGGGGTATATTCTCGAGGTACGACGGGGATGGCCCTTCCACACACGTGTTTGTTCAGCGACGTCAGGACTCCTGCCTAGTTGCGAGGGACAAGTCGGGATTCTCCTCGAGGCTTGGCAGGGCCATTGGGAGGCCTCTCCACCTGAGGCGGGAGACCAAGAGTCCCTTTCCACGTGCCACAGGAATCATGGGACTCCTATCAATTTTCACGATAGGTCAGCCATCGTCTCCTTTGGAGGCACTGATCTCCGCGTCCCTCTGGAGTTTTCAAAGGATGTGAGGCCTCCGGTCGCGATGAGGTGGGGAACTAGGTCTTTCTCTGTGGTCTCCACAGGGGATTCAGACATCCTTTCGTCTTGGGAGTAGCAAGACGAACCTGAATTCAAGTCACTGCAGGGATATCCGGCCTTATTTCGAGTCAGGGCATCGCGGTGTCCATTCCACTTGAGGCCGCAAACTCAGGGTCCCTCTCACATACCTAGAGCTGAGAGAAGCCTCCTCTTGAGGTGCTTGTGGTAAGGTGGTATTCCTCTGGAGTCGAAGCCAGGGCATAACCTCTCATCTCGAGTTGATTTGTGGTCCCCGGAGCTCTTTCGTGTTGCTACAGTGACCTCAGGATCCCTCTAGCCTTGAAACAGTGTTTTTGGGGTTTCTCTGGAGTGCCATCAAGGAAATCAAGGCTCCTTTACTGTGTGATGTACAACACGGCATTGCTCTGCACGCAGTGCAGGGGAATCGGGCCTCATCTCGCGGCGAGGGGGAAGTCTCATGGTTTTTCTCAAATTGCGGCGGGAACCTGGGGTATATTCTCGAGTTGCGACGGGGATGGTCCTTCCACACACATGTTTGTTCAGCGACGTCAGGACTCCTGCCTAGGTTCGAGGGACAACTCGGGATTCTCCTCGAGGCTTGGCAGGGCAATTGGCACGCCTCTCAGGCTGAGGCGAGAGACCAAGGATCCCTTTCCACGTGCCACAGGAATCCTGGGACTCCTATCAAGTTTCACGAGGAGTCAGGCATCGTCTCCTTTGGAGGCACTGATCTCCGCGTCCCTCTGGAGTTTTCAAAGGATGTGAGGCCTCCGGTCGCGATGAGGTGGGGAACTAGGACTTTCTCTGTGGTCTCCAAAGGGGATTCAGACATCCTTTCGTTTGGGAGATGCAGGACGAGCCTGCATTCAAGTCACTGCAGGGATATCCGGCCTTATTTCGAGTCAGGGCATCGCGGTGTCCATTCCACTTGAGGCCGCAAACTCAGGGTCCCTCTCACATACCTAGAGCTGAGAGAAGCCTCCTCCTGAGGTGCTTGTGGTAAGGTGGTATTCCTCTGGAGTCGAAGCCAGGGACTAACCTCTCATCTCGAGTTGATTTTTGGTCCACGGAGCTCTTTCGTGTTGCTACAGTGACCTCAGGATCCCTCTAGCCTTGAAACAGCATTCTTGGGGTTTCTCTGGAGTGCCATCAAGGAAATCAAGGCTCCTTTCCTGTGTGATTTGCAACACGGCATTGCTCTGCACTTAGTGCAGGGGAATCGGGCCTCATCTCGCGGCGAGGGGGAAGTCTCATGGTTTTTCTCGAGTTGCGGCGGGACCCTGGGGTATATTCTCGAGTTGCGACGGGGATGGCCCTTCCACACACGTGTTTGTTCAGCGACGTCAGGACTCCTGCCTAGTTGCGAGGGACAACTCGGGATTCTCCTCGAGGCTTGGCACGGCAATTGGAACACCTCTCCAGCTGAGGCGGGAGACAAAGTGTCCCTTTCCACGTGCCACAGGAATCCTGGGACTCCTATCAAGTTTCACGAGGAGTCAGGCGTCGTCTCCTTTGGAGGCACTGATCTCCACGTCCCTCTGGAGTTTTCAAAGGATGTGAGACCTACGGTCGCGATGAGGTGGGAACTAGGTCTTTCTCTGTGGTCTCTACAGGGGATTCAGACATCCTTTCGTCTTGGGAGATGCAAGACGAGCCTGCATTCAAGTCACTGCAGGGATATCCGGCCTTATTTCGAGTCAGGGCATCGCGGTGTCCATTCCACTTGAGGCCGCAAACTCAGGGTTCCTCTCACATACCTAGAGCTGAGAGAAGCCTCCTCTTGAGGTGCTTGTGGTAAGGTGGTATTCCTCTGGAGTCGAAACCAGGGACTAACCTCTCATCTCGAGTTGATTTTTGGTCCACAGAGCTCTTTCGTGTTGCTACAGTGACCTCAGGATCCCTCTAGCCTTGAAACAGTGTTCTTGGGGTTTCTCAGGAGTGCCATCAAGGAAATCAAGGCTCCTTTCCTGTGTGATGTGCAACACGGCATTGCTCTGCACGCAGTGCAGGGGAATCGGGCCTCATCTCGCGGCGAGGGGGAAGTCTCATGGTTTTTCTCGAGTTGCGGCGGGAACCTGGGGTATATTCTCGAGTTACGACAGGGATGGCCCTTCCACACACGTGTTTGTTCAGCGACGTCAGGACTCCTGCCTAGTTGCGAGGGACAAGTCGGGATTATCCTCGAGGCTCGGCAGGGCAATTGGGACGCCTCTCCAGCTGAGGCGGGAGACCAAGGGTCCCTTTCCATGTGCCACAGGAATCCTGGGACTCCTATCAAGTTTCACGAGGAGTCAGGCATCGTCTCCTTTGGAGGCACTGATCTCCGCGTCCCTCTGGAGTTTTCAAAGGATGTGAGGCCTCCGGTCGCGATGAGGTGGGGAACTAGGACTTTCTCTGTGGTCTCCAAAGGGGATTCAGACATCCTTTCGTTTTGGGAGATGCAAGACGAGCCTGCATTCAAGTCACTGCAGGGATATCCAGCCTTATTTCGAGTCAGGGCGTCGCGGTGTCCATTCCACTTGAGGCCGCAAACTCAGGGTCCCTCTCACATACCTAGAGCTGAGAGAAGCCTCCTCTTGAGGTGCTTGTGGTAAGGTGGTATTCCTCTGGAGTGGAAGCCAGGGACTAACCTCTCATCTCGAGTTGATTTTTGGTCCACGGAGCTCTTTCGTGTTGCTACAGTGACCTCAGGATCCCTCTAGCCTTGAAACAGCGTTCTTGGGGTTTCTCTGGAGTGCCATCAAGGAAATCAAGGCTCCTTTCCTGTGTGATGTGCAACACGGCATTGCTCTGCACGCAGTGCAGGGGAATCGGATCTCATCTCGCGGCGAGGGGGAAGTCTCATGGTTTTTCTCGAGTTGAGGCGGGAACCTGGCGTATATTCTCGAGTTACGTCGGGGATGGCCCTTCCACACACGTGTTTGTTCAGCGACGTCAGGACTCCTGCCTAGCTGCGAGGGACAACTCGGGATTCTCCTTGCGGCTTGGCAGGGCAATTGGGACGCCTCTCCAGCTGAGGTGGGAGACCAATGGTCCCTTTCCACGTGCCACAGGATCCTGGGACTCCTATCAAGATTCACGATGAGTCAGGCATCGTCTCCTTTGGAGGCACTGATCTCCGCGTCCCTCTGGAGTTTTCAAAGGATGTGAGGCCTCCGGTCGCGATGAGGTGGGGAACTAGGTCTTTCTCTGTGGTCTCCACAGGGGATTCAGACATCCTTTCATCTTGCGCGATGCAAGACGAGCCTGCATTCAAGTCACTGCAGGGATATCCGGCCTTATTTCGAGTCAGGGCATCGCGGTGTCCACTCCACTTGAGGCTGTAAACTCAGGGTCCCTCTCACATACCTAGAGCTGAGAGAAGCCTCCTCTTGAGGTGCTTGTGGTAAGGTGGTATTCTTCTGGAGTGGAAGCCAGGGACTAACCGCTCATCTCGAGTTGATTTTTGGTCCACGGAGCTCTTTCGTGTTGCTACAGTGACCTCAGGATCCCTCTAGCCTTGAAACAGTGTTCTTGGGGTTTCTCTGGAGTGCCATCAAGGAAATCAAGGCTCCTTTCCTGTGTGATGTGCAACACGGCATTGCTCTGCAAGCAGTGCAGGGGAATCGGGCCTCATCTCGCAGCGAGGGGGAAGTCTCTTGGTTTTTCTCGAGTTGCGGCGGGAACCTGGGGTATATTCTCGAGGTACGACGGGGATGGCCCTTCCACACACGTGTTTGTTCAGCGACGTCAGGACTCCTGCCTAGTTGCGAGGGACAACTTGGGATTCTCCTCGAGGCTTGACAGGGCAATTGGGAGGCCTCTCCACCTGAGGCGGGAGACCAAGAGTCCCTTTCCACGTGCCACAGGAATCATGGGACTCCTATCAATTTTCACGATAGGTCAGCCATCGCCTCCTTTGGAGGCACTGATCTCCGCGTCCCTCTGGAGTTTTCAAAGGATGTGAGGCCTCCGGTCGCGATGAGGTGGGGAACTAGGTCTTTCTCTGTGGTCTCTACAGGGGATTCAGACATCCTTTCGTCTTGGGAGATGCAAGACGAGCTTGCATTCAAGTCACTGCAGGGATATCCGGACTTATTTCGAGTCAGGGCATCGCGGTGTCCATTCCACTTGAGGCCGCAAACTCAGGGTCCCTCTCACATACCTAGAGCTGAGAGAAGCCTCCTCTTGAGGTGCTTGTGGTAAGGTGGTATTCCTCTGGAGTCGAAGCCAAGGACTAACCTCTCATCTCGAGTTGATTTTTGGTCCACGGAGCTCTTTCGTGTTGCTACAGTGACCTCAGGATCCCTCTAGCCTTGAAACAGCGTTCTTGGGGTTTCTCTGGAGTGCCATCAAGGAAATCAAGGCTCCTTTCCTGTGTGATGTGCAACACGGCATTGCTCTGCACGCAGTGCAGGGGAATCGGATCTCATCTCGCGGCGAGGGGGAAGTCTCATGGTTTTTCTCGAGTTGGGGCGGGAACCTGGGGTATATTCTCGAGTTACGTCGGGGATGGCCCTTCCACACACGTGTTTGTTTAGCGACGTCAGGACTCCTGCCTAGTTGCGAGGGACAACTCGGGATTCTCCTTGCGGCTTGGCAGGGCAATTGGGACGCCTCTCCAGCTGAGGTGGGAGACCAATGGTCCCTTTCCACGTGCCACAGGATCCTGGGACTCCTATCAAGATTCACGATGAGTCAGGCATCGTCTCCTTTGGAGGCACTGATCTCCGCGTCCCTCTGGAGTTTTCAAAGGATGTGAGGCCTCCGGTCGCGATGAGGTGGGGAACTAGGACTTTCTCTGTGGTCTCCAAAGGGGATTCAGACATCCTTTCGTTTGGGAGATGCAGGACGAGCCTGCATTCAAGTCACTGCAGGGATATCCGGCCTTATTTCGAGTCAGGGCATCGCGGTGTCCATTCCACTTGAGGCCGCAAACTCAGGGTCCCTCTCACATACCTAGAGCTGAGAGAAGCCTCCTCCTGAGGTGCTTGTGGTAAGGTGGTATTCCTCTGGAGTCGAAGCCAGGGACTAACCTCTCATCTCGAGTTGATTTTTGGTCCACGGAGCTCTTTCGTGTTGCTACAGTGACCTCAGGATCCCTCTAGCCTTGAAACAGCATTCTTGGGGTTTCTCTGGAGTGCCATCAAGGAAATCAAGGCTCCTTTCCTGTGTGATTTGCAACACGGCATTGCTCTGCACTTAGTGCAGGGGAATCGGGCCTCATCTCGCGGCGAGGGGGAAGTCTCATGGTTTTTCTCGAGTTGCGGCGGGACCCTGGGGTATATTCTCGAGTTGCGACGGGGATGGCCCTTCCACACACGTGTTTGTTCAGCGACGTCAGGACTCCTGCCTAGTTGCGAGGGACAACTCGGGATTCTCCTCGAGGCTTGGCACGGCAATTGGAACACCTCTCCAGCTGAGGCGGGAGACAAAGTGTCCCTTTCCACGTGCCACAGGAATCCTGGGACTCCTATCAAGTTTCACGAGGAGTCAGGCGTCGTCTCCTTTGGAGGCACTGATCTCCACGTCCCTCTGGAGTTTTCAAAGGATGTGAGACCTACGGTCGCGATGAGGTGGGAACTAGGTCTTTCTCTGTGGTCTCTACAGGGGATTCAGACATCCTTTCGTCTTGGGAGATGCAAGACGAGCCTGCATTCAAGTCACTGCAGGGATATCCGGCCTTATTTCGAGTCAGGGCATCGCGGTGTCCATTCCACTTGAGGCCGCAAACTCAGGGTTCCTCTCACATACCTAGAGCTGAGAGAAGCCTCCTCTTGAGGTGCTTGTGGTAAGGTGGTATTCCTCTGGAGTCGAAACCAGGGACTAACCTCTCATCTCGAGTTGATTTTTGGTCCACAGAGCTCTTTCGTGTTGCTACAGTGACCTCAGGATCCCTCTAGCCTTGAAACAGTGTTCTTGGGGTTTCTCAGGAGTGCCATCAAGGAAATCAAGGCTCCTTTCCTGTGTGATGTGCAACACGGCATTGCTCTGCACGCAGTGCAGGGGAATCGGGCCTCATCTCGCGGCGAGGGGGAAGTCTCATGGTTTTTCTCGAGTTGCGGCGGGAACCTGGGGTATATTCTCGAGTTACGACAGGGATGGCCCTTCCACACACGTGTTTGTTCAGCGACGTCAGGACTCCTGCCTAGTTGCGAGGGACAAGTCGGGATTATCCTCGAGGCTCGGCAGGGCAATTGGGACGCCTCTCCAGCTGAGGCGGGAGACCAAGGGTCCCTTTCCATGTGCCACAGGAATCCTGGGACTCCTATCAAGTTTCACGAGGAGTCAGGCATCGTCTCCTTTGGAGGCACTGATCTCCGCGTCCCTCTGGAGTTTTCAAAGGATGTGAGGCCTCCGGTCGCGATGAGGTGGGGAACTAGGACTTTCTCTGTGGTCTCCAAAGGGGATTCAGACATCCTTTCGTTTTGGGAGATGCAAGACGAGCCTGCATTCAAGTCACTGCAGGGATATCCAGCCTTATTTCGAGTCAGGGCGTCGCGGTGTCCATTCCACTTGAGGCCGCAAACTCAGGGTCCCTCTCACATACCTAGAGCTGAGAGAAGCCTCCTCTTGAGGTGCTTGTGGTAAGGTGGTATTCCTCTGGAGTGGAAGCCAGGGACTAACCTCTCATCTCGAGTTGATTTTTGGTCCACGGAGCTCTTTCGTGTTGCTACAGTGACCTCAGGATCCCTCTAGCCTTGAAACAGCGTTCTTGGGGTTTCTCTGGAGTGCCATCAAGGAAATCAAGGCTCCTTTCCTGTGTGATGTGCAACACGGCATTGCTCTGCACGCAGTGCAGGGGAATCGGATCTCATCTCGCGGCGAGGGGGAAGTCTCATGGTTTTTCTCGAGTTGAGGCGGGAACCTGGCGTATATTCTCGAGTTACGTCGGGGATGGCCCTTCCACACACGTGTTTGTTCAGCGACGTCAGGACTCCTGCCTAGCTGCGAGGGACAACTCGGGATTCTCCTTGCGGCTTGGCAGGGCAATTGGGACGCCTCTCCAGCTGAGGTGGGAGACCAATGGTCCCTTTCCACGTGCCACAGGATCCTGGGACTCCTATCAAGATTCACGATGAGTCAGGCATCGTCTCCTTTGGAGGCACTGATCTCCGCGTCCCTCTGGAGTTTTCAAAGGATGTGAGGCCTCCGGTCGCGATGAGGTGGGGAACTAGGTCTTTCTCTGTGGTCTCCACAGGGGATTCAGACATCCTTTCATCTTGCGCGATGCAAGACGAGCCTGCATTCAAGTCACTGCAGGGATATCCGGCCTTATTTCGAGTCAGGGCATCGCGGTGTCCATTCCACTTGAGGCTGTAAACTCAGGGTCCCTCTCACATACCTAGAGCTGAGAGAAGCCTCCTCTTGAGGTGCTTGTGGTAAGGTGGTATTCTTCTGGAGTGGAAGCCAGGGACTAACCGCTCATCTCGAGTTGATTTTTGGTCCACGGAGCTCTTTCGTGTTGCTACAGTGACCTCAGGATCCCTCTAGCCTTGAAACAGTGTTCTTGGGGTTTCTCTGGAGTGCCATCAAGGAAATCAAGGCTCCTTTCCTGTGTGATGTGCAACACGGCATTGCTCTGCAAGCAGTGCAGGGGAATCGGGCCTCATCTCGCAGCGAGGGGGAAGTCTCTTGGTTTTTCTCGAGTTGCGGCGGGAACCTGGGGTATATTCTCGAGGTACGACGGGGATGGCCCTTCCACACACGTGTTTGTTCAGCGACGTCAGGACTCCTGCCTAGTTGCGAGGGACAACTTGGGATTCTCCTCGAGGCTTGACAGGGCAATTGGGAGGCCTCTCCACCTGAGGCGGGAGACCAAGAGTCCCTTTCCACGTGCCACAGGAATCATGGGACTCCTATCAATTTTCACGATAGGTCAGCCATCGCCTCCTTTGGAGGCACTGATCTCCGCGTCCCTCTGGAGTTTTCAAAGGATGTGAGGCCTCCGGTCGCGATGAGGTGGGGAACTAGGTCTTTCTCTGTGGTCTCTACAGGGGATTCAGACATCCTTTCGTCTTGGGAGATGCAAGACGAGCTTGCATTCAAGTCACTGCAGGGATATCCGGACTTATTTCGAGTCAGGGCATCGCGGTGTCCATTCCACTTGAGGCCGCAAACTCAGGGTCCCTCTCACATACCTAGAGCTGAGAGAAGCCTCCTCTTGAGGTGCTTGTGGTAAGGTGGTATTCCTCTGGAGTCGAAGCCAAGGACTAACCTCTCATCTCGAGTTGATTTTTGGTCCACGGAGCTCTTTCGTGTTGCTACAGTGACCTCAGGATCCCTCTAGCCTTGAAACAGCGTTCTTGGGGTTTCTCTGGAGTGCCATCAAGGAAATCAAGGCTCCTTTCCTGTGTGATGTGCAACACGGCATTGCTCTGCACGCAGTGCAGGGGAATCGGATCTCATCTCGCGGCGAGGGGGAAGTCTCATGGTTTTTCTCGAGTTGGGGCGGGAACCTGGCGTATATTCTCGAGTTACGTCGGGGATGGCCCTTCCACACACGTGTTTGTTCAGCGACGTCAGGACTCCTGCCTAGTTGCGAGGGACAACTCGGGATTCTCCTTGCGGCTTGGCAGGGCAATTGGGACGCCTCTCCAGCTGAGGTGGGAGACCAATGGTCCCTTTCCACGTGCCACAGGATCCTGGGACTCCTATCAAGATTCACGATGAGTCAGGCATCGTCTCCTTTGGAGGCACTGATCTCCGCGTCCCTCTGGAGTTTTCAAAGGATGTGAGGCCTCCGGTCGCGATGAGGTGGGGAACTAGGTCTTTCTCTGTGGTCTCCACAGGGGATTCAGACATCCTTTCATCTTGCGAGATGCAAGACGAGCCTGCATTCAAGTCACTGCAGGGATATCCGGCCTTATTTCGAGTCAGGGCATCGCGGTGTCCATTCCACTTGAGGCTGTAAACTCAGGGTCCCTCTCACATACCTAGAGCTGAGAGAAGCCTCCTCTTGAGGTGCTTGTGGTAAGGTGGTATTCTTCTGGAGTGGAAGCCAGGGACTAACCTCTCATCTCGAGTTGATTTTTGGTCCACGGAGCTCTTTCGTGTTGCTACAGTGACCTCAGGATCCCTCTAGCCTTGAAACAGTGTTCTTGGGGTTTCTCTGGAGTGCCATCAAGGAAATCAAGGCTCCTTTCCTGTGTGATGTGCAACACGGCATTGCTCTGCAAGCAGTGCAGGGGAATCGGGCCTCATCTCGCGGCGAGGGGGAAGTCTCATGGTTTTTCTCGAGTTGCGGTGGGAACCTGGGGTATATTCTCGAGGTACGACGGGGATGGCCCTTCCACACACGTGTTTGTTCAGCGACGTCAGGACTCCTGCCTAGTTGCGAGGGACAAGTCGGGATTCTCCTCGAGGCTTGGCAGGGCCATTGGGAGGCCTCTCCACCTGAGGCGGGAGACCAAGAGTCCCTTTCCACGTGCCACAGGAATCATGGGACTCCTATCAATTTTCACGATAGGTCAGCCATCGTCTCCTTTGGAGGCACTGATCTCCGCGTCCCTCTGGAGTTTTCAAAGGATGTGAGGCCTCCGGTCGCGATGAGGTGGGGAACTAGGTCTTTCTCTGTGGTCTCCACAGGGGATTCAGACATCCTTTCGTCTTGGGAGTAGCAAGACGAACCTGAATTCAAGTCACTGCAGGGATATCCGGCCTTATTTCGAGTCAGGGCATCGCGGTGTCCATTCCACTTGAGGCCGCAAACTCAGGGTCCCTCTCACATACCTAGAGCTGAGAGAAGCCTCCTCTTGAGGTGCTTGTGGTAAGGTGGTATTCCTCTGGAGTCGAAGCCAGGGCATAACCTCTCATCTCGAGTTGATTTGTGGTCCCCGGAGCTCTTTCGTGTTGCTACAGTGACCTCAGGATCCCTCTAGCCTTGAAACAGTGTTTTTGGGGTTTCTCTGGAGTGCCATCAAGGAAATCAAGGCTCCTTTACTGTGTGATGTACAACACGGCATTGCTCTGCACGCAGTGCAGGGGAATCGGGCCTCATCTCGCGGCGAGGGGGAAGTCTCATGGTTTTTCTCAAATTGCGGCGGGAACCTGGGGTATATTCTCGAGTTGCGACGGGGATGGTCCTTCCACACACATGTTTGTTCAGCGACGTCAGGACTCCTGCCTAGGTTCGAGGGACAACTCGGGATTCTCCTCGAGGCTTGGCAGGGCAATTGGCACGCCTCTCAGGCTGAGGCGAGAGACCAAGGATCCCTTTCCACGTGCCACAGGAATCCTGGGACTCCTATCAAGTTTCACGACGAGTCAGGCATCGTCTCCTTTGGAGGCACTGATCTCCGCGTCCCTCTGGAGTTTTCAAAGGATGTGAGGCCTCCGGTCGCGATGAGGTGGGGAACTAGGACTTTCTCTGTGGTCTCCAAAGGGGATTCAGACATCCTTTCGTTTGGGAGATGCAGGACGAGCCTGCATTCAAGTCACTGCAGGGATATCCGGCCTTATTTCGAGTCAGGGCATCGCGGTGTCCATTCCACTTGAGGCCGCAAACTCAGGGTCCCTCTCACATACCTAGAGCTGAGAGAAGCCTCCTCCTGAGGTGCTTGTGGTAAGGTGGTATTCCTCTGGAGTCGAAGCCAGGGACTAACCTCTCATCTCGAGTTGATTTTTGGTCCACGGAGCTCTTTCGTGTTGCTACAGTGACCTCAGGATCCCTCTAGCCTTGAAACAGCATTCTTGGGGTTTCTCTGGAGTGCCATCAAGGAAATCAAGGCTCCTTTCCTGTGTGATTTGCAACACGGCATTGCTCTGCACTTAGTGCAGGGGAATCGGGCCTCATCTCGCGGCGAGGGGGAAGTCTCATGGTTTTTCTCGAGTTGCGGCGGGACCCTGGGGTATATTCTCGAGTTGCGACGGGGATGGCCCTTCCACACACGTGTTTGTTCAGCGACGTCAGGACTCCTGCCTAGTTGCGAGGGACAACTCGGGATTCTCCTCGAGGCTTGGCACGGCAATTGGAACACCTCTCCAGCTGAGGCGGGAGACAAAGTGTCCCTTTCCACGTGCCACAGGAATCCTGGGACTCCTATCAAGTTTCACGAGGAGTCAGGCGTCGTCTCCTTTGGAGGCACTGATCTCCGCGTACCTCTGGAGTTTTCAAAGGATGTGAGACCTACGGTCGCGATGAGGTGGGAACTAGGTCTTTCTCTGTGGTCTCTACAGGGGATTCAGACATCCTTTCGTCTTGGGAGATGCAAGACGAGCCTGCATTCAAGTCACTGCAAGGATATCCGGCCTTATTTCGAGTCAGGGCATCGCGGTGTCCATTCCACTTGAGGCCGCAAACTCAGGGTTCCTCTCACATACCTAGAGCTGAGAGAAGCCTCCTCTTGAGGTGCTTGTGGTAAGGTGGTATTCCTCTGGAGTCGAAACCAGGGACTAACCTCTCATCTCGAGTTGATTTTTGGTCCACAGAGCTCTTTCGTGTTGCTACAGTGACCTCAGGATCCCTCTAGCCTTGAAACAGTGTTCTTGGGGTTTCTCAGGAGTGCCATCAAGGAAATCAAGGCTCCTTTCCTGTGTGATGTGCAACACGGCATTGCTCTGCACGCAGTGCAGGGGAATCGGGCCTCATCTCGCGGCGAGGGGTAAGTCTCATGGTTTTTCTCGAGTTGCGGCGGGAACCTGGGGTATATTCTCGAGTTACGACAGGGATGGCCCTTCCACACACGTGTTTGTTCAGCGACGTCAGGACTCCTGCCTAGTTGCGAGGGACAAGTCGGGATTATCCTCGAGGCTCGGCAGGGCAATTGGGACGCCTCTCCAGCTGAGGCGGGAGACCAAGGGTCCCTTTCCATGTGCCACAGGAATCCTGGGACTCCTATCAAGTTTCACGAGGAGTCAGGCATCGTCTCCTTTGGAGGCACTGATCTCCGCGTCCCTCTGGAGTTTTCAAAGGATGTGAGGCCTCCGGTCGCGATGAGGTGGGGAACTAGGACTTTCTCTGTGGTCTCCAAAGGGGATTCAGACATCCTTTCGTTTTGGGAGATGCAAGACGAGCCTGCATTCAAGTCACTGCAGGGATATCCAGCCTTATTTCGAGTCAGGGCGTCGCGGTGTCCATTCCACTTGAGGCCGCAAACTCAGGGTCCCTCTCACACACCTAGAGCTGAGAGAAGCCTCCTCTTGAGGTGCTTGTGGTAAGGTGGTATTCCTCTGGAGTCGAAGCCAGGGACTAACCTCTCATCTCGAGTTGATTTTTGGTCCACGGAGCTCTTTCGTGTTGCTACAGTGACCTCAGGATCCCTCTAGCCTTGAAACAGCGTTCTTGGGGTTTCTCTGGAGTGCCATCAAGGAAATCAAGGCTCCTTTCCTGTGTGATGTGCAACACGGCATTGCTCTGCACGCAGTGCAGTGGAATCGGATCTCATCTCGCGGCGAGGGGGAAGTCTCATGGTTTTTCTCGAGTTGAGGCGGGAACCTGGCGTATATTCTCGAGTTACGTCGGGGATGGCCCTTCCACACACGTGTTTGTTCAGCGACGTCAGGACTCCTGCCTAGTTGCGAGGGACAACTTGGGATTCTCCTCGAGGCTTGGCAGGGCAATTGGGAGGCCTCTCCACCTGAGGCGGGAGACCACGAGTCCCTTTCCATGTGCCACAGGAATCATGGGACTCCTATCAATTTTCACGATAGTTCAGCCATCGCCTCCTTTGGAGGCACTGATCTCCGCGTCCCTCTGGAGTTTTCAAAGGATGTGAGGCCTCCGGTCGCGATGAGGTGGGGAACTAGGTCTTTCTCTGTGGTCTCTACAGGGGATTCAGACATCCTTTCGTCTTGGGAGATGCAAGACGAGCTTGCATTCAAGTCACTGCAGGGATATCCGGACTTATTTCGAGTCAGGGCATCGCGGTGTCCATTCCACTTGAGGCCGCAAACTCAGGGTTCCTCTCACATACCTAGAGCTGAGAGAAGCCTCCTCTTGAGGTGCTTGTGGTAAGGTGGTATTCCTCTGGAGTGGAAGCCAGGGACTAACCTCTCATCTCGAGTTGATTTTTGGTCCACGGAGCTCTTTCGTGTTGCTACAGTGACCTCAGGATCCCTCTAGCCTTGAAACAGTGTTCTTGGGCTTTCTCTGGAGTGCCATCAAGGAAATCAAGGCTCCTTGCCTGTGTGATGTGCAACACGGAATTGCTCTGCACGCAGTGCAGGGGAATCGGGCCTCATCTCGCGGCGAGGGGGAAGTCTCATGGTTTTTCTCGAGTTGCGGCGGGAACCTGGGGTATATTCTCGAGTTACGACGGGGATGGCCCTTCCACACACGTGTTTGTTCAGCGGCGTCAGGACTCCTGCCTAGTTGCGAGGGACAACTCGGGATTCTCCTCGAGGCTTGGCAGGGCAATTGGGACGCCTCTCCAGCTGAGGTGGGAGACCAATGGTCCCTTTCCACGTGCCATAGGATTCTGGGACTCCTATCAAGATTGACGAGGAGTCAGGCATCGTCTCCTTTGGAGGCACTGATCTCCGCGTCCCTCTGGAGTTTTCAAAGGATGTGAGGCCTCCGGTCGCGATGAGGTGGGGAACTAGGTCTTTCTCTGTGGTCTCCACAGGGGATTCAGACATCCTTTCATGTTGCCAGATACAAGACGACCCTGGATTCAAGTCATTGCAGGGATATCCGGTCTTATTTCGCGTCAGGGCATCGTGGTGTCCATTCCGCTTGAGGCCAAAAACTCAGGGTCCCTCTCACATACCTAGAGCTGAGAGAAGCCTCCTCATGAGGTGCTTGTGGTAAGGTGGTATTCATCTGGAGTCGAAGCCAGGGCCTAACCTCTCATCTCGAGTTGATTTTTGGTCCACGGAGCTCTTTCGTGTTGCTACAGTGACCTCAGGATCCCTCTGGCCTTGAAACAGTGTTCTTGGGCTTTCTCTGGAGTGCCATCAAGGAAATCAAGGCTCCTTTGCTGTGTGATGTGCAACACGGCATTGCTCTGCACTTAGTGCAGGGGAATCGGGCCTCATCTCGCGGCGAGGGGGAAGTCTCCTGGTTTTTCTCGAGTTGCGGCGGGAACCTGGGGTATATTCTCGAGTTGCGGCGGGGATGGTCCTTCCACACACATGTTTGTTCAGCGACGTCAGGACTCCTGCCTAGGTGCGAGGGAAAACTCGGGATTCTCCTCGAGGCTTGGCAGGGCAATTGGGACGCCTCTCCAGCTGAGGTGGGAGACCAATGGTCCCTTTCCACGTGCCACAGGATCCTGGGACTCCTATCAAGATTCACGAGGAGTCAGGCATCGTCTCCTTTGGAGGCACTGATCTCCGCGTCCCTCTGGAGTTTTCAAAGGATGTGAGGCCTCCGGTCGCGATGAGGTGGGGAACTAGGTCTTTCTCTGTGGTCTCCACAGGGGATTCAGAAATCCTTTCATCTTGCGAGATGCAAGACGACCCTGGATTCAAGTCATTGCAGGGATATCCGGTCTTACTTCGAGTAAGGGCATCGTGGTGTCCATTCCGCTTGAGGCCAAAAACTCAGGGTCCCTCTCACATACCTAGACCTGAGAGAAGCCTCCTCTTGAGGTGCTTGTGGTAAGGTGGTATTCATCTGGAGTCGAAGCCAGGGCCTAACCTCTCATCTCGAGTTGATTTTTGGTCCACGGAGCTCTTTCGTGTTGCTACAGTGACCTCAGGATCCCTCTGGCCTTGAAACAGTGTTCTTGGGGTTTCTCTGGAGTGCCATCAAGGAAATCAAGGCTCCTTTCCTGTGTGATGTGCAACACGGCATTGCTCTGCACGCAGTGCAGGGGAATCGGGCCTCATCTCGCGGGGAGGGGGAAGTCTCATGGTTTTTCTCGAGTTTCGGCGGGAACCTAGGGTATATTTTCGAGTTACGACGGTGATGGCACTTCCACACACGTGTTTGTTCAGCGACGTCAGGACTCCTGCCTAGTTGCGAGAGACAACTCGGGATTCTCCTCGAGGCTTGGCAGGGCAATTGGGACGCCTCTCCAGCTGAGGCGGGAGACCAAGGGTCCCTTTCTACGTGCCACAGCAATCCTGGGACTCCTATCAAGTTTCACGAGGAGTCAGGCATCGTCTCCTTTGGAGGCACTGATCTCCGCTTTCCTCTGAAGTTTTCCAAGGATTTGAGGCCTCCGGTCAGGATGAGGTAGGGAACTAGGTCCTTCTCTGTGGTCTCCACAGGGGATTCAGACATCCTTTCGTCTTGGGAGATGCAAGACGAGCCTGCATTCAAGTCACTGCAGGGATATCCGGCCTTATTTCGAGTCATGGCATCGCGGTGTCCATTCCACTTGAAGCTGCAAACTCAGGGTCCCACTCACATACCTAGAGCTGAGAGAAGCCTCCTCTTGAGGTGCTTGTGGTAAGGTGGTATTCCTCTGGAGTCGAAGCCAGGGACTAACCTCTCATCTCGAGTTGATTTATGGTCCACGGAGCTCTTTCGTGTTGCTACAGTGACCTCAGGATCCCTCAAGCCTTGAAACAGTGTTCTTGGGCTTTCTCAGGAGTGCCATCAAGGAAATCAAGGCTCCTTTCCTGTGTGATGTGCAACACGGCATTGCTCTGCACTTAGTGCAGGGGAATCGGGCCTCATCTCGCGGTGAGGGGGAAGTCTCTTGGTTTTTCTCGAGTTGCGGCGGGAACCTGGGGTATATTCTCGAGGTACGACGGGGATGGCCCTTCCACACACGTGTTTGTTCAGCGACGTCAGGACTCCTGCCTAGTTGCGAGGGACAACTCGGGATTCTCCTCGAGGCTTGGCAGGGCAATTGGGACGCCTCTCCACCTGAGGCGGGAGACCAAGGGTCCCTTTCCACGTGCCACAGGAATCCTGGGACTCCTATCAATTTTCACGATAGGTCAGCCATCGTCTCCTTTGGAGGCCTGATCTCCGCGTCCCTCTGAAGTTTTCAAAGGATGTGAGGCCTCCGGTCGCGATGAGGTGGGGAACTAGGTCTTTCTCTGTGGTCTCTACAGGGGATTCAGACATCCTTTCGTTTTGGGAGATGCAAGACGAGCTTGCATTCAAGTCACTGCAGGCATATCCGGCCTTATTTCGAGTAAGGGCATCGTGGTGTCCATTCCGCTTGAGGCCAAAAACTCAGGGTCCCTCTCACATACCTAGACCTGAGAGAAGCCTCCTCTTGAGGTGCTTGTGGTAAGGTGGTATTCATCTGGAGTCGAAGCCAGGGCCTAACCTCTCATCTCGAGTTGATTTTTGGTCCACGGAGCTCTTTCGTGTTGCTACAGTGACCTCAGGATCCCTCTGGCCTTGAAACAGTGTTCTTGGGGTTTCTCTGGAGTGCCATCAAGGAAATCAAGGCTCCTTTCCTGTGTGATGTGCAACACGGCATTGCTCTGCACGCAGTGCAGGGGAATCGGGCCTCATCTCGCGGGGAGGGGGAAGTCTCATGGTTTTTCTCGAGTTTCGGCGGGAACCTAGGGTATATTTTCGAGTTACGACGGTGATGGCACTTCCACACACGTGTTTGTTCAGCGACGTCAGGACTCCTGCCTAGTTGCGAGAGACAACTCGGGATTCTCCTCGAGGCTTGGCAGGGCAATTGGGACGCCTCTCCAGCTGAGGCGGGAGACCAAGGGTCCCTTTCTACGTGCCACAGCAATCCTGGGACTCCTATCAAGTTTCACGAGGAGTCAGGCATCGTCTCCTTTGGAGGCACTGATCTCCGCTTTCCTCTGAAGTTTTCCAAGGATTTGAGGCCTCCGGTCAGGATGAGGTAGGGAACTAGGTCCTTCTCTGTGGTCTCCACAGGGGATTCAGACATCCTTTCGTCTTGGGAGATGCAAGACGAGCCTGCATTCAAGTCACTGCAGGGATATCCGGCCTTATTTCGAGTCATGGCATCGCGGTGTCCATTCCACTTGAGGCTGCAAACTCAGGGTCCCACTCACATACCTAGAGCTGAGAGAAGCCTCCTCTTGAGGTGCTTGTGGTAAGGTGGTATTCCTCTGGAGTCGAAGCCAGGGACTAACCTCTCATCTCGAGTTGATTTTTGGTCCACGGAGCTCTTTCGTGTTGCTACAGTGACCTCAGGATCCCTCAAGCCTTGAAACAGTGTTCTTGGGCTTTCTCAGGAGTGCCATCAAGGAAATCAAGGCTCCTTTCCTGTGTGATGTGCAACACGGCATTGCTCTGCACTTAGTGCAGGGGAATCGGGCCTCATCTCGCGGTGAGGGGGAAGTCTCTTGGTTTTTCTCGAGTTGCGGCGGGAACCTGGGGTATATTCTCGAGGTACGACGGGGATGGCCCTTCCACACACGTGTTTGTTCAGCGACGTCAGGACTCCTGCCTAGTTGCGAGGGACAACTCGGGATTCTCCTCGAGGCTTGGCAGGGCAATTGGGACGCCTCTCCACCTGAGGCGGGAGACCAAGGGTCCCTTTCCACGTGCCACAGGAATCCTGGGACTCCTATCAATTTTCACGATAGGTCAGCCATCGTCTCCTTTGGAGGCCTGATCTCCGCGTCCCTCTGAAGTTTTCAAAGGATGTGAGGCCTCCGGTCGCGATGAGGTGGGGAACTAGGTCTTTCTCTGTGGTCTCTACAGGGGATTCAGACATCCTTTCGTTTTGGGAGATGCAAGACGAGCTTGCATTCAAGTCACTGCAGGCATATCCGGCCTTATTTCGAGTCAGGGCATCACGGTGTCTATTTCACTTGAGGCCGCAAACTCAGGGTTCCTCTCACATACCTAGAGCTTAGAGAAGCCTCCTCTTGAGGTGCTTGTGGTAAGGTGGTATTCCTCTGGAGTGGAAGCAAGGGACTAACCTCTCATCTCGAGTTGATTTTTGGTCCACGGAGCTCTTTCGTGTTGCTACAGTGACCTCAGGATCCCTCTAGCCTTGAAACAGTGTTCTTGGGCTTTCTCTGGAGTGCCATCAAGGAAATCAAGGCTCCTTTCCTGTGTGATGTGCAACACGGCATTGCTCTGCACGCAGTGCAGGGGAATCGGGCCTCATCTCGCGGCGAGGGGGAAGTCTCATGGTTTTTCTCGAGTTGCGGCGGGAACCTGGGGTATATTCTCGAGTTACGACAGGGATGGCCCTTCCACACACGTGTTTGTTCAGCGACGGCAGGACTCCTGCCTAGTTGCGAGGGACAAGTCGCGATTTTCCTCGAAGCTTGGCAGGGCAATTGGGACGCCTCTTCAGCTGAGGAGGGAGACCAGGGGTCCCTTTCCACGTGCCACAGGAATCCTGGGACTCCTATCAAGTTTCACCAGGAGTCAGGCATCGTCTCCTTTGGAGGCACTGATCTCCGCGTCCCTCTGGAGTTTTCAAAGGATGTGAGGCCTCCGGTCGCGATGAGGTGGGGAACTAGGTCTTTCTCTGTGCTCTCCACAGGGGATTCAGACATCCTTTCATTTTGCGAGATGCAAGACGAGCCTGCATTCAAGTCACTGCAGGGATATCTGGCCTTATTTCGAGTCAGGGCATCGCGGCGTCCATTCCACTAGAGGCCGCAAACTCAGGGTCCCTCTCACATACCTAGAGCTGAGAGAAGCCTCCTCTTGAGGTGCTTGTGGTAAGGTGGTATTCCTCTGGAGTCGAAGCCAGGGACTAACCTCTCATCTCGAGTTGATTTTTGGTCCACGGAGCTCTTTCGTGTTGCTACAGTGACCTCAGGATCCCTCTAGCCTTGAAACAGTGTTCTTGGGCTTTCTCTGGAGTGCCATCAAGGAAATCAAGGCTCCTTTCCTGTGTGATGTGCAACACGGCATTGCTCTGCACGCAGTGCAGGGGAATCGGGCCTCATCTCGCGGCGAGGGGGAAGTCTCATGGTTTTTCTCGAGTTGCGGCGGGAACCTGGGGTATATTCTCGAGTTACGACAGGGATGGCCCTTCCACACACGTGTTTGTTCAGCGACGTCAGGACTCCTGCCTAGTTGCGAGGGACAAGTCGGGATTTTCCTCGAGGCTTGGCAGGGCAATTGGGACGCCTCTCCAGCTGAGGCGGGAGACCAAGTGTCCCTTTCCATGTGCCACAGGAATCCTGGGACTCCTATCAAGTTTCACGAGGAGTCAGGCATCGTCTCCTTTGGAGGCACTGATCTCCGCGTCCCTCTGGAGTTTTCAAAGGATGTGAGGCCTCCGGTCGCGATGAGGTGGGGAACTAGGTCTTTCTCTGTGCTCTCCACAGGGGATTCACACATCCTTTCATCTCGCGAGATGCAAGACGAGCCTGCATTCAAGTCACTGCAGGGATATCCGGCTTTATTTCGAGTCAGGGCGTCGCGGTGTCCATTCCACTTGAGGCCGCAAACTCAGGGTCCCTCTCACATACCTAGAGCTGAGAGAAGCCTCCTCTTGAGGTGCTTGTGGTAAGGTGGTATTTCTCTGGAGTCGAAGCCAGGGACTAACCTCTCATCTTGAGTTGATTTTTGGTCCACGGAGCTCTTTCCTGTTGCTACAGTGACCTCAGGATCCCTCTAGCCTTGAAACAGTGTTCTTGGGCTTTCTCTGGAGTGCCATCAAGGAAATCAAGGCTCCTTTCCTGTGTGATGTGCAACACGGCATTGCTCTGCACTTAGTGAAGGGGAATCGGGCCTCATCTCGGGGCGAGGCGGAAGTCTCATGGTTTTTCTCGAGTTGCGGCGGGAACCTGGGGTATATTCTCGAGTTACGACAGGGATGGCCCTTCCACACACGTGTTTCTTCAGCGACGTCAGGACTCCTGTCTAGTTGCGAGGGACTACTCGGGATTCTCCTCGAGGCTTGGCAGGGTAATTGGGACGCCTCTCCAGCTGAGGTGGGAGACCAATGGTCCCTTTTCACGTGCCACAGGATCCTGGGACTCCTATCAAGATTCACGAGGAGTCAGGCATCGTCTCCTTTGGAGGCACTGATCTCCGCGTCCCTCTGGAGTTTTCAAAGGATGTGAGGCCTCCGGTCGCGATGAGGTGGGGAACTAGGTCTTTCTCTGTGGTCTCCACAGGGGATTCAGACATCCTTTCATCTTGCCAGATACAAGACGACCCTGGATTCAAGTCATTGCAGGGATATCCGGTCTTATTTTGAGTCAGGGCATCGTGGTGTCCATTCCGCTTGAGGCCAAAAACTCAGGGTCCCTCTCACATACCTAGAGCTGAGAGAAGCCTCCTCTTGAGGTGCTTGTGGTAAGGTGGTATTCCTCTGGAGTCGAAGCCAGGGATTAACCTCTCATCTCGAGTTGATTTTTGGTCCACGGAGCTCTTTTGTGTTGCTACAGTGACCTCAGGATCCCTCTGGCCGTGAAACAGAGTTCTTGGGCTTTCTCTGGAGTGCCATCAAGGAAATCAAGGCTCCTTTCCTGTGTGATGTGCAACACGGCATTGCTCTGCACGCAGTGCAGGGGAATCGGGCCTCATCTCGGGGCGAGGGGGAAGTCTCATGATTTTTCTCGAGTTGCGGCGGGAACCTGGGGTATATTCTCGAGTTACAACGGGGATGGCCCTTCCACACACATGTTTGTTCAGCGACGCCAGGACTCCTGTGTAGTTGAGAGGGACAACTCGGGATTCTCCTCGAGGCTTGGCAGGGCAATTGGGACGCCTCTCCAGCTGAGGTGGGAGACCAATGGTCCCTTTCCACGTGCCACAGGATCCTGGGACTCCTATCAAGATTCACGAGGAGTCAGGCATCGTCTCCTGTGGAGGCAATGATCTCCGCGTCCCTCTGGAGTTTTCAAAGGATGTGAGGCCTCCGGTCGTGATGAGGTGGGGAACTAGGTCTTTCTCTGTGGTCTCCACAGGGGATTCAGACATCCTTTCATCTTGCCAGATGCATGAAGACCCTGGATTCAAGTCATTGAAGGGATATCCGGTCTTATTTCGAGTCAGGGCATCGTGGTGTCCATTCCGCTTGAGGCCAAAAACTCAGGGTCCCTCTCACATACCTAGAGCTGAGAGAAGCCTCCTCTTGAGGTGCTTGTGGTAAGGTGGTATTCATCTGGAGTCGAAGCCAGCGCCTAACCTCTCATCTCGAGTTGATTTTTGGTCCACGGAGCTCTTTCGTGTTGCTACAGTGACCTCAGGATCCCTCTGGTCTTGAAACAGTGTTCTTGGGCTTTCTCTGGAGTGCCATCAAGGAAATCAAGGCTCCTTTGCTGTGTGATGTGCAAAACGGCATTGCTCTGCACGCAGTGCAGGGGAATCGGGCCTCATCTCGCGGCGAGGGGGGAGTCTCATGGTTTTTCTCGAGTTGCGGCGGGAAACTGGGGTATATTCTCGAGTTGCGGCCGGAATGGTCCTTCCACACACATGTTTGTTCAGCGACGTCAGGACTCCTGCCTAGGTGTGAGGGACAGCTCGGGATTCTCCTCGAGGCTTGACAGGGCAATTGGGACGCCTCTCAGGCTGAGGCAGGAGACCAAGGTTCCCTTTCCACGTGCCACAGGAATCCTGGGACTCCTATCAAGTTTCACTAGGAGTCAGGCATCGTCTCCTTTGGAGGCACTGATCTCCCCGTACCTCTCGAATTTTCAAAGGATGTGAGGCCTCCGGTCGCGATGAGGTGGGGAACTAGGTCTTTCTCTGTGGTCTCTACAGGGGATTCAGACATCCTTTCGTCTTGGGAGATGCAAGACGAGCCTGCATTCAAGTCACTGCAGGGATATCCGGCCTTATTTCGAGTCAGGGCATCGCGGTGTCCATTCCACTTGAGGCCGCAAACTCAGGGTCCCTCTCACATACCTAGAGCTGAGAGAAGCCTCCTCTTGAGGTGCTTGTGGTAAGGTGGTATTCCTCTGGAGTCGAAGCCAGGGACTAACCTCTCATCTCGAGTTGATTTTTGGTCCACAGAGCTCTTTCGTGTTGCTACAGTGACCTCAGGATTCCTCTAGCCTTGAAACAGTGTTCTTGGGCTTTCTCTGGAGTGCCATCAAGGAAATCAAGGCTCCTTTCCTGTGTGATGTGCAACACGGCATTGCTCTGCATGCAGTGCAGGGGAATCGGGCCTCATCTCGCAGCGAGGGGGAAGTCTCATGGTTTTTCTCGAGTTGCGGCGGGAACCTGGGGTATATTCTCGAGTTACGACAGGGATGGCCCTTCCACACACTTGTTTGTTCAGCGACGTCAGGACTCCTGCCTAGTTGCGAGGGACAAGTCGGGATTTTCCTCGAGGCTTGGCAGGGCAATTGGGACGCCTCTCCAGCTGAGGCGGGAGACCAAGGGTCCCTTTCCATGTGCCACAGGAATCCTGGGACTCCTATCAAGTTTCACGAGGAGTCAGGCATCGTCTCCTTTGGAGGCACTGATCTCCGCGTCCCTCTGGAGTTTTCAAAGGATGTGAGGCCTCCGGTCGCGATGAGGTGGGGAACTAGGTCTTTCTCTGTGCTCTCCACAGGGGATTCACACATCCTTTCATCTTGCGAGATGCAAGACGAGCCTGCATTCAAGTCACTGCAGGAATATTCGGCCTTATTTCGAGTCAGGGCATCGCGGTGTCCATTCCACTTGAGGCCGCAAACTCAGGGTCCCTCTCACATACCTAGAGCTGAGAGAAGCCTCCTCTTGAGGTGCTTGTGGTAAGGTGGTATTCCTCTGGAGTCGAAGCCAGGGCATAACCTCTCATCTCGAGTTGATTTGTGGTCCCCGGAGCTCTTTCGTGTTGCTACAGTGACCTCAGGATCCCTCTAACCTTGAAACAGTGTTCTTGGGGTTTCTCTGGAGTGCCATCAAGGAAATCAAGGCTCCTTTCCTGTGTGATGTGCAACACGGCATTGCTCTGCACGCAGTGCAGGGGAATCGGGCCTCATCTCGCGGCGAGGGGGAAGTCTCATGGTTTTTGTCGAGTTGCGGCGGGAACCTGGGGTATATTCTCGAGTTACGACGGGAATGGCCCTTCCACACATGTGTTTGTTCAGCGACGTCAGGACTCCTGCCTAGTTGCGCGGGACAACTCGGGATTCTCCTCGAGGCTTGGCAGGGCAATTGGGACGCCTCTCATGCTGAGGTGGGACACCAAGGGTCCCTTTCCACGTGCCACAGGAATCCTGGGACTCCTATCAAGTTTCACGAGGAGTCAGGCATCGTTTCCTTTGGAGGCACTGATCTCCACGTCCCTCTGGAGTTTTCAAAGGATGTGAGGCCTCCGGTCGCGATGAGGTGGGGAAATAGGACTTTCTCTGTGGTCTCCAAAGGGGATTCAGACATCCTTTCATCTTGGGAGATGCAAGACGAGCCTGCATTCAAGTCACTGCAGGGATATCCGGCCTTATTTCGAGTCAGGGCGTCGCGGTGTCCATTCCACTTGAGGCCGCAAACTCAGGGTCCCTCTCACATACCTAGAGCTGAGAGAAGCCTCCTCTTGAGGTGCTTGTGGTAAGGTGGTATTCCTCTGGAGTCGAAGCCAGGAACTAACCTCTCATCTCGAGTTGATTTTTGGTCCACGGAGCTCTTTCGTGTTGCTACAGTGACCTCAGGATCCCTCTAGCCTTGAAACAGCGTTCTTGGGGTTTCTCTGGAGTGCCATCAAGGAAATCAAGGCTCCTTTCCTGTGTGATGTGCAACACGGCATTGCTCTGCACGCAGTGCAGGGGAATCGGGCCTCATCTCGCGGCGAGGGGGAAGTCTCATGGTTTTTCTCGAGTTGCGGCGGGAACCTGGGGTATATTCTCGAGTTGCGACGGGAATGGCCCTTCCACACACGTGTTTGTTCAGCGACGTCAGGACTCCAGCCTAGTTGCGAGGGACAACTCGGGATTCTCCTCGAGGCTTGGCAGGGCAATTGGGACACCTCTCCTGCTGAGGCGGGAGACCAAGGGTCCCTTTCCACGAGCCACAGGAATCCTGGGACTCCTATCAAGTTTCACGAGGAGTCAGGCATCGTCTCCTTTGGAGGCACTGATCTCCGCGTCCCTCTGGAGTTTTCAAAGGATGTGAGGCCTCCGGTCGCGATGAGGTGGGGAACTAGGTCTTTCTCTGTGGTCTCCACAGGGGATTCAGACATCCTTTCGTCTTGGGAGATGCAAGACGAGCCTGCATTCAAGTCACTGTAGGCATATCCGGCCTTATTTCGAGTCAGGGCATTGCGGTGTCCATTCCACTTGAGGCCGCAAACTCAGGGTCCCTCTCACATACCTAGAGCTGAGAGAAGCCTCCTCTTGAGGTGCTTGTGGTAAGGTGGTATTCGTCTGGAGTCGAAGCCAGGAATTAACCTCTCATCTCGAGTTGATTTTTGGTCCACGGAGCTCTTTCGTGTTGCTACAGTGACCTCAGGATCCCTCTGGCCGTGAAACAGTGTTCTTGGGCTTTCTCTGGAGTGCCATCAAGGAAATCAAGGCTCCTTTCCTGTGTGATGTGCAACACGGCATTGCTCTGCACGCAGTTTAGGGGAATCGGGCCTCATCTCGGGGCGAGGCGGAAGTCTCATGGTTTTTCTCGAGTTACGGCGGGAACCTGCGGTATATTCTCGAGTTACGACGGGGATGGCCCTTCCACACACGTATTTGTTCAGCGACGTCAGGACTCCTGCCTAGTTGCGAGGGACAACTCGGGATTCTCCTCGAGGCTTGGCAGGGCAATTGAGACGCCTCTCCAGCTGAGGTGGGAGACCAAGGTTCCCTTTCCACGTGCCACAGGATCCTGGGACTCCTATCAAGATTCACGAGGAGTCAGGCATCGTCTCCTTTGGAGGCACTGATCTCCGCATCCCTCTGGAGTTTTCAAAGGATGTGAGGCCTCCGGTCGCGATGAGGTGGGGAACTAGGTCTTTCTCTGTGGTCCCCACAGGGGATTCAGACATCCTTTCATCTTGCCAGATGCAAGAAGACCCAGGATTCAAGTCATTGAAGGGATATCCGGTCTTATTTCGAGTCAGGGCATCGTGGCGTCCATTCCGCTTGAGGCCACAAACTCAGGGTCCCTCTCACATACCTAGAGCTGAGAGAAGCCTCCTCTTGAGGTGCTTGTGGTAAGGTGGTATTCATCTGGAGTCGAAGCCAGCGCCTAACCTCTCATCTCGAGTTGATTTTTGGTCCACGGAGCTCTTTCGTGTTGCTACAGTGACCTCATGATCCCTCTGGTCTTGAAACAGTGTTCTTGGGCTTTCTCTGGAGTGCCATCAAGGAAATCAAGGCTCCTTTGCTGTGTGATGTGCAAAACGGCATTGCTCTGCACGCAGTGCAGGGGAATCGGGCCTCATCTCGCGGCGAGGGGGAAGTCTCATGGTTTTTCTCGAGTTGCGGCGGGAACCTGGGGTATATTCTCGAGTTGCGGCGGGAATGGTCCTTCCACACACATGTTTGTTCAGCGACGTCAGGACTCCTGCCTAGGTGTGAGGGACAACTCGGGATTCTCCTCGAGGCTTGACAGGGCAATTGGGACGCCTCTCAGGCTGAGGCAGGAGACCAAGGTACCCTTTCCACGTGCCACAGGAATCCTGGGACTCCTATGAAGTTTCACTAGGAGTCAGGCATCGTCTCCTTTGGAGGCACTGATCTCCCCGTACCTCTCGAATTTTCAAAGGATGTGAGTCCTCCGGTCGCGATGAGGTGGGGAACTAGGACTTTCTCTGTGGTCTCCAAAGGGGATTCAGACATCCTTTCGTCTTGGGAGATGAAAGACGAGCCTGCATTCAAGTCACTGTAGGGATATCCGGCCTTATTTCGAGTCAGGGCATCGCGGTGTCCATTCCACTTGAGGCCGCAAACTCAGGGTCCCTCTCACATACCTAGAGCTGAGAGAAGCCTCCTCTTGAGGTGCTTGTGGTAAGGTGGTATTCCTCTGGAGTCGAAGCCAGGGCATAAACTCTCATCTCGAGTTGATTTTTGGTCCACGGAGCTCTTTCGTGTTGCTACAGTGACCTCAGGATCCCTCTAGCCTTGAAACAGCATTCTTGGGGTTTCTCTGGAATGCCATCAAGGAAATCAAGGCTCCTTTCCGGTGTGATGTGCAACACGGCATTGCTCTGCACTTAGTGCTGGGGAATCGGGCCTCATCTCGCGGCGAGGGAGAAGTCTCATGGTTTTTCTCGAGTTGCGGCGGGAACCTGGGGTATATTCTCGAGTTGCGACGGGGATGGCCCTTCCACACACGTGTTTGTTCAGCGACGTCAGGACTCCTGCCTAGTTGCGAGGGACAACTCGGGATTCTCCTCGAGGCTTGGCACGGCAATTGGGACACCTCTCCAGCTGAGGCGGGAGACAAAGAGTCCCTTTCCACGTGCCACAGGAATCCTGGGACTCCTATCAAGTTTCACGAGGAGTCAGGCATCGTGTCCTTTGGAGGCACTGATTTCCGCGTCCCTTTGGAGTTTTCAAAGGATGTGAGGCCTCCGGTCTCCATGAGGTGGGGAACTAGGTCTTTCTCTGTGGTCTCTACAGGGGATTCAGACATCCTTTCGTCTTGGGAGATGCAAGACGAGCCTGCATTCAAGTCACTGCAGGGATATCCGGCCTTATTTCGAGTCAGGGCATCGCGGTGTCCATTCCACTTGAGGCCGCAAACTCAGGGTCCCTCTCACATACCTAGAGCTGAGAGAAGCCTCCTCTTGAGGTGCTTGTGGTAAGGTGGTATTCCTCTGGAGTCGAAGCCAGGGACTAACCTCTCATCTCGAGTTGATTTTTGTTCCACAGAGCTCTTTCGTGTTGCTACAGTGACCTCAGGATCCCTCTAGCCTTGAAACAGTGTTCTTGGGGTTTCTCTGGAGTGCCATCAAGGAAATCAAGGCTCCTTTCCTGTGTGATGTGCAACACGGCATTGCTCTGCACGCAGTGCAGGGGAATCGGGCCTCATCTCGCAGCGAGGGGGAAGTCTCATGGTTTTTCTCGAGTTGCGGCGGGAACCTGGGGTATATTCTCGAGTTACGACAGGGATGGCCCTTCCACACACGTGTTTGTTCAGCGACGTCAGGACTCCTGCCTAGTTGCGAGGGACAAGTCGGGATTTTCCTCGAGGCTTGGCAGGGCAATTGGGACGCCTCTCCATCTGAGGCGGGAGACCAAGGGTCCCTTTCCACGTGCCACAGGATCCTGGGACTCCTATCAAGATTCACGAGGAGTCAGGCATCGTCTCCTGTGGAGGCACTGATCTCCGCGTCCCTCTGGAGTTTTCAAAGGATGTGAGGCCTCCGGTCGCGATGAGGTGGGGAACTTGGTCTTTCTCTGTGGTCCCCACAGGGGATTCAGACATCCTTTCATCTTGCCAGATGCAAGAAGACCCAGGATTCAAGTCATTGAAGGGATATCCGGTCTTATTTCGAGTCAGGGCATCGTGGCGTCCATTCCGCTTGAGGCCACAAACTCAGGGTCCCTCTCACATACCTAGAGCTGAGAGAAGCCTCCTCTTGAGGTGCTTGTGGTAAGGTGGTATTCATCTGGAGTCGAAGCCAGGGCCTAACCTCTCATCTCGAGTTGATTTTTGGTCCACGGAGCTCTTTCGTGTTGCTACAGTGACCTCAGGATCCCTCTGGTCTTGAAACAGTGTTCTTGGGCTTTCTCTGGAGTGCCATCAAGGAAATCAAGGCTCCTTTGCTGTGTGATGTGCAAAACGGCATTGCTCTGCACGCAGTGCAGGGGAATCGGGCCTCATCTCGCGGCGAGGGGGAAGTCTCATGGTTTTTCTCGAGTTGCGGCGGGAACCTGGGGTATATTCTCGAGTTGCGGCGGGAATGGTCCTTCCACACACATGTTTGTTCAGCGACGTCAGGACTCCTGCCTAGGTGTGAGGGACAACTCGGGATTCTCCTCGAGGCTTGACAGGGCAATTGGGACGCCTCTCAGGCTGAGGCAGGAGAACAAGGTTCCCTTTCCACGTGCCACAGGAATCCTGGGACTCCTATGAAGTTTCACTAGGAGTCAGGCATCGTCTCCTTTGGAGGCACTGATCTCCCCGTACCTCTCGAATTTTCAAAGGATGTGAGTCCTCCGGTCGCGATGAGGTGGGGAACTAGGACTTTCTCTGTGGTCTCCAAAGGGGATTCAGACATCCTTTCGTCTTGGGAGATGAAAGACGAGCCTGCATTCAAGTCACTGTAGGGATATCCGGCCTTATTTCGAGTCAGGGCATCGCGGTGTCCATTCCACTTGAGGCCGCAAACTCAGGGTCCCTCTCACATACCTAGAGCTGAGAGAAGCCTCCTCTTGAGGTGCTTGTGGTAAGGTGGTATTTCTCTGGAGTCGAAGCCAGGGCATAAACTCTCATCTCGAGTTGATTTTTGGTCCACGGAGCTCTTTCGTGTTGCTACAGTGACCTCAGGATCCCTCTAGCCTTGAAACAGCATTCTTGGGGTTTCTCTGGAATGCCATCAAGGAAATCAAGGCTCCTTTCCGGTGTGATGTGCAACACGGCATTGCTCTGCACTTAGTGCTGGGGAATCGGGCCTCATCTCGCGGCGAGGGAGAAGTCTCATGGTTTTTCTCGAGTTGCGGCGGGAACCTGGGGTATATTCTCGAGTTGCGACGGGGATGGCCCTTCCACACACGTGTTTGTTCAGCGACGTCAGGACTCCTGCCTAGTTGCGAGGGACAACTCGGGATTCTCCTCGAGGCTTGGCACGGCAATTGGGACACCTCTCCAGCTGAGGCGGGAGACAAAGAGTCCCTTTCCACGTGCCACAGGAATCCTGGGACTCCTATCAAGTTTCACGAGGAGTCAGGCATCGTGTCCTTTGGAGGCACTGATTTCCGCGTCCCTTTGGAGTTTTCAAAGGATGTGAGGCCTCCGGTCTCCATGAGGTGGGGAACTAGGTCTTTCTCTGTGGTCTCTACAGGGGATTCAGACATCCTTTCGTCTTGGGAGATGCAAGACGAGCCTGCATTCAAGTCACTGCAGGGATATCCGGCCTTATTTCGAGTCAGGGCATCGCGGTGTCCATTCCACTTGAGGCCGCAAACTCAGGGTCCCTCTCACATACCTAGAGCTGAGAGAAGCCTCCTCTTGAGGTGCTTGTGGTAAGGTGGTATTCCTCTGGAGTCGAAGCCAGGGACTAACCTCTCATCTCGAGTTGATTTTTGTTCCACAGAGCTCTTTCGTGTTGCTACAGTGACCTCAGGATCCCTCTAGCCTTGAAACAGTGTTCTTGGGGTTTCTCTGGAGTGCCATCAAGGAAATCAAGGCTCCTTTCCTGTGTGATGTGCAACACGGCATTGCTCTGCACGCAGTGCAGGGGAATCGGGCCTCATCTCGCAGCGAGGGGGAAGTCTCATGGTTTTTCTCGAGTTGCGGCGGGAACCTGGGGTATATTCTCGAGTTACGACAGGGATGGCCCTTCCACACACGTGTTTGTTCAGCGACGTCAGGACTCCTGCCTAGTTGCGAGGGACAAGTCGGGATTTTCCTCGAGGCTTGGCAGGGCAATTGGGACGCCTCTCCATCTGAGGCGGGAGACCAAGGGTCCCTTTCCACGAGCCACATGAATCCTGGGACTCCTATCAAGTTTCACGAGGAGTCAGGCATCGTCTCCTTTGGAGGCACTGATCTCCGCGTCCCTCTGGAGTTTTCAAAGGATGTGAGGCCTCCGGTCGCGATGAGGTGGGGAACTAGGTCTTTCTCTGTGCTCTCCACAGGGGATTCACACATCCTTTCATCTTGCGAGATGCAAGACGAGCCTGCATTCAAGTCACTGCAGGGATATCCGGCCTTATTTCGAGTCAGGGCGTCACGGTGTCCATTCCACTTGAGGCCGCAAACTCAGGGTCCCTCTCACATACCTAGAGCTGAGAGAAGCCTCCTCTTGAGGTGCTTGTGGTAAGGTGGTATTTCTCTGGAGTCGAAGCCAGGGACTAACCTCTCATCTTGAGTTGATTTTTGGTCCACGGAGCTCTTTCCTGTTGCTACAGTGACCTCAGGATCCCTCTAGCCTTGAAACAGTGTTCTTGGGGTTTCTCTGGAGTGCCATCAAGGAAATCAAGGCTCCTTTCCTGTGTGATGTGCAACACGGCATTGCTCTGCACTTAGTGAAGGGGAATCGGGCCTCATCTCGGGGCGAGGCGGAAGTCTCATGGTTTTTCTCGAGTTGCGGCGGGAACCTGGGGTATATTCTCGAGTTACGACAGGGATGGCCCTTCCACACACGTGTTTCTTCAGCGACGTCAGGACTCCTGTCTAGTTGCGAGGGACTACTCGGGATTCTCCTCGAGGCTTGGCAGGGTAATTGGGACGCCTCTCCAGCTGAGGTGGGAGACCAATGGTCCCTTTCCACGTGCCACAGGATCCTGGGACTCCTATCAAGATTCACGAGGAGTCAGGCATCGTCTCCTTTGGAGGCACTGATCTCCGCGTCCCTCTGGAGTTTTCAAAGGATGTGAGGCCTCCGGTCGCGATGAGGTGGGGAACTAGGTCTTTCTCTGTGGTCTCCACAGGGGATTCAGACATCCTTTCATCTTGCCAGATACAAGACGACCCTGGATTCAAGTCATTGCAGGGATATCCGGTCTTATTTTGAGTCAGGGCATCGTGGTGTCCATTCCGCTTGAGGCCAAAAACTCAGGGTCCCTCTCACATACCTAGAGCTGAGAGAAGCCTCCTCTTGAGGTGCTTGTGGTAAGGTGGTATTCCTCTGGAGTCGAAGCCAGGGATTAACCTCTCATCTCGAGTTGATTTTTTGTCCACGGAGCTCTTTCGTGTTGCTACAGTGACCTCAGGATCCCTCTGGCCGTGAAACAGTGTTCTTGGGCTTTCTCTGGAGTGCCATCAAGGAAATCAAGGCTCCTTTCCTGTGTGATGTGCAACACGGCATTGCTCTGCACGCAGTGCAGGGGAATCGGGCCTTATCTCGGGGCGAGGGGGAAGTCTCATGGTTTTTCTCGAGTTGCGGCGGGAACCTGGGGTATATTCTCGAGTTACAACGGGGATGGCCCTTCCACACACATGTTTGTTCAGCGACGTCAGGACTCCTGCGTAGTTGCGAGGGACAACTCGGGATTCTCCTCGAGGCTTGGCAGGGCAATTGGGACGCCTCTCCAGCTGAGGTGGGAGACCAATGGTCCCTTTCCACGTGCCACAGGATCCTGGGACTCCTATCAAGATTCACGAGGAGTCAGGCATCGTCTCCTGTGGAGGCAATGATCTCCGCGTCCCTCTGGAGTTTTCAAAGGATGTGAGGCCTCCGGTCGTGATGAGGTGGGGAACTAGGTCTTTCTCTGTGGTCTCCACAGGGGATTCAGACATCCTTTCATCTTGCCAGATGCATGAAGACCCTGGATTCAAGTCATTGAAGGGATATCCGGTCTTATTTCGAGTCAGGGCATCGTGGTGTCCATTCCGCTTGAGGCCAAAAACTCAGGGTCCCTCTCACATACCTAGAGCTGAGAGAAGCCTCCTCTTGAGGTGCTTGTGGTAAGGTGGTATTCATCTGGAGTCGAAGCCAGCGCCTAACCTCTCATCTCGAGTTGATTTGTGGTCCACGGAGCTCTTTCGTGTTGCTACAGTGACCTCAGGATCCCTCTGGTCTTGAAACAGTGTTCTTGGGCTTTCTCTGGAGTGCCATCAAGGAAATCAAGGCTCCTTTGCTGTGTGATGTGCAAAACGGCATTGCTCTGCACGCAGTGCAGGGGAATCGGGCCTCATCTCGCGGCGAGGGGGGAGTCTCATGGTTTTTCTCGAGTTGCGGCGGGAAACTGGGGTATATTCTCGAGTTGCGGCCGGAATGGTCCTTCCACACACATGTTTGTTCAGCGACGTCAGGACTCCTGCCTAGGTGTGAGGGACAGCTCGGGATTCTCCTCGAGGCTTGACAGGGCAATTGGGACGCCTCTCAGGCTGAGGCAGGAGACCAAGTTTCCCTTTCCACGTGCCACAGGAATCCTGGGACTCCTATCAAGTTTCACTAGGAGTCAGGCATCGTCTCCTTTGGAGGCACTGATCTCCCCGTACCTCTCGAATTTTCAAAGGATGTGAGGCCTCCGGTCGCGATGAGGTGGGGAACTAGGTCTTTCTCTGTGGTCTCTACAGGGGATTCAGACATCCTTTCGTCTTGGGAGATGCAAGACGAGCCTGCATTCAAGTCACTGCAGGGATATCCGGCCTTATTTCGAGTCAGGGCATCGCGGTGTCCATTCCACTTGAGGCCGCAAACTCAGGGTCCCTCTCACATACCTAGAGCTGAGAGAAGCCTCCTCTTGAGGTGCTTGTGGTAAGTTGGTATTCCTCTGGAGTCGAAGCCAGGGACTAACCTCTCATCTCGAGTTGATTTTTGGTCCACAGAGCTCTTTCGTGTTGCTACAGTGACCTCAGGATCCCTCTAGCCTTGAAACAGTGTTCTTGGGCTTTCTCTGGAGTGCCATCAAGGAAATCAAGGCTCCTTTCCTTTGTGATGTGCAACACGGCATTGCTCTGCATGCAGTGCAGGGGAATCGGGCCTCATCTCGCAGCGAGGGGGAAGTCTCATGGTTTTTCTCGAGTTGCGGCGGGAACCTGGGGTATATTCTTGAGTTACGACAGGGATGGCCCTTCCACACACGTGTTTGTTCAGCGACGTCAGGACTCCTGCCTAGTTGCGAGGGACAAGTCGGGATTTTCCTCGAGGCTTGGCAGGGCAATTGGGACGCCTCTCCAGCTGAGGCGGGAGACCAAGGGTCCCTTTCCATGTGCCACAGGAATCCTGGGACTCCTATCAAGTTTCACGAGGAGTCAGGCATCGTCTCCTTTGGAGGCACTGATCTCCGCGTCCCTCTGGAGTTTTCAAAGGATGTGAGGCCTCCGGTCGCGATGAGGTGGGGAACTAGGTCTTTCTCTGTGCTCTCCACAGGGGATTCACACATCCTTTCATCTTGCGAGATGCAAGACGAGCCTGCATTCAAGTCACTGCAGGGATATCCGGCCTTATTTCGAGTCAGGGCATCGCGGTGTCCATTCCACTTGAGGCCGCAAACTCAGGGTCCCTCTCACATACCTAGAGCTGAGAGAAGCCTCCTCTTGAGGTGCTTGTGGTAAGGTGGTATTCCTCTGGAGTCGAAGCCAGGGCATAACCTCTCATCTCGAGTTGATTTGTGGTCCCCGGAGCTCTTTCGTGTTGCTACAGTGACCTCAGGATCCCTCTAACCTTGAAACAGTGTTCTTGGGGTTTCTCTGGAGTGCCATCAAGGAAATCAAGGCTCCTTTCCTGTGTGATGTGCAACACGGCATTGCTCTGCACGCAGTGCAGGGGAATCGGGCCTCATCTCGCGGCGAGGGGGAAGTCTCATGGTTTTTGTCGAGTTGTGGCGGGAACCTGGGGTATATTCTCGAGTTACGACGGGAATGGCCCTTCCACACATGTGTTTGTTCAGCGACGTCAGGACTCCTGCCTAGTTGCGAGGAACAACTCGGGATTCTCCTCGAGGCTTGGCAGGGCAATTGGGACGCCTCTCATGCTGAGGTGGGACACCAAGGGTCCCTTTCCACGTGCCACAGGAATCCTGGGACTCCTATCAAGTTTCACGAGGATTCAGGCATCGTTTCCTTTGGAGGCACTGATCTCCACGTCCCTCTGGAGTTTTCAAAGGATGTGAGGCCTCCGGTCGCGATGAGGTGGGGAAATAGGACTTTCTCTGTGGTCTCCAAAGGGGATTCAGACATCCTTTCATCTTGGGAGATGCAAGACGAGCCTGCATTCAAGTCACTGCAGGGATATCCGGCCTTATTTCGAGTCAGGGCGTCGCGGTGTCCATTCCACTTGAGGCCGCAAACTCAGGGTCCCTCTCACATACCTAGAGCTGAGAGAAGCCTCCTCTTGAGGTGCTTGTGGTAAGGTGGTATTCCTCTGGAGTCGAAGCCAGGGCATAAACTCTCATCTCGAGTTGATTTTTGGTCCACGGAGCTCTTTCGTGTTGCTACAGTGACCTCAGGATCCCTCTAGCCTTGAAACAGCGTTCTTGGGGTTTCTCTGGAGTGCCATCAAGGAAATCAAGGCTCCTTTCCTGTGTGATGTGCAACACGGCATTGCTCTGCACGCAGTGCAGGGGAATCGGGCCTCATCTCGCGGCGAGCGGGAAGTCTCATGGTTTTTCTCGAGTTGCGGCGGGAACCTGGGGTATATTCTCTAGTTGCGACGGGGATGGCCCTTCCACACACGTGTTTGTTCAGCGACGTCAGGACTCCAGCCTAGTTGCGAGGGACAACTCGGGATTCTCCTCGAGGCTTGGCAGGGCAATTGGGACACCTCTCCTGCTGAGGCGGGAGACCAAGGGTCCCTTTCCACGAGCCACAGGAATCCTGGGACTCCTATCAAGTTTCACGAGGAGTCAGGCATCGTCTCCTTTGGAGGCACTGATCTCCGCGTCCCTCTGGAGTTTTCAAAGGATGTGAGGCCTCCGGTCGCGATGACATTGGGAACTAGGTCTTTCTCTGTGGTCTCCACAGGGGATTCAGACATCCTTTCGTCTTGGGAGATGCAAGACGAGCCTGCATTCAAGTCACTGTAGGCATATCCGGCCTTATTTCGAGTCAGGGCATTGCGGTGTCCATTCCACTTGAGGCCGCAAACTCAGGGTCCCTCTCACATACCTAGAGCTGAGAGAAGCCTCCTCTTGAGGTGCTTGTGGTAAGGTGGTATTCGTCTGGAGTCGAAGCCAGGGATTAACCTATCATCTCGAGTTGATTTGTGGTCCACGGAGCTCTTTCGTGTTGCTACAGTGACCTCAGGATCCCTCTGGCCGTGAAACAGTGTTCTTGGGCTTTCTCTGGAGTGCCATCAAGGAAATCAAGGCTCCTTTCCTGTGTGATGTGCAACACGGCATTGCTCTGCACGCAGTGCAGGGGAATCGGGCCTCATCTCGGGGCGAGGCGGAAGTCTCATGGTTTTTCTCGAGTTACGGCGGGAACCTGGGGTATATTCTCGAGTTACGACGGGGATGGCCCTTCCACACACGTATTTGTTCAGCGACGTCAGGACTCCTGCCTAGTTGCGAGGGACAACTCGGGATTCTCCTCGAGGCTTGGCAGGGCAATTGGGACGCCTCTCCAGCTGAGGTGGGAGACCAAGCGTCCCTTTCCACGTGCCACAGGATCCTGGGACTCCTATCAAGATTCACGAGGAGTCAGGCATCGTCTCCTTTGGAGGCACTGATCTCCGCGTCCCTCTGGAGTTTTCAAAGGATGTGAGGCCTCCGGTCGCGATGAGGTGGGGAACTAGGTCTTTCTCTGTGGTCCCCACAGGGGATTCAGACATCCTTTCATCTTGCCAGATGCAAGAAGACCCAGGATTCAAGTCATTGAAGGGATATCCGGTCTTATTTCGAGTCAGGGCATCGTGGCGTCCATTCCGCTTGAGGCCACAAACTCAGGGTCCCTCTCACATACCTAGAGCTGAGAGAAGCCTCCTCTTGAGGTGCTTGTGGTAAGGTGGTATTCATCTGGAGTCGAAGCCAGCGCCTAACCTCTCATCTCGAGTTGATTTTTGGTCCACGGAGCTCTTTCGTGTTGCTACAGTGACCTCATGATCCCTCTGGTCTTGAAACAGTGTTCTTGGGCTTTCTCTGGAGTGCCATCAAGGAAATCAAGGCTCCTTTGCTGTGTGATGTGCAAAACGGCATTGCTCTGCACGCAGTGCAGGGGAATCGGGCCTCATCTCGCGGCGAGGGGGAAGTCTCATGGTTTTTCTCGAGTTGCGGCGGGAACCTGGGGTATATTCTCGAGTTGCGGCGGGAATGGTCCTTCCACACACATGTTTGTTCAGCGACGTCAGGACTCCTGCCTAGGTGTGAGGGACAACTCGGGATTCTCCTCGAGGCTTGACAGGGCAATTGGGACGCCTCTCAGGCTGAGGCAGGAGACCAAGGTTCCCTTTCCACGTGCCACAGGAATCCTGGGACTCCTATGAAGTTTCACTAGGAGTCAGGCATCGTCTCCTTTGGAGGCACTGATCTCCCCGTACCTCTCGAATTTTCAAAGGATGCGAGGCCTCCGGTCGCGATGAGGTGGGGAACTAGGACTTTCTCTGTGGTCTCCAAAGGGGATTCAGACATCCTTTCGTCTTGGGAGATTCAAGACGAGCCTGCATTCAAGTCACTGTAGGGATATCCGGCCTTATTTCGAGTCAGGGCATCGCGGTGTCCATTCCACTTGAGGCCGCAAACTCAGGGTCCCTCTCACATACCTAGAGCTGAGAGAAGCCTCCTCTTGAGGTGCTTGTGGTAAGGTGGTATTCCTCTGGAGTTGAAGCCAGGGCATAAACTCTCATCTCGAGTTGATTTTTGGTCCACGGAGCTCTTTCGTGTTGCTACAGTGACCTCAGGATCCCTCTAGCCTTGAAACAGCATTCTTGGGGTTTCTCTGGAATGCCATCAAGGAAATCAAGGCTCCTTTCCTGTGTGATGTGCAACACGTCATTGCTCTGCACGCAGTGCAGGGGAATCGGGCCTCATCTCGCGGCGAGGGGGAAGTCTCATGGTTTTTCTCGAGTTGCGGCGGGAACCTGGGGTATATTCTCGAGATACGACGGGGATGGCCCTTCCACACACGTGTTTGTTCAGCGACGTCAGGACTCCTGCCTAGTTGCGAGGGACAACTCGGGATTCTCCTCGAGGCTTGGCAGGGTAATTGGGAGGCCTCTCCACCTGAGGCGGGAGACCAAGGGTCCCTTTGCACGTGCCACAGGAATCCTGGGACTCCTATCAATTTTCACGATAGGTCAGCCATCGTCTCCTTTGGAGGCACTGATCTCCGCGTCCCTCTGGAGTTTTCAAAGGATGTGAGGCCTCCGGTCGCGATGAGGTGGGGAACTAGGACTTTCTCTGTGGTCTCCAAAGGGGATTCAGACATCCTTTCGTCTTGGGAGATGCAAGACGAGCCTGCATTCAAGTCACTGCAGGGATATCCAGCCTTATTTCGAGTCAGGGCGTCGCGGTGTCCATTCCACTTGAGGCCGCAAACTCAGGGTCCCTCTCACATACCTAGAGCTGACAGAAGCCTCTTCTTCAGGTGCTTGTGGTAAGGTGGTATTCCTCTGGAGTCGAAGCCAGGGAATAACCTCTCATCTCGAGTTGATTTTTGGTCCACGGAGCTCTTTCGTGTTGCTACATTGACCTCAAGATCCCTCTAGCCTTGAAACAGTGTTCTTGGGCTTTCTCTGGAGTGCCATCAAGGAAATTAAGGCTCCTTTCCTATGTGATTTGCAACATGGCATTCCTCTGCACTTAGTGCAGGGGAATCGGGCCTCATCTCGCGGCGAGGGGGAAGTCTCATGGTTTTTCTCGAGTTGCGGCGGGAACCTGGGGTATATTCTCGAGTTGCGGCGGGGATGGTCCTTCCACACACATGTTTGTTCAGCGACGTCAGGACTCCTGCCTAGGTGCGAGGGAGAACTCGGGATTGTCCTCGAGGCTTGGCAGGGCAATTGGGACGCCTCTCCAGCTGAGGTGGGAGACCAATGGTCCCCTTCCACGTGCCACAGGATCCTGGGACTCCTATCAAGTTTCACGAGGAGTCAGGCATCGTCTCCTTTGGAGGCACTGATCTCCGCGTCCCTCTGGAGTTTTCAAAGGATGTGAGGCCTCCGGTTGCGATGAGGTGGGGAACTAGGTCTTTCTCTGTGGTCTCCACAGGGGATTCAGACATCCTTTCGTCTTGGGAGATGCAAGACGAGCCTGCATTCAAGTCACTGCAGGCATATCCGGCCTTATTTCGAGTCAGGGCATCGCGGTGTCCATTCCGCTTAAGGCCAAAAATTCAGGGTCCCTCTCACATACCTAGAGCTGAGAGAAGCCTCCTCTTGAGGTGCTTGTGGTAAGGTGGTATTCCTCTGGAGTCGAAGCCAGGGACTAACCTCTCATTTCGAGTTGATTTTTGGTCCATGGAGCTCTTTCGTGTTGCTACAGTGACCTCATGATCCCTCTGGTCTTGAAACAGTGTTCTTGGGCTTTCTCTGGAGTGCCATCAAGGAAATCAAGGCTCCTTTGCTGTGTGATGTGCAAAACGGCATTGCTCTGCACGCAGTGCAGGGGAATCGGGCCTCATCTCTTGCCGAGGGGGAAGTCTCATGGTTTTTCTCGAGTTGCGGCGGGAACCTGGGGTATATTCTCGAGTTGCGGCGGGGATGGTCCTTCCACACACATGTTTGTTCAGCGACGTCAGGACTCCTGCCTAGGTGTGAGGGACAACTCGGGATTCTCCTCGAGGCTTGACAGGGCAATTGGGACGCCTCTCAGGCTGAGGCAGGAGACCAAGGTTCCCTTTCCACGTGCCACAGGAATCCTGGGACTCCTATCAAGTTTCACGAGGAGTCAGGCATCGTCTCCTTTGGAGGCACTGATCTCCCCGTACCTCTCGAATTTTCAAAGGATATGAGGCCTCCGGTCGCGATGAGGTGGGGAACTAGGACTTTCTCTGTGGTCTCCAAAGGGGATTCAGACATCCTTTCGTCTTGGGAGATGAAAGACGAGCCTGCATTCAAGTCACTGTAGGGATATCCGGCCTTATTTCGAGTCAGGGCATCGCGGTGTCCATTCCACTTGAGGCCGCAAACTCAGGGTCCCTCTCACATACCTAGAGCTGAGAGAAGCCTCCTCTTGAGGTGCTTGTGGTAAGGTGATATTCCTCTGGAGTCGAAGCCAGGGCATAACCTCTCATCTCGAGTTGATTTTTGGTCCACGGAGCTCTTTCGTGTTGCTACAGTGACCTCAGGATCCCTCTAGCCTTGAAACAGCATTCTTTGGGTTTCTCTGGAATGCCATCAAGGAAATCAAGGCTCCTTTCCTGTGTGATGTGCAACACGGCATTGCTCTGCACTTAGTGCTGGGGAATCGGGCCTCATCTCGCGGCGAGGGGGAAGTCTCATGGTTTTTCTCGAGTTGCGGCGGGAACCTGGGGTATATTCTCGAGTTGCGACGGGGATGGCCCTTCCACACACGTGTTTGTTCAGCGACGTCAGGACTCCTGCCTAGTTGCGAGGGACAACTCGGGATTCTCCTCGAGGCTTGGCACGGCAATTGGGACACCTCTCCAGCTGAGGCGGGAGACAAAGTGTCCCTTTCCACGTGCCACAGGAATCCTGGGACTCCTATCAAGTTTCACGAGGAGTCAGGCATCGTGTCCTTTGGAGGCACTGATTTCCGCGTCCCTTTGGAGTTTTCAAAGGATGTGAGGCCTCCGGTCTCCATGAGGTTGGGAACTAGGTCTTTCTCTGTGGTCTCTACAGGGGATTCAGACATCCTTTCGTCTTGGGAGATGCAAGACGAGCCTGCATTCAAGTCACTGCAGGCATATCCGGCCTTATTTCGAGTCAGGGCATCGCGGTGTCCATTCCGCTTAAGGCCAAAAATTCAGGGTCCCTCTCACATACCTAGAGCTGAGAGAAGCCTCCTCTGAGGTGCTTGTGGTAAGGTGGTATTCCTCTGGAGTCGAAGCCAGGGACTAACCTCTCATCTCGAGTTGATTTTTGGTCCACGGAGCTCTTTCGTGTTGCTACAGTGACCTCAGGATCCCTCTAGCCTTGAAACAGTGTTCTTGGGGTTTCTCTGGAGTGCCATCAAGGAAATCAAGGCTCCTTTCCTGTGTGATGTGCAACACGGCATTGCTCTGCACCCAGTGCAGGGGAATCGGGCCTCATCTCACGGCGAGGGGGAAGTCTCATGGTTTTTCTCGAGTTGCGGCGGGAACCTGCGGTATATTCTCGAGTTGCGGCGGGGATGGTCCTTCCACACACATGTTTGTTCAGCGACGTCAGGACTCCTGCCTAGGTGCGAGGGACAAGTCGGGATTCTCCTCGAGGCTTGGCAGGGCAATTGGGACACCTCTCAGGCTTAGGCCGGAGACCAAGGTTCCCTTTCCACGTGCCACAGGAATCCTGGGACTCCTATCAAGTTTCACGAGGAGTCAGGCATCGTCTCCTTTGGAGGCACTGATCTCCGCGTCCCTCTGGAGTTTTCAAAGGATGTGAGGCCTCCGGTCGCGATGAGGTGGGGAACTAGGTCTTTCTCTGTGGTCTCCACAGGGGATTCAGAAATCCTTTCATCTTGGGAGATGCAAGACGACCCTGGATTCAAGTCATTGCAGGAATATCCGGTCTTATTTCGAGTCAGGGCATCGTGGTGTCCATTCCGCTTGAGGCCAAAAACTCAGGGTCCCTCTCACATACCTAGAGCTGAGAGAAGCCTCCTCTTGAGGTGCTTGTGGTAAGGTGGTATTCATCTGGAGTCGAAGCCAGGGCCTAACCTCTCATCTCGAGTTGATTTTTGGTCCACGGAGCTCTTTCGTGTTGCTACAGTGACCTCAGGATCCCTCTGGCCTTGAAACAGTGTTCTTGGGCTTTCTCTGGAGTGCCATCAAGGAAATCAAGGCTCCTTTCCTGTGTGATGTGCAACACGGCATTGCTCTGCACGCAGTGCAGGGGAATCGGGCCTCATCTCGCGGGGAGGGGGAAGTCTCATGGTTTTCCTCGAGTTTCGGTGGGAACCTAGGGTATATTTTCGAGTTACGACGGGGATGGCCCTTCCACACACGTGTTTGTTCAGCAACGTTAGGACTCCTGCCTAGTTGCGAGAGACAACTCGGGATTCTCCTCGAGGCTTGGCAGGGCAATTGGGTCGCCTCTCCAGCTGAGGCGGGAGACCAAGGGTCACTTTCTACGTGCCACAGCAATCCTGGGACTCCTATCAAGTTTCACGAGGAGTCAGGCATCGTCTCCTTTGGAGGCACTGATCTCCGCGTACCTCTCGAGTTTTCAAAGTATATGAGGCCTACGGTCGCAATGAGGTGGGGAAATAGGACTTTGTCTGTGGTCTCCACAGGGGATTCAGACATCCTTTCGTCTTGGGAGATGCAAGACGAGCCTGCATTCAAGTCACTGCAGGGATATCCGGCCTTATTTCGAGTCAGGGCATCGCGGTGTCCATCCCACTTGAGGCCGCAAACTCAGGGTCCCTCTCACATACCTAGAGCTGAGAGAAGCCTCCTCTTGAGGTGCTTGTGGTAAGGTGGTATTCCTCTGGAGTCGAAGCCAGGGACTAACCTCTCATCTCGAGTTGATTTTTGGTCCACGGAGCTCTTTCGTGTTGCTACAGTGACCTCAGGATCCCTCTAGCCTTGAAACAGTGTTCTTGGGGTTTCTCTGGAGTGCCATCAAGGAAATCAAGGCTCCTTTCCTGTGTGATGTGCAACACGGCATTGCTCTGCACGCAATGCAGGGGAATCGGGCCTCATCTCGCGGTGAGGGGGAAGTCTCATGGTTTTTCTCGAGTTGCAGCGGGACCCTGGGGTATATTCTCGAGTTACAACGGGGATGGCCCTTCCACACACGTGTTTGTTCAGCGACGTCAGGACTCCTGCCTAGTTGCGAGGGACACCTCGGGATTCTCCTCGAGGCTTGACAGGGCAATTGGGACGCCTCTCCAGCTGAGGCGGGAGACCATGGTTCCCTTTCCACGTGCCACAGGAATCCTGGGACTCCTATCAAGTTTCACGAGGAGTCAGGCATCGTCTCCTTTGGAGGCACTGATCTTCGCGTACCTCTAGAGTTTTCAAAGGATGTGAGGCCTCCGGTTGCGATCAGGTGGGGAACTAGGACTTTCTCTGTGGTCTCCAAAGGGGATTCAGACATCCTTTCGTCTTGGGAGATGCAAGACGAGCCTGCATTCAAGTCACTGCAGGGATATCCGGCCTTATTTCGAGTCAGGGCGTCGCGGTGTCCATTCCACTTGAGGCCGCAAACTCAGGGTCCCTCTCACATACCTAGAGCTGAGAGAAGCCTCCTCTTGAGGTGCTTGTGGTAAGGTGGTATTCCTCTGGAGTCGAAGCCAGGGACTAACCTCTCATCTCGAGTTGATTTTTGGTCCACGGAGCTCTTTCGTGTTGCTACAGTGACCTCAGGATCCCTCTAGCCTTGAAACAGCGTTCTTGGGGTTTCTCTGGAGTGCCATCAAGGAAATCAAGGCTCCTTTCCTGTGTGATGTGCAACACGGCATTCCTCTGCACTTAGTGCAGGGGAATCGGGCCTCATCTCGCGGCGAGGGGGAAGTTTCATGGGTTTTCTCGAGTTGCGGCGGGACCCTGGGGTATATTCTCGAGTTACGACGGGGATGGCCCTTCCACACACGTGTTTGTTCAGCGACGTCAGGACTCCTGCCTAGGTGCGAGGGACAACTCGGGATTCTCCTCGAGGCTTGGCAGGGCAATTGGGACGCCTCTCCAGCTGAGGTGGGAGACCAATGGTCCCTTTCCACGTGCCACAGGATCCTGGGGCTCATATCAAGATTCACGAGGAGTCAGGCATCGTCTCCTTTGGAGGCACTGATCTCCGCGTCCCTCTGGAGTTTTCAAAGGATGTGAGGCCTCCGGTCGCGATGAGGTGGGGAACTAGATCTTTATCTGTGGTCTCCACAGGGGATTCAGATATCCTTTTGTCTTGGGAGATGCAAGACGAGCCTGCATTCAAGTCACTGCAGAGATATCCGGCCTTAATTCGAGTCAGGGCATCGCGGTGTCCATTCCGCTTGAGGCCAAAAATTCAGGGTCCCTCTCACATACCTAGAGCTGAGAGAAGCCTCCTCTTGAGGTGCTTGTGGTAAGGTGGTATTCCTCTGGAGTCGAAGCCAGGGACTAACCTCTCATCTCGAGTTGATTTTTGGTCCACGGAGCTCTTTCATGTTGCTACAGTGACCTCAGGATCCCTCTAGCCTTGAAGCAGTGTTCTTGGGGTTTCTCTGGAGTGCCATCAAGGAAATCAAGGCTCCTTTCCTGTGTGATGTGCAACACGGCATTGCTCTGCACGCAGTGCAGGGGAATCGGGTCTCATCTCGCAGCGAGGGGGCAGTCTCATGGTTTTTCTCGAGTTGCGGCGGGAACCTGGGGTATATTCTCGAGTTGCGACGGGGATGGTCCTTCCACACACATGTTTGTTCAGCGACGTCAGGACTCCTGCCTAGTTGCGAGGGACAACTCGGGATTCTCCTCGAGGCTTGGCAGGGCAATGGGACGCCTCTCCATCTGAGGCGGGAGACCAAGGGTCCCTTTCCACATGCCACAGGAATCCTGGGACTCCTATCAAGTTTCACGAGGAGTCAGGCATCGTCTCCTTTGGAGGCACTGATCTCCGCGTCCCTCTGGAGTTTTCAAAGGATGTGAGGCCTCCGGTCGCGATGAGGTGGGGAACTAGGTCTTTCTCTGTGGTCTCCACAGGGGATTCAGACATCCTTTCATCTTGTGAGATGCAAGACGAGCCTGCATTCAAGTCACTGCAGGGATATCCGGCCTTATTTCGAGTCAGGGCGTAGCGGTGTCCATTCCACATGAGGCCGCAAACTCAGGGTCCCTCTCACATACCTATAGCTCAGAGAAGCCTCCTCTTGAGGTGCTTTTGGTAAGGTGGTATTCCTCTGGAGTCGAAGCCAGGGACTAACCTCTCATCTCGAGGTGATTTTTGGTCCACGGAGCTCTTTCGTGTTGCTACAGTGACCTCAGGATCCCTCTAGCCTTGAAACAGTGTTCTTCGGGTTTCTCTGGAGTGCCTTCAAGGAAATCAAGACTCCTTTCCTGTGTGATGTGCAACACGGCATTGCTCTGCACGCAGTGCAGGGGAATCGGGCCTCATCTCGCGGCGAGGGGGAAGTCTCATGGTTTTTCTCGAGTTGCGGCGGGAACCTGCGGTATATTCTCGAGTTGCGACGGGGATGGCCCTTCCAGACACGTGTTTGTTCAGCGACGTCAGGACTCCTTCCTAGTTGCGAGAGACAACTCGGGATTCTCCTCGAGGCTTGGCAGGACAATTGGGACACCTCTCCACCTGAGGCGGGAAGCAAAGGGTCCCTTTCCACGTGCCACAGGAATCCTGGGACTCCTATCAAGTTTCACGAGGAGTCAGGCATCGTCTCCTTTGGAGGCACTGATCTCCACGTCCCTCTGGAGTTTTCAAAGGATGTGAGACCTACGGTCGCGATTAGGTGGGGAACTAGGTCTTTCTCTGTGGTCTCTACAGGGGATTCAGACATCCTTTCGTCTTGGGAGATGCAAGACGAGCTTGCATTCAAGTCACTGTAGGCATATCCGGCCTTATTTCGAGTCAGGGCATCGCGGTGTCCATTCCACTTGAGGCCGCAAACTCAGGGTCCCTCTCACATACCTAGAGCTGAGAGAAGCCTCCTCTTGAGGTGCTTGTGGTAAGGTGGTATTCCTCTGGAGTCGAAGCCAGGGACTAACCTCTCATCTCGAGTTGATTTTTGGTCCACGGAGCTCTTTCGTGTTGCTACAGTGACCTCAGGATCCCTCTAGCCTTGAAACAGCGTTCTTGGGGTTTCTCTGGAGTGCCATCAAGGAAATCAAGGCTCCTTTCCTGTGTGATGTGCAACACGGCATTGGTCTGCACTTTGTGCAGGGGAATCGGGCCTCATCTCGCGGCGAGGGGAAAGTCTCATGGTTTTTCTCGAGTTGCGGCGGGAACCGGGGGTATATTCTCGAGTTACAACGAGGATGGCCCTTCCACACACGTGTTTGTTCAGCGACGTCAGGACTCCTGCCTAGTTGCAAGGGATAACTGGGGATTCTCCTTGCGGCTTGGCAGGGCAATTTGGACGCCTCTCCAGCTGAGGCGGGAGACCATGGGTCCCTTTCCACGTGCCACAGGATCCTGGGACTCATATCAAGATTCACGAGGAGTCAGGCATCGTCTCCTTTGGAGGCACTGATCTCCGCGTCCCTCTGGAGTTTTCAAAGGATGTGAGGCCTCCGGTCGCGATGAGGTGGGGAACTAGGTCTTTCTTTGTGGTCTCCACAGGGGATTCAGACATCCTTTCATCTTGCGAGATGCAAGACGACCCTGGATTCAAGTCATTGCAGGGATATCCGTTCTTATTTCGAGTCAGGGCATCGTGGTGTCCATTCCGCTTGAGGCCAAAAACTCAGGGTCCCTCTCACATACCTAGAGCTGAGAGAAGCCTCCTCTTGAGGTGCTTGTGTTAAGGTGGTATTCATCTGGAGTCGAAGCCAGGGACTAACCTCTCATCTCGAGTTGATTTGTGGTCCACGGAGCTCTTTCGTGTTGCTACAGTGACCTCAGGATCCCTCTGGCCTTGAAACAGTGTTCTTGGGCTTTCTCTGGAGTGCCATCAAGGAAATCAAGGCTCCTTTCCTGTGTGATGTGCAACACGGCATTGCTCTGCACGCAGTGCAGGGGAATCGGGCCTCATCTCGCGGGGAGGGGAAAGTCTCATGGTTTTTCTCGAGTTTCGGCGGGAACCTAGGGTATATTTTCGAGTTACGACGGGAATGGCCCTTCCACACACGTGTTTGTTCAGCGACGTCAGGACTCCTGCCTAGTTGCGAGAGACAACTCGGGATTCTCCTCGAGGCTTGGCAGGGCAATTGGGTCGCCTCTCCAGCTGAGGCGGGAGACCAAGGGTCCCTTTCTACGTGCGACAGGAATCCTGGGACTCCTATCAAGTTTCACGAGGAGTCAGGCATCGTCTCTTTTGGAGACACCGATCTCCGCTTTCCTCTGAAGTTTTCCAAGGATTTGAGGCCTCCGGTCAGGATGAGGTAGGGAACTAGGTCCTTCTCTGTGGTCTCCACAGGGGATTGAGACATCCTTTCGTCTTGGGAGATGCAAGACGAGCCTGCATTCAAGTCACTGCAGGCATATCCGGCCTTATTTCGAGTCAGGGCATCGTGGTGTCCATTCCACTTTAGGCCGCAAACTCAGGGTCCCTCTCACATACCTAGAGCTGAGAGAAGCCTCCTCTTGAGGTGCTTGTGGTAAGGTGGTATTCCTCTGGATTCGAAGCCAGGGATTAACCTCTCATCTCGAGTTGATTTTTGGTCCACGGAGCTCTTTCCTGTTGCTACAGTAACCTCAGGATCCCTCTAGCTTTGAAACAGTGTTCTTGGAGTTTCTCTGGTGTGCCATCAAGGAAATCAAGGCTCCTTTCCTGTGTGATGTGCAACATGGCATTGCTCTGCACTTAGTGCAGGGGAATGGGGCCTCATCTCGCGGCGAGGGGGAAGTCTCATGGTTTTTCTCGAGTTGCAGCGGGAACCTGGGGTATATTCTCGAGTTACAACGGGGATGGCCCTTCCACACACGTGTTTGTTCAGCGACGTCAGGACTCCTGCCTAGTTGCGAGGGACACCTCGGGATTCCCCTCGAGGCTTGACAGGGCAATTGGGACGCCTCTCCAGCTGAGGCGGGAGACCATGGGTCCCTTTCCACGTGCGACAGGAATCCTGGGACTCCTATCAAGTTTCACGAGGAGTCAGTCATCGTCTCCTTTGGAGGCACTGATCTCTGCGTCTCTCTGGAGTTTTCAAAGGATGTGAGGCCTCCGGTCGCGATGAGGTGGGGAACTAGGTCTTTCTCTGTGGTCTCCACAGTGGATTCAGACATCCTTTCGTCTTGGGAGATGCAAGACGAGCCTGCATTCAAGTCACTGCAGGGATATCCGGCCTTATTTCGAGTCAGGGCATCGCGGTGTCCATTCCACTTGAGGCCGCAAACTCAGGGTCCCTCTCACATACCTAGAGCTGAGAGAAGCCTCATCTTGAGGTGCTTGTGGTAAGGTGGTATTCCTCTGGAGTCGAAGCCAGGGACTAACCTCTCATCTCGAGTTGATTTTTGGTCCACGGAGCTCTTTCGTGTTACTACATTGACCTCAGGATCCCTCTGGCCTTGAAACAGCGTTCTTGGGCTTTCTCTGGAGTGCCATCAAGGAAATCAAGGCTCCTTTCCGGTGTGATGTGCAACACGGCATTGCTCTGCACTTAGTGCTGGGGAATCGGGCCTCATCTCGCGGCGAGGGGGAAGTCTCATGGTTTTTCTCGAGTTGCGGCGGGAACCTGGGGTATATTCTCGAGTTGCGACGGGGATGGCCCTTCCACACACGTGTTTGTTCAGCGACGTCAGGACTCCTGCCTAGTTGCGAGGGACAACTCGGGATTCTCCTCGAGGCTTGGCACGGCAATTGGGACACCTCTCCAGCTGAGGCGGGAGACAAAGTGTCCCTTTCCACGTGCCACAGGAATCCTGGGACTCCTATCAAGTTTCACGAGGAGTCAGGCATCGTGTCCTTTGGAGGCACTGATTTCCGCGTCCCTTTGGAGTTTTCAAAGGATGTGAGGCCTCCGGTCTCCATGAGGTTGGGAACTAGGTCTTTCTCTGTGGTCTCTACAGGGGATTCAGACATCCTTTCGTCTTGGGAGATGCAAGACGAGCCTGCATTCAAGTCACTGCAGGCATATCCGGCCTTATTTCGAGTCAGGGCATCGCGGTGTCCATTCCGCTTAAGGCCAAAAATTCAGGGTCCCTCTCACATACCTAGAGCTGAGAGAAGCCTCCTCTGAGGTGCTTGTGGTAAGGTGGTATTCCTCTGGAGTCGAAGCCAGGGACTAACCTCTCATCTCGAGTTGATTTTTGGTCCACGGAGCTCTTTCGTGTTGCTACAGTGACCTCAGGATCCCTCTAGCCTTGAAACAGTGTTCTTGGGGTTTCTCTGGAGTGCCATCAAGGAAATCAAGGCTCCTTTCCTGTGTGATGTGCAACACGGCATTGCTCTGCACCCAGTGCAGGGGAATCGGGCCTCATCTCACGGCGAGGGGGAAGTCTCATGGTTTTTCTCGAGTTGCGGCGGGAACCTGCGGTATATTCTCGAGTTGCGGCGGGGATGGTCCTTCCACACACATGTTTGTTCAGCGACGTCAGGACTCCTGCCTAGGTGCGAGGGACAAGTCGGGATTCTCCTCGAGGCTTGGCAGGGCAATTGGGACACCTCTCAGGCTTAGGCCGGAGACCAAGTGTCCCTTTCCACGTGCCACAGGAATCCTGGGACTCCTATCAAGTTTCACGAGGAGTCAGGCATCGTCTCCTTTGGAGGCACTGATCTCCGCGTACCTCTCGAGTTTTCAAAGGATGTGAGGCCTCCGGTCGCGATGAGGTGGGGAACTAGGTCTTTCTCTGTGGTCTCCACAGGGGATTCAGAAATCCTTTCATCTTGCGAGATGCAAGACGACCCTGGATTCAAGTCATTGCAGGAATATCCGGTCTTATTTCGAGTCAGGGCATCGTGGTGTCCATTCCGCTTGAGGCCAAAAACTCAGGGTCCCTCTCACATACCTAGAGCTGAGAGAAGCCTCCTCTTGAGGTGCTTGTGGTAAGGTGGTATTCATCTGGAGTCGAAGCCAGGGCCTAACCTCTCATCTCGAGTTGATTTTTGATCCACGGAGCTCTTTCGTGTTGCTACAGTGACCTCAGGATCCCTCTGGCCTTGAAACAGTGTTCTTGGGGTTTCTCTGGAGTGCCATCAAGGAAATCAAGGCTCCTTTCCTGTGTGATGTGCAACACGGCATTGCTCTGCACGCAGTGCAGGGGAATCGGGCCTCATCTCGCGGGGAGGGGGAAGTCTCATGGTTTTTCTCGAGTTTCGGCGGGAACCTAGGGTATATTTTCGAGTTACGACGGGGATGGCCCTTCCACACACGTGTTTGTTCAGCAACGTTAGGACTCCTGCCTAGTTGCGAGAGACAACTCGGGATTCTCCTCGAGGCTTGGCAGGGCAATTGGGTCGCCTCTCCAGCTGAGGCGGGAGACCAAGGGTCACTTTCTACGTGCCACAGCAATCCTGGGACTCCTATCAAGTTTCACGAGGAGTCAGGCATCGTCTCCTTTGGAGGCACTGATCTCCGCGTACCTCTCGAGTTTTCAAAGTATATGAGGCCTACGGTCGCAATGAGGTGGGGAAATAGGACTTTCTCTGTGGTCTCCACAGGGGATTCAGAAATCCTTTCGTCTTGGGAGATGCAACACGAGCCTGCATTCAAGTCACTGCAGGGATATCCGGCCTTATTTCGAGTCAGGGCATCGCGGTGTCCATCCCACTTGAGGCCGCAAACTCAGGGTCCCTCTCACATACCTAGAGCTGAGAGAAGCCTCCTCTTGAGGTGCTTGTGGTAAGGTGGTATTCCTCTGGAGTCGAAGCCAGGGACTAACCTCTCATCTCGAGTTGATTTTTGGTCCACGGAGCTCTTTCGTGTTGCTACAGTGACCTCAGGATCCCTCTAGCCTTGAAACAGTGTTCTTGGGGTTTCTCTGGAGTGCCATCAAGGAAATCAAGGCTCCTTTCCTGTGTGATGTGCAACACGGCATTGCTCTGCACGCAATGCAGGGGAATCGGGCCTCATCTCGCGGTGAGGGGGAAGTCTCACGGTTTTTCTCGAGTTGCAGCGGGACCCTGGGGTATATTCTCGAGTTACAACGGGGATGGCCCTTCCACACACGTGTTTGTTCAGCGACGTCAGGACTCCTGCCTAGTTGCGAGGGACACCTCGGGATTCTCCTCGAGGCTTGACAGGGCAATTGGGACGCCTCTCCAGCTGAGGCGGGAGACCATGGTTCCCTTTCCACGTGCCACAGGAATCCTGGGACTCCTATCAAGTTTCACGAGGAGTCAGGCATCGTCTCCTTTGGAGGCACTGATCTTCGCGTACCTCTAGAGTTTTCAAAGGATGTGAGGCCTCCGGTCGCGATCAGGTGGGGAACTAGGACTTTCTCTGTGGTCTCCAAAGGGGATTCAGACATCCTTTCGTCTTGGGAGATGCAAGACGAGCCTGCATTCAAGTCACTGCAGGGATATCCGGCCTTATTTCGAGTCAGGGCGTCGCGGTGTCCATTCCACTTGAGGCCGCAAACTCAGGGTCCCTCTCACATACCTAGAGCTGAGAGAAGCCTCCTCTTGAGGTGCTTGTGGTAAGGTGGTATTCCTCTGGAGTCGAAGCCAGGGACTAACCTCTCATCTCGAGTTGATTTTTGGCCCACGGAGCTCTTTCGTGTTGCTACAGTGACCTCAGGATCCCTCTAGCCTTGAAACAGCGTTCTTGGGGTTTCTCTGGAGTGCCATCAAGGAAATCAAGGCTCCTTTCCTGTGTGATGTGCAACACGGCATTGCTCTGCACTTAGTGCAGGGGAATCGGGCCTCATCTCGCGGCGAGGGGGAAGTTTCATGGGTTTTCTCGAGTTGCGGCGGGACCCTGGGGTATATTCTCGAGTTACGACGGGGATGGCCCTTCCACACACGTGTTTGTTCAGCGACGTCAGGACTCCTGCCTAGGTGCGAGGGACAACTCGGGATTCTCCTCGAGGCTTGGCAGGGCAATTGGGACGCCTCTCCAGCTGAGGTGGGAGACCAATGGTCCCTTTCCACGTGCCACAGGATCCTGGGGCTCATATCAAGATTCACGAGGAGTCAGGCATCGTCTCCTTTGGAGGCACTGATCTCCGCGTCCCTCTGGAGTTTTCAAAGGATGTGAGGCCTCCGGTCGCGATGAGGTGGGGAACTAGATCTTTATCTGTGGTCTCCACAGGGGATTCAGATATCCTTTTGTCTTGGGAGATGCAAGACGAGCCTGCATTCAAGTCACTGCAGAGATATCCGGCCTTAATTCGAGTCAGGGCATCGCGGTGTCCATTCCGCTTGAGGCCAAAAATTCAGGGTCCCTCTCACATACCTAGAGCTGAGAGAAGCCTCCTCTTGAGGTGCTTGTGGTAAGGTGGTATTCCTCTGGAGTCGAAGCCAGGGACTAACCTCTCATCTCGAGTTGATTTTTGGTCCACGGAGCTCTTTCATGTTGCTACAGTGACCTCAGGATCCCTCTAGCCTTGAAGCAGTGTTCTTGGGGTTTCTCTGGAGTGCCATCAAGGAAATCAAGGCTCCTTTCCTGTGTGATGTGCAACACGGCATTGCTCTGCACGCAGTGCAGGGGAATCGGGTCTCATCTCGCAGCGAGGGGGCAGTCTCATGGTTTTTCTCGAGTTGCGGCGGGAACCTGGGGTATATTCTCGAGTTGCGACGGGGATGGTCCTTCCACACACATGTTTGTTCAGCGACGTCAGGACTCCTGCCTAGTTGCGAGGGACAACTCGGGATTCTCCTCGAGGCTTGGCAGGGCAATGGGACGCCTCTCCATCTGAGGCGGGAGACCAAGGGTCCCTTTCCACATGCCACAGGAATCCTGGGACTCCTATCAAGTTTCACGAGGAGTCAGGCATCGTCTCCTTTGGAGGCACTGATCTCCGCGTCCCTCTGGAGTTTTCAAAGGATGTGAGGCCTCCGGTCGCGATGAGGTGGGGAACTAGGTCTTTCTCTGTGGTCTCCACAGGGGATTCAGACATCCTTTCATCTTGTGAGATGCAAGACGAGCCTGCATTCAAGTCACTGCAGGGATATCCGGCCTTATTTCGAGTCAGGGCGTAGCGGTGTCCATTCCACATGAGGCCGCAAACTCAGGGTCCCTCTCACATACCTATAGCTCAGAGAAGCCTCCTCTTGAGGTGCTTTTGGTAAGGTGGTATTCCTCTGGAGTCGAAGCCAGGGACTAACCTCTCATCTCGAGGTGATTTTTGGTCCACGGAGCTCTTTCGTGTTGCTACAGTGACCTCAGGATCCCTCTAGCCTTGAAACAGCGTTCTTGGGGTTTCTCTGGAGTGCCATCAAGGAAATCAAGGCTCCTTTCCTGTGTGATGTGCAACACGGCATTGGTCTGCACTTAGTGCAGGGGAATCGGGCCTCATCTCGCGGCGAGGGGAAAGTCTCATGGTTTTTCTCGAGTTGCGGCGGGAACCGGGGGTATATTCTCGAGTTACAACGGGGATGGCCCTTCCACACACGTGTTTGTTCAGCGACGTCAGGACTCCTGCCTAGTTGCAAGGGATAACTGGGGATTCTCCTTGCGGCTTGGCAGGGCAATTTGGACGCCTCTCCAGCTGAGGCGGGAGACCATGGGTCCCTTTCCACGTGCCACAGGATCCTGGGACTCATATCAAGATTCACGAGGAGTCAGGCATCGTCTCCTTTGGAGGCACTGATCTCCGCGTCCCTCTGGAGTTTTCAAAGGATGTGAGGCCTCCGGTCGCGATGAGGTGGGGAACTAGGTCTTTCTTTGTGGTCTCCACAGGGGATTCAGACATCCTTTCATCTTGCGAGATGCAAGACGACCCTGGATTCAAGTCATTGCAGGGATATCCGTTCTTATTTCGAGTCAGGGCATCGTGGTGTCCATTCCGCTTGAGGCCAAAAACTCAGGGTCCCTCTCACATACCTAGAGCTGAGAGAAGCCTCCTCTTGAGGTGCTTGTGTTAAGGTGGTATTCATCTGGAGTCGAAGCCAGGGACTAACCTCTCATCTCGAGTTGATTTGTGGTCCACGGAGCTCTTTCGTGTTGCTACAGTGACCTCAGGATCCCTCTGGCCTTGAAACAGTGTTCTTGGGCTTTCTCTGGAGTGCCATCAAGGAAATCAAGGCTCCTTTCCTGTGTGATGTGCAACACGGCATTGCTCTGCACGCAGTGCAGGGGAATCGGGCCTCATCTCGCGGGGAGGGGAAAGTCTCATGGTTTTTCTCGAGTTTCGCCGGGAACCTAGGGTATATTTTCGAGTTACGACGGGAATGGCCCTTCCACACACGTGTTTGTTCAGCGACGTCAGGACTCCTGCCTAGTTGCGAGAGACAACTCGGGATTCTCCTCGAGGCTTGGCAGGGCAATTGGGTCGCCTCTCCAGCTGAGGCGGGAGACCAAGGGTCCCTTTCTACGTGCGACAGGAATCCTGGGACTCCTATCAAGTTTCACGAGGAGTCAGGCATCGTCTCTTTTGGAGACACCGATCTCCGCTTTCCTCTGAAGTTTTCCAAGGATTTGAGGCCTCCGGTCAGGATGAGGTAGGGAACTAGGTCCTTCTCTGTGGTCTCCACAGGGGATTGAGACATCCTTTCGTCTTGGGAGATGCAAGACGAGCCTGCATTCAAGTCACTGCAGGCATATCCGGCCTTATTTCGAGTCAGGGCATCGTGGTGTCCATTCCACTTTAGGCCGCAAACTCAGGGTCCCTCTCACATACCTAGAGCTGAGAGAAGCCTCCTCTTGAGGTGCTTGTGGTAAGGTGGTATTCCTCTGGAGTCGAAGCCAGGGATTAACCTCTCATCTCGAGTTGATTTTTGGTCCACGGAGCTCTTTCCTGTTGCTACAGTAACCTCAGGATCCCTCTAGCTTTGAAACAGTGTTCTTGGAGTTTCTCTGGTGTGCCATCAAGGAAATCAAGGCTCCTTTCCTGTGTGATGTGCAACATGGCATTGCTCTGCACTTAGTGCAGGGGAATGGGGCCTCATCTCGCGGCGAGGGGGAAGTCTCATGGTTTTTCTCGAGTTGCAGCGGGAACCTGGGGTATATTCTCGAGTTACAACGGGGATGGCCCTTCCACACACGTGTTTGTTCAGCGACGTCAGGACTCCTGCCTAGTTGCGAGGGACACCTCGGGATTCCCCTCGAGGCTTGACAGGGCAATTGGGACGCCTCTCCAGCTGAGGCGGGAGACCATGGGTCCCTTTCCACGTGCGACAGGAATCCTGGGACTCCTATCAAGTTTCACGAGGAGTCAGGCATCGTCTCCTTTGGAGGCACTGATCTCCGCGTCTCTCTGGAGTTTTCAAAGGATGTGAGGCCTCCGGTTGCGATGAGGTGGGGAACTAGGTCTTTCTCTGTGGTCTCCACAGTGGATTCAGACATCCTTTCGTCTTGGGAGATGCAAGACGAGCCTGCATTCAAGTCACTGCAGGGATATCCGGCCTTATTTCGAGTCAGGGCATCGCGGTGTCCATTCCACTTGAGGCCGCAAACTCAGGGTCCCTCTCACATACCTAGAGCTGAGAGAAGCCTCATCTTGAGGTGCTTGTGGTAAGGTGGTATTCCTCTGGAGTCGAAGCCAGGGACTAACCTCTCATCTCGAGTTGATTTTTGGTCCACGGAGCTCTTTCGTGTTACTACATTGACCTCAGGATCCCTCTGGCCTTGAAACAGCGTTCTTGGGCTTTCTCTGGAGTGCCATCAAGGAAATCAAGGCTCCTTTCCGGTGTGATGTGCAACACGGCATTGCTCTGCACTTAGTGCTGGGGAATCGGGCCTCATCTCGCGGCGAGGGGGAAGTCTCATGGTTTTTCTCGAGTTGCGGCGGGAACCTGGGGTATATTCTCGAGTTGCGACGGGGATGGCCCTTCCACACACGTGTTTGTTCAGCGACGTCAGGACTCCTGCCTAGTTGCGAGGGACAACTCGGGATTCTCCTCGAGGCTTGGCACGGCAATTGGGACACCTCTCCAGCTGAGGCGGGAGACAAAGTGTCCCTTTCCACGTGCCACAGGAATCCTGGGACTCCTATCAAGTTTCACGAGGAGTCAGGCATCGTGTCCTTTGGAGGCACTGATTTCCGCGTCCCTTTGGAGTTTTCAAAGGATGTGAGGCCTCCGGTCTCCATGAGGTAGGGAACTAGGTCTTTCTCTGTGGTCTCTACAGGGGATTCAGACATCCTTTCGTCTTGGGAGATGCAAGACGAGCCTGCATTCAAGTCACTGCAGGCATATCCGGCCTTATTTCGAGTCAGGGCATCGCGGTGTCCATTCCGCTTAAGGCCAAAAATTCAGGGTCCCTCTCACATACCTAGAGCTGAGAGAAGCCTCCTCTGAGGTGCTTGTGGTAAGGTGGTATTCCTCTGGAGTCGAAGCCAGGGACTAACCTCTCATCTCGAGTTGATTTTTGGTCCACGGAGCTCTTTCGTGTTGCTACAGTGACCTCAGGATCCCTCTAGCCTTGAAACAGCGTTCTTGGGGTTTCTCTGGAGTGCCATCAAGGAAATCAAGGCTCCTTTCCTGTGTGATGTGCAACACGGCATTGCTCTGCACCCAGTGCAGGGGAATCGGGCCTCATCTCACGGCGAGGGGGAAGTCTCATGGTTTTTCTCGAGTTGCGGCGGGAACCTGCGGTATATTCTCGAGTTGCGGCGGGGATGGTCCTTCCACACACATGTTTGTTCAGCGACGTCAGGACTCCTGCCTAGGTGCGAGGGACAAGTCGGGATTCTCCTCGAGGCTTGGCAGGGCAATTGGGACACCTCTCAGGCTTATGCCGGAGACCAAGGTTCCCTTTCCACGTGCCACAGGAATCCTGGGACTCCTATCAAGTTTCACGAGGAGTCAGGCATCGTCTCCTTTGGAGGCACTGATCTCCGCGTCCCTCTGGAGTTTTCAAAGGATGTGAGGCCTCCGGTCGCGATGAGGTGGGGAACTAGGTCTTTCTCTGTGGTCTCCACAGGGGATTCAGAAATCCTTTCATCTTGCGAGATGCAAGACGACCCTGGATTCAAGTCATTGCAGGAATATCCGGTCTTATTTCGAGTCAGGGCATCGTGGTGTCCATTCCGCTTGAGGCCAAAAACTCAGGGTCCCTCTCACATACCTAGAGCTGAGAGAAGCCTCCTCTTGAGGTGCTTGTGGTAAGGTGGTATTCATCTGGAGTCGAAGCCAGGGCCTAACCTCTCATCTCGAGTTGATTTTTGGTCCACGGAGCTCTTTCGTGTTGCTACAGTGACCTCAGGATCCCTCTGGCCTTGAAACAGTGTTCTTGGGCTTTCTCTGGAGTGCCATCAAGGAAATCAAGGCTCCTTTCCTGTGTGATGTGCAACACGGCATTGCTCTGCACGCAGTGCAGGGGAATCGGGCCTCATCTCGCGGGGAGGGGGAAGTCTCATGGTTTTTCTCGAGTTTCGGCGGGAACCTAGGGTATATTTTCGAGTTACGACGGGGATGGCCCTTCCACACACGTGTTTGTTCAGCAACGTTAGGACTCCTGCCTAGTTGCGAGAGACAACTCGGGATTCTCCTCGAGGCTTGGCAGGGCAATTGGGTCGCCTCTCCAGCTGAGGCGGGAGACCAAGGGTCACTTTCTACGTGCCACAGCAATCCTGGGACTCCTATCAAGTTTCACGAGGAGTCAGGCATCGTCTCCTTTGGAGGCACTGATCTCCGCGTACCTCTCGAGTTTTCAAAGTATATGAGGCCTACGGTCGCAATGAGGTGGGGAAATAGGACTTTCTCTGTGGTCTCCACAGGGGATTCAGACATCCTTTCGTCTTGGGAGATGCAAGACGAGCCTGCATTCAAGTCACTGCAGGGATATCCGGCCTTATTTCGAGTCAGGGCATCGCGGTGTCCATCCCACTTGAGGCCGCAAACTCAGGGTCCCTCTCACATACCTAGAGCTGAGAGAAGCCTCCTCTTGAGGTGCTTGTGGTAAGGTGGTATTCCTCTGGAGTCGAAGCCAGGGACTAACCTCTCATCTCGAGTTGATTTTTGGTCCACGGAGCTCTTTCGTGTTGCTACAGTGACCTCAGGATCCCTCTAGCCTTGAAACAGTGTTCTTGGGGTTTCTCTGGAGTGCCATCAAGGAAATCAAGGCTCCTTTCCTGTGTGATGTGCAACACGGCATTGCTCTGCACGCAATGCAGGGGAATCGGGCCTCATCTCGCGGTGAGGGGGAAGTCTCATGGTTTTTCTCGAGTTGCAGCGGGACCCTGGGGTATATTCTCGAGTTACAACGGGGATGGCCCTTCCACACACGTGTTTGTTCAGCGACGTCAGGACTCCTGCCTAGTTGCGAGGGACACCTCGGGATTCTCCTCGAGGCTTGACAGGGCAATTGGGACGCCTCTCCAGCTGAGGCGGGAGACCATGGTTCCCTTTCCACGTGCCACAGGAATCCTGGGACTCCTATCAAGTTTCACGAGGAGTCAGGCATCGTCTCCTTTGGAGGCACTGATCTCCGCGTCCCTCTGGAGTTTTCAAAGGATGTGAGGCCTCCGGTCGCGATCAGGTGGGGAACTAGGACTTTCTCTGTGGTCTCCAAAGGGGATTCAGACATCCTTTCGTCTTGGGAGATGCAAGACGAGCCTGCATTCAAGTCACTGCAGGGATATCCGGCCTTATTTCGAGTCAGGGCGTCGCGGTGTCCATTCCACTTGAGGCCGCAAACTCAGGGTCCCTCTCACATACCTAGAGCTGAGAGAAGCCTCCTCTTGAGGTGCTTGTGGTAAGGTGGTATTCCTCTGGAGTCGAAGCCAGGGACTAACCTCTCATCTCGAGTTGATTTTTGGTCCACGGAGCTCTTTCGTGTTGCTACAGTGACCTCAGGATCCCTCTAGCCTTGAAACAGCGTTCTTGGGGTTTCTCTGGAGTGCCATCAAGGAAATCAAGGCTCCTTTCCTGTGTGATGTGCAACACGGCATTGCTCTGCACTTAGTGCAGGGGAATCGGGCCTCATCTCGCGGCGAGGGGGAAGTTTCATGGGTTTTCTCGAGTTGCGGCGGGACCCTGGGGTATATTCTCGAGTTACGACGGGGATGGCCCTTCCACACACGTGTTTGTTCAGCGACGTCAGGACTCCTGCCTAGGTGCGAGGGACAACTCGGGATTCTCCTCGAGGCTTGGCAGGGCAATTGGGACGCCTCTCCAGCTGAGGTGGGAGACCAATGGTCCCTTTCCACGTGCCACAGGATCCTGGGGCTCATATCAAGATTCACGAGGAGTCAGGCATCGTCTCCTTTGGAGGCACTGATCTCCGCGTCCCTCTGGAGTTTTCAAAGGATGTGAGGCCTCCGGTCGCGATGAGGTGGGGAACTAGATCTTTATCTGTGGTCTCCACAGGGGATTCAGATATCCTTTTGTCTTGGGAGATGCAAGACGAGCCTGCATTCAAGTCACTGCAGAGATATCCGGCCTTAATTCGAGTCAGGGCATCGCGGTGTCCATTCCGCTTGAGGCCAAAAATTCAGGGTCCCTCTCACATACCTAGAGCTGAGAGAAGCCTCCTCTTGAGGTGCTTGTGGTAAGGTGGTATTCCTCTGGAGTCGAAGCCAGGGACTAACCTCTCATCTCGAGTTGATTTTTGGTCCACGGAGCTCTTTCATGTTGCTACAGTGACCTCAGGATCCCTCTAGCCTTGAAGCAGTGTTCTTGGGGTTTCTCTGGAGTGCCATCAAGGAAATCAAGGCTCCTTTCCTGTGTGATGTGCAACACGGCATTGCTCTGCACGCAGTGCAGGGGAATCGGGTCTCATCTCGCAGCGAGGGGGCAGTCTCATGGTTTTTCTCGAGTTGCGGCGGGAACCTGGGGTATATTCTCGAGTTGCGACGGGGATGGTCCTTCCACACACATGTTTGTTCAGCGACGTCAGGACTCCTGCCTAGTTGCGAGGGACAACTCGGGATTCTCCTCGAGGCTTGGCAGGGCAATGGGACGCCTCTCCATCTGAGGCGGGAGACCAAGGGTCCCTTTCCACATGCCACAGGAATCCTGGGACTCCTATCAAGTTTCACGAGGAGTCAGGCATCGTCTCCTTTGGAGGCACTGATCTCCGCGTCCCTCTGGAGTTTTCAAAGGATGTGAGGCCTCCGGTCGCGATCTGGTGGGGAACTAGGTCTTTCTCTGTGGTCTCCACAGGGGATTCAGACATCCTTTCATCTTGTGAGATGCAAGACGAGCCTGCATTCAAGTCACTGCAGGGATATCCGGCCTTATTTCGAGTCAGGGCGTAGCGGTGTCCATTCCACATGAGGCCGCAAACTCAGGGTCCCTCTCACATACCTATAGCTCAGAGAAGCCTCCTCTTGAGGTGCTTTTGGTAAGGTGGTATTCCTCTGGAGTCGAAGCCAGGGACTAACCTCTCATCTCGAGGTGATTTTTGGTCCACGGAGCTCTTTCGTGTTGCTACAGTGACCTCAGGATCCCTCTAGCCTTGAAACAGTGTTCTTCGGGTTTCTCTGGAGTGCCTTCAAGGAAATCAAGACTCCTTTCCTGTGTGATGTGCAACACGGCATTGCTCTGCACGCAGTGCAGGGGAATCGGGCCTCATCTCGCGGCGAGGGGGAAGTCTCATGGTTTTTCTCGAGTTGCGGCGGGAACCTGCGGTATATTCTCGAGTTGCGACGGGGATGGCCCTTCCACACACGTGTTTGTTCAGCGACGTCAGGACTCCTGCCTAGTTGCGAGAGACAACTCGGGATTCTCCTCGAGGCTTGGCAGGACAATTGGGACACCTCTCCACCTGAGGCGGGAAGCAAAGGGTCCCTTTCCACGTGCCACAGGAATCCTGGGACTCCTATCAAGTTTCACGAGGAGTCAGGCATCGTCTCCTTTGGAGGCACTGATCTCCACGTCCCTCTGGAGTTTTCAAAGGATGTGAGACCTACGGTCGCGATGAGGTGGGGAACTAGGTCTTTCTCTGTGGTCTCTACAGGGGATTCAGACATCCTTTCGTCTTGGGAGATGCAAGACGAGCTTGCATTCAAGTCACTGTAGGCATATCCGGCCTTATTTCGAGTCAGGGCATCGCGGTGTCCATTCCACTTGAGGCCGCAAACTCAGGGTCCCTCTCACATACCTAGAGCTGAGAGAAGCCTCCTCTTGAGGTGCTTGTGGTAAGGTGGTATTCCTCTGGAGTCGAAGCCAGGGACTAACCTCTCATCTCGAGTTGATTTTTGGTCCACGGAGCTCTTTCGTGTTGCTACAGTGACCTCAGGATCCCTCTAGCCTTGAAACAGCGTTCTTGGGGTTTCTCTGGAGTGCCATCAAGGAAATCAAGGCTCCTTTCCTGTGTGATGTGCAACACGGCATTGGTCTGCACTTAGTGCAGGGGAATCGGGCCTCATCTCGCTGCGAGGGGAAAGTCTCATGGTTTTTCTCGAGTTGCGGCGGGAACCGGGGGTATATTCTCGAGTTACAACGGGGATGGCCCTTCCACACACGTGTTTGTTCAGCGACGTCAGGACTCCTGCCTAGTTGCAAGGGATAACTGGGGATTCTCCTTGCGGCTTGGCAGGGCAATTTGGACGCCTCTCCAGCTGAGGCGGGAGACCATGGGTCCCTTTCCACGTGCCACAGGATCCTGGGACTCATATCAAGATTCACGAGGAGTCAGGCATCGTCTCCTTTGGAGGCACTGATCTCCGCGTCCCTCTGGAGTTTTCAAAGGATGTGAGGCCTCCGGTCGCGATGAGGTGGGGAACTAGGTCTTTCTTTGTGGTCTCCACAGGGGATTCAGACATCCTTTCATCTTGCGAGATGCAAGACGACCCTGGATTCAAGTCATTGCAGGGATATCCGTTCTTATTTCGAGTCAGGGCATCGTGGTGTCCATTCCGCTTGAGGCCAAAAACTCAGGGTCCCTCTCACATACCTAGAGATGAGAGAAGCCTCCTCTTGAGGTGCTTGTGTTAAGGTGGTATTCATCTGGAGTCGAAGCCAGGGACTAACCTCTCATCTCGAGTTGATTTGTGGTCCACGGAGCTCTTTCGTGTTGCTACAGTGACCTCAGGATCCCTCTGGCCTTGAAACAGTGTTCTTGGGCTTTCTCTGGAGTGCCATCAAGGAAATCAAGGCTCCTTTCCTGTGTGATGTGCAACACGGCATTGCTCTGCACGCATTGCAGGGGAATCGGGCCTCATCTCGCGGGGAGGGGAAAGTCTCATGGTTTTTCTCGAGTTTCGGCGGGAACCTAGGGTATATTTTCGAGTTACGACGGGAATGGCCCTTCCACACACGTGTTTGTTCAGCGACGTCAGGACTCCTGCCTAGTTGCGAGAGACAACTCGGGATTCTCCTCGAGGCTTGGCAGGGCAATTGGGTCGCCTCTCCAGCTGAGGCGGGAGACCAAGGGTCCCTTTCTACGTGCGACAGGAATCCTGGGACTCCTATCAAGTTTCACGAGGAGTCAGGCATCGTCTCTTTTGGAGACACCGATCTCCGCTTTCCTCTGAAGTTTTCCAAGGATTTGAGGCCTCCGGTCAGGATGAGGTAGGGAACTAGGTCCTTCTCTGTGGTCTCCACAGGGGATTGAGACATCCTTTCGTCTTGGGAGATGCAAGACGAGCCTGCATTCAAGTCACTGCAGGCATATCCGGCCTTATTTCGAGTCAGGGCATCGTGGTGTCCATTCCACTTTAGGCCGCAAACTCAGGGTCCCTCTCACATACCTAGAGCTGAGAGAAGCCTCCTCTTGAGGTGCTTGTGGTAAGGTGGTATTCCTCTGGAGTCGAAGCCAGGGATTAACCTCTCATCTCGAGTTGATTTTTGGTCCACGGAGCTCTTTCCTGTTGCTACAGTAACCTCAGGATCCCTCTAGCTTTGAAACAGTGTTCTTGGAGTTTCTCTGGTGTGCCATCAAGGAAATCAAGGCTCCTTTCCTGTGTGATGTGCAACATGGCATTGCTCTGCACTTAGTGCAGGGGAATGGGGCCTCATCTCGCGGCGAGGGGGAAGTCTCATGGTTTTTCTCGAGTTGCAGCGGGAACCTGGGGTATATTCTCGAGTTACAACGGGGATGGCCCTTCCACACACGTGTTTGTTCAGCGACGTCAGGACTCCTGCCTAGTTGCGAGGGACACCTCGGGATTCCCCTCGAGGCTTGACAGGGCAATTGGGACGCCTCTCCAGCTGAGGCGGGAGACCATGGGTCCCTTTCCACGTGCGACAGGAATCCTGGGACTCCTATCAAGTTTCACGAGGAGTCAGGCATCGTCTCCTTTGGAGGCACTGATCTCCGCGTCTCTCTGGAGTTTTCAAAGGATGTGAGGCCTCCGGTCGCGATGAGGTGGGGAACTAGGTCTTTCTCTGTGGTCTCCACAGTGGATTCAGACATCCTTTCGTCTTGGGAGATGCAAGACGAGCCTGCATTCAAGTCACTGCAGGGATATCCGGCCTTATTTCGAGTCAGGGCATCGCGGTGTCCATTCCACTTGAGGCCGCAAACTCAGGGTCCCTCTCACATACCTAGAGCTGAGAGAAGCCTCATCTTGAGGTGCTTGTGGTAAGGTGGTATTCCTCTGGAGTCGAAGCCAGGGACTAACCTCTCATCTCGAGTTGATTTTTGGTCCACGGAGCTCTTTCGTGTTACTACATTGACCTCAGGATCCCTCTGGCCTTGAAACAGCGTTCTTGGGCTTTCTCTGGAGTGCCATCAAGGAAATCAAGGCTCCTTTCCTGTGTGATGTGCAACACGGCATTGCTCTGCACTTAGTGCAGGGGAATCGGGCCTCATCTCGCGGCGAGGGGGAAGTCTCATGGTTTTTCTCGAGTTGCGGCGGGAACCTGGGGTATATTCACGAGTTGCGACGGGGATGGTCCTTCCACACACATGTTTGTTCAGCGACGTCAGGACTCCTGCCTACTTGCGAGGGACAACTCGGGATTCTCCTCGAGGCTTGGCAGGGCAATTGGGACGCCTCTCAGTCTGAGGCGGGAGACCAAGGTTCCCTTTCCACGTGCCACAGGAATCCTGGGACTCCTATCAAGTTTCACGAGGAGTCAGGCATCGTCTCCTTTGGAGGCACTGATCTCCGCGTAGCTCTCGAATTTTCAAAGGATGTGAGGCCTCCGGTCGCGATGAGGTGGGGAACTAGGACTTTCTCTGTGGTCTCCACAGGGGATTCAGACATCCTTTCATCTTGGGAGAAGCAAGACGAGCCTGCATTCAAGTCACTGCAGGGATATCCGGCCTTATTTCGAGTCAGGGCATCGCGGTGTCCATTCCACTTGAGGCCGCAAACTCAGGGTCCCTCTCACATACCTAGAGCTGCGAGAAGCCTCCTCTTGAGGTGCTTGTGGTAAGGTGGTATTCCTCTGGAGTCGAAGCCAGGGACTAACCTCTCATCTCGAGTTGATTTTTGGTCCACGGAGCTCTTTCGTGTTGCTACAGTGACCTCAGGATCCCTCTAGCCTTGAAACAGCGTTCTTGGGGTTTCTCTGGAGTGCCATCAAGGAAATCAAGGCTCCTTTCCTGTGTGATGTGCAACACGGCATTGCTCTGCACTTAGTGCAGGGGAATCAGGCCTCATCTCGCGGCGAGGGGGAAGTCTCATGGTTTTTCTCGAGTTGCGGCGGGAACCTTGGGTATATTCTCGAGTTACAACGGGGATGGCCCTTCCACACACGTGTTTGTTCAACGACGTCAGGACTCCTGCCTAGTTGCAAGGGACAACTCGGGATTATCCTTGCGGCTTGACAGGGCAATTGGGACGCCTCTCCAGCTGAGGTGGGAGACCAATGGTCCCTTTCCACGTGCCACAGGATCCTGGGACTCCTATCAAGATTCACGAGGAGTCAGGCATCGTCTCCTTTGGAGGCACTGATCTCCGCGTCCCTCTGGAGTTTTCAAAGGATGTGAGGCCTCCGGTCGCGATGAGGTGGGGAACTAGGTCTTTCTCTGTGGTCTCCACAGGGGATTCAGACATCCTTTCATCTTGCGAGATGCAAGATGACCCTGGATTCAAGTCATTGCAGGGATATCCGGTCTTATTTCGAGTCAGGGCATCGTGGTGTCCATTCCGCTTGAGGCCAAAAACTCAGGGTCCCTCTCACATACCTAGAGCTGAGAGAAGCCTCCTCTTGAGGTGCTTGTGGTAAGGTGGTATTCATCTGGAGTGGAAGCCAGGGCCTAACCTCTCATCTCGAGTTGATTTTTGGTTCACGGAGCTCTTTCGTGTTGCTACAGTGACCTCAAGATCCCTCTGGCCTTGTAACAGTGTTCTTGGGCTTTCTCTGGAGTGCCATCAAGGAAATCAAGGCTCCTTTCCTGTGTGATGTGCAACACGGCATTGCTCTGCACGCAGTTCAGGGGAATCGGGCCTCATCTCGCGGGGAGGGGGAAGTCTCATGATTTTTCTCGAGTTGCGGCGGGAACCTAGGGTATATTTTCGAGTTTCGACGGGGATGGCCCTTCCACACACGTGCTTGTTCAGCGACGTCAGGACTCCTGCCTAGTTGCGAGAGACAACTCGGGATTCTCCTCGAGGCTTGGCAGGGCAATTGGGTCGCCTCTCCAGCTGAGGCGGGAGACCAAGGGTCCCTTTCTACGAGCCACAGGAATCCTGGGACTCCTATCAAGTTTCACGAGGAGTCAGGCATCGTCTCCTTTAGAGGCACTGATCTCCGCTTTCCTCTGAAGTTTTCCAAGGATTTGAGGCCTCCGGTCAGGATGAGGTAGGGAACTAGGTCCTTCTCTGTGGTCTCCACAGGGGATTCAGACATCCTTTCATCTTGGGAGATGCAAGACGAGCCTGCATTCAAGTCACTGCAGGCATATCCGGCCTTATTTCGAGTCAGGGCATCGCGGTGTCCATTCCACTTGTGGCCGCAAACTCAGGGTCCCTCTCACATACCTAGAGCTGAGAGAAGCCTCCTCTTGAGGTGCTTGTGGTAAGGTGGTATTCCTCTGGAGTGGAAGCCACGGACTAACCTCTCATCTCGAGTTGATTTTTGGTCCACGGAGCTCTTTCGTGTTGCTACAGTGACCTCAGGATCCCTCTAGCTTTGAAACAGTGTTCTTGGGGTTTCTCTGGTGTGCCATCAAGGAAATCAAGGCTCCTTTCCTGTATGATGTGCAACACGGCATTGCTCTGCACGCAGTGCAGGGGAATCGGGCCTCATCCCCCGGCGAGGGGGAAGTCTCATGGTTTTTCTCGAGTTGCGGTGGGAACCTGGGGTATATTCTCGAGTTGCGACGGGGATGGTCCTTCCACACACATGTTTGTTCAGCGACGTCAGGACTCCTGCCTAGGTTCAAGGGACAACTCGGGATTCTCCTCGAGGCTTGGCAGGGCAATTGGGACGCCTCTCAGGCTGAGGCGGGAGACCAAGTTTCCCTTTCCACGTGCCACAGGAATCCTGGGACTCCTATCAAGTTTCACGAGGAGTCAGGCATCGTCTCCTTTGGAGGCACTGATCTCCGCGTACCTCTCGAGTTTTCAAAGGATGTGAGGCCTCCGGTCGCGATCAGGTGGGGAACTAGGACTTTCTCTGTGGTCTCCAAAGGGGATTCAGACATCCTCTCGTCTTGGGAGATGCAAGACGAGCCTGCATTCAAGTCACTGCAGGGATATCCACCTTATTTCGAGTCAGGGCGTCGCAGTGTCCATTCCACTTAAGGCCGGAAACTCAGGGTCCCTCTCACATACCTAGAGCTGAGAGAAGCCTCCTCTTGAGGTGCTTGTGGTAAGGTGGTATTCCTCTGGAGTCGAAGCCAGGGACTAACCTCTCATCTCGAGTTGATTTTTGGTCCACGGAGCTCTTTCGTGTTGCTACAGTGACCTCAGGATCCCTCTAGCCTTGAAACAGCGTTCTTGGGGTTTCTCTGGAGTGCCATCAAGGAAATCAAGGCTCCTTTCCTGTGTGATGTGCAACACGGCATTGCTCTGCACGCAGTGCAGGGGAATCGGGCCTCATCTCGCGGCGAGGGGGAAGTCTCACGGTTTTTCTCGAGTGGCGGCGGGAACCTGGGGTATATTCTCGAGTTACGACGGGGATGGCCCTTCCACACACGTGTTTGTTCAGCGACGTCAGGACTCCTGCCTAGTTGCGAGAGACAACTCGGGATTCTCCTCGAGGCTTGGCAGGGCAATTGGGTCGCCTCTCCAGCTGAGGCGGGAGACCAAGGGTCCCTTTCTACGTGCGACAGGAATCCTGGGACTCCTATCAAGTTTCACGAGGAGTCAGGCATCGTCTCTTTTGGAGGCACCGATCTCCGCTTTCCTCTGAAGTTTTCCAAGGATTTGAGGCCTCCGGTCAGGATGAGGTAGGGAACTAGGTCCTTCTCTGTGGTCTCCACAGGGGATTGAGACATCCTTTCGTCTTGGGAGATGCAAGACGAGCCTGCATTCAAGTCACTGCAGGCATATCCGGCCTTATTTCGAGTCAGGGCATCGTGGTGTCCATTCCACTTTAGGCCGCAAACTCAGGGTCCCTCTCACATACCTAGAGCTGAGAGAAGCCTCCTCTTGAGGTGCTTGTGGTAAGGTGGTATTCCTCTGGAGTCGAAGCCAGGGATTAACCTCTCATCTCGAGTTGATTTTTGGTCCACGGAGCTCTTTCCTGTTGCTACAGTGACCTCAGGATCCCTCTAGCTTTGAAACAGTGTTCTTGGAGTTTCTCTGGTGTGCCATCAAGGAAATCAAGGCTCCTTTCCTGTGTGATGTGCAACATGGCATTGCTCTGCACTTAGTGCAGGGGAATGGGGCCTCATCTCGCGGCGAGGGGGAAGTCTCATGGTTTTTCTCGAGTTGCAGCGGGAACCTGGGGTATATTCTCGAGTTACAACGGGGATGGCCCTTCCACACACGTGTTTGTTCAGCGACGTCAGGACTCCTGCCTAGTTGCGAGGGACACCTCGGGATTCCCCTCGAGGCTTGACAGGGCAATTGGGACGCCTCTCCAGCTGAGGCGGGAGACCATGGGTCCCTTTCCACGTGCGACAGGAATCCTGGGACTCCTATCAAGTTTCACGAGGAGTCAGGCATCGTCTCCTTTGGAGGCACTGATCTCCGCGTCTCTCTGGAGTTTTCAAAGGATGTGAGGCCTCCGGTCGCGATGAGGTGGGGAACTAGGTCTTTCTCTGTGGTCTCCACAGTGGATTCAGACATCCTTTCGTCTTGGGAGATGCAAGACGAGCCTGCATTCAAGTCACTGCAGGGATATCCGGCCTTATTTCGAGTCAGGGCATCGCGGTGTCCATTCCACTTGAGGCCGCAAACTCAGGGTCCCTCTCACATACCTAGAGCTGAGAGAAGCCTCATCTTGAGGTGCTTGTGGTAAGGTGGTATTCCTCTGGAGTCGAAGCCAGGGACTAACCTCTCATCTCGAGTTGATTTTTGGTCCACGGAGCTCTTTCGTGTTACTACATTGACCTCAGGATCCCTCTGGCCTTGAAACAGCGTTCTTGGGCTTTCTCTGGAGTGCCATCAAGGAAATCAAGGCTCCTTTCCTGTGTGATGTGCAACACGGCATTGCTCTGCACTTAGTGCAGGGGAATCGGGCCTCATCTCGCGGCGAGGGGGAAGTCTCATGGTTTTTCTCGAGTTGCGGCGGGAACCTGGGGTATATTCACGAGTTGCGACGGGGATGGTCCTTCCACACACATGTTTGTTCAGCGACGTCAGCACTCTTGCCTAGTTGCGAGAGACAACTCGGGATTCTCCTTGAGGCTTGGCAGGGCAATTGGGTCGCCTCTCCAGCTGAGGCGGGAGACCAAGTGTCCCTTTCTACGAGCCACAGGAATCCTGGGACTCCTATCAAGTTTCACGAGGAGTCAGGCATCGTCTCCTTTAGAGGCACTGATCTCCGCTTTCCTCTGAAGTTTTCCAAGGATTTGAGGCCTCCGGTCAGGATGAGGTAGGGAACTAGGTCCTTCTCTGTGGTCTCCACAGGGGATTCAGACATCCTTTCATCTTGGGAGATGCAAGATGAGCCTGCATTCAAGTCACTGCAGGCATATACGGCCTTATTTCGAGTCAGGGCATCGCGGTGTCCATTCCACTTGAGGCCGCAAACTCAGGGTCCCTCTCACATACCTAGAGCTGAGAGAAGCCTCCTCTTGAGGTGCTTGTTTTAAGGTGGTATTCCTCTGGAGTCGAAGCCAGGGACTAACCTCTCATCTCGAGTTGATTTTTGGTCCACGGAGCTCTTTCGTGTTCCTACAGTGACCTCAGGATCCCTCTAGCTTTGAAACAGTGTTCTTGGGGTTTCTCTGGTGTGCCATCAAGGAAATCAAGGCTCCTTTCCTGTATGATGTGCAACACGGCATTGCTCTGCACGCAGTGCAGGGGAATCGGGCCTCATCCCCCGGCGAGGGGGAAGTCTCATGGTTTTTCTCGAGTTGCGGCGGGAACCTGGGGTACATTCTCGAGTTGCGGCGGGGATGGTCCTTCCACACACATGTTTGTTCAGCGACGTCAGGACTCCTGCCTAGGTTCGAGGGACAACTCGGGATTCTCCTCGAGGCTTGGCAGGGCAATTGGGACGCCTCTCAGGCTGAGGCGGGAGACCAAGGTTCCCTTTCCACGTGCCACAGCAATCCTGGGACTCCTATCAAGTTTCACGAGGAGTCAGGCATCGTCTCCTTTGGAGGCACTGATCTCCGCGTACCTCTCGAGGTTTCAAAGGATGTGAGGCCTCCGGTCGCGATCAGGTGGGGAACTAGGACTTTCTCTGTGGTCTCCAAAGGGGATTCAGACATCCTCTCGTCTTGGGAGATGCAAGACGAGCCTGCATTCAAGTCACTGAAGGGATATCCACCTTATTTCGAGTCAGGGCGTCGCGGTGTCCATTCCACTTGAGGCCGGAAACTCAGGGTCCCTCTCACATACCTAGAGCTGAGAGAAGCCTCCTCTTGAGGTGCTTGTGGTAAGGTGGTATTCCTCTGGAGTCGAAGCCAGGGACTAACCTCTCATCTCGAGTTGATTTTTGGTCCGCGGAGCTCTTTCGTGTTGCTACAGTGACCTCAGGATCCCTCTAGCCTTGAAACAGCGTTCTTGGGGTTTCTCTGGAGTGCCATCAAGGAAATCAAGGCTCCTTTCCTGTGTGATGTGCAACACGGCATTGGTCTGCACTTAGTGCAGGGGAATCGGGCCTCATCTCGCGGCGAGGGGGAAGTCTCACGGTTTTTCTCGAGTGGCGGCGGGAACCTGGGGTATATTCTCGAGTTACGACGGGGATGGCCCTTCCACACACGTGTTTGTTCAGCGACGTCAGGAATCCTGCCTAGCTGCGAGGGGCAACTCGGGATTCTCCTCGAGGCTTGGCAGGACAATTGGGACGCCTCTCCAGCTGAGGTGGGAAACCAATGGTCCCCTTTCACGTGCCGCAGGATCCTGGGACTCCTATCAAGATTCAAGAGGAGTCAGGCATCGTCTCCTTTGGAGGCACTGATCTCCACGTCCCTCTGGAGTTTTCAAAGGATGTGAGGCCTCCGGTCGCGATGAGGTGGGGAACTAGGTCTTTCTCTGTGGTCTCCACAGGGAATTCAGACATCCTTTCGTCTTGGGAAATGCAAGACGAGCCTGCATTCAAGTCACTGCAGAGATATCCGGCCTTATTTCGAGTCAGGGCATCGCGGTGTCCATTCCGCTTGAGGCCAAAAACTCAGGGGCCCTCTCACATACCTAGAGCTGGGAGAAGCCTCCTCTTGAGGTGCTTGTGGAAAGGTGGTATTCCTCTGGAGTCGAAGCCAGGGACTAACCTCTCATTTCGAGTTGATTTTTGGTCCACGGAGCTCTTTCTTGTTGCTACAGTGACCTCAGGATCCCTCTAGCCCTGAAACAGTGTTCTTGGGGTTTCTCTGGAGTGCCATCAAGGAAATCAAGGCTCCTTTCCTGTGTGATGTGCAACACGGCATTGCTCTGCACGCAGTGCAGGGGAATCGGGCCTCATCTCGCGGCGAGGGGGAAGTCTCATGGTTTTTCTCGAGTTGTGGCGGAAACCTGGGGTATATTCTCGAGTTGCAGCGGGGATGGTCCTTCCACACACATGTTTGTTCAGCGACGTCAGGACTCCGGCCTAGGTGCGAGGGACAACTCGGGATTCTCCTCGAGGCTTGGCAGGGCAATTGGGACGCCTCTCAGGCTGAAGCGGGAGACCAAGGGTCCCATTTCACGTGCCACAGGAATCCTGGGACTCCTATCAAGTTTCACGAGGAGTCAGGCATCGTTTCCTTTGGAGGCACTGATCTCCGCGTCCCTCTGGAGTTTTCAAAGGATGTGAGGCCTCCGGTCGCGATGAGGTGGGGAACTAGGTCTTTCTCTGTGGTCTCCACAGGGGATTCAGACATCCTTTCGTCTTGGGAGATGCAAGACGAGCCTGCATTCAAGTCACTGCAGGCATATCTGGCCTTATTTCGAGTCAGGGCATCGCGGTGTCCATTCCACTTGAGGCCGCAAACTCAGGGTCCCTCTCACATACATAGAGCTGAGAGAAGCCTCCTCTTGAGGTGCTTGTGGTAAGGTGGTATTCCTCTGGAGTCGAAGCCAGGGACTAACCTCTCATCTCGAGTTGATTTTTGGTCCACAGAGCTCTTTCGTGTTGCTACAGTGACCTCAGGATCCCTCTAGCTTTGAAGCAGTGTTCTTGGGGTTTCTCTGGAGTGCCATCAAGGAAATCAAGGCTCCTTTCCTGTGTGATGTGCAACACGGCATTGCTCTGCACGCAGTGCAGGGGAATCGGGCCTCATCTCGTGGCGAGGGGGAAGTCTCATGGTTTTTCTCGAGTTGCGGCGGGAACCTGGGGTATATTCTCGAGTTGCGACGGGGATGGTCCTTCCACACACATGTTTGTTCAGCGACGTCAGGACTCCTGGCTAGTTGCGAGGGACAACTCGGGATTCTCCTCGAGGATTGGCAGGGCAATTGGGACGCCTCTCCAGCTGAGGCGGGAGACCAAGGGTCCCTTTCCACATGCCACAGGAATCCTGGGACTCCTATCAAGTTTCACGAGGAGTCAGCCATCGTCTCCTTTGGAGGCACTGATCTCCGCGTACCTCTGGAGTTTTCAAAGGATGTGAGGCCTCCGGTCGCGATGAGGTGGGGAACTAGGTCTTTCTCTGTGCTCTCCACAGGGGATTCAGACATCCTTTCATCTTGTGAGATGCAAGACGAGCCTGCATTCAAGTCACTGCAGGGATATCCGGACTTATTTCGAATCAGGGCATCGCGGTGTCCATTCAACTTGAGGCCGCAAACTCAGGGTCCCTCTCACATACCTAGAGCTGAGAGAAGCCTCCTCTTGAGGTGCTTGTGGTAAGGTGGTATTCCTCTGGAGTGGAAGCCAGGGACTAACCTCTCATCTCGAGTTGATTTTTGGTCCACGGAGCTCTGTCGTGTTGCTACAGTGACCTCAGGATCCCTCTAGCCTTGAAACAGTGTTCTTCGGGTTTCTCTGGAGTGCCTTCAAGGAAATCAAGACTCCTTTCCTGTGTGATGTGCAACACGGCATTGTTCTGCACGCAATGCAGGGGAATCGGGCCTCATCTCGCGGCGAGGGGGAAGTCTCATGGTTTTTCTCGAGTTGCGGCGGGAACCTGGGGTACATTCTCGAGTTACGACGGGGATGGCCCTTCCACACACGTGTTTGTTCAGCGACGTCAGGACTCCTGCCTAGTTGCAAGGGACAACTCGGGATTCTCCTCGAGGCTTGGCAGGGCAATTGGGACGCCTCTCCAGATGAGGCGGAGACCAAGGGTCCCTTTCCACGTGCCACAGGAATCCTGGGACTCCTATCAAGTTTCACGAGGAGTCAGGCATCGTCTCCTTTGGAGGCACTGATCTCCGCGTCCCTCTGGAGTTTTCAAAGGATGTGAGGCCTCCGGTCGCGATGAGGTGGGGAACTAGGTCTTTCTCTGTGCTCACCACAGGGGATTCAGACATCCTTTCATCTTGGGACATGCAAGACGAGCCTGCATTCAAGTCACTGCAGGGATATCCTGCCTTATTTCGAGTCAGGGCATCGCGGTGTCCATTCCACTTGAGGCCGCAAACTCAGGGTCCCTCTCACATACCTAGAGCTGAGAGAAGCCTCCTCTTGAGGTGCTTGTGGTAAGGTGGTATTCCTCTGGAGTCGAAGCCAGGGATTAACCTCTCATCTCGAGTTGATTTTTGGTCCACGGAGCTCTTTCGTGTTGCTACAGTGACCTCAGGATCCCTCTAGCTTCGAAACAGTGTGCTTGGGGTTTCTCTGGTGTGCCATCAAGGAAATCAAGGCTCCTTTCCTGTGTGATGTGCAACATGGCATTGCTCTGCACTTAGTGAAGGGGAATCGGGCCTCATCTCGCGGCGAGGGGGAAGTCTCATGGTTTTTCTCGAGTTGCAGCGGGAACCTGGGGTATATTCTCGAGTTACAACGGGGATGGCCCTTCCACACACGTGTTTGTTCAGCGACGTCAGGACTCCTGCCTAGTTGCGAGGGACAACTCGGGATTCTCCTCGAGGCTTGACAGGGCAATTGGGACGCCTCTCCAGCTGAGGCGGGAGACCAAGGGTCCCTTTCCACGTGCCACAGGAATCCTGGGACTCCTATCAAGTTTCACGAGGAGTCAGGCATCGTCTCCTTTGGAGGCACTGATCTCCGCGTCCCTCTGGAGTTTTCAAAGGATGTGAGGCCTCCGGTCGCGATGAGGTGGGGAACTAGGTCTTTCTCTGTGGTCTCCACAGGGGATTCAGACATCCTTTCGTCTTGGGAGATGCAAGACGAGCCTGCATTCAAGTCACTGCAGAGATATCCGGCCTTATTTCGAGTCAGGGCATCGCGGTGTCCATTCCGCTTGAGGCCAAAAACTCAGGGTCCCTCTCACATACCTAGAGCTGAGAGAAGCCTCCTCTTGAGGTGCTTGTGGTAAGGTGGTATTCCTCTGGAGTCGAAGCCAGGGACTAACCTCTCATCTCGAGTTGATTTTTGGTCCACGGAGTTCTTTCATGTTGCTACAGTGACCTCAGGATCCCTCTAGCCTTGAAGCAGTGTTCTTGGGGTTTCTCTGGAGTGCCTTCAAGGAAATCAAGACTCCTTTCCTGTGTGATGTGCAACACGGCATTGCTCTGCACGCAGTGCAGGGGAATCGGGCCTCATCTCGCGGCGAGGGGGAAGTCTCATGGTTTTTTTCGAGTTGCGGCGGGAACCTGCGGTATATTCTCGAGTTGCGACGGGGATGGCCCTTCCACACACATGTTTGTTCAGCGACGTCAGGACTCCTGCCTAGTTGCGAGGGACAACTCGGGATTCTCCTCGAGGCTTGGCAGGACAATTGGGACACCTCTCCAGCTGAGGCGGGAAGCAAAGGGTCCCTTTCCACGTGCCACAGGAATCCTGGGACTCCTATCAAGTTTCACGAGGAGTCAGGCATCGTCTCCTTTGGAGGCACTGATCTCCACGTCCCTCTGGAGTTTTCAAAGGATGTGAGACCTACGGTCGCGATGAGGTGGAGAACTAGGTCTTTCTCTGTGGTCTCTACAGGGGATTCAGACATCCTTTCGTCTTGGGAGATGCAAGACGAGCTTGCATTCAAGTCACTGCAGGGATATCCGGCCTTATTTCGAGTCAGGGCATCGCGGTGTCCATTCCACTTGAGGCCGCAAACTCAGGGTTCCTCTCACATACCTAGAGCTGAGAGAAGCCTCCTCTTGAGGTGCTTGTGGTAAGGTGGTATTCCTCTGGAGTCGAAGCCAGGGAATAACCTCTCATCTCGAGTTGATTTTTGGTCCACGGAGCTCTTTCGTGTTGCTACAGTGACCTCAGGATCCCTCTAGCCTTGAAACAGTGTTCTTGGGGTTTCTCTGGAGTGCCATCAAGGAAATCAAGGCTCCTTTCCTGTGTGATGTGCAACACGGCATTGCTCTGCACTCAGTGCAGGGGAATCGGGCCTCATCTCGCGGCGAGGGGGAAGTCTCATGGTTTTTCTCGAGTTGCGGCGGGAACCTGGGGTATATTCTCGAGTTACGACGGGGATGGCCCTTCCACACACGTGGTTGTTCAGCGACGTCAGGACTCCTGCCTAGTTGCGAGGGACAACTCGGGATTCTCCTCGAGGCTTGGCAGGGCAATTGGGACGCCTCTCCAGATGAGGCGGGAGACCAAGGGTCCCATTTCACGTGCCACAGGAATCCTGGGACTCCTATCAAGTTTCACGAGGAGTCAGGCATCGTCTCCTTTGGAGGCACTGATCTCCGCGTCCCTCTGGAGTTTTCAAAGGATGTGAGGCCTCCGGTCGCGATGAGGTGGGGAACTAGGTCTTTCTCTGTGCTCTCCACAGGGGATTCAGACATCCTTTCATCTTGCGAGATGCAAGACGAGCCTGCATTCAAGTCACTGCAGGCATATCCGGCCTTATTTCGAGTCAGGGCATCGCGGTGTCCATTCCACTTGAGGCCGCAAACTCAGGGTCCCTCTCACATACCTAGAGCTGAGAGAAGCCTCCTCTTGAGGTGCTTGTGGTAAGGTGGTATTCCTCTGGAGTCGAATCCAGGGACTAACCTCTCATCTCGAGTTGCTTTGTGGTCCACGGAGCTCTTTCGTGTTGCTACATTGACCTCAGGATCCCTCTAGCCTTGACACAGTGTTCTTGGGGTTTCTCTGGAGTGCCATCAAGGAAATCAAGGCTCCTTTCCTGTGTGATGTGCAACACCGCATTGCTCTGCACGCAGCTAAGGAGAATCGGGCCTCATCTCGCGTCGAGGGGGAAGTCTCATGGTGTTCTTCGAGTTGCGGCGGGAACCTGGGGTATATTCTCGAGATACGACGGGGATGGCCCTTCCACACACGTGTTTGTTCAGCGACGACAGGACTCCTGCTAGTTGCGAGGGACAACTCGGGATTCTCCTCGAGGCTTGGCAGGGCAATTGGGATGCCTCTCCAGCTGAGGCGGGAGACCAAGGGTCCCTTTCCACGTGCCATAGGAATCCTGGGACTCCTATCAAGATTCACGAGGAGTCAGGCATCGTCTCCTTTGGAGGCAATGATCTCCGCGTACCTCTGGAGTTTTCAAAGGATGTGAGGCCTCCGGTCGCGATGAGGTGGGGAACTAGGTCTTTCTCTGTGGTCTGCACAGGGGATTCAGACATCCTTTCGTCTTGGGAGATGCAAGACGAGCCTGCATTCAAGTCACTGCAGGCATATCCGGCCTTATTTCGAGTCAGGGCATCGCGGTGTCCATTCCACTTGAGGCCGCAAACTCAGGGTCCCTCTCACATACCTAGAGCTGAGAGAAGCCTCCTCTTGATGTGCTTGTCGTAAGGTGGTATTTCTCTGGAGTCGAAGCCAGGGACTAACCTCTCATCTCGAGTTGATTTGTGGTCCACGGAGCTCTTTCGTGTTGCTACAGTGACCTCAGGATCCCTCTAGCCTTGAAACAGTGTTCTTGGGCTTTCTCTGGAGTGCCATCAAGGAAATCAAGGCTCCTTTCCTGTGTGATGTGCAACACGGCATTGCTCTGCACGCAGTGCAGGGGAATCGGGCCTCATCTCGCGGCGAGCGGGAAGTCTCATGGTTTTTCTCGAGTTGCGGCGGGAACCTGGGGTATATTCTCGAGTTACGACGGGGATGGCCCTTCCACACACGTGTTTGTTCAGCGACGTCAGGACTCCTGCCTAGCTGCGAGGGACAACTCGGGATTCTCCTCGAGGCTTGGCAGGGCAATTGGGACGCCTCTCCAGCTGAGGCGGGAGACCAAGGTTCCCTTTCCACGTGCCACAGGAATCCTGGGACTCCTATCAAGTTTCACGAGGAGTCAGGCATTGTCTCCTTTGGAGGCACTGATCTCCGCGTCCCTTTGGAGTTTTCAAAGGATGTGAGGCCACCGGTCGCGATGAGGTGGGGAACTAGGTCTTTCTCTGTGGTCTCCACAGGGGATTCAGACATCCTTTCATCTTGCGAGATGTAAGACCACCCTGGATTCAAGTCATTGCAGGGATATCCGTTCTTATTTCGAGTCAGGGCATCGTGGTGTCCATTCCGCTTGAGGCCAAAAACTCAGGGTCCCTCTCACATACCTAGAGCTGAGAGAAGCCTCCTCTTGAGGTGCTTGTGGTAAGGTGGTATTCCTCTGAAGTCGAAGCCAGGGCCTAACCTCTCATCCGAGTTCATTTTTGGTCCACGGAGCTCTTTCGTGTTGCTACAGTGACCTCAGGATCCCTCTGGCCTTGAAACAGTGTTCTTGGGCTTTCTCTGGAGTGCCATCAAGGAAATCAAGGCTCCTTTCCTGTGTGATGTGCAACACGGCATTGCTCTGCACGCAGTGCAGGGGAATCGGGCCTCATCTCGTGGGGAGGGGAAAGTCTCATGGTTTTTCTCGAGTTTCGGCTGGAACCTAGGGTATATTTTCGAGTTACGACGGGGATGGCCCTTCCACACACGTGTTTGTTCAGCGACGTCAGGACTCCTGCCTAGTTGCGAGAGACAACCCGGGATTCTCCTCGAGGTTTGACAGGGCAATTGGGTCGCCTCTCCAGCTGAGGCGGGAGACCAAGGGTCCCTTTCCACGTGCCACAGGAATCCTGGGACTCCTATCAAGTTTCACGAGGAGTCAGGCATCGTCTCTTTTGGAGGCACCGATCTCCGCTTTCCTCTGAAGTTTTCCAAGGATTTGAGGCCCCGGTCAGGATGAGGTAGGGAACTAGGTCCTTCTCTGTGGTCTCCACAGGGGATTGAGACATCCTTTCGTCTTGGGAGATGCAAGACGAGCCTGCATTCAAGTCACTGCAGGCATATCCGGCCTTATTTCGAGTCAGGGCATCGTGGTGTCCATTCCACTTGAGGCCGCAAACTCAGGGTCCCTCTCACATACCTAGAGCTGAGAGAAGCCTCCCCTTGAGGTGCTTGTGGTAAGGTGGTATTCCTCTCTAGTCGACGCCAGGGATTAACCTCTCATCTCGAGTTAATTTTTGGTCCACGGAGCTCTTTCGTGTTGCTACAGTGACCTCAGGATCCCTCTAGCTTTGAAACAGTGTTCTTGGGGTTTCTCTGGAGTGCCATCAAGGAAATCAAGGCTCCTTTCCTGTGTGATGTGCAACATGGCATTGCTGTGCACTTAGTGCAGGGGAATGGGGCCTCATCTCGTGGCGAGGGGGAAGTCTCATGGTTTTTCTCGAGTTGCGGCGGGAACCTGGGTTATATTCTCGAGTTACAACGGGGATGGCCCTTCCACACACGTGTTTGTTCAGCGACGTCAGGACTCCTGCCTAGTTGCGAGGGACAACTCGGGATTCTCCTCGAGGCTTGACAGGGCAATTGGGACGCCTCTCCAGCTGAGTCGGGAGACCATGGGTCCCTTTCCACGTGCCACAGGAATCCTGGGACTCCGGTCAAGTTTCACGAGGAGTCAGGCATCGTCTCCTTTGGAGGCACTGATCTCCGCGTCCCTCTGGAGTTTTCAAAGGATGTGAGGCCTCCGGTCGCGATGAGATGGGGAACTAGGTCTTTCTCTGTGGTCTCTACAGGGGATTCAGACATCCTTTCGTCTTGGGAGATGCAAGACGAGCCTGCATTCAAGTCACTGCAGGGATATCCAGCCTTATTTAGAGTCAGGGCATCGCGGTGTCCATTCCACTTGAGGCCGCAAACTCAGGGTCCCTCTCACATAACTAGAGCTGAGAGAAGCCTCCTCTTGAGGTGCTTGTGGTAAGTTGGTATTCCTCTGGAGTCGAAGCCAGGGACTAACCTCTCATCTCGAGTTGATTTTTGGTCCACGGAGCTCTTTCGTGTTGCTACATTGACCTCAGGATCCCTCAAGCCTTGAAACAGTGTACTTGGGGTTTCTCTGGAGTGCCATCAAGGAAATCAAGGCTCCTTTCCTGTGTGATGTGCAACACGGCATTGCTCTGCACGCAGTGCAGGGGTATCGGGCCTCATCTCGCGGGGAGGGGAAAGTCTCATGGTTTTTCTCGAGTTGCGGCGGGAACCTGGGGTATAATCTCGAGTTACGACGGGGATGGCCCTTCCACACACGTGTTTGTTCAGCGACGTCAGGACTCCTGCCTAGTTGCGAGAGACAACTCGGGATTCTCCTCGAGGCTTGGCAGGGCAATTGGGTCGCCTCTCCAGCTGAGGCGGGAGACCAAGGGTCCCTTTCCACGTGCCACAGGAATCCTGGGACTCCTATCAAGTTTCACGAGGAGTCAGGCATCGTCTCTTTTGGAGGCACCGATCTCCGCTTTCCTCTGAAGTTTTCCAAGGATTTGAGGCCTCCGGTCAGGATGAGGTAGGGAACTAGGTCCTTCTCTGTGGTCTCCACAGGGGATTGAGACATCCTTTCGTCTTGGGAGATGCAAGACGAGCCTGCACTCAAGTCACTGCAGGCATATCCGGCCTTATTTCGAGTCAGGGCATCGTGGTGTCCATTCCACTTGAGGCCGCAAACTCAGGGTCCCTCTCACATACCTAGAGCTGAGAGAAGCCTCCTCTTGAGGTGCTTGTGGTAAGGTGGTATTCCTCTGGAGTCGAAGCCAGGGATTAACCTCTCATCTCGAGTTGATTTTTGGTCCACGGAGCTCTTTCGTGTTGCTACAGTGACCTCAGGATCCTTCTAGCTTTGAAACAGTGTTCTTGGGGTTTCTCTGGTGTGCCATCAAGGAAATCAAGGCTCCTTTCCTGTGTGATGTGCAACATGGCATTGCTCTGCACTTAGTGCAGGGGAATGGGGCCTCATCTCGCGGCGAGGGGGAAGTCTCTTGGTTTTTCTCGAGTTGCGGCGGGAACCTGGGGTATATTCTCGAGGTACGACGGGGATGGCCCTTCCACACACGTGTTTGTTCAGCGACGTCAGGACTCCTGCCTAGTTGCGAGGGACAACTCGGGATTCTCCTCGAGGCTTGGCAGGGCAATTGGGACGCCTCTCCACTTGAAGCGGGAGACCAAGGGTCCCTTTCCACGTGCCACAGAAATCCTGGGACTCCTATCAATTTTCACGATAGGTCAGCCATCGTCTCCTTTGGAGGCACTGATCTCCGCGTCCCTCTGGAGTTTTCAAAGGATGTGAGGCCTCCGGTCGCGATGATGTGGGGACCTAGATCTTTCTCTGCGGTCTCCACAGGGGATTCAGACATCCTTTCGTCTTGGGAGATGCAAGACGAGCCTGCATTCAAGTCACTGCAGGGATATCCGGCGTTATTTCGAGTCAGGGCATCGCGGTGTCCATTCCGCTTGAGGCCGCAAACTCAGGGTCCCTCTCACATACATAGAGCTGAGAGAAGCCTCCTCTTGAGGTGCTTGTGGTAAGCTGGTATTCCTCTGGAGTCGAAGCCAGGGACTAACCTCTCATCTTGAGTTGATTTGTGGTCCCCGGAGCTCTTTCGTGTTGCTACAGTGACCTCAGGATCCCTCTAGCCTTGAAACAGTGTTCTTGGGGTTTCTCTGGAGTGCCATCAAGGAAATCAAGGCTCCTTTCCTGTGTGATGTGCAACACGGCATTGCTCTGTACGCAGTGCAGGGGAATCGGGCCTCATCTCGCGGCGAGGGGGAAGTCTCATGGTTTTTCTCGAGTGGCGGCGGGAACCTGGGGTATATTCTCGAGTTACGACGGGGATGGTCCTTCCACACACATGTTTGTTCAGCGACGTCAGGACTCCTGCCTAGGTGCGAGGGACAACTCGGGATTTTCCTCGAGGCTTGGCAGGGCAATTGGGACGCCTCTCAGGCTGAGGCGGGAGACCAAGGTTCCCTTTCCACGTGCCACAGGAATCCTGTGACTCCTATCAAGTTTCACGAGGAGTCAGGCATCGTCTCCTTTGGAGGCACTGATCTCCGCGTACCACTCGAGTTTTCAAAGAATGTGAGGCCTCCGGTCGCGATGAGGTGGGGAACTAGGACTTTCTCTGTGGTCTCCAAAGGGGATTCAGACATCCTTTCGTCTTGGGAGATGCAAGACGAGCCTGCATTCAAGTCACTTCAGGGATATCCGGCCTTATTTCGAGTCAGGGCATCGCGATGTCCATTCCACTTGAGGCCGCAAACTCAGGGTCCCTCTCACATACCTAGAGCTGAGAGAAGCCTCCTCTTGAGGTGCTTGTGGTAAGGTGGTATTCCTCTGGAGTCGAAGCCAGGGACTAACCTCTCATCTCGAGTTGATTTTTTGTCCACGGAGCTCTTTCGTGTTGCTACAGTGACCTCAGGATCCCTCTAGCCTTGAAACAGTGTTCTTGGGGTTTCTCTGGAGTGCCATCAAGGAAATCAAGGCTCCTTTCCTGTGTGATGTGCAACACGGCATTGATCTGCACTTAGTGCAGGGGAATCGGGCCTCATCTCACGGCGAGGGGGAAGTCTCTTGGTTTTTCTCGAGTTGCGGCGTTAACCTGGGGTATATTCTCGAGGTACGACGGGGATGGCCCTTCCACACACGAGTTTGTTCAGCGACGTCAGGACTCCTGCCTAGTTGCGAGGGACAACTCGGGATTCTCCTCGAGGCTTGGCAGGGCAAATGGGACGCCTCTCCAGCTGAGGCGGGAGACCAAGTGTTCCTTTCCACGTGCCACAGGAATCCTGGGACTCCAATCAAGTTTAACGAGGAGTTAGGCATCGTCTCCTTTGGAGGCACTGATCTCCGCGTCCCTCTGGAGTTTTCAAAGGATGTGAGGCCTCCGGTCGTGATGATGTGGGGAAGTAGATCTTTCTCTGCTGTCTTCACAGGGGATTCAGACATCCTTTCGTCTTGGGAGATGCAAGACGAACCTGCATTCAAGTCACTGCAGGGATATCCGGCGTTATTTCGAGTCAGGGCATCGCGGTGTCCATTCTGCTTGAGGCCGCAAACTCAGGGTCCCTCTCACATACATAGAGCTGAGAGAAGCCTCCTCTTGAGGTGCTTGTGGTAAGGTGGTATTCCTCTGGAGTTGAAGCCAGGGACTAACCTCTCATCTCGAGTTGATTTGTGGTCCACGGAGCTCTTTCGTGTTGCTACAGTGACCTCAGGATCCCTCTAGCCTTGAAACAGTGTTCTTGGGGTTTCTCTGGAGTGCCATCAAGGAAATCAAGGCTCCTTTCCTGTGTGATGTGCAACACGGCATTGCTCTGCACGCAGTGCAGGGGAATCGGGCCTCATCTCGCGGCGAGGGGGAAGTCTCATGGTTTTTCTCGAGTTGCAGCGGGAACCTGGGGTATATTCTCGAGTTACGACGGGGATGGTCCTTCCACACACATGTTTGTTCACCGACGTCAGGACTCCTGCCTAGGTGCGAGGGACAACTCGTGATTTTCCTCGAGGCTTGGCAGGGCAATTGGGACGCCTCTCAGGCTGAGGCGGGAGACCAATGTTCCCTTTCCACGTGCCACAGGAATCCTGGGACTCCTGTCAAGTTTCACGAGGAGTCAGGCATCGTCTCCTTTGGAGGCACTGATCTCCGCGTACCACTCGAGTTTTCAAAGGATGTGAGGCCTCCGGTCGCGATGAGGTGGGGAACTAGGACTTTCTCTGTGGTCTCCAAAGGGGATTCAGACATCCTTTCGTCTTGGGAGATGCAAGACGAGCCTGCATTCAAGTCACTGCAGGGATATCCGGCCTTATTTCGAGTCAGGGCATCGCGGTGTCCATTCCACTTGAGGCCGCAAACTCAGGGTCCCTCTCACATACCTAGAGCTGCGAGAAGCCTCCTCTTGACGTGCCTGTGGTAAGGTGGTATTCCTCTGGAGTCGAAGCCAGGGACTAACCTCTCATCTCGAGTTGATTTTTGGTCCACGGAGCTCTTTCCTGTTGCTACAGTGACCTCAGGATCCCTCTAGCCTTGAAACAGTGTTCTTGGGGTTTCTCTGGAGTGGCATCAAGGAAATCAAGGCTCCTTTCCTGTGTGATGTGCAACACGGCATTGCTCTGCACGCAGTGCAGGGGAATCGGGCCTCATCTCGCAGCGAGGGGGAAGTCTCATGGTTTTTCTCGAGTTGCGGCGGGAACCTGGGGTATATTCTCGAGTTACGAGGGGGATGGCCCTTCCACACACGTGTTTGTTCAGCGACGTCAGGACTCCTGCCTAGCTGCGAGGGACAACTCGGGATTCTCCTTGCGGCTTGGCAGGGCAATTGGGACGCCTCTCCAGCTGAGGCGGGAGACCAATGGTCCCTTTCCACGTGCCACAGGATCCTGGGACTCCTATCAAGATTCACGAGGAGTCAGGCATCGTTTCCTTTGGAGGCACTGATCTCCGTGTCGCTCTGGAGTTTTCAAAGAATGTGAGGCCTCCGGTCGCGATGAGGTGGGGAACTAGGTCTTTCTCTGTGGTCTCCACAGGGGATTCAGACATCCTTTCATCTTGCGAGATGCAAGACGAGCCTGCATTCAAGTCACTGCAGGGATATCCGGCGTTATTTCGAGTCAGGGCATCGCGGTGTCCATTCCGCTTGAGGCCGCAAACTCAGGGTCCCTCTCACATACCTAGAGCTGAGAGAAGCCTCCTCTTGAGGTGCTTGTGGTAAGGTGGTATTCCTCTTGAGTCGAAGCCAGGGACTAACCTCTCATCTCGAGTTGATTTTTGGTCCACGGAGCTCTTTCGTGTTGCTACAGTGACCTCAGGATCCCTCAGCCTTGAAACAGTGTTCTTGGTGCTTCTCTGGAGTGCCATCAAGGAAATCAAGGCTCCTTTCCTGTGTGATGTGCAACACGGCATTGCTTTGCACGCAGTGTTGGGGAATCGGGCCTCATCTCGTGGCGAGGGGGAAGTCTCATGGTTTTTCTTGAGTTGCGGCGGGAACCTGGGGTATATTCTCGAGTTACGACGGGGATGGCCCTTCCACACACGTGTTTGTTCAGCGACGTCAGGACTCCTGCCTAGTTGCGAGGGACAACTCGGGATTCTCCTCGAGGCTTGGCAGGGCAATTGGGACGCCTCTCCAGCTGAGGCGGGAGACCAAGGGTCCCTTTCCACGTGCCACAGGAATCCTGGGACTCCTATCAAGTTTCACGAGGAGTCAGGCATCGTCTCCTTTGGAGGCACTGATCTCCGCGTCCCTCTGGAGTTTTCAAAGGATGTGAGGCCTCCGGTCGCGATGAGGTGGGGAACTAGGTCTTTCTCTGTGGTCTCCACACGGGATTCAGACATCCTTTCGTCTTGGGAGATGCAAGACGAGCCTGCATTCAAGTCACTGCAGGCATATCCGGCCTTATTTCGAGTCAGGGCATCGCGGTGTCCTTTCCACTTGAGGCAGCAAACTCAGGGTCCCTCTCACATACCTAGAGCTGACAGAAGCCTCCTCTTGTGGTGCTTGTGGTAAGGTGGTATTCCTCTGGAGTCGAAGCCAGGGACTAACCTCTCATCTCGAGTTGATTTGTGGTCCACGGAGTTATTTCGTGTTGCTACAGTGACCTCAGGATCCCTCTAGCCTTGAAACAGTGTTCTTGGGCTTTCTCTGGAGTGCCATCAAGGAAATCAAGGTTCCTTTCCTGTGTGATGTGCAACACGGCTTTGCTCTGCAGGTAGTGCAGGGGAATGGGGCCTCATCTCGCGGCGAGGGGGAAGTCTCATGGTTTTTCTCCAGTGGCTGCAGGAACCTGGGGTATATTCTCGAGTTACGACGGGGATGGCACTTCCACACACATGTTTGTTCAGCGACGTCAGGACTCCTGCCTAGTTGCGAGGGACAACTCGGGATTCTCCTCGAGGCTTGGCAGGGCAATTGGGACGCCTCTCCAGCTGAGGCGGGAGACCAAGGGTCCCTTTCCACGTGCCACAGGAATCCTGGGACTCCTATCAAGTTTCACGAGGAGTCAGGCCTCGTCTCCTTTGGATTCACTGATCTCCGCGTCCCTCTGGAGTTTTCAAAGGATGTGAGGCCTCCGGTTGCGATGAGGTGGGGAACTAGGTCTTTCTCTGTGTTCTCCACAGGGGATTCAGATATCCTGTCATCTTGCAAGATGCAAGACGAGCTTGCATTTAAGTCACTGCAGGGATATCCAGCCATATTTCGAGTCAGGGCATCGCGGTGTCCATTCCACTTGAGGCCGCAAACTCAGGGTCCCTCTCACATACCTAGAGCTGAGAGAAGCCTCCTCTTGAGGTGCTTGTGGTAAGGTGGTATTCCTCTGGAGTCGAAGCCAGGGACTAACCTCTAATCTCGAGTTTATTTTTGGTCCACGGAGCTCTTTTGTGTTGCTACAGTGACCTCAGGATCCCTCTAGCCTTGAAACAGTGTTCTTGGGGTTTCTCTGGAGTGCCATCAAGGAAATCAAGGCTCCTTTCCTGTGTGATGTGCAATACGGCATTGCTCTGCACGTAGTGCAGGGGAATGGGGCCTCATCTCGCGGCGAGGGGGAAGTCTCATGTTTTTTCTCCAGTTGTGCAGGAACCTGGGGTATATTCTCGAGTTACGACGGGGATGGCCCTTCCACACACATGTTTGTTCAGCGACGTCAGGACTCCTGCCTAGTTGCGAGGGACAACTCGGGATTCTCCTCGAGGCTTGGCAGGGCAATTGGGACGCCTCTCCAGCTGAGGCCGGAGACCAAGAGTCCCTTTCCACGTGCCACAGGAATCCTGGGACTCCTATCAAGTTTCACAAGGAGTCAGGAATCGTCTCCTTTGGAGGCACTGATCTCCGCGTCCCTCTGGAGTTTTCAAAGGATGTGAGGCCTCCGGTCGCGATGAGGTGGGGAACTAGGTCTTTCTCTGTGGTCTCCACAGGGGATTCAGACATCCTTTCGTCTTGGGAGATGCAAGACGAGCCTGCATTCAATTCACTGCAGGCATATCCAGCCTTATTTAGAGTCAGGGCATCGCGGTGTCCATTCCACTTGAGGCCGCAAACTCAGGGTCCCTCTCACTTTCCTAGAGCTGAGAGAAGCCTCCTCTTGAGGTGCCTGTGGTAAGGTGGTATTCCTCTGGAGTCGAAGCCAGGGACTAACCTCCCATCTCGTTTTGATTTTTGGTCCACGGAGCTCTTTCGTGTTGCTACAGTGACCTCAGGATCCCTCTAGCCTTGAAACAGTGTTCTTGGGCTTTCTCTGGAGTGCCATCAAGGAAATCAAGGTTCCTTTCCTGTGTGATGTGCAACACGGCATTGCTCTGCATGCAGTGCAGGGGAATCTGGCCTCATCTCGCGGCGAGGCGGAAGTCTCATGGTTTTTCTCGAGTTGCGGAGGGAACCTGGGGTATATTCTTGAGTTACGACGGGGATGGCCCTTCCACACACGTGTTTGTTCAGCGACGTCAGGACTCCTGCCTAGTTGCGAGGGACAACTCGGGATTCTCCTCGAGGCTTGGCAGGGCAATTGGGACGCCTCTCCAGCTGAGGCGGGAGACCAAGGTTCCCTTTCCACGTGCCACAGGAATCCTGGGACTCCTATCAAGTTTCACGAGGAGTCAGACATCGTCTCCTTTGGAGGCACTGATCTCCGCGTCCCTCTGGAGTTTTCAAAGGATGTGAGGCCTCCGGTCGCGATGAGGTGGGGAACTAGGTCTTTCTCTGTGGTCTCTACAGGGGATTCAGACATCCTTTCGTCTTGGGAGATGCAAGACGAGCCTGCATTCAAGTCACTGCAGGCATATCCGGCCTTATTTCGAGTCAGGGCATCGCGGTGTCCATTTCACTTGAGGCCGCAAACTCAGGGTCCCTTTCACATACTTAGAGCTGAGAGAAGCCTCCTCTTGAGGTGCTTGTGGTAAGGTGGTATTCCTCTGGAGTCGAAGCCAGGTACTAACCTCTCATCTCGAGTTGCTTTGTGGTCCACGGAGCTCTTTCGTGTTGCTACAGTGACCTCAGGATCCCTCTAGCCTTGAAACAGTGTTCTTGGGCTTTCTCTGGAGTGCCATCAAGGAAATCAAGGCTCCTTTCCTGTGTGATGTGCAACACGGCATTGCTCTGCACGTAGTGCAGGGGAATGGGGCCTCATCTCGCGGCGAGGGGGAAGTCTCATGTTTTTTCTCCAGTGGCTGCAGGAACCTGGGGTATATTCTCGAGTTACGACGGGGATGGCCCTTCCACACACATGTTTGTTCAGCGACGTCAGGACTCCTGCCTAGTTGCTAGGGACAACTCGGGATTCTCCTCGAGGCTTGGCAGGGCAATTGGGACGCCTCTCCAGCGGAGGCTCGAGACCAAGGGTCCCTTTCCACATGCCACAGGAATCCTGGGACTCTTATCAAGTTTCACGAGGAGTCAGGCATCGCGTCCTTTGGAGGCACTGATCTCCGCGTCTCTCTAGGGTTTCAAAGGATGTGAGGCCTGCGGTCGCGATGAGGTGGTTAACTAGGTCTTTCTCTGTGGTCTCCACAGGGGATTCAGACATCCTTTCGTCTTGGGAGATGCAAGACGAGCCTGCATTCAAGTCACTGCAGGCATATCCGGCCTTATTTCGAGTCAGGGCATCGCGGTGTCCATTCCACTTGAGGCCGCAAACTCAGGGTCCCTCTCACATACCTAGAGCTGAGAGAAGCCTCCTCTTGAGGTGCTTGTGGTAAGGTGGTATTCCTCTGGAGTCGAAGCCAGGGACTAACCTCTCATCTCGAGTTGATTTTTGGTCCACGGAGCTCTTTCCTGTTGCTACAGTGACCTCAGGATCCCTCTAGCCTTGAAACAGTGTTCTTGGGCTTTCTCTGGAGTGCCATCAAGGAAATCAAGGCTCCTTTCCTGTGTGATGTACAACACGGCATTGCTCTGCACGCAGTGCAGGGGAATCAGGCCTCATCTCGCGGCGAGCGGGAAGTCTCATGGTTTTTCTCGAGTTGCGGCGGGAACCTGGGGTATATTCTCGAATTATGACGGGGATGGCCCTTCCACACACGTGTTTGTTCAGCGACGTCAGGACTCCTGCCTAGTTTCGAGGGACAACTCGGGATTCTCCTCGAGGCTTGGCAGGGCAATTGGGACGCCTCTCCAGCTGAGGCGGGAGACCAAGGGTTCCTCTCCACGTGCCACAGGAATCCTGGGACTCCTATCAAGTTTCACGAGGAGTCAGGCATCGTCTCCTTTGGAGGCACTGATCTCCGCCTCCCTCTGGAATTTTCAAAGGATATGAGGCCTCCGGTCGCGATGAGGTGGGAAGCTAGGTATTTCTCTGTGGTCTCCACAGGGGATTCAGACATCCTTTCGTCTTGGGAGATGCAAGACGAGCCTGCATTCAAGTCACTGCAGGGATATCCGGCCTTATTTCGAGTCAGGGCATCGCGGTGTCCATTCCACTTGAGGCCGCAAACTCAGGGTCCCTCTCACATACCTAGAGCTGAGAGAAGCCTCCTTTTGAGGTGCTTGTGGTAAGGTGGTATTCCTCTGGAGTCGAAGCCAGGGACTAACCTCTCATCTCGAGTTGATTTGTGGTCCACGGAGCTCTTTCCTGTTGCTACAGTGACCTCAGGATCCCGCTAGCCTTGAAACAGTGTTCTTGGGCTTTCTCTGGAGTGCCATCAAGGAAATCAAGGCTCCTTTTCTGTGTGATGTGCAACACGGCATTGCTCTGCATGCAGTGCTGGGGAATCGGGCCTCATCTCGCCTCCAGGGGGAAATCTCATGGTTTTTCTCGAGTTGCGGCGGGAACCTGGGGTATATTCTCGAGTTACGACGGGGATGGCCCTTCCACACTCGTGTTTGTTCAGCGACGTCAGGACTCCTGCCTAGTTGCGAGGGACAACTCGGGATTCTCCTCGAGGTTTGGCAGGGCAATTGGGACGCCTCTCCAGCTGAGGCGGGAGATCAAGGGTCCCTTTCCACGTGCCACAGGAATCCTGGGACTCCTATCAAGTTTCATGAAGAGTCAGGCATCGTCTCCTTTGGAGGCACTGACCTCCACATCCCTCTGGAGTTTTCCAAGGATGTGAGGCCTCCGATTGCCATGAGGGGGGAACTAGGTCTTTATCTGTGGTCTCTACAGGGGATTCAAACATCCTTTCATCTTGGGAGATGCAAGACGAGCCTGCATTCAAGTCACTGCAGGCATATCCGGCCTTATTTTGAGTCAGGGCATCGTGGTGTCCATTCCACTTGAGGCCGCAAACTCAGGGTCCCTCTCACTTACCTAGAGCTGAGAGAAGCCTCCTTTTGAGGTGCTTGTGGTAAGGTGGTATTCCTCTGGAGTCGAAGCCAGGGACTAACCTCTCATCTCGAGTTGATTTTTGGTCCACGGAGCTCTTTCGTGTTGCTACAGTGACCTCAGGATCCCTCAGCCTTGAAACAGTGTTCTTGGTGCTTCTCTGGAGTGCCATCAAGGAAATCAAGGCTCCTTTCCTGTGTGATGTGCAACACGGCATTGCTTTGCACGCAGTGTTGGGGAATCGGGCCTCATCTCGTGGCGAGGGGGAAGTCTCATGGTTTTTCTTGAGTTGCGGCGGGAACCTGGGGTATATTCTCGAGTTACGACGGGGATGGCCCTTCCACACACGTGTTTGTTCAGCGACGTCAGGACTCCTGCCTAGTTGCGAGGGACAACTCGGGATTCTCCTCGAGGCTTGGCAGGGCAATTGGGACGCCTCTCCAGCTGAGGCGGGAGACCAAGGGTCCCTTTCCACGTGCCACAGGAATCCTGGGACTCCTATCAAGTTTCACGAGGAGTCAGGCATCGTCTCCTTTGGAGGCACTGATCTCCGCGTCCCTCTGGAGTTTTCAAAGGATGTGAGGCCTCCGGTCGCGATGAGGTGGGGAACTAGGTCTTTCTCTGTGGTCTCCACACGGGATTCAGACATCCTTTCGTCTTGGGAGATGCAAGACGAGCCTGCATTCAAGTCACTGCAGGCATATCCGGCCTTATTTCGAGTCAGGGCATCGCGGTGTCCTTTCCACTTGAGGCAGCAAACTCAGGGTCCCTCTCACATACCTAGAGCTGACAGAAGCCTCCTCTTGTGGTGCTTGTGGTAAGGTGGTATTCCTCTGGAGTCGAAGCCAGGGACTAACCTCTCATCTCGAGTTGATTTGTGGTCCACGGAGTTATTTCGTGTTGCTACAGTGACCTCAGGATCCCTCTAGCCTTGAAACAGTGTTCTTGGGCTTTCTCTGGAGTGCCATCAAGGAAATCAAGGTTCCTTTCCTGTGTGATGTGCAACACGGCTTTGCTCTGCAGGTAGTGCAGGGGAATGGGGCCTCATCTCGCGGCGAGGGGGAAGTCTCATGGTTTTTCTCCAGTGGCTGCAGGAACCTGGGGTATATTCTCGAGTTACGACGGGGATGGCACTTCCACACACATGTTTGTTCAGCGACGTCAGGACTCCTGCCTAGTTGCGAGGGACAACTCGGGATTCTCCTCGAGGCTTGGCAGGGCAATTGGGACGCCTCTCCAGCTGAGGCGGGAGACCAAGGGTCCCTTTCCACGTGCCACAGGAATCCTGGGACTCCTATCAAGTTTCACGAGGAGTCAGGCCTCGTCTCCTTTGGATTCACTGATCTCCGCGTCCCTCTGGAGTTTTCAAAGGATGTGAGGCCTCCGGTTGCGATGAGGTGGGGAACTAGGTCTTTCTCTGTGTTCTCCACAGGGGATTCAGATATCCTGTCATCTTGCAAGATGCAAGACGAGCTTGCATTTAAGTCACTGCAGGGATATCCAGCCATATTTCGAGTCAGGGCATCGCGGTGTCCATTCCACTTGAGGCCGCAAACTCAGGGTCCCTCTCACATACCTAGAGCTGAGAGAAGCCTCCTCTTGAGGTGCTTGTGGTAAGGTGGTATTCCTCTGGAGTCGAAGCCAGGGACTAACCTCTAATCTCGAGTTTATTTTTGGTCCACGGAGCTCTTTTGTGTTGCTACAGTGACCTCAGGATCCCTCTAGCCTTGAAACAGTGTTCTTGGGGTTTCTCTGGAATGCCATCAAGGAAATCAAGGCTCCTTTCCTGTGTGATGTGCAATACGGCATTGCTCTGCACGTAGTGCAGGGGAATGGGGCCTCATCTCGCGGCGAGGAGGAAGTCTCATGTTTTTTCTCCAGTTGTGCAGGAACCTGGGGTATATTCTCGAGTTACGACGGGGATGGCCCTTCCACACACATGTTTGTTCAGCGACGTCAGGACTCCTGCCTAGTTGCGAGGGACAACTCGGGATTCTCCTCGAGGCTTGGCAGGGCAATTGGGACGCCTCTCCAGCTGAGGCCGGAGACCAAGAGTCCCTTTCCACGTGCCACAGGAATCCTGGGACTCCTATCAAGTTTCACAAGGAGTCAGGAATCGTCTCCTTTGGAGGCACTGATCTCCGCGTCCCTCTGGAGTTTTCAAAGGATGTGAGGCCTCCGGTCGCGATGAGGTGGGGAACTAGGTCTTTCTCTGTGGTCTCCACAGGGGATTCAGACATCCTTTCGTCTTGGGAGATGCAAGACGAGCCTGCATTCAATTCACTGCAGGCATATCCAGCCTTATTTAGAGTCAGGGCATCGCGGTGTCCATTCCACTTGAGGCCGCAAACTCAGGGTCCCTCTCACTTTCCTAGAGCTGAGAGAAGCCTCCTCTTGAGGTGCCTGTGGTAAGGTGGTATTCCTCTGGAGTCGAAGCCAGGGACTAACCTCCCATCTCGTTTTGATTTTTGGTCCACGGAGCTCTTTCGTGTTGCTACAGTGACCTCAGGATCCCTCTAGCCTTCAAACAGTGTTCTTGGGCTTTCTCTGGAGTGCCATCAAGGAAATCAAGGTTCCTTTCCTGTGTGATGTGCAACACGGCATTGCTCTGCATGCAGTGCAGGGGAATCTGGCCTCATCTCGCGGCGAGGCGGAAGTCTCATGGTTTTTCTCGAGTTGCGGAGGGAACCTGGGGTATATTCTTGAGTTACGACGGGGATGGCCCTTCCACACACGTGTTTGTTCAGCGACGTCAGGACTCCTGCCTAGTTGCGAGGGACAACTCGGGATTCTCCTCGAGGCTTGGCAGGGCAATTGGGACGCCTCTCCAGCTGAGGCGGGAGACCAAGGTTCCCTTTCCACGTGCCACAGGAATCCTGGGACTCCTATCAAGTTTCACGAGGAGTCAGACATCGTCTCCTTTGGAGGCACTGATCTCCGCGTCCCTCTGGAGTTTTCAAAGGATGTGAGGCCTCCGGTCGCGATGAGGTGGGGAACTAGGTCTTTCTCTGTGGTCTCTACAGGGGATTCAGACATCCTTTCGTCTTGGGAGATGCAAGACGAGCCTGCATTCAAGTCACTGCAGGCATATCCGGCCTTATTTCGAGTCAGGGCATCGCGGTGTCCATTTCACTTGAGGCCGCAAACTCAGGGTCCCTTTCACATACTTAGAGCTGAGAGAAGCCTCCTCTTGAGGTGCTTGTGGTAAGGTGGTATTCCTCTGGAGTCGAAGCCAGGTACTAACCTCTCATCTCGAGTTGCTTTGTGGTCCACGGAGCTCTTTCGTGTTGCTACAGTGACCTCAGGATCCCTCTAGCCTTGAAACAGTGTTCTTGGGCTTTCTCTGGAGTGCCATCAAGGAAATCAAGGCTCCTTTCCTGTGTGATGTGCAACACGGCATTGCTCTGCACGTAGTGCAGGGGAATGGGGCCTCATCTCGCGGCGAGGGGGAAGTCTCATGTTTTTTCTCCAGTGGCTGCAGGAACCTGGGGTATATTCTCGAGTTACGACGGGGATGGCCCTTCCACACACATGTTTGTTCAGCGACGTCAGGACTCCTGCCTAGTTGCTAGGGACAACTCGGGATTCTCCTCGAGGCTTGGCAGGGCAATTGGGACGCCTCTCCAGCGGAGGCTCGAGACCAAGGGTCCCTTTCCACATGCCACAGGAATCCTGGGACTCTTATCAAGTTTCACGAGGAGTCAGGCATCGCGTCCTTTGGAGGCACTGATCTCCGCGTCTCTCTAGGGTTTCAAAGGATGTGAGTCCTGCGGTCGCGATGAGGTGGTTAACTAGGTCTTTCTCTGTGGTCTCCACAGGGGATTCAGACATCCTTTCGTCTTGGGAGATGCAAGACGAGCCTGCATTCAAGTCACTGCAGGCATATCCGGCCTTATTTCGAGTCAGGGCATCGCGGTGTCCATTCCACTTGAGGCCGCAAACTCAGGGTCCCTCTCATATACCTAGAGCTGAGAGAAGCCTCCTCTTGAGGTGCTTGTGGTAAGGTGGTATTCCTCTGGAGTCGAAGCCAGGGAATAACCTCTCATCTCGAGTTGATTTTTGGTCCACGGAGCTCTTTCCTGTTGCTACAGTGACCTCAGGATCCCTCTAGCCTTGAAACAGTGTTCTTGGGCTTTCTCTGGAGTGCCATCAAGGAAATCAAGGCTCCTTTCCTGTGTGATGTACAACACGGCATTGCTCTGCACGCAGTGCAGGGGAATCAGGCCTCATCTCGCGGCGAGCGGGAAGTCTCATGGTTTTTCTCGAGTTGCGGCGGGAACCTGGGGTATATTCTCGAATTATGACGGGGATGGCCCTTCCACACACGTGTTTGTTCAGCGACGTCAGGACTCCTGCCTAGTTTCGAGGGACAACTCGGGATTCTCCTCGAGGCTTGGCAGGGCAATTGGGACGCCTCTCCAGCTGAGGCGGGAGACCAAGGGTTCCTCTCCACGTGCCACAGGAATCCTGGGACTCCTATCAAGTTTCACGAGGAGTCAGGCATCGTCTCCTTTGGAGGCACTGATCTCCGCATCCCTCTGGAATTTTCAAAGGATATGAGGCCTCCGGTCGCGATGAGGTGGGAAGCTAGGTATTTCTCTGTTGTCTCCACAGGGGATTCAGACATCCTTTCGTCTTGGGAGATGCAAGATGAGCCTGCATTCAAGTCACTGCAGGCATATCCGGCCTTATTTCGAGTCAGGGCATCGCGGTGTTCTTTCCACTTGAGGCAGCAAACTCAGGCTCCCTCTCACATACCTAGAGCTGAGAGAAGCCTCCTCTTGAGGTGCTTGTGGTAAGCTGGTATTCCTCTGGAGTCGAAGCCAGGGACTAACCTCTCATCTCGAGTTGATTTTTGGTCCACGGAGATCTTTCGTGTTGCTACAGTGACCTCAGGATCCCTCTAGCCTTGAAACAGTGTTCTTGGGCTTTCTCTGGAGTGCCATCAAGGAAATCTAGGCTCCTTTCCTGTGTGATGTGCAACAAGACATTGCTCTGAACGCAGTGCAGGGGAATTGGGCCTCATCTCGCGGCAAGGGGGAAGTCTCATGGTTTCTCTCGAGTTGCGGCGAGAACCTGGGGTATATTCTCGAGGTACGACGGGGATGGCCCTTCCACACACGTGTTTGTTCAGCGACGTCAGGACTCCTGCCTAGTTGCGAGGGACAACTGGGGATTCTCCTCGAGGTTTGGCAGGGCAATTGGGACGCCTCTCCAGCTGAGGCGGGAGATCAAGGGTCCCTTTCCACGTGCCACAGGAATCCTGGGACTCCTATCAAGTTTCATGAAGAGTCAGGCATTCTCTTGTTTTGGATTCACTGATCTCCGCATCCCTCTGGAGTTTTCAAAGGATGTGAGGCCTCCGGTCGCCATGAGGTCGGGAACTAGGTCTTTATCTGTGGTCTCCACAGGGGATTCAAACATACTTTCGTCTTGGGAGATGCAAGACGGGCCTGCATTCAAGTCACTGCAGGCATATCCGGCCTTATTTCGAATCAGGGCATCGTGGTGTCCATTCCACTTGAGGCCGCAAACTCAGGGTCCCTCTCACTTACCTAGAGCTGAGAGAAGCCTCCTTTTGAGGTGCTTGTGGTAAGGTGGTATTCCTCTGGAGTCGAAGCCAGGGACTAACCTCTCATCTCGAGTTGATTTGTGGTCCACGGAGCTCTTTCCTGTTGCTACAGTGACCTCAGGATCCCGCTAGCCTTGAAACAGTGTTCTTGGGCTTTCTCTGGAGTGCCATCAAGGAAATCAAGGCTCCTTTCCTGTGTGATGTGCAACACGGCATTGCTCTGCATGCAGTGCTGGGGAATCGGGCCTCATCTCGCCTCCAGGGGGAAATCTCATGGTTTTTCTCGAGTTGCGGCGGGAACCTGGGGTATATTCTCGAGTTACGACGGGGATGGCCCTTCCACACTCGTGTTTGTTCAGCGACGTCAGGACTCCTGCCTAGTTGCGAGGGACAACTCGGGATTCTCCTCGAGGTTTGGCAGGGCAATTGGGACGCCTCTCCAGCTGAGGCGGGAGATCAAGGGTCCCTTTCCACGTGCCACAGGAATCCTGGGACTCCTATCAAGTTTCATGAAGAGTCAGGCATCGTCTCCTTTGGAGGCACTGATCTCCGCATCCCTCTGGAGTTTTCCAAGGATGTGAGGCCTCCGATTGCCATGAGGGGGGAACTAGGTCTTTATCTGTGGTCTCTACAGGGGATTCAAACATCCTTTCATCTTGGGAGATGCAAGACGAGCCTGCATTCAAGTCACTGCAGGCATATCCGGCCTTATTTTGAGTCAGGGCATCGTGGTGTCCATTCCACTTGAGGCCGCAAACTCAGGGTCCCTCTCACTTACCTAGAGCTGAGAGAAGCCTCCTTTTGAGGTGCTTGTGGTAAGGTGGTATTCCTCTGGAGTCGAAGCCAGGGACTAACCTCTCATCTCGAGTTGATTTGTGGTCCACGGAGCTCTTTCGTGTTGCTACAGTGACCTCAGGATCCCTCGAGCCTTGAATCCTTGTTCTTTTGGTTTCTGTGGAGTGCCATCAAGGAAATCAAGGCTCCTTTCCTGTGTGATGTGCAACACGGCATTGCTCTGCACGCAGTGCAGGGGAATCGGGCCTCATCTCGTGGCGAACGGGAAGTCTCATGGTTATTCTCGAGTTGCAGCGGGAACCTGGGGTATATTCTCGAGTTACGACGGGAATGGCCCTTCCGTACACGTGTTTGTTCAGCGACGTCAGGACTCCTGCCTAGTTGCGAGGGGCAACTCGGAATTCTCCTCGAGGCTTGGCAGGGCAATTGGGACGCCTCTCCAGCTGAGGCGGGAGACCAAGGGTCCCTTTCCACGTGCCACAGGAATCCTGGGACTCCTATCAAGTTTCACGAGGAGTCAGGCATCGTCTCCTTTGAAGGCACTGATCTAAGCGTCCCTCTGGAGTTTTCAAAGGATGTGAGGCCTCCGGTCGCGATGAGGTGGGGAACTAGGTCTTTCTCTGCGGTCTCCACAGGGGATTCAGACATCCTTTCGTCTTGGGAGATGCAAGACGAGCCTGCATTCAAGTCACTGCAGGGATATCCGGCCTTATTTCGAGTCAGGGCATCGCGGTGTTCATTCCACTTGAGGCCGCAAACTCAGGGTCCCTCTCACATAACTAGAGCTGAGAGAAGCCTCCTCTTGAGGTGCTTGTGGTAAGGTGGTATTCCTCTGGAGTCGAAGCCAGGGACTAACCTCCCATCTCGAGTTGATTTTTGGTCCACGGAGCTCTTTCATGTTGCCACAGTGACCTCAGGAACCCTCTAGCCTTGAAACAGTGTTCTTGGGCTTTCTCTGGAGTGCCATCAAGGAAATCAAGGTTCCTTTCCTGTGTGATGTGCAACACGGCATTGCTCTGCACGCAGTGCTGTGGAATCGGGCCTCATCTCACGGCGAGGGGGAAGTCTCATGGTTTTTCTCGAGTTGCGGCGGGAACCTGGGGTATATTCTCCAGTTACGACGGGGATGGCCCTTCCACACACGTGTTTGTTCAGCGACGTCAGGACTCCTGCCTAGTTGCGAGGGACAACTCGGGATTCTCCTCGAGGCTTGGCAGGGCAAGTGGGACGCCTCTCCAGCTGAGGCGGGAGACCAAGGGTCCCTTTCCACGTGCCACAGGAATCCTGGGACTCCTATCAAGTTTCACCAGGAGTCAGGCACCGTCTCCTTTGGAGGCAGTGATCTCCGCGTCCCTCTGGAGTTTTCAAAGGATGTGAGGCCTCTGGTCGCGATGAGGTGGGGAACTAGGTCTTTCTCTGTGGTCTCCACAGGGGATTCAGACATCCTTTCATCTTGGGAGATGCAAGACGAGGCTGCATTCAAGTCACTGCAGGCATATTCGGCCTTATTTCGAGTCAGGGCATCGCCGTGTCCATTCCACTTGAAGCCCCAAACTCAGGGTCCCTCTCACATACCTAGAGCTGAGAGAAGACTCCTCTTGAGGTACTTGTGGTAAGGTGGTATTCCCCTGGAGTGGAAGCCAGAGACTAACCTCTCATCTCGAGTTGACTTTTGGTCCACGGAGCTCTTTCGTGTTGCTACAGTCACCTCAGGATCCCTTTAGCCTTGAAAAACTGTTCTTGGGCTTTCTCTGGAGTGCCATCAAGGAAATCAAGGCTCCTTTCCCTTGTGATGTGCAACACGGCATTGCTCTGCACGTAGTGCAGGGGAATGGGGCCTCATCTCGCGGCGAGGGGGAAGTCTCATGGTTTTTCTCCAGTGGCTGCAGGAACCTGGGGTATATTCTCGAGTTACGACGGGGATGGCCCTTCCACACACATGTTTGTACAGCGACGTCAGGACTCCTGCCTAGTTGCGAGGGACAACTCGGGATTCTCCTCGAGGCTTGGCCGGGCAATTGGGACGCCTCTCCACCTGAGGCGGGAGACCAAGGGTCCTTTTCCACGTGCCACAGGAATCCTGGGACTCCTATCAAGTTTCACGAGGAGTCAGGAATCGTCTCCTTTGGAGGCAATGATCTCCGCGTCCCTCTGGAGTTTTCAAAGGATGTGAGGTCTCCAGTCGCGATGAGGTGGGGAACTAAGTCTTTCTCTGTGGTCTCCACAGGGGATTCAGACATCCTTTCGTCTTGGGAGATGCAAGATGAGCCTGCATTCAAGTCACTGCAGGCATATCCAGCCTTATTTCGAGTCAGGGCATCGCGGTGTCCATTCCACTTGAGGCCGCAAACTCAGGGTCCCTCTCACTTTCCTAGAGCTGAGAGAAGCCTCCTCTTGAGGTGCTTGTGGTAAGGTGGTATTCCTCTGGAGTCGAAGCCAGGGACTAACCTCTCATCTCGAGTTGATTTTTGGTCCACGGAGCTCTTTCGTGTTGCTACAGTGACCTCAGGATCCCTCTAGCCTTGAAACAGTGTTCTTGGGGTTTCTCTGGAGTGCCATCAAGGAAATCAAGGCTCCTTTCCTGTGCGATGTGCAACACGGCATTGCTCTGCACGCAGTGCAGGGGAATCGGGCCTCATCTCGCGGCGAGGCGGAAGTCTCATGGTTTTTCTCGAGTTGCGGAGGGAACCTGGGGTATATTCTTGAGTTACGACGGGGATGGCCCTTCCACACACGTGTTTGTTCAGCGACGTCAGGACTCCTGCCTAGTTGCGAGGGACAACTCGGGATTCTCCTCGAGGCTTGGCAGGGCAATTGGGACGCCTCTCCAGCTGAGGCGGGATACCAAGGGTCCCTTTCCACGTGCCACAGGAATCCTGGAACTCCTATCAAGTTTCACGAGGAGTCAGGCATCGTCTCCTTTGGAGGCACTGATCTAAGCGTCCCTCTGGAGTTTTCAAAGGATGTGAGGCCTCCGGTCGCGATGAGGTGGGGAACTAGGTCTTTCTCTGTGGTCTCCACAGGGGATTGAGACATCCTTTCGTCTTGGGAGATGCAAGACGAGCCTGCATTCAAGTCACTGCAGGCATATCCGGCCTTATTTCGAGTCAGGGCATCGCGGTGTCCATTCCACTTGAGGCCGCAAACTCAGGGTCCCTTTCACATAACTAGAGCTGAGAGAAGCCTCCTCTTGAGGTGCTTGTGGTAAGGTGGTATTCCTCTGGAGTCGAAGCCAGGGACTAACTTCTCGTCTCGAGTTGATTTTTGGTCCACGGAGCTCTTTCGTGTTGCTACAGTGACCTCAGGATCCCTCTAGCCTTGAAACAGTGTTCTTGGGCTTTCTCTGGAGTGCCATCAAGGAAATCTAGGCTCCTTTCTTGTGTGATGTGCAACAAGACATTGCTCTGAACGCAGTGCAGGGGAAATGGGCCTCATCTCGCGGCAAGGGGGAAGTCTCATGGTTTTTCTCGAGTTGCGGCGAGAACCTGGGGTATATTCTCGAGGTACGACGGGGATGGCCCTTCCACACACGTGTTTGTTCAGCGACGTCAGGACTCCTGCCTAGTTGCGAGGGACAACTCGGGATTCTTCTCGAGGTTTGGCAGGGCAATTGGGACGCCTCTCCAGCTGAGGCGGGAGATCAAGGGTCCCTTTCCACGTGCCACAGGAATCCTGGGACTCCTATTAAGTTTCATGAAGAGTCAGGCATCGTCTCCTTTTGGAGGCACTGATCTCCACATCCCTCTGGAGTTTTCAAAGGATGTGAGGCCTCCGGTCGCCATGAGGTCGTGAACTAGGTCTTTATCTATGGTCTCCACAGGGGATTCAAACATACTTTCGTCTTGGGAGATGCAAGACGGGCCTGCATTCAAGTCACTGCAGGCATATCCGGCCTTATGTCGAATCAGGGCATCATGGTGTCCATTCCACTTGAGGCCGCAAACTCAGGGTCCCTTTCACATAACTAGAGCTGAGAGAAGCCTCCTCTTGAGGTGCTTGTGGTAAGGTGGTATTCCTCTGGAGTCGAAGCCAGGGACTAACTTCTCGTCTCGAGTTGATTTTTGGTCCACGGAGCTCTTTCCTGTTGCTACAGTGACCTCAGGATCCCGCTAGCCTTGAAACAGTGTTCTTGGGCTTTCTCTGGAGTGCCATCAAGGAAATCAAGGCTCCTTTCCTGTGTGATGTGCAACACGGCATTGCTCTGCATGCAGTGCTGGGGAATCGGGCCTCATCTCGCCTCCAGGGGGAAATCTCATGGTTTTTCTCGAGTTGCGGCGGGAACCTGGGGTATATTCTCGAGTTACGACGGGGATGGCCCTTCCACACTCGTGTTTGTTCAGCGACGTCAGGACTCCTGCCTAGTTGCGAGGGACAACTCGGGATTCTCCTCGAGGTTTGGCAGGGCAATTGGGACGCCTCTCCAGCTGAGGCGGGAGATCAAGGGTCCCTTTCCACGTGCCACAGGAATCCTGGGACTCCTATCAAGTTTCATGAAGAGTCAGGCATCGTCTCCTTTGGAGGCACTGATCTCCGCATCCCTCTGGAGTTTTCCAAGGATGTGAGGCCTCCGATTGCCATGAGGGGGGAACTAGGTCTTTATCTGTGGTCTCTACAGGGGATTCAAACATCCTTTCATCTTGGGAGATGCAAGACGAGCCTGCATTCAAGTCACTGCAGGCATATCCGGCCTTATTTTGAGTCAGGGCATCGTGGTGTCCATTCCACTTGAGGCCGCAAACTCAGGGTCCCTCTCACTTACCTAGAGCTGAGAGAAGCCTCCTTTTGAGGTGCTTGTGGTAAGGTGGTATTCCTCTGGAGTCGAAGCCAGGGACTAACCTCTCATCTCGAGTTGATTTGTGGTCCACGGAGCTCTTTCGTGTTGCTACAGTGACCTCAGGATCCCTCGAGCCTTGAATCCTTGTTCTTTTGGTTTCTGTGGAGTGCCATCAAGGAAATCAAGGCTCCTTTCCTGTGTGATGTGCAACACGGCATTGCTCTGCACGCAGTGCAGGGGAATCGGGCCTCATCTCGTGGCGAACGGGAAGTCTCATGGTTATTCTCGAGTTGCAGCGGGAACCTGGGGTATATTCTCGAGTTACGACGGGAATGGCCCTTCCGTACACGTGTTTGTTCAGCGACGTCAGGACTCCTGCCTAGTTGCGAGGGGCAACTCGGAATTCTCCTCGAGGCTTGGCAGGGCAATTGGGACGCCTCTCCAGCTGAGGCGGGAGACCAAGGGTCCCTTTCCACGTGCCACAGGAATCCTGGGACTCCTATCAAGTTTCACGAGGAGTCAGGCATCGTCTCCTTTGAAGGCACTGATCTAAGCGTCCCTCTGGAGTTTTCAAAGGATGTGAGGCCTCCGGTCGCGATGAGGTGGGGAACTAGGTCTTTCTCTGCGGTCTCCACAGGGGATTCAGACATCCTTTCGTCTTGGGAGATGCAAGACGAGCCTGCATTCAAGTCACTGCAGGGATATCCGGCCTTATTTCGAGTCAGGGCATCGCGGTGTTCATTCCACTTGAGGCCGCAAACTCAGGGTCCCTCTCACATAACTAGAGCTGAGAGAAGCCTCCTCTTGAGGTGCTTGTGGTAAGGTGGTATTCCTCTGGAGTCGAAGCCAGGGACTAACCTCCCATCTCGAGTTGATTTTTGGTCCACGGAGCTCTTTCATGTTGCCACAGTGACCTCAGGAACCCTCTAGCCTTGAAACAGTGTTCTTGGGCTTTCTCTGGAGTGCCATCAAGGAAATCAAGGTTCCTTTCCTGTGTGATGTGCAACACGGCATTGCTCTGCACGCAGTGCTGTGGAATCGGGCCTCATCTCACGGCGAGGGGGAAGTCTCATGGTTTTTCTCGAGTTGCGGCGGGAACCTGGGGTATATTCTCCAGTTACGACGGGGATGGCCCTTCCACACACGTGTTTGTTCAGCGACGTCAGGACTCCTGCCTAGTTGCGAGGGACAACTCGGGATTCTCCTCGAGGCTTGGCAGGGCAAGTGGGACGCCTCTCCAGCTGAGGCGGGAGACCAAGGGTCCCTTTCCACGTGCCACAGGAATCCTGGGACTCCTATCAAGTTTCACCAGGAGTCAGGCACCGTCTCCTTTGGAGGCAGTGATCTCCGCGTCCCTCTGGAGTTTTCAAAGGATGTGAGGCCTCTGGTCGCGATGAGGTGGGGAACTAGGTCTTTCTCTGTGGTCTCCACAGGGGATTCAGACATCCTTTCATCTTGGGAGATGCAAGACGAGGCTGCATTCAAGTCACTGCAGGCATATTCGGCCTTATTTCGAGTCAGGGCATCGCCGTGTCCATTCCACTTGAAGCCCCAAACTCAGGGTCCCTCTCACATACCTAGAGCTGAGAGAAGACTCCTCTTGAGGTACTTGTGGTAAGGTGGTATTCCCCTGGAGTGGAAGCCAGAGACTAACCTCTCATCTCGAGTTGACTTTTGGTCCACGGAGCTCTTTCGTGTTGCTACAGTCACCTCAGGATCCCTTTAGCCTTGAAAAACTGTTCTTGGGCTTTCTCTGGAGTGCCATCAAGGAAATCAAGGCTCCTTTCCCTTGTGATGTGCAACACGGCATTGCTCTGCACGTAGTGCAGGGGAATGGGGCCTCATCTCGCGGCGAGGGGGAAGTCTCATGGTTTTTCTCCAGTGGCTGCAGGAACCTGGGGTATATTCTCGAGTTACGACGGGGATGGCCCTTCCACACACATGTTTGTACAGCGACGTCAGGACTCCTGCCTAGTTGCGAGGGACAACTCGGGATTCTCCTCGAGGCTTGGCCGGGCAATTGGGACGCCTCTCCACCTGAGGCGGGAGACCAAGGGTCCTTTTCCACGTGCCACAGGAATCCTGGGACTCCTATCAAGTTTCACGAGGAGTCAGGAATCGTCTCCTTTGGAGGCAATGATCTCCGCGTCCCTCTGGAGTTTTCAAAGGATGTGAGGTCTCCAGTCGCGATGAGGTGGGGAACTAAGTCTTTCTCTGTGGTCTCCACAGGGGATTCAGACATCCTTTCGTCTTGGGAGATGCAAGATGAGCCTGCATTCAAGTCACTGCAGGCATATCCAGCCTTATTTCGAGTCAGGGCATCGCGGTGTCCATTCCACTTGAGGCCGCAAACTCAGGGTCCCTCTCACTTTCCTAGAGCTGAGAGAAGCCTCCTCTTGAGGTGCTTGTGGTAAGGTGGTATTCCTCTGGAGTCGAAGCCAGGGACTAACCTCTCATCTCGAGTTGATTTTTGGTCCACGGAGCTCTTTCGTGTTGCTACAGTGACCTCAGGATCCCTCTAGCCTTGAAACAGTGTTCTTGGGGTTTCTCTGGAGTGCCATCAAGGAAATCAAGGCTCCTTTCCTGTGCGATGTGCAACACGGCATTGCTCTGCACGCAGTGCAGGGGAATCGGGCCTCATCTCGCGGCGAGGCGGAAGTCTCATGGTTTTTCTCGAGTTGCGGAGGGAACCTGGGGTATATTCTTGAGTTACGACGGGGATGGCCCTTCCACACACGTGTTTGTTCAGCGACGTCAGGACTCCTGCCTAGTTGCGAGGGACAACTCGGGATTCTCCTCGAGGCTTGGCAGGGCAATTGGGACGCCTCTCCAGCTGAGGCGGGATACCAAGGGTCCCTTTCCACGTGCCACAGGAATCCTGGAACTCCTATCAAGTTTCACGAGGAGTCAGGCATCGTCTCCTTTGGAGGCACTGATCTAAGCGTCCCTCTGGAGTTTTCAAAGGATGTGAGGCCTCCGGTCGCGATGAGGTGGGGAACTAGGTCTTTCTCTGTGGTCTCCACAGGGGATTGAGACATCCTTTCGTCTTGGGAGATGCAAGACGAGCCTGCATTCAAGTCACTGCAGGCATATCCGGCCTTATTTCGAGTCAGGGCATCGCGGTGTCCATTCCACTTGAGGCCGCAAACTCAGGGTCCCTTTCACATAACTAGAGCTGAGAGAAGCCTCCTCTTGAGGTGCTTGTGGTAAGGTGGTATTCCTCTGGAGTCGAAGCCAGGGACTAACTTCTCGTCTCGAGTTGATTTTTGGTCCACGGAGCTCTTTCCTGTTGCTACAGTGACCTCAGGATCCCTCTAGCCTTGAAACAGTGTTCTTGGGCTTTCTCTGGAGTGCCATCAAGGAAATCTAGGCTCCTTTCTTGTGTGATGTGCAACAAGACATTGCTCTGAACGCAGTGCAGGGGAAATGGGCCTCATCTCGCGGCAAGGGGGAAGTCTCATGGTTTTTCTCGAGTTGCGGCGAGAACCTGGGGTATATTCTCGAGGTACGACGGGGATGGCCCTTCCACACACGTGTTTGTTCAGCGACGTCAGGACTCCTGCCTAGTTGCGAGGGACAACTCGGGATTCTTCTCGAGGTTTGGCAGGGCAATTGGGACGCCTCTCCAGCTGAGGCGGGAGATCAAGGGTCCCTTTCCACGTGCCACAGGAATCCTGGGACTCCTATTAAGTTTCATGAAGAGTCAGGCATCGTCTCCTTTTGGAGGCACTGATCTCCACATCCCTCTGGAGTTTTCAAAGGATGTGAGGCCTCCGGTCGCCATGAGGTCGTGAACTAGGTCTTTATCTATGGTCTCCACAGGGGATTCAAACATACTTTCGTCTTGGGAGATGCAAGACGGGCCTGCATTCAAGTCACTGCAGGCATATCCGGCCTTATGTCGAATCAGGGCATCATGGTGTCCATTCCACTTGAAGCCGCAAACTCAGGGTCCCTCTCACTTACCTAGAGCTGAGAGAAGCCTCCTTTTGAGGTGCTTGTGGTAAGGTGGTATTCCTCTGGAGTCGAAGCCAGGGACTAACCTCTCATCGCGAGTTGATTTGTGGTCCACGGAGCTCTTTCGTGTTGCTACAGTGACCTCAGGATCCCGCTAGCCTTGAAACAGTGTTCTTGGGCTTTCTCTGGAGTGCCATCAAGGAAATCAAGGCTCCTTTCCTGTGTGATGTGCAACACGGCATTGCTCTGCATGCAGTGCTGGGGAATCGGGCCTCATCTCGCCTCCAGGGGGAAATCTCATGGTTTTTCTCGAGTTGCGGCTTGAACCTGGGGTATATTCTCGAGTTACGACGGGGATGGCCCTTCCACACGCGTGTTTGTTCAGCGACGTCAGGACTTCTGCCTAGTTGCGAGGGACAACTCGGGATTCTCCTCGAGGTTTGGCAGGGCAATTGGGACGCCTCTCCAGCTGAGGCGGGAGATCAAGGGTCCCTTTCCACGTGCCACAGGAATCCTGGGACTCCTATCAAGTTTCATGAAGAGTCAGGCATCGTCTCCTTTGGAGGCACTGATCTCCGGGTCCCTCTGGGGTTTCAAAGGATGTGAGGCCTGCGGTCGCGATGAGGTGGTTAACTAGGTCTTTCTCTGTGGTCTCCACAGGGGATTCAGACATCCTTTCGTCTTGGGAGATGCAAGACGAGCCTGCATTCAAGTCACTGCAGGGATATCCGGCCTTATTTCGAGTCAGGGCATCGCGGTGTCCATTCCACTTGAGGCCGCAAACTCAGGGTCCCTCTCACATACCTAGAGCTGAGAGAAGCCTCCTCTTGAGGTGCTTGTGGTAAGGTGGTATTCCTCTGGAGTCGAAGCCAGGGACTAACCTCTCATCTCGAGTTGATTTTTGGTCCACGGAGCTCTTTCGTGTTGCTACAGTGACCTCAGGATCCCTCTAGCCTTGAAACAGTGTTCTTGGGCTTTCTCTGGAGTGCCATCAAGGAAATCAAGGCTCCTTTCCTGTGTGATGTACAACACGGCATTGCTCTGCACGCAGTGCAGGGGAATCAGGCCTCATCTCGCGGCGAGCGGGAAGTCTCATGGTTTTTCTCGAGTTGCGGCGGGAACCTGGGGTATATTCTCGAATTATGACGGGGATGGCCCTTCCACACACGTGTTTGTTCAGCGACGTCAGGACTCCTGCCTAGTTTCTAGGGACAACTCGGGATTCTCCACGAGGCTTGGCAGGGCAATTGGGACGCCTCTCCAGCTGAGGCGGGAGACCAAGTGTCCCTCTCCACGTGCCACAGGAATCCTAGGACTCCTATCAAGTTTCACGAGGAGTCAGGCATCGTCTCCTTTGGAGGCACTGATCTCCGCATCCCTCTGGAATTTTCAAAGGATGTGAGGCCTCCGGTCGCGATGAGGTGGGAAGCTAGGTCTTTCTCTGTGGTCTCCACAGGGGATTCAGACATCCTTTCGTCTTGGGAGATGCAAGACAAGCCTGCATTCAAGTCACTGCAGGCATATCCGGCCTTATTTCGAGTCAGGGCATCGCGGTGTTCTTTCCACTTGAGGCAGCAAACTCAGGGTCCCTCTCACATACCTAGAGCTGAGAGAAGCCTCCTCTTGAGGTGCTTGTGGTAAGCTGGTATTCCTCTGGAGTCGAAGCCAGGGACTAACCTCTCATCTCGAGTTGATTTTTGGTCCACGGAGATCTTTTGTGTTGCTACAGTGACCTCAGGATCCCTCTAGCCTTGAAACAGTGTTCTTGGGCTTTCTCTGGAGTGCCATCAAGGAAATCTAGGCTCCTTTCCTGTGTGATGTGCAACAAGACATTGCTCTGAACGCAGTGCAGGGGAATTGGGCCTCATCTCGCGGCAAGGGGGAAGTCTCATGGTTTTTCTCGAGTTGCGGCGAGAACCTGGGGTATATTCTCGAGGTACGACGGGGATGGCCCTTCCACACACGTGTTTATTCAGCGACGTCAGGACTCCTGCCTAGTTGCGAGGGACAACTCGGGATTCTCCTCGAGGTTTGGCAGTGCAATTGGGACGCCTCTCCAGCTGAGGCGGGAGATCAAGGGTCCCTTTCCACGTGCCACAGGAATCCTGGGACTCCTATCAAGTTTCATGAAGAGTCAGGCATCGTCTCCTTTTGGATTCACTGATCTCCGCATCCCTCTGGAGTTTTCAAAGGATGTGAGGCCTCCGGTCGCCATGAGGTCGGGAACTAGGTCTTTATCTGTGGTCTCCACAGGGGATTCAAACATACTTTCGTCTTGGGAGATGCAAGACGGGCCTGCATTCAAGTCACTGCAGGCATATTCGGCCTTATTTAGAGTCAGGGCATCGCGGTGTCCATTCCACTTGAGGCCGCAAACTCAGGCTCCCTCTCACATACCTAGAGCTGAGAGAAGCCTCCTCTTGAGGTACTTGTGGTAAGGTGGTATTCCCCTGGAGTCGAAGCCAGAGACTAACCTCTCATCTCGAGTTGACTTTTGGTCCACGGAGCTCTTTCGTGTTGCTACAGTCACCTCAGGATCCCTTTAGCCTTGAAAAACTGTTCTTGGACTTTCTCTGGAGTGCCATCAAGGAAATCAAGGCTCCTTTACTGTGTGATGTGCAACACGGCATTGCTCTGCACGTATGCAGGGGAATGGGGCCTCATCTTGCGGCGAGGGGGAAGTCTCATGGTTTTTCTCCAGTTGCTGCAGGAACCTGGGGTATATTTTCGAGTTACGACGGGGATGGCCCTTCCACACACATGTTTGTACAGCGACGTCAGGACTCCTGCCTAGTTGCGAGGGACAACTCGGGATTCTCCTCGAGGCTTGGCAGGGCAATTGGGACGCCTCTCCACCTGAGGCGGGAGACCAAGGGTCCTTTTCCACGTGCCACAGGAATCCTGGGACTCCTATCAAGTTTCACGAGGAGTCAGGAATCGTCTCCTTTGGAGGCACTGATCTCCGCATCCCTCTGGAGTTTTCAAAGGATGTGAGGCCTCCGGTTGCCATGAGGCGGGAACTAGGTCTTTATCTGTGGTCTCCACAGGGGATTCAAACATACTTTCGTCTTCGGAGATGCAAGACAAGCCTGCATTCAAGTCACTGCAGGCATATCCGGCCTTATTTTGAGTCAGGGCATCGTGGTGTCCATTCCACTTGAGGCCGCAAACTCAGGGTCCCTCTCACTTACCTAGAGCTGAGAGAAGCCTCCTTTTGAGGTGCTTGTGGTAAGGTGGTATTCCTCTGGAGTCGAAGCCAGGGACTAACCTCTCATCTCGAGTTGATTTTTGGTCCACGGAGCTCTTTCGTGTTGCTACAGTGACCTCAGGATCCCTCGAGCCTTGAATCCTTGTTCTTTTGGTTTCTGTGGAGTGCCATCAAGGAAATCAAGGCTCCTTTCCTGTGTGATGTGCAACACGGCATTTCTCTGCACGCAGTGCAGGGGAATCGGGCCTCATCTCGTGGCGAGGGGGAAGTCTCATGGTTTTTCTCGAGTTGCAGCGGGAACCTGGGGTATATTCTCGAGTTACGATGGGGATGGCCCTTCCACACACGTGTTTGTTCAGCGACGTCAGGACTCCTGCCTAGTTGCGAGGGACAACTCGGAACTCTCCTCCAGGCTTGGCAGGGCAATTGGGACGCCTCTCCAGCTAAGGCGGGAGACCAAGGGTCCCTTTCCACGTGCCACAGGAATCCTGGGACTCCTATCAAGTTTCACGAGGAGTCAGGCATCGTCTCCTTTGGAGGCACTGATCTAAGCGTCCCTCTGGAGTTTTCAAAGGATGTGAGGCCTCCGGTCGCGATGAGGTGGGGAACTAGGTCTTTCTCTGTCGTCTCCACAGGGGATTCAGACATCCTTTCGTCTTGGGAGATGCAAGACGAGCCTGCATTCAAGTCACTGCAGGTATATCCGGCCTTATTTCGAGTCAGGGCATCGCGGTGTTCATTCCACTTGAGGCCGCAAACTCAGGGTCCCTCTCACATAACTAGAGCTGAGAGAAGCCTCCTCTTGAGGTGCTTGTGGTAAGGTGGTATTCCTCTGGAGTCGAAGCCAGGGACTAACCTCTCATCTCGAGTTGATTTTTGGTCCACAGAGCTCTTTCATGTTGCTACAGTGACCTCAGGAACCCTCTAGCCTTGAAACAGTGTTCTTGGGCTTTCTCTGGAGTGCCATCAAGGAAATCAAGGTTCCTTTCCTGTGTGATGTGCAACACGGCATTGCTCTGCACGCAGTGCTGTGGAATCGGGCCTCATCTCACGGCTAGGGGGAAGTCTCATGGTTTTTCTCGAGTTGCGGCGGGAACCTGGGGTATATTCTCCAGTTACGACGGGGATGGCCCTTCCACACACGTGTTTGTTCAGCGACGTCAGGACTCCTGCCTAGTTGCGAGGGACAACTCGGGATTCTCCTCGAGGTTTGGCAGGGCAATTGGGACGCCTCTCCAGCTGAGGGGGGAGATCAAGAGTCCCTTTCCACGTGCGACAGGAATCCTGGGACTTCTATCAAGTTTCATGAAGAGTCATGCATCGTCTCCTTTGGAGGCACTGATCTACGCTTCCCTCTGGAGTTTTCAAAGGATGTGAGGCCTCCGGTCGCCATGAGGTCGGGAACTAGGTCTTTATCTGTGGTCTCCACAAGGGATTCAAACATACTTTCGTCTTGGGAGATACAAGACGAGCCTGCATTCAAGTCACTGCAGGCATATCCGGCCTTATTTTGAGTCAGGGCATCGTGGTGTCCATTCCACTTGAGGCCGCAAACTCAGGGTCCCTCTCACTTACCTAGAGCTGAGAGAAGCCTCCTTTTGAGGTGCTTGTGGTAAGGTGGTATTCCTCTGGAGTCGAAGCCAGGGACTAACCTCTCATCTCGAGTTGATTTGTGGTCCACGGAGCTCTTTCGTGTTGCTACAGTGACCTCAGGATCCCTCTAGTCTTGAAACAGTGTTCTTGGGGTTTCTCTGGAGTGCCATTAAGGAAATCAAGGCTCCTTTACTGTGTGATGTGCAACACGGCATTGCTCTGCACGCAGTGCAGGGGAATCTGGCCTCATCTCTTGGCGAGGGGGGAGTCTCATGGTTTTTCTCGAGTTGCGGTGGGAAACAGGGGTATGATCTCGAGTTACTACGGGGATGGCCCTTCCACACACGTGTTTGTTCAGCAACGTTAGGACTCCTGCCTAGTTGCGAGGGACAACTCGGGATTCTCCTCGAGGCTTGGCAGGGCAATTGGGACGCCACTCCAGCTGAGGAGGGAGACCAAGGGTCCCTTTCCACGTGCCACAGGAATCCTGGGACTCCTATCAAGTTTCACGAGGAGTCAGGCATCGTCTCCTTTGGAGGCACTGATCTAAGCGTCCCTCTGGAGTTTTCAAAGGATGTGAGGCCTCCGGTCGCGATGAGGTGGGGAACTAGGTCTTTCTCTGTCGTCTCCACAGGGGATTCAAACATACTTTCGTCTTGGGAGATGCAAGACGAGCCTGCATTCAAGTCACTGCAGGCATATCCGGCCTTATTTTGAGTCAGGGCATCGTGGTGTCCATTCCACTTGAGGCCGCAAACTCAGGGTCCCTCTCACTTTCCTAGAGCTGAGAGAAGCCTCCTCTTGAAGTGCTTGTGGTAAGGTGGTATTCCTCTGGAGTCGAAGCCAGGGACTAACCTCTCATCTCGAGTTGATTTTTGGTCCACGGAGCTCTTTCGTGTTGCTACAGTGACCTCAGGATCCCTCTAGCCTTGACACAGTGTTCTTGGGGTTTCTCTGGAGTGCCATCAAGGAAATCTAGGCTCCTTTCCTGTGTGATGTGCAACAAGACATTGCTCTGAACGCAGTGCAGGGGAAATGGGCCTCATCTCGCGGCAAGGGGGAAGTCTCATGGTTTTTCTCGAGTTGCGGCGAGAACCTGGGGTATATTCTCGAGTTACGACGGGGATGGCCCTTCCACACACGTGTTTGTTCAGCGACGTCAGGACTCCTGCCTAGTTGCGAGGGACAACTCGGGATTCTCCTCGAGGTTTGGCAGGGCAATTGGGACGCCTCTCCAGCTGAGGCGGGAGATCAAGGGTCCCTTTCCACGTGCCACAGGAATCCTGGGACTCCTATTAAGTTTCCTGAAGAGTCAGGCATCGTCTCCTTTTGGAGGCACTGATCTCCACATCCCTCTGGAGTTTTCAAAGGATGTGAGGCCTCCGTTCGCCATGAGGTCGGGAACTCGGTCTTTATCTGTGGTCTCCACAGGGGATTCAAACATACTTTCGTCTTGGGAGATGCAAGACGGGCCTGCATTCAAGTCACTGCAGGCATATCCGGCCTTATTTCAAATCAGGGCATCATTGTGTCCATTCCACTTGAGGCCGCAAACTCAGGGTCCCTCTCACTTACCTAGAGCTGAGAGAAGCCTCCTTTTGAGGTGCTTGTGGTAAGGTGGTATTCCTCTGGAGTCGAAGCCAGGGACTAACCTCTCATCTCGAGTTGATTTGTGGTCCACGGAGCTCTTTCGTGTTGCTACAGTGACCTCAGGATCCCGCTAGCCTTGAAACAGTGTTCTTGGGCTTTCTCTGGAGTGCCATCAAGGAAATCAAGGCTCCTTTCCTGTGTGATGTGCAACACGGCATTGCTCTGCATGCAGTGCTGGGGAATCGGGCCTCATCTCGCCTCGAGGGGGAAATCTCATGGTTTTTCTCGAGTTGCGGCGGGAACCTGGGGTATATTCTCGAGTTACGACGGGGATGGCCCTTCCACACACATGTTTGTTCAGCGACGTCAGGACTCCTGCCTAGTTGCGAGGGACAACTCGGGATTCTCCTCGAGGTTTGGCAGGGCAATTGGGACGCTTCTTCAGCTGAGGCGGGAGATCAAGGGTCCCTTTCCACGTGCCACAGGAATCCTGGGACTCCTATCAAGTTTCATGAAGAGTCAGGCATCGTCTCCTTTGGAGGCACTGATCTCCGCATCCCTCTGGAGTTTTCAAATGATGTGAGCCCTCCGGTTGCCATGAGGCGGGAACTAGGTCTTTATCTGTGGTCTCCAGAGGGGATTCAAACATACTTTCGTCTTGGGAGATGCAAGACGAGCCTGCATTCAAGTCACTGTAGGCATATCCGGCCTTATTTTGAGTCAGGGCATCGTGGTGTCCATTCCACTTGAGGCCGCAAACTCAGGGTCCCTCTCACTTACCTAGAGCTGAGAGAAGCCTCCTTTTGAGGTGCTTGTGGTAAGGTGGTATTCCTCTGGAGTCGAAGCCAGGGACTAACCTCTCATCTCGAGTTGATTTTTGGACCACGGAGCTCTTTCGTGTTGCTACAGTGACCTCAGGATCCCTCGAGCCTTGAATCCTTGTTCTTTTAGCTTCTGTGGAGTGCCATCAAGGAAATCAAGGCTCCTTTCCTGTGTGATGTGCAACACGGCATTTCTCTGCATGCAGTGCAGGGGAATCGGGCCTCATCTCGTGGCGAGGGGGAAATCTCATGGTTTTTGTCGAGTTGCAGCGGGAACCTGGGGTATATTCTCGAGTTACGAAGGGGATGGCCCTTTCACACACGTGTTTGTTCAGCGACGTCAGGACTCTTGCCTAGTTGCGAGGGACAACTCGGAACTCTCCTCGAGGCTTGGCAGGGCAATTGGGACGCCTCTCCAGCTGAGGCGGGAGACCAAGGGTCCCTTTCCACATGCCACAGGAATCCTGGGACTCCTATCAAGTTTCACGAGGAGTCAGGCATCGTCTCCTTTGGAGGCACTGATCTAAGCGTCCCTCTGGAGTTTTCAAAGGACGTGAGGCCTCCGGTCGCGATGAGGTGGGGAACTAGGTCTTTCTCTGTGGTCTCCACAGGGGATTCAGACATCCTTTCGTCTTGGGAGATGCAAGACGAGCCTGCATTCAAGTCACTGCAGGTATATCCAGCCTTATTTCGAGTCAGGGCATCGCGGTGTTCATTCCACTTGAGGCCGCAAACTCAGGGTCCCTCTCACATAACTAGAGCTGAGAGAAGCCTCCTTTTGAGGTGCTTGTGGTAAGGTGGTATTCCTCTGGAGTCGAAGCCAGGGACAAACCTCTCATCTCGAGTTGATTTGTGGTCCACGGAGCTCTTTCGTGTTGCTACAGTGACCTCAGGATCCCGCTAGCCTTGAAACAGTGTTCTTGGGCTTTCTCTGGAGTGCCATCAAGGAAATCAAGGCTCCTTTCCTGTGTGATGTGCAACACGGCATTGCTCTGCATGCAGTGCTGGGGAATCGGGCCTCATCTCACGGCGAGGGGGAAATCTCATGGTTTTTCTCGAGTTGCGGCGGGAACCTGGGGTATATTCTCGAGTTACGACGGGGATGGCCCTTCCACACACGTGTTTGTTCAGCGACGTCAGGACTCCTGCCTAGTTGCGAGGGACAACTCGGGATTCACCTCGAGGTTTGGCAGGGCAATTGGGACGCCTCTCCAGCTGAGGCGGGAGATCAAGGGTCCCTTTCCACGTGCCACAGAAATCCTGGGACTCCTATCAAGTTTCATGAAGAGTCAGCCATCGTCTCCTTTGGAGGCACTGATCTCCGCATCCCTCTGGAGTTTTCAAAGGATGTGAGGCCTCCGGTTGCCATGAGGCGGGAACTAGGTCTTTATCTGTGGTCTCCACAGGGGATTCAAACATACTTTCGTCTTGGGAGATGCAAGACGAGCCTGCATTCAAGTCACTGCAGGCATATCCGGCCTTATTTTGAGTCAGGGCATCGTGGTGTCCATTCCACTTGAGGCCGCAAACTCAGGGTCCCTCTCACTTGCCTAGAGCTGAGAGAAGCCTCCTCTTGAAGTGCTTGTGGTAAGGTGGTATTCCTCTGGAGTCGAAGCCAGGGACTAACCTCTCATCTCGAGTTGATTTTTGGTCCACGGAGCTCTTTCGTGTTGCTACAGTGACCTCAGGATCCCTCTAGCCTTGAAACAGTGTTCTTGGGGTTTCTCTGGAGTGTCATCAAGGAAATCAAGGCTCCTTTCCCTTGTGATGTGCAACACGGCATTGCTCTGCACGCAGTGCAGGGGAATCTGGCCTCATCTCTTGGCGAGGGGGGAGTCTCATGGTTTTTCTCGAGTTGCGGTGGGAGACTGGGGTATGTTCTCGAGTTACTACGGGGATGGCCCTTCCACACAAGTGTTTGTTCAGCAACATCAGGACTCCTGCCTAGTTGCGAGGGACAACTCGGGATTCTCCTCGAGGCTTGGCAGGGCAATTGGGACGCCTCTCCAGCTGAGGCGGGAGACCAAGGGTCCCTTTCCACGTGCCACAGGAATCCTGGGACTCCTATCAGGTTTCACCAGGAGTCAGGCACCGTCTCCTTTGGAGGCAGTGATCTCCGCGTCCCTCTGGAGTTTTCAAAGGATGTGAGGCCTCTGGTCGCGATGAGGTGGGGAACTAGGTCTTTCTCTGTGGTCTCCACATGGGATTCAGACATCCTTTCGTCTTGGGAGATGCAAGACGAGCCTGCATTCAAGTCACTGCAGGCATATTCGGCCTTATTTCGAGTCAGGGCATCGCCGTGTCCATTCCACTTGAGGCCGAAAACTCAGGGTCCCTCTCACATACCTAGAGCTGAGAGAAGCCTCCTCTTGAGGTACTTGTGGTAAGGTGGTATTCCCCTGGAGTCGAAGCCAGGGACTAACCTCTCATCTCGAGTTGACTTTTGGTCCACGGAGCTCTTTCGTGTTGCTACATTCACCTCAGGATCCCTTTAGCCTTGAAAAACTGTTCTTGGGCTTTCTCTGGAGTGCCATCAAGGAAATCAAGGCTCCTTTCCCTTGTGATGTGCAACACGGCATTGCTCGGCACGTATGCAGGGGAATGGGGACTCATCTCGCGGCGAGGGGGAAGTCTCATGGTTTTTCTCCAGTTGCTGCAGGAACCTGGGGTATATTCTCGAGTTACGACGGGGATGGCCCTTCCACACACATGTTTGTACAGCGACGTCAGGACTCCTGCCTAGTTGCGAGGGACAACTCGGGATTCTCCTCGAGGCTTGGCAGGGCAATTGGGACGCCTCTCCACCTGAGGCGGGAGACCAAGGGTCCCTTTCCCCGTGCCACAGGAATCCTGGGACTCCTATCAAGTTTCACGAGGAGTCAGGAATCGTCTCCTTTGGAGGCACTGATCTCCGCGTCCCTCTGGAATTTTCAAAGGATGTGAGGTCTCCAGTGGCGATGAGGTGGGGAACTAGGTCTTTCTCTGTGGTCTCCACAGGGGATTCAGACATCCTTTCGTCTTGGGAGATGCAAGACGAGCCTGCATTCAAGTCACTGCAGGCATATCCAGCCTTATTTCGAGTCAGGGCATCGCGGTGTCCATTCCACTTGAGGCCGCAAACTCAGTGTCCCTCTCACTTTCCTAGAGCTGAAAGAAGCCTCCTCTTGAGGTGCTTGTGGTAAGGTGGTATTCCTCTGGAGTCGAAGCCAGGGACTAACCTCTCATCTCGAGTTGATTTTTGGTCCACGGAGCTCTTTCGTGTTGCTACAGTGACCTCAGGATCCCTCTAGCCTTGAAACAGTGTTCTTGGGGTTTCTCTGGAGTGCCATCAAGGAAATCAAGGCTCCTTTCCTGTGCGACGTGCAACACGGCATTGCTCTGCACGCAGTGCTGGGGAATAGGGCCTCATCTCGCGGCGAGGCGGAAGTCTCATGGTTTTTCTCGAGTTGCGGAGGGAACCTGGGGTATATTCTTGAGTTACGACGGGGATGGCCCTTCCACACACGTGTTTGTTCAGCGACGTCAGGACTCCTGCCTAGATGCGAGGGACAACTCGGGATTCTCCTCGAGGCTTGGCAGGGCATTTGGGACGCCTCTCCAGCTGAGGAGGGAGACCAAGGGTCCCTTTCCACGTGCCACAGGAATCCTTGGACTCCTATCAAGTTTCACGAGGAGTCAGGCATCGTCTCCTTTGGAGGCACTGATCTAAGCGTCCCTCTGGAGTTTTCAAAGGATGTGAGGCCTCCGGTCGCGATGAGGTGGGGAACTAGGTCTTTCTCTGTGGTCTCCACAGGGGATTCAGACATCCTTTCGTCTTGGGAGATGCAAGACGAGCCTGCATTCAAGTCACTGCAGGCATATCCAGCCTTATTTCGAGTCAGGGCATTGCGGTGTCCATTCCACTTGAGGCCGCAAACTCAGGGTCCCTCTCACTTTCCTAGAGCTGAGAGAAGCCTCCTCTTGAGGTGCTTGTGGTAAGGTGGTATTCCTCTGGAGTCGAAGCCAGGGACTAACCTCTCATCTCGAGTTGATTTTTGGTCCACGGAGCTCTTTCGTGTTGCTACAGTGACCTCAGGATCCCTCTAGCCTTGAAACAGTGTTCTTGGGGTTTCTCTGGAGTGCCATCAAGGAAATCAAGGCTCCTTTCCTGTACGACGTGCAACACGGCATTGCTCTGCACGCAGTGCAGGGGAATCGGGCCTCATCTCGCGGCGAGGCGGAAGTCTCATGGTTTTTCTCGTGTTGCGGAGGGAACCTGCGGTATATTCTTGAGTTACGACGGGGATGGCCCTTCCACACACGTGTTTGTTCAGCGACGTCAGGACTCCTGCCTAGTTGCGAGGGACAACTCGGGATTCTCCTCGAGGCTTGGCAGGGGAATTGGGACGCCTCTCCAGCTGAGGCGGGAGACCAAGGGTCCCTTTCCACGTGCCACAGGAATTCTGGGACTCCTATCAAGTTTCACGAGGAGTCAGGCATCGTCTCCTTTGGAGGAACTGATCTAAGCGTCCCTCTGGAGTTTTCAAAGGATGTGAGGCCTCCGGTCGCGATGAGGTGGGGAACTAGGTCTTTCTCTGTGGTCTCCACAGGGGATTCAGACATCCTTTCGTCTTGGGAGATGCAAAACGAGCCTGCATTCAAGTCACTGCAGGGATATCCGGCCTTATTTCGAGTCAGGGCATCACGGTGTCCATTCCACTTGAGGCCGCAAACTCAGGGTCCCTCTCACATAAATAGAGCTGAGAGAAGCCTCCTCTTGAGGTGCTTGTGGTAAGGTGGTATTCCTCTGGAGTCGAAGCCAGGGACTAACCTCCCTTCTCGAGTTGATTTTTGGTCCACGGAGCTCTTTCATGTTGCTACAGTGACCTCAGGAACCCTCTAGCCTTGAAATAGTGTTCTTGGGCTTTCTCTAGAGTGCCATCAAGGAAATCAAGGTTCCTTTCCTGTGTGATGTGCAACACGGCATTGCTCTGCACGCAGTGCTGTGGAATCGGGCCTCATCTCACGACGAGGGGGAAGTCTCATGGTTTTTCTCGAGTTGCGGCGGGAACCTGGGGTATATTCTCGAGTTACGACGGGGATGGCCCTTCCACACACGTGTTTGTTCAGCGACGTCAGGACTCCTGCCTAGTTGCGAGGGCCAAGTCGGGATTCTCCTCGAGGCTTGGCAGGGCAATTGGGACGCCTCTCCAGCTGAGGCGGGAGACCAAGGGTCCCTTTCCACGTGCCACAGGAATCCTGGGACTCCTATCAAGTTTCATGAAGAGTCAGGCATCGTCTCCTTTGGAGGCACTGATCTCCGCATCCCTCTGGAGTTTTCAAAGGATGTGAGGCCTCCGGTCGCCATGAGGTCGGGAACTAGGTCTTTATCTGTGGTCTCCACAGGGGATTCAAACATACTTTCGTCTTGGGAGATGCAAGACGAGCCTGCATTCAAGTCACTGCAGGCATATCCGGCCTTATTTCGAGTCAGGGCATCGTGGTGTCCATTCCACTTGAGGCCGCAAACTCAGGGTACCTCTCACTTACCTAGAGCTGAGAGAAGCCTCCTTTTGAGGTGCTTGTGGTAAGGTGGTATTCCTCTGGAGTCGAAGCCAGGGACTAACCTCTCATCTCGAGTTGATTTTTGGTCCACGGAGCTCTTTCGTGTTGCTACAGTGACCTCAAGATCCCTCGAGCCTTGAATCCTTGTTCTTTTGGTTTCTGTGGAGTGCCATCAAGGAAATCTAGGCTCCTTTCCTGTGTGATGTGCAACAAGACATTGCTCTGAACGCAGTGCAGGGGAATCGGGCCTCATCTCGCGGCAAGGGGGAAGTCTCATGGTTTTTCTCGAGTTGCGGCGAGAACCTGGGGTATATTCTCGAGGTACGACGGGGATGGCCCTTCCACACACGTGTTTGTTCAGCGACGTCAGGACTCCTGCCTAGTTGCGAGGGACAACTCGGGATTCTCCTCGAGGTTTGGCAGGGCAATTGGGACGCCTCTCCAGCTGAGGCGGGAGATCAAGTGTCCCTTTCCACGTGCCACAGGAATCCTGGGACTCCTATCAAGTTTCATGAAGAGTCAGGCATCGTCTCCTTTGGAGGCACTGATCTCCGCATCCCTCTGGAGTTTTCCAAGGATGTGAGGCCTCCGGTCGCCATGAGGTAGGGAACTGGGTCTTTATCTGTGGTCTCCACAGGGGATTCAAAGATACTTTCGTCTTGGGAGATGCAAGACGAGCCTGCATTCAAGTCACTGCAGGCATATCCGGCCTTATTTCGAGTCAGGGCATCGTGGTGTCCATTCCACTTGAGGCCGCAAACTCAGGGTCCCTCTCACTTACCTAGAGCTGAGAAAAGCGTCCTTTTGAGGGTTTTGTGGTAAGGTGGTATTCCTCTGGAGTCGAAGCCAGGGACTAACCTCTCATCTCGAGTTGATTTGTGGTCCAAGGAGCTCTTTCGTGTTGCTACAGTGACCTCAGGATCCCTCTAGCCTTGAAACAGTGTTCTTGGGCTTTCTGTGGAGTGCCATCAAGGAAATCAAGGCTCCTTTCCTGTGTGATGTGCAACACGGCATTGCTCTGCAGGTAGTGCAGGGGAATCTGGCCTCATCTCGCGGCGAGGGGGAAGTCTCATGGTTTTTCTCCAGTTGCTGCAGGAACCTGGGGTATATTCTCGAGTTACGACGGGGATGGCCCTTCCACACACATGTTTGTTCAGCGACGTTAGGACTCCTGCCAAGTTGCGAGGGACAACTCGGGATTCTCCTCGAGCCTTGGCAGGGCAATTGGGACGCCTCTCCAGCTGAGGCGGGAGACCAAGGGTCCCTTTCCACGTGCCACAGGAATCCTTTGACTCCTATCAAGTTTCACGAGGAGTCAGGCATCGTCTCCTTTGGAGGCACTGATCTCCACGTCCCTCTGGAGTTTTCAAAGGATGTGAGGCCTCCGGTCGCGATGAGGTGGGAAACTAGGTCTTTCTCTGTGATCTCCACAGGGGATTCAGACATCCTTTCGTCTTGGGAGATGCAAGACGAGCCTGCATTCAAGTCACTCCAGGGATATCCGGCCTTATTTCGAGTCAGGGCATCGCGGTGTCCATTCCACTTGAGGCCGCAAACTCAGGGTCCCTCTCACATACCTAGAGCTGAGAGAAGCCTCCTCTTGAGGTGCTTGTGGTAAGGTGGTATTCCTCTGGAGTCGAAGCCACGGACTAACCTCTCATCTCGAGTTGATTTTGGTCCACGGAGCTCTTTCGTGTTGCTACAGTGACCTCAGGATCCCTCTAGCCTTGAAACAGTGTTCTTGGGGTTTCTGTGGAGTGCCATCAAGGAAATCAAGGTTCCTTTCCTGTGTGATGTGCAACACGGCATTGCTCTGCACGCAGTGCAGGGGAATCGGGCCTCATCTCGCGGCGAGGGGGAAGTCTCATGGTTTTTCTCGAGTTGCGGCGAGAACCTGGGGTATATTCTCGAGGTACGACGGGGATGGCCCTTCCACACACGTGTTTGTTCAGCGACGTCAGGACTCCTGCCTAGTTGCGAGGGACAACTCGGGATTCTCCTCGAGGTTTGGCAGGGCAATTGGGACGCCTCTCCAGCTGAGGCGGGAGATCAAGGGTCCCTTTCCACGTGCCACAGGAATCCTGGGACTCCTATTAAGTTTCATGAAGAGTCAGGCATCGTCTCCTTTTGGAGGCACTGATCTCCACATCCCTCTGTAGTTTTCAAAGGATGTGAGGCCTCCGGTCGCCATGAGGTCGGGAACTAGGTCTTTATCTGTGGTCTCCACAGGGGATTCAAACATACTTTCGTCTTGGGAGATCCAAGACGGGCCTGCATTCAAGTCACTGCAGGCATATCCGGCCTTATTTCGAATCAGGGCATCATGGTGTCCATTCCACTTGAGGCCGCAAACTCAGGGTCCCTCTCACTTACCTAGAGCTGAGAGAAGACTCCTTTTGAGGTGTTTGTGGTAAGGTGGTATTCCTCTGGAGTCGAAGCCAGGGACTAACCTCTCATCTCGAGTTGATTTGTGGTCCACGGAGCTCTTTCGTGTTGCTACAGTGACCTCAGGATCCCGCTAGCCTTGAAACAGTGTTCTTGGGCTTTCTCTGGAGTGCCATCAAGGAAATCAAGGCTCCTTTCCTGTGTGATGTGCAACACGGCATTGCTCTGCATGCAGTGCTGGGGAATCGGGCCTCATCTCGCCTCGAGAGGGAAATCTCATGGTTTTTCTCGAGTTGCGGCGGGAACCTGGGGTATATTCTCGAGTTACGGCGGGGATGGCCCTTCCACACACGTGTTTGTTCAGCGACGTCAGGACTCCTGCCTAGTTGCGAGGGACAACTCGGGATTCTCCTCGAGGTTTGGCAGGGCAATTGGGACGCTTATCCAGCTGAGGCGGGAGATCAAGGGTCCCTTTCCACGTGCCACAGGAATCCTGGGACTCCTATCAAGTTTCATGAAGAGTCAGGCATCGTCTCCTTTGGAGGCACTGATCTCCGCATCCCTCTGGAGTTTTCCAAGGATGTGAGGCCTCCGGTTGCCATGAGGCGGGAACTAGGTCTTTATCTTTGGTCTCCATAGGGGATTCAAACATACTTTCGTCTTGGGAGATGCAAGACGAGCCTGCATTCAAGTCACTGCAGGCATATCCGGCCTTATTTTGAGTCAGGGCATCGTGGTGTCCATTCCACTTGAGGCCGCAAACTCAGGGTCCCTCTCACTTACCTAGAGCTGAGAGAAGCCTCCTTTTGAGGTGCTTGTGGTAAGGTGGTATTCCTCTGGAGTCGAAGCCAGGGACTAACCTCCCATCTCGAGTTGATTTTTGGTCCACGGAGCTCTTTCGTGTTGCTACAGTGACCTCAGGATCCCTCGAGCCTTGAATCCTTGTTCTTTTGGTTTCTGTGGAGTGCCATCAAGGAAATCAAGGATCCTTTCCTGTGTGATGTGCAACACGGCATTTCTCTGCACGCAGTGCAGGGGAATCGGGCCTCATCTCGTGGCGAGGGGGAAGTCTCATGGTTTTTGTCGAGTTGCAGCGGGAACCTGGGGTATATTCTCGAGTTACGATGGGGATGGCCCTTCCACACACGTGTTTGTTCAGTGACGTCAGGACTCCTGCCTAGTTGCGAGGGACAACTCGGAATTCTCCTCGAGGCTTGGCAGGGCAATTGGGACGCCTCTCCAGCTGAGGCGGGAGACCAAGGGTCCCTTTCCACGTGCCACAGGAATCCTGGGACTCCTATCAAGTTTCACGAGGAGTCAGGCATCGTCTCCTTTGGAGGCACTGATCTAAGCGTCCCTCTGGAGTTTTCAAAGGATGTGAGGCCTCCGGTTGCCATGAGGCGGGAACTAGGTCTTTATCTGTGGTCTCCACAGGGGATTCAAACATACGTTCGTCTTGGGAAATGCAAGACGAGCCTGCATTCAAGTCACTGCAGGCATATCCGGCCTTATTTTGAGTCAGGGCATCGTGGTGTCCATTCCACTTGAGACCGCAAACTCAGGGTCCCTCTCACTTACCTAGAGCTGAGAGAAGCCTCCTTTTGAGGTGCTTGTGGTAAGGTGGTATTCCTCTGGAGTCGAAGCCAGGGACTAACCTCTCATCTCGAGTTGATTTTTGGTCCACGGAGCTCTTTCGTGTTGCTACAGTGACCTCAAGATCCCTCGAGCCTTGAATCCTTGTTCTTTTGGTTTCTGTGGAGTGCCATCAAGGAAATCAAGGCTCCTTTCCTGTGTGATGTGCAACACGGCATTGCTCTGCACGCAGTGCAGGGGAATCGGGCCTCATCTCGTGGCGAGGGGGAAGTCTCATGGTTTTTGTCGAGTTGCAGCGGGAACCTGGGGTATATTCTCGAGTTACGATGGGGATGGCCCTTCCACACACGTGTTTGTTCAGCGACGTCAGGACTCCTGCCTAGTTGCGAGGGACAACTCGGAATTCTCCTTGAGGCTTGGCAGGGGAATTGGTACGCCTCTCCAGCTGAGGCGGGAGACCAAGGGTCCCTTTCCACGTGCCACAGGAATCCTGGGACTCCTATCAAGTTTCACGAGGAGTCAGGCATCGTCTCCTTTGGAGGCACTGATCTAAGCGTCCCTCTGGAGTTTTCAAAGGATGTGAGGCCTCCGGTCGCGATGAGGTGGGGAACTAGGTCTTTCTCTGTGGTCTCCACAGGGGATTCAGACATCCTTTCGTCTTGGGAGATGCAAGACGAGCCTGCATTCAAGTCACTGCAGGGATATACGGACTTATTTCGAGTCAGGGCATCGTGGTGTCCATTCCACTTGAGGCCGCAAACTCAGGGTCCGTCTCACTTACCTAGAGCTGAGAAAAGCGTCCTTTTGAGGGGCTTGTGGTAAGGTGGTATTCCTCTGGAGTCGAAGCCAGGGACTAACCTCTCATCTCGAGTTGATTTGTGGTCCACGGGGCTCTTTCTTGTTGCTACAGTGACCTCAGGATCCCTCTAGCCTTGAAACAGTGTTCTTGGGCTTTCTCTGGAGTGCCATCAAGGAAATCAAGGCTCCTTTCCTGTGTGATGTGCCACATAGCTTTGCTCTGCACGCAGTGCTGGGGAATCTGGCCTCATCTCTCGGCGAGGGGGAAGTCTCATGGTTTTTCTCGAGTTGCGGCGGGAGCCTGGGGTATATTCTCCAGTTACGACGGGGATGGCCCTTCCACACACGTGTTTGTTCAGCGACGTCAGGACTCCTGCCTAGTTGCGAGGGACAACTCGGGATTCTCCTCGAGGTTTGGCAGGGCAATTGGGACGCCTCTCCAGCTGAGGCGGGAGATCAAGTGTCCCTTTCCACGTGCCACAGGAATCCTGGGACTCCTATCAAATTTCACGAGGAGTCAGGCATCGTCTCCTTTGGAGGCACTGATCTCCGCATCCCTCTGGAATTTTCAAAGGATGTGAGGCCTCCGGTCGCGATGAGGTGGGGAACTAGGACTTTCTCTGTGGTCTCCAAAGGGGATTCAGACATCCTTTCATCTTGGGAGATGCAAGACGAGCCTGCATTCAAGTCACTGCAGGGATATCCGGCCTTATTTCGAGTCAGGGCATCGCGGTATCCATTCCACTTGAGGCCGCAAACTCAGGGTCCCTCTCACACAGCTAGAGCTGAGAGAAGCCTCCTCTTGAGGTGCTTGTGGTAAGTTGGTATTCATCTGGAGTCGAAGCCAGGGACTAACCTCTCGTCTCGAGTTGATTTGTGGTCCACGGAGCTCTTTTATGTTGCTACAGTGACCTCAGGATCCCTCGAGCCTTGAAACCTTGTTCTTTTGGTTTCTGTGGAGTGCCATCAAGGAAATCAAGGCTCCTTTCCTGTGTGATGTGCAACACGGCATTGCTCTGCACGTATGCAGGGGAATGGGGCCTCATCTCGCGGCGAGGGGGAAGTCTCATGGTTTTTCTCCAGTTGCTGCAGGAACCTGGGGTATATTCTCGAGTTACGACGGGGATGGCACTTCCACACACATGTTTGTACAGCGACGTCAGGACTCCTGCCTAGTTGCGAGGGACAACTCGGGATTCTCCTCGAGGCTTGGCAGGGCAATTGGGACGCCTCTCCAGCTGAGGAGGGAGACCAAGAGTCCCTTTCCCCTTGCCACAGGAATCCTGGGACTCCTATCAAGTTTCACGAGGAGTCAGGCATCGTCTCCTTTGGAGGCACTGATCTCCGCGTCCCTCTGGAGGTTTCAAAGGATGTGAGGTCTCCAGTCGCGATGAGGTGGGGAACTAGGTCTTTCTCTGTGGTCTCCACAGGGGATTCAGACATCCTTTCGTCTTGGGAGATGCAAGACGAGCCTGCATTCAAGTCACTGCAGGCATATCCGGCCTTATTTCGAGTCAGAGCATCGCGGTGTCCATTCCACTTGAGGCCGCAAACTCAGGGTCCCTCTCACTTTCCTAGAGCTGAGAGAAGCCTCCTCTTGAGGTGCTTGTGGTAAGGTGGTATTCCTCTGGAGTCGAAGCCAGGGACTAACCTCTCATCTCGAGTTGATTTTTGGTCCACGGAGCTCTTTCGTGTTGCTACAGTGACCTCAGGATCCCTCTAGCCTTGAAACAGAGTTCTTGCGGTTTCTCTGGAGTGCCATCAAGGAAATCAAGGCTCCTTTCCTGTGTGATGTGCAACCCGGCATTGCTCTGCACGCAGTGCAGGGGAATCGGGCCTCATCTCGCGGCGAGGGGGAAGTCTCATGGTTTTTCTCGAGTTGCGGCGAGAACCTGGGGTATATTCTCGAGGTACGACGGGGATGGCCCTTCCACACACGTGTTTGTTCAGCGACGTCAGGACTCCTGCCTAGTTGCGAGGGACAACTCGGGATTCTCCTCGAGGTTTGGCAGGGCAATTGGGACGCCTCTCCAGCTGAGGCGGGAGATCAAGGGTCCCTTTCCACGTGCCACAGGAATCCTGGGACTCCTATCAAGTTTCATGAAGAGTCAGGCATCGTCTCCTTTGGAGGCACTGATCTCCGCATCCCTCTGGAGTTTTCAAAGGATGTGAGGCCTCCGGTCGCCATGAGGTCGGGAACTAGGTCTTTATCTGTGGTCTCCACAGGGGATTCAAACATACTTTCGTCTTGGGAGATGCAAGACGAGCCTGCATTCAAGTCACTGCAGGCATATCCGGCCTTATTTCGAGTCAGGGCATCGTGGTGTCCATTCCACTTGAGGCCGAAAACTCAGGGTCCCTCTCACTTACCTAGAGCTGAGAAAAGCGTCCTTTTGAGGGGCTTGTGGTAAGGTGGTATTCCTCTGGAGTCGAAGCCAGGGACTAACCTCTCATCTCGAGTTGATTTGTGGTCCAAGGAACTCTTTCGTGTTGCTACAGTGACCTCAGGATCCCTCTAGCCTTGAAACAGTGTTCTTGGGCTTTCTGTCGAGTGCCATCAAGGAAATCAAGGCTCCTTTCCTGTGTGATGTGCAACACGGCATTGCTCTGCACTTAGTGCAGGGGAATCTGGCCTTATCTCGCGGCGAGGGGGAAGTCTCATGGTTTTTCTCCAGTTGCTGCAGGAACCTGGGGTATATTCTCGAGTTAGGACGGGGATGGCCCTTCCACACACATGTTTGTTCAGCGACGTTAGGACTCCTGCCTAGTTGCGAGGGACAACTCGGGATTCTCCTCGAGGCTTGGCAGGGCAATTGGGACGCCTCTCCAGCTGAGGCGGGAGACCAAGGGTCCCTTTCCACGTGCCACAGGAATTCTGGGACTCCTATCAAGTTTCACGAGGAGTCAGGCATCGTCTCCTTTGGAGGCACTGATCTCCGCGTCCCTCTGGAGTTTTCAAAGGATGTGAGGCCTCCGGTTGCGATGAGGTGGGAAACTAGGTCTTACTCTGTGATCTCCACAGGGGATTCAGACATCCTTTCGTCTTGGGAGATGCAAGACGAGCCTGCATTCAAGTCACTGCAGGGATATCCGGCCTTATTTCGAGTCAGGGCATCGCGGTGTCCATTCCACTTGAGGCCGCAAACTCAGGGTCCCTCTCACATACCTAGAGCTGAGAGAAGCCTCCTCTTGAGGTGCTTGTGGTAAGGTGGTATTCCTCTGGAGTCGAAGCCACGGACTAACCTCTCATCTCGAGTTGATTTTGGTCCACGGAGCTCTTTCGTGTTGCTACAGTGACCTCAGGATCCCTCTAGCCTTGAAACAGTGTTCTTGGGGTTTCTGTGGAGTGCCATCAAGGAAATCAAGGCTCCTTTCCTGTGTGATGTGCAATACGGCATTGCTCTGCACGCAGTGCAGGGGAATCGGGCCTCATCTCGTGGCGAGGGGGAAGTCTCATGGTTTTTCTCGAGTTGCGGCGAACCTGGGGTATATTCTCGAGTTACGACGGGGATGGCCCTTCCACACACGTGTTTGTTCAGCGACGTCAGGACTCCTGCCTAGTTGCGAGGAAAAACTCGGGATTCTCCTCGAGGCTTGGCAGGGCAATTGGGACGCCTCTCCAGCTGAGGCGGGAGACCAAGGGTCCCTTTCCACGTGCCACAGGAATCCTGGGACTCCTATCAAGTTTCACGAGGAGTCAGGCCTTGTGTCCTTTGGAGGCACTGATCTCCGCATCCCTCTGGAGTTTTCAAAGGATGTGAGGCCTCCGGTCGCGATGAGGTGGGGAACCAGGTCTTTCTCTGTGGTCTCCACAGGGGATTCAGACATCCTTTCGTCTTGGGAGATGCAAGACGAGCCTGCATTCAAGTCACTGCAGGGATATCCGGCCTTATTTCGAGTCAGGGCATCGCGGTATCCATTCCACTTGAGGCCGCAAACTCAGGGTCCCTCTCACATACCTAGAGCTGAGAGAAGCCTCCTCTTGAGGTGCTTGTGGTAATGTGGTATTCCTCTGGAGTCGAAGCCAGGGACTAACTTCTCGTCTCGAGTTGATTTTTGGTCCACGGAGCTCTTTCGTGTTGCTACAGTGACCTCAGGATCCCTCTAGCCTTGAAACAGTGTTCTTGGGCTTTCTCTGGAGTGCCATCAAGGAAATCAAGGCTCCTTTCGTGTGTGATGTGCAACAAGACATTGCTCTGAACGCAGTGCAGGGGAAATGGGCCTCATCTCGCGGCAAGGGGGAAGTCTCATGGTTTTTCTCGAGTTGCGGCGAGAACCTGGGGTATATTCTCGAGGTACGACGAGGATGGCCCTTCCACAAACGTGTTTGTTCAGCGAAGTCAGGACTCCTGCCTAGTTGCGAGGGACAACTCGGGATTCACCGCGAGGTTTGGCAGGGCAATTGGGACGCCTCTCCAGCTGAGGCGGGAGATCAAGTGTCCTTTTCCACGTGCCACAGGAATCCTGGGACTCCTATTAAGTTTCATGAAGAGTCAGGCATCGTCTCCTTTTGGAGGCACTGATCTCCACATCCCTCTGTAGTTTTCAAAGGATGTGAGGCCTCCGGTCGCCATGAGGTCGGGAACTAGGTCTTTATCTGTGGTCTCCACAGGGGATTCAAACATACTTTCGTCTTGGGAGATGCAAGACGGGCCTGCATTCAAGTCACTGCAGGCATATCCGGCCTTATTTCGAATCAGGGCATCATGGTGTCCATTCCACTTCAGGCCGCAAACTCAGGGTCCCTCTCACTTACCTAGAGCTGAGAGAAGCCTCCTTTTGAGGTGCTTGTGGTAAGGTGGTATTCCTCTGGAGTCGAAGCCAGGGACTAACCTCTCATCTCGAGTTGATTTGTGGTCCACGGAGCTCTTTCGTGTTGCTACAGTGACCTCAGGATCCCGCTAGCCTTGAAACAATGTTCTTGGGCTTTCTCTGGAGTGCCATCAAGGAAATCAAGGCTCCTTTCCTGTGTGATGTGCAACACGGCATTGCTCTGCATGCAGTGCTGGGGAATCGGGCCTCATCTCGCCTCGAGGGGGAAGTCTCATGGTTTTTCTCGAGTTGCGGCGGGAACCTGGGGTATATTCTCGAGTTACGGCGGGGATGGCCCTTCCACACACGTGTTTGTTCAGCGACGTCAGGACTCCTGCCTAGTTGCGAGGGACAACTCGGGATTCTCTTCGAGGTTTGGCAGGGCAATTGGGACGCTTCTCCAGCTGAGGCGGGAGATCAAGGGTCCCTTTTCACGTGCCACAGGAATCCTGGGACTCCTATCAAGTTTCATGAAGAGTCAGGCATCGTCTCCTTTGGAGGCACTGATCTCCGCATCCCTCTGGATTTTTCCAAGGATGTGAGGCCTCCGGTTGCCATGAGGCGGGAACTAGGTCTTTATCTGTGGTCTCCATAGGGGATTCAAACATACTTTCGTCTTGGGAGATGCAAGACGAGCCTGCATTCAAGTCACTGCAGGCATATCCGGCCTTATTTCGAGTCAGGGCATCGTGGTGTCCATTCCACTTGAGGCCGCAAACTCAGGGTCCCTCTCACTTACCTAGAGCTGAGAGAAGCCTCCTTTTGAGGTGCTTGTGGTAAGGTGGTATTCCTCTGGAGTCGAAGCCAGGGACTAACCTCTCATCTCGAGTTGATTTGTGGTCCACGGAGCTCTTTTGTGTTGCTACAGTGACCTCAGGATCCCTCGAGTCTTGAATCCTTGTTCTTTTGATTTCTGTGGTGTGCCATGAAGGTAATCAAGGCTCCTTTCCTGTGTGATGTGCAACACGGGCTTGCTCTGCACGCAGTGCAGGGGAATCGGGCCTCATCTCGTGGCGAGGGGGAAGTCTCATGGTTTTTCTCGAGTTGCAGCGGTAACCTGGGGTATATTCTCCAGTTACGACGGGGATGGCCCTTCCATACACGTGTTTGTTCAGCGACGTCAGGACTCCAGCCTAGTTGCGAGGGACAACTCGGGATTCTCCTCGAGGCTTGTCAGGGCAATTGGGACCGCTCTCCACCTCAGGCGGGAGACCAAGGGTCCCTTTCCACGTGCCACAGGAATCCTGGGACTCCTATCAAGTTTCACGAGGGGTCAGGCATCGTCTCCTTTGGAGGCACTGATCTAAGCGTCCCTCTGGAGTTTTCAAAGGATGTGAGGCCTCCGGTCGCGATGAGGTGGGGAACTAGGTCTTTCTCTGTGGTCTCCACAGGGGATTCAGACATCCTTTCATCATGGGAGATGCAAGACGAGCCTACATTCAAGTCACTGCAGGCATATCCGGCCTTATTTCGAGTCACGGCATCGCGGTGTCCATTCCACTTGAGGCCGCAAACTCAGGGTCCCTCTCGCATACCTAGAGCTCAGAGAAGCCTCCTCTTGAGGTGTTTGTGGTAAGGTGGTATTTCTCTGGAGTCGCAGAGAGGGACTAACCTCTCATCTCAAGTTGATTTGTGGTCCACGGAGCTCTTTCGTGTTGCTACAGTGACCTCAGGATCCCTCTAGCCTTGAAAAAGTGTTCTTGGGCTTTCTCAGGAGTGCCATCGAGGAAATCAAGTCTCCTTTCCTGTGTGATGTGCAACACGGCATTGCTCTGCACGTATGCAGGGGAATGGGGCCTCATCTCGTGGCGAGGGGGAAGTCTCATGGTTTTTCTCGAGTTGCGGCGGGAACCTGGGGTATATTCTTGAGTTACGACGGGGATAGCCCTTCCACACACGTGTTTGTTCAGCGACGTCAGGACTCCTGCCTAGTTGCAAGGAACAACTCGGGATTCTCCTCGAGGCTTGGCAGGGCAATTGGGACGCCTCTCCAGCTGAGACGGGAGACCAAGGGTCCCTTTCCACGTGCCACAGGAATCCTGGGACTCCTATCAAGTTTCACGAGGAGTCAGGCATCGTCCCCTTTGGAGGCACTGATCTCCGCATCCCTCTGGAGTTTTCAAAGGATGTGAGGCCTCCGGTCGCGATGAGGTGGGGAACTAGGTCTTTCTCTGTGGTCTCCACAGGGGATTCAGACATCCTTTCGTCTTGGGAGATGCAAGACGAGCCTGCATTCAAGTCACTGCAGGGATATCCGGCCTTATTTCGAGTCAGGGCATCGTGGTGTCCATTCCACTTGAGGCCGCAAACTCAGGGTCCCTCTCACTTACCTAGAGCTGAGAGAAGCCTCCTTTTGAGGTGCTTGTGGTAAGGTGGTATTCCTATGGAGTCGAAGCCAGGGACTAACCTCTCATCTCGAGTTGATTTGTGGTCCACGGAGCTCTTTCGTGTTGCTACAGTGACCGCAGGATCCCTCTAGCCTTGAAACAGTGTTCTTGGGCTTTTTCTGGAGTGCCATCAAGGAAATCAAGGCTCCTTTCCTGTGTGATGTGCAACACGGCATTGCTCTGCATGCAGTGCTGGGGAATCGGGCCTCATCTCGCGGCGAGGGGGAAGTCTCATGGTTTTTCTCGAGTGGCGGCGGAAACCAGGGGTATATTCTCGAGTTACGACGGGGATGGCCCTTCCACACACGTGCTTGTTCAGCGACGTCAGGACTCCTGCCTAGTTGCGAGGGACAACTCGGGATTCTCCTCGAGGCTTGGCAGGGCAATTGGGACGCCTCTCCAGCTGAGGCGGGAGACCAAGGGTCCCTTTTCACGTGCCACAGGAATCCTGGGACACTTAGCAAGTTTCACGAGGAGTCAGCATCGTCTCCTTTGGAGGCACTGATCTCCGCGTCCCTCTGGAGTTTTCCAAGGATGTGAGGCCTCCGGTCGACATGAGGTAGGGAACTAGGTCTTTATCTGTGGTCTCCACAGGGGATTCAGACATACTTTCGTCTTGGGAGATGCAAGACGAGCCTGCATTCAAGTCACTGCAGGCATATCCGGCCTTATTTCGAGTCAGGGCATCGCGGTGTCCATTCCATTTGAAGCCGCAAACTCAGGGTCCCTCTCACATACCTAGAGCTGAGAGAAGCCTCCTCTTGAGGTGCTTGTGGTAAGGTGGTATTCCTCTGGAGTCGAAGCCAGGGACTAACCTTTCGTCTCGAGTTGATTTGTGGTCCACGGAGCTCTTTTGTGTTGCTACAGTGACCTCAGGATCCCTCGAGCCTTGAATCCTTGTTCTTTTCGTTTCTGTGGAGTGCCATCAAGGAAATCAAGGCTCCTTTCCTGTGTGATGTGCAACACGGCACTGCTCTGCACGCAGTGCAGGGGAATCTGGCCTCATCTCTTGGCGAGGGGGGAGTCTCATGGTTTTTCTCGAGTTGCGGTGTGAAACTGGGGTATGTTCTCGAGTTACTACGGGAATGGCCCTTCCACACAAGTGTTTGTTCAACAACATCAGGACTCCTGCCTAGTTGCGAGGGACAACTCGGGATTCTCCTCGAGGCTTGGCAGGGCAATTGGGACGCCTCTCCAGCTGAGGCGGGAGACCAAGGCTCCCTTTCCACTTGCCACAGGAATTCTGGGACTTCTATCAAGGTTCACGAGGAGTCAGGCATCGTCTCCTTTACAGGCACTGATCTGCGCGTCCCTCTGGAGTTTTCAAAGGATGTGAGGCCTCCGGTCGCGATGAGGTGGGGAACTAGGTCTTTCTCTGTGGTCTCCACAGGGGATTCAGACATCCTGTCATCTTGCGAGATGCAAGACGAGCTTGCATTCAAGTCACTGCACGGGTATCCAGCCATATTTCGAGTCAGGGCATCGCGGTGTCCATTCCACTTGAGGCCGCAAACTCAGGGTCCCTCTCACATACCTAGAGCTGAGAGAAGCCTCCTCTTGAGGTGCTTGTGGTAAGGTGGTATTCCTCTGGAGTCGAAGCCAGGGACTAACCTCTCATCTCGAGTTGATTTTGGTCCACGGAGCTCTTTCGTGTTGCTACAGTGACCTCAGGATCCCTCTAGCCTTGAAACAGTGTTCTTGGGCTTTCTCTGGAGTGCCATCAAGGAAATCAAGGCTCCTTTCCTGTGTGATGTGCAACACGGCATTGCTCTGCACGCAGTGCAGGGGAATCGGGCCTCATCTCGTGGCGAGGGGGAAGTCTCATGGTTTTTCTCGAGTTGCGGCGGGAACCTGGGGTATATTCTCGAGTTACGACGGGGATGGCCCTTCCACACACGTGTTTGTTCAGCGACGTCAGGACTCCTGCCTAGTTGCGAGGAACAACTCGGGATTCTCCTCGAGGCTTGGCAGGGCAATTGGGACGCCTCTCCAGCTGAGGCGGGAGATCAAGGGTCCCTTTTCACGTGCCACAGGAATCCTGGGACTCCTATCAAGTTTCATGAAGAGTCAGGCATCGTCTCCTTTGGAGGCACTGATCTCCGCATCCCTCTGGAGTTTTCCAAGGATGTGAGGCCTCCGGTCGCCATGAGGTCGGGAACTAGGTCTTTATCTGTGGTCTGCACAGGGGATTCAAACATACTTTCGTCTTGGGAGATGCAAGACGAGCCTGCATTCAAGTCACTGCAGGCATATCCGGCCTTATTTCGAGTCAGGGCATCGTGGTGTCCATTCCACTTGAGGCCGCAAACTCAGGGTCCCTCTCACTTACCTAGAGCTGAGAGAAGCCTCCTTTTGAGGTGCTTGTGGTAAGGTGGTATTCCTCTGGAGTCGAAGCCAGGGACTAACCTCTCATCTCGAGTTGATTTGTGGTCCACGGAGCTCTTTTGTGTTGCTACAGTGACCTCAGGATCCCTCGAGTCTTGAATCCTTGTTCTTTTGATTTCTGTGGTGTGCCATGAAGGTAATCAAGGCTCCTTTCCTGTGTGATGTGCAACACGGCCTTGCTCTGCACGCAGTGCAGGGGAATCGGGCCTCATCTCGTGGCGAGGGGGAAGTCTCATGGTTTTTCTCGAGTTGCAGCGGGAACCTGGGGTATATTCTCCAGTTACGACGGGGATGGCCCTTCCATACACGTGTTTGTTCAGCGACGTCAGGACTCCTGCCTAGTTGCGAGGGACAACTCGGGATTCTCCTCGAGGCTTGTCAGGGCAATTGGGACCGCTCTCCACCTCAGGCGGGAGACCAAGGGTCCCTTTCCACGTGCCACAGGAATCCTGGGACTCCTATCAAGTTTCACGAGGGGTCAGGCATCGTCTCCTTTGGAGGCACTGATCTAAGCGTCCCTCTGGAGTTTTCAAAGGATGTGAGGCCTCCGGTCGCGATGAGGTGGGGAACTAGGTCTTTCTCTGTGGTCTCCACAGGGGATTCAGACATCCTTTCATCTTGGGAGATGCAAGACGAGCCTACATTCAAGTCACTGCAGGCATATCCGGCCTTATTTCGAGTCACGGCATCGCGGTGTCCATTCCACTTGAGGCCGCAAACTCAAGGTCACTCTCACATACCTAGAGCTGAGAGAAGCCTCCTCTTGATGTGCTTATGGTAAGGTGGTATTACTCTGGAGTCGAAGCCAGGGACTAACCTCTCATCTCGAGTTGATTTGTGGTCCCCGGAGCTCTTTCGTGTTGCCACAGTGACCTCAGGATCCCTCTAGCCTTGAAACAGTGTTCTTGGGGTTTCTCTGGAGTGCCATCAAGGAAATCAAGGCTCCTTTCCTGTGTGATGTGCAACAAGACATTGCTCTGAACGCAGTGCAGGGGAATCGGGCCTCATCTCGCGGCGAGGGGGAAGTCTCTTGGTTTTTCTCGAGTTGCGGCGGGAACCTGGGGTATATTCTCAAGTTACGACGGGGATGGCCCTTCCACAAACGTGTTTGATCAGCGACGTCAGGACTCCTGCCTAGTTGCGAGGGACAACTCGGGATTCTCCTCGAGGCTTGGCAGGGCAACTGGGACGCCTCTCCAGCTGAGGCGGGAGACCAAGGTTCCATTTCCACGTGCCACAGTAATCCTGGGACTCCCATCAAGTTTCACGAGGTGTCAGGCATCGTCTCCTTTGGAGGCACTGATCTCCGCGTCCCTCTGGAGTTTTCAAAGGATGTGAGGCCTCCGGTCACGATGAGTTGGGGAACTAGGTTTTTCTCTGTGGTATCCACAGTGGATTCAGACATCCTTTCGTCTTGGGAGATGCAAGACGAGCCTGCATTCAAGTCACTGCAGGCATATCCGGCCTTATTTCGAGTCAGGGCGTCGCGGTGTCCATTTCACTTGAGGCCGCAAACATAGGGTTCCTCTCACAAACCTAGAGCTGAGAGAAGCCTCCTCTTGAGGCGCTTGTGGTAAGGTGGTATTGCTCTGGAGTCGAATACAGGGACTAAGCTCTCATTTCGAGTTGATTTTTGGTCCACGGAGCTTTTTCGTGTTGCTACAGTGACCTCAGGATCCCTCTAGCCTTGAAACAGTGTTCTTGGGGTTTCTCTGAAGTGCCAACATGGATATCAAGGCTCCTTTCCTGTGTGATGTGCAACACCGCATTGCTTTGCACGCAGTGCAGGGGAATCGGGCCTCATCTCGCGGCGAGGGGGAAGTCTCATGGTGTTCTTCGAGTTGCGGCGGGAACCTGGGGTATATTCTCGAGTTACGACGCGGATAGCCCTTCCACACACGTGTTTGTTCAGCGACGTCAGGACTCCTGCCTAGTTGCGAGGGACAACTCGGGATTCTCCTCGAGGCTTGGCAGGGCAATTGCGACGCCTCTCCAGCTGAGGCGGGAGACCAAGGGTCCCTTTCCACGTGCCACAGGAATCCTGGGACTCCAATCAAGATTCACGAGGAGTCACACATCGTCTCCTTTGGAGGCACTGATCTCCGCGTCCCTCTGGAGTTTTCCAAGGATGTGAGGCCTCCAGTCGCAATGAGGTGGGGAACTAGGTCTTTCTCTGTGGTCTCCGCAGGGGATTCAGACATCCTTTCGTCTTGGGAGATGCAAGAAGAGCCTGCATTTAAGTCACTGCATGCATATCCGGCCTTATTTCGAGTGAGGGCATCGCGGTGTCCATTCCACTTGAGGCCACAAACTTAGGGTCCCTCTCACACACCTAGAGCTGAGAGAAGCCTCCTCTTGAGGTGCTTGTGGTAAGGTGGTATTCCTCTGGAGTCGAAGACAGGGACTAACCTCTCATTTCGAGTTGATTTTTGGTCCACGGAGCTTTTTCGTCTTGCTACAGTGACCTCAGGATCCCTCTAGCCTTGAAACAGTGTTCTTGGGCTTTCTCTGGAGTGCCATCAAGGAAATCAAGGCTCCTTTCCTGTGTGATGTGCAACACCGCATTGCTCTGCACGCAGCGCAGGGAAATCGGGCCTCATCTCGCGGCGAGGGGGAAGTCTCATGGTGTTCCTCGAGTTGCGGCGGGATCTTGGGGTATATTCTCGAGTTACGACGGGGATGGCCCTTCCACACACGTGTTTGTTCAGCGACGTCAGGACTCCTGCCTAGTTGCGAGGGACAACTCGGGATTCTCCTCGAGGCTTGGCAGGGCAATTGGGACGCCTCTCCAGTTGAGGCGGGAGACCAAGGGTCCCTTTCCACGTGCCACAGGAATCCTGGGACTCCTATCAAGTTTCACGAGGAGTCAGGCATCGTCTCCTTTGAAGGGAATGATCTCCGCGTCCCTCTGGAGTTTTCAAAGGATGTGAGGCCTCCGGTCGCGATGAGGTGGGGAACTAGGTCTTTCTCTGTGGTCTCCACAGGGGCTTCAGACAACCTTTCGTCTTGGGAGATGCAAGACGAGCCTGCATTCAAGTCACTGCAGGTATATCCGGCCTTATTTCGAGTCAGGGCATCGCGGTGTCCATTCCACTTGAGGCCGCAAACTCAGAGTCCCTCTCACATACCTAGAGCTGAGAGAAGCCTCCTCTTGAGGTGCTTGTGGTAAGGTGGTATTCCTCAGGAGTCGAATACAGGGACTAAGCTCTCATTTCGAGTTGATTTTTGGTCCACGGAGCTTTTTCTTCTTGCTACAGTGACCTCAGGATCCCTCTAGCCTTGAAACAGTGTTCTTGGGGTTTCTCTGGAGTGCCATCAAGGAAATCAAGTTTCCTTTCCTGTGTGATGTGCAACACGGCATTGCTCTGCACGCAGTGCAGGGGAATCGGGCCTCATCTCGCGGCGAGGGGGAAGTCTCATGGTGTTCCTCGAGCTGCGGAGGGAACCTGGGGTATATTCTCGAGTTACGACGGGGATGGCCCTTCCACACACGTGTTTGTTCAGTGATGTCAGGACTCCTGCCTAGTTGCGACGGACAACTCGGGATTCTCCTCGAGGCTTGGCAGGGCAATTGGGACGCCTCTCCAGCTGAGGCGGGAGAGCAAGGGTCCCTTTCCCCGTGCCACAGGAATCCTGAGACTTCTATCAAGTTTCAGGAGGAGTCAGGCATCGTCTCCTTTCAAGGCAATTATCTCTGCGTCCCTCTGGAGTTTTCAAAGGATGTGAGGCCTCCGGTCGCGATGAGGTGGGGAATTAGGTCTTTCTCTGTGGTCTCCACAGGGGCTTCAGACAACCATTCGTTTTGGGAGATTCAAGACGAGCCTGCATTCAACTCACTGCAGGGATATCCGGCCTTATTTCGAGTCAGGGCATCGCGATGTCCATTCCACTTGAGGCCGCAAACTCAGGGTCCCTCTCACTTTCCTAGAGCTGAGAGAAGCCTCCTCTTCAGGTGCTTGTGGTAAGGAGGTATTCCTCTGGAGTCGAAGACAGGGACTAACCTCTCATTTCGAGTTGATTTTTGGTCCACGGAGCTTTTTCGACTTGCTACAGTGACCTCAGGATCCCTCTATCCTTGAAACAGTGTTCTTGGGCTTTCTCTGGAGTGCCATCAAGGAAATCAAGGCTCCTTTCCTGTGTGATGTGCAACACGTCATTGCTCTGCACGCAGCGCAGGGGAATCGGGCCTCATCTCGCGGCGAGGGGGAAGTCTCATGGTGTTCCTCGAGTTGCGGCGGGAACCTGGGGTATATTCTCGAGTTACGACGGGGATGGCCCTTCCACACACGTGTTTGATCAGCGACGTCACGACTCCTGCCTGGTTGCGAGGGACAACTCGGGATTCTCCTCGAGGCTTGGCAGGGCAATTGCGACGCCTCTCCAGCTGAGGCGGGAGACCAAGGTTCCATTTCCACGTGCCACAGTAATCCTGGGACTCACATTAAGTTTCACGAGGAGTCAGGCATCGTCTCCTTTGGAGGCACTGATCTCCGCGTCCCTCTGGAGTTTTCAAAGGATGTGAGGCCTCCGGTCGCGATGAGGTGGGGAACTAGGTCTTTCTCTGTGGTCTCCACAGTGGATTCCGACTTCCTTTCGTCTTGGGAGATGCAAGACGAGCCTGCATTCAAGTCACTGCAGGCATATCCGGCCTAATTTCGAGTGAGGGAATCGCGGTGTCCATTCCACTTGACGCCGCAAACTCAGGGTCCCTCTCACATACCTAGAGCTGAGAGAAGCCTCCTCTTGAGGTGCTTGTGGTAAGGTGGTATTCCTCTGGAGTCGAAGCCAGGGACTAACCTCTCATTTCGAGTTGACTTTTGGTCCACGGAGCTTTTTCGTATTGCTACATTGACCTCAGGATCCCTCTAGCCTTGAAACAGTGTTCTTGGGCTTTCTCTGGAGTGCAATCAAGGAAATCAAGGCTCCTTTCCTGTGTGATGTGCAACACGGCATTGCTCTGCACGCAGTGCAGGGGAATCGGGCCTCATCTCGCGGCGAGGGGGAAGTCTCATGGTTTTTCTCGACTTGTGGCGGGAACTTGGGGTATATTGTCGAGTTTCGACAGGGATGGCCCTTCCACTCACGTGTTTGTTCATCGACGTCAGGACTCCTGCCTAGTTGTGAGGGACAACTCGGGATTCTCCTCGAGGCTTGGCAGGGCAATTGGGACGCCTCTCAAGCTGAGGCGGGAGACCAAGGTTCCCTTTCCACGTGCCACGGGAATCCTGGGACTCCTATCAAGTTTCACGAGGAGTCAGGCATCGTCTCCTTTGGAGGCAGTGATCTCCGCGTCCCTCTGGAGTTTTCAAAGGATGTGAGGCCTCCGGTCGTGATGAGGTGGGGAACTAGGTCTTTCTCTGTGGTCTGCACAGGGGATTCAGACATCCTTTCGTCTTGGGAGATGCAAGACGAGCCTGCATTCAAGTCACTGCAGGCATATACGGCCTTATTTCGAGTCAGGGCATCGCGGTGTCCATTCCACTTGAGGCCGCAAACTCAGGGTCCCTCTCACATACCTAGAGCTGGAGAAGCCTCCTCTTGAGGTGCTTGTGGTAAGGTGGTATTCCTCTGGAGTCGAAGCCAGGGACTAACCTCTCATCACGAGTTGATTTGTGGTCCACGGAGCTCTTTCGTGTTGCTACAGTGACCTCAGGATCCCTCTAGCCTTGAAACAGTGTTCTTGGGCTTTCTCTGGAATACCATCAAGTAAATCAAGGTTCCTTTCCTGTGTGATGTGCAACACGGTACTGCCCTGCACGCAGTGCAGGGGAATGGGGCCTCATCTCGCGGCGAGGGGGAAGTCTCATGGTTTTTCTCGAGTTGCGGCGGGAACCTGGGGTATATTCTCGAGTTACGACGGGGATGGCCCTTCCACACACGTGTTTGTTCAGCGACGTCAGGACTCCTGCCTAGTTGCGAGGGACAACTCCGGATTCTCCTCGAGGCTTGGCAGGGCAATTGGGACGCCTCTCCAGCTGAGGCGGGAGACAAAGTGTCCCTTTCCACGTGCCACAGGAATCCTGGGACTCCTATCAAGTTTCACGAGGAGTCAGGCATCGTTTCCTTTGGAGGCACTGATCTCCGCGTCCCTCTGGAATTTTCAAAGGATGTGAGGCCGCCAGTCGCGATGAGGTGGGGAACTAGGTCTTTCTCTGTGGTCTCCACAGGGGATTCAGACATCCTTTCGTCTTGGGAGATGCAAGACGAGCCTGCATTCAAGTCACTGCAGGCATATCCGGCCTTATTTTGAGTCAGGGCATCGAGGTGTCCATTCCACTTGAGGCCACAAACTCAGGGTCCCTCTCACAAACCTAGAGCTGAGAGAAGCCTCCTCTTGAGGTGCTTGTGGTAAGGTGGTATTCCTCTGGAGTCGAAGCCAGGGACTAACCTCTCATCTCGAGTTGATTTGTGGTCCACGGAGCTCTTTCGTGTTGCTACAGTGACCTCAGGATCCGTCTAGCCTTGAAACAGTGTTCTTCGGGTTTCTCTGGAGTGCCATCAAGGAAATCAAGGCTCCTTTCCTGTGTGATGTGCAACACCGCATTGCTCTGCACGCAGTGCAGGGGAATCGGGCCTCATCTCGCGGCGAGGGGGGAAGTCTCATGGTTTTTCTCGAGTTGTGGCGGGAACCTGGGGTATATTCTCGAGTTACGACGGGGATGGCCCTTTCACACACGTGTTTGTTCAGCGACGTCAGGACTCCTGCTTAGTTGCGAGGGACAACTCGGGATTCTCCTCGAGGCTTGGCAGGGCAATTGGGACGCCTCTCCAGCTGAGGCGGGAGACCAAGGGTCCCTTTCCACGTGCCACAGGAATCCTGGGACTCCTATCAAGTTTCACGAGGAGTCAGGCATCGTTTCCTGTGGAGGCACTGATCTCCGCGTCCCTCTGGAATTTTCAAAGGATGTGAGGCCTCCAGTCGCGATGAGGTGGGGAACTAGGTCTTTCTCTGTGGTCTCCACAGGGGATTCAGACATCCTTTCGTCTTGGGAGATGCAAGACGAGCTTGCATTAAAGTCACTGCAGGGATATCCGGCCTTATTTTGAGTCAGGGCATCGAGGTGTCCATTCCACTTGAGGCCGCAAACTCAGGGTCCCTCTCACAAACCTAGAGCTGAGAGAAGCCTCCTCTTGAGGTGCTTGTGGTAAGGTGGTATTCCTCTGGAGTCGAAGCCAGGGACTAACCTCTCATCTCGAGTTGATTTTTGGTCCACGGAGCTCTTTCGTGTTGCTACAGTGACCTCAGGATCCCTCTAGCCTTGAAACAGTGTTCTTGGGGTTTCTCTGGAGTGCCATCAAGGAAATCAAGGCTCCTTTCCTGTGTGATGTGCAACACCGCATTGCTCTGCACGCAGTGCAGGGGAATCGGGCCTCATCTCGCGGCGAGGGGGAAGTCTCATGGTTTTTCTCGAGTTGTGGCGGGAACCTGGGGTATATTCTCGAGTTACGACGGGGATGGCCCTTTCACACACGTGTTTGTTCAGCGACGTCAGGACTCCTGCTTAGTTGGGAGGGACAACTCGGGATTCTCCTCGAGGCTTGGCAGGGCAATTGGGACGCCTCTCCAGCTGAGGCGGGAGACCAAGGTTCCCTTTACACGTGCCAAAGGGATCCGGGGAATCCTATCAAGTTTCACGAGGAGTCAGGCTTCGTTTCCTTTGGAGGCACTGATCTCCGCGTCCCCCTGGAATTTTCAAAGGATGTGAAGCCTCCAGTCGCGATGAGGTGGGGAACTAGGTCATTCTCTGTGGTCTCCACAGGGGATTCAGACATCCTTTCGTCTTGGGAGATGCAAGACGAGCCTGCATTCAAGTCACTGCAGGCATATCCGGCCTTATTTTGAGTCAGGGCATCGAGGTGTCCATTCCACTTGAGGCCGCAAACTCAGGGTCCCTCTCACAAACCTAGAGCTGAGAGAAGCCTCCTCTTGAGGTGCTTGTGGTAAGGTGGTATTCCTCTGGAGTCGAAGCCAGGGACTAACCTCTCATCTCGAGTTGATTTGTGGTCCACGGAGCTCTTTCGTGTTGCTACAGTGACCTCAGGATCCCTCGAGCCTTGAAACAGTGTTCTTGGGGTTTCTCTGGAGTGCCATCAAGGAAATCAAGGCTCCTTTCCTGTGTGATGTGCAACACCGCATTGCTCTGCACGCAGCGCAGGGGAATCGGGCCTCATCTCGCGGCGAGGGGGAAGTCTCATGGTTTTTCTCGAGTTGCGGCGGGAACCTGGGGTATATTCTCGAGTTACGACGGGGATGGCCCTTCCACACACATGTTTGTTCACCGACGACAGGACTCCTGCCTAGTTGCGAGAGACAACTCGGGATTCTCCTCGAGGCTTGGCAGGGCAATTGGGATGCCTCTCCAGCTGAGGCGGGAGACCAAGTGTCCCTTTCCACGTGCCACAGGAATCCTGGGACGCCTATCAAGTTTCACGAGGAGTCAGGCATCGTCTCCTTTGGAGGCAATGATCTCCGCATCCCTCTGGAGTTTTCAAAGGATGTGAGGCCTCCGGTCGCGATGAGGTGGGGAACTAGGTCTTTCTCTGTGGTCTCCACAGGGGCTTCAGACATCCTTTCGTCTTGTGAGATGCAAGACGAGCCTGCATTCAAGTCACTGCAGGGATATCCGGCCTTATTTCGAGTCAGGGCATCGCGGTGTCCATTCCACTTGAGGCCGCAAACTCAGGGTCCCTCTCACATACCTAGAGCTGAGAGAAGCCTCCTCTTGAGGTGCTTGTGGTAAGGTGGTATTCCTCTGGAGTCGAAGCCAGGGACTAACCTCTCATCTCGAGTTGTTTGTGGTCCACGGAGCTCTTTCGTGTTGCTACAGTGACCTCAGGATCCCTCTAGCCTTGAAGCAGTGTTCTTGGGCTTTCTCTGGAGTGCCATCAAGGAAATCAAGGCTCCTTTCCTGTGTGATGTGCAACACGGCATTGCTCTGCACGCAGTGCAGGGGAATCGGGCCTCATCTCTCGGCGAGGGGGAAGTCTCATGGTTTCTCTCAAGTTGTGGCGGGAACCTGGGGTATATTCTCGAGTTACGACGGGGATGGCCCTTTCACACACGTGTTTGTTCAGCGACGTCAGGACTCCTGCTTAGTTGCGAGGGACAACTCGGGATTCTCCTCGAGGCTTGGCAGGGCAATTGGGACGCCTCTCCAGCTGAGGCGGGAGACCAAGGGTCCCTTTCCACGTGCCACAGGGATCCTGGAACTCCTATCAAGTTTCAAGAGGAGTCAGGCATCGTTTCCTTTGGAGGCACTGATCGCCGCATCCCTCTGGAATTTTCAAAGGATGTGAGGCCTCCAGTCGCGATGAGGTGGTGAACTAGGTCTTTCTCTGTGGTCTCCACACGGGATTCAGACATCCTTTCGTCTTGGGAGATGCAAGACGAGCCTGCATTCAAGTCACTGCAAGCATATCCGGCCTTATTTTGAGTCAGGGCATCGAGGTGTCCATTCCACTTGAGGCCGCAAACTCAGGGTCCCTCTCACATACCTAGAGCTGAGAGAAGCCTCCTCTTGAGGTGCTTGTGGTAAGGTGGTATTCCTCTGGAGTCGAAGCCAGGGACTAACCTCTCATCTCGAGTTGATTTGTGGTCCACGGAGCTCTTTCGTGTTGCTACAGTGACCTCAGGATACCTCTAGCCTTGAAACAGTGTTCTTGGGGTTTCTCTGGAGTGCCATCAAGGAAATCAAGGCTCCTTTCCTGTGTGATGTGCAACACCGCATTGCTCTGCACGCAGTGGAGGGGAATCGGGCCTCATCTCGCGGCGAGTGGGAAGTCTCATGGTGTTCTTCGAGTTGCGGCTGGAACATAGGGTATATTCTCGAGTTACGACGGGGATGGCCCTTCCACACACGTGTTTGTTGAGCGACGACAGGACTCCTGCCTAGTTGCGAGGGACAACTCGGGATTCTCCTCGAGGCTTGGCAGGGCAATTGGGATGCCTCTCCAGCTGAGGCAGGAGAACAAGGGTCCCTTTCCACGTGCCACAGGAATCCTGGGACTCCTATCAAGTTTCACGAGGAGTCAGGCATCGTCTCCTTTGGAGGCACTGATCTCCGCGTCCCTCTGGAGTTTTCAAAGAATGTGAGGCCTCCGGTCGCGATGAGGTGGGGAACTAGGTCTTTCTCTGTGGTCTCCACAGGGGCTTCAGGCATCCTTTTGTCTTGGGAGATGCAAGACGAGCCTGCATTCAAGTCACTGCAGGCATATCCGGCCTTATTTCGAGTCAGGGCATCAGGGTGTCCATTCCACTTGAGGCCGCAAACTCAGGGTCCCTCTCACATACCTAGAGCTGCGAGAAGCCTCCTCTTGAGGTGCTTGTGGTAAAGTGGTATTCCTCTGGAGTCGAAGCCAGGGACTACCCTCTCATTTCGAGTTATTTTGTGGTCCACGAAGCTCTTTCGTGTTGCTACAGTGAACTCAGGATCCCTCTAGCCTTGAAACAGTGTTCTTGGGCTTTCTCTGGAATACCATCAAGGAAATCAAGGTTCCTTTCCTGTGTAATGTGCAACACGGCATTGCTCTGCACGCAGTGCAGGGGAATCGGGCCTCATCACGCGGTGAGGGGGAAGTCTCATGGTTTTTCTCGAGTTGCGGCGGGAACCTGGGGTATAATCTCGAGTTACGACGGGGATGGCCCTTACACACACGTGTTTGTTCAGCGACGTCAGGACTCCTGCCTAGTTGCGAGGGACAACTCGGGATTCTGCTCGAGACTTGGCAGGGCAATTGGGACGCCTCTTCAGCTGAGGCGGGGGACCAAGTGTCCCTTTCCACGTGCCACAGGAATCCTGGGACTCCTATCAAGTTTCACGAGGAGGCAGGCATCGTCTCCTTTGGAGGCAATGATCTCCGCATCCCTCTGGAGTTTTCACAGGATGTGAGGCCTCCGGTCGTGATGAGGTGGGGAACTAGGTCTTTCTCTGTGGTCTGCACAGGGGATTCAGGCATCCTTTTGTCTTGGGAGATGCAAGACGAGCCTGCATTCAAGTCACTGCAGGCATATCAGGCCTTATTTCGAGTCAGGGCATCACGGTGTCCATTCCACTTAAGGCCGCAAACTCAGGGTCCCTCTCACATATCTAGAGCTGCGAGAAGCCTCCTCTTGAGGTGCTTGTGGTAAAGTGGTATTCCTCTGGAGTCGAAGCCAGGGACTAACCTCTCATTTCGAGTTGATTTGTGGTCCACGGAGCTCTTTCGTGTTGCTACAGTGACCTCAGGATCCCTCTAGCCTTGAAACAGTGTTCTTGGGGTTTCTCTGGAGTGCCATCAAGGAAATCAAGGTTCCTTTCCTGTGTGATGTGCAACACGGCATTGCTCTGCACGCAGTGCAGGGGAATCGGGCCTCATCTCGCGGTGAGGGGGAAGTCTCATGGTTTTTCTCGAGTTGCGGCGGGAACCTGGGGTATAATCTCGAGTTACGACGGGGATGGCCCTTACACACACGTGTTTGTTCAGCGACGTCAGGACTCCTGCCTAGTTGCGAGGGACAACTCCGGATTCTCCTCGAGGCTTGGCAGGGCAATTGGGACGCCTCTCCAGCTGAGGCGGGAGACCAAGGGTCCCTTTCCACGTGCCACAGGAATCCTGGGACTCCTATCAAGTTTCACGAGGAGTCAGGCATCGTTTCCTGTGGAGGCACTGATCTCCGCGTCCCTCTGGAATTTTCAAAGGATGTGAGGCCTCCAGTCGCGATGAGGTGGGGAACTAGGTCTTTCTCTGTGGTCTCCACAGGGGATTCAGACATCCTTTCGTCTTGGGAGATGCAAGACGAGCTTGCATTAAAGTCACTGCAGGGATATCCGGCCTTATTTTGAGTCAGGGCATCGAGGTGTCCATTCCACTTGAGGCCGCAAACTCAGGGTCCATCTCACAAACCTAGAGCTGAGAGAAGCCTCCTCTTGAGGTGCTTGTGGTAAGGTGGTATTCCTCTGGAGTTGAAGCCAGGGACTAACCTCTCATCTCGTGTTGATTTTTGGTCCACAGAGCTCTTTCGTGTTGCTACAGTGACCTCAGGATCCCTCTAGCCTTGAAACAGTGTTCTTGGGGTTTCTCTGGAGTGCCATCAAGGAAATCAAGGCTCCTTTCCTGTGTGATGTGCAACACCGCATTGCTCTGCACGCAGTGCAGGGGAATCGGGCCTCATCTCGCGGCGAGGGGGAAGTCTCATGGTTTTTCTCGAGTTGTGGCGGGAACCTGGGGTATATTCTCGAGTTACGACGGGGATGGCCCTTCCACACACGTGTTTGTTCAGCGACGTCAGGACTCCTGCTTAGTTGGGAGGGACAACTCGGGATTCTCCTCGAGTCTTGGCAGGGCAATTGGGACGCCTCTCCAGCTGAGGCGGGAGACCAAGGTTCCCTTTACACGTGCCACAGGGATCCGGGGAATCCTATCAAGTTTCACGAGGAGTCAGGCTTCGTTTCCTTTGGAGGCACTGATCTCCGCGTCCCCCTGGAATTTTCAAAGGATGTGAAGCCTCCGGTCGCGATGAGGTGGGGAACTAGGTCATTCTCTGTGGTCTCCACAGGGGATTCAGACATCCTTTCGTCTTGGGAGATGCAAGACGAGCCTGCATTCAAGTCACTGCAGGCATATCCGGCCTTATTTTGAGTCAGGGCATCGAGGTGTCCATTCCACTTGAGGCCGCAAACTCAGGGTCCCTCTCACATACCTAGAGCTGAGAGAAGCCTCCTCTTGAGGTGCTTGTGGTAAGGTGGTATTCCTCTGGAGTCGAAGCCAGGGACTAACCTCACATCTCGAGTTGATTTGTGGTCCACGGAGCTCTTTCGTGTTGCTACAGTGACCTCAGGATCCCTCTAGCCTTGAAGCAGTGTTCTTTGGCTTTCTCTGGAGTGCCATCAAGGAAATCAAGGCTCCTTTCCTGTGTGATGTGCAACACGGCATTGCTGTGCACGCAGTGCAGGGGAATCGGGCCTCATCTCGCGGCGAGGGGGAAGTCTCATGGTTTTTCTCGAGTTGCGGCGGGAACCTGGGGTATAATCTCGAGTTACGACGGGGATGGCCCTTCCACACACGTGTTTGTTCAACGACGTCAGGACTCCTGCCTAGTTGCGAGGGACAACTCGGGATTCTCCTCGAGACTTGGCAGGGCAATTGGGACGCCTCTCCAGCTGAGGCGGGAGACCAAGTGTCCCTTTCCACGTGCCACAGGAATCCTGGGACTCCTATCAAGTTTCACGAGGAGTCAGGCATCGTTTCCTTTGGAGGCACTGATCTCCGCGTCCCTCTGGAATTTTCAAAGGATGTGAGGCCTCCAGTCGCAATGAGGTGGGGAACTAGGTCTTTCTCTGTGGTCTCCACAGGCGATTCAGACATCCTTTCGTCTTGGGAGATGCAAGACGACCCTGCATTCAAGTCACTGCAGGCATATCCGGCCTTATTTTGAGTCAGGGCATCGAGGTGTCCATTTCACTTGAGGCCGCAAACTCAGGGTCCCTCTCACATACCTAGAGCTGAGAGAAGCCTCCTCTTGAGGTGCTTGTGGTAAGGTGGTATTCCTCTGGAGTCGAAGCCAGGGACTAACCTCTCATCTCGAGTTGATTTGTGGTCCACGGAGCTCTTTCGTGTTGCTACAGTGACCTCAGGATCCCTCTAGCCTTGAAGCAGTGTTCTTGGGGTTTCTCTGGAGTGCCATCAAGGAAATCAAGGCTCCTTTCCTGTGTGATGTGCAACACGGCATTGCTCTGCACGCAGTGCAGGGGAATCGGGCTTCATCTCTCGGCGAGGGGGAAGTCTCATGGTTTTTCTCGAGTTGTGGCGGGAACCTGGGGTATATTCTCGAGTTACGACGGGGATGGCCCTTTCACACACGTGTTTGTTCAGCGACGTCAGGACTCCTGCCTAGTTGCGAGGGACAACTCGGGATTCTCCTCGAGGCTTGGCAGGGCAATTGGGACGCCTCTCCAGCTGAGGCGGGAGACCAAGTTTCCCTTTCCACGTGCCACAGGGATCCTGGTTCTCCTATCAAGTTTCACGAGGAGTCAGGCATCGTTTCCTTTGGAGGCACTGATCTCCGCGTCCCTCTGGAATTTTCAAAGAATGTGAGGCCTCCATTCGCGATGAAGTGGGGAACTAGGTCTTTCTCTGTGGTCTCCACAGGGGATTCAGACATCCTTTCGTCTTGGGAGATGCAAGACGAGCCTGCATTCAAGTTACTGCAGGCATATCCGGCCTTATTTTGAGTCAGGGAATCGAGGTGTCCATTCCACTTGAGGCCGCAAACTCAGGGTCCCTCTCACAAACCTAGAGCTGAGAGAAGCCTCCTCTTGAGGTGCTTGTGGTAAGGTGGTATTCCTCTGGAGTGGAAGCCAGGGACTAACCTCTCATCTCGAGTTGATTTGTGGTCCACGGAGCTCTTTCGTGTTGCTACAGTGACCTCAGGATCCCTCTAGCCTTGAAACAGTGTTCTTGGGGTTTCTCTGGAGTGCCATCAAGGAAATCAAGGCTCCTTTCCTGTGTGATGTGCAACACGGCATTGCTCTGCACGCAGCGCAGGGGAATCGGGCCTCATCTCGCGGCGAGGGGGAAGTCTCATGGTGTTCCTCGAGTTGCGGCGGGAACCTGGGGTATATTCTCGAGTTACGACGGGGATGGCCCTTACACACACGTGTTTGTTCAGCGACGACAGGACTCCTGCCTAGTTGCGAGGGACAACTCGGGATTCTCCTCGAGGCTTGGCAGGGCAATTGGGACGCCTCTCCAGCTGAGGCGGGAGACCAAGTGTCCCTTTCCACGTGCCACAGGAATCCTGGGACTCCTATCAAGTTTCACGAGGAGTCAGGCATCGTCTCCTTTGGAGGCACTGATCTCCGCGTACCTCTGGAATTTTCAAAGCATGTGAGGCCTCCGGTCGCGATGAGGTGGGGAACTAGGTCTTTCTCTGTGGTCTCCACAGGGGCTTCAGACATCCTTTCATATTGGGAGATGCAAGACGAGCCTGCATTCAAGTCACTGCAGGGATATCCGGCCTTATTTCGAGTCAGGGCATCGAGGTGTCCATTCCACTTGAGGCCGCAAACTCAGGGTCCCTCTCACATACCTAGAGCTGAGAGAAGCCTCCTCTAGAGGTGCTTGTGGTAAGGTGGTATTCCTCTGGAGTCGAAGCCAGGGACTAAGCTCTCATCTCGAGTTGATTTGTGGTCCACGGAGCTCTTTCGTGTTGCTACAGTGACCTCAGGATCCCTCTAGCCTTAAAGCAGTGTTCTTGGGCTTTCTCTGGAGTGCCATCAAGGAAATCAAGGCCCCTTTCCTGTGTGATGTGCAACACGGCATTGCTGTGCACGCAGTGCAGGGGAATCGGGCCTCATCTCTCGGCGAGGGGGAAGTCTCATGGTTTTTCTCGAGTTGTGGCGGGAACCTGGGGTATATTCTCGAGTTACGACGGGGATGGCCCTTCCACACACGTGTTTGTTCAGCGACGTCAGGACTCCTGCTTAGTTGCGAGGGACAACTCGGGATTCTCCTCGAGGCTTGGCAGGGCAATTGGGACGCCTCTCCAGCTGAGGCGGGAGACCAAGGGTCCCTTTCCACGTGCCACAGGAATTCTGGGACTCCTATCAAGTTTCACGAGGAGTCAGGCCTTGTGTCCTTTGGAGGCACTGATCTCCGCGTCCCTCTGGAGTTTTCAAAGGATGTGAGGCCTCCGGTCGCGATGAGGTGGGGAACTAGGTCTTTCTCTGTGGTCTCCAAAGGGGCTTCAGACAACCTTTCGTCTTGGGAGATGCAAGACGAGCCTGCATTCAAGTCACTGCAGGTATATCCGGCCTTATTTCGAGTCAGGGTATCGCGGTGTCCATTCCACTTGAGGCTGCAAACTCAGTGTCCCTCTCACATACCTAGAGCTGAGAGAAGCCTCCTCTTGAGGTGCTTGTGGTAAGGTGGTATTCCTCTGGAGTCGAAGCCAGGGACTAACCTCTCATCTCGAGTTGATTTTTGGTCCACGGAGCTCTTTCGTGTTGCTACAGTGACCTCAGGATCCCTCTAGCCTTGAAACAGTGTTCTTGGGGTTTCTCTGGAGTGCCATCAAGGAAATCAAGGCTCCTTTCCTGTGTGATGTGCAACACCGCATTGCTCTGCACGCAGTGCAGGGGAATCGGGCCTCATCTCGCGGCGAGGGGGAAGTCTCATGGTTTTTCTCGAGTTGTGGCGGGAACCTGGGGTATATTCTCGAGTTACGATGGGGATGGCCCTTTCACACACGTGTTTGTTCAGCGACGTCAGGACTCCTGCTTAGTTGGGAGGGACAACTCGGGATTCTCCTCGAGTCTTGGCAGGGCAATTGGGACGCCTCTCCAGCTGAGGCGGGAGACCAAGGTTCCCTTTACACGTGCCACAGGGATCCGGGGAATCCTATCAAGTTTCACGAGGAGTCAGGCTTCGTTTCCTTTGGAGGCACTGATCTCCGCGTCCCCCTGGAATTTTCAAAGGATGTGAAGCCTCCAGTCGCGATGAGGTGGGGAACTAGGTCATTCTCTGTGGTCTCCACAGGGGATTCAGACATCCTTTCGTCTTGGGAGATGCAAGACGAGCCTGCATTCAAGTCACTGCAGGCATATCCGGCCTTATTTTGAGTCAGGGCATCGAGGTGTCCATTCCACTTGAGGCCGCAAACTCAGGGTCCCTCTCACATACCTAGAGCTGAGAGAAGCCTCCTCTTGAGGTGCTTGTGGTAAGGTGGTATTCCTCTGGAGTCGAAGCCAGGGACTAACCTCTCATCTCGAGTTGATTTGTGGTCCACGGAGCTCTTTCGTGTTGCTACAGTGACCTCAGGATCCCTCTAGCCTTGAAACAGTGTTCTTCGGGTTTCTCTGGAGTCCCATCAAGGAAATCAAGGCTCCTTTCCTGTGTGATGTGCAACACCGCATTACTCTGCACGCAGCACAGGGGAATCGGGCCTCATCTCGCGGCGACGGGGAAGTCTAATGGTGTTCTTCGAGTTGCGGCGGGAACCTGGGGTATAATCTCGAGTTACGACGGGGATGGCCCTTCCACACACGTGTTTGTTCAGCGACGTCAGGACTCCTGCCTAGTTGCGAGGGACAACTCGGGATTCTCCTCGAGACTTGGCAGGGCAATTGGGACGCCTCTCCAGCTGAGGCGGGAGACAAAGTGTCCCTTTCCACGTGCCACAGGAATCCTTGGACTCCTATCAAGTTTCACGAGGAGTCAGGCATCGTTTCCTTTGGAGGCACTGATCTCCGCGTCCCTCTGGAATTTTCAAAGGATGTGAGGCCTCCAGTCGCAATGAGGTGGGGAACTAGGTCTTTCTCTGTGGTCTCCACAGGCGATTCAGACATCCTTTCGTCTTGGGAGATGCAAGACGACCCTGCATTCAAGTCACTGCAGGCATATCCGGCCTTATTTTGAGTCAGGGCATCGAGGTGTCCATTTCACTTGAGGCCGCAAACTCAGGGTCCCTCTCACATACCTAGAGCTGAGAGAAGCCTCCTCTTGAGGTGCTTGTGGTAAGGTGGTATTCCTCTGGAGTCGAAGGCAGGGACTAACCTCTCATCTCGAGTTGATTTGTGGTCCACGGAGCTCTTTCGTGTTGCTACAGTGACCTCAGGATCCCTCTAGCCTTGAAGCAGTGTTCTTGGGGTTTCTCTGGAGTGCCATCAAGGAAATCAAGGCTCCTTTCCTGTGTGATGTGCAACACGGCATTGCTCTGCACGCAGTGCAGGGGAATCGGGCTTCATCTCTCGGCGAGGGGGAAGTCTCATGGTTTTTCTCGAGTTGTGGCGGGAACCTGGGGTATATTCTCGAGTTACGACGGGGATGGCCCTTTCACACACGTGTTTGTTCAGCGACGTCAGGACTCCTGCCTAGTTGCGAGGGACAACTCGGGATTCTCCTCGAGGCTTGGCAGGGCAATTGGGACGCCTCTCCAGCTGAGGCGGGAGACCAAGTTTCCCTTTCCACGTGCCACAGGGATCCTGGGACTCCTATCAAGTTTCACGAGGAGTCAGGCATCGTTTCCTTTGGAGGCACTGATCTCCGCGTCCCTCTGGAATTTTCAAAGAATGTGAGGCCTCCAGTCGCGATGAGGTGGGGAACTAGGTCTTTCTCTGTGGTCTCCACAGGGGATTCAGACATCCTTTCGTCTTGGGAGATGCAAGACGAGCCTGCATTCAAGTTACTGCAGGCATATCCGGCCTTATTTTGAGTCAGGGAATCGAGGTGTCCATTCCACTTGAGGCCGCAAACTCAGGGTCCCTCTCACAAACCTAGAGCTGAGAGAAGCCTCCTCTTGAGGTGCTTGTGGTAAGGTGGTATTCCTCTGGAGTCGAAGCCAGGGACTAACCTCTCATCTCGAGTTGATTTGTGGTCCACGGAGCTCTTTCGTGTTGCTACAGTGACCTCAGGATCCCTCTGGCCTTGAAACAGCGTTCTTGGGCTTTCTCTGGAGTGCCATCAAGGAAATCAAGGCTCCTTTCCTGTGTGATGTGCAACACGGCATTGCTCTGCACGCAGCGCAGGGGAATCGGGCCTCATCTCGCGGCGAGGGGGAAGTCTCATGGTGTTCCTCGAGTTGCGGCGGGAAACTGGGGTATATTCTCGAGTTACGACGGGGATGGCCCTTCCACACACGTGTTTGTTCAGCGACGACAGGACTCCTGCCTAGTTGCGAGGGACAACTCGGGATTCTCCTCGAGGCTTGGCAGGGCAATTGGGACGCCTCTCCAGCTGAGGCCGGAGACCAAGAGTCCCTTTCACGTGCCACAGGAATCCTGGGACTCCTATCAAGTTTCACGAGGAGTCAGGCATCGTTTCCTTTGGAGGCACTGATCTCCGCGTCCCTCTGGAATTTTCAAAGTATGTGAGGCCTCCGGTCGCGATGAGGTGGGGAATTAGGTCTTTCTCCGTGGTCTCCACAGGGACTTCAGACAACCTTTCATCTTGGGAGATGCAAGACGAGCCTGCATTCAAGTCACTGCAGGGATATCCGGCCTTATTTCGAGTCAGGGCATCGCGGTGTCCATTCCACTTGAGGCCGCAAACTCAGGGTCCCTTTCACATACCTAGAGCTGAGAGAAGCCTCCTCTTGAGGTGCTTGTGGTAAGGTGGTATTCCTCTGGAGTCGAAGCCAGGGACTAACCTCTCATCTCGAGTTGATTTGTGGTCCACGGAGCTCTTTCGTGTTGCTACAGTGACCTCAGGATCCCTCTAGCCTTGAAACAGTGTACTTGGGCTTTCTCTGGAGTGCAATCAAGGAAATCAAGGCTCCTTTCCTGTGTGATGTGCAACACGGCATTGCTCTGCACGCAGTGCAGGGGAATCGGGCCTCATCTCGCGGCGAGGGGGAAGTCTCATCGTTTTTCTCGAGTTGCGGCGGGAACCTGGGGTATATTCTCGAGTTACGACGGGGATGGCCCTTCCACACACATGTTTGTTCAGCGACGTCAGGACTCCTGCCTAGTTGAGGGGAACAACTCGGGATTCTCCTCGAGGCTTGGCAGGGCAATTGGGACGCCTCTCCAGCTGAGGCGGGAGACCAAGGGTCCCTTTCCACGTGCCACAGGAATCCTGGGACTCCTATCAAGTTTCACGAGGAGTCAGGCATCGTCTCCTGTGGAGGCACTGATCTCCGCGTCCCTCTGGAATTTTCAAAGGATGTGAGGCCTCCGGTCGCGATGAGGTGGGGAACTAGGTCTTTCTCTGCGGTCTCCACAGGGGATTCAGACATCCTTTCGTCTTGGGAGATGCAAGACGAGCATGCATTCAGTCACTGCAGGCATATCCAGCCTAATTTCGAGTCAGGGCATCGCGCTGTCCATTCCACTTGAGGCCGCAAACTCAGGGTCCCTCTCACATACCTAGAGCTGAGAGAAGCCTCCTCTTGAGGTGCTTGTGGTAAGGTGGTATTCCTCTGGAGTCGAAGCCAGGGACTAACCTCTCATCTCGAGTTGATTTTTGGTCCACGGAGCTCTTTCGTGTTGCTACAGTGAACTCAGGATCCCTCTAGCCTTGAAACAGTGTTCTTGGGCTTTCTCTGGAATACCATCAAGGAAATCAAGGTTCCTTTCCTGTGTGATGTGCAACACGGCATTGCTCTGCACGCAGTGCAGGGGAATCGGGCCTCATCTCGCGGCGAGGGGGAAGTCTCATGGTTTTTCTCGAGTTGCGGCTGGAACCTGGGGTATATTCTCGAGTTACGACGGGGATGGCCCTTCCACACACGTGTTTGTTCAGCGACGTCAGGACTCCTGCCTAGTTGCGAGGGACAACTCGGGATTCTCCTCGAGGCTTGGCAGGGCAATTGGGACGCCTATCCAGCTGAGGCCGGAGACCAAGAGTCCCTTTCCACGTGCCACAGGAATCCTGGGACTCCTATCAAGTTTCACGAGGAGTCAGGCATCGTTTCCTTTGGAGGCACTGATCTCCGCATCCTCTGGAGTTTTCAAAGAATGTGAGGCCTCCGGTCGCGATGAGGTGGGGAACTAGGTCTTTCTCTGTGGTCTCCGCAGGGGATTCAGACATCCTTTCGTCTTGGGAGATGCAAGACGAGCGTGCATTCAAGTCACTGCAGGCATATCCGGCCTTATTTTGAGTCAGGGCATCGCGGTGTCCATTCCACTTGAGGCCGCAAACTCAGGGTCCCTCTCACATACCTAGAGTTGAGAGAAGCCTCCTCTTGAGGTGCTTGTGGTAAGGTGGTATTCCTCTGGAGTCGAAGCCAGGGACTAACCTCTCATCTCGAGTTGATTTTTGGTCCACAGAGCTCTTTCGTCTTGCTACAGTGCCCTCAGGATCCCTCTAGCCTTAAAACAGTGTTCTTGGGGTTTCTCTGGAGTGCCATCAAGGAAATCAAGGCTCCTTTCCTGTGTGATGTGCAACACGGTATTGCTCTGCACGCAGTGCAGGGGAATCGGGCCTCATCTCGCGGCGAGGGGGAAGTCTTATGGTTTTTCTCGAGTTGCGGCGGGAACCTGGGGTATATTCTCGAGTTACGACGGGGATGGCCCTTCCACACACGTGTTTGTTCAGCGACGTCAGGACTCCTGCCTAGTTGCGAGGGACAACTCGGGATTCTCCTCGAGGCTTGGCAGGGCAATTGGGACGCCTCTCCAGCTGAGGCGGGAGACCAAGTTTCCCTTTCCACGTGCCACAGGGATCCTGGGACTCCTATCAAGTTTCACGAGGAGTCAGGCATCGTTTCCTTTGGAGGCACTGATCTCCGCGTCCCTCTGGAATTTTCAAAGAATGTGAGGCCTCCAGTCGCGATGAGGTGGGGAACTAGGTCTTTCTCTGTGGTCTCCACAGGGGATTCAGACATCCTTTCGTCTTGGGAGATGCAAGACGAGCCTGCATTCAAGTTACTGCAGGCATATCCGGCCTTATTTTGAGTCAGGGAATCGAGGTGTCCATTCCACTTGAGGCCGCAAACTCAGGGTCCCTCTCACAAACCTAGAGCTGAGAGAAGCCTCCTCTTGAGGTGCTTGTGGTAAGGTGGTATTCCTCTGGAGTCGAAGCCAGGGACTAACCTCTCATCTCGAGTTGATTTGTGGTCCACGGAGCTCTTTCGTGTTGCTACAGTGACCTCAGGATCCCTCTAGCCTTGAAACAGTGTTCTTGGGGTTTCTCTGGAGTGCCATCAAGGAAATCAAGGCTCCTTTCCTGTGTGATGTGCAACACGGCATTGCTCTGCACGCAGCGCAGGGGAATCGGGCCTCATCTCGCGGCGAGGGGGAAGTCTCATGGTGTTCCTCGAGTTGCGGCGGGAAACTGGGGTATATTCTCGAGTTACGACGGGGATGGCCCTTCCACACACGTGTTTGTTCAGCGACGACAGGACTCCTGCCTAGTTGCGAGGGACAACTCGGGATTCTCCTCGAGGCTTGGCAGGGCAATTGGGACGCCTCTCCAGCTGAGGCCGGAGACCAAGAGTCCCTTTCACGTGCCACAGGAATCCTGGGACTCCTATCAAGTTTCACGAGGAGTCAGGCATCGTTTCCTTTGGAGGCACTGATCTCCGCGTCCCTCTGGAATTTTCAAAGTATGTGAGGCCTCCGGTCGCGATGAGGTGGGGAATTAGGTCTTTCTCCGTGGTCTCCACAGGGACTTCAGACAACCTTTCATCTTGGGAGATGCAAGACGAGCCTGCATTCAAGTCACTGCAGGGATATCCGGCCTTATTTCGAGTCAGGGCATCGCGGTGTCCATTCCACTTGAGGCCGCAAACTCAGGGTCCCTTTCACATACCTAGAGCTGAGAGAAGCCTCCTCTTGAGGTGCTTGTGGTAAGGTGGTATTCCTCTGGAGTCGAAGCCAGGGACTAACCTCTCATCTCGAGTTGATTTGTGGTCCACGGAGCTCTTTCGTGTTGCTACAGTGACCTCAGGATCCCTCTAGCCTTGAAACAGTGTACTTGGGCTTTCTCTGGAGTGCAATCAAGGAAATCAAGGCTCCTTTCCTGTGTGATGTGCAACACGGCATTGCTCTGCACGCAGTGCAGGGGAATCGGGCCTCATCTCGCGGCGAGGGGGAAGTCTCATCGTTTTTCTCGAGTTGCGGCGGGAACCTGGGGTATATTCTCGAGTTACGACGGGGATGGCCCTTCCACACACATGTTTGTTCAGCGACGTCAGGACTCCTGCCTAGTTGAGGGGAACAACTCGGGATTCTCCTCGAGGCTTGGCAGGGCAATTGGGACGCCTCTCCAGCTGAGGCGGGAGACCAAGGGTCCCTTTCCACGTGCCACAGGAATCCTGGGACTCCTATCAAGTTTCACGAGGAGTCAGGCATCGTCTCCTGTGGAGGCACTGATCTCCGCGTCCCTCTGGAATTTTCAAAGGATGTGAGGCCTCCGGTCGCGATGAGGTGGGGAACTAGGTCTTTCTCTGCGGTCTCCACAGGGGATTCAGACATCCTTTCGTCTTGGGAGATGCAAGACGAGCATGCATTCAGTCACTGCAGGCATATCCAGCCTAATTTCGAGTCAGGGCATCGCGCTGTCCTTTCCACTTGAGGCCGCAAACTCAGGGTCCCTCTCACATACCTAGAGCTGAGAGAAGCCTCCTCTTGAGGTGCTTGTGGTAAGGTGGTATTCCTCTGGAGTCGAAGCCAGGGACTAACCTCTCATCTCGAGTTGATTTTTGGTCCACGGAGCTCTTTCGTGTTGCTACAGTGAACTCAGGATCCCTCTAGCCTTGAAACAGTGTTCTTGGGCTTTCTCTGGAATACCATCAAGGAAATCAAGGTTCCTTTCCTGTGTGATGTGCAACACGGCATTGCTCTGCACGCAGTGCAGGGGAATCGGGCCTCATCTCGCGGCGAGGGGGAAGTCTCATGGTTTTTCTCGAGTTGCGGCTGGAACCTGGGGTATATTCTCGAGTTACGACGGGGATGGCCCTTCCACACACGTGTTTGTTCAGCGACGTCAGGACTCCTGCCTAGTTGCGAGGGACCACTCGGGATTCTCCTCGAGGCTTGGCAGGGCAATTGGGACGCCTATCCAGCTGAGGCCGGAGACCAAGAGTCCCTTTCCACGTGCCACAGGAATCCTTGGACTCCTATCAAGTTTCACGAGGAGTCAGGCATCGTTTCCTTTGGAGGCACTGATCTCCGCATCCTCTGGAGTTTTCAAAGAATGTGAGGCCTCCGGTCGCGATGAGGTGGGGAACTAGGTCTTTCTCTGTGGTCTCCGCAGGGGATTCAGACATCCTTTCGTCTTGGGAGATGCAAGACGAGCGTGCATTCAAGTCACTGCAGGCATATCCGGCCTTATTTTGAGTCAGGGCATCGCGGTGTCCATTCCACTTGAGGCCGCAAACTCAGGGTCCCTCTCACATACCTAGAGTTGAGAGAAGCCTCCTCTTGAGGTGCTTGTGGTAAGGTGGTATTCCTCTGGAGTCGAAGCCAGGGACTAACCTCTCATCTCGAGTTGATTTTTGGTCCACAGAGCTCTTTCGTCTTGCTACAGTGCCCTCAGGATCCCTCTAGCCTTAAAAGAGTGTTCTTGGGGTTTCTCTGGAGTGCCATCAAGGAAATCAAGGCTCCTTTCCTGTGTGATGTGCAACACGGTATTGCTCTGCACGCAGTGCAGGGGAATCGGGCCTCATCTCGCGGCGAGGGGGAAGTCTTATGGTTTTTCTCGAGTTGCGGCGGGAACCTGGGGTATATTCTCGAGTTACGACGGGGATGGCCCTTCCACACACGTGTTTGTTCAGCGACGTCAGGACTCCTGCCTAGTTGCGAGGGACAACTCGGGATTCTCCTCGAGGCTTGGCAGGGCAATTGGGACGCCTCTCCAGCTGAGGCGGGAGACCAAGGTTCCCTTTCCACGTGCCACAGGGATCCTGGGACTCCGATCAAGTTTCACGAGGAGTCAGGCATCGTTTCCTTTGGAGGCACTGATCTCCGCGTCCCTCTGGAATTTTCAAAGGATGTGAGGCCTGCAGTCGCGATGAGGTGGGGAACTAGGTCTTTCTCTGTGGTCTCCACAGGGGATTCAGACATCCTTTCGTCTTGGGAGATGCAAGACGAGCCTGCATTCAAGTCACTGCAGGCATATCCGGCCTTATTTTGAGTCAGGGCATCGAGGTGTCCATTCCACTTGAGGCCGCAAACTCAGGGTCCCTCTCACAAACCTAGAGCTGAGAGAAGCATCCTCTTGAGGTGCTTGTGGTAAGGTGGTATTCCTCTGGAGTCGAAGCCAGGGACTAACCTCTCATCTCGAGTTGATTTGTGGTCCACGGAGCTCTTTCGTGTTGCTACAGTGACCTCAGGATCCCTCTAGCCTTGAAACAGTGTTCTTGGGGTTTCTCTGGAGTGCCATCAAGGAAATCAAGGCTCCTTTCCTGTATGATGTGCAACACCGCATTGCTCTGCACGCAGCGCAGGGGAATCGGGCCTCATCTCGCGGCGAGGGGGAAGTCTCATGGTTTTTCTCGAGTTGCGGCGGGAACCTGGGGTATATTCTCGAGTTACGACGGGGATGGCCCTTCCACACACATGTTTGTTCACCGACGACAGGACTCCTGCCTAGTTGCGAGAGACAACTCGGGATTCTCCTCGAGGCTTGGCAGGGCAATTGGGATGCCTCTCCAGCTGAGGCGGGAGACCAAGTGTCCCTTTCCACGTGCCACAGGAATCCTGGGACGCCTATCAAGTTTCACGAGGAGTCAGGCATCGTCTCCTTTGGAGGCAATGATCTCCGCATCCCTCTGGAGTTTTCAAAGGATGTGAGGCCTCCGGTCGCGATGAGGTGGGGAACTAGGTCTTTCTCTGTGGTCTCCACAGGGGCTTCAGACAACCTTTCTTCTTGGGAGATGCAAGACGAGCCTGCATTCAAGTCACTGCAGAGATATCCGGCCTTATTTCGAGTCAGGGCATCGCGGTGTCCATTCCACTTGAGGCCGCAAACTCAGGGTCCCTCTCACATACCTAGAGCTGAGAGAAGCCTCCTCTTGAGGTGCTTGTGGTAAGGTGGTATTCCTCTGGAGTCGAAGCCAGGGACTAACCTCTCATCTCGAGTTGCTCTGTGGTCCACGGAGCTCTTTCGTGTTACTACAGTGACCTCAGGATCCCTCTAGCCTTGAAGCAGTGTTCTTGGGGTTTCTCTGGAGTGCCATCAAGGAAATCAAGGCTCCTTTCCTGTGTGATGTGCAACACGGCATTGCTCTGCACGCAGTGCAGGGGAATCGGGCCTCATCTCTCGGCGAGGGGGAAGTATCATGGTTTTTCTCGAGTTGTGGTGGGAACCTGGGGTATATTCTCGAGTTACGACGGGGATGGCCCTTTCACACACGTGTTTGTTCAGCGACGTCAGGACTCCTGCTTAGTTGCGAGGGACAACTCGGGATTCTCCTCGAGGCTTGGCAGGGCAATTGGGACGCCTCTCCAGCTGAGGCGGGAGACCAAGGGTCCCTTTCCACGTGCCACAGGGATCCTGGGACTCCTATCAAGTTTCAAGAGGAGTCAGGCATCGTTTCCTTTGGAGGCACTGATCTCCGCGTCCCTCTGGAATTTTCAAAGGATGTGAGGCCTCCAGTCGCGATGAGGTGGGGAACTAGGTCTTTCTCTGTGGTCTCCACCGGGTATTCAGACATCCTTTCGTCTTGGGAGATGCAAGACGAGCCTGCATTCAAGTCACTGCAAGCATATCCGGCCTTATTTTGAGTCAGGGCATCGAGGTGTCCATTCCACTTGAGGCCGCAAACTCAGGGTCCCTCTCAGATACCTAGAGCTGAGAGAAGCCTCCTCTTGAGGTGCTTGTGGTAAGGTTGTATTCCTCTGGAGTCGAAGCCAGGGACTAACCTCTCATCTCGAGTTGATTTTTGGTCCACGGAGCTCTTTCGTGTTGCTACAGTGACCTCAGGATCCCTCTAGCCTTGAAACAGTGTTCTTGGGCTTTCTCTGGAATACCATCGAGGAAATCAAGGTTCCTTTCCTGTGTGATGTGCAACACGGCATTGCTCTGCACGCAGTACAGGGGAATCGGGCCTCATCTCGCAGCGAGGGGGAAGTCTCATGGTTTTTCTCGAGTTGCGGCGGGAACCTGGGGTATATTCTCGAGTTACGACGGGGATGGCCCTTCCACACACGTGTTTGTTCAGCGACGTCAGGACTCCTGCCTAGTTGCGAGGGACAACTCGGGATTCTCCTCGAGGCTTGGCAGGGCAATTGGGACGCCTATCCAGCTGAGGCCGGAGACCAAGAGTCCCTTTCCACGTGCCACAGGAATCCTGGGACTCCTATCAAGTTTCACGAGGAGTCAGGCATCGTTTCCTTTGGAGGCACTGATCTCCGCATCCCTCTGGAGTTTTCAAAGGATGTGAGGCCTCCGGTCGCGATGAGGTGGGGAACTAGGTCTTTCTCTGTGGTCTCCACAGGGGCTTCAGACATCCTTTCGTCTTGGGAGATGCAAGACGAGCGTGCATTCAAGTCACTGCAGAGATATCCGGCCTTATTTCGAGTCAGGGCATCGCGGTGTCCATTCCACTTGAGGCCGCAAACTCAGGGTCCCTCTCACATACCTAGAGCTGAGAGAAGCCTCCTCTTGAGGTGCTTGTGGTAAGGTGGTATTCCTCTGGAGTCGAAGCCAGGGACTAACCTCTCATCTCGAGTTGTTTGTGGTCCACGGAGCTCTTTCGTGTTGCTACAGTGACCTCAGGATCCCTCTAGCCTTGAAGCAGTGTTCTTGGGCTTTCTCTGGAGTGCCATCAAGGAAATCAAGGCTCCTTTCCTGTGTGATGTGCAACACGGCATTGCTCTGCACGCAGTGCAGGGGAATCGGGCCTCATCTCTCGGCGAGGGGGAAGTCTCATGGTTTTTCTCAAGTTGTGGCAGGAACCTGGGGTATATTCTCGAGTTACGACGGGGATGGCCCTTTCACACACGTGTTTGTTCAGCGACGTCAGGACTCCTGCTTAGTTGCGAGGGACAACTCGGGATTCTCCTCGAGGCTTGGCAGGGCAATTGGGACGCCTCTCCAGCTGAGGCGGGAGACAAAGGGTCCCTTTCCACGTGCCACAGGGATCCTGGGACTCCTATCAAGTTTCAAGAGGAGTCAGGCATCGTTTCCTTTGGAGGCACTGATCGCCGCGTCCCTCTGGAATTTTCAAAGGATGTGAGGCCTCCAGTCGCGATGAGGTGGTGAACTAGGTCTTTCTCTGTGGTCTCCACAGGGGATTCAGACATCCTTTCGTCTTGGGAGATGCAAGACGAGCCTGCATTCAAGTCACTGCAAGCATATCCGGCCTTATTTTGAGTCAGGGCATCGAGGTGTCCATTCCACTTGAGGCCGCAAACTCAGGGTCCCTCTCACATACCTAGAGCTGAGAGAAGCCTCCTCTTGAGGTGCTTGTGGTAAGGTGGTATTCCTCTGGAGTCGAAGCCAGGGACTAACCTCTCATCTCGAGTTGATTTGTGGTCCACGGAGCTCTTTCGTGTTGCTACAGTGACCTCAGGATACCTCTAGCCTTGAAACAGTGTTCTTGGGGTTTCTCTGGAGTGCCATCAAGGAAATCAAGGCTCCTTTCCTGTGTGATGTGCAACACCGCATTGCTCTGCACGCAGTGGAGGGGAATTGGGCCTCATCTCGCGGCGAGGGGGAAGTCTCATGGTGTTCTTCGAGTTGCGGCTGGAACATAGGGTTTATTCTCGAGTTACGACGGGGATGGCCCTTCCACACACGTGTTTGTTCAGCGACGAGAGGACTCCTGCCTAGTTGCGAGGGACAACTCGGGATTCTCCTCGAGGCTTGGCAGGGCAATTGGGATGCCTCTCCAGCTGAGGCAGGAGAACAAGGGTCCCTTTCCACGTGCCACAGGAATCCTGGGACTCCTATCAAGTTTCACGAGGAGTCAGGCATCGTCTCCTTTGGAGGCACTGATCTCCGCGTCCCTCTGGAGTTTTCAAAGAATGTGAGGCCTCCAGTCGCGATGAGGTGGGAAACTAGGTCTTTCTCTGTGGTCTCCACAGGGGCTTCAGGCATCCTTTTGTCTTGGGAGATGCAAGACGAGCCTGCATTCAAGTCACTGCAGGCATATCCGGCCTTATTTCGAGTCAGGGCATCACGGTGTCCATTCCACTTGAGGCCGCAAACTCAGGGTCCCTCTCACATACCTAGAGCTGCGAGAAGCCTCCTCTTGAGGTGCTTGTGGTAAAGTGGTATTCCTCTGGAGTCGAAGCCAGGGACTACCCTCTCATCTCGAGTTATTTTGTGGTCCACGAAGCTCTTTCGTGTTGCTACAGTGAACTCAGGATCCCTCTAGCCTTGAAACAGTGTTCTTGGGCTTTCTCTGGAATACCATCAAGGAAATCAAGGTTCCTTTCCTGTGTGATGTGCAACACGGCATTGCTCTGCACGCAGTGCAGGGGAATCGGGCCTCATCTCGCGGTGAGAGGGAAGTCTCATGGTTTTTCTCGAGTTGCGGCGGGAACCTGGGGTATAATCTCGAGTTACGACGGGGATGGCCCTTACACACACGTGTTTGTTCAGCGACGTCAGGACTCCTGCCTAGTTGCGAGGGACAACTCGGGATTCTGCTCGAGACTTGGCAGGGCAATTGGGACGCCTCTTCAGCTGAGGCGGGGGACCAAGTGTCCCTTTCCACGTGCCACAGGAATCCTGGGACTCCTATCAAGTTTCACGAGGAGTCAGGCATCGTCTCCTTTGGAGGCAATGATCTCCGCATCCCTCTGGAGTTTTCACAGGATGTGAGGCCTCCGGTCGCGATGAGGTGGGGAACTAGGTCTTTCTCTGTGGTCTGCACAGGGGATTCAGGCATCCTTTTGTCTTGGGAGATGCAAGACGAGCCTGCATTCAAGTCACTGCAGGCATATCCGGCCTTATTTCGAGTCAGGGCATCACGGTGTCCATTCCACTTAAGGCCGCAAACTCAGGGTCCCTCTCACATATCTAGAGCTGCGAGAAGCCTCCTCTTGAGGTGCTTGTGGTAAAGTGGTATTCCTCTGGAGTCGAAGCCAGGGACTAACCTCTCATCTCGAGTTGATTTGTGGTCCACGGAGCTCTTTCGTGTTGCTACAGTGACCTCAGGATCCGTCTAGCCTTGAAACAGTGTTCTTGGGCTTTCTCTGGAGTGCCATCAAGGAAATCAAGGCTCCTTTCCTGTGTGATGTGCAACACGGCATTGCTCTGCACGCAGTGCAGGGGAATCGGGCCTCATCTCGCGGCGAGGGGGAAGTCTCATGGTTTTTCTCGAGTTGCGGCGGGAACCTGGGGTATAATCTCGAGTTACGACGGGGATGGCCCTTCCACACACGTGTTTGTTCAGCGACGTCAGGACTCCTGCCTAGTTGCGAGGGACAACTCGGGATTCTCCTCGAGGCTTGGCAGGGCAATTGGGACGCCTCTCCAGCTGAGGCGGGAGACAAAGTGTCCCTTTCCACGTGCCACAGGAATCCTGGGACTCCTATCAAGTTTCACGAGGAGTCAGGCATTGTTTCCTTTGGAGGCACTGATCTCCGCGTCCCTCTGGAATTTTCAAAGGATGTGAGGCCTCCAGTCGCAATGAGGTGGGGAACTAGGTCTTTCTCTGTGGTCTCCACAGGGGATTCAGACATCCTTTCGTCTTGGGAGATGCAAGACGAGCCTGCATTCAAGTCACTGCAGGCATATCCGGCCTTATTTTGAGTCAGGGCATCGAGGTGTCCATTCCACTTGAGGCCGCAAACTCAGGGTCCCTCTGACATACCTAGAGCTGAGAGAAGCCTCCTCTTGAGGTGCTTGTGGTAAGGTGGTATTCCTCTGGAGTCGAAGCCAGGGACTAACCTCTCATCTCGAGTTGATTTGTGGTCCACGGAGCTCTTTCGTGTTGCTACAGTGACCTCAGGATCCCTCTAGCCTTGAAGCAGTGTTCTTGGGCTTTCTCTGGAATGCCATCAAGGAAATCAAGGCTCCTTTCCTGTGTGATGTGCAACACGGCATTGCTCTGCACGCAGTGCAGGGGAATCGGGCCTCATCTCGCAGCGAGGGGGAAGTCTCATGGTTTTTCTCGAGTTGTGGCGGGAACCTGGGGTATATTCTCGAGTTACGACGGAGATGGCCCTTTCACACACGTGTTTGTTCAGCGACGTCAGGACTCCTGCTTAGTTGCGAGGGACAACTCGGGATTCTCCTCGAGGCTTGGCAGGGCAATTGGGCCGCCTCTCCAGCTGAGGCGGGAGACCAAGGGTCCCTTTCCACGTGCCACAGGGATCCTGGGACTCCTATCAAGTTTCACGAGTAGTCAGGCATCGTGTCCTTTGGAGGCACTGATCTCCGCGTCCCTCTGAAATTTTCAAAGGATGTGAGTCCTCCAGTCGCGATGATGTGGGGAACTAGGTCTTTCTCTGTGGTCTCCACAGGGGATTCAGACATCCTTTCGTCTTGGGAGATGCAAGACGAGCCTGCATTCAAGTCACTGCAAGCATATCCGGCTTTATTTTGAGTCAGGGCATCGAGGTGTCCATTCCACTTGAGGCCGCAAACTCAGGGTCCCTCTCACAAACCTAGAGCTGAGAGAAGCCTCCTCTTGAGGTGCTTGTGGTAAGGTGGTATTCCTCTGGAGTCGAAGCCAGGGACTAACCTCTCATCTCGAGTTGATTTGTGGTCCACGGAGCTCTTTCGTGTTGCTACAGTGACCTCAGGATCCCTCTAGCCTTGAAACAGTGTTCTTGGGGTTTCTCTGGAGTGCCATCAAGGAAATCAAGGCTCCTTTCCTGTGTGAACTGCAACACCGCATTGCTCTGCACGCAGCACAGGGGAATCGGGCCTCATCTCGCGGCGAGGGGGAAGTCTCATGGTGTTCTTCGAGTTGCGGCGGGAACCTGGGGTATATTCTCGAGTTACGACGGGGATGGCCCTTCCACACACGTGTTTGTTCAGCGACGACAGGACTCCTGCCTAGTTGCCAGGGACAGCTCGGGATTCTCCTCGAGGCGTGGCAGGGCAATTGGGACGCCTCTCCAGCTGAGGCGGGAGACCAAGGGTCCCTTTCCACGTGCCACAGGAATCCTGGGACTCCTATCAAGTTTCACGAGGAGTCAGGCCTTGTGTCCTTTGGAGGCACTGATCTCCGCATTCCTCTGGAGTTTTCAAAGGATGTGAGGCCTCCGGTCGCGATGAGGTGGGGAACTAGGTCTTTCTCTGTGGTCTCCACAGGGGCTTCAGACAACCTTTCGTCTTGGGAGATGCAAGACGAGCCTGCATTCAAGTCACTGCAGGCATATCCGGCCTTATTTCGAGTCAGGGCATCGCGGTGTCCATTCCACTTGAGGCCGCAAACTCAGGGTCCCTCTCACATACCTAGAGCTGAGAGAAGCCTCCTCTTGAGGTGCTTGTGGTAAGGTGGTATTCCTCTGGAGTCGAAGCCAGGGACTAACCTCTCATCTCGAGTTGATTTGTGGTCCACGGAGCTCTTTCGTGTTGCTACAGTGACCTCAGGATCCCTCTAGCCTTGAAACAGTGTACTTGGGCTTTCTCTGGAGTGCAATCAAGGAAATCAAGGCTCCTTTCCTGTGTGATGTGCAACACGGCATTGCTCTGCACGCAGTGCAGGGGAATCGGGCCTCATCTCGCGGCGAGGGGGAAGTCTCATCGTTTTTCTCGAGTTGCGGCGGGAACCTGGGGTATATTCTCGAGTTACGACGGGGATGGCCCTTCCACACACATGTTTGTTCAGCGACGTCAGGACTCCTGCCTAGTTGAGGGGAACAACTCGGGATTCTCCTCGAGGCTTGGCAGGGCAATTGGGACGCCTCTCCAGCTGAGGCGGGAGACCAAGGGTCCCTTTCCACGTGCCACAGGAATCCTGGGACTCCTATCAAGTTTCACGAGGAGTCAGGCATCGTCTCCTGTGGAGGCACTGATCTCCGCGTCCCTCTGGAATTTTCAAAGGATGTGAGGCCTCCGGTCGCGATGAGGTGGGGAACTAGGTCTTTCTCTGTGGTCTCCACAGGGGATTCAGACATCCTTTCGTCTTGGGAGATGCAAGACGAGCATGCATTCAAGTCACTGCAGGCATATCCAGCCTAATTTCGAGTCAGGGCATCGCGCTGTCCATTCCACTTGAGGCCGCAAACTCAGGGTCCCTCTCACATACCTAGAGCTGAGAGAAGCCTCCTCTTGAGGTGCTTGTGGTAAGGTGGTATTCCTCTGGAGTCAAAGCCAGGGACTAACCTCTCATCTCGAGTTGATTTTTGGTCCACGGAGCTCTTTCGTGTTGCTACAGTGAACTCAGGATCCCTCTAGCCTTGAAACAGTGTTCTTGGGCTTTCTCTGGAATACCATCAAGGAAATCAAGGTTCCTTTCCTGTGTGATGTGCAACACGGCATTGCTCTGCACGCAGTACAGGGGAATCGGGCCTCATCTCGCGGCGAGGGGGAAGTCTCATGGTTTTTCTCGAGTTGCGGCTGGAACCTGGGGTATATTCTCGAGTTACGACGGGGATGGCCCTTCCACACACGTGTTTGTTCAGCGACGTCAGGACTCCTGCCTAGTTGCGAGGGACAACTCGGGATTCTCCTCGAGGCTTGGCAGGGCAATTGGGACGCCTATCCAGATGAGGCTGGAGACCAAGAGTCCCTTTCCACGTGCCACAGAAATCCTGGGACTCCTATCAAGTTTCACGAGGAGTCAGGCATCGTTTCCTTTGGAGGCACTGATCTCCGCATTCCTCTGGAGTTTTCAAAGGATGTGAGGCCTCCGGTCGCGATGAGGTGGGGAACTAGGTCTTTCTCTGTGGTCTCCACAGGGGCTTCAGACATCCTTTCGTCTTGGGAGATGCAAGACGAGCGTGCATTCAAGTCACTGCAGGCATATCCGGCCTTATTTTGAGTCAGGGCATCGCGGTGTCCATTCCACTTGAGGCCGCAAACTCAGGGTCCCTCTCACATACCTAGAGTTGAGAGAAGCCTCCTCTTGAGGTGCTTGTGGTAAGGTGGTATTCCTCTGGAGTCGAAGCCAGGGACTAACCTCTCATCTCGAGTTGATTTTTGGTCCACAGAGCTCTTTCGTCTTGCTACAGTGCCCTCAGGATCCCTCTAGCCTTGAAACAGTGTTCTTGGGGTTTCTCTGGAGTGCCATCAAGGAAATCAAGGCTCCTTTCCTGTGTGATGTGCAACACGGCATTGCTCTGCACGCAGTGCAGGGGAATCGGGCCTCATCTCGCGGCGAGGGGGAAGTCTTATGGTTTTTCTCGAGTTGCGGCGGGAACCTGGGGTATATTCTCGAGTTCCGACGGGGATGGCCCTTCCACACACGTGTTTGTTCAGCGACGTCAGGACTCCTGCCTAGTTGCGAGGGACAACTCGGGATTCTCCTCGAGGCTTGGCAGGGCAATTGGGACGCCTATCCAGCTGAGGCCGGAGACCAAGAGTCCCTTTCCACGTGTCACAGGAATCCTGGGACTCCTATCAAGTTTCACGAGGAGTCAGGCATCGTTTCCTTTGGAGGCACTGATCTCCGCATCCCTCTGGAGTTTTCAAAGGATGTGAGGCCTCCGGTCGCGATGAGGTGGGGAACTAGGTCTTTGTCTGTGGTCTCCACAGGGGCTTCAGACATCCTTTCGTCTTGGGAGATGCAAGACGAGCGTGCATTCAAGTCACTGCAGAGATATCCGGCCTTATTTCGAATCAGGGCATCGCGGTGTCCATTCCACTTGAGGCCGCAAACTCAGGGTCCCTCTCACATACCTAGAGCTGAGAGAAGCCTCCTCTTGAGGTGCTTGTGGTAAGGTGGTATTCCTCTGGAGTCGAAGCCAGGGACTAACCTCTCATCTCGAGTTGTTTGTGGTCCACGGAGCTCTTTCGTGTTGCTACAGTGACCTCAGGATCCCTCTAGCCTTGAAGCAGTGTTCTTGGGCTTTCTCTGGAGTGCCATCAAGGAAATCAAGGCTCCTTTCCTGTGTGATGTGCAACACGGCATTGCTCTGCACGCAGTGCAGGGGAATCGGGCCTCATCTCTCGGCGAGGGGGAAGTCTCATGGTTTTTCTCAAGTTGTGGCAGGAACCTGGGGTATATTCTCGAGTTACGACGGGGATGGCCCTTTCACACACGTGTTTGTTCAGCGACGTCAGGACTCCTGCTTAGTTGCGAGGGACAACTCGGGATTCTCCTCGAGGCTTGGCAGGGCAATTGGGACGCCTCTCCAGCTGAGGCGGGAGACCAAGGGTCCCTTTCCACGTGCCACAGGGATCCTGGGACTCCTATCAAGTTTCAAGAGGAGTCAGGCATCGTTTCCTTTGAAGGCACTGATCGCCGCGTCCCTCTGGAATTTTCAAAGGATGTGAGGCCTCCAGTCGCGATGAGGTGGTGAACTAGGTCTTTCTCTGTGGTCTCCACAGGGGATTCAGACATCCTTTCGTCTTGGGAGATGCAAGACGAGCCTGCATTCAAGTCACTGCAAGCATATCCGGCCTTATTTTGAGTCAGGGCATCGAGGTGTCCATTCCACTTGAGGCCGCAAACTCAGGGTCCCTCTCACATACCTAGAGCTGAGAGAAGCCTCCTCTTGAGGTGCTTGTGGTAAGGTGGTATTCCTCTGGAGTCGAAGCCAGGGACTAACCTCTCATCTCGAGTTGATTTGTGGTCCACGGAGCTCTTTCGTGTTGCTACAGTGACCTCAGGATCCGTCTAGCCTTGAAACAGTGTTCTTGGGCTTTCTCTGGAGTGCCATCAAGGAAATCAAGGCTCCTTTCCTGTGTGATGTGCAACACGGCATTGCTCTGCACGCAGTGCAGGGGAATCAGGCCTCATCTCGCGGCGAGGGGGAAGTCTCATGGTTTTTCTCGAGTTGCGGCGGGAACCTGGGGTATAATCTCGAGTTACGACGGGGATGGCCCTTACACACACGTGTTTGTTCAGCGACGTCAGGACTCCTGCCTAGTTGCGAGGGACAACTCGGGATTCTCCTCGAGGCTTGGCAGGGCAATTGGGACGCCTCTCCAGCTGAGGCGGGAGACAAAGTGTCCCTTTCCACGTGCCACAGGAATCCTGGGACTCCTATCAAGTTTCACGAGGAGTCAGGCATTGTTTCCTTTGGAGGCACTGATCTCCGCGTCCCTCTGGAATTTTCAAAGGATGTGAGGCCTCCAGTCGCAATGAGGTGGGGAACTAGGTCTTTCTCTGTGGTCTCCACAGGGGATTCAGACATCCTTTCGTCTTGGGAGATGCAAGACGAGCCTGCATTCAAGTCACTGCAGGCATATCCGGCCTTATTTTGAGTCAGGGCATCGAGGTGTCCATTCCACTTGAGGCCGCAAACTCAGGGTCCCTCTGACATACCTAGAGCTGAGAGAAGCCTCCTCTTGAGGTGCTTGTGGTAAGGTGGTATTCCTCTGGAGTCGAAGCCAGGGACTAACCTCTCATCTCGAGTTGATTTGTGGTCCACGGAGCTCTTTCGTGTTGCTACAGTGACCTCAGGATCCCTCTAGCCTTGAAGCAGTGTTCTTGGGCTTTCTCTGGAATGCCATCAAGGAAATCAAGGCTCCTTTCCTGTGTGATGTGCAACACGGCATTGCTCTGCACGCAGTGCAGGGGAATCGGGCCTCATCTCGCAGCGAGGGGGAAGTCTCATGGTTTTTCTCGAGTTGTGGCGGGAACCTGGGGTATATTCTCGAGTTACGACGGGGATGGCCCTTTCACACACGTGTTTGTTCAGCGACGTCAGGACTCCTGCTTAGTTGCGAGGGACAACTCGGGATTCTCCTCGAGGCTTGGCAGGGCAATTGGGCCGCCTCTCCAGCTGAGGCGGGAGACCAAGGGTCCCTTTCCACGTGCCACAGGGATCCTGGGACTCCTATCAAGTTTCACGAGTAGTCAGGCATCGTGTCCTTTGGAGGCACTGATCTCCGCGTCCCTCTGAAATTTTCAAAGGATGTGAGTCCTCCAGTCGCGATGAGGTGGGGAACTAGGTCTTTCTCTGTGGTCTCCACAGGGGATTCAGACATCCTTTCGTCTTGGGAGATGCAAGACGAGCCTGCATTCAAGTCACTGCAAGCATATCCGGCTTTATTTTGAGTCAGGGCATCGAGGTGTCCATTCCACTTGAGGCCGCAAACTCAGGGTCCCTCTCACAAACCTAGAGCTGAGAGAAGCCTCCTCTTGAGGTGCTTGTGGTAAGGTGGTATTCCTCTGGAGTCGAAGCCAGGGACTAACCTCTCATCTCGAGTTGATTTGTGGTCCACGGAGCTCTTTCGTGTTGCTACAGTGACCTCAGGATCCCTCTAGCCTTGAAACAGTGTTCTTGGGGTTTCTCTGGAGTGCCATCAAGGAAATCAAGGCTCCTTTCCTGTGTGAAGTGCAACACCGCATTGCTCTGCACGCAGCACAGGGGAATCGGGCCTCATCTCGCGGCGAGGGGGAAGTCTCATGGTGTTCTTCGAGTTGCGGCGGGAACCTGGGGTATATTCTCGAGTTACGACGGGGATGGCCCTTCCACACACGTGTTTGTTCAGCGACGACAGGACTCCTGCCTAGTTGCCAGGGACAACTCGGGATTCTCCTCGAGGCGTGGCAGGGCAATTGGGACGCCTCTCCAGCTGAGGCGGGAGACCAAGGGTCCCTTTCCACGTGCCACAGGAATCCTGGGACTCCTATCAAGTTTCACGAGGAGTCAGGCCTTGTGTCCTTTGGAGGCACTGATCTCCGCATCCCTCTGGAGTTTTCAAAGGATGTGAGGCCTCCGGTCGCGATGAGGTGGGGAACTAGGTCTTTCTCTGTGGTCTCCACAGGGGCTTCAGACAACCTTTCGTCTTGGGAGATGCAAGACGAGCCTGCATTCAAGTCACTGCAGGCATATCCGGCCTTATTTCGAGTCAGGGCATCGCGGTGTCCATTCCACTTGAGGCCGCAAACTCAGGGTCCCTCTCACATACCTAGAGCTGAGAGAAGCCTCCTCTTGAGGTGCTTGTGGTAAGGTGGTATTCCTCTGGAGTCGAAGCCAGGGACTAACCTCTCATCTCGAGTTGCTTTGTGGTCCACGGAGCTCTTTCGTGTTGCTACAGTGACCTCAGGATCCCTCTAGCCTTGACACAGTGTTCTTGGGCTTTCTCTGGAGTGCCATCAAGGAAATCAAGGCTCCTTTCCTGTGTGATGTGCAACACCGCATTGCTCTGCACGCAGCTCAGGGAAATCGGGCCTCATCTCGCGTCGAGGGGGAAGTCTCATGGTGTTCTTCGAGTTGCGGCGGGAACCTGGGGTATATTCTCGAGTTACGACGGGGATGGCCCTTCCACACACGTGTTTGTTCAGCGACGACAGGACTCCTGCTAGTTGCGAGGGACAACTCGGGATTCTCCTCGAGGCTTGGCAGGGCAATTGGGATGCCTCTCCAGCTGAGGCGGGAGACCAAGGGTCCCTTTCCACGTGCCATAGGAATCCTGGGACTCCTATCAAATTTCACGAGGAGTCAGGCATCGTCTCCTTTGGAGGCAATGATCTCCGCGTACCTCTGGAGTTTTCAAAGGATGTGAGGCCTCCGGTCGCGATGAGGTGGGGAACTAGGTCTTTCTCTGTGGTCTCCACAGGGGATTCAGACATCCTTTCGTCTTGGGAGATGCAAGACGAGCCTGCATTCAAGTCACTGCAGGGATATCCGGCCTTATTTCGAGTCAGGGCATCGCGGTGTCCATTCCACTTGAGGCCGCAAACTCAGGGTCCCTCTTACATACCTAGAGCTGAGAGAAGCCTCCTCTTGATGTGCTTGTCGTAAGGTGGTATTTCTCTGGAGTCGAAGCCAGAGACTAACCTCTCATCTCGAGTTGATTTGTGGTCCACGGAGCTCTTTCGTGTTGCTACAGTGACCTCAGGATCCCTCTAGCCTTGAAACAGTGTTCTTGGGCTTTCTCTGGAGTGCCATCAAGGAAATCAAGGCTCCTTTCCTGTGTGATGTGCAACACGGCATTGCTCTGCACGCAGTGCAGGGGAATCGGGCCTCATCTCGCGGCGAGCGGGAAGTCTCATGGTTTTTCTCGAGTTGCGGCGGGAACCTGGGGTATATTCTCGAGTTACGACGGGGATGGCCCTTCCACACACGTGTTTGTTCAGCGACGTCAGGACTCCTGCCTAGTTGCGAGGGACAACTCGGGATTCTCCTCGAGGCTTGGCAGGGCAATTGGGACGCCTCTCCAGCTGAGGCGGGAGACCAAGGTTCCCTTTCCACGTGCCACAGGAATCCTGGGACTCCTATCAAGTTTCACGAGGAGTCAGGCATCGTCTCCTTTGGAGGCACTGATCTCCGCGTCCCTCTGGAGTTTTCAAAGGATGTGAGGCCTCCGGTCGCGATGAGGTGGGGAACTAGGTCTTTCTCTGTGGTCTGCACAGGGGATTCAGGCATCCTTTTGTCTTGGGAGATGCAAGACGAGCCTGCATTCAAGTCACTGCAGGCATATCCGGCCTTATTTCGAGTCAGGGCATCACGGTGTCCATTCCACTTAAGGCCGCAAACTCAGGGTCCCTCTCACATATCTAGAGCTGCGAGAAGCCTCCTCTTGAGGTGCTTGTGGTAAAGTGGTATTCCTCTGGAGTCGAAGTCAGGGACTAACCTCTCATCTCGAGTTGATTTGTGGTCCACGGAGCTCTTTCGTGTTGCTACAGTGACCTCAGGATCCGTCTAGCCTTGAAACAGTGTTCTTGGGCTTTCTCTGGAGTGCCATCAAGGAAATCAAGGCTCCTTTCCTGTGTGATGTGCAACACGGCATTGCTCTGCACGCAGTGCAGGGGAATCGGGCCTCATCTCGCGGCGAGGGGGAAGTCTCATGGTTTTTCTCGAGTTGCGGCGGGAACCTGGGGTATAATCTCGAGTTACGAAGGGGATGGCCCTTCCACACACGTGTTTGTTCAGCGACGTCAGGACTCCTGCCTAGTTGCGAGGGACAACTCGGGATTCTCCTCGAGGCTTGGCAGGGCAATTGGGACGCCTCTCCAGCTGAGGCGGGAGACAAAGTGTCCCTTTCCACGTGCCACAGGAATCCTGGGACTCCTATCAAGTTTCAAGAGGAGTCAGGCATCGTTTCCTTTGGAGGCACTGATCTCCGCGTCCCTCTGGAATTTTCAAAGGATGTGAGGCCTCCAGTCGCAATGAGGTGGGGAACTAGGTCTTTCTCTGTGGTCTCCACAGGGGATTCAGACATCCTTTCGTCTTGGGAGATGCAAGACGAGCCTGCATTCAAGTCACTGCAGGCATATCCGGCCTTATTTTGAGTCAGGGCATCGAGGTGTCCATTCCACTTGAGGCCGCAAACTCAGGGTCCCTCTGACATACCTAGAGCTGAGAGAAGCCTCCTCTTGAGGTGCTTGTGGTAAGGTGGTATTCCTCTGGAGTCGAAGCCAGGGACTAACCTCTCATCTCGAGTTGATTTGTGGTCCACGGAGCTCTTTCGTGTTGCTACAGTGACCTCAGGATCCCTCTAGCCTTGAAGCAGTGTTCTTGGGCTTTCTCTGGAATGCCATCAAGGAAATCAAGGCTCCTTTCCTGTGTGATGTGCAACATGGCATTGCTCTGCACGCAGTGCAGGGGAATCGGGCCTCATCTCGCAGCGAGGGGGAAGTTTCATGGTTTTTCTCGAGTTGTGGCGGGAACCTGGGGTATATTCTCGAGTTACGACGGGGATGGCCCTTTCACACACGTGTTTGTTCAGCGACGTCAGGACTCCTGCTTAGTTGCGAGGGACAACTCGGGATTCTCCTCGAGGCTTGGCAGGGCAATTGGGCCGCCTCTCCAGCTGAGGCGGGAGACCAAGGGTCCCTTTCCACGTGCCACAGGGATCCTGGGACTCCTATCAAGTTTCACGAGTAGTCAGGCATCGTGTCCTTTGGAGGCACTGATCTCCGCGTCCCTCTGAAATTTTCAAAGGATGTGAGTCCTCCAGTCGCGATGAGGTGGGGAACTAGGTCTTTCTCTGTGGTCTCCACAGGGGATTCAGACATCCTTTCGTCTTGGGAGATGCAAGACGAGCCTGCATTCAAGTCACTGCAAGCATATCCGGCTTTATTTTGAGTCAGGGCATCGAGGTGTCCATTCCACTTGAGGCCGCAAACTCAGGGTCCCTCTCACAAACCTAGAGCTGAGAGAAGCCTCCTCTTGAGGTGCTTGTGGTAAGGTGGTATTCCTCTGGAGTCGAAGCCAGGGACTAACCTCTCATCTCGAGTTGATTTGTGGTCCACGGAGCTCTTTCGTGTTGCTACAGTGACCTCAGGATCCCTCTAGCCTTGAAACAGTGTTCTTGGGGTTTCTCTGGAGTGCCATCAAGGAAATCAAGGCTCCTTTCCTGTGTGAAGTGCAACACCGCATTGCTCTGCACGCAGCACAGGGGAATCGGGCCTCATCTCGCGGCGAGGGGGAAGTCTCATGGTGTTCTTCGAGTTGCGGCGGGAACCTGGGGTATATTCTCGAGTTACGACGGGGATGGCCCTTCCACACACGTGTTTGTTCAGCGACGACAGGACTCCTGCCTAGTTGCCAGGGACAACTCGGGATTCTCCTCGAGGCGTGGCAGGGCAATTGGGACGCCTCTCCAGCTGAGGCGGGAGACCAAGGGTCCCTTTCCACGTGCCACAGGAATCCTGGGACTCCTATCAAGTTTCACGAGGAGTCAGGCCTTGTGTCCTTTGGAGGCACTGATCTCCGCATCCCTCTGGAGTTTTCAAAGGATGTGAGGCCTCCGGTCGCGATGAGGTGGGGAACTAGGTCTTTCTCTGTGGTCTCCACAGGGGCTTCAGACAACCTTTCGTCTTGGGAGATGCAAGACGAGCCTGCATTCAAGTCACTGCAGGCATATCCGGCCTTATTTCGAGTCAGGGCATCGCGGTGTCCATTCCACTTGAGGCCGCAAACTCAGGGTCCCTCTCACATACCTAGAGCTGAGAGAAGCCTCCTCTTGAGGTGCTTGTGGTAAGGTGGTATTCCTCTGGAGTCGAAGCCAGGGACTAACCTCTCATCTCGAGTTGCTTTGTGGTCCACGGAGCTCTTTCGTGTTGCTACAGTGACCTCAGGATCCCTCTAGCCTTGACACAGTGTTCTTGGGGTTTCTCTGGAGTGCCATCAAGGAAATCAAGGCTCCTTTCCTGTGTGATGTGCAACATGGCATTGCTCTGCACGCAGCTCAGGGGAATCGGGCCTCATCTCGCGTCGAGGGGGAAGTCTCATGGTGTTCTTCGAGTTGCGGCGGGAACCTGGGGTATATTCTCGAGTTACGACGGGGATGGCCCTTCCACACACGTGTTTGTTCAGCGACGACAGGACTCCTGCTAGTTGCGAGGGACAACTCGGGATTCTCCTCGAGGCTTGGCAGGGCAATTGGGATGCCTCTCCAGCTGAGGCGGGAGACCAAGGGTCCCTTTCCACGTGCCATAGGAATCCTGGGACTCCTATCAAATTTCACGAGGAGTCAGGCATCGTCTCCTTTGGAGGCAATGATCTCCGCGTACCTCTGGAGTTTTCAAAGGATGTGAGGCCTCCGGTCGCGATGAGGTGGGGAACTAGGTCTTTCTCTGTGGTCTCCACAGGGGATTCAGACATCCTTTCGTCTTGGGAGATGCAAGACGAGCCTGCATTCAAGTCACTGCAGGGATATCCGGCCTTATTTCGAGTCAGGGCATCGCGGTGTCCATTCCACTTGAGGCCGCAAACTCAGGGTCCCTCTCACATACCTAGAGCTGAGAGAAGCCTCCTCTTGATGTGCTTGTCGTAAGGTGGTATTTCTCTGGAGTCGAAGCCAGGGACTAACCTCTCATCTCGAGTTGATTTGTGGTCCACGGAGCTCTTTCGTGTTGCTACAGTGACCTCAGGATCCGTCTAGCCTTGAAACAGTGTTCTTGGGCTTTCTCTGGAGTGCCATCAAGGAAATCAAGGCTCCTTTCCTGTGTGATGTGCAACACGGCATTGCTCTGCACGCAGTGCAGGGGAATCGGGCCTCATCTCGCGGCGAGGGGGAAGTCTCATGGTTTTTCTCGAGTTGCGGCGGGAACCTGGGGTATAATCTCGAGTTACGAAGGGGATGGCCCTTCCACACACGTGTTTGTTCAGCGACGTCAGGACTCCTGCCTAGTTGCGAGGGACAACTCGGGATTCTCCTCGAGGCTTGGCAGGGCAATTGGGACGCCTCTCCAGCTGAGGCGGGAGACAAAGTGTCCCTTTCCACGTGCCACAGGAATCCTGGGACTCCTATCAAGTTTCAAGAGGAGTCAGGCATCGTTTCCTTTGGAGGCACTGATCTCCGCGTCCCTCTGGAATTTTCAAAGGATGTGAGGCCTCCAGTCGCAATGAGGTGGGGAACTAGGTCTTTCTCTGTGGTCTCCACAGGGGATTCAGACATCCTTTCGTCTTGGGAGATGCAAGACGAGCCTGCATTCAAGTCACTGCAGGCATATCCGGCCTTATTTTGAGTCAGGGCATCGAGGTGTCCATTCCACTTGAGGCCGCAAACTCAGGGTCCCTCTCATAAACCTTGAGCTGAGAGAAGCCTCCTCTTGAGGTGCTTGTGGTAAGGTGGTATTCCTCTGGAGTCGAAGCCAGGGACTAACCTCTCATCTCGAGTTGCTTTGTGGTCCACGGAGCTCTTTCGTGTTGCTACAGTGACCTCAGGATCCCTCTAGCCTTGAAACAGTGTTCTTGGGCTTTCTCTGGAGTGCCATCAAGGAAATCAAGGCTCCTTTCCTGTGTGATGTGCAACACCGCATTGCTCTGCACGCAGCTCAGGGGAATCGGGCCTCATCTCGCGTCGAGGGGGAAGTCTCATGGTGTTCTTCGAGTTGCGGCGGGAACCTGGGGTATATTCTCGAGTTACGACGGGGATGGCCCTTCCACACACGTGTTTGTTCAGCGATGTCAGGACTCCTGCCTAGTTGCGAGGGACAACTCGGGATTCTCCTCGAGGCTTGGCAGGGCAATTGGGACGCCTCTCCAGCTGAGGCGGGAGACCAAGGTTCCCTTTCCACGTGCCACAGGAATCCTGGGACTCCTATCAATTTTCACGAGGAGTCAGGCATCGTCTCCTTTGGAGGCACTGATCTCCGCATCCCTCTGGAGTTTTCAAAGGATGTGAGGCCTCCGGTCGCGATGAGGTGGGGAACTAGGTCTTTCTCTGTGGTCTGCACAGGGGATTCAGGCATCCTTTTGTCTTGGGAGATGCAAGACGAGCCTGCATTCAAGTCACTGCAGGCATATCCGGCCTTATTTCGAGTCAGGGCATCACGGTGTCCATTCCACTTAAGGCCGCAAACTCAGAGTCCCTCTCACATATCTAGAGCTGCGAGAAGCCTCCTCTTGATGTGCTTGTGGTAAAGTGGTATTCCTCTGGAGTCGAAGCCAGGGACTAACCTCTCATCTCGAGTTGATTTGTGGTCCACGGAGCTCTTTCGTGTTGCTACAGTGACCTCAGGATCCCTCTAGCCTTGAAACAGTGTTCTTGGGCTTTCTCTGGAGTGCCATCAAGGAAATCAAGGCTCCTTTCCTGTGTGATGTGCAACACGGCATTGCTCTGCACGCAGTGCAGGGGAATGGGGCCTCATCTCGCGGCGAGGGGGAAGTCTCATGGTGTTTCTCGAGTTGCGGCGGGAACCTGGGGTATAATCTCGAGTTACGACGGGGATGGCCCTTACACACACGTGTTTGTTCAGCGACGTCAGGACTCCTGCCTAGTTGTGAGGGACAACTCGGAATTCTCCTCGAGGCTTGGCAGGGCAATTGGGACGCCTCTCCAGCTGAGGCGGGAGACAAAGTGTCCCTTTCCACGTGCCACAGGAATCCTGGGACTCCTATCAAGTTTCACGAGGAGTCAGGCATCGTTTCCTTTGGAGGCACTGATCTCCTCGTCCCTCTGGAATTTTCAAAGGATGTGAGGCCTCCAGTCGCAATGTGGTGGGGAACTAGGTCTTTCTCTGTGGTCTCCACAGGGGATTCAGACATCCTTTCGTCTTGGGAGATGCAAGACGAGCCTGCATTCAAGTCACTGCAAGCATATCCGGCCTTATTTTGAGTCAGGGCATCGCGGTGTCCATTCCACTTGAGGCCGCAAACTCAGGGTCCCTCTCACAAACCTAGAGCTGAGAGAAGCCTCCTCTTGAGGTGCTTGTGGTAAGGTGGTATTCCTCTGGAGTCGAAGCCAGGGACTAACCTCTCATCTCGAGTTGATTTGTGGTCCACGGAGCTCTTTCGTGTTGCTACAGTGACCTCAGGATCCGTCTAGCCTTGAAACAGTGTTCTTGGGCTTTCTCTGGAGTGCCATCAAGGAAATCAAGGCTCCTTTCCTGTGTGATGTGCAACACCGCATTGCTCTGCACGCAGCGCAGGGGAATCGGGCCTCATCTCGCGGCGAGGGGGAAGTCTCATGGTGTTCTTCGAGTTGCGGCAGGAACCTGGGGTATATTCTCGAGTTACGACGGGGATGGCCCTTCCACACACGTGTTTGTTCACCGACAACAGGACTCCTGCCTAGTTGCGAGGGACAACTCGGGATTCTCCTCGAGGCTTGGCAGGGCAATTGGGATGCCTCTCCAGCTGAGGCGGGAGAGCAAGGGTCCCTTTCCACGTGCCACAGGAATCCTGGGACTCCTATCAAGTTTCACGAGGAATCAGGCATCGTCTCCTTTGGAGGCACTGATCTCCGCGTCCCTCTGGAGTTTTCAAAGGATGTGAGTCCTCCAGTCGCGATGAGGTGTGAAACTAGGTCTTTCTCTGTGGTCTCCACAGGGGATTCAGACATCCTTTCGTCTTGGGAGATGCAAGACGAGCCTGCATTCAAGTCACTGCAAGCATATCCGGCCTTATTTCGAGTCAGGGCATCGAGGTGTCCATTCCACTTGAGGCCGCAAACTCAGGGTCCCTCTCATAAACCTAGAGCTGAGAGAAGCCTCCTCTTGAGGTGCTTGTGGTAAGGTGGTATTCCTCTGGAGTCGAAGCCAGGGACTAACCTCTCATCTCGAGTTGCTTTGTGGTCCACGGAGCTCTTTCGTGTTGCTACAGTGACCTCACGATCCCTCTAGCCTTGAAACAGTGTTCTTGGGCTTTCTCTGGAGTGCCATCAAGGAAATCAAGGCTCCTTTCCTGTGTGATGTGCAACACGGCATTGCTCTGCACGCAGTGCAGGGGAATCGGGCCTCATCTCGCGGCGAGGGGGAAGTCTCATGGTTTTTCTCGAGTTGCGCCGGGAACCTGGGGTATAATCTCGAGTTACGACGGGGATGGCCCTTACACACACGTGTTTGTTCAGCGACGTCAGGACTCCTGCCTAGTTGCGAGGGACAACTCGGGATTCTCCTCGAGACTTGGCAGGGCAATTGGGACGCCTCTCCAGCTGAGGCGGGAGACTAAGTGTCCCTTTCCACGTGCCACAGGAATCCTGGGACTCCTATCAATTTTCACGAGGAGTCAGGCATCGTCTCCTTTGGAGACAATGATCTCTGCATCCCTCTGGAGTTTTCAAAGGATGTGAGGCCTCCGGTCGCGATGAGGTGGGGAACTAGGTCTTTCTCTGTGGTCTCCACAGGGGCTTCAGACAACCTTTCCTCTTGGGAGATGCAAGACGAGCCTGCATTCAAGTCACTGCAGGGATATCCGGCCTTATTTCGAGTCAGGGCATCGCGGTGTCCATTCCACTTGAGGCCGCAAACTCAGGGTCCCTCTCACATACCTAGAGCTGAGAGAAGCCTCCTCTTGAGGTGCTTGTGGTAAGGTGGTATTTCTCTGGAGTCGAAGCCAGGGACTAACCTCTCATCTCGAGTTGATTTGTGATCCACGGAGCTCTTTCGTGTTGCTACAGTGACCTCAGGATCCCTCTAGCCTTAAAACAGTGTTCTTGGGCTTTCTCTGGAGTGCCATCAAGGAAATCAAGGCTCCTTTCCTGTGTGATGTGCAACACGGCATTGCTCTGCACGTAGTGCAGGGGAATCGGGCCTCATCTCTCGGCGAGGGGGAAGTCTCATGGTTTTTCTCGAGTTGTGGCGGGAACCTGGGGTATATTCTCGAGTTACGACGGGGATGGCCCTTCCACACACGAGTTTGTTCAGCGACGTCAGGACTCCTGCCTAGTTGAGAGGAACAACTCGGGATTCTCCTCGAGGCTTGGCAGGGCAATTGGGTCGCCTCTCCAGGTGAGGCCGGAGACCAAGAGTCCCTTTCCGCGTGCCACAGGAATCCTGGGACTCCTATCAAGTTTCACGAGGAGTCAGGCATCGTTTCCTTTGGAGGCACTGATCTCCGCATTCCTCTGGAGTTTTCAAAGGATGTGAGGCCTCCGGTCGCGATGAGGTGGGGAACTAGGTCTTTCTCTGTGGTCCCCACAGGGGCTTCAGACATCCTTTCGTCTTGGGAGATGCAAGACGAGCCTGCATTCAAGTCACTGCAGGTATATCCGGCCTTATTTCGAGTCTGGGCATCGCGGTGTCCATTCCACTTGAGGCCGCAAACTCAGGGTCCCTCTCACATACCTAGAGCTGAGAGAAGCCTCCTCTTGAGGTGCTTAAGGTAAGGTGGTATTCCTCTGGAGTCGAAGCCAGGGACTAACCTCTCATCTCGAGTTGCTTTGTGGTCCACGGAGCTCTTTCGTGTTGCTACAGTGACCTCAGGATCCGTCTAGCCTTGAAACAGTGTTCTTTGGCTTTCTCTGGAGTGCCATCAAGGAAATCAAGGCTCCTTTCCTGTGTGATGTGCAACACCGCATTGCTCTGCACGCAGTGCAGGGGAATCGGGCCTCATCTCGCGGCGAGGGGGAAGTCTCATGGTGTTCTTCGAGTTGCGGCGGGAACCTGGGGTATATTCTCGAGTTACGACGGGGATGGCCCTTCCACACACGTGTTTGTTCAGCGACGACAGGACTCCTGCCTAGTTGCCAGGGACAACTCGGGATTCTCCTCGAGGCTTGGCAGGGCAATTGGGACGCCTCTCCAGCTGAGGCGGGAGACCAAGAGTCCCTTTCCACGTGCCACAGGAATCCTGGGACTCCTATCAAGTTTCACGAGGAGTCAGGCCTTGTGTCCTTTGGAGGCACTGATCTCCGCATCCCTCTGGAGTTTTCAAAGGATGTGAGGCCTCCGGTCGCGATGAGGTGGGGAACTAGGTCTTTCTCTGTGGTCTCCACAGGGGCTTCAGACAACCTTTCGTCTTGGGAGATGCAAGACGAGCCTGCATTCAAGTCACTGCAGGTATATCCGGCCTTATTTCGAGTCAGGGCATCGCGGTGTCCATTCCACTTGAGGCCGCAAACTCAGGGTCCCTCTCACATACCTAGAGCTGAGAGAAGCCTCCTCTTGAGGTGCTTATGGTAAGGTGGTATTCCTCTGGAGTCGAAGCCAGGGACTAACCTCTCATCTCGAGTTGCTTTGTGGTCCACGGAGCTCTTTCGTGTTGCTACAGTGACCTCAGGATCCCTCTAGCCTTGAAACAGTGTTCTTGGGCTTTCTCTGGAGTGCCATCAAGGAAATCAAGGCTCCTTTCCTGTGTGATGTGCAACACCGCATTGCTCTGCACGCAGCGCAGGGGAATCAGGCCTCATCTCGCGGCGAGGGGGAAGTTTCATGGTGTTCTTCGAGTTGCGGCGGGAACCTGGGGTATATTCTCGAGTTACGACGGGGATGGCCCTTCCACACACGTGTTTGTTCACCGACGACAGGACTCCTGCCTAGTTGCGAGGGACAACTCGGGATTCTCCTCGAGGCTTGGCAGGGCAATTGGGATGCCTCTCCAGCTGAGGCGGGAGAACAAGGGTCCCTTTCCACCTGCCACAGGAATCCTGGAACTCCTATCAAGTTTCACGAGGAGTCAGGCATCGTCTCCTTTGGAGGCACTGATCACCGCGTTCCTCTGGAGTTTTCAAAGTATGTGAGGCCTCCGGTCGCGATGAGGTGGGGAACTAGGTATTTCTCTGTGGTCTCCACAGGGGCTTCAGACAACCTTTCGTCTTGGGAGATGCAAGACGAGCCTGCATTCAAGTCACTGCAGGTATATCCGGCCTTATTTCGAGTCAGGGCATCGCGGTGTCCATTCCACTTGAGGCCGCAAACTCAGGGTCCCTCTCACATACCTAGAGCTGAGAGAAGCCTCCTCTTGAGGTGCTTGTGGTAAGGTGGTATTCCTCTGGAGTCGAAGCCAGGGACTAACCTCTCATCTCGAGTTGATTTGTGGTCCACGGAGCTCTTTCGTGTTGCTACAGTGACCTCAGGATCCCTCTAGCTTGAAACAGTGTTCTTGGGCTTTCTCTGGAGTGCCATCAAGGAAATCAAGGCTCCTTTCCTGTGTGATGTGCAACACGGCATTGCTCTACACGCAGTGCAGGGGAATCGGGCCTCATCTCGCGGCGAGGGGGAAGTCTCATGGTTTTTCTCGAGTTGCGGCGGGAACCTGGGGTATATTCTCGAGTTACGACGGGGATGGCCCTTCCACACACGTGTTTGTTCAGCGACGTCAGGACTCCTGCCTAGTTGCGCGGGACAACTCGGGATTCTCCTCGAGGCTAGGCAGGGCAATTGGGACGCCTCTCCAGCTGAGGCGGTAGACCAAGTGTCACTTTCCATGTGCCACAGGAATCCTGGGACTCCTATCAAGTTTCACGAGGAGTCAGGCTTCGTCTCCTTTGGAGGCACTGATCTCCGTGTCCCTCTGGAGTTTTTAAAGGATGTGAGGCCTCCGGTCGCGATGAGGTGGGGAACTAGGTCTTTCTCTGTGGTCTGCACAGGGGATTCAGGCATCCTTTTGTCTTGGGAGATGCAAGACGAGCCTGCATTCAAGTCACTGCAGGCATATCCGGCCTTATTTTGAGTCAGGGCATCACGGTGTCCATTCCACTTGAGGCCGCAAACTCAGGGTCCCTCTCACATACCTAGAGCTGCGAGAAGCCTCCTCTTGAGGTGCTTGTGGTAAGGTGGTATTCCTCTGGAGTCGAAGCCAGGGACTAACCTCTCATCTCGAGTTGATTTGTGGTCCACGGAGCTCTTTCGTGTTGCTACAGTGAACTCAGGATCCCTCTAGCCTTGAAACAGTGTTCTTGGGCTTTCTCTGGAGTTCCATCAAGGAAATCAAGGTTCCATTCCTGTGTGATGTGCAACACGGCTTTGCTCTGCACGCAGTGCAGGGGAATCGGGCCTCATCTCGCGGCGAGGGGGAAGTCTCATGGTTTTTCTCGAGTTGCGGCGGGAACCTGGGGTATATTCTCGAGTTACGACGGGGATGGCCCTTCCACACACGTGTTTGTTCAGCGACGTCAGGACTCCTGCCTAGTTGCGCGGGACAACTCGGGATTCTCCTCGAGGCTAGGCAGGGCAATTGGGACGCCTCTCCAGCTGAGGCGGTAGACCAAGTGTCACTTTCCATGTACCACAGGAATCCTGGGACTCCTATCAAGTTTCACGAGGAGTCAGGCTTCGTCTCCTTTGGAGGCACTGATCTCCGTGTCCCTCTGGAGTTTTTAAAGGATGTGAGGCCTCCGGTCGCGATGAGGTGGGGAACTAGGTCTTTCTCTGTGGTCTCCACAGGGGATTCAGGCATCCTTTTGTCTTGGGAGATGCAAGACGAGCCTGCATTCAAGTCACTGCAGGCATATCCGGCCTTATTTTGAGTCAGGGCATCACGGTGTCCATTCCACTTGAGGCCGCAAACTCAGGGTCCCTCTCACATACCTAGAGCTGCGAGAAGCCTCCTCTTGAGGTGCTTGTGGTAAAGTGGTATTCCTCTGGAGTCGAAGCCAGGGACTAACCTCTCATCTCGAGTTGATTTGTGGTCCACGGAGCTCTTTCGTGTTGCTACAGTGAACTCAGGATCCCTCTAGCCTTGAAACAGTGTTCTTGGGCTTTCTCTGGAGTTCCATCAAGGAAATCAAGGCTCCATTCCTGTGTGATGTGCAACACGGCATTGCTCTGCACGCAGTGCAGGGGAATCGGGCCTCATCTCGCGGCGAGGGGGAAGTCTCATGGTTTTTCTCGAGTTGCGCCGGGAACCTGGGGTATAATCTCGAGTTACGACGGCATGGCCCTTACACACACGTGTTTGTTAAGCGACGTCAGGACTCCTGCCTAGTTGCGAGGGACAACTCGGGATTCTCCTCGAGACTTGGCAGGGAAATTGGGACGCCTCTCCAGCTGAGGTGGGAGACCAAGGGTCCCTTTCCACGTGCCACAGGAATCCTGGGACTCCTATCAAGTTTCACGAGGAGTCAGGCATCGTCTCCTTTGGAGGCAATGATCTCCGCATCCCTCTGGAGTTTTCAAAAGAGGTGAGGCCTCCGGTCGCGATGAGGTGGGGAACTAGGTCTTTCTCTGTGGTCTCCACAGGGGCTTCAGACAACCTTTCGTCTTGGGAGATGCAAGACGAGCCTGCATTCAAGTCACTGCAGGGATATCCGGCCTTATTTCGAGTCAGGGCATCGCGGTGTCCATTCCACTTGAGGCCGCAACTCAGGGTCCCTCTCACATACCTAGAGCTGAGAGAAGCCTCCTCTTGAGGTGCTTGTGGTAAGGTGGTATTCCTCTGGAGTCGAAGCCAGGGACTAACCTCTCATCTCGAGTTGATTTTTGGTCCACGGAGCTCTTTCGTGTTGCTACAGTGACCTCAGGATCCCTCTAGCCTTGAAGCAGTGTTCTTGGGCTTTCTCTGGAGTGCCATCAAGGAAATCAAGGCTCCGTTCCTGTGTGATGTGCAACACGGCATTGCTCTGCACGCAGTGCAGGGGAATCGGGCCTCATCTCGCGGCGAGGGGGAAGTCTCATGGTTTTTCTCGTGTTGTGGCGGGAACCTGGCGTATATTCTCGAGTTAAGACGGGGATGGCCCTTTCACACACGTGTTTGTTCAGCGACGTCAGGACTCCTGCTTAGTTGCGAGGGACAACTCGGGATTCTCCTCGAGCCTTGGCAGGGCAATTGGGACGCCTCTCCAGCTGAGGCGGGAGACCAAGGTTCCCTTTCCACGTGCCACAGGGATCCTGGGACTCCTATCAAGTTTCACGAGGAGTCAGGCATCGTTTCCTTTGGAGGCACTGATCTCCGCGTCCCTCTGGAATTTGCAAAGTATGTGAGGCCTCCGGTCGCGATGAGGTGGGGAACTAGGTCTTTCTCTGTGGTCTCCACAGGGGATTCAGACATCCTTTTGTCTTGGGAGATGCAAGAAGAGCCTGCATTCAAGTCACTGCAGGCATATCCGGCCTTATTTCGAGTCAGGGCATCGCGGTGTCCATTCCACTTGAGGCCGCAAAATCAGGGTCCCTCTCACATACCTAGAGCTGAGAGAAGCCTCCTCTTGAGGTGTTGTGGTAAGGTGGTATTCCTCTGGAGTCGCAGCCAGGGACTAACCTCACATCTCGAGTTGATTTGTGGTCCACTTAGCTCTTTCGTGTTGCTACAGTGACCTCAGGATCCCTCTAGCCTTGAAACAGTGTTCTTGGGGTTTCTCTGGAGTGCCATCAAGGAAATCAAGGCTCCTTTCCTGTGTGATGTGCAACACGGCATTGCTCTGCACGCAGTGCAGGGGAATCGGGCCTCATCTCGCGGCGAGGGGGAAGTCTCATGGTTTTTCTCGAGTTGCGGCGGGAACCTGGGGTATATTCTCGAGTTACGACGGGGATGGCCCTTCCACACACGTGTTTGTTCAGCGACGTCAGGACTCCTGCCTAGTTGCGAGGGACAACTCGGGATTCTCCTCGAGGCTTCGCAGGGCAATTGGGACGCCTCTCCAGCTAAGGCGGGAGACCAAGGGTCCCTTTCCACGTGCCACAGAAATCCTGGGACTCCTATCAAGTTTCACTAGGAGTCAGACATCGTCTCCTTTGAAGGCAATGATCTCCGTGTCCCTCTGGAGTTTTTAAAGGATGTGAGGCCTCCGGTCGCGATGAGGTGGGGAACTAGGTCTTTCTCTGCGGTCTCCACAGTGGATTCAGACATACTTTCGTCTTGGGAGATGCAAGACGAGCCTGCATTCAAGTCACTGCAGGCATATCCAGCCTTATTTCGAGTCAGGGCATCGCGCTGTCCATTCCACTTGAGGCTGCAAACTCAGGGTCCCTCTTACATACCTAGAGCTGAGAGAAGCCTCCTCTTGAGGTGCTTGTGGAAAGGTGGTATTCCTCTGGAGCCGAAGCCAGGGACTAACCTCTCATCTCGAGTTGATTTTTGGTCCACGGAGCTCTTTCGTGTTGCTACAGTGACCTCAGGATCCCTCTAGCCTTGAAACAGTGTTCTTGGGCTTTCTCTGGAGTGTCATCAAGGAAATCAAGGCTCCTTTCCTGTGTGATGTGCAACACGGCATTGCTCTGCACGCAGTGCAGGGGAATCGGGCCTCATCTCGCGGCGAGGGGGAAGTCTCATTGTTTTTCTCGAGTTGCGGCGGGAACATGGGGTATATTCTCCAGTTACAAAGGGGATGGCCCTTCCACACAAGTGTTTGTTCAGCGACGTCAGGACTCCTGCCTAGTTGCGAGGGACAACTCGGGATTCTCCTCGAGGCTTGGCAGGGCAATTGGGACGCCTCTCCAGCTGAGGCGGGAGACCAAGTTTCCCTTGCCACGTGCCACAGGAATCCTGGAACTCCTATAAAGTTTCACGAGGATTCAGGCATCGTCTCCTTTGGAGGCACTGATCTCCGCGTCCCTCTGGCCTTTTCAAAGGATGTGAGGCCTCCGGTCGCGATGAGGCGGGGAACTAGGTCTTTCTCTATGGTCTGCACAGGGGATTCAGACATCCTTTCGTCTTGGGAGATGCAAGACGAGGCTGCATTTAAGTCACTGCAGGGGTATCCGGCCTTATTTCGAGTCAGGGCATCGCGGTGTCCATTCCACTTGAGGCCGCAAACTCAGGGTCCCACTCACATACCTAGAGCTGAGAGAAGCCACCTCTTGAGGTGCTTGTGGTAAGGTGGTATTCCTCTGGAGTCGAAGCCAGGGACTAACCTCTCATCTCGAGTTGATTTTTGGTCCTCGGAGCTCTTTCGTGTTGCTACAGTGACCTCAGGATCCCTCCCAGCTTTGAAACAGTGTTCTTGGCCTTTCTCTGGAGTGCCATTAAGGAAATCAAGGCTCCTTTCCTGGTGTCGTGGAACAGGGCATTGCTCTGCCCGCAGTGCAGGGGAATCGGGCCTCATCTCGCGGCGAGAGGGAAGTCTCATGGTTTTTCTCGAGTTGCGGAGGGAACCTGGGGTATAATCTCGAGTTACGACAGGGATGGCCCTTCCACACACGTGTTTGTTCAGCGACGTCAGGACTCCTGCCTAGTTGCGAGGGACAACTCGGGATTCTCCTCGAGGCTTGGCAGGGCAATTGGGCCGCCTCTCCAGCTGAGGCGGGAGACGAAGGTTCCCTTTCCTCGTGCCACAGGAATCCTGGGACTCCTATCAAGTTTCACGAGGAGTCAGGCATCGTCTCCTTTGGAGGCACTGATCTCCGCGTCCCTCTGGAGTTTTCAAAGGATGTGAGGCCTCCGGTCGCGATGAGGTGGGGAACTAGGTCTTTCTCTGTGGTCTCCACAGGGGATTCAGACATCCTTTCGTCTTGGGAGATGCAAGACGAGCCTGCATTCAAGTCACTGCAGGGATATCCGGCCTTATTTCGAGTCAGGGCATCGCGGTGTCCATTCCACTTGAGGCCGCAAACTCAGGGTCCCTCTCACATACCTAGAGCTGAGAGAAGCCTCCTCTTGAGGTGCTTGTGGTAAGGTGGTTTTCCTCTGGAGTCGAAGCCAGGGACTAACCTCTCATATCGAGTTTAATTTTGGTCCACGGTGTTCTTTCGTGTTGCTACAGTGACCTTAGGATCCCTCTAGCCTTGAAACAGTGTTCTTGGCCTTTCTATGGAGTGCCATCAAGGAAATCAAGGCTCCTTTCATGTGTGATGTGCAACATGGCATTGCTCTGCACACAGTGCTGGGGAATCGGGCCTCATCTCACGGCGAGGGGGAAGTCTCATGGTTTTTCTCGAGTTGCGGCGGGAACCTGGGGTATATTCTCGAGTTACGACGGGGATGGCCCTTCCACATACGTGTTTGTTTGGCGACGTCAGGACTCCTGCCTAGTTGCGAGGGACAACTCGGGATTCTCCTCGAGGCTTGGCAGGGCAATTGGGCCGCCTCTCCAGCTGAGGCGTGAAACCAAGGATCCCTTTCCACGTGCCACAGGAATCCTGGGACTCCTATCAAGTTTCACGAGGAGTCAGGCCTTGTGTCCTTGGGAGGCACTGATCTCCGTGTCCCTCTGGAGTTTTCAAGGGATGTGAGTCCTCCGGTCGCGATGAGGTGGGGAACTAGGTCTTTCTCTGTGGTCTCCACAGGGGATTCAGACAACCTTTCGTCTTGGGAGATGCAAGACGAGCCTGCATTCAAGTCATTGCAGGGATATCCGGCCTTATTTCGAGTCAGGGCATCGCGGTGTCCATTCCACTTGAGGCCGCAAACTCAGGGTCCCTCTCACATACCTAGAGCTGAGAGAAGCCTCCTCTTGAGGTGCTTGTGGTAAGGTGGTATTCCTCTGGAGTCGAAGCCAGGGATTAACCTCTCATCTCGAGTTGACTTTGGTCCACGGAACTCTTTCGTGTTGCTACAGTGACCTCAGGATTCCTCTATCCTTGAAACAGGGTTCTTGGGGTTTCTCTGGAGTGCCATCAAGGAAATCAAGGCTCCTTTCCTGTGTGATGTGCAACACGGCCCTGCTCTGCATGCAGTGCAGGGGAATTAGGCCTCATCTCGCGGCGAGGGGAAAGTCTCATGGTTTTTCTCGAGTTGCGGCGGAAACCTGGGGTATATTCTCCAGTTACGACGGGGATGGCCCTTCCACAGACGTGTTTGTTCAGCGACGTCAGGACTCCTGCCTAGTTGCGAGGGACAACTCGGGATTCTCCTCGAGGTTGGGAAGGGCAATTGGGACGCCTCACAAGCTGAGGCGGGAGACCAAGGGTCCCTTTCCACGTGCCACAGGAATCCTGGGACTCCTATCAAGTTTCACGAGGAGTCAGGCCTTGTGTCCTTTGGAGGCACTGATCTCCGCGTCCCTCTGGAGTTTTCAAAGAATGTGAGGCTTCCGGTCGCGATGAGGTGGGGAACTAGGTCTTTCTCTGTGGTCTCCACAGGGGATTCAGACATCCTTTCTTCTTGGGAGATGCAAGACGAGCCTGCATTCAAGTCACTGCAGGGATATCCGGCCTTATTTCTAGTCAGGGAATCGCGGTGTCCATTCCACTTGAGGCCGCAAACTCAGGGTCCCTCTCACATACCTAGAGCTGAGAGAATCCTCCTCTTGAGGTGCTTGTGGTAAGGTGGTATTCCTCTGGAGTCGAAGCCAGGGACTAACCTCTCATCTTGATTTGACTTTTCTTCCATGGAGCTCTTTCATGTTGCTACAGTGACCTCAGGATCCCTCTAGCCTTGAGACAGTGTTCTTGGGGTTTCTCTGGAGTGCCATCAAGGAAATCAAGGCTCCTTTCCTGTGTGATGTGCAACACGGCATTGCTCTGCACGCAGTGCAGGGGAATCGGGCCTCATCTCGCGGCGAGGGGGAAGTCTCATGGTTTTTCTCGAGTTGCGGCGGGAACCTGGTGTATATTCTGAAGTTACGACGGGCATGGCCCTTCCACAAAAGTGTTTGTTCAGCGATGTAGGGACTCCTGCCTAGTTGCGAGGGACAACTCGGGATTCTCCTCGAGGCTTGGCAGGGCAATTGGGACGCCTCTCCAGCTAAGGCCGGAGACCAAGAGTCCCTTGCCACGTGCCACAGGAATCCTGGGACTCCTATCAAGTTTCACGAGGAGTCAGGCATCGTCTGCTTTAGAGGCACTGATATCCACGGCCCTCTGGAATTTTCCAAGGATGTGAGGCCTCCGGTCGAGATGAGGTGGCGAACTAGGTCTTTCTCTGTGGTCTCCACAGGGGATTCAGACATCCCTTCGTCTTGGGAGATGCAAGACGAGCCTGCATTCAAGTCACTGCAGGGATATCCGGCCTTATTTAGAGTCAGGGCATCGCGGTGTCCATTCCACTTGAGGCCGCAAACTCAGGGTCCCTCTCACATACCTAGAGCTGAGAGAAGCCTCCTCTTGAGGTGCTTGTCGTAAGGTGGTTTTCTTCTGTAGTCGAAGCCAGGGACTAACCTCTCATATCGAGTTTAATTTTGGTCCACGGTGTTCTTTCGTGTTGCTACAGTGACCTTAGGATCCCTCTAGCCTTGAAACAGTGTTCTTGGGGTTTCTCTGGAGTGCCATCAAGGAAATCAAGGCTCCTTTCCTGTGTGATGTGCAACATGGCATTACTCTGCACACAGTGCTGGGGAATCGGGCCTCATCTCGCGGCGAGGGGGAAGTCTCATGGTTTTTCTCGAGTTGCGGCGGGAACCTGGGGTATATTCTCGAGTTACGACGGGGATGGCCCTTCCACACACGTGTTTGTTCGGCGATGTCAGGACTCCTGCCTAGTTGTGAGGGACAACTCGGGATTCTCCTCGAGGCTTGGCAGGGCAATTGGGCCGCCTCTCCAGCTGAGGCGGGAGACCAAGGTTCCCTTGCCATGTGCCACAGGAATCCTGGGACTCCTATCAAGTTTCACGAGGAGTCAGGCATCGTCTCCTTTATAGGCACTGATATCCACGGCCCTCTGGAATTTTCCAAGGATGTGAGGCTTCCGGTCGAGATGAGGTGGCGAACTAGGTCTTTCTCTGTGGTCTCCACAGGGGATTCAGACATCCCTTCGTCTTGGGAGATGCAAGACGAGCCTGCATTCAAGTTACTGCAGGCATATCCGGCCTTATTTTGAGTCAGGGCATCGCGGTGTCCATTCCACTTGAGGCCGCAAACTCAGGGTCCCTCTCACATACCTAGAGCTGAGAGAAGCCTCCTCTTGAGGTGCTTGTGGTAAGGTGGTTTTCCTCTGGAGTCGAAGCCAGGGACTAACCTCTCATATCGAGTTTAATTTTGGTCCACGGTGTTCTTTCGTGTTGCTACAGTGACCTTAGGATCCCTTTAGCCTTGAAACAGGGTTCTTGGGGTTTCTCTGGAGTGCCATCAAGGAAATCAAGGCTCCTTTCCTGTGTGATGTGCAACATGGCATTACTCTGCACACAGTGCTGGGGAATCGGGCCTCATCTCGCGGCGAGGGGGAAGTCTCATGGTTTTTCTCGAGTTGCGGCGGGAACCTGGGGTATATTCTCGAGTTACGACGGGGATGGCCCTTCCACACACGTGTTTGTCCGGCGACGTCAGGACTCCTGCCTAGTTGCGAGGGACAACTCGGGATTCTCCTCGAGGCTTGGCAGGGCAATTGGGCCGCCTCTCCAGCTGAGGCGGGAGACCAAGGTTCCCTTGCCACGTGCCACAGGAATCCTGGGACTCCTATCAAGTTTCACGAGGAGTCAGGCATCGTCTCCTTTAGAGGCACTGATATCCACGGCCCTCTGGAATTTTCCAAGGATGTGAGGCCTCCGGTCGAGATGAGGTGGCGAACTAGGTCTTTCTCTGTGGTCTCCACAGGGGATTCAGACATCCCTTCGTCTTGGGAGATGCAAGACGAGCCTGCATTCAAGTCACTACAGGCATATCTGGCCTTATTTCGAGTTAGGGCATCGCGGTGTCCATTCCACTTGAGGCGGCAAACTCAGGGTCCCGCTCACATACCTAGAGCTGAGAGAAGCCTCCTCTTGAGGTGCTTGTGGTAAGGTGGTATTCCTCTGGAGTCGATGCCAGGAACTAACCTCTCATCTCGAGTTGACTTTTGGTCCACGGAGCTCTTTCGTGTTGCTACAGTGACCTCAGGATCCCTCTAGCCTTGAAACAGTGTTCTTGGGGTTTCTCTGCAGTGCCATCAAGGAAATCAAGGCTCCTTTCCTGTGTGATGTGCAACACGGCATTGCTCTGCACGCAGTGCAGGGAAATCGGGCCTCATCTCGCGGCGAGAGGGATGTCTCATGTTTTTTCTCGAGTTGTGGCGGGAACCTGGGGTATATTCTCGAGTTACGACGGGGATGGCCCTTCCAAACACGTGTTTGTACAGCGACGTCAGGACTCCTGCCTAGTTGCGAGGGACAACTCGGGATTCTCCTCGAGGCTTGGCAGGGCAATTGGGACGCCTCTCCAGCTGAGGTGGGAGACCAAGTGTCCCTTTCCACGTGCCACAGGAATTCTGGGACTCCTATCAATTTTCACGAGGAGTCAGGCATCGTCTCCTTTATAGGCACTGATATCCACGTCCCTCTGGAATTTTCCAAGGATGTGAGTCCTCCGGTCGAGATGAGGTGGGGAAATAGGTCTTTCTCTGTGGTCTCCACAGGGGATTCAGACATCCCTTCGTCTTGGGAGATGCAAGACGAGCCTGCATTCAAGTCACTGCAGGCATATCTGGCCTTATTTCGAATTAGGGCATCGCGGTGTCCATTCCACTTGAGGCCGCAAACTCAGGGTCCCTCTCACATACCTAGAGCTGAGAGAAGCCTCCTCTTGAGGTGCTTGTGGTAAGATGGTATTCCTCTGGAGTCGATGCCAGGGAATAACCTCTCATCTCGTGTTGACTTTTGGTCCATGGAGCTCTTTCGTGTTGCTACAGTGACCTCAGGATCCGTCTAGCCTTGAAACAGTGTTCTTGGGGTTTCTCTGGAGTGCCATCAAGGAAATCAAGGCTCCTTTCCTGTGTGATGTGCAACACGGCATTGCTCTGCACGCAGTGCAGGGGAATCGGGCCTCATCTCGCGGCGAGGGGGAAGTCTCATGGTTTTTCTCGAGTTGCGGAGGGAACCTGGGATATATTCTCGAGTTACGAGGGGGATGGCCCTTCCACACACGTGTTTGTTCAGCGACGTCAGGACTCCTGCCTAGGTGCGAGGGACAACTCGGGATTCTCCTCGAGGCTTGGCAGGGCAATTGGGACGCCTCTCCAGCTGAGGCGGGAGACCAAGATTCCCTTTCCTCGTGCCACAGCAATCCTGGGACTCCTATCAAGTTTCACGAGGAGTCAGGCATCGTCTCCTTTGGAGGCACTGATCTCCGCGTCCCTCTGGAGTTTTCAAAGGATGTGAGGCCTCCTGTCGCGATGAGGTGGGGAACTAGGTCTTTCTCTGTGGTCTCCACAGGGGATTCAGACATCCTTTCGTCTTGGGAGATGCAAGACGAGCCTGCATTCAAGTCACTGCAGGCATATCCGGCCTTATTTCGAGTCAGGGCATCGCGGTGTCCATTCCACTTGAGGCCGCAAACTCAGGGTCCCTCTCACATACCTAGAGCTGAGAGAAGCCTCCTCTTGAGGTGCTTGTGGTAAGGTGGTTTTCCTCTGGAGTCGAAGCCAGGGACTAACCTCTCATATCGAGTTTAATTTTGGTCCACGGTGTTCTTTCGTGTTGCTACAGTGACTTTAGGATCCCTCTAGCCTTGAAACAGTGTTCTTGGGGTTTCTCTGGAGTGCCATCAAGGAAATCAAGGCTCCTTTCCTGTCTGATGTGCAACATGGCATTACTCTGCACACAGTGCTGGGGAATCGGACCTCATCTCGCGGCGAGGGGGAAGTCTCATGGTTTTTCTCGAGTAGCGGCGGGAACCTGGGGTATATTCTCGAGTTACGAGGGGGATGGCCCTTCCACACACGTGTTTGTTCGGTGACGTCAGGACTCCTGCCTAGTTGCGAGGGACAACTCGGGATTCTCCTCGAGGCTTGGCAGGGCAATTGGGCCGCCTCTCCAGCTGAGTCGGGAGACCAAGGGTCCCTTTCCACGTGCCACAGGAATCCTGGGACTCCTATCAAGTTTCACGAGGAGTCAGGCATCGTCTCCTTTGGAGGCACTGATCTCTGCGTCCCTCTGGAGTTTTCCAAGGATGTGAGTCCTCCGGTCGCGATGAGGTGGGGAACTAGGTCTTTCTCTGTGGTCTCCACAGGGGCTTCAGACATCCTTTCGTCTTGGGAGATGCAAGACGAGCCTGCATTCAAGTCATTGCAGGGATATCCAGCCTTACTTCGAGTCAGGGCATCGAGGTGTCCATTCCACTTGAGGCCGCAAACTCAGGGTCCCTCTCACATACCTAGAGCTGAGAGAAGCCTCTTCTTGAGGTGCTTGTGGTAAGGTGGTATTAATCTGGAGTCGAAGCCAGGGATTAACCTCTCATCTCGAGTTGACTTTGGTCCACGGAACTCTTTCGTGTTGCTACAGTGACCTCAGGATTCCTCTATTCTTGAAACAGGGTTCTTGGGGTTTCTCTGGAGTGCCATCAAGGAAATCAAGGCTCCTTTCCTGTGTGATGTGCAACATGGCACTGCTCTGCACGCAGTGCAGGGGAATCAGGCCTCATCTCGCGGCGAGGGGGAAGTCTCATGGTTTTTCTCGAGTTGCGGCGGGAACCTGGGGTATATTCTCGAGTTACGACGGGGATGGCCCTTCCACACACGTGTTTGTTCAGCGACGTCAGGACTCCTGCCTAGTTGCGAGGGACAACTCGGGATTCTCCTCGAGGTTGGGAAGGGCAATTGGGACGCCTCTCCAGCTGAGGCGGGAGACCAAGGGTCCCTTTCCACGTGCCACAGGAATCCTGGGACTCCTATCAAGTTTCACGAGGAGTCAGGCATCGTCTCCTTTGGAGGCACTGATCTCCGCGTCTCTCTGGAGTTTTCAAAGGATGTGAGGCCTGCGGTCGCGATGAGGCGGGGAACTAGGTCTTTCTCTGTGGTCTGCAAAGGGGATTCAGACATCCTTTCGTCTTGGGAGATGCAAGACGAGGCTGCATTCAAGTCACTGCAGGCATATCCGGCCTTATTTCGAGTCAGGGCATCGCGGTGTCCATTCCACTTGAGGCCGCAAACTCAGGGTCCCTCTCACATACCTAGAGCTGAGAGAAGCCACCTCTTGAGGTGCTTGTGGTAAGGCGGTATTCCTCTGGAGTCGAAGCCAGGGACTAACCTCTCATCTCGAGTTGATTTTTGGTCCACAGAGCTCTTTCGTGTTGCTACAGTGACCTCAGGATCCCTCTAGCCTTGAAACAGTGTTTTTGGCCTTTCTCTGGAGTGCCATCAAGGAAATCAAGGCTCCTTTCCTGTGTGACGTGGAACAGGGCATTGCTCTGCCCGCAGTGCAGGGGAATCAGGCCTCATCTCGCGGCGAGAGGGAAGTCTCATGTTTTTTCTCCAGTTGTGGCGGGAACCTGGGGTATATTCTCGAGTTACGACGGGGATGGCCCTTCCACACACGTGTTTGTTCAGCAACATCAGGACTCCTGCCTAGCTGCGAGGGACAACTCGGGATTCTCCTCGAGGCTTGGCAGGGCAATTGGGACGCCTCTCCAGCTGAGGTGGAAGACCAAGTGTCCCTTTCCACGTGCCACAGGAATCCTGGGACTCCTTTCAAGTTTCACGAGGAGTCAGGCCTTGTGTCCTTTGGAGGCACTGATCTCCGCGTCCCTCTGGAGTTTTCAAAGAATGTGAGGCTTCCGGTCGCGATGAGGTGGGGAACTAGGTCTTTCTCTGTGGTGTCCACAGGGGATTCAGACATCCTTTCGTCTTGGGAGATGCAAGACGAGCCTGCATTCAAGTCACTGCAGGGATATACGGCCTTATTTCTATTCAGGTCATCGCGGTGTCCATTCCACTTGAGGCCGCAAACTCAGGGTCCCTCTCACATACCTAGAGCTGAGAGAAGCCTCCTCTTGAGGTGCTTGTGGTAAGGTGGTATTCCTCTGGAGTCGAAGCCAGGGACTAACCTCTCATCTCGATTTGACTTTTCTTCCATGGAGCTCTTTCATGTTGCTACAGTGACCTCAGGATCCCTCTAGCCTTGAAACAGTGTTCTTGGGGTTTCTCTGGAGTGCCATCAAGGAAATTAAGGCTCCTTTCATGTGTGATGTGCAACACGGCATTGCTCTGCACGCAGTGCAGGGGAATCGGGCCTCATCTCGCGGCGAGGGGGAAGTCTCATCGTTTTTCTCGAGTTGCGGAGGGAACCTGGGGTATATTCTCAAGTTACGACGGGCATGGCCCTTCCACACAAGTGTTTGTTCAGTGACGTAGGGACTCCTGCCTAGTTGCGAGGGACAACTCGTGATTCTCCTCGAGGCTTGGCAGGGCAATTGGGACGCCTCTCCAGCTGAGGCGGGAGACCAAGGTTCCCTTGCCACGTGCCACAGGAATCCTGGGAATCCTATCAAGTTTCACGAGGAGTCAGGCATCGTCTCCTTTGGAGGCACTGGTCTCCGCGTCCCTCTGGAGTTTTCAAAGGATGTGAGGCCTCCGGTCGCGATGAGGCGGCGAACTAGGTCTTTCTCTGTTGTCTGCACAGGGGATTCAGACATCCTTTCATCTTGGGAGATGCAAGACGAGGCTGCATTCAAGTCACTGCAGGGATATCCGGCCTTATTTCGAGTCAGGGCATCGCGGTGTCCATTCCACTTGAGGCCGCAAACTCAGGGTCCCTCTCACATACCTAGAGCTGAGAGAAGCCTCCTCTTGAGGTGCTTGTGGTAAGGGGGTATTCCTCTGGAGTCGAAGCCAGGGACTAACCTCTCATCTCGAGTTGGTTTTTGGTCCACGGAGCTCTTTCGTGTTGCTACAGTGACCTCAGGATCCCTCTAGCCTTGAAACAGTGTTCTTGGCCTTTCTCTGGAGTGCCATCAAGGAAATCAAGGCTCCTTTCCTGTGTGACGTGGAACAGGGCATTGCTCTGCCCGCAGTGCAGGGGAATCGGGCCTCATCTCGCGGCGTGAGGGAAGTCTCATGTTTTTTCTCGAGTTGTGGCGGCAACCTGGGGTATATTCTCGAGTTACGACGGGGATGGCCCTTCCACACACGTGTTTGTTCAGTGACGTCAGGACTCCTGCCTAGTTGCGAGGGACTCCTCGGGATTCTCCTCGAGGCTTGGCAGGGCAATTGGGACGCCTCTCCAGCTGAGGTGGGAGACCAAGTGTCCCTTTCCACGTGCCACAGGAATTCTGGGACTCCTATCAATTTTCACGAGGAGTCAGGCATCGTCTCCTTTATAGACACTGATATCCACGTCCCTCTGGAATTTTCCAAGGATGTGAGGCCTCCGGTCGAGATGAGGTGGGGAACTAGGTCTTTCTCTGTGTTCTCCACAGGGGATTCAGACATCCCTTCGTCTTGGGGGATGCAAGACGAGCCTGCATTCAAGTCACTGCAGGTATATCCGGCCTTATTTCGAGTCAGGGCATCGCGGTGTCCATTCCACTTGAGGCCACAAACTCAGGGTCCCTCTCACATACCTAGAGCTGAGAGAAGCCTCCTCTTGAGGTGCTTGTGGTAAGGTGGTATTCCTCTGGAGTCGATGCCAGGGACTAACCTCTCATCTCGAGTTGATTTTTGGTCCACGGAGCTCTTTCGTCTTGCTACAGTGCCCTCAGGATCCCTCTAGCCTTGAAACAGTGTTTTTGGCCTTTCTCTGGAGTGCCATCAAGGAAATCAAGGCTCCTTTCCTGTGTGACGTGGAACAGGGCATTGCTCTGCCCGCAGTGCAGGGGAATCAGGCCTCATCTCGCGGCGAGAGGGAAGTCTCATGTTTTTTCTCCAGTTGTGGCGGGAACCTGGGGTATATTCTCGAGTTACGACGGGGATGGCCCTTCCACACACGTGTTTGTTCAGCAACATCAGGACTCCTGCCTAGCTGCGAGGGACAACTCGGGATTCTCCTCGAGGCTTGGCAGGGCAATTGGGACGCCTCTCCAGCTGAGGTGGAAGACCAAGTGTCCCTTTCCACGTACCACAGGAATCCTGGGACTCCTTTCAAGTTTCACGAGGAGTCAGGCCTTGTGTCCTTTGGAGGCACTGATCTCCGCGTCCCTCTGGAGTTTTCAAAGAATGTGAGGCTTCCGGTCGCGATGAGGTGGGGAACTAGGTCTTTCTCTGTGGTGTCCACAGGGGATTCAGACATCCTTTCGTCTTGGGAGATGCAAGACGAGCCTGCATTCAAGTCACTGCAGGGATATACGGCCTTATTTCTATTCAGGTCATCGCGGTGTCCATTCCACTTGAGGCCGCAAACTCAGGGTCCCTCTCACATACCTAGAGCTGAGAGAAGCCTCCTCTTGAGGTGCTTGTGGTAAGGTGGTATTCCTCTGGAGTCGAAGCCAGGGACTAACCTCTCATCTCGATTTGACTTTTCTTCCATGGAGCTCTTTCATGTTGCTACAGTGACCTCAGGATCCCTCTAGCCTTGAAACAGTGTTCTTGGGGTTTCTCTGGAGTGCCATCAAGGAAATTAAGGCTCCTTTCATGTGTGATGTGCAACACGGCATTGCTCTGCACGCAGTGCAGGGGAATCGGGCCTCATCTCGCGGCGAGGGGGAAGTCTCATCGTTTTTCTCGAGTTGCGGAGGGAACCTGGGGTATATTCTCAAGTTACGACGGGCATGGCCCTTCCACACACGTGTTTGTTCAGTGACGTAGGGACTCCTGCCTAGTTGCGAGGGACAACTCGTGATTCTCCTCGAGGCTTGGCAGGGCAATTGGGACGCCTCTCCAGCTGAGGCGGGAGACCAAGGTTCCCTTGCCACGTGCCACAGGAATCCTGGGAATCCTATCAAGTTTCACGAGGAGTCAGGCATCGTCTCCTTTGGAGGCACTGGTCTCCGCGTCCCTCTGGAGTTTTCAAAGGATGTGAGGCCTCCGGTCGCGATGAGGCGGCGAACTAGGTCTTTCTCTGTTGTCTGCACAGGGGATTCAGACATCCTTTCGTCTTGGGAGATGCAAGACGAGGCTGCATTCAAGTCACTGCAGGGATATCCGGCCTTATTTCGAGTCAGGGCATCGCGGTGTCCATTCCACTTGAGGCCGCAAACTCAGGGTCCCTCTCACATACCTAGAGCTGAGAGAAGCCTCCTCTTGAGGTGCTTGTGGTAAGGGGGTATTCCTCTGGAGTCGAAGCCAGGGACTAACCTCTCATCTCGAGTTGGTTTTTGGTCCACGGAGCTCTTTCGTGTTGCTACAGTGACCTCAGGATCCCTCTAGCCTTGAAACAGTGTTCTTGGCCTTTCTCTGGAGTGCCATCAAGGAAATCAAGGCTCCTTTCCTGTGTGACGTGGAACAGGGCATTGCTCTGCCCGCAGTGCAGGGGAATCGGGCCTCATCTCGCGGCGTGAGGGAAGTCTCATGTTTTTTCTCGAGTTGTGGCGGCAACCTGGGGTATATTCTCGAGTTACGACGGGGATGGCCCTTCCACACACGTGTTTGTTCAGTGACGTCAGGACTCCTGCCTAGTTGCGAGGGACTCCTCGGGATTCTCCTCGAGGCTTGGCAGGGCAATTGGGACGCCTCTCCAGCTGAGGTGGGAGACCAAGTGTCCCTTTCCACGTGCCACAGGAATTCTGGGACTCCTATCAATTTTCACGAGGAGTCAGGCATCGTCTCCTTTATAGACACTGATATCCACGTCCCTCTGGAATTTTCCAAGGATGTGAGGCCTCCGGTCGAGATGCGGTGGGGAACTAGGTCTTTCTCTGTGTTCTCCACAGGGGATTCAGACATCCCTTCGTCTTGGGGGATGCAAGACGAGCCTGCATTCAAGTCACTGCAGGGATATCCGGCCTTATTTCGAGTCAGGGCATCGCGGTGTCCATTCCACTTGAGGCCACAAACTCAGGGTCCCTCTCACATACCTAGAGCTGAGAGAAGCCTCCTCTTGAGGTGCTTGTGGTAAGGTGGTATTCCTCTGGAGTCGATGCCAGGGACTAACCTCTCATCTCGAGTTGATTTTTGGTCCACGGAGCTCTTTCGTCTTGCTACAGTGCCCTCAGGATCCCTCTAGCCTTGAAACAGTGTTCTTGGGGTTTCTCTGGAGTGCCAACAAGGATATCAAGGCTCCTTTCCTGTGTGATGTGCAACACGGCATTGCTCTGCACGCAGTGCTGGGGAATCGAGCCTCATCTCACGGCGAAGAGGAAGTCTCATGGTTTTTCTCGAGTTGCGGCGGAAACCTGCGGTATATTCTCGAGTTACGACGCGGATAGCCCTTCCACACACGTGTTTGTTCAGCGATGTCAGGACTCCTGCCTAGTTGTGAGGGACAACTCGGGATTCTTCTCCTCGAGGCTTGGCAGGGCAATTGGGACGCCTCTCCAGCTGAGGCGGGAGACCAAGGGTCCCTTTCCACGTGCCACAGAAATCCTGGCACTCCTATCAAGTTTCACGAGGAGTCAGGCATCGTCTCCTTTGAAGGCAATGATCTCCGCGTCCCTCTGGAGTTTTCAAAGGATGTGAGGCCTCCAGTCGCGATGAGGTGGGGAACTAGGTCTTTCTCTGTGGTCTCCACAGGGACTTCAGACAACCTTTCGTCTCGGGAGATGGAAGACGAGCCTGCATTCAAGTCACTGCACGGATATCCGGCCTTATTTCGAGTCAGGGCATCGCGGTGTCCATTCCACTTGAGGCCGCAAACTCAGGGTCCCGCTCACATACCTAGATCTGAGAGAAGCCTCCTCTTGAGGTGCTTGTGGTAAGGTGGTATTCCTCTGGAGTCGAAGCCAGGGACTAACCTCTCATCTCGAGTTGATTTGTGGTCCACGGAGCTCTTTCGTGTTGCTACAGTGACCTCAGGATCCCTCTAGCCTTGAAACAGTGTTTTTGGCCATTCTCTGGAGTGCCTTCAAGGAAATCAAGGCTCCTTTCCTGTGTGATGTGCAACATGGCATTGCTCTGCACGCAGTGCAGGGGAATCGGGCCTCATCTCGCGGCGAGGGGGAAGTCTCATGGTTTTTCTCGAGTTGCGGCGGGAACCTGGGGTATATTCTCGAGTTAAGACGGGGATGGCCCTTCCGCACAAGTGTTTGTTCAGCGACGTCAGGACTCCTGCCTAGTTGTGAGGGACAACTCGGGATTCTCCTCGAGGCTTGGCAGGGCAATTGGGCCGCCTCTCCAGCTGAGGCGGGAGACCAAGGGTCCCTTTCCACGTGCCACAGGAATCCTGGAACTCCTATCAAGTTTCACGAGGAGTCAGGCATCGTCTCCTTTGGAGGCACTGATCTCTGCGTCCCTCTGGAGTTTTCAAAGAATGTGAGGCCTCCGGTCGCGATGAGGTGGGGAACTAGGTCTTTCTCTGTGGTCTCCACAGGGGATTCAGACAACCTTTCGTCTTGGGAGATGCAAGACGAGCCTGCATTCAAGTCATTGCAGGGATATCCGGCCTTATTTCGAGTAAGGGCATCGCGGTGTCCATTCCACTTGAGGCCGCAAACTCAGGGTCCCTCTCACATATCTATAGCTGAGAGAAGCCTCCTTTGAGGTGCTTGTGGTAAGGTGGTATTCCTCTGGAGTCGAAGCCAGGGACTAACCTCTCATCTTGAGTTGATTTGTGGTCCTCGGAGCTCTTTCGTGTTACTACAGTGACCTCAGGATGCCTCTAGCCTTGAAACAGTGTTCTTGGGGTTTCTCTGGAGTGCCATCAAGTAAATCAAGGCTCCTTTCCTGTGTGATGTGCAACACCGCATTGCTCTGCACGCAGTGCTGGGGAATCGGGCCTCATCTCGCGGCGAGGGGGAAGTCTCATGGTTTTTCTCGAGTTGCGGCGGGAACCTGGGGTATATTCTCGAGTTACGACAGGGATGGCCCTTCCACACACGTGTTTGTTCAGCGACGTCAGGACTCCTGCCTAGTTGCGAGGGACAAGTCGGGATTCTCCTCGAGGCTTGGCAGGGCAATTGGGCCGCCTCTCCAGCTGAGGCGGGAGACCAAGGGTCCCTTTCCACGTGCCACAGGAATCCTGGGACGCCTATCAAGTTTCACGAGGAGTCAAGCATCGTCTCCTTTGGAGGCACTGATCTCCGCGTCCCTCTGGAGTTTTCAAAGAATGTGAGGCCTCCGATCATGAAGAAGTGTAGAACTAGGTCTTTCTCTGTGGTCTCCAATGGGGATTCTGACATCCTTTCGTCTTGGGAGATGCAAGACGAGCCTGCATTCAAGTCACTGCAGGGATATCCGGCCTTATTTTGAGTCAGGGAATCGTGGTGTCCATTCCACTTGAGGCCGCAAACTCAGGGTCCCTCTCACATACCTAGAGCTGAGAGAATCCTCCTCTTGAGGTGCTTGTGGTAAGGTGGTATTTTCTGGAGTCGAAGCCAGGGACTAACCTCTCATTTCGAGTTGATTTTTGGTCCTCGGAGATCTTTTGTGTTGCTACAGTGACCTCAGGACCCCTCTAGCCTTGAAACACTGTTCTTGGGGTTTCTCTGGAGTGCCATCAAGGAAATCAAGGTTCCTTTCTTCTGTGTTGTGCAACACTTAATTGCTCGACACGCAGTGCAGTGGAATCGGGCCTCGTCTGGCGGCGAGGGGGAAGTCTCATGGTTTTTTTCGAGTTGCGGCGGGAACCTGGGGTATATTCTCGAGTTACGACGGGGATGGCCCTTCCACACACGTGTTTGTTCAGCGACGTCAGGACTCCTGCCTTGTTGCGAGGGAGAACTCGGGATTCTCCTCGAGGCTTGGCAGGGCAATTGGGACGCCTCTCCAGCTGAGGCGGAAAACCAAGGGTCCCTTTCCACGTGCCACAGGAATCCTGGGACTCCTATCAAGTTTCACGAAGAGTCAGGCATCGTCTCCTTTGGAGGCACTGATCTCCGCGTCCCTCTGGAGTTTTCAAAGGATATGAGGCCTCCGGTCGCGATGAGGAGGGGAACTAGGTCTTTCTCTGTGGTCTCCACAAGGGATTCAGACATCCTTTCGTCTTGGGAGATGCAAGAGGAGCCTGCATTCAAGTCACTGCAGGGATATCCGGCCTTATTTCGAGTCAGGGCATCGCGGTGTCCATTCCACTTGAGGCCCCAAACTCAGGGTCCCTCTCACATACCTAGAGCTGAGAGAATCCTCCTCTTGAGGTGCTTTTGGTAAGGTGGTATTCCTCTGGAGTCGAAGCCAGGGAATAACCTCTCATCTCGAGTTGATTTTTGGTCCACGGAGCTCTTTCGTGTTGCTACAGTGACCTCAAGATCCCTCTACATTGAAACAGTGTTCTTGGGGTTTCACTGGAGTGCCATCAAGGAAATCACGGCTCCTTTCCTGTGTGATGTGCAACACGGAATTGCTCGGCACGCAGTGCTGGGGAATCGGGCCTCATATCGTGGCGAGGGGGAAGACTCATGGTTTTTCTCAACTTGCGGCGGGAACCTGGGGTATATTCTCGAGTTACGACGGGGATGGCCCTTCCACACACGTGTTTGTCAGCGATGTCAGGACTCCTGCTTAGTTGGGAGGGACAACTCGGGATTCTCCTCGAGGCTTGGCAGGGAAATTGGGATTCCTCTCCAGCTGAGGCGGGAGACAAAGGGTCCCTTCCCACGTGCCACAGGAATCCTGGGACTCCTATCAAGTTTCACGAGGAGTCAGGCATCGTCTCCTTTGGAGGCACTGATCTCCGCGTCCCTCTGGAGTTTTCAAAGGATGTGAAGCCTCCGGTCGCCATGAGGTGGGGAACTTGGTCTTTCTCTGTGGTCTCCACAGGGGATTTAGACATCCTTTCGTCTTGGGAGATGCAAGACGAGCCTGCATTCAAGTCACTGAAGGGATAACCAGGCTTATTTCGAGCCAGGGCATCGCGGTGTCCATTGCACTTGAGGCCGCAAACTCAGGGTCCCTCTCACATACCTAGAGCTGAGAGAATCCTCCTCTTGAGGTGCTTGTGCTAAGGTGGTATTCCTCTGGAGTCGAAGCCAGGGACTAACCTCTCATTTCGAGTTGATTTTTTGTCCACGGACCTCTTTTGTGTTGCTACAGTGACCTCAGGATCCCTCTAGCCTTGAAACAGTGTTCTTGGGCTTTCTCTGGAGTGCCATCAAGGAAATCAAGGCTCCTTTTCTGTGTGATGTGCAACACGGCATTGCTCGGCACGAAGTGCAGGGGAATCGGGCCTCATCTCGTGGCGAGGGGGAAGTCTCATGGTTTTTCTCGAGTTGCGGCGGGATCCTGGGGTATATTCTCGAGTTACGACGGGCATGGCCCTTCCACACACGTGTTTGTTCAGCGACGTCAGGACTCCTGCCTAGTTGCGAGGGACAACTCGGGATTCTCCTCGAGGCTTGGCAGGGCAATTGGGACGCCTCTCCAGCTGAGGCGGGAGACCAAGTGTCCCTTTCCACGTGCCACAAGAATCCTGGGACGCCTATCAAGTTTCACGAGGAGTCAGGCATCGTCTCCTTTGGAGGCACTGATCTCTGTGTCCCTCTGGAGTTTTCAAAGGATGTGAGGCCTCCGGTTGCGATGAGGTGGGGAACTAGGTCTTTCTCTGTGGTCTCCACAGGGGATTCAGACATCCTTTCGTCTTGGGAGATGCAAGACCAACCTGCATTCAAGTCACTGCAGGGATATCCGGCCTTATTTCGAGTCAGGGCATCGCGGTGACCATTCCACTTGAGGCCGCAAACTCAGGGTCCCTCTCACGTACCTAGAGCTGAGAGAAGCCTCCTCTTGAGGTGCTTGTGCTAAGGTTGTATTCCTCTGGAGTGAAGCCAGGGACTAACCTCTCATTTCGAGTTGATTTTTGGTCCACGGAGCTCTTTTGTGTTGCTACAGTGACCTCAGGACCCCTCTAGCATTGAAACACTGTTCTTGGGGTTTCTCTGGAGTGCCATCAAGGAAATCAAGGTTCCTTTCTTGTGTGTTGTGCAACACTTAATTGCTCGGCACGCACTGCAGTGGAATCGGGCCTCGTCTGGCGGCGAGGGGGAAGTCTCATGGTTTTTTTCGAGTTGCGGCGGGAACCTGGGGTATATTCTCGAGTTACGACGGGGATGGCCCTTCCACACACGTGTTTGTTCAGCGACGTCAGGACTCCTGCCTTGTTGCGAGGGAGAACTCGGGATTCTCCTCGAGGCTTGGCAGGGCAATTGGGACGCCTCTCCAGCTGAGGCAGGAGACCAAGTGTCCCTTTCCACGTGCCACAGGAATCCTGGGACTCCTATCAAGTTTCACGAAGAGTCAGGCATCGTCTCCTTTGGAGGCACTGATCTCCGCGTCCCTCTGGAGTTTTCAAAGGATATGAGGCCTCCGGTCGCGATGAGGAGGGGAACTAGGTCTTTCTCTGTGGTCTCCACAGGGGATTCAGACATCCTTTCGTCTTGGGAGATGCAAGAGGAGCCTGCATTCAAGTCACTGCAGGGATATCCGGCCTTATTTCGAGTCAGGGCATCGCGGTGTCCATTCCACTTGAGGCCACAAACTCAGGGTTCCTCTCACATACCTAGAGCTGAAGGAAGCCGCCTCTTGAGGTGCTTGTGGTAAGGTGGTATTCTTCTGGAGTCGAAGCCAGGGACTAACCTCTCATCTCGACTTGATTTTTGGTCCACGGAGCTCTTTCGTGTTGCTACAGTGACCTCAGGATCCCTCTAGCCTTGAAACAGTGTTCTTGGGGTTTCTCTGGAGTGCCATCAAAGAAATCAAGGCTCCTTTCCTGTGTGATATGCAACACGGCATTGCTTTGCACGCAGTGCAGGGGAATCGGGCCTCATCTCGCGGCGAGGGTTAAGTCTCATCGTTTTTCTCGAGTTGCAGCGGGAACCTGGGATATATTCTCGAGTTACGACGGGCATGGCCCTTCCACACACGTCCTTGTTCAGCCACGTCAGGACTCCTACCTACTTGCGAGGGACACCTCGGGATTATCCTCGAGGCTTGGCAGGGCAAATGGGACGCCTGTCCAGCTGAGGCGGGAGACCAAGGGGCTCTTTCCACATGCCACAAGAATCCTGGTACTCCCTTCAAGTTTCTCGAAAAGTCAGGCTTCGTCTCCTTTGGAGGCACTGATTTCCGCGTCCCTCTGGAGTTTTCAAAGGACATGAGGCCTCCGGTCGTGATGAGGTGGGGAACTAGGTCTTTCTCTGTGGTCTCCACAGGGGATTCAGACATCCTTTCGTCTTGGGAGATGCAAAACGAGCCTGCATTCAAGTCACTGCAGGTATATCCGGCCTTATTTCGAGTCAGGGCATCGTGGTGTCCATTCAAAGTGAGGCCGCAAACTCAGGGTCCCTCTCACATACCTAGAGCTGAGAGAAGCCTCCTCTTGAAGTGCTTGTGGTAAGGTGGTATTCCTCTGGAGTCGAAGCCACAGCCTAACCTCTCATCTCGAGTTGATTTTTGGTCCACAGAGCTCTTTCGTGTTGCTACAGTGACCTCAGGATCCCTCTAGCCTTGAAACAGTGTTCTTGGGCTTTCTCTGGAGTGCCATCAAGGAAATCAAGGCTCCTTTCCTGTGTGATGTGCAACACGGAATTGCTCGGCATGAAGTGCAGGGGAATCGGGCCTCATCTCGTGGCGAGGGGGAAGTCTCATGGTTTTTCTCGAGTTGCGGCGGGAACCTGGGGTATATTCTCTAGTTACGACGGGGATGTCGCTTCCACACACGTGGTTGTTCAGCGACGTCAGGATTCCTGCCTATTTGCGAGGGACAACTCGGGATTCTCCTCGAGGCTTGGCAGGGCAATTGGGACGCCTCTCCAGCTGAGGCGGGAGACCAAGGCTCCCTTTCCACGTGCCACAAGAATCCTGGGACTCCTATCCAGTTTCACGAGGAGTCAGGCGTCGTCTTCTTTGGAGGCACTGATCTCCGTGTCCCTCTGGAGTTTTCGAGGATATGAGGCCTCCAATTGCGATGAGGTGGGAAACTAGGTCTTTCTCTGTGGTCTCCACAGGGGATTCATACATCCTGTAGTCTCGGGAAGTGCAAGACGAACCGGCATTCAAGTCACTGCAGCGATATCCAGCCTTATTTCGAGTCAGGGCATCGCGGTGTCCATTCCACTTGAGGCCGCAAACTCAGGGTCCCTCTCGCATACTGAGAGCTGAGAAAAGCCTCCTCTTGAGGTGCTTGTGGTAAGGTGGTATTCCTCTGGAGTCGAAGCCAGGGACTAACCTCTCATCTCGAGTTGATTTTTGGTCCACGGAGCTCTTTCGTGTTGCTACAGTGACCTCAGGATCCCTCTAGCCTTGAAACACTGTTCTTGGGCTTTCTCTGGAGTGCCATCAAGGAAATCAAGGCTCCTTTCCTGTGTGATGTGCAACCCGGCATTGCTCTGCACGCAGTGCAGGCGAATCGGGCCTCATCTTGCGGCGAGGGGGAAGTCTCATGGTTTTTCTCGAGTTGCGGCGGGAACCTGGGGTATATTCTCGAGTTAAAACGGGATGGCCCTTCCACACACGTGTTTGTTCAGCGACGTCAGGACTCCTGCCTAGTTGCGAGGGACAACTCGGGATTCTCCTCGAGGCTTGGCAGGGCAATTGGGACGCCTCTCCTGCTAAGGCGGGAGACCAAGGGTCCCTTTCCACGTGCCACAGGAATCCTGGGACTCCTATCAAGTTTCACGAGGAGTCAGGCATCGTCTCCTTTCAAGGCACTGATCTCCGCATCCCTCTGGGGTTTTCAAAGGATGTGAGGCTTCCGGTCGCGATGAGGTGGGGAACTAGGTCTTTCTTTGTGGTCTCCACAGGGGATTCAGACATACTTTCGTCTTGGGAAATGCAAGAAGTGCCTGCATTTATGTCACTGCAGGGATATCTGGGCTTGTTTCGAGTCAGGGCATCGCAGTGTCCATTCTACTTGAGGAGGCAAATTCAGGGTTCCTCTCACATACCTAGAGCTGAGAGAAGCCTCCTCTTGAGGTGCTTGTAGTAAGGTAGTATTCCTCTGGAGTCGAAGCCAGGGACTAACCTCTCATCTCGAGTTGATTTGTGGTCCACGGAGCTCTTTCGTGTTGCTACAGTGACCTCAGCATCCCTCTAGCCATGAAACAGTGTTCTTGGGCTTTCTCTGGAGTGCCATCAAGGAAATCAAGGCTCCTTTCATGTGTGATGTGCAACATGGCATTTCTCTGCAGGCAGTGCAGAGGAATCGGGCCCCATCTCGCTGCGAGGGGGAATCTCATGGTTTTTCTCGAATTGCGCCGGGAACCAGGGGTATAGTCTCGAATTACGATCGGCATGGCCATTCCACACACGTGTTTGTTCAGCGATGTCAGGACTACTGCCTAGTTGCAAGGGACAACTCGGGATTCTCCTGGAGGCTTGGCAGGGCAATTGGGACGCCTCTCCATGTGAGGCGGGAGACCAAGGGTCCCTTTCCACGTGCCACAGGAATCCTGGGGTTCCTATCAAGTTTCACGAGGAGTCAGGCATCGTCTCCTTTGGAGGCACTGATCTCCGCGTGCCTCTGGTGTTTTCAAAGGATGTGAGGCCTCCGGTCGCGATGAGGTGGGGAACTAGGTCTTTCTCTGTGGTCTCCACAGGGGATTCAGACATCCTTTCGTCTTGGGAGATGTAAGAGGAGCCTGCATTCAAGTCACTGCAGGGATATCTGGCCTTATTTCGAGTCAGGGCATCGCGGTGTCCATTCCACTTGAGGCCGCAAACAGGGTCCCTCTCACATACCTAGAGCTGAGAGAAGCCTCCTCTTGAGGTGCTTGTGGTAAGGTGGTATTCCTCTGGAGTCGAAGCCAGGGACTAACCTCTCATCTCGAGTTGATTTTTGGTCCACGGAGCTCTTTCGTGTTGCTTCAGTGACCTCAGGATCCCTCTATCCTTGAAACAGTGTTCTTGGGGTTTCCGTTTAGTGCCATCAAGGAAATCACGGCTCCTTTCCTGTGTGATGTGCAACCCGGCATTGCTCTGCACGCAGTGCAGGGGAATCGGGCCTCATCTCGCGGCGAGGGGGAAGTCTCATGGTTTTTCTCGAGTTGCGGCGGGAACCTGGGGTATATTCTCGAGTTACGACGGGGATGGCCCTTCCACACACGTGTTTGTTCAGCGACGTCAGGACTCCTGCCTAGTTTCGAGGGACAACTCGGGATTCTCCTCCAGGCTTGGCAGGGCAATTGGGACACCTCTCCAGCTGAGGCGGGAGACCAAGTGTCCCTTTCCACGTGCCACAGGAATCCTGGATCTCCTATCAAGATTCACGAAGAGTCAGGCGTCTTCTCCTTTCAAGGCACTGATCTCCGCGTCCCTGTGGAGTTTTCAAAGTATGTGAGGCCTCCGTTCGCGATGAGGTGGGGAACTAAGTCGTTCTCTGTGGTCTCCACAGGGGATTCAGACATCCTTTCGTCTTGAGAGATGCAAGATGAGCCTGCATTCAAGTCACTGCAGGGATATCCGGCCTTATTTCGAGTTAGGGCATCGCGGTGTCCATTCCAGATGAGGCCGCAAACTCAGGGTCCCTCTCACACACCTAGAGCTGAGAGAAGCCTCCTCTTGAGGTGCTTGTGGTAAGGTGGTATTCCTCTAGAGTCGAAGCCAGGGACTAACCTCTCATCTCGAGTTGATTTGTGGTCCACGGAGCTCTTTCGTGTTGCTACAGTGACCTCAGGATCCCTCTATCCTTGAAACAGTGTTCTTGGGGTTTCCGTTTAGTGCCATCAAGGAAATCACGGCTCCTTTCCTGTGTGATGTGCAACACGGCATTGCTCTGCACGCAGTGCAGGGGAATTGGGCCTCATCTCGCGGCGAGGGGGAAGTCTCATGGTTTTTCTCGAGTTGCGGCGGGAACCTCGGGTATATTTTCGAGTTACGATGGGGATGGCCCTTCCACACACGTGTTTGTTCCACGACCTCAGGACTCCTGCCTAGTTGCGAGGGACAACTCGGGATTCTCCTCTAGGCTTGGCAGGGCAATTGGGACGCCTCTCCAGCTGAGGCGGGAGACCAAGGGTCCCTTTCCACGTGCCACAGGGATCCTGGGACTCCTATCACGTTTCACGAGGAGTCAGGCATCATCTCCTTTGGAGGCACTGATCTCCGCGTCCCTCTGGAGTTTTCAAAGGATGTGAGGCCTGCGATCTCGATAAGGTGGGGAACTAGGTATTTCTCTGTGGTCTCCAAAGGGGATTCAGACATCCTTTCGTCTTGGGAGATGCAAGACGAGCCTGCATTCAAGTCACTGCAGGGATATCCGGCCATATTTCGAATCAGAGCATCGCGGTGTCCATTCCACATGAGGCAGCAAACTCAGGGTCCCTCTCACACACCTAGAGGTGAAAGAAGCCTCCTCTTGAGGTGCTTGTGTTAAGGTGGTATTCCTCTGGAGTCGAAGCCAGGGACTAACCTCTCATCTCCAGTTGATTTTGGGTCCACGGAGCTCTTTCATGTTGCTACAGTGACCGCAGGATCCGTCTAGCCTTGAAACAGTGTTCTTGGGGCTTCTCTGGAGTGCCATCAAGGAAATCAAGGCTCCTTTCCTGTGTGATGTGCAACACGGCATTGCTCTGCACGCAGTGCAGGGGAATCGGGCCTCATCTCGCGGCGAGGTGGAAGTCTCATGGTTTTTCTCGAGTTGCGGCGGGAACCTGGGGTATATTATCGAGTTACGACGGGGATGGCCCTTCCACACACGTGTTTGTTCAGCGACGTCAGGACTCTTGCCTAGTTGCGAGGGACAACTCGGGATTCTCCTCGAGGCTTGGCAGGGCAATTGGGACGCCTCTCAAGCTGAGGCGGGAGACCAAGGGTCCTTTTCCACGTACCAAAGGAATCCTGGGACTCCTATCAAGTTTCACGACGAGTCAGGCATCATCTCCTTTGGAGGCACTGATCTCCGCGTCCCTCTGGAGTTTTCAAAGGATGTGAGGCCTCCGGTCACGATGAGGTGGGGAACTAGGTCTTTCTGTGTGGTCTCCGCAGGGGATTCAGACATCCTTTCGTCTTGGGAGATGCAAGACGAGTCTGCATTCAAGGAACTGCAGGGATATCCGGCCTTATTTCGAGTCAGGGCATCGCGGTGTCCATTCCACTTGAGGCCGCAAACTCAGGGTCCCTCTCACATACCTAGAGCTGAGAGAAGCCTCCTCTTGAGGTGCTTGTGGTAAGGTGATATTTCTCTGAAGTCGAAGCCAGGGCCTAACCTCTCATCTCAAGTTGATTTTTGGTCCATGAAGCTCTTTCGTCTTGCTACAGTGACCTCAGGATCCCTCTAGCCTTGAAACAGTGTTCTTGGGCTTTCTCTGGAGTGCCATCAAGGAAATCAAGGCTCCTTTCCTGTGTGATGTGCAACACGGCATTGCTCTGCACGCAGTGCAGGGGAATCGGGCCTCATCTCGCGGCGAGGGGGAAGTCTCATGGTTTTTCTCGAGTTGCGGCAAGAACCTCGGGTATATTCTCGAATAACGATCGGCATGGCCCTTTCACACACGTGTTTGTTCAGCGACGTCAGGGCTCCTGCCTAGTTGCAAGGGACAACTCGGGATTCTCCTCGAGGCTTGGCAGGGCAATTGGGACGCCTCTCCAGCTGAGGCGGGAGACCAAGGGTCCCTTTCCACGTGCCACAGGAATCCTGGGGCTCCTATCAAGTTTCACGAGGAGTCAGGCATCGTCTCCTTTGGAGGCACTGATCTCCGCGTGCCTCTGGTGTTTTCAACGGTGTGAGGCCTCCGGTCGCGATGAGGTGGGGAACTAGGTCTTTCTCTGTGGTCTCCACAGGGGATTCAGACATCCTTTCGTCTTTGGAGATGTAAGAGGAGCCTGCATTCAAGTCACTGCAGGGATATCTGGCCTTATTTCGAGTCAGGGCATCGCGGTGTCCATTCCACTTGAGGCCGCAAACAGGGTTCCTCTCACATACCTAGAGCTGAGAGAAGCCTCCTCTTGAGGTGCTTGTGGTAAGGTGGTATTCCTCTGGAGTCGAAGCCAGGGACTAACCTCTCATCTCGAGTTGATTTTTGGTCCACGGAGCTCTTTCGTGTTGCTACAGTGACCTCAGGATCCCTCTATCCTTGAAACAGTGTTCTTGGGGTTTCCGTTTAGTGCCATCAAGGAAATCACGGCTCCTTTCCTGTGTGATGTGCAACACGGCATTGCTCTGCACGCAGTGCAGGAGAATCGGGCCTCATCTCGCGGCGAGGGGGAAGTCTCATGGTTTTTCTCGAGTTGCGACGGGAACCTGGGGTATATTCTCGAGTTACGACGGGGATGGCCCTTCCGGACACGAGTTTGTTCAGCGACGTCAGGACTCCTGCCTAGTTGTGAGGGACAACTCAGGATTCTCCTCGAGGCTTGGCAGGGCAATTGGGACGCCTCTCCAGCTGAGCCGGGAGACCAAGGGTCCCTTTCCACGTGCCACAGGAATCCTGGGACTCCTATCAAGTTTCACGAGGAGTCAGGCATCGTCTCCTTTGGAGGCACTGATCTCCGCGTCCCTCTGGAGTTTTCAAAGGATGTGAGGCCTCCGGTCGCGATGAGGTGGGGAACTCGGTCTTTCTCTGTGGTCTCCACAGGGGATTCAGACATCCTTTCGTCTTGGGAGATGCAAGACGAGCCTGCATTCAAGTCACTGCAGTGATATCCGGCCTTATTTCGAGTCAGGGCATCGCGGTGTCCATTCCACTTGAGGCCGCAAACTCAGGGTCCCTCTCACATACCTAGAGCTGAGAGAAGCCTCCTCTTGAGGTGCTTGTGGTAAGGAGGTATTCCTCTGGAGTCGAAGCCAGGGACTAACCTCTCATCTCGAGTTGATTTTTGGTCCACGGAGCTCTTTCATGTTGCTACAGTGACCTCAGGATCACTCTAGCCTTGAAACAGTGTTCTTGGGGTTTCTCTGGAGTGCCATCAAGGAAATCAAGGCTCCTTTCCTGTGTGATGTGCAACACGGCATTGCTCTACACACAGTGCAGGGGAATGGGGCCTCATCTCGCGGCGAGGGGGAAGTCTCATGGTTCTTCTCGAGTTGCGGCGGGAACCTGGGGTATATTTTCGAGTTACGATGGGGATGGCCCTTCCACACACGTGTTTGTTCAGCGACCTCAGGACTCCTGCCTAGTTGCGAGGGACAACTCGGGATTCTCCTCAAGGCTTGGCAGAGCAATTGGGACGCCTCTCCAGCTGAGGCGGGAGACCAAGGGTCCCTTTCCACGTGCCACAGGAATCCTGGGACTCCTATCAAGTTTCACGAGGAGTCAGGTATCATCTCCTTTGGAGGCACTGATCTCCGCGTCCCTCTGGAGTTTTCAAAGGATATGAGGCCTGCGGTCACGATGAGGTGGGGAACTAGGTCTTTCTCTGTGGTCTCCAAAGGGGATTCAGACATCCTTTCGTCTTGGGAGATGCAAGACCAGCCTGCATTCAAGTCACTGCAGGGATATCTGGCCTTATTTCGAGTCAGGGCATCGCGGTGTCCATTCCACATGAGGCCGCAAACTCAGGGTCCCTCTCACACACCTAGAGCTGAGAGAAGCCACCTCTTGAGGTGCTTGTGTAAGGTGGTATACCTCTGGAGTCGAAGCCAGGAACTAACCTCTCATCTCGAGTTGATTTGTGGTCCACGGAGCTCTTTCGTGTTGCTACAGTGACCTCAGGATCCCTCTAGCCTTGAAACAGTGTTCTTGGTGTTTCTCTGGAGTGCCATCAAGGAAATCAAGGCTCCTTTCCTGTGTGATGTGCAACACGGCATTGCTCTGCACGCAGTGCAGGGGAATCGGGCCTCATCTCGCGGCGAGGGGGAAGTCTCATGGTTTTTCTCGCGTTGTGGCGGGAACCTGGGGTATATTCTCGAGTTACAACGGGGATGGCCCTTCCACACACGTGTTTGTTCAGCAACGTCAGGACTCCTGCCTAGTTGCGAGGGACAACTCGGGATTCTTCTCGAGGCTTGGCAGGGCAATTGGGACGCCTCTCCAGCTGAGGCGGGAGACCAAGAGTCCCTTTCCACGTGCCACAGGAATCCTGGGTCTCCTATCAAGTTTCACGAGGAGTCAGGCATCGTCTCCTTTGGAGGCACTGATCTCCAAGTCCCTCTGAAGTTTTCAAAGGATGTGAGGCCTCCGGTCGCGATGAGGTTGGGAACTTGGTCTTTCTCTGTGGTCTCCACAGGGGATTCAGACATCCTTTCGTCTTGGGAGATGCAAGACGAGCCTGCATTCAAGTCACTGCAGGGATATCCGGCCTTATTTCTAGTCAGGGCATCACGGTGTCCACTCCACTTGAGGCCGCAAACTCAGGGTCCCTCTCACATACCTAGAGCTGAGAGAAGCCTCCTCTTGAGGTGCTTGTGGTAAGGTGGTATTCCTCTGGAGTCGAAGCCAGGGACTAACCTCTCATCTCGAGTTGATTTGTGGTTCACGGAGCTCTTTCGTGTTGCTACAGTGACCTCAGGATCCCTCTAGCCTTGAAACAGTGTTCTTGGGCTTTCTCTGGAGTGCCATCAAGGAAATCAAGGCTCCTTTCCTGTGTGATGTGCAACAAGGCATTGCTCTGCACGCAGTGCAGGGGAATCGGGCCTCATCTCGCGGCGAGGGGGAAGTCTCATGGTTTTTCTCGAGTTGCGGCGGGAACCTGGGGTATATTCTCGAGTTTCGACCGGGATGGCCCTTCCACACACGTGTTTGTTCAGCGACGTCAGAACTCCTGCCTAGTTGCGAGGGACAACTCGGGATTCTCCTCGAGGTTTGGCAGGGAAATTGGGACGCCTCTCCAGCTGAGGCGGGAGACCAAGGGTCCCTTTCCAAGTGCCACAGGAATCCTGGGACTCCTATCAAGTTTCACGAGGAGTCAGGCATCGTCTCCTTTGGAGGCACTGATCTCCGCGTCACTGTGGAATTTTCAAAGGATGTGAGGCCTCCGGTCTTGATGAGGTGGGGAACTAACTCTTTCTCTGTGGTCTCCACATGGAATTCAGACATGCTTTCGTCTTGGGAGATGCAATACGAGCCTGCATTCAAGTCACTGCAGGGATATCCGGCCTTATTTCGAGTCAGGGCATCGCGGTATCCATTCCACTTGAGGCCGCTAACGCAGAGTCCCTCTCACATACCTAGAGCTGAGAGAAGCCTCCTCTTGAGGTGCTTGTGGTAAGGTGGTATTCCTCTGGAGTCGAAGCCAGGGACTAACCTCTCATCTCGAGGTGATTTTTGGTCCACGGAGCTCTTTCGTGTTGCTACAGTGACCTCAGGATCCCTCAAACCTTGAAACAGTGTTCTTGGGGTTTCTCTGGAGTGCCATTAAGGAAATCACGTCTCCTTTCCTGTGTGATGTGCAACACGGAAAGCTCTGCATGCAGTGCAGGGGAATCGGGCCTCATCTCGCGGTGAGGGGGAAGTCTCATGGTTTTTCTCGAGTTGCGGCGGGAACCTGGGGTATATTCTCGAGTTACGACGGGGATGGCCCTTCCACACACGTTTTTCTTCAGCGAACTCAGGACTCCTGCCTAGCTGCGAGGGACAACTCGGGATTCTCCTCGAGGCTTGGCAGGGCAATTGGGACGCCTCTCCAGCTGAGGCGGGAGACCAAGGGTCCCTTTCCACGTGCCACAGGAATCCTGGGACTCCTATCAAGTTTCAAGAGGAGTCAGGCATCGTCTCCTTTGGAGGCACTGATCTCCGCGTCCCTCTGGAGTTTTCAAAGGATATGAGTCCTGCGGTCACGATGAGGTGGGGAACTAGGTCTTTCTCTGTGGTCTCCAAAGGGGATTCAGACATCCTTTCGTCTTGGGAGATGCAAGACGAGCCTGCATTCAAGTCACTGCAGGGATATCTGGCCTTATTTCGAGTCAGGGCATCGCGGTGTCCATTCCACATGAGGCCGCAAACTCAGGGTCCCTCTCACACACCTAGAGCTGAGAGAAGCCACCTCTTGAGGTGCTTGTGTAAGGTGGTATACCTCTGGAGTCGAAGCCAGGGACTAACCTCTCATCTCGAGTTGATTTGTGGTCCACGGAGCTCTTTCGTGTTGCTACAGTGACCTCAGGATCCCTCTAGCCTTGAAACAGTGTTCTTGGGGTTTCTCTGCAGTGCCATCAAGGAAATCAAGGCTCCTTTCCTGTGTGATGTGCAACACGGCATTGCTCTGCACGCAGTGCAGGGGAATCGGGCCTCATCTCGCGGCGAGGGGGAAGTCTCATGGTTTTTCTCGCGTTGTGGCGGGAACCTGGGGTGTATTCTCGAGTTACGACGGGGATGGCCCTTCCACACACGTGTTTGTTCAGCGACGTCAGGACTCCTGCCTAGTTGCGAGGGACAACTCGGGATTCTTCTCGAGGCTTGGCAGGGCAATTGGGACGCCTCTCCAGCTGAGGCGGGAGACCAAGAGTCCCTTTCCACGTGCCACAGGAATCCTGGGTCTCCTATCAAGTTTCACGAGGAGTCAGGCATCGTCTCCTTTGGAGGCACTGATCTCCAAGTCCCTCTGGAGTTTTCAAAGGATGTGAGGCCTCCGGTCGCGATGAGGTTGGGAACTTGGTCTTTCTCTGTGGTCTCCACAGGGGATTCAGACATTCTTTCGTCTTGGGAGATGCAAGACGAGCCTGCATTCAAGTCACTGCAGGGATATCCGGCCTTATTTCTAGTCAGGGCATCACGGTGTCCATTCCACTTGAGGCCGCAAACTCAGGGTCCCTCTCACATACCTAGAGCTGAGAGAAGCCTCCTCTTGAGGTGCTTGTGGTAAGGTAGTATTCCTCTGGAGTCGAAGGCAGGGACTAACCTCTCATCTCGAGTTGATTTGTGGTTCACGGAGCTCTTTCCTGCTGCTACAGTGACCTCAGGATCCCTCTAGCCTTGAAACAGTGTTCTTGGGCTTTCTCTGGAGTGCCATCAAGGAAATCAAGGCTCCTTTCCTGTGTGATGTGCAACAAGGCATTGCTCTGCACGCAGTGCAGGGGAATCGGGCCTCATCTCGCGGCGAGGGGGAAGTCTCATGGTTTTTCTCGAGTTGCGGCGGGAACCTGGGGTATATTCTGGAGTTACGACCGGGATGGCCCTTCCACACACGTGTTTGTTCAGCGACGTCAGAACTCCTGCCTAGTTGCGAGGGACAACTCGGGATTCTCCTCGAGGCTTGGCAGGGCAATTGGGACGCCTCTCCAGCTGAGGCGGGAGACCAAGGGTCCCTTTCCAAGTGCCACAGGAATCCTGGGACTCCTATCAAGTTTCACGAGGAGTCAGGCATCGTCTCCTTTGGAGGCACTGATCTCCGGGTCACTGTGGAATTTTCAAAGGATGTGAGGCCTCCGGTCTTGATGAGGTAGGGAACTAGCTCTTTCTCTGTGGTCTCCACATGGAATTCAGACATGCTTTCGTCTTGGGAGATGCAATACGAGCCTGCATTCAAGTCACTGCAGGGATATCCGGCCTTATTTCGAGTCAGGGCATCCCGGTATCCATTCCACTTGAGGCCGCTAACGCATGGTCCCTCTCACATACCTAGAGCTGACAGAAGCCTCCTCTTGAGGTGCTTGTGGTAAGGTGGTATTCCTCTGGAGTCGAAGCCAGGGACTAACCTCTCATCTCGAGTTGATTTTTGGTCCACGGAGCTCTTCCGTGTTGCTACAGTGACCTCATGATCTCTCAAACCTTGAAACAGTGTTCTTGGGGTTTCTCTGGAGTGCCATTAAGGAAATCACGGCTCCTTTCCTGTGTGATGTGCAACACGGAATTGCTCTGCACGCAGTGCCGGGGAATCGGGCCTCATCTCGCGGCGAGGGGGAAATCTCATGGTTTTTCTCGAGTTGCGGCGGGAAGCTGGGGTATATTCTCGAGTTACGACGGGGATGGCCCTTCCACACACGTGTTTGCTCAGCGAAGTCAGGATTTCTGCCTACTTGCGAGGGACAACTCGGGATTCTCCTCGAGGCTTGGCAGGGCAATTGGGCCGCCTCTCCAGCTGAGGCGGGAGACCAAGGGTCCCTATCCACGTGCCACAGGAATCCTGGGACTCCTATCAAGTTTCACGAGGAGTCAGGCATCGTCTCCTTTGGAGGCACTGATCTCCGCGTCCCTCTGGAGTTTTCCAAGGATGTGAGGCCTCCGGTTGCGATGAGGTGGGAACTAGTTCTTTCTCTGTGGTCTCCACAGGGGATTCAGACATCCTTTCGTCTTGGGAGATGCAAGACGAGCCTGCATTCAAGCCACTGCAGGGATATCCGGCCTTATATCAAGTCAGGGCATCGCGGTGTGCATTCCACTTGAGGCCCCAAACTCAGGGTCCCTCTCACATACCTAGAGCTCAGAGAAGCCTCCTCTTGAGGTGCTTGTGATAAGGTGGTATTCCTCTGGAGTCGAAGTCAGGGACTAACCTCTCATCTCGAGTTGATTTTTGGTCCACGGAGCTCTTTCGTGTTGCTACAGTGACCTCAGGATCTCTCTAGCCATGAAACAGTGTTCTTGGGGTTTCTCTGGAGTGCCATCAAGGAAATCAAGGCTCCTTTCCTGTGTGATGTGCAACACGGCATTGCTTTGCACGCAGTGTTGGGGAATCGGGCCTCATCTCGTGGCGAGGGGGAAGTCTCATGGTTTTTCTTGAGTTGCTGCGGGAACGTGGGGTATATTATCGAGTTACGACGGGGATGGCCCTTCCACACCCGTGTTTGTTCAGCGACGTCAGGACTCCTGCCTAGTTGCGAGGGACAACTCGGAATTCTCCTCGAGGCTTGGCAGGGCAATTGGGACGCCTCTCCAGCTGAGGCGGGAGACCAAGGGTCCCTTTCCACGTGCCACAGGAATCCTGGGACTCCTATCAAGTTTCACGAGGAGTCAGGCATCGTCTCCTATGGAGGCACTGATCTCCGCGTCCCTGTGGAGTTTTCAAAGGATGTGAGGCCTCCAGTCTTGATGAGGTGTGGACCTAGGTCTTTCTCTGTGGTCTCCACAGGGAATTCAGACATCCTTTCGTCTTGGGAGATGCAAGACGAGCCTGCATTCAAGTCACTGCAGGGATATCCGGCGTTATTTCGAGTCAGGGCATCGCGTTGTCCATTCCACTTGAGACCGCAAACTCAGGGTCCCTCTCACATACCTAGAGCTGAGAGAAGCCTCCTCTTGAGGTGCTTGTGGTAAGGTGGTATTCCTCTGGAGTCGAAGCCAGGGACTAACCTCTCATCTCGAGTTGATTTGTGGTTCACGGAGCTCTTTAGTGTTGCTACAGTGACCTCAGGATCCCTCTAGCCTTGAAAGAGTGTTCTTGGGCTTTCTCTGGAGTGCCAACAAGGAAATCAAGGCTCCTTTCCTGTGTGATGTGCAACACGGCATTGCTCTGCACGCAGTGCAGGGGAATCGGGCCTCATCTCGCGGCGAGGGGGAAGTCTCGTGGTTTTTCTCGAGTTGCGGCGGGAACCTGGGGTATATTCTCGAGTTACGACGGGGATGGCCCTTCCACACACGTGTTTGTTCAGCGACGTCAGGACTCCTGCCTAGTTGGGAGGGACAACTAGGGATTCTCCTCGAGGCTTGGCAGGGCAATTAGGACGCCTCTCCAGCTGAGGTGGGAGACCAAGGGTCCCTTTCCACGTGCCACAGGAATCCTGGGACTCCTATCAAGTTTCACGAGGAGTCAGGCACTGTCTCCTTTGGAGGCACTGATGTCCGCATCCCTCTGGAGTTTTCAAAGGATGTGAGGACTCCGGTCGCGATGAGGTGGGGAACTAGGTCTTTCTCTGTGGTCTCCACAGGGGATTCAGACATCCTTTCGTCTTGGGAGATGTAAGACAAGCCTGCATTCAAGTCGCTGCAGGGATATCCGGCCTTATTTCGAGTCAGGGCATCACGATGTCCATTCCACTTGAGGCCGCAAACTCAGTGTCCCTCTCACATACTTAGAGCTGAAAGAAGCCTCCTCTTGAGGTGCTTGTGGTAAGGTGGTATTCCTCTGGAGTCGAAGACAGGGACTAACCTCTCATTTCGAGTTGATTTTTGGTCCACGGAGCTCTTTTGTGTTGCTATAGTGACCTCAGCATCCCTCTAGCATTGAAACAGTGTTCTTGGCATTTCTCTGGAGTGCCATCAAGAAAATCAAGGATCCTTTCCTGTGTGATGTGCAACCCGGAATTGCTTGGCTCGCAGTGCAGGGGAATCGGGCCTCATCTCGCGGCGAAGGTGAAGTCTCATGGTTTTTCTCGAGTTGCGGCGGGAAGCTGGGGTATATTCTCGAGTTACGACTGGGAAGGCCCTTCCACACATGTGTTTGTCAGTGACGTCAGGACTCCTGCCTAGTTGCGAGGGACAATTCGGGATTCTCCTCGAGGCTTGGCAGGGCAATTGGGACTCCTCTCCAGCTGAGGCGGGAGACCAAGGGTCCCTTTCCACGTGCCACAGGAGTCCTGGGACTCATATCAAGTTTGACAAGGAGTCAGGTATCGTCTCCTTTGGAGGCACTGATCTCCGCGTCCCTCTGGAGTTTTCAAAGCATGTGAGGCTTCCGGTCGCGATAGGTGGGGAAGTAGGTCTTTCTCTGTGGTCTCCACAGGGGATTCGAACATCCTTTCGTCTTGGGAGATGCAAGACGAGCCTGCATTCAAGTCACTGCAGGCATATCCGGCGTTATTTCGAGTCAGGGCATCGCGGTGTCCATTCCACTTGAGACCGCAAACTCAGGGTCCCTCTCACATACCTAGAGCTGAGAGAAGCCTCCTCTTGTGGTGCTTGTGGTAAGGTGGTATTCCTCTGGAATCGAAGCCACGGACTAACTTCTCATCTCGAGTTGATTTGTAGTCCACGGAGTTCTTTCCTGTTGCTACAGTGACCTCAAGATCCCTCTAGCCTTGAAACAGTGTTCTTGGGCTTTCTCTGGAGTGCCATCAAGGAAATCAAGGCTCCTTTCCTGTGTGATGTGCAACACGGCCTTGCTCTGCACGCAGTCCAGGGGAATCGGGCCTCATCTCGCGGCGAGGGGGAAGTCTCATGGTTCTTCTCGAGTTGCGGCGGGAACCTGGGGTATATTCTCGAGTTACGACCGGGATGGCCCTTGCACACCCGTGTTTGTTCAGTGACGTCAGGACTCCTGCCTCGTTGCGAGGGACAACTCGGGATTCTCCTCGAGGCTTGGCAGGGCAATTGGGACGCCTCTCCAGCTGAGGCGGGAGACCAAGAGTCCCTTTCCACGTGCCACAGGAGTCCTGGGACTCCTATCAAGTTTCACGAGGTGTCAGGCATCGTCTCCTTTGGAGGCACTGATCTCCGCATCCCTGTGGAGTTTTCAATGGATGTGAGGCCTCCGGTCGCGATGAGGTGGGGAACTAGGTCTTTCTCTGTGGTCTCCACATGGAATTCAGACATCCTTTCGTCTTGGGAGATGCAAGACAAGCCTTCATTCAAGTCACTGCAGGGATATCCGGCCATATTTCGAGTCAGGGCATCGCGGTATCCATTCCACTTGAGGCCACATACTCAGGGTCCCTCTCACATACCTAGAGCTCAGAGAAGCCTCCTCTTGAGGTGCTTGTGGTAAGGTGGTATGCCTCTGGAGTCGAAGCCAGGGACTAACCTCTCATCTCGAGTTGATTTTTGGTCCACGGAGCACTTCCGTGTTGCTACAGTGACCTCAGGATCCCTCTAGCCTTGAAACAGTGTTCTTGGGGTTTCTCTGGAGTGCCATTAAGGAAATCACGGCTCCTTTCCTGTGTGATGTGCAACACGGAATTGCTCTGCACGCAGTGCAGGGGAATCGGGCCTCATCTCGCGGCGAGGGGGAAATCTCATGGTTTTTCTCGAGTTGCGGCGGGAACCTGGGGTATATTCTCGAGTTACGACGGGGATGGCCCTTCCACACACGTGTTTGCTCAGCGAAGTCAGGATTCCTGCCTACTTGCGAGGGACAACTTGGGATTCTCCTCGAGGCTTGGCAGGGCAATTGGGACACCTCTCCAGCTGAGGCGGGAGACCAAGGGTCCCTTTCCACGTGCCACAGGAATCCTGGGACTCCTATCAAGTTTCACGAGGAGTCAGGCATCGTCTACTTTGGAGGCACTGATCTCCGCGTCCCTCTGGAGTTTTCCAAGGATGTGAGGCCTCCGATTGCGATGAGGTGGGAACTAGTTCTTTCTCTGTGGTCTCCACAGGGGATTCAGACATCCTTTCGTCTTGGGAGATGCAAGACGAGCCTGCATTCAAGTCACTGCAGGGATATCCGGCCTGATTTCGAGTCAGGGCATCGCGGTGTCCATTCCACTTGAGACCGCAAACTCAGGGTCCCTCTCACATACCTAGAGCTGAGAGAAGCCTCCTCTTGAGGTGCTTGTGGTAAGGTGGTATTCCTCTGGAGTCGAAGCCAGGGACTAACCTCTCATCTCGTGTTGATTTTTGGTCCACGGAGCTCTTTCGGGTTGCTACAGTGACCTCAGGATCCCTCTAGCCTTGAAAGAGTGTTCTTGGGCTTTCTCTGGAGTGCCATCAAGGAAATCAAGGCTCCTTTCCTGTGTGATGTGCAACACGGCATTGCTCTGCACGCAGTGCAGGGGAATCGGGCCTCATCTCGCGGCGAGGGGGAAGTCTCATGGTTTTTCTCGAGTTGTGGCGGGAATCTGGGCTATATTCTCGAGTTACGACGGGGATGGCCCTTCCACACCCGTGTTTGTTCAGCGACGTCAGGACTCCTGCCTAGTTGCGAGGGACAACTCGGAATTCTCCTCGAGGCTTGGCAGGGCAATTGGGACGCCTCTCCAGCTGAGGCGGGAGACCAAGGGTCCCTTTCCACGTGCCACAGGAATCCTGGGACTCCTATCAAGTTTCACGAGGAGTCAGGCATCGTCTCCTTTGGAGGCACTGATCTCCGCGTCCCTCTGGAGTTTTCAAAGGATGTGAGGCCTCCAGTCTTGATGAGGTGTGGACCTAGGTCTTTCTCTGTGGTCTCCACAGGGAATTCAGACATCCTTTCGTCTTGGGAAATGCAAGACGAGCCTGCATTCAAGTCACTGCAGGGATATCCGGCGTTATTTCGAGTCAGGGCATCGCGGTGTCCATTCCACTTGAGACCGCAAACTCAGGGTCCCTCTCACATACCTAGAGCTGAGAGAAGCCTCCTCTTAAGGTTCTTGTGGTAAGGTGGTATTCCTCTGGAGTCGAAGCCAGGGACTAACCTCTCATCTCGAGTTGATTTTTGGTCCACGGAGCTCTTTCGTGTTGCTACAGTGACCTCAGGATCCCTCTAGCCTTGAAAGAGTGTTCTTGGGCTTTCTCTGGAGTGCCATCAAGGAAAACAAGGCTCCTTTCCTGTGTGATGTGCAACACGGCATTGCTCTGCACGCAGTGCAGGGGAATCGGGCCTCATCTCGCGGCGAGGGGGAAGTCTCATGGTTTTTCTCGAGTTGCGGCGGGAACCTGGGGTATATTCTCGAGTTACGACGGGGATGGCCCTTCCACACACGTGTTTGTTCAGCGACGTCAGGACTCCTGCCTAGTTGGGAGGGACAACTAGGGATTCTCCTCGAGGCTTGGCAGGGCAATTAGTACGCCTCTCCAGCTGAGGCGTGAGACCAAGGGTCCCTTTCCACGTGCCACAGGAATCCTGGGACTCCTATCAAGTTTCACGAGGAGTCAGGCACCGTCTCCTTTGGAGGCACTGATGTCCGCATCCCTCTGGAGTTTTCAAAGGATGTGAGGCCTCCGGTCGCGATGAGGTGGGGAACTAGGTTTTTCTCTGTGGTCTCCACAGGGGATTCAGACATCCTTTCGTCTTGGGAAATGTAAGACATGCCTGCATTCAAGTCGCTGCAGGGATATCCGGCCTTATTTCGAGTCAGGGCATCACGGTGTCCAATCCACTTGAGGCCGCAAACTCAGTGTCCCTCTCACATACTTAGAGCTGAAAGAAGCCTCCTCTTGAGGTGCTTGTGGTAAGGTGGTATTCCTCTGGAGTCGAAGACAGGGACTAACCTCTCATTTCGAGTTGATTTTTGGTCCACGGAGCTCTTTTGTGTTGCTACAGTGACCTCAGGATCCCTCTAGCATTGAAACAGTGTTCTTGGCATTTCTCTGGAGTGCCATCAAGAAAATCAAGGCTCCTTTCCTGTGTGATGTGCAACCCGGAATTGCTTGGCTCGCAGTGCTGGGGAATCGGGCCTCATCTCGCGGCGAAGGTGAAGTCTCATGGTTTTTCTCGAGTTGCGGCGGGAACCTGGGGTTTATTCTCGAGTTACGACGGGGAAGGCCCTTCCACACATGTGTTTGTCAGCGACGTCAGGACTCCTGCCTAGTTGCGAGGGACAATTCGGGATTCTCCTCGAGGCTTGGCAGGGCAATTGGGACTCCTCTCCAGCTGAGGCGGGAGACCAAGGGTCCCTTTCCACGTGCCACAGGAGTCCTGGGACTCATATCAAGTTTGACAAGGAGTCAGGTATCGTCTCGTTTGGAGGCACTGATCTCCGCGTCCCTCTGGAGTTTTCAAAGCATGTGAGGCTTCCGGTCGCGATGAGGTGGGGAACTAGGTCTTTCTCTGTGGTCTCCACAGGGGATTCAGACATTCTTTCGTCTTGGGAGATGCAAGACGAGCCTGCATTCAAGTCACTGCAGGGATATCCGGCCTGATTTCGAGTCAGGGCATCGCGGTGTCCATTCCACTTGAGGCCGCAAACTCAGCGTCCCTCTAACATACCTAGAGCTGAGAGGAACCTCCTGTTGAAGTGCTTGTGGTAAGGTGGTATTCCTCTGGAGTCGAAGCCAGGGACTAACCTCTCATCTCGAGTTGATTTTGGTCCACGGAGCTCTTTCGTGTTGCTACAGTGACCTCAGGATCCCTCTAGCCTTGAAACAGTGTTCTTGGGGTTCCTCTGGAGTGCCATCAAGGAAATCAAGGCTCCTTTCCTGTGTGATGTGCAACACGGCATTGCTCTGCACACAGTGCAGGGGAATCGGGCCTCATCTCGCGGCGAGGGGGAAGTCTCATGGTTTTTCTCCAGTTGCGGCGGGAACCTGGGGTATATTCTCGAGTTACGACTTGGATGGCCCTTCCACACATGTGTTTGTTCTGCGACGTCAGGACTCCTGCCTAGTTGCGAGGGACAACTCGGGATTCTTCTCGAGGCTTGGCAGGGCAATTGGGACGCCTCTCCAGCTGAGGCGGGAGACCAAGTGTCCCTTTCCACGTGCCACAGGAATCCTGGGACTCCTATCAAGTTTCACGAGGAGTCAGGCATCGTCTCCTTTGGAGGCACTGATCTCCGCGTCCCTCTGGAGTTTTCAAAGGATGTGAGGCCTCCGGTCGCGATGAGGTGGGGAACTAGGTCTTTCTCTGTGGTCTCCACAGGGGATTCAGACATCCTTTCGTCTTGGGAGATGCAGGACGAGCCTGCATTCAAGACACTGCAGGGATATCCGGCCTTATTTCGAGTCAGGGCATCGCAGTGTCCATTCCACTTGAGGCCGCAAACTCAGGGTCCCTCTCACATACCTTGAGCTGAGAGAAGCCTCCTCTTGAGGTGCTTGTGGTTGAGTGGTATTCCTCTGAAGTCGAAGCCAGGAACTAACTTCTCATCTCGAGTTGATTTGTGGTCCACGGAGCTCTTTCGTGTTGCTACAGTGACCTCAGGATCCCTCTAGCCTTGAAACAGTGTTCTTCGGGTTTCTGTGGAGTGCCATCAAGGAAATCAAGGCTCCTTTCCTGTGTGATGTGCAACACGGAATTGCTCGGCTCGCAGTGCAGGGGAATCGGGCCTCATCTCGCGGCGAGGGGGAAGTATCATGGTTTTTATCGAGTTGCGGCGGGAACCTGGGGTATATTCTCGAGTTACGACGGGGATGGCCCTTCCACACACGTGTTTGCTCAGCGAAGTCAGGATTCCTGCCTACTTGCGAGGGACAACTCGGGATTTTCCTCGAGGCTTGGCAGGGCAATTGGGACGCCTCTCCAGCTGAGGCGCGAGACCAAGGGTCGCTTTCCACGTGCAACAGGAATCCTGGGACTCCTATCAAGTTTCACGAGGAGTCAGGCATCGTCTCCTTTGGAGGCACTGAACTCCGCGTCCCTCTGGAGTTTTCAAAGGATGTGAGGCCTCCGTTCGCGATGAGGTGGGGAACTAGGTCTTTCTCTGTGGTCTCCACAGGGGATTCAGACATCCTTTCGTCTTGGGAGATGTAAATCGAGCCTGCATTCAAGTCACTGCAGGGATATCCAGCCTAATTTCGACCTAGGGCATCGCGGTGTCCATTCCACTTGAGGCCGCAAACTCAGGGTCCCTCTCACATACCTAGAGCTGACAGAAGCCTCCTCTTGAGGTGCTTGTGGTAAGGTGGTATTCCTCTGGAGTCGAAGCCAGGGACTAACCTCTCATCTCGAGTTGATTTGTGGTCCACGGAGCTCTTTCGTGTTGCTACAGTGACCTCAGGATCTCTCTAGCCATGAAACAGTGTTCTTGGGGTTTCTCTGGAGTGCCATCAAGGAAATCAAGGCTCCTTTCCCTTGTGATGTGCAACACGGAATTGCTCGGCACGCCGTGCAGGGGCATCGGGCCTCATCTCGCAGCGAGAGGAAAGTCTTATGGTTTTTCTAAAGTTGCGGCGGGAACCTGGGGTATATTCTCTTGTTACGACGGGGATGGCCCGTCCACACTCGTGTTTGTTCAGCGACGTCAGGACTCCTGCCTAGTTGCCAGGGACAACTCGGGATTCTCCTCGAGGCTTGGCAGGGCAATTGGGACGCCTCTCCAGCTGAGGCGGGAGACCAAGGGTCCCTTCCCACGTGCCACAGGAATCCTGGGACTCCTATCAAGTTTCACGAGGAGTCAGGCATCGTCTCCTTTGGAGGCACTGATCTCCGCGTCCCTCTGGAGTTTTCAAAGGATGTGAGGCCTCCGGTCGCAATGAGGTGGGGAACTAGGTCTTTCTCTGTGGCCTCCACAGGGGATTCAGACATCCTTTCGTCTTCGGAGATGCAAGCGAGCCTGCATTCAAGTCACTGCAGGGATATCCGGCCTTATTTCGAGTCAGGGCATCGCGGTGTCCATTCCACTTGAGACCGCAAACTCAGGGTCCCTCTCACATACCTAGAGCTGAGAGAAGCCTCCTCTTGAGGTGCTTGTGGTAAGGTGGTATTCCTCTGGAATCAAAGCCAGGGACTAACTTCTCATCTCGAGTTGATTTGTAGTTCACGGAGCTCTTTCGTGTTGCTACAGTTACCTCAAGATCCCTCTAGCCTTGAAAGAGTGTTCTTGGGCTTTCTCTGGAGTGCCATCAAGGAAATCAAGGCTCCTTTCCTGTGTGATGTGCAACACGGCATTGCTCTGCACGCAGTCCAGGGGAATCGGGCCTCATCTCGCGGCGAGGGGGAAGTCTCATGGTTTTTCTCGAGTTGCTGCGGGAACGTGGGGTATATTCTCGAGTTACGACGGGGATGGCCCTTCCACACCCGTGTTTGTTCAGTGACGTCAGGACTCCTGCCTAGTTGCGAGGGACAACTCGGGATTCACCTCGAGGCTTAGCAGGGCAATTGGGACGCCTCTCCAGCTGAGGCGGGAGACCAAGGGTCCCTATGCACGTGCCACAGGAATCCTGGGACTCCTATCAAGTTTCACGAGAAGTCAGGCATCGACTTCTTTGGAGGCACTGATCTCTGCATCCCTCTGGAGTTTTCAAAGGATGTGAGGCCTCCGGTCGCGATGAGGTGGGGACCTAGGTCTTTCTCTGTGGTCTCCACAGGGGATTCAGACATCCTTTCGTCTTGGGAGAAGCAAGACGACCCTGCATTCAAGTCACTGCAGGGATATCCGGCCTTATTTCGAGTCAGGGCATCGCGGTGTCCATTCCACTTGAGGCCGCAAATTCAGGGTCACTCTCACATACCTAGAGCTTAGAGAAGCCTCCTGTTGAGGTGCTTGTGGTAAGGTGGTATTCCTCTGGAGTCGAAGCCAGGGACTAACCTCTCATCTCGAGTTCATTTTTGGTCCACGGAGCTCTTTCGTGTTGCTACAGTGACCTCAGGATCCCTCTGCCTTGAAACAGTGTTCTTGCGCTTTCTCTGGAGTGCCATCAAGGAAATCAAGGCTCCTTTCCTGTGTGATGTGCAACACGGCATTGCTCTGCACACAGTGCAGGGGAATCGGGCCTCATCTCGCGGCGAGGGGGAAGTCTCATGGTTTTTCTCGAGTTGCGGCGGGAATCTGGGGTATATTCTCGAGTTACGACGGGGATGGCCCTTCCACACACGTGTTTGTTCAGCGACGTCAGGACTCCTGCCTACTTGCGAGGGACAACTCGGGATTCTCCTCGAGGCTTGGCAAGGCAATTGGGACGCCTCTCCAGCTGAGGCGGGAGACCAAGGGTCCCTTTCCACGTGCCAAAGGAATCCTGGGACTCCTATCAAGTTTCACGAGGAGTCAGGCATCGTCTCCTTTGGAGGCACTGATCTCCGCGTCCCTCTGGAGTTTTCAAAGGATGTGAGGCCTCAGGTCGCGATGAGGTGGGAAACTAGGTCTTTCTCTATGGTCTCCACAGGGGATTCAGACATCCTTTCGTCTTGGGAGATGCAAGATGAGCCTGCATTCAAGTCACTGCCGGGATATCCGGCCTTATTTCGAGTCAGGGCATCGCGGTGTCCATTCCAATTGAGGCCGCAAACTCAGGGTCCCTCTCACATACCTAGAGCTGAGAGAAGCCTCCACTTGAGGTGCTTGTGGTAAGGTGGTATTCCTCTGGAGTAGAAGCCAGGGACTAACCTCTCATCTCGAGTTGATTTTTGGTCCACGGAGCTCTATTGTGTTGCTACAGTGACCTCAGGATCCCTCTAGCCTTGAAACAGTGTTCTTGGGGTTTCTCTGGAGTGCCATCAACGAAATCAAGGCTCCTTTCCTGTGTGATGTGCAACACGGCATTGCTCTGCACGCAGTGCAGGGGAATCGAGACTCATCTCCCGGCGAAAGGGAAGTCTCATGGTTTTTCTCGAGTTGTGGCGGGAATCTGGGCTATATTCTCGAGTTACGACGGGGATGGCCCTTCCACACACGTGTTTGTTCAGCGACGTCAGGACTCCTGCCTAGTTGGGAGGGACAACTAGGGATTCTCCTCGAGGCTTGGCAGGGCAATTGGGACGCCTCTCCAGCTGAGGCGGGAGACCAAGAGTCCCTTTCCACGTGCCACAGGAATCCTGGGACTCCTATCAAGTTTCACGAGGAGTCAGGCACCGTCTCCTTTGGAGGCACTGATCTCCGCATCCCTCTGGAGTTTTCAAAGGATGTGAGGCCTCCGGTCACGAAGAGGTGGGGAACTAGGTCTTTCTCTGTGTTCTCCACAGGGGATTCAGACATCCTTTCCTCTTGGGAGATGCAAGACGAGCCTGCATTCAAGTCACTGCAGGGATATCCGGCCTTATTTCGAGTCAAGGCATCGCGGTATCCATTCCGCTTGAGGCCAAATACTCAGGGTTCCTCTCACATACCTATAGCTAAGAGAAGCCTCCTCTTGAGGTGCTTGTGGTAAGGTGGTATTCCTCTGGAGTCTAAGCCAGGGACTAACCTCTCATCTCGAGTTGATATTTGGTCCACGGAGCTCTTTTGTGTTGCTACAGTGGCCTCAGGATCTCTGTAGCCTTGAAGCAGTGTTCTTGGGGTTTCTCTGGAGTGCCATCAAGGAAATCAAGTCTCCTTTCCTGTGTGATGTGCAACACGGCCTTGCTCTGCACGCATTGCTGGGGAATCGGGCCTCATCTCGTGGCGATGGGAGTGTCTCATGGTTTTTCTCGAGTTGCGGCGGGAACCTGGGGTATATTCACGAGTTACGACGCGGATGGCCCTTCCACACACGTGTTTGTTCAGTGACGTCAGGACTCCTGCCTAGTTGCGAGGGACAACTCGGAATTCTCCTCGAGGCTTGGCAGGGCAATTGGGACGCCTCTCCAGCTGAGGCGGGAGACCAAGGGTCCCTTTCCACGTGCCACAGGAATCCTGGGACTCCTATCAAGTTTCACGAGGAGTCAGGCATCGTCTCCTTTGGAGGCACTGATCTCCGCATCCCTCTGGAGTTTTCAAAGGATGTGAGGCCTCCGGTCGCGATGAGGTGGGGAACTAGGTCTTTCTCTGTGGTCTCCACAGGGGATTCAGACATCCTTTCATCTTGGGAGATGCAAGACGAGCCTGCATTCAAGTCACTGCAGGGATATCCGGCATTATTTCGAGTCAGGGCATCGCGGAGTCGATTCCGCTAGAGGCCAAAAACTCAGGGTCCCTCTCACATACCTAGAGCAGAGAGAAGCCTCCTCTTGAGGTGCTTGTGGTAAGGTGGTATTCCTCTGCAGTCGAAGCCAGAGACTAACTTCTCATCTCGAGTTGATTTCTGGTCCACCGAGCTCTTTCCTGTTGCTACAGTGTCCTCAGGATCCCTCTAGCCTTGAAAGAGTGTTCTTGGGCTTTCTCTGGAGTGCCATCAAGGAAATCAAGGCTCCTTTCCTGTGTGATGTGCAACACGGTATTGCTCTGCACGCAGTGCAGGGGATTCGGGCCTCATCTTGCGGCGAGTGGGAAGTCTCATGGTTTTTCTCGAGTTGCGGCGGGAACCTGGGGTATATTCTCGAGTAACGACAGGGATGGCCCTTCCACACACGTGTTTGTTCAGCGAAGTCAGGACTCCTGCCTAGTTGCGAGGGACAACTCGGGATTCTCCTCGAGGCTTGGCAGGGCAATTGGGACGCCTCTTCAGCTGAGGCGGGAGACCAAGGGTCCCTTTCCATGTGCCCCAGGAATCCTGGGACTCCTATCAAGTTTCACGAGGAGTCAGGCATCGTCTCCTTTGGAGGCACTGATCTCCGCGTCCCTCTGGAGTTTTCAAAGGATGTGAGGCCTCCGGTCGCGATGAGGTGGGGAACTAGGTCTTTCTCTGTGGTCTCCACATGGGATTCAGACATCCTTTCGTCTAGGGAGATGCAAGACGAGCCTGCATTCAAGTCACTGCAGGGATATCCGGCCTTATTTCAAGTCAGAGCATTGCGGTGTCCATTCCACTTGAGGCCGCAAACTCAGGGTCCATCTCACATACCTAGAGCTGAGAGAAGCCTTCTCTTGAGGTGATTGTGGTAAGGTGGTATTCCTCTGTAGTCGAAGCCAGGGACTAACCTCTCATCTCGAGTTGATTTGTGGTCCACGGAGCTCTTTCGTCTTGCTACAGTGACCTCAGGATCCCTCTAGCCTTGAAAGAGTGTTCTTGGGCTTTCTCTGGAGTGCCATCAAGGAAATCAAGGCTCCTTTCCTGTGTGATGTGCAACACGGCATTGCTCTGCACGCAGTGCAGGGGAATCGGGCCTCATCTCCCGGCGAGGGGGAAGCCTCATGGTTTTTCTCGAGTTGCGGCGGAAACCTGGGCTATATTCTCGAGTTACGACAGGGATGGCCCTTCCACACACGTGTTTGTTCAGCGACGTCAGGACTCCTGCCTAGTTGCGAGGGACAACTCGGGATTCTCCTCGAGGCTTGGCAGGGCAATTGGGACGCCTCTCCAGCTGAGGCGGGAGACCAAGGGTCCCTTTCCACGTGCCACAGGAATCCTGGGACTCCTATCAAGTTTCACGAGGAGTCAGGCATCGTCTCCTCTGGAGGCACTGATCTCCGCGTCCCTCTGGAGTTTTCAAAGGATGTGAGGACTCCGGTCACGATGAGGTGGGGAACTAGGTCTTTCTCTGTGGTCTCCACAGGGGATTCAGACATCCTTTCGTCTTGGGAGATGCAAGACGAGCCTGCATTCAAGTCACTGCAGGGATATCCGGCCTTATTTTGAGTCAGGGCATCGCGGTGTCCATTCCACATGAGGCCGCAAACTCAGCGTCCCCCTCACATACCTAGAGCTGAGAGAAGCCTCCTCTTGAGGTGCTTGTGGTAAGGTGGTATACCTCTGGAGTCGAAGCCAGGAACTAACCTCTCATCTCGAGTTGATTTTTGGTCCACGGAGCTCTTTCGTGTTGCTACAGTGACCTCAGGATCCCTCTAGCCTTGAAAGAGTGTTCTTGGGCTTTCTCTGGAGTGCCATCAAGGAAATCAAGGCTCCTTTCCTGTGTGATGTGCAACACGGCCTTGCTCTGCACGCAGTGCAGGGGAATCGGACCTCACCTCGCGGCGAGGGGGAAGTCTCATGGTTTTTCTCGAGTTGCGGCGGGAACCTGGGGTATATTCACGAGTTACGACGCGGATGGCCCTTCCACACACGTGTTTGTTCAGTGACGTCAGGACTCCTGCCTAGTTGCGAGGGACAACTCGGAATTCTCCTCGAGGCTTGGCAGGGCAATTGGGACGCCTCTCCAGCTGAGGCGGGAGACCAAGGGTCCCTTTCCACGTGCCACAGGAATCCTGGGACTCCTATCAAGTTTCACGAGGAGTCAGGCATCGTCTCCTTTGGAGGCACTGATCTCCGCGTCCCTCTGGAGTTTTCCAAGGATGTGAGGCCTCCGGTCGCGATGATGTGGGGAACTAGGTCTTTCTCTGTGGTCTCCACAGGGGATTCAGACATCCTTTCATCTTGGGAGATGCAAGACGAGCCTGCATTCAAGTCACTGCAGGGATATCCGGCCTTATTTCGAGTCATGGCATCGTGGTGTCCATTCCACTTGAGGCCGCAAACTCAGCGTCCCTCTCACATACCTAGATCTGAGAGAAGCCTCCTCTTGAGGTGCTTGTGGTAAGGTGGTATTCCTCTGGAGTCAAACCGAGGGACTAACCTCTCATCTCGAGTTGATTTTTGGTCCACGGAGCTCTTTCGTGTTGCTACAGTGACCTCAGGATCCCTCTAGCCTTGAAACAGTGTTCTTGGGCTTTCTCTGGAGAGCCATCAAGGAAATCAAGGCTCCTTTCCTGTGTGATGTGCAACACGGCATTGCTCTGCATGCTGTGCAGGGGAATTGGGCCTCATCTTGCGGCGAGGGGGAAGTCTCATGGTTTTTCTCGAGTTGCGGCGGGAACCTGGGGTATATTCTCGAGTTACGACGGTGATGGCCCTTCCACACACGTGTTTGTTCAGCGACGTCAGGACTCCTGCCTAGTTGCCAGGGACAACTCGGGATTCTCCTCGAGGCTTGGCAGGGCAATTGGGACGCCTCTCCAGCCGAGGCGGGAGACCAAGGGTCCCTTTCCACGTGCCACAGGAATCCTGGGACTCTATCAAGTTTCACGAGGAGTCAGGCATCGTCTCTTTGGAGGCACTGATCTCCGCGTCCCTCTGGAGTTTTCAAAGGATGTGAGGCCTCCGGTCGCGATGAGGTGGGGAACTAGGTCTTTCTCTGTGGTCTCCACAGGGGATTCAAACATCCTTTCATCTTGGGAGATGCAAGACGAGCCTGCATTCAAGTCACTGCAGGGATATCCGGCCTTATTTTGAGTCAGGGCATCGCGGTTTCCATTCCACTTGAGGCCGCAATCTCAGCGTCCCTCTCACATACCAAGAGCTCAGAGAAGACTCCTCTTGAGGTGCTTGTGGTAAGGTGGTATTCCTCTGGAGTCGAAGCCAGGGACTAACCTCTCATCTCGAGTTGATTTGTGGTCCACGGAGCTCTTTCGTGTTGCTACAGTGACCTCAGGAACCTCTAGCGTTGAAACAGTGTTGGTGGGGTTTCTCTGGAGTGCCATCAAGGAAATCAAGGCTCCTTTCCTGTGTGATGTGCAACACGGCATTGCTCTGAACGCAGTGCAGGGGAATTGGGCCTCATCTCGCGGCGAGGGGGAAGTCTCATGGTTTTTCTCGAGTTGCGGCAGGAACCTGGGGTATTTTCTCGAGTTACGACATTGATGGCCCTTCCACACATGTGTTTGTTCAGCGACGACAGGACTCCTGCCTAGTTGCGAGGGACAACTCGGGATTCTCCTCGAGGCTTGGCAGGGCAATTGGGACGCCTCTCCAGCTGAGGCGGGAGACCAAGTCTTCCTTTCCACGTGACACAGGAATCCTGGGACTCCTATCAAGTTTCAAGAGAGGTCAGCCATCGTCTCCTTTGGAGGCACTGATCTCTGCGTCCCTCTGGAGTTTTCCAAGGATGTGAGGCCTCCGGTCGCGATAACAGGTCTTTCTCTGTGGTCTCCACAGGGGATTCAGGCATCCTTTCGTCTTGGGAGATGCAAGAGGAGCCTGCATTCAAGTCACTGAAGGCATATCCGGCCTTATTTCGAGTCAGGGCATCGCGGTGTCCATTTCACTTGAGACCGCACCTAAGGGTCCCTCTCACATACCTAGAGCTGAGAGAATCCTCCTCTTGAGGTGCTTGTGGTAAGGTGGTATTCCTCTGGAGTCGAAGCCAGGGACTAACCTCTCATCTCGAGTTGATTTTTGGTCCACGGAGCTCTTTCGTGTTGCTACAGTGACCTCAGGATCCCTCTAGACTTGAAACAGTGTTCTTGGGGTTTCTCTGGAGTGCCATCAAGGAAATCAAGGCTCCTTTCCTGTGTGATGTGCAACAGGGCATTGCTCTGCAGGCAGTGCAGGGGAATCGGGCCTCATCTCGCGGGGAGGGGGAAGTCTCATGGTTTTTCTCGAGTTGCGACGGGAACCTGGGGTATATTCTCGAGGTACGACGGGGATGGCCCTTCCACACACGTGTTTGTTCAGCGACGTCAGGACTCCTACCTAGTTGCTAGGGACAACTCGGGATTCTCCTTGAGGCTTGGCAGGGAAATTGGGACGCCTCTCCAGCTGAAGCGGTAGACCAAGGCTCCCTTTCCTCGTGCAACAGGAATCCTGGGACTCTTATCAAGTTTCACGAGGAGTCAGGAATCGTCTCCTTTGGAGGCACTGATCTCCGTGTCCCTCTGGAGTTTTCAAAGGATGTGAGGCCTCCGGTCGCGATGAGGTGGGGAACTAGGTCTTTCTCTGTGGTCTCCACAGGGGATTCAGACATCCTTTCGTCTTGGGAGATGCAAGACGAGCCTGCATTCAAGTCACTGCAGGGATATCCGGCCTTATATCGAGTCAGGGCATCGCGGTGTCCATTCCAATTGAGGCCACAAACTCAGGGTCCCTCTCACATACCTAGAGCTGAGAGAAGCCTCCACTTGAGGTGCTTGTGGTAAGGTGGTATTCCTCTGGAGTCGAAGCCAAGGACGAATCTCTCATCTCGAGTTGATTTGTGGTCCACGGAGCTCTTTCGTGTTTCTACAGTGACCTCAGGATCCCTCCAGCCTTGAAACAGTGTTCTTGGGCTTTCTCTGGAGTGCCATCAAGGAAATCAAGGCTCCTTTCCTGTGTGATGTGCAACACGGCATTGTTCTGCATGCAGTGCAGGGGAATTGGGCCTCATCTCCCGGCTAGGGGAAAGTCTCATGCTTTTTCTCGAGTTGCGGCGGGAACCTGAGTTATATTCTCGCGTTACGACGGGGATGGCCCTTCCACACACGTGTTTGTTCAGCGACGTCAGGACTCCTGCCTAGTTGCGAGGGACAACTCGGGATTCTCCTCGAGGCTTGGCAGGGCAATTGGGACGCCTCTCCAGCTGAGGCGGGAGACCAAGGGTCCCTTTCCACGTGCCACAGGAATCCTGGGACTCCTATCAAGTTTCACGAGGAGTCAGGCATCGTCTCCTTTGGAGGCACTGATCTCCGCATTCCTGTGGAGTTTTCAAAGGATGTGAGGCCTCCGGTCGCGATGAGGTGGGGAACTAGGTCTTTCTCTGTGGTCTCCACAGGGGATTCAGACATCCTTTCATCTTGGGAGATGCAAGACGAGCCTGCATTCAAGTCACTGCAGGGATATCCGGCCTTATTTCGAGTCAGGGCATCGCGGTGTCCATTCCGCTAGAGGCCAAAAACTCAGGGTCCCTCTCACATACCTAGAGCAGAGAGAAGCCTCCTCTTGAGGTGCTTGTGGTAAGGTGGTATTCCTCTGGAGTCGAAGCCAGGGACTACCCTCTCATCTCGAGTTGATTTCTGGTCCTCGGAGCTCTTTCCTGTTGCTACAGTGTCCTCAGGATCCCTCTAGCCTCGAAACAGTGTTCTTGGGGTTTCTCTGGAGTGCCATCAAGGAAATCAAGGCTCCTTTCCTGTGTGATGTGCAACACGGCATTGCTCTGCACGCAGTGCAGGGGAATTGGGCCTCATCTCGCGGCGAGGGGGAAGTCTCATGGTTTTTCTCGAGTTGCGGCAGGAACCTGGGGTATATTCTCGAGTTACGACATGGATGGCCCTTCCACACATGTGTTTGTTCAGCGACGACAGGACTCCTGCCTAGTTGCGAGGGACAACTCGGGATTCTCCTCGAGGCTTGGCAGGGCAATTGGGACGCCTCTCCAGCTGAGGCGGGAAACCAAGGGTCCCTTTCCACGTGCCACAGGAATCCTGGGACTCCTATCAAGTTTCACGAGGAGTCAGGCATCGTCTCCTTTGGAGGCACTGATCTCCGCGTCCCTCTGGAGTTTTCAAAGGATGTGAGGCCTCCGGTCACGATGAGGTGGGGAACTAGGTCTTTCTCTGTGGTCTCCACAGGGGATTCGGACATCCTTTCGTCTTGGGAGATACGAGACGAGCCTGCATTCAAGTCACTGCAGGGATATCCGGCCTTATTTCGAGTCAGGGCTTCGCGGTTTACATTCCACTTGAGGCCGCAAACTTAGTGTCCCTCTCACATACCTAGAGCTCAGAGAAGACTCCTCTTGAGGTGCTTGTGGTAAGGTGGTATTCCTCTGTAGTCGAAGCCAGGGACTAACCTCTCATCTCGAGTTGATTTGTGGTCCTCGGAGCTCTTTCGTGTTGCTACAGTGACCTCAGGAACCTCTTGCGTTGAAACAGTGTTGGTGGGGTTTCTCTGGAGTGCCATCAAGGAAATCAAGGCTCCTTTCCTGTGTGATTTGCAACACGGCATTGCTCTGCACGCAGTGCAGGGGAATCGGGCCTCATCTCGCGGCGAGGGGGAAGTCTCATGGTTTTTCTCGAGTTGCGGCAGGAACCTGGGGTATATTCTCGAGTTACGACATGGATGGCCCTTCCACACATGTGTTTGTTCAGCGACGACAGGACTCCTGCCTAGTTGCGAGGGACAACTCGGGATTCTCCTCGAGGCTTGGCAGGGCAATTGGGACGCCTCTCCAGCTGAGGCGGGAGACCAAGTCTTCCTTTCCACGTGACACAGGAATCCTGGGACTCCTATCAAGTTTCACGAGAGGTCAGGCATCGTCTCCTTTGGAGGCACTGATCTCCGCGTCCCTCTGGACTTTTCAATGGATGTGAGGCTTCCGGTCGCGATGAAGTGGGGCACTAGGTGTTTCTCTGTGGTCTCCACAGCGGATTCAGACATCCTTTCGTCTTGGCAGATGCAAGAAGTTCCTGCATTCAAGTCACTGCAGGGATATCCGACCTTGTTTCGAGTCAGGGCATCGCAGTGTCTATTCCACTTGAGGCCGCAAACTCAGGGTTCCTCTCACATACCTAGAGCTGAGAGAAGCCTCCTCTTAAGGTGCTTGTGGTAAGGTCGTATTCCTCTGGAGTCAAAGCCAGGGACTAACCTCCCATCTCGAGTTGGTTTTTGGTCCACGGAGCTCTTTCGTGTTGCTACAGTGACCTCAGGATCCCTCTAGCCTTGAAACAGTGTTCTTGGGTTTCCTCTGGAGTGCCATCAAGGAAATCAACGTTCCTTTCCTGTGTGATGTGCAACACGGCATTGCTTTGCACGCAGTGCAGGGGAATCGGGCCTCATCTCGCGGCGAGGGGGAAGTCTCATGGTTTTTCTCGAGTTGCGGCGGGAAGCTGGGGTATATTCTCGAGTTACGACGGGGATGGCCCTTCCACACACGTGTTTGTTCAGCGACGTCAGGACTCCTGCCTAGCTGCGAGGGACAACTCGGGATTCTCCTCGAGGCTTGGCAGGGCAATTGGGACGCCTCTCCAGCTGAGGCGGGAGACCAAGGGTCCCTTTCCACGTGCCACAGGAATCCTGGGACTCCTATCAAGTTTCACGATGAGTTGAAAGGTTGTTGCTGAACGATAAGACGCAGAATTCTTGGCCTCCGGAGGAGACGAATTCAATCCGGAGCCAGAGACGAGGCTGGATCGCTCAGAGCTTTTGTGTAATAAAGTTTTATTAAAGTATAAACGAGATAGGGAAAGCTTCTGTCATAGGCATCAGAAGGGGGCAAAAGAGTACCCCCCTCCTAGTCTTTAGCTGTATGTTATATAGTTACTCACAGTTTGTTAATGAAATGAAAGGAATGTCATAAAATTTAGAATGGCATCAGATAATTTATCTCAGGCCATAAAACGATTGACTTGAATCTTTCAGAAGGGCAGAATACCAACAAATAGTTCCGTTTACATAGATTAGGAGAACAATACCTGAGGAAGTAAGTTAGGCCGTTTTTCGAAACCAACTTGAAGATTGAGTCTGGGGTTCATTAACATAGCTTAAGACCACATTTTTATACGAAAAAGGCATGTATTGGTTAACTCAAAGTTTGAGAGTGGTTAGCTTTAGGTGAGACCAGGTGTCATGGCAACACAGAATATTAAGAGAAACCTCCTTTTAAATTTGTATAGAGAATGAAAAACAGATCGCTGGTTTGTTTCTTCTTGCCATTTAAGAGAGATAAAAATGTCTGGCACTTACAGCCTCTTTTCTCTATTTGGAGACCCCTGGCCTTCTTGCCTGTTACCCTCTCATTCCCCCCCTTTTTTTTTTAGGAGAATTATGTTGCCTAGGGAAAAGGGGCGTCGTTTTTATTCCATAACTGCTTCTGAGCTGACAAGGGGCGTTGTCCCTAAATTGGTGAGGCAACATATTCTCCTAATCCTCATAATGAGGATGTCTGATCCAGGGGCCCCAAATAGTAGTTGGAAGAAGCTGCAGTGATAGCAGGAGTTTGAGCAACCATTTGTAACTTAAAAGCTTTTATGCGACTAGAAACAAATCTAGTTACACAGTTACAGATGCAGGGAGCAAACAGCAAAAACAAAACAATCAGTATTAAAAGTCACGTTATGTTCATAGTTAAGGTACAAAGTATTGCACCAGTCCATTCTAGGGTTGTTAGATGTCATCAGACGAAGAAGAGGCATCACATGTGATTGTTGTCGAAGGTATTTGCAGACTTGGAGAAAGTCCTTTCCTTGAAGTGGAGATGTCCACCACGGGAAGCCTTCTACCGATGAAGAGGGGAGTGCTCCGCAGACCCAGCAGTTAGACCGATTGTGGAATGCAGCATAGGAGTGAGCCCAGGACAGGAAGGCATTGTCTTGAGGATCAAAGGGCAGACTCAGGATTTCTGGAGTCAGCAGAAGTAGGCTCACATAGATTATCAGGCCCATCTGAAACATATAAAGTCAGAGCATAGAAAGTAAAACATAAAATGACATCACTTAGTTCTGGTCAGGGTGCCACCTCTTGACTCGAGTGTGATGTACCCACGAATCAATTTCTGGGACTTTGACAGCTGTGGGAGAAGAAAGAATAACCTGGTAAGGGCCTTCTCAGAGGGGCTCGAGGGATGAGCCCCCAGATCCCAATGTTTTTATGAGGACCTCGGTTCCTGGCTCAAATAGAGGCTTGCTGGATTCAGAGGCTGGGTCAGGAGTCGTCTCCCGGAGTTCTGTTAATGCCTGTTGAAAAGCTGAGAGTTGAGTTACATAATTAGTTAACTCTAAGGCCTCAGGATCTATAACAATGTCTGTGCGTAAGAAAGGCCTTCCATAAATACATTTAAAGGGGGACAGTCCCTCCTTTTTTGGGGCAGTTTGAGCCCTCATTAAAGCTATGGGTAGGACTTTAATCCAGTTGTCCTGCGTTTCTTGAGTTAATTTGTGCAGATGTCTTTTGATAATGTCATTAGCTTTTTTAACCTTTCCTGAGGATTGGGGTCTCCAGGAACAGTGTAAGTGATACTCTATTCCTAGAGCTTTAGACACCCCCTGAGTTACAGCAGCTTTAAAGGCAGAACCATTGTCGCTCTGAAGGCTCCGTGGCAGCCCAAACCTGGGGATAATTTCATGGATTAAAATCTTTATAACCTCTTTAGCTTGTTCACTACGACAGGGGAACGCCTCAATCCATCCAGTAAAAGTATCCACCCAAACTTGTAAGCAAGAATATCCATTAGCTTTTGGCATATGAGTAAAATCAATTTTCCAGTCTTTTTCAGGATACTTTCCCTTTCGTTGTAATCTAGATTTTGCTAGCTTTTCAGTCTTTGGGTTATTTTTCTGACATACCTCACACCGTTTGATAATGTTTTTTAAAGTTTTCATTATATTTTTACCTTTAAACAAACGAGAAGCCATCTGGTAAGTACTTTCTACACCCAAATGAAAACTCTGATGTAAACCCTTAAGAATTTTCCACTGAGCATTTTCAGGAATTATTAATCGTCCATCCTCGGACTGTAACCATCTTTTATCAGTAATCTTTGCTCCTCTTTTCTCATATCTTTTTAATTTTTCTTCAGTATATTGTGGTTTTTTCTGTTCCACAGGACCTGTCCAGATCAAAGGCGTCTGTAGGGAGGGGGTTTCCTAAAGTGCCGCTTTTTTGGCTTGAGAATCAGCCAGCAGGTTACCGGCAGCTACTTTACTCCCATCCCTGTTGTGCCCTTTGCAATGCATAACCGCTACTTCTTTAGGACAATAGATAGCAGTTAAAAGTCTCTCAATCTCTCTGAAATGCTTAATAGGTTCTCCTGTTGCTGTTTTAAACTGTCTTTCTTTCCATATTGCAGCATGAGCATGTAAAATCAAATAAGCATACTTAGAATCAGTGTAGATATTCACTCGCTGCCCTTTGCTTAACTCTAGAGCTCGGGTCAGAGCCACAAGCTCCGCTAACTGGGCACTGGTTCCCTGGGGGAGAGATTTTGCTTTTAAAACCTGTTCAGCAGTCACCACAGCGTAACCTGCTTTGCGCTTTTCATCCCGAACAAAAGAACTGCCGTCTGTAAATATTTTCATGTCAGGATTGTCTAATGGGGTATCCATTAGATCCTCCCGAGCTGCATAGTTTAAGGTTAGGAATTGGGAACAATCGTGATCAGGTGTTTCATCTTCCTTTTCAGGAAGGAAAGTGGCAGGATTTAAATTTCCACAAACTTTAAGCTTAGTTACTGGTCCTTCTAACAACAGTGACTGATATTTAAGAAGTCTACTGTCTGTCATCCAAATATTAACCTTAGAATTTAAGATTTCACTCACATCATGAGAAGTCAATACAGTAAGGTTTCGCCCATTAATTATTTTTAAAGCTTCAGGTGCTAATAAAGCCGCTGCCCCAATTACTCTTAGGCAGTGGGGCCACCCACGTGCAATTACATCTAATTTTTTGCTTAGATAAGCAATAGTTTGCTGGTGAGGCCCCCGGGGTTGTGTCAAAACTCCCAAGGCCATACCTTTTCTTTCAGTGACAAACAGGTTAAATTCTGACCCTGTGGGCAAACTCAAAGCCGGAGCTTGCAGGAGAGCAGTCTGAAGAACCTTAAAAGCCTTTTGAGTATCTGGAGACCAAACCAGTTTGTCGGTTTGGGCCTGCTGAGTTTCAGCTATAAGTTTATATAAAGGCCGGGCAAGTTCCCCATAGCTCGGAATCCAAATACGACAGTAGCCTGTGATTCCCAAAAATCCTCTCAATTGTCTTAAAGTCATAGGTAGGGGATGGTTTAGTATAGGTTTAATTCTCTCAGGGCCTATGGCCCTAGTCCCTTCTGAGATGATTAGGCCCAGATATCTAACAGATTGTTGACAAAGCTGAGCCTTTTCTCTTGATGCCTTGTAACCGCAGCCTGCCAGAAAGTTTAAGAAATCTTCTGAGGCTCGTGAACAAGCTTCCTCTGTCTCAGCACAGAGCAAAATATCATCTACATATTGTAACACTACCGCTTCAGAGCTATTAAAGTTTTGTAGATCTCGTGACAAACTTTGTCCAAATAAGTGAGGACTGTCACGAAATCCCTGCGGCAAAACTGTCCAGGTTAACTGGGAAGCTGGCTGTGTAGGGTCTTCAAAGGCAAATAGAAATTGACTTTCCTCTGCCAAAGGCACTGAATAGAAGGCATCTTTCAAATCAATTACTGAAAAATATTTGGCTCGTTCAGGAATTTCAGACAATAGAGTATAAGGATTAGGCACCACAGGGTGTAAAGGAACCACAGCCTCATTTATTATTCGTAAATCTTGAACTAATCTCCATTTATCATTTGATTTTTTTACACCCAAAATAGGAGTGTTGCATGGACTGTTACAGGGAACTAATAGTCCCTGTTCCTTTAAATTTTCAATGATGGGTTTTAACCCTTCCTTAACCTCAGGTTTCAGTGGATACTGCTTCTTATGTGGGAATAAGTGTGGGTCTTTGAGCTTGACAACCACAGGAATAGCATTTTGTGCTCGACCCACAGATTTTTCATCAGCCCATACTCTAGGATTCACATTTTGTTCAACTAAAGGGAGAGAAAGGGAAGGCTCCATATTCATGAAAACAGAGGCATGGACTTTGCTCAGTATATCCCTCCCCAAAAGGGGTGAGGGTGATTCTGGCACGATAAGAAACTCGTGTGAAAATAGCACAGAATCCCAGTTGCATGATAGAGAATAACTGAAGTAATACCTTTTGGCTCGTCCAGACAGTCCCATTACGGAAGCGGATCGGGAAGAAAGTGGGCCAGGGGCTTCAGTAAGCACAGAGTAAGTTGCCCCAGTATCTAAAAGGAAATTGACGGATTGGCCTCCCACTGTTATTAATACCCGGGGTTCCTCAGGTGTAATTAGGACGGGAGCTTGTGTGGGGACCCCCGGGCACCTTCAGTCCTGATTGTCTTGAGAGTCAGACCCCTGAGACCTACGCCTCTGGGGGCAGTCTCTCCTCCAGTGTGGTCCCTTGCAGACTGGACATGGAGCCGGGGGCGGCTTAGATGCCTGAGGGCAATCCCGCTTGAGATGCCCCTCCTTTTTACAGCAATAGCAAGCCCATCCCTTTTCACCTGGGTCCCTCTGGGCATTTTTCTCAGGCTGCTTAAGAACGGTTTTCATAGCCATTGTGAGGGCTTTCGCCTTTTTCTTCATCTTTCTCTGCCTTTCTTTCTTTTCCTCATATTCCCTACCATAATAGACTGTCTGAGCCAGTTGTAACAGATTATCTAAAGACTGATTTGGTCCATACGCCCGTTTTGATAACTTACGGCGAATATCTGGAGCCGACTGAGTGAGAAATTTATCTTTTAAGATCACTTTCCCTTCTTCACTTTCGGGATCAATCTCAGTGACTCTGCGAAGGGCTTCTCTCAGTCTATCTAGGAATTTACCAGGAGCTTCTTTCTCCTCCTGTTCTATGTCTGCCAGTTTGCCATAGTTTAAAGGCTTAGAACGCGCCTGTCTGAGTCTTTTAAGAATACATCTGACAAAATGACTCTGATCCCATCTTCCTCTAGCAGTGTTATAGTCCCAGTCTGGTTCTGTAGCTGGGACCACCTGACTCCCAGTGGGGAGGGCAGTTATCTCGTCCTCCCTCTTTCCCACTGATTCATTACCAAGCCACTCATCACCATAAGCAACCGCTTTCCCCAAAACTCGAGCCTTTGAGTCGGGAGTCAGCGTTTGTCCCAAGATATACATCACATCCTTTCAAGTGAGGTCATAATGCAGAGTAACACTTTTAAAAGCTCTAATATATTTTTCTGGGTCCTCTAAATAGTCTCCCAGGTCCTCTTTAATTCTTTGTATCTCTTGATAAGAAAAAGGCTTATTAACTCTCATAGACTGATAATTTCTCCCGGTGGGTACTTCGTGAAGAGGCAACAGCATGAGTGGCTGTCCCTCAGTCTCTCTGGCTACTCTGCGCATATCCCAGGGATAGATTGGAGAAAGCTGCTTTTCTTTGTCTCTTTGCCTCCTGTCCTCCATCTCATCTCTTACTTCGATGGTCTGAGTTTCTACTGAAACCAGAGTAGTCTGAAGTCGTACTGAGACAGGAGTTGTTTGGACCTCTACATGAGCAATTTGAATCTCAATTTGGGTTCCCACTGAGACCGAGGCAGTTTGAGTCTCAGTTTGTGTTTCTACTGAGACCAAAGCAGTTTGAGTCTCAGTTTGTGTTTCCACTGAGACCGAGGCAGTTTGAGTCTCAGTTTGTGTTTCCACTGAGACCAAAGCAGTTTGAACCTCAGCTTGGAGACCCGGATACGGGGGCAAAGTAGGAGGACAGGGGGGAGCAGAAGGTTTCACACCTAAATCTATACCCTTAGGACATAAGTCTGGCATATTTCGCAGAGAGAAAAAGGGCAACACATACGCTACTTCTACCCATTTTCCTTGCTTTTTACAGAACCGGTCTAATTGTAAAACAGTGTTATACTTAAGAGACCCTCCAACTGGCCACCGTTCGCCGTCCTCCAGTGGGTACCGCGGCCATGCAGTATCACATAGGAAGACCAGGTGTGTCTTCTTTAAGCCCTGGGGATCAAATCTATCCCAGTTTTTCAGGATACAGTTCAAAGGAGTGAGGCTGGAATTGTTAGCTCCCATCTGTAAGAGAGAAAAAAAGCGACCAGCGCCATTTTTTCTACCGGAGGCGTCCCTCCCTGCTCTAGATGGGGGTGTAGACAGACGTTACACCAAAAGCTTTTCCTTCCTGGTCGGACTTAGTCTGTCTCTTACCGACGCAGGCGTCACACTCGTCCCTCCCGGTTCTACCACCGAGACGGGGTGGGGATGCACCAGGGGTAGACCTGATGGCATCCCTACCTGACGTCCAGCTCTTCATCTCGCTTGCCTCTGATGCCACCCGGGGCGCAATCAGAGTAACCTTCCGGAATGCTTCCCAAGCTAAGACCTCTGGGGGACACATTCATCACCTGAGTGCCTGTGCACGACCCTGAGTACATTCCTGACCGCAATAAGACCGATACAAACATGAAACTGAGATGTTCCTTCCAAGCGTCACCACACCGGTATAAGAGCCTCCTCTGGTCCACTAAGAGCCAGTGTTACCAAAGGAAAAAACCATTGCAGTTCCAATCCGAGTAACCTTTAACCTCAGAGATGCTCTGGGAGTTAGAGCTCCATCTAGCTTCCGAACTTTCCATGCCTAGCGAGGCTAGGCGCTTCCTGACTACCAATCCAAGTTTGAGACCTAGACCACAGTATAGCAGCAACATAGGTCACAAGTCCCTTGAAAGTCTATGATCCGATAGATAAGGTTAGTACTTCTAATTCCCAAGGAGCTATGAAATGGTCAAAGAGACTGAAAAGTTTGACCGAGAAAGGAGAGTTCGGTCCACACGCTTTGCCCGTTTCTGGTCAGTTCCCGAAGGAGACATTGGTTCCCTCTTGGCATTGGCAGGTCGGTATAAACCCCCGACAGGTTTTTGCCATAAGCCTTATGAGGTCACCGCGGGACCACAGAGCAGGGCTCCTCACTTGCTTCGCGCAGGGCGTTTCATTCATTTACACAAGCACACTATAGAGTTAGTAAAGTACAGCGGAAAACGTGTTTGCTAGGAGAACAAAGAACTAGAGCTCCAAGCATCCTTACCTTCTCCTGAAGGATCCCGGACGAGCCCCCAAGATGAAAGGTTGTTGTTGAACGATAAGACGCGGGATTCTTGGCCTCCGGAGGAGACGAATTCAATCCGGGGCCAGAGACGAGGCTGGATCGCTCAGAGCTTTTGTGTAATAAAGTTTTATTAAAGTATAAACGAGATAGGGAAAGCTTCTGACATAGGCATCAGAAGGGGGCAAAAGAGTACCCCCCTCCTAGTCTTTAGCTGTATGTTATATAGTTACTCACAGTTTGTTAATGAAATGAAAGGAATGTCATAAAATTTAGAATGGCATCAGATAATTTATCTCAGGCCATAAAACGATTGACTTGAATCTTTCAGAAGGGCAGAATACCAACAAATAGTTCCGTTTACATAGATTAGGAGAACAATACCTGAGGAAGTAAGTTAGGCCGTTTTGCGGAACCAACTTGAAGATTGAGTCTGGGGTTCATTAACATAGCTTAAGACCACATTTTTATACGAAAAAGGCATGTATTGGTTAACTCAAAGTTTGAGAGTGGTTAGCTTTAGGTAAGACCAGGTGTCATGGCAACACAGAATGTTAAGAGAAACCTCCTTTTAAATTTGTATAGAGAACGAAAAACAGATCGCTGGTTTGTTTCTTCTTGCCCTTTAAGAGAGATAAAAATGTCTGGCACTTACAGCCTCTTTTCTCTATTTGGAGACCCCTGGCCTTCTTGCCTGTTACCCTCTCAGAGTCAGGCATCGTCTCCTTTGGAGGCACTGATATCCACGTCCCTCTGGAGTTTTCATAGGATGTGAGGCCTCCGGTCGCGATGAGGTGGGGAACTAGGTCTTTCTCTGTGGTCTCCACAGGGGATTCAGACATCCTTTCCTCTTGGGAGATGCAAAACGAGCCTGCATTCAAGTCACTGCAGGCATATCCGGCCTTATTTTGAATCAGGGCATCGTGGTGTCCATTCCACTTGAGGCCGCAAACTCAGGGTCCCTCTCACATACCTAGAGCTGAGAGAAGCCTCCTCTTGAGGTGCTTGTGGTAAGGTGGTATTCCTCTGGAGTCGAAGCCAGGGACTAACCTCTCATCTCGAGTTGATTTGTGGTCCATGGAGCTCTGTCGTGTTGCTACACTGAACTCAGGGTCCCTCTAGCCTTGAAACAGTGTTCTTCGGCTTTCTCTGGAGTGTCATCAAGGAAATCAAGGCTCCTTTCCTGTGTGATGTGCAGCACGGCATTGCTCTGCACGCAGTGCAGGGGAATCGGGCCTCATCTCGCGGCGAGGGCGAAGTCTCATGATTTTTCTCGAGTTGCGGCGGGAACCTGGGGTATATTCTCGAGTTACGACGGGGATGGCCCTTCCACACACGTGTTTGTTCAGCGACGTCAGGACTCCTGCCTAGTTGCGAGGGACAACTCGGGATTCTCCTCGAGGCTTGGCCGGGCAATAGGGACGCCTCTCCAGCTGAGGCGGGAGACCAAGGGTCCCTTTCCACGTGCCACAGGAATCCTGGGACTCCTATCAAGTTTCACGAGGAGTCAGGCATCGTCTCCTTTGGAGGCACTGATCTCCGCGTCCCTCTGGAGTTTTCAAAGGATGTGAGGCCTCCGGTCGCGATGAGGTGGGGAACGAGGTCTTTCTCTGTGGTCTCCACAGGGGATTCAGACATCCTTTCGTCTTGGGAGATGCAGACGAGCCTGCATTCAAGTCACTGCAGGGATAACCAGGCTTATTTCGAGCCAGGGTATCGCGGTGTCCATTCCACTTGAGGCCGCAAACTCAGGGTCCCTCTCACATACCTAGAGCTGAGAGAAGCCTCCTCTTGAGGTGCTTGTGGTAAGGTGGTATTCCTCTGGAATTGAAGCCAGGGACTAACCTCTCATCTCGAGTAGATTTTTGGTCCACGGAGCTCTTTCGTGTTGCTACAGTGACCTCAGGATCCCTCTAGCCTTGAAACAGTGTTCTTGGGCTTTCTCTGGAGTGCCATCAAGGAAATCAAGGCTCCTTTCCTGTGTGATGTGCAACACGGCATTGCTCTGCACGCAGTGCAGGGGAATCGGGCCTCATCTCGCGGCGAGGGGGAAGTCTCATGGTTTTTCTCGAGTTGCGGCGGGAACCTGGGGTATATTCTCGAGTTACGACGGGGATGGCCCTTCCACACACGTGTTTGTTCAGTGACGTCAGGACTCCTGCCTAGTTGCGAGGGACAACTCGGGATACTCCTCGAGGCTTGGCAGGGAATTGGGACGACTTTCCACCTCAAGCGGGAGACCAAGTGTCCCTTTCCACGTGCCACAGGAATCCTGGGACTCCTATCAAGTTTCACGAGGAGTCAGGCATCGTCTCATTTGGAGGCACTGATCTCCGCGTACCTCTGGAGTTTTCAAAGGATGTGAGGCCTCCGGTCGCGATGAGGTGGGGAACTAGGTCTTTCTCTGTGGTGTCTACAGGGATTCAGACATCCTTTCGTCTTGGGAGATGCAAGACGAGCCTGCATTCAACTCACTGCAGGGATATCCGCCCTTATTTTGAGTCAGGGCATCGCGGTGTCCATTCCACTTGAGGCGGCAAACTCAGGGTCCCTCTCACATACCTAGAGCTGAGAGAAGAATCCTCTTGAGGTGCTTGTGGTAAGGTGATATTCCTCTGGAGTCGAAGCCAGGGCCTAACCTCTCATCTCAAGTTGATTTTTGGTCCACGGAGCTCTTTCGTGTTGCTACAGTGACCTCAGGATCCCTCTAGCCTTGAAACAGTGTTCTTGGGTTTTCTCTGGAGTGCCATCAAGGAAATCAAGGCTCCTTTCCTGTGTGATGTGCAACACGGCATTGCTCTGCACACAGTGCAGGGGAATCGGGCCTCATCTTGCGGCGAGGGGGAAGTCTCATGGTTTTTCTCGAGTTGCTTCGAGATCCTGGGGTATATCTCGAGTTACGGTGGGGATGGCCCTTCCACACACGTGTTTGTTCATCGACGTCAGGATTCCAGCCTAGTTGCGAGGGACAACTCGGGATTCTCCTCGAGGCTTGGCAAGGCAATTGGGACGCCTCTCCAGCTAAGGCGGGAGACCAAGGCTCCCTTTCCACGTGCCACAGGAATCCTGGGACTCCTATCAAGTTTCACGAGGAGTCAGGCATCGTCTCCTTTGGAGGCACTGATCTCCGCGTCCCTCTGGAGTTTTCAAAAGATGTGAGGCCTCCGGTCGCGATGAGGTGGGGAACTAGGTCTTTCTCTGTGGTCTCCACAGGGGATTCAGACAACCTTTCGTCTTGGGAGATGCAAGAGGAGCCTGCATTCAAGTCACTGCAGGGATATCTGGCCTTATTTCGAGTCAGGGCAGCGCGGTGTCCATTCCACTTGAGGCCACAAACTCAGGGTCCCTCTCACATACCTAGAGCTGGGAGAAGCCTCCTCTTGAGGTGCTTGTGGTAAGGTGGTATTCCTCTGGAGTCGTAGCCAGGGATTAACCTCTCATCTCGAGTTGTTTTGTGGTCCATGGAGCTCTTCCGAGTTGCTACAGTGACCTCAGGATCCCTCTAGCCTTGAAACAGTGTTCTTGGGGTTTCTCTGGAGTGCCATCAAGGAAATCAAGGCTCCTTTCCTGTGTGATGTGCAACACGGCATTGCTCTGCACGCAGTGCAATGGAATCGGGCGTCATCTCGCAGCGAGGGGGAAGTCTCATGGTTTTTCTCGAGTTGCGGCGGGAACCTGGGCTATATTCTCGAGTTACGACGGGGATGGCCCTTCCACACACGTGTTTGTTCAGTGACGTCAGAACTCCTGCCTAGTTGCGAGGGACAACTCGGGATTCTCCTCGAGTTTTGGCAGGGCAATTAGGACGCCTCTCCAGCTGAGGCGGGAGACCAAGGGTCCCTTTCCACGTGCCACAGGAATCCTGGGACTCCTATCAACTTTCACGATGAGTCAGGCATCGTCTCCTTTGAAGGAACTGATCTCCGCGTCCCTCTGGAGTTTTCCAAGGATGTGAGGCCTCCGGTCGCGATGAGGTGGGGAACTAGGTCTTTCTCTGTGGTCTCCACAGGCGATTCAGACATCCTTTCGTCTTGGGAGATGCAAGACGAGCCTGCATTCAAGTCACTGCAGGGATATCCGGCCTGATTTCGAGTCAGGGCATCGCGGTGTCCATTCCACTTGAAGCCGCAAACTCATGGTCCCTCTCACATACCTAGAGCTGGGAGAAGCCTCCTCTTGAGGTGCTTGTGGTAAGGTGGTATTCGTCTGGAGTCGAAGCCAGGGATTAACCTCTCATCTCGAGTTGTTTTGTGGTCCATGGAGCTCTTCCGTGTTGCTACATAGACCTCAGGATCCCTCTAGCCTTGAAACAGTGTTCTTGGGCTTTCTCTGGAGTGCCATCAAGGAAATCAAGGCTCCTTTCCTGTGTGATGTGCAACACGGCATTGCTCTGCACGCAGTGCAGGGGAATCGGGCCTCATCTCGCAGCGAGGGGGAAGTCTCATGGTTTTTCTCGAGTTGCGGTGGGAACCTGGGGTATATTCTCGAGTTACGACGGGGATGGCCCTTCCACACACGTGTTTGTTCAGCGACATCAGGACTCCTGCCTAGTTGCGAGGGACAACTCGGGATTCTCCTCGAGGCTTGGCAGGGCAATTGGGACGCCTCTCCACCTGAGGCGGGAGAGCAAAGGTCCCTTTCCACGTGCCACAGGAATCCTGGGACTCCTATCAAGTTTCACGAGGATTCAGGAATCGTCTCCTTTGGAGGCACTGATCTCCGCGTCCCTCTGGAGTTTTCAAAGGATGTGAGGCCTCCGGTCGCGATGAGGTGGGGAACTAGGTCTTTGTGGTCTCCACAGGGGATTCAGACATCCTTTCGTCTTGGGAGATGCAAGACGAGCCTGCATTCAAGTCACTGCAGGGATATCCGGCCTGATTTCGAGTCAGGGCATCGCGGTGTCCATTCCACTTGAGGCCGCAAACTCATGGTCCCACTCACATACCTAGAGCTGAGAGAAGCCTCCTCTTGAGGTGCTTGTGGTAAGGTGGTATTCCTCTGGAGTCGAAGCCAGTGACTAACCTCTCATCTCGAGTTGATTATTGGTCCACGGAGTTCTTTCGTGTTGCTACAGTGACCTCAGGATCCCTCTAGCCATGAAACAGTGTTCTTTGGGTTTCTCTGGAGTGCCATCAAGGAAATCAAGGCTCCTTTCCTGTGTGATGTGCAACACGGCATTGCTCTGCACGCAGTGCAGGGGAATTGGGCCTCATCTCGCGGTGAGGGGGAAGTCTCATGGTTTTTCTCAAGTTGCGGCGGGAACCTGTTCTATATTCTCGAGTTACGACGGGGATACCCTTTCCACACACGTGTTTGTTCAGCGACGTCAGGACTCCTGCCTAGTTGCGAGGGACAACTCGGGATTCTCCTCGAGTTTTGGCAGGGCAATTAGGACGCCTCTCCAGCTGAGGCGGGAGACCAAGGGTCCCTTTCCACGTGCCACAGGAATCCTGGGACTCCTATCAAGTTTCACGAGGAGTCAGGCATCGTCTCCTTTGGAGGAACTGATCTCCGCGTCCCTCTGGAGTTTTCCAAGGATGTGAGGCCTCCGGTCGCGATGAGGTGGGGAACTAGGTCTTTCTCTGTGGTCTCCACAGGGGATTCAGACATCCTTTCGTCTTGGGAGATGCAAGACGAGCCTGCATTCAAGTCACTGCAGGGATATCCGGCCTGATTTCGAGTCAGGGCATCGCGGTGTCCATTCCACTTGAAGCCGCAAACTCATGGTCCCTCTCACATACCTAGAGCTGGGAGATGCCTCCTCTTGAGGTGCTTGTGGTAAGGTGGTATTCCTCTGGAGTCGAAGCCAGGGATTAACCTCTCATCTCGAGTTGTTTTGTGGTCCATGGAGCTCTTCCGTGTTGCTACATTGACCTCAGGATCCCTCTAGCCTTGAAACAGTGTTCTTGGGCTTTCTCTGGAGTGCCATCAAGGAAATCAAAGCTCCTTTCCTGTGTGATGTGCAACACGGCATTGCTCTGCACGCAGTGCAGGGGAATCGGGCCTCATCTCGCAGCGAGGGGGAAGTCTCATGGTTTTTCTCGAGTTGCGGCGGGAACCTGGGGTATATTCTCGAGTTACGACGGGGATGGCCCTTCCACACACGTGTTTGTTCAGCGACATCAGGACTCCTGCCTAGCTGCGAGGGACAACTCGGGTTTCTCCTCGAGGCTTGGCAGGGCAATTGGGACGCCTCTCCAGCTGAGGCGGGAGACCAAAGGTCCCTTTCCACGAGCCACAGGAATCCTGGGACTCCTATCAAGTTTCACGAGGGGTCAGGCGTCGTCTCCTTTGGAGGCACTGATCTCCGCGTACCTCTGGAGTTTTCAAAGGATGTGAGGCTTCCGGTTGCGATGAGGTGGGGAACTAGGTCTTTCTCTGTGGTGTCCACAGGGGATTCAGACATACTTTCGTCTTGGGAGATGCAAGAGGAGCCTGCATTCAACTCACTGCAGGGACATCCGGCCTTATTTTGAGTCAGGGAATCGCGGTGTCCATTCCACTTGAGGCGGCAAACTCAGGGTCCCTCTCACATACCTAGAGCTGAGAGAAGCCTCCTTTTGAGGTGCTTGTGGTAAGGTGGTATTCCTCTGGAGTCCAAGCCAGAGCCTAACCTCTCATCTCGAGTTGATTTTTGGTCCACGGAGCTCTTTTGTGTTGCTATAGTGACCTCAGGATCCCTCTAGCCTTGAAACAGTGTTCTTGGGTTTTCTCTGGAGTGCCATCAAGGAAATCAAGGCTCCTTTCCTGTGTGATGTGCAACACGGCATTGCTCTGCAGGCAGTGCAGGGAAATCGGGCCTCATCTCGCGGCGAGGGGGAAGTCTCATGGTTTTTCTCGAGTTGCTTCGGGAACCTGGGGTATATTCTCGAGTTACGATGGGGATGGCCCTTCCACACACGTGTTTGTTCAGCGACCTCAAGACTCCAGTTTGTGCGAGGAACAACTCGGGATTCTCCTCGAGGCTTGGCAGGTCAATTGGGACGCCTCTCCAGCTGAGGTGGGAGACCAAGGGTCCCTTTCCACGTGCCACAGGAATCCTGGGACTCCTATCAAGTTTCACGAGGAGTCAGGCATCGTCTCCTTTGGAGGCACTCATCTCCGCGTCCCTCTGGAGTTTTCCAAGAATGTGAGGCTTCCGGTTGCGATGAGGTGGGGAACTAGGTCTTTCTCTGTGGTCTCCACAGTCGACTCAGACATCCTTTCGTCTTGGGAGATGCAAGACGAGCCTACATTCAAGTCACTGCAGGGATATCCGGCCTTATTTCATGTCAGGGCATCGCGGTGTCCATTTCTCTTGAGGCCGCAAACTCATGGTCCCTATCACATACCTAGAGCTGAGAGAAGCCTCGTGTTGAGGTGCATGTGGTAAGGTGGTATTCCTCTGGAGTCGAAGCCAGGGACTAACTTCTCCTCTCGAGTTGATTTTTGGTCCACAGAGCTCTTTCGTGTTGCTACAGTGACCTCAGGATCCCTCTAGCCTTGAAACAGTGTTCTTGGGCTTTCTCTGGAGTGCCATCAAGGAAATCAAGTCTCCTTTCCTGTGTGATGTGCAACACGGCATTGCTCTGCACCCAGTGCAGGGGAATCGGGCCTCATCTTGCGGCGAGGGGGAAGTCTCATGGTTTTTCTCGAGTTGCTTCGGGAACCTGGGGTATATTCTCGATTTACGATGGGGAAGGCCCTTCCACACACGTGTTTGTTCATCGACATCAGGACTGCAGCCTAGTTGCGAGGGACAACTCGGGATTCTCCTCGAGGCTTGGCAGGGCAATTGGGACGCCTCTCCAGCTGAGGCGGGAGACCAAGGGTCCCTTTCCACGTGCCACAGGAATCCTGGGACTCCTATCAAGTTTCACGAGGAGTCAGGCATCGTCTCCTTTGGAGGCACTGATCTCCGCGTCCCTCTGGAGTTTTCAAAAGAAGTGAGGCCTCCGGTCGCGATGAGGTGGGGAACTAGGTCTTTCTCTGTGGTCTCCACAGGGGATTCAGACATCCTTTCGTCTTGGGAGATGCAAGACGAGCCTGCATTCAAGTCACTGCAGGGATATCCGGCCTTATTTCGAGTCAGGGCAGTGCGGTGTCCATTCCACTTGAAGCCGCAAACTCATGGTCCCTCTCACATACCTAGAGCTGGGAGAAGCCTCCTCTTGAGGTGCTTGTGGTAAGGTGGTATTCCTCTGGAGTCGAAGCCAGGGACTAACCTCTCATCTCGAGTTGTTTTGTGGTCCATGGAGCTCTTCCGTGTTGCTACAGTGACCTCAGGATCCCTCTAGCCTTGAAACAGTGTTCTTGGGCTTTCTCTGGAGTGCCATCAAGGAAATCAAGGCTCCTTTCCTGTGTGATGTGTAACACGGCATTGCTCTGCACACAGTGCAGGGAAATCAGGCCTCATCTCGCGGCGAGGGGGAAGTCTCATGGTTTTTCTCGAGTTGCGGCGGGAACCTGGGGTATATTCTCGAGTTAAGATGGGGATGGCCCTTCCACACACGTGGTTGTTCAGCGACGTCAGGACTCCAGCCTTGTTGCGAGGGACAACTCGGGATTCTCCTCGAGGCTTGGCAGGGCAGTTGGGACGCCTCTACAGCTGAGGTGGGAGACCAAGCGTCCCTTTCCACATGCCACAGGAATCCTGAGACTCCTATCAAGTTTCACGAGGAGTCAGGCATCGTCTCCTTTGGAGGCACTGATCTCCGCGTCCCTCTGGAGTTTTCAAAGAATGTGAGGCTTCCGGTCGCGATGAGGTGGGGAACTAGGTCTTTCTCTGTGGTCTCCACAGGGGATTCAGACATCCTTTCTTCTTGGGAGATGCAAGAGGAGCCTGTATTCAAGTCACTGCAGGGATATCCGGCCTTATTTCGAGTCAGGGCATAGCGGTGTCTATTTCACTTGAGGCCGCAAACTCATGGTCCCTCTCACGTACCTAGAGCTGAGAGAAACCTCGTGTTGAGGTGCATATGGTAAGGTGGTATTCCTCTGGAGTCGAAGCCAGGGCTTAACCTTTCATCCCGAGTTGATTTTTGGTCCACGGAGCACTTTCGTGTTGCTACAGTGACCTCAGGATCCCTCTAGCCTTGAAACAGTGTTCTTGGGGTTTCTCTGGAGTGCCATCAAGGAAATCAAGCTCCTTTCCTGTGTGATGGGCAATACGGCATTGCTCTGCACGCAGTGCAGGGGAATCGGGCCTCATCTCGCGGCGAGGGGGAAGTCTCATGGTTTTTCTCGAGTTGCGGCGGGAACCTGGGGTACATTCTCGAGTTGCGGCGGGGATGGACCTTCCACACACATGTTTGTTCAGCGACGTCAGGACTCCTGCCTAGGTGCGAGGGACAACTCGGGATTCTCCTCGAGTCTTGGCAGGGCAATTGGGACGCCTCTCAGGCTGAGGCGGGAGACCAAGGTTCCCTTTCCAAGTGCCACAGGAATCCTGGGACTCCTATCAAGTTTCACGAGGAGTCAGGCATCGTCTCCTTTGGAGGAACTGATCTCCGCGTACCTCTGGAGTTTTCCAAGGATGTGAGGCCTCCGGTCGCGATGAGGTGGGGAACTAGGTCTTTCTCTGTGGTCTCCACAGGGGATTCAGACATCCTTTCGTCTTGGGAGATGCAAGACGAGCCTGCATTCAAGTCACTGCAGGGATATTCGGCCTGATTTCGAGTCAGGGCATCGCGGTGTGCATTCCACTTGAAGCGGCAAACTCATGGTCCCTCTCACATACCTAGAGCTGGGAGAAGCCTCCTCTTGAGCTGCTTGTGGTAAGGTGGTATTCCTCTGGAGTCGAAGCCAGTGACTAACCTCTCATCTCGAGTTGTTTTGTGGTCCATGGGGCTCTTCCGTGTTGCTACAGTGACCTCAGGATCCCTCTAGCCTTGAAACAGTGTTCTTGGGCTTTCTCTGGAGTGCAATCAAGGAAATCAAGGCTCCTTTCCTGTGTGATGTGCAACACGGCATTGCTCTGCACGCAGTGCAGGGGAAACGCATCTCATCTCGCAGCGAGGGGGAAGTCTCATGATTTTTGTCGAGTTGCGGCGGGAACCTGGGGTATATTCTCGAGTTACGACGGGGATGGCCCTTCCACACACGTGTTTGTTCAGCGACATCAGGACTCCTGCCTAGTTGCGAGGGACAACTCGGGATTCTCCTCGAGGCTTGGCAGGGCAATTGGGACGCCTCTCCACCTGAGGCGGGAGACCAAGTGTCCCTTTCCACGTGCCACAGGAATCCTGGGACTCCTATCAAGTTTCACGAGGAGTCAGGCATCGTCTCCTTTGGAGTCACTGATCTCCGCGTACCTCTGTAGTTTTCAAAGGATGTGAGGCCTCCGGTCGCGATGAGGTGGGGAACTAGGTCTTTCTCTGTGGTGTCCACAGGGGATTCAGACATCCTTTCTTCTTGGGAGATGCAAGACGAGCCTGCATTCAAGTCACTGCAGGGATATCCGGCCTTATTTTGAGTCAGGGCATCGCGGTGTCCATTCCACTTGAGGCGGCAAACTCAGGGTCCCTCTCACATACCTAGAGCTGAGAGAAAAATCCTCTTGAGGTGCTTGTGGTAAAGTGATATTCCTCTGGAGTCGAAGCCAGGGCCTAACCTCTCATCTCGAGTTGATTTGTGGTCCACGGAGCTCTTTCGTGTTGCTACAGTGAACTCAGGATCCCTCTAGCCTTGAAACAGTGTTCTTGGGCTTTCTCTGGAGTGCCATCAAGGAAATCAAGGCTCCTTTCCTGTGTGATGTGCAACACGGCATTGCTCTGCACACAGTGCAGGGGAATCGGGCCTCATCTCGCGGCGAGGGGGAAGTCTCATGGTTTTTCTCGAGTTGCGGCGGGAACCTGGGGTATATTCTCGAGTTACGACGGGGATGGCCCTTCCACACACGTGTTTGTTCAGCGACGACAGGACTCCAGCCTTGTTGCGAGTGACAACTCGGGATTCTCCTCGAGGCTTGACAGGGCAATTGGGACGCCTCTCCAACTGAGGCGGGAGACCAAGGGTCCCTTTCCACGTGCCACAGGAATCCTGGGACTCCTATCAAGTTTCACGAAGAGTCAGGCATCGTCTCCTTTGGAGGCACTGAACTCCGCGTCCCTCTGGTGTTTTCAAAGGATGTGAGGCCTCCGGTCGCGATGAGGTGGGGAACTAGGTCTTTCTCTGTGGTCTCCACAGGGGATTCAGACATCCTTTCGTCTTGGGAGATGCAAGACGAGACTGCATTTAAGTCACTGCAGGGATATCCGGCCTGATTTTGAGTCAGGGCATCGCGGTGTCCATTCCACTTGAGGCGGCAAACTCAGGGTCCCTCTCACATATCTAGAGCTGAGAGAAGAATCCTCTTGAGGTGCTTGTGGTAAGGTGATATTCCTCTGGAGTCGAAGCCAGGGCCTAACCTCTCATCTCGAGTTGATTTTTGGTCCACGGAGCTCTTTCGTGTTGCTACAGTGACCTCAGGATCCCTCTAGCCTTGAAAGAGTGTTCTTGGGCTTTCTCTGGAGTGCCATCAAGGAAATCAAGGCTCCTTTCCTGTGTGATGTGCAACACGGAATTGCTCTGCAAGCATTGCAGGGGAATCGGGCCTCATCTCGCGGCGAGGGGGAAGTCTCATGGTTTTTCTCGAGTTGCGGCGGGAACCTGGGGTATATTCTCCAGTTACGACGGGGATGGCCCTTCCACACACGTGTTTGTACAGCGACGTCAGGACTCCAGCCTTGTTGCGAGGGACAACTCGGGATTCTCCTCGAGGCTTGGCAGGGCAATTGGGACGCCTCTCCAGCTGAGGCGGGAGACCAAGGGTCCCTTTCCACGTGCCACAGGAATCCTGGGACTCCTATCAAGTTTCACGAGGAGTCAGGCATCGTCTCCTTTGGAGGCACTGATCTCCGCGTCCCTCTGGAGTTTTCAAAGAATGTGAGGCTTCCGGTCGCGATGAGGTGGGGAACAAGGTCTTTCTCTGTGGTCTCCACAGGCGACTCAGACATCCTTTCTTCTTGGGAGATGAAAGACGAGCCTGTATTCAAGTCACTGCAGGGATATCCGGCCTTATTTCGAGTCAGGGCATCGCGGTGTCCATTTCACTTGAGGCCGCAAACTCTGGGTCCCTCTCACATACCTAGAGCTGAGAGAAACCTCGTGTTGAGGTGCATATGGTAAGGTGGTATTCCTCTGGAGTCGAAGCCAGGGACTAACCTCTCATCTCGAGTTGATTTTTGGTCCACAGGGCTCTTTCGTGTTGCTACAGTGACCTCAGGATCCCTCTAGCCTTGAAACAGTGTTCTTGGGCTTTCTCTGGAGTGCCATCAAGGAAATCAAGGCTCCTTTCCTGTGTGATGTGCAACACGGCATTGCTCTGCACGCAGTGCAGGGGAATCGGGCCTCATCTTGCGGCGAGGGGGAAGTCTCATGGTTTTTCTCGAGTTGCTTCGGGAACCTGGGGTATATTCTCGAGTTACGATGGGGATGGCCCTTCCACACACGTGTTTGTTCATCGACGTCAGAACTCCTGCCTAGTTGCGAGGGACAACTCGGGATTCTCCTCGAGGCTTGGCAGGCAATTGGGACGACTTTCCACCTCAGGCGGGAGACCAAGTGTGCCTTTCCACGTGCCAGATCAATCCTGGGACTCCTATCCAGTTTAACGAGGAGTCAGGCATCGTCTCCTTTGCAGGAACTGATCTCCGCGTCCCTCTGGAGTTTTCGAAGGACGTGAGGCCTCCAGGCACCATGAGGTGGGGAACTAGGTCTTTCTCTGTGGTCTCCGCAGGGGATTCAGTCATCCTTTCGTCTTGGGAGATGCAAGACGAGCCTGTATTCAAGTCACTGCAGGGATATCCGGCCTTATTTCGAGTCAGGGCATCGCGGTGTCCATTCCACTTGAAGCCGCAAACTCAGGGTCCCTCTCACATACCTAGAGCTGAGAGAAGCCTCCTCTTGAGGTGCTTGTGGTAAGGTGGTATTCCTCTGGAGTCGAAGCCAGGGCCTAACCTCTCATCTCGAGTTGATTTTTGGTTCCCGGAGCTCTTTCGTGTTGCTATAGTGACCTCAAGATCCCTCTAGATTTGAAACAGTGTTCTTGGGCTTTCTCTGAAGTGCCATCAAGGAAATCAAGGCTCCTTTCCTGTGTGATGTGCAACACGGGATTGCTCTGCACGCAGTGCAGGGGAATCGGGACTCATCCTGCAGCGAGGGGGAAGTCTCATGGTTTTTCTCGAGTTGCGGCGGGAACCTGGGGTATATTCTCGAGTTAGGACGGGGATGGACCTTCCACACACGTGTTTGTTCAGCGACATCAGGACTCCTGCCTAGTTGCGAGGAACAACTCGGGATTCTCCTCGAGGCTTGGCAGGGCAATTGGGACGCCTCTCCAGCTGAGGCGGGAGACCAAAGGTCCCTTTGCACGTGCCACAGGAATCCTGGGACTCCTATCAAGTTTCACGAGGAGTCAGGCGTCGTCTCCTTTGGAGGCACTGATCTCCGCGTACCTCTGGAGTTTTCAAAAGATGTGAGGCCTCCGGTCGCGATGAGGTGGGGAACTAGGGCTTTCTCTATGGTGTCCACAGGGATTCAGACATCCTTTCGTCTTGGGAGATGCAAGACGAGCCTGCATTCAAGTCACTGCAGGGATATCCGGCCTTATTTCGAGTCAGGGCATCGCGGTGTCCATTTCACTTGAGGCGGCAAACTCAGGGTCCCTCTCACATACCTAGAGCTGAGAGAAGAATCCTCTTGAGGTGCTTGTGGTAAGTTGATATTCCTCTGGAGTCGAAGCCAGGGCCTAACCTCTCATCTCGAGTTGGTTTTTGGTCCACGGAGCTCTTTCGTGTTGCTACAGTGACCTCAGGATCCCTCTAGCCTTGAAACAGTGTTCTTGGGCTTTCTCTGGAGTGCCATCAAGGAAATCAAGGCTCCTTTCCTGTGTGATGTGCAACACGGCATTGCTCTGCACACAGTGCAGGGGAATCGGGCCTCATCTCGCGGCGAGGGGGAAGTCTCATGGTTTTTCTCGAGTTGCGGCGGGAACCTGGGGTATATTCTCGAGTTACGATGGGGATGGCCCTTCCACACACGTGTTTGTTCAGCGACGTCAGGACTCCATCCTAGTTGCGAGGGACAACTCGGGATTCTCCTCGAGGCTTGGCAGGGCAATTGGGACGCCTCTCCAGCTGAGGCGGGAGACCAAGGGTCCCTTTCCACGTGCCACAGGAATCCTGGGACTCCTATCAAGTTTCACAAGGAGTCAGGCATCGTCTCCTTTGGAGGCACTGATCTCCGCGTCCCTCTGGAGTTTTCAAAAGATGTGAGGCCTCCGGTCGCGATGATGTGGGGAACTAGGTCTTTCTCTGTGGTCTCCACAGGGGATTCAGACATCCTTTCGTCTTGGGAGATGCAAGAGGAGCCTGCATTCAAGTCACTGCAGGGATATCCGGCCTTATTTCGAGTCAGGGCAGCGCCGTGTCCATTCCACTTGAGACCTTAAACTCAGGGTCCCTCTCACATACCTAGAGCTGAGAGAAGCCTCCTCTTGAGGTGCTTGTGGTAAGGTGGTATTCCTCTGAAGTCGAAGCCAGGGCCTAACGTTTCATCCCGAGTTGATTTTTGGTCCACGGAACACTTTCGTGTTGTTACAGTGACCTCAGGATCCCTCTAGCCTTGAAACAGTGTTCTTGGGGTTTCTCTGGAGTGCCATCAAGGAAATCAAGGCTCCTTTCCTGTGTGATGGGCAACACGGCATTGCTCTGCACGCAGTGTAGGGGAATCGGGCCTCATCTCTCGGCGAGGGGGAAGTCTCATGGTTTTTCTCGAGTTGCTTCGGGAACCTGGGGTATATTCTCGAGTTACGACGGGGATGGCCCTTCCACACACGTGTTTGTTGAGCGACGTCAGGACTCCTGCCTAGTTGCGCGGGACAACTTGGGATTCTCCTCGAGGCTTGGCAGGGCAATTAGGACGCCTCTCCAGCTGAAGCGGGAGACCAAGGGTCCCTTTCCACGTGCCACAGGAATCCTGGGACTCCTATCAAGTTTCACGAGGAGTCATGCATCGTCTCCTTTGGAGGAACTGATCTCCCCGTCCCTCTGGAGTTTTCCAAGGATGTGAGGCCTCCGGTCGCGATGAGGTGGGGAACTAGGTCTTTCTCTGTTGTCTCCACAGGGGATTCAGACATCCTTTCGTCTTGGGAGATGCAAGACGAGCCTGCATTCAAGTCACTGCAGGGATATCCGGCCTGATTTCGGGTCAGGGCATCGCGGTGTCCATTCCACTTGAAGCCGCAAACTCATGGTCCCTGTCACATACTTAGAGCTGGGAGAAGCCTCCTCTTGAGGTGCTTGTGGTAAGGTGGTATTCCTCTGGAGTCGAAGCCAGGGACTAACCTCTCATCTCGAGTTGTTTTGTGGTCCATGGAGCTCTTCCGTGTTGCTACAGTGACCTCAGGATCCCTCTAGCCTTGAAACAGTGTTCTTGGGCTTTCTCTGGAGTGCCATCAAGGAAATCAAGGCTCCTTTCCTGTGTGATGTGCAACACGGCATTGCTCTGCACGCAGTGAAGGGGAATCGGGCCTCATCTCGCAGCGAGGGGGAAGTCTCATGGTTTTTCTCGAGTTGCGGTGGGAACCTGGGGTATATTCTCGAGTTACGACGGCGATGGCCCTTCCACACACGTGTTTGTTCAGCGACATCAGGACTCCTGCCTAGCTGCGAGGGACAACTCGGGATTCTCCTCGTGGCTTGGCAGGGCAATTGGGACGCCTCTCCAGCTGAGGCGGGAGACCAAAGGTCCCTTTCCACGTGCCACAGGAATCCTGGGCCTCCTATCAAGTTTCACGAGGAGTCAGGCATCGTCTCCTTTGGAGGCACTGATCTCCGGGTACCTCTGGAGTTTTCAAAAGATGTGAGGCCTCCGGTCGCGATGAGGTGGGGAACTAGGTCTTTCTCTGTGGTGTCCACAGGGTATTCAGACATCCTTTCGTCTTGTGAGATGCAAGACGAGCCTGCATTCAAGTCACTGCAGGGATATCCGGCCTTATTTCGAGTCAGGGCATCGCGGTGTCCATTCCACTTGAGGCCGCAAACTCAGGGTCCCTCTCACATACCTAGAGCTGAGAGAAGCCTCCTTTTGAGGTGCTTTTGGTAAGGTGGTATTCCTCTGGAGTCGAAGCCAGGGACTAACCTCTCATCTCGAGTTGATTTTTGGTCCACGGAGCTCTTTCGTGTTGCTACAGTGACCTCAGGATCCCTCTAGCCTTGAAACAGTGTTCTTTGGGTTTCTCTGGAGTGCCATCAAGGAAATCAAGGCTCCTTTCCTGTGTGATGTGCAACACGGCATTGCTCTGCACGCAGTGCAGGGGAATCGGGCCTCATCCTGCGGTGAGGGGGAAGTCTCATGGTTTTTCTCGAGTTGCGGCGGAACCTGGGCTATATTCTCGAGTTACGACGGGGATGGCCCTTCCACACACGTGTTTGTTCAGTGACGTCAGAACTCCTGCCTAGTTGCGAGGGACAACTCGGGATTCTCCTCGAGGCTTGGCAGGCAATTGGGACGACTTTCCACCTCAGGCGGGAGGCCAAGTGTCCCTTTCCACGTGCCAGATGTATCCTGGGACTCCTATCAAGTTTAACGAGGAGTCAGGCATCGTCTCCTTTGCAGGCACTGATCTCCGCATCGCTCTGGAGTTTTCCAAGGATGTGAGGCCTCAAGTCGCCATGAGGTGGGGAACTAGGTCTTTCTCTGTGGTCTCCACAGGGGATTCAGTCATCCTTTCGTCTTGGGAGATACAAGACGAGCCTGTATTCAAGTCACTGCAGGGATATCCGGCCTTATTTCGAGTCAGGGCATCGCGGTGTCCATTCCACTTGAGGCCGCAAACTCAGGGTCCCTCTCACATACCTAGAGCTGAGAGAAACCTCCTCTTGAGGTGCTTGTGGTAAGGTGGTATTCCTCTGGAGTCGAAGCCAGGGACTAACCTCTCATCTCGAGTTGATTTTTGGTCCACGGAGATCTTTCATATTGCTACAGTGACCTCAGGATCCCTCTAGCCTTGAAACAGTGTTCTTGGGCTTTCTCTGGAGTGCCATCAAGGAAATCAAGGCTCCTTTCCTGTGTGATGTGCAACACGGCATTGCTCTGCACCCAGTGCAGGGGAATCGGGCCACATCTTGCAGCGAGGGTGAAATCTCATGGTTTTTCTCGAGTTGCTTCGGGAACTTGGGGTATATTCTCGAGTTACGACGGGGATGGCCCTTCCACACACGTGTTTGTTCAGCGACGTCAGGACTCCTGCCTAGTTGCGAGGGACAACTCGGGATTCTCCTCGAGTTTTGGCAGGGCAATTAGGACGCCTCTCCAGCTGAGGCGGGAGACCAAGGGTCCCTTTCCACGTGCCACAGGAATCCTGGGACTCCTATCAAGTTTCACGAGGAGTCAGGCATCGTCTCCTTTGGAGGCACTGATCTCCGCGTCCCTCTGGAGTTTTCAAAGGAAGTGAGGCCTTCGGTCCTGATGAGGTGGGGAACTAGGTCTTTCTCTGTGGTCTCCAGAGGGGATTCAGACATCATTTCGTCTTGGGAGATGCAAGACGAGCCTGCATTCAAGTCACTGCAGGCATATCCGGCCTTATTTCGAGTCAGGGCATCGCGGTGTCCATTCCACTTGAGGCCAAAAACTCAGGGTCCCTCTTACATACCTAGAGCTGAGAGAAGGCTCCTCTCGAGGTGCTTGTGGTAAGGTGGTATTCCTCTGGAGTCGAAGCCAGGGCCTAACCTCTCATCTCGAGTTGGTTTTTGGTCCACGGAGCTCTTTCGTGTTGCTACAGTGACCTCAGGATCCCTCAAGCCTTGAAACAGTGTTCTTTGGGTTTCTCTGGAGTGCCATCAAGGAAATCAAGGCTCCTTTCCTGTGTGATGTGCAACACGGCATTGCTCTGCACGCAGTGCAGGGTAATCGGGCCACATCTCGCGGCGAGGGGGAAGTCTCATGGTTTTCCTCGAGTTGCGGCGGGAACCTGGGGTATATTCTCCAGTTACGACGGGGATGGCCCTTCCACACACGTGTTTGTTCAGCGACGTTAGGACTCCAGCCTTGTTGCGAGGGACAACTCGAGATTCTCCTCGAGGCTTGGCAGTGCAATTGGGACGCCTCTCCAGCTGAGGCGTGAGACCAAAGGTCCCTTTCCACGTGCCACAGGAATCCTGGGACTCCTATCAAGTTTCACGAGGAGTCAGGCATCGTCTCCTTTGGAGGCACTGATCTCCGCGTCCCTCTGGAGTTTTCAAAGAATGTGAGGCTTCCGGTCGCGATGAGGTGGGGAACTAGGTCTTTCTCTGTGGTCTCCACAGGCGACTCAGACATCCTTTCTTCTTGGGAGATGCAAGACGAGCCTGCATTCAAGTCACTGCAGGGATATCCGGCCTTATTTCGAGTCAGGGCAGCACGGTGTCCATTCCACTTGAGGCCTCAAATTCAGGGTCCCTCTCACATACCTAGAGCTGAGATAAGCCTCCTCTTGAGGTGCTTGTGGTAAAGTGGTATTCCTCTGGAGTCGAAGCCAGGGCCTAACCTTTCATCCCGAGTTGATTTTTGGTCCACGGAGCACTTTCGTGTTGCTACAGTGACCTCAGGATCCCTCTAGCCTTAAAACAGTGTTCTTGGGGTTTCTCTGGAGTGCCATCAAGGAAATCAAGGCTCCTTTCCTGTGTGATGGGCAACACGGCATTGCTTTGCACGCAGTGCAGGGGAATCGGGCCTCATCTCGCGGCGAGGAGGAAGTCTCATGGTTTTTCTCGAGTTGCGGCGGGAACCTGGGGTATATTCTCGAGTTACGACGGGGATGGCCCTTCCACACACGTGTTTGTTCAGCGACGTCAGGACTCCTGCCTAGTTGCGAGGGACAACTCGGGATTCTCCTCGAGGCTTGGCAGGGCAATTAGGACGCCTCTCCAGCTGAGGCGGGAGACCAAAGGTCCCTTTCCACGTGCCACAGGAATCCTGGGACTCCTATCAAGTTTCACGAGGATTCAGGCATCGTCTCCTTTGGAGGAACTGATCTTCGCGTCCCTCTGGAGTTTTCCAATCATGTGAGGCCTCCGGTCGCGATGAGGTGGGGAACTAGGTCTTTCTCTGTGGTCTCCAGAGGGGATTCAGACATCCTTTCGTCTTGGGAGATGCAAGACGAGCCTGCATTCAAGTCACTGCAGGGATATCCGGCCTGATTTCGAGTCAGGGCATCACGGTGTCCATTCCACTTGAAGCCGCAAACTCATGGTCCCTATCACATACCTAGAGCTGGGAGAAGCCTCCTCTTGAGGTGCTTGTGGTAAGGTGGTATTCGTCTGGAGTCGAAGCCAGGGATTAACCTCTCATCTCGAGTTGTTTTGTGGTCCATGGAGCTCTTTCGTGTTGCTACAGTGACCTCAGGATCCCTCTAGCCTTGAAACAGTGTTCTTGGGCTTTCTCTGGAGTGCCATCAAGGAAATCAAGGCTCCTTTCCTGTGTGATGTGCAACACGGCATTGCTCTGCACGCAGTGCAGGGGAATCGGGCCTCATCTCGCAGCGAGGGGGAAGTCTCATGGTTTTTCTCGAGGTGCGGTGGGAACCTGGGGTATATTCTCGAGTTACGACGGGGATGGCCCTTCCACACACGTGTTTGTTCAGCGACGTCAGGACTCCTGCCTAGTTGCCAGGGACAACTCGGGATTCTCCTCGAGGCTTGTCAGGGCAATTGGGACGCCTCTCCAGCTGAGGCGGGAGACCAAAGGTCCCTTTCCACGTGCCACAGGAATCCTGGGACTCCTATCAAGTTTCACGAGGATTCAGGCATCGTCTCCTTTGGAGGCACTGATGTCCGCGTCCCTCTGGAGTTTTCAAAGGATGTGAGGCCTCCGGTCGCGATGAGGTGGGGAACTAGGTCTTTCTCTGTGGTCTCCACAGGGGATTCAGACATCCTATCGTCTTGGGAGATGCAAGACGAGCCTGCATTCAAGTCACTGCAGGGATATCCGGCCTGATTTCGAGTCAGGGCATCGCGGTGTCCATTCCACTTGAGGCCGCAAACTCATGGTCCCTCTCACATACCTAGAGCTGGGAGAAGCCTCCTCTTGAGGTGCTTGTGGTAAGGTGGTATTCCTCTGGAGTCGAAGCCAGGGACTAACCTCTCATCTCGAGTTGTTTTGTGGTCCATGGAGCTCTTCCGTGTTGCTACAGTGACCTCAGGATCCCTCTAGCCTTGAAACAGTATTCTTGGGTTTTCTCTGGAGTGCCATCAAGGAAATCAAGGCTCCTTTCCTGTGTGATGTGCAACACGGCATTGCTCTGCACGCAGTGCAGGGGAATCGGGCCTCATCTCGCAGCAAGGGGGAAGTCTCATGGTTTTTCTCGAGGTGCGGCGGGAACCTGGGGTATATTCTCGAGTTACGACGGGGATGGCCCTTCCACACACGTGTTTGTTCAGCGACATCAGGACTCCTGCCTAGCTGCCAGGGACAACTCGGGATTCTCCTCGAGGCTTGTCAGGGCAATTGGGCCGCCTCTCCAGCTGAGGCGGGAGACCAAAGGTCCCTTTCCACGTGCCACAGGAATCCTGGGACTCCTATCAAGTTTCACGAGGGGTCAGGCGTCGTCTCCTTTGGAGGCACTGATCTCCGCGTACCTCTGGAGTTTTCAAAGGATGTGAGGCCTCCGGTCGCGATGAGGTGGGGAACTAGGTCTTTCTCTGTGGTGTCCACAGGGGATTCAGACTTCCTTTCGTCTTGGGAGATGAAAGACGAGCCTGCATTCAAGTCACTGCAGGGATATCCGGCCTTATTTTGAGTCAGGGCATCGCGGTGTCCATTCCACTTGTGGCGGCACACTCAGGGTCCCTCTCACATACCTAGAGCTGAGAGAAGAATCCTCTTGAGGTGCTTGTGGTAAGGTGATATTCCTCTGGAGTCGAAGCCAGGGCCTAACCTCTCATCTCGAGTTGATTTTTGGTCCACGGAGCTCTTTCGTGTTGCTACAGTGACCTCTGGATCCCTCCAGCCTTGAAACAGTGTTCTTGGGTTTTCTCTGGAGTGCCATCAAGGAAATCAAGGCTCCTTTCCTGTGTGATGTGCAACACGGCATTGCTCTGCACACAGTGCAGGGGAATCGGGCCTCATCTCGCGGCGAGGGGGAAGTCTCATGGTTTTTCTCAAGTTGCCTCGGAAACCTGGGGTATATTTTCGAGTTACGATGGGGATGGCCCTTCACACACGTGTTTGCTCAGCGACCTCAAGACTCCAGCCTTGTGCGAGGAACAACTCGGGATTCTCCTCGAGGCTTGGCAGGGCAATTTGGACGCCTCCACAGCTGAGGTGGCAGACCAAGGGTCCCTTTCCACGTGCCACAGGAATCCTGGGACTCCTATCAAGTTTCACGAGGAGTCAGGCATCGTCTCCTTTGGAGGCACTGATCTCCGCGTCCCTCTGGAGTTTTCCAAGAATGTGAGGCTTCCGGTCGCGATGAGGTGGGGAACTAGGTCTTTCTCTGTGGTCTCCACAGGGGATTCAGACATCCTTTCGTCTTGGGAGATCAAGACGAGCCTGTATTCAAGCCACTGCAGGGATATCCGGCCTTATTTCGTGTCAGGGCATCGCGGTGTCCATTTCTCTTGAGGCCGCAAACTCATGGTCCCTATCACATACCAAGAGCTGAGAGAAGCCTCGTGTTGAGGTGCATGTGGTAAGGTGGTATTCCTCTGGAGTCGAAGCCAGGGACTAACCTCTCATTTCGAGTTGATTTTTGGTCCACAGAGCTCTTTCGTGTTGCTATAGTGACCTCAGGATCCCTCTAGCCTTGAAACAGTGTTCTTGGGCTTTCTCTGGCGTGCCATCAAGGAAATCAAGTCTCCTTTCCTGTGTGATGTGCAACACGGCATTGCTCTGCACCCAGTGCAGGGGAATCGGGCCTCATCTCGCGGCGAGGGGGAAGTCTCATGGTTTTTCTCGAGTTGCGGCGGGAACCTGGGGTATATTCTCGAGTTGCGACGGGGATGGCCCTTCCACACACGTGTTTGTTCAGCGACGTCAGGACTCCTGCCTAGTTGCGAGGGACAACTCGGGATTCTCCTCGAGGCTTGGCAGGGCAATTAGGACGCCTCTCCAGCTGAAGCGGGAGACCAAGGGTCCCTTTCCACGTGCCACAGGAATCCTGGGACTCCTATCAAGCTTCACGAGGAGTCAGGCATCGTCTCCTTTGGAGGCACTGATCTCCGCGTACCTCTGGAGTTTCCCAAGGATGTGAGGCCTCCGGTCGCGATGAGGTGGGGAACTAGGTCTTTCTCTGTGGTCTCCACAGGGGATTCAGACATCATTTCATCTTGGGAGATGCAAGACGAGCCTGCATTCAAGTCACTGCAGGGATATCCGGCCTGATTTCGAGTCAGGGCATCGCGGTGTCCATTCCACTTGAGGCCGCAAACTCATAGTCCCTGTCACATACCTAGAGCTGGGAGAAGCCTCCTCTTGAGGTGCTTGTGGTAAGGTGGTATTTCTCTGGAGTCGAAGCCAGGGCCTAACCTCTCATCTCGAGTTGTTTTGTGGTCCACGGAGCACTTTCGTGTTGCTCCAGTGACCTCAGGATCCCTCTAGCCTTGAAACAGTGTTTTTGGGGTTTCTCTGGAGTGCCATCAAGGAAATCAAGGCTCCTTTCCTGGTTGATGTGCAACACGGCATTGCTCTGCACGCAGTGCAGGGGAATCGGGCCTCATCTCGCGGCGAGGGGGAAGTCTCATGGTTTTTCTCGAGTTGCGGCGGGAACCTGTGGTATATTCTCGAGTTGCGACGGGGATGGCCCTTCCACACACGTGTTTGTTCAGCGACGTCAGGACTCCAGCCTAGTTGCGAGGGACAACTCGGGATTCTCCTCGAGGCTTGGCAGGGCAATTGGGACGCCTCTCCAGCTGAGGCGGGAGACCAAAGGTCCCTTTCCACGTGCCACAGGAATCCTGGGACTCCTATCAAGTTTCACGAGGATTCAGGCATCGTCTCCTTTGGAGGCACTGATCTCCGCGTACCTCTGGAGTTTTCAAAGGATGTGAGGCCTCCGGTCGCAATGAGGTGGGGAACTAGGTCTTTCTCTGTGGTCTCCACAGGGGATTCAGACATCCTTTCGTCTTGGGAGATGCAAGACGAGCCTGCATTCAAGTCACTGCAGGGATATCCGGCCTTATTTCGAGTCAGGGCATCGCGGTGTCCATTCCAATTGAGGCCGCAAACTCATGGTCCCTCTCACATACCTAGAGCTGGGAGAAGCCTCCTCTTGAGGTGCTTGTGGTAAGGTGGTATTCCTCTGGAGTCGAAGCCAGGGACTAACCTCTCATCTCGAGTTGTTTTGTGGTCCATGGAGCTCTTCCGTGTTGCTACAGTGACCTCAGGATCCCTCTAGCCTTGAAACAGTGTTCTTGGGCTTTCTCTGGAGTTCCATCAAGGAAATCAAGGCTCCTTTCCTGTGTGATGTGCAACACGGCATTGCTCTGCACGCAGTGCAGGGGAATCGGGCCTCATCTCGCAGCGAGGGGGAAGTATCATGGTTTTTCTCGAGTTGCGGTGGGAACCTGGCGTATATTCTATAGTTCCGATGGGGATGGTCCTTCCACACACGTGTTTGTTCAGCAACATCAGGACTTCTGCCTAGTTGCGAGGGACAACTCGGGATTCTCCTCGAGGCTTGGCAGGGCAATTGGGACGCCTCTCCAGCTGAGGCGGGAGACCAAAGGTCCCTTTCCACGTGCCACAGGAATCCTGGGACTCCTATCAAGTTTCACGAGGGGTCAGGCGTCGTCTCCTTTGGAGGCACTGATCTCCGCGTACCTCTGGAGTTTTCAAAGGATGTGAAGCCTCCGGTCGCGATGAGGTGGGGAACTAGGTCTTTCTCTGTGGTGTCCACAGGGGATTCAGACATCCTTTCGTCTTGGGAGATGCAAGACGAGCCTGCATTCAAGTCACTGCAGGGATATCCGGCCTGATTTTGAGTCAGGGCATCGCGGTGTCCATTCCACTTGAGGCGGCAAACTCAGGGTCCCTCTCACATACCTAGAGCTGAGAGAAGAATCCTCTTGAGGTGCTTGTGGTAAGGTGATATTCCTCTGGAGTCGAAGCCAGGGCCTAACCTCTCATCTCGAGTTGATTTTTGGTCCACGGAGCTCTTTCGTGTTGCTACAGTGACCTCAGGATCCCTCTAGCCTTGAAACAGTGTTCTTGGGTTTTCTCTGGAGTGCCATCAAGGAAATCAAGGCTCCTTTCCTGTGTGATGTGCAACACGGCATTGCTCTGCACACAGTGCAGGGGAATCGGGCCTCATCTCGCGGCGAGGGGGAAGTCTCATGGTTTTTCTCGAGTTGCTTCGGGAACCTGGGGTATATTCTCGAGTTACGATGGGGATGGCCCTTCACACACGTGTTTGTTCAGCGACCTCAAGACTCCAGCCTTGTGCGAGGAAGAACTCGGGATTCTCCTCGAGGCTTGGCAGGGCAATTTGGACACCTCTCCAGGTGAGCTGGGAGACCAAGGGTCCCTTTCCACGTGCCACAGGAATCCTGGGACTCCTATCAAGTTTCACGAGGAGTCAGGCATCGTCTCCTTTGGAGGCACTGATCTCCGCGTCCCTCTGGAGTTTTCCAAGAATGTGAGGCTTCCGGTCGCGATGAGGTGGGGAACTAGGTCTTTCTCTGTGGTCTCCACAGCGGATTCAGACATCCTTTCGTCTTGGGAGATGCAAGACGAGCCTGTATTCAAGCCACTGCAGGGATATCCAGCCTTATTTCGAGTCAGGGCATCGCGGTGTCCATTTCACTTGAGGCCGCAAACTCATGGTCCCTCTCACGTACCTAGAGCTGAGAGAAACCTCGTGTTGAGGTGCATATGGTAAGGTGGTATTCCTCTGGAGTCGAAGCCAGGGCCTAACCTTTCATCCCGAGTTGATTTTTGGTCCACGGAGCACTTTAGTGTTGCTACAGTGACCTCAGGATCCCTCTAGCCTTGAAACAGTGTTGGTGGGGTTTCTCTGGAGTGCCATCAAGGAAATCAAGGCTCCTTTACTGTGTGATGTGCAACACGGCATTGCTCTGCACGCAGTGCAGGGGAATCGGGCCACATCTCGCGGCGAGGGGGAAGTCTCATGGTTTTTCTCGAGTTGCGGCGGGAACCTGGGGTATATTCTCGAGTTGCGACAGGGATGGCCCTTCCACACACGTGTTTGTTCAGCGACGTCAGGACTCCTGCCTAGTTGCGAGGGACAACTCGGGATTCTCCCCGAGGCTTGGCAGGGCAATTAGGACGCCTCTCCAGCTGAAGCGGGAGACCAAGGGTCCCTTTCCACGTGCCACAGGAATCCTGGGACTCCTATCAAGTTTCACGAGGAGTCAGGCATCGTCTCCTTTGGAGGCACTGATCTCCGCGTACCTCTGGAGTTTTCCAAGGATGTGAGGCCTCCGGTCGCGATGAGGTGGGGAACTAGGTCTTTCTCTGTGGTCTCCACAGGGGATTCAGACATCCTTTCGTCTTGGGAGATGCAAGACGAGCCTGCATTCAACTCACTGCAGGGATATCCGGCCTGATTTTGAGTCAGGGCATCGCGGTGTCCATTCCACTTGAGGCGGCAAACTCAGGGTCCCTCTCACATACCTAGAGCTGAGAGAAGCCTCGTGTTGAGATGCATGTGGTAAGTTGGTATTCCTCTGGAGTCGAAGCCAGGGACTAACCTCTCCTCTCGAGTTGATTTTTGGTCCTCGGAGCTCTTTCGTGTTGCTACAGTGACCTCAGGATCCCTCTAGCCTTGAAACAGTGTTCTTGGGCTTTCTCTGGAGTGCCATCAAGGAAATCAAGGCTCCTTTCCTGTGTGATGTGCAACACGGCATTGCTCTGCACCCAGTGCAGGGGAATTGGGCCTCATCTTGCGGCGAGGGGGAAGTCTCATGGTTTTTCTCGAGTTGCTTCGGGAACCTGGGGTATATTCTCGAGTTACGATGGGGATGGCCCTTCCACACACGTGTTTGTTCATCAACGTCAGGACTGCAGCCTAGTTGCGAGGGACAACTCGGGATTCTCCTCGAGGCTTGGCAGGGCAATTGGGACGCCTCTCCAGCTGAGGCGGGAGACCAAGGGTCCCTTTCCACGTGCCACAGGAATCCTGGGACTCCTATCAAGTTTCACGAGGAGTCAGGCATCGTCTCCTTTGGAGGCACTGATCTTCCCGTCCCTCTGGAGTTTTCAAAAGATGTAAGGCCTCCGGTCGCGATGAGGTGGGGAACTAGGTCTTTCTCTGTGGTCTCCACAGGGGATTCAGACAACCTTTCGTCTTGGGAGATGCAAGACGAGCCTGCATTCAAGTCACTGCAGGGATATCCGGCCTTATTTCGAGTCAGGGCATCGCGGTGTCCATTCCACTTGAAGCGGCAAACTCATGGTCCCGCTCACATACCTAGAGCTGGGAGTAACCTCCTCTTGAGGTGCTTGTGGTAAGGTGGTATTCCTCTGGAGTCGAAGCCAGGGATTAACCTCTCATCTCGAGTTGTTTTGTGGTCCATGGAGCTCTTCCGAGTTGCTACAGTGACCTCAGGATCCCTCTAGCCTTGAAACAGTGTTCTTGGGCTTTCTCTGGAGTGCCATCAAGGAAATCAAGGCTCCTTTCCTGTGTGATGTGCAACACGGCATTGCTCTGCACGCAGTGCAGGGGAATCGGGCCTCATCTCGCGGTGAGGGGGAAGTCTCATGGTTTTTCTCGAGTTGCGGCGGGAACCTGGGGTATATTCTCGAGTGACGACGGGGATGGCCCTTCCACACATGTGTTTGTTCAGTGACGCCAGAACTCCTGCCTACTTCCGAGGGACAACTCGGGATTCTCCTCGAGGCTTGGCAGGCAATTGGGACGACTTTCCACCTCAGGCGGGAGACCAAGTGTCCCTTTCCACGTGCCAGATGAATCCTGGGACTCCTATCAAGTTTAACGAGGAGTCAGGCATCGTCTCCTTTGCAGGCATTGATCTCCGCTTCCCTCTGGAGTTTTCCAAGGATGTGAGGCCTCCGGTCGCCATGAGGTGGGGAACTAGGTCTTTCTCTGTGGTCTCCACAGGGGATTCAGACATCCTTTCGTCTTGGGAGATGCAAGACGAGCCTGCATTCAAGTCACTGCAGGGATATCCGGCCTTATTTCGAGTCAGGGCATCGCGGTGTCCATTCCACTTGAGGCCGCAAACTCAGGGTCCCTCTCACATACCTAGAGCTGAGAGAAACCTCCTCTTGAGGTGCTTGTGGTAAGGTGGTATTCCTCTGGAGTCGAAGCCAGGGCCTAACCTCTCATCTCGAGTTGATTTTTGGTTCCCGGAGCTCTTTCGTGTTGCTACAGTGACCTCAAGATCCCTTTAGCCTTGAAACAGTGTTCTTGGGCTTTCTCTGGAGTGCCATCAAGGAAATCAAGGCTCCTTTCCTGTGTGATGTGCAACACGGCATTGCTCTGCACGCAGTGCAGGGGAATCGGGACTCATCTCGCAGCGAGGGGGAAGTCTCTTGGTTTTTCTCGAGTTGCGGCGGGAACCTGGGGTATATTCTCGAGTTACGACGGGGATGGCCCTTCCACACACGTGTTTGTTCAGCGACGTCAGGACTCCTGCCTAGTTGTGAGGGACAAATCGGGATTCTCCTCGAGGCTTGGCAGGGCACTTGGGACACCTCTCCAGGTGAGGCGGGAGACCAAGTGTCCCTTTCCACGAGCCACAGGAATCCTGGGACTCCTATCAAGTTTAACGAGGAGTCAGGCATCGTCTCCTTTGGAGGCACTGAACTCCGCGTCCCTCTGGAGTTTTCCAAGGATGTGAGGCCTCCAGTCGCCATGAGGTGGGGAACTAGGTCTTTCTCTGTGGTGTCCACAGGGATTCAGACATCCTTTCGTCTTGGGAGATGCAAGACAAGCCTGCATTCAAGTCACTGCAGGGATATCCGGCCTTATTTCGAGTCAGGGCATCGCGGTGTCCATTTCACTTGAGGCCGCAAACTCATGGTCCCTCTCACATACCTAGAGCTGAGAGAAGCCTCGTGTTGAGGTGCATGTGGTAAGGTGGTATTCCTCTGGAGTCGAAGCCAGGGACTAACCTCTCATCTCGAGTTGATTGTTGGTCCACAGAGCTCTTTCGTGTTGCTACAATGACCTCAGGATCCCTCTAGCCTTGAAACAGTGTTCTTGGGGTTTCTATGGAGTGCCATCAAAGAAATTAAGGCTCCTTTCATGTGTGATGGGCAACACGGCATTGCTCTGCACGCAGTGCAGGGGAATCGGGCCTCATCTCGCAGCGAGGGGGAAGTCTCATGGTTTTTCTCGAGTTGCAGCGGGAACCTGGGGTATATTCTCGAGTTACGACGGGGATGGCCCTTCCACACACGTGTTTGTTCAGCGACATCAGGACTCCTGCCTAGTTGCGAGGGACAACTCGGGATTCTCCTCGAGGCTTGGCAGGGCAATTGGGACGCCTCTCCAGCTGAGGCGGGAGACAAAAGGTCCCTTTCCACGTGCCACAGAAATCCTGGGACTCCTATCAAGTTTCACGAGGATTCAGGCATCGTCTCCTTTGGAGGCACTGATCTCCGAGTCCCTCTGGAGTTTTCAAAGGATGTGAGGCCTCCGGTCGCGATGAGGTGGGGAACTAGGTCTTTCTCTGTGGTCTCCACAGGGGATTCAGACATCCTTTCGTCTTTGGAGATGCAAGACGAGCCTGCATTCAAGTCACTGCAAGGATATTCGGCCTTATTTCGATTCAGGGCATCGCGGTGTCCATTCCACTTGAGGCCGCAAACTCAGGGTCCCTCTTACATACCTAGAACTGAGAGAAGCCTCCTCTTGAGGTGCTTTTGGTAAGGTGGTATTCCTCTGGAGTCGAAGCCAGGGACTAACCTCTCATCTCGAGTTGTTTATTGGTCCACGGAGCTCTTTCGTGTTACTACAGTGACCTCAGGATCCCTCTAGCCTTGAAACAGTGTTCTTTGGGTTTCTCTGGAGTGCCATCAAGGAAATCAAGGCTCCTTTCCTGTGTGATGCGCAACACGGCATTGCTCTGCACGCAGTGCAGTGGAATCGGGCCTCATCTCGCGGTGAGGGGGAAGTCTCATGGTTTTTCTCGAGTTGCGGCGGGAACCTGGGCTATATTCTCGAGTTACGCCGGGGATGGTCCTTCCACACACGTGTTTGTTCAGTGACATCAGAACTCCTGCCTAGTTGCGAGGGACAACTCGGGATTCTCCTCGAGGCTTGGCAGGCAATTGGGAAGATTTTCCACCTCAGGCGGGAGACCAAGTGTCCTTTTCCATGTGCCAGATGAATCCTGGGACTCCTATCAAGTTTAACGAGGAGTCAGGCATCGTCTCCTTTGCAGGCACTGATCTCCGCGTCCCTCTGGAGTTTTCCAAGGATGTGAGGCCTCCGGTCGCCATGAGGTGGGGAACTAGGTCTTTCTCTGTGGTCTCCGCAGGGGATTCAGTCATCCTTTCGTCTTGGGAGATGCAAGACGAGCCTGCATTCAAGTCACTGCAGGGATATCCGGCCTTATTTCGAGTCAGGGCATCGTGGTGTCCATTCCATTTGAGGCCGCAAATTCAGGGTCCCTCTTACATACCTAGAGCTGAGAGAAGGCTCCTCTTGAGGTGCTTGTGGTAAGGTGGTATTCCTCTGGAGTCGAAGCCAGGCACTAGCCTCTCATCTCGAGTTGATTTGTGGTCCACGGAGCTCTTTCGTGTTGCTACAGTGACCTCAGGATCCCTCTAGCCTTGAAACAGTGTTCTTTGGGTTTCTCTGGAGTGCCATCAAGGAAATCAAGTCTCCTTTCCTGTGTGATGTGTAACACGGCATTGATCTGCATGCAGTGCAGGGGAATCGGGCCTCATCTCGCGGTGAGGGGGAAGTCTCATGGTTTTTCTCGAGTTGCGGCGGGAACCTGGGCTATATTTTCGAGTTACGACGGGGATGGCCCTTCCACACACGTGTTTGTTCAGTGACGTCAGAACTCCTGCCTAGTTGCGAGGGACAACTCGGAATTCTCCTCGAGGCTTGGCAGGCAATTGCAACGACTTTCCACCTCAGGCGGGAGACCAAGTGTCCCTTTCCACGTGCCAGATGAATCCTGGGTCTACTATCAATTTTAACGAGGAGTCAGGCATCGTGTCCTTTGCAGGCACTGATCTCCGCGTCCCTCTGGAGTTTTCCAAGGATGTGAGGTCTCCGGTCGCCATGAGGTGGGGAACTAGGTTTCTCTGTGGTCTCCACAGGGGATTCAGACATCCTTTCGTCTTGGGAGATGCAAGACAAGCCTGCATTCAAGTCATTGCAGGGATATCCGGCCTTAATTCAAGTCAGGGCAGCGCGTTGTCAATTCCACTTGAGGCCGCAAACTCAGGGTCCCTCTCACATACCTAGAGCTGAGAGAAGGCTCCTCTTGAGGTGCTTGTGGTAAGGTGGTATTCCTCTGGAGTCGAAGCCAGGGACTAACCTCTCATCTCGAGTTGATTATTGGTCCATGGAGCTCTTTCGTGTTGCTACAGTGACCTCAGGATCCCTCTAGTCTTGAAACAGTGTTCTTGGGCTTTCTCTGGAGTGCCATCAAGGAAATCAAGGCTCCTTTCCTGTGTGATGTGCAACACGGCATTGCTCTGCACGCAGTGCAGGGGAATCGGGCCTCATCTCGCGGCGAGGGGGAAGTTTCATGGTTTTTCTCGAGTTGCGGCGGGAACCTGGGGTATATTCTCGAGTTACGACGGGGATGGCCCTTCCACACACGTGTTTGTTCAGCGACGTCAGGACTCCTGCCTAGTTGCGAGGACAACTCGGGATACTCCTCGAGGCTTGGCAGGGCAATTGGGACGCCTCTCCAGCTGAGGCGGGAGACCAAGGGTCCCTTTCCACGTGCCACAGGAATCCTGGGACTCCTATCAAGTTTCACGAGGAGTCAGGCATCGTCTCCTTTGCAGGCACTGATCTCTGCGTCCCTCTGGAGTTTTCAAAGGATGTGAGGCCTCCGGTCGACATGAGGTGGGGAAATAGGTCTTTCTCTGTGGTCTCCACAGGGGATTCAGTCATCCTTTCGTCTTGGGAGATGCAAGACGAGCCTGCATTCAAGTCACTGCAGGGATATCCGGCCTTATTTAGAGTCAGGGCATAGCGGTGTCCATTCCACTTGAGGCCGCAAACTCAGGGTCCCTCTCACATACCTAGAGCTGAGAGAAACCTCCTCTTGAGGTGCTTGTGGTAAGGTGGTATTCCTCTGGAGTCGAAGTCAGGACCTAACCTCTCATCTCGAGTTGATTTTTGGTTCCCAGAGCTCTTTCGTGTTGCTACAGTGACCTCAAAATCCCTCTAGCCTTGAAACAGTGTTCTTGGGCTTTCTCTGGAGTGCCATCAAGGAAATCAAGGCTCCTTTCCTGTGTGATGTACAACACGGCATTGCTCTGCACGCAGTGCAGGGGAATCAGGCCTCATCTCGCGGCGAGGGGGAAGTCTCAAGGTTTTTCTCGAGTTGCGGCGGGAACTTGGGGTATATTCTCGAGTTACGACGGGGATGGCCCTTCCACACACGTGTTTGTTCAGCGACGTCAGGACTCCTGCCTAGTTGCGAGGGACAACTCGGGATTCTCCTCGAGGCTTGGCAGGGCAATTGGGACGCCTCTCCAGCTGAGGCGGGAGACCAAGGGTCCCTTTCCACGTGCCACAGGAATCCTGGGACTCCTATCAAACTTCACGAGGAGTCAGGCATCATGTCCTTTGGAGGCACTGATCTCCGCTTCCCTCTGGAGTTTTCCAAGGATGTGAGGCCTCCGGTCGCGATGAGGTGGGGAACTAGGTCTTTCTCTGTGGTCTCCACAGGGGATTCAGACATCCTTTCGTCTTGGGAGATGCAAGACGAGCCTGCATTCAAGTCACTGCAGGGATATCCGGCCTTATTTCGAGTCAGGGCATCGCGGTGTTCATTCCACCTGAGGCCGCAAACTCAGGGTCCCTCTCACATACCTAGAGCTGAGAGAAGCCTCGTGTTGAGGTGCATGTGGTAAGGTGGTATTCCTCTGGAGTCGAAGACAGGGACTAACCCCTCATTTCGAGTTGATTTTTGGTCCACGGAGCTGTTTCTTGTTGCTATAGTGACCTCAAGATCCCTCTAGCCTTGAAACAGTGTTCTTGGGGTTTCTCTGGAGTGCCATCAGGAAATCAAGGCTCCTTTCCTGTGTGATGTGCAACACGGCATTGCTCTGCACACAGTGCAGGGGAATCGGGCCTCATCTCGCGGCGAGGGGGAAGTCTCATGGTTTTTCTCGAGTTGCGGCGGGAACCTGGGCTATATTCTCGAGTTACGACGGGGATGGCCCTTCCACACACGTGTTTGTTCAGTGACGTCAGAACTCCTACCTAGTTGCGAGGGACAACTCGGGATTCTCCTCGAGGCTTGGCAGGGAATTGGGACGACTTTCCACCTCAGGCGGGAGACCAAGTGTCCCTTTCCCCGTGCCACAGGAATCCTGGGACTCCTATCAAGTTTCTCGAGGAGTCAGGCATCGTCTCCTTTGGAGGCACTGATCTCCGCGTCCGTCTGGGGTTTTCAAAGGATGTGAGGCCTCCGGACGCCATGAGGTGGGGAACTAGGTCTTTCTCTGTGGTCTCCGCAGGGGATTCAGTCATCCTTTCGTCTTGGGAGATGCAAGACGAGCCTGCATTCAAGTCACTGCAGGGATATCCGGCCTGATTTCGAGTCAGGGCATCGCGGTGTCCATTCCACTTGAGGCCGCAAACTCAGGGTCCCTCTCACATACCTAGATCTGAGAGAAGCCTCCTCTTGAAGTGCTTTTGGTAAGGTGGTATTCCTCTGGACTCGAAGCCAGGGACTAACCTCTCATCTCGAGTTGATTATTGGTCCACGGTGCTCTTTCGTGTTGCTACAGTGACCTCAGTATCCCTCTAGCCTTGAAAGAGTGTTCTTGGGGTTTCTCTGGAGTGCCATCAAGGAAATCAAGGCTCCTTTCCTGTGTGATGTGCAACACGGCATTGCTCTGCATGCAGTGCAGAAAAATCGGGCCTCATCTCGCGGCGAAAGGGAAGTCTCATGGTTTTTCTCGAGTTGCGACGGGAACCTGGGGTATATTCTCGAGTTAAGACGGGGATGGCACTTCCACAAACGTGTTTGTTCAGTGACGTCAGGACTCCTGCCTAGTTGCGAGGGACAACTCGGGATTCTCCTCGAGGCTTGGCAGGGCAATTGGGACGCCTCTCCAGCTGAGGCGGGAGACCAAGGGTCCCTTTCTACGTGCCACAGGAATCCTGGGACTCCTATCAAGTTTCACGAGGAGTCAGGCATCGTCTCCTTTGCAGGCACTGATCTCCGCGTCCCTTTGGAGTTTTCAAAGGATGTGAGGCCTCCGGTCGCGATGAGGTGGGGAACTAGGTCTTTCTCTGTGGTCTCCACAGGGGATTCAGACATCCTTTCGTCTTGGGAGATGCAAGACGAGCCTGCATTCAAGTCACTGCAGGGATATCCGGCCTTATTTCGAGTCAGGGCATCGCGGTGTCCATTCCACTTGAGGCCGCAAACTCAGGGTCCCTCTCACATACCTAGAGCTCAGAGAAGCCTCCTCTTGAGGTGCTTGTGGTAAGGAGGTATTCCTCTGGAGTCGAAGACAGGGACTAACCTCTCATTTCGAGTTGATTTTTGGTCCACGGAGCTCTTTCGTGTTGCTACAGTGACCTCAGGATCCCTCTAGCCTTGAAAGAGTGTTCTTGGGCTGTCTCTGGAGTGCCATCAAGGAAATCAAGGCTCCTTTCCTGTGTGATGTGCAACACGGCATTGCTCTGCATGCAGTGCAGAGAAATCGGGCCTCATCTCGCGGCGAAAGGGAAGTCTCATGGTTTTTCTCGAGTTGCGGCGGGAACCTGGGGTATATTCTCGAGTTACGACGGGGATGGTACTTCCACACACGTGTTTGTTCAGTGACGTCAGGACTCCTGCCTAGTTGTGAGGGACAACTCGGGATTCTCCTCGAGGCTTGGCAGGGAATTGGGACGACTTTCCACCTCAGGCGGGAGACCAAGTGTCCCTTTCCACGTGCCAGATGAATCCTGGGACTCCTATCAAGTTTCACGAGGAGTCAGGCATCGTATCCTTTGCAGGCACTGATCTCCGCGTCCCTCTGTAGTTTTCCAAGGATGTGAGGCCTCCGGTCGCGATGAGGTGGGGAACTAGGTCTTTCTCTGTGGTCTCCACAGGGGATTCAGACATCCTTTCGTCTTGGGAGATGCAAGATGAGCCTGCATTCAAGTCACTGCAGGGATATCCGGCCTGATTTCGAGTCAGTGCATCACGGTGTCCATTCCACTTGAGGCCGCAAACTCAGGGTCCCTCTCACATACCTAGAGCTCAGAGAAGCCTCCTCTTGAGGTGCTTGTGGTAAGGTGGTATTCCTCTGGAGTCGAAGCCAGGGACTAACCTCTCATCTCGAGTTGATTATTGGTCCACGGAGCTCTTTCGTGTTGCTACAGTGACCTCAGGATCCCTCTAGCCTTGAAACAGTGTTCTTGGGTTTCCTCTGGAGTGCCATCAAGGAAATCAAGGCTCCTTTCCTGTGTGATGTGCAACACGGCATTGCTCTGCATGCAGTGCAGGGGAATCGGGCCTCATCTCGCGGCGAGAGGGAAGTCTCATGGTTTTTCTCGAGTTGCGGCGGGAACCTGGGGTATATTCTCGAGTTACCACCGGGATGCCCCTTCCACACACGTGTTTGTTCAGCGACGTCAGGACTCCTGCCTAGTTGCGAGGGACAACTCGGGATTCTCCCCGAGGCTTGGCAGGACAATTGGGACGCCTCTCCAGCTGAGGCGGGAGACCAAGAATCCCTTTCCACGTGCCACAGGAATCCTGGAACTCCTATCAAGTTTCAAGAGGAGTCTGGCATCGTCTCCTTTTGAGGCACTGATCTTCGCATCCCTCTGGAGTTTTCAAAGGATGTGAGGCCTCCGGTCGCGATGAGGTGGGGAACTAGGTCTTTCTCTGTGGTCTCCACAGGGGATTCAGACATCCTTTCTTCTTGGGAGATGCAAGACGAGCCTGCATTCAAGTCACTGCAGGGATATCCGGCCTTATTTTGAGTCAGGGAATCGTGGTGTCCATTCCACTTCAGGCCGCAAATTCAGGGTCCCTCTCACCTATCTAGAGCTGAGAGAAGCCTCCTCTTGAGGTGCTTGTGGTAAGGTGGTATTCCTCTGGAGTCGAAGCCAGGTTCTATCCTCTCATCTCGAGTTGATTTGTGGTCCACGGAGCTCTTTCGTGTTGCTACAGTGACCTCAGGATCCCTCTAGCCTTGAAACAGTGTTCTTGGGCTTTCTCTGGAGTGCCATCAAGGAAATCAAGGCTCCTTTCCTGTGTGATGTGCACACAGTGCAGGGGAATCGGGCCTCATCTCGCGGCGAGGGGGAAGTTTCATGGTTTTTCTCGAGTTGCGGCGGGAACCTGGGGTATATTCTCGAGTTACGACGGGGATGGCCCTTCCACACACGTGTTTGTTCAGCGATGTCAGGACTCCTGCCTAGTTGCGAGGGACAACTCGGGATTCTCCTCGAGGCTTGGCAGGGCAATTGGGACGCCTCTCCAGCTGAGGCGGGAGACCAAGAGTCCCTTTCCATGTGCCACAGGAATCCTGGGACTCCTATCAAGATTCACGAGGAGTCAGGCATCGTCTCCTTTGGAGGCACTGATCTCCGCGTCTCTCTGGGGTTTTCAAAGGATGTGAGGCCTCCGCTCGCCATGAGGTGGGGAACTAGGTCTTTCTCTGTGGTGTCCACAGGGGATTCAGACATCCTTTCGTCTTGGGAGATGCAAGACGAGCCTGCATTCAAGTCACTGCAGGAATATCCGGCCTTATTTCGAGTCAGGCCATCGCGGTGTCCATTCCACTTGAGGCCTCAAACTCAGGGTCCCTCTCACATACCTAGAGCTGAGAGAAGCCTCCCCTTGAGGTGCTTGTGGTAAGGTGATATTCCTCTGGAGTCGAAGCCAGGGCCTAACCTCTCATCTCGAGTTGATTTTTGGTCCTCGGAGCTCTTTCGTGTTTCTACAGTGACCTCAGGATCCCTCTAGCCTTGAAACAGTGTTCTTGGGCTTTCTCTGGAGTGCCATCAAGGAAATTAAGGCTCCTTTCATGTGTGATGTGCAACACGGCATTGCTCTGCAGGCAGTGCAGGGGAATCGGGTCTCATCTCGCGGCGAGGGGGAAGTCTCATGGTTTTTCTCGAGTTGCGGCGGGAACCTGGGGTATATTCTCGAGTTGCGACGGGGATGGCCCTTCCACACACGTGTTTGTTCAGCGATGTCAGGACTCCTGCCTAGTTGCGAGGGACAACTCGGGATTCTCCCCGAGGCTTGGCAGGGCAATTGGGACGCCTCTCCAACTGAGGCCGGAGACCAAGTGTCCCTTTCCACGTGCCACAGGAATCCTGGGACTCCTATCAAGTTTCACGAGGAGTCAGGCATCGTCTCCTTTGGAGGCACTGATCTCCGCGTCCCTCTGGAGTTTTCAAAGGATGTGTGGCCTCTGGTCGCAATGAGGTGGGGAACTAGTTCTTTCTCTGTGGTCTCCACAGGGGATTCAGGCATCCTTTCGTCTTGGGAGATGCAAGACGAGCCTGCATTCAAGTCACTGCAGGGATATCCGGCCTTATTTCGAGTCAGGGCATCGCGGTGTCCATTCAACTTGAGGCCTCAAACTCAGGGTCCCTCTCACATACCTAGAGCTGAGAGAAGCCTCCTCTTGAGGTGCTTGTGGTAAGTTGGTATTCCTCTGGAGTCGAAGCCAGGGCCTAACCTCTCATCTCGAGTTGGTTTTTGGTCCACGGAGCACTTTCGTGTTGCTACAGTGACCTCAGGATCCCTCTAGCCTTGAAACAGTGTTCTTGGGGTTTCTCTGGAGTGCCATCAAGGAAATCAAGGCTCCTTTCCTGTGTGATGTGCAACACGGCATTGCTCTGCACGCAGTGCAGGGGAATCAGGCCTCATCTCGCGGCGAGTGGGAAGTCTCATGGTTTTTCTCGAGTTGAGGCCTGAACCTGGGGTATATTCTCGAGTTACGACGGGGATGGCCCTTCCACACACGTGTTTGTTCAGCGATGTTAGGACTCCTGCCTAGTTGCGAGGGACAACTCGGGATTCTCCTCGAGGCTTGGCAGGGCAATTGGGACGCCTCTCCAGGTGAGGCGGGAGACCAAAGGTCCCTTTCCACGTGCCACAGGAATCCTGGGACTCCTATCAAGTTTCACGAGGAGTCAGGCCTTGTGTCCTTTGGAGGCACTGATCTCCGCGTACCTCTGGAGTTTTCAAAGGATGTGAAGCCTCCGGTCGCGATGAGGTGGGGAACTAGGTCTTTCTCTGTGGTGTCCACAGGGGATTCAGACATCCTTTCGTCTTGGGAGATGCAAGACGAGCCTGCATTCAAGTCACTGCAGGGATATCCGGCCTTATTTTGAGTCAGGGCATCGCGGTGTCCATTCCACTTGAGGCCGCAAACTCAGGGTCCCTCTCACATACCTAGAGCTGAGAGAAGAATCCTCTTGAGGTGCTTGTGGTAAGGTGATATTCCTCTGGAGTCGAAGCCAGGGCCTAACCTCTCATCTCGAGTTGATTTTTGGTCCACGGAGCTCTTTCGTGTTGCTACAGTGACCTCAGGATCCCTTTAGCCTTGAAACAGTGTTCTTGGGGTTTCTCTGGAGTGCCATCAAGGAAATCAAGGCTCCTTTCCTGTGTGATGTGCAACACGGCATTGCTCTGCACACAGTGCAGGGGAATCGGGCCTCATCTCGCGGCGAGGGGGAAGTCTCATGTTTTTTCTCGAGTTGCTTCGGGAACCTGGGGTATATTCTCGAGTTACGATGGGGATGGCCCTTCACACACGTGTTTGTTCAGCGACCACAAGACTCCAGCCTTGTGCGAGGAAGAACTCGGGATTCTCCTCGAGGCTTGGCAGGGCAATTTGGACGCCTCTACAGCTGAGCTGGGAGACCAAGGGTCCCTTTCCACGTGCCACAGGAATCCTGGGACTCCTATCAAGTTTCACGAGGATTCAGGCATCGTCTCCTTTGGAGGCACTGATCTCCGCGTCCCTCTGGAGTTTTCCAAGAATGTGTGGCTTCCGGTCGCGATGAGGTGGGGAACTAGGTCTTTCTCTGTGGTCTCCACAGCGGATTCAGACATCCTTTCGTCTTGGGAGATGCAAGACGAGCCTGCATTCAACTCACTGCAGGGATATCCGGCCTGATTTTGAGTCAGGGCATCGCGGTGTCCATTCCACTTGAGGCGGCAAACTCAGGGTCCCTCTCACATACCTAGAGCTGAGAGAAGAATCCTCTTGAGGTGCTTGTGGTAAGGTGATATTCCTCTGGAGTCGAAGCCAGGGCCTAACCTCTCATCTCGAGTTGATTTTTGGTCCTCGGAGCTCTTTCGTGTTGCTACACTGACCTCAGGATCCCTCTAGCCTTGAAACAGTGTTCTTGGGCTTTCTCTGGAGTGCCATCAAGGAAATCAAGGCTCCTTTCCTGTGTGATGTGCAACACGGCATTGCTCTGCACACAGTGCAGGGGAATCGGGCCTCATCTCGCGGCGAGGGGGAAGTCTCATGGTTTTTCTCGAGTTGCGGCGGGAACCTGGGCTATATTCTCGAGTTACGACGGGGATGGCCCTTCCACACACGTGTTTGTTCAGCGACGTCAGGACTCCAGCCTTGTTGCGAGGGACAACTCGGGATTCTCCTCGAGGCTTGGCAGGGCAATTGGGACGCCTCTCCAGCTGAGGCGGGAGACCAAGGGTCCCTTTCCACGTGCCACAGGAATCCTGGGACTCCTATCAAGTTTCTCGAGGAGTCAGGCATCGTCTCCTTTGTAGGCACTGATCTCCGCGTCCCTCTGGAGTTTTCAAAGAATGTGAGGCTTCCGGTCGCGATGAGGTGGGGAACTAGGTCTTTCTCTGTGTTCTCCACAGGCGACTCAGACATCCTTTCTTCTTGGGAGATGCAAGACGAGCCTGTATTCAAGTCACTGCAGGGATATCCGGCCTTATTTCGAGTCAGGCCATCGCGGTGTCCATTTCACTTGAGGCCGCAAACTCATGGTCCCTCTCACATACCTAGAGCTGAGAGAAGCCTCGTGTTGAGGTGCATGTGGTAAGTTGGTATTCCTCTGGAGTCGAAGCCAGGGACTAACCTCTCCTCTCGAGTTGATTTTTGGTCCTCGGAGCTCTTTCGTGTTGCTACAGTGACCTCAGGATCCCTCTAGCCTTGAAACAGTGTTCTTGGGCTTTCTCTGGAGTGCCATCAAGGAAATCAAGGCTCCTTTCCTGTGTGATGTGCAACACGGCATTGCTCTGCACCCAGTGCAGGGGAATTGGGCCTCATCTTGCGGCGAGGGGGAAGTCTCATGGTTTTTCTCGAGTTGCTTCGGGAACCTGGGGTATATTCTCGAGTTACGATGGGGATGGCCCTTCCACACACGTGTTTGTTCATCAACGTCAGGACTGCAGCCTAGTTTCGAGGGACAACTCGGGATTCTCCTCGAGGCTTGGCAGGGCAATTGGGACGCCTCTCCAGCTGAGGCGGGAGACCAAGGGTCCCTTTCCACGTGCCACAGGAATCCTGGGACTCCTATCAAGTTTCACGAGGAGTCAGGCATCGTCTCCTTTGGAGGCACTGATCTTCGCGTCCCTCTGGAGTTTTCAAAAGATGTAAGGCCTCCGGTTGCGATGAGGTGGGGAACTAGGTCTTTCTCTGTGGTCTCCACAGGGGATTCAGACAACCTTTCGTCTTGGGAGATGCAAGACGAGCCTGCATTCAAGTCACTGCAGGGATATCCGGCCTTATTTCGAGTCAGGGCATCGCGGTGTCCATTCCACTTGAAGCGGCAAACTCATGGTCCCGCTCACATACCTAGAGCTGGGAGAAGCCTCCTCTTGAGGTGCTTGTGGTAAGGTGGTATTCCTCTGGAGTCGAAGCCAGGGACTAACCTCTCATCTCGAGTTGTTTTGTGGTCCATGGAGCTCTTCCGAGTTGCTACAGTGACCTCAGGATCCCTCTAGCCTTGAAACAGTGTTCTTGGGCTTTCTCTGGAGTGCCATCAAGGAAATCAAGGCTCCTTTCCTGTGTGATGTGCAACACGGCATTGCTCTGCACGCAGTGCAGGGGAATCGGGCCTCATCTCGCGGTGAGGGGGAAGTCTCATGGTTTTTCTCGAGTTGCGGCGGGAACCTGGGCTATATTCTCGAGTGACGACGGGGATGGCCCTTCCACACATGTGTTTGTTCAGTGACGCCAGAACTCCTGCCTAGTTCCGAGGGACAACTCGGGATTCTCCTCGAGGCTTGGCAGGCAATTGGGACGACTTTCCACCTCAGGCGGGAGACCAAGTGTCCCTTTCCACGTGCCAGATGAATCCTGGGACTCCTATCAAGTTTAACGAGGAGTCAGGCATCGTCTCCTTTGCAGGCATTGATCTCCGCTTCCCTCTGGAGTTTTCCAAGGATGTGAGGCCTCCGGTCGCCATGAGGTGGGGAACTAGGTCTTTCTCTGTGGTCTCCACAGGGGATTCAGACATCCTTTCGTCTTGGGAGATGCAAGACGAGCCTGCATTCAAGTCACTGCAGGGATATCCGGCCTTATTTCGAGTCAGGGCATCGCGGTGTCCATTCCACTTGAGGCCGCAAACTCAGGGTCCCTCTCACATAACTAGAGCTGAGAGAAACCTCCTGTTGAGGTGCTTGTGGTAAGGTGGTATTCCTCTGGAGTCGAAGCCAGGGCCTAACCTCTCATCTCGAGTTGATTTTTGGTTCCCGGAGCTCTTTCGTGTTGCTACAGTGACCTCAGGATCCCTTTAGCCTTGAAACAGAGTTCTTGGGCTTTCTCTGGAGTGCCATCAAGGAAATCAAGGCTCCTTTCCTGTGTGATGTGAAACACGGCATTGCTCTGCACGCAGTGCAGGGGAATCGGGACTCATCTCGCAGCGAGGGGGAAGTCTCTTGGTTTTTCTCGAGTTGCGGCGGGAACCTGGGGTATATTCTCGAGTTACGACGGGGATGGCCCTTCCACACACGTGTTTGTTCAGCGACGTCAGGACTCCTGCCAAGTTGTGAGGGACAAATCGGGATTCTCCTCGAGGCTTGGCAGGGCACTTGGGAAACCTCTCCAGGTGAGGCGGGAGACCAAGTGTCCCTTTCCACGTGCCAGATGAATCCTGGGACTCCTATCAAGTTTCACGAGGAGTCAGGCATCGTCTCCTTTGGAGGCACTGATCTCCGCGTCCCTCTGGAGTTTTCCAAGGATGTGAGGCCTCCAGTCGCCATGAGGTGGGGAACTAGGTCTTTCTCTGTGGTGTCCACAGGGATTCAGACATCCTTTCGTCTTGGGAGATGCAAGACGAGCCTGCATTCAAGTCACTGCAGGGATATCCGGCCTTATTTCAAGTCAGGGCATCGCGGTGTCCATTTCACTTGAGGCCGCAAACTCATGGTCCCTCTCACATACCTAGAGCTGAGAGAAGCCTCGTGTTGAGGTGCATGTGGTAAGGTGGTATTCCTCTGGAGTCGAAGCCAGGGACTACCCTCTCATCTCGAGTTGATTTCTGGTCCTCGGAGCTCTTTCGTGTTGCTACAATCACCTCAGGATCCCTCTAGCCTTGAAACAGTGTTCTTGGGGTTTCTATGGAGTGCCATCAAAGAAATTAAGGCTCCTTTCCTGTGTGATGGGCAACACGGCATTGCTCTGCACGCAGTGCAGGGGAATCGGGCCTCATCTCGCAGCGAGGGGGAAGTCTCATGGTTTTTCTCGAGTTGCAGCGGGAACCTGGGGTATATTCTCGAGTTACGACGGGGATGCCCCTTCCACACACGTGTTTGTTCAGCGACGTCAGGACTCCTGCCTAGTTGCGAGGGACAACTCGGGATTCTCCTCGAGTCTTGGCAGGGCAATTAGGACGCCTCTCCAGCGGAGGCGGGAGACCAAGTGTCCCTTTCCACGTGCCACAGGAATCCTGGGACTCCTATCAACTTTCACGAGGAATCAGGCATCGTCTCCTTTGGAGGAACTGATCTCCACGCCCCTCTGGAGTTTTCCAAGGATGTGAGGCCTCCGGTCGCGATGAGGTGGGGAACTAGGTCTTTCTCTGTGGTCTCCACAGGCGACTCAGACATCCTTTCGTCTTGGGAGATGCAAGACGAGCCTGCATTCATGTCACTGCAGGGATATCCGGCCAGATTTCGAGTCAGGGCATCGCGGTGTCCATTCCACTTGAAGCGGCAATCTCATGGTCCCTCTCAAATACCTAGAGCTGGGAGAAGCCTCCTCTTGACGTGCTTGTGGTAAGGTGGTATTCCTCTGGAGTCGAAGCCAGGGATTAACCTCTCATCTCGAGTTGTTTTGTGGTCCACGGACCTCTTTCATGTTGCTACAGTGACCTCAGGATCCCTCTAGCCTTGAAACAGTGTTCTTGGGCTTTCTCTGGAGTGCCATCAAGGAAATCAAGGCTCCTTTCCTGTGTGATGTGCAACACGGCACTGCTCTGCACGCAGTGCAGGGGAATCGGGCCTCATCTCGCAGCGAGGGGGAAGTCTCATGGTTTTTCTCGAGTTGCGGTGGGAACCTGGGGTATATTCTCGAGTTACGACGGGGATGGCCCTTCCACACACGTGTTTGTTCAGCGACGTCAGGACTCCTGCCTAGTTGCGAGGGACAACTCAGGATTCTCCTCGAGGCTTGGCAGGGCAATTGGGACGCCTCTCCAGCTGAGGCGGGAGACAAAAGGTCCCTTTCCACGTGCCACAGAAATCCTGGGACTCCTATCAAGTTTCACGAGGATTCAGGCATCGACTCCTTTGGAGGCACTGATCTCCGAGTCCCTCTGGAATTTTCAAAGGATGTGAGGCCTCCGGTCGCGATGAGGTGGGGAACTAGGTCTTTCTCTGTGGTCTCCACAGGGGATTCAGACATCCTTTCGTCTTTGGAGATGCAAGACGAGCCTGCATTCAAGTCACTGCAAGGATATTCGGCCTTATTTCGACTCAGGACATCGCGGTGTCCATTCCACTTGAGGCCGCAAACTCAGGGTCCCTCTTACATACCTAGAACTGAGAGAAGCCTCCTCTTGAGGTGCTTTTGGTAAGGTGGTATTCCTCTGGAGTCGAAGCCAGGGACGAACCTCTCATCTCGAGTTGTTTATTGGTCTACGGAGCTCTTTCGTGTTACTACAGTGACCTCAGGATCCCTCTAGCCTTGAAACAGTGTTCTTGGGGTTTCTCTGGAGTGCCATCAAGGAAATCAAGGCTCCTTTCCTGTGTGATGTGCAACACGGCATTGCTCTGCACGCAGTGCAGGGGAATCGGGCCTCATCTCGCGGTGAGGGGGAAGTCTCATGGTTTTTCTCGAGTTGCGGCGGGAACCTGGGCTATATTCTCGAGTTACGACGGGGATGGTCCTTCCACACACGTGTTTGTTCAGTGACATCAGAACTCCTGCCTAGTTGCGAGGGACAACTCGGGATTCTCCTCGAGGCTTGGCAGGCAATTGGGAAGATTTTCCACCTCAGGCGGGAGACCAAGTGTCCCTTTCCACGTGCCAGATGAATCCTGGGACTCCTATCAAGTTTAACGAGGAGTCAGGCATCGTCTCCTTTGCAGGCACTGATCTCCGCGTCCCTCTGGAGTTTTCCAAGGATGTGAGGCCTCCGGTCGCCATGAGGTGGGGAACTAGGTCTTTCTCTGTGGTCTCCGCAGGGGATTCAGTCATCCTTTCGTCTTGGGAGATGCAAGACGAGCCTGCATTCAAGTCACTGCAGGGATATCCGGCCTTATTTCGAGTCAGGGCATCGTGGTGTCCATTCCATTTGAGGCCGCAAATTCAGGGTCCCTCTTACATACCTAGAGCTGAGAGAAGGCTCCTCTTGAGGTGCTTGTGGTAAGGTGGTATTCCTCTGGAGTCGAAGCCAGGGACTAGCCTTTCATCTCGAGTTGATTTGTGGTCCACGGAGCTCTTTCGTGTTGCTACAGTGACCTCAGGATCACTCTAGCCTTGAAACAGTGTTCTTTGGGTTTCTCTGGAGTGCCATCAAGGAAATCAAGTCTCCTTTCCTGTGTGATGTGTAACACGACATTGCTCTGCACGCAGTGCAGGGGAATCGGGCCTCATCTCGCGGTGAGGGGGAAGTCTCATGGTTTTTCTCGCGTTGCGGCGGGAACCTGGGCTATATTTTCGAGTTACGACGGGGATGGCCCTTCCACACACGTGTTTGTTCAGTGACGTCAGAACTCCTGCCTAGTTGCGAGGGACAACTCGGGATTCTCCTCGAGGCTTGGCAGGCAATTGCAACGACTTTCCACCTCAGGCGGGAGACCAAGTGTCCCTTTCCACGTGCCAGATGAATCCTGGGTCTACTATCAATTTTAACGAGGAGTCAGGCATCGTGTCCTTTGCAGGCACTGATCTCCGCGTCCCTCTGGAGTTTTCCAAGGATGTGAGGTCTCCGGTCGCCATGAGGTGGGGAACTAGGTTTCTCTGTGGTCTCCACAGGGGATTCAGACATCCTTTCGTCTTGGGAGATGCAAGACAAGCCTGCATTCAAGTCATTGCAGGGATATCCGGCCTTAATTCAAGTCAGGGCAGCGCGTTGTCAATTCCACTTGAGGCCGCAAACTGAGGGTCCCTCTCACATACCTAGAGCTGAGAGAAGGCTCCTCTTGAGGTGCTTGTGGTAAGGTGGTATTCCTCTGGAGTCGAAGCCAGGGACTAACCTCTCATCTCGAGTTGATATTTGGTCCATGGAGCTCTTTCGTGTTGCTACAGTGACCTCAGGATCCCTCTAGCCTTGAAACAGTGATCTTGGGCTTTCTCTGGAGTGCCATCAAGGAAATCAAGGCTCCTTTCCTGTGTGATGTGCAACACGGCATTGCTCTGCACGCAGTGCAGGGGAATCGGGCCTCATCTCGCGGCGAGGAGGAAGTCTCATGGTTTTTCTCGAGTTGCGGCGGGAACCTGGGGTATATTCTCGAGTTACGACGGGGATGGCCCTTCCACACACGTGTTTGTTCAGCGACGTCAGGACTCCTGCCTAGTTGCGAGGACAACTCGGGATACTCCTCGAGGCTTGGCAGGGCAATTGGGACGCCTCTCCAGCTGAGGCGGGAGACCAAGGGTCCCTTTCCACGTGCCACAGGAATCCTGGGACTCCTATCAAGTTTCACGAGGAGTCAGGCATCGTCTCCTTTGCAGGCACTGATCTCTGCGTCCCTCTGGAGTTTTCAAAGGATGTGAGGCCTCCGGTCGACATGAGGTGGGGAACTAGGTCTTTCTCTGTGGTCTCCACAGGGGATTCAGTCATCCTTTCGTCTTGGGAGATGCAAGACGAGCCTGCATTCAAGTCACTGCAGGGATATCCGGCCTTATTTCGAGTCAGGGCAACGCGGTGTCCATTCCACTTGAGGCCGCAAACTCAGGGTCCCTCTCACATACCTAGAGCTGAGAGAAACCTCCTCTTGAGGTGCTTGTGGTAAGGTGGTATTCCTCTGGAGTCGAAGTCAGGACCTAACCTCTCATCTCGAGTTGATTTTTGGTCCACGGAGCTCTTTCGTGTTGCTACAGTGACCTCAGGATCCTTCTAGCCTTGAAACAGTGTTCTTGGGCTTTCTCTGGAGTGCCATCAAGGAAATCAAGGCTCCTTTCCTGTGTGATGTGCAACACGGCATTGCTCTGCAGGCAGTGCAGGGGAATCGGGCCTCATCTCGTGGCGAGGGGGAAGTCTCATGGTTTTTCTCGAGTTGCTTCGGGAACCTGGGGTATATTCTCGAGTTACGATGGGGATGGCCCTTCCACACACGTGTTTGTTCAGCGACGTCAAGACTGCAGCCTTGTTGCAACGGACAACTCGGGATTCTCCTCGAGGCTTGGCAGGGCAATTGGGACGCCTCTCCAGCTGAGGTGGGAGACCAAGGGTCCCTTTCCACGTGCCACAGGAATCCTGGGACTCCTATCAAGTTTCACGAGGAGTCAGGCATCGTCTCCTTTGGAGGCACTGATCTCCGCGTCCCTCTGGAGTTTTCAAAGAATGTGAGGCTTCCGGTCGCGATGAGGTGGGGAACTAGATCTTTCTCTGTGGTCTCCACAGGGGATTCAGTCATCCTTTCGTCTTTGGAGATGCAAGACGAGCCTGTATTCAAGTCACTGCAGGGATATCCGGCCTTATTTCGAGTCAGGGCATCGCGGTGTCCATTCCACTTGAGGCCGCAATTTCATGGTCCCTCTCACATACCTAGAGCTGAGAGAAGCCTCGTGTTGAGGTGCATGTGGTAAGGTGGTATTCCTCTGGAGTCGAAGCCAGGGACTAACCTCTCATCTCGAGTTGATTTTTGGTCCACGGAGCTCTTTCGTGTTGCTACAGTGACCTCAGGATCCCTCTAGCCTTGAAACAGTGTTCTTGGGGTTTCTCTGGAGTGCCATCAAGGAAATCAATAATCCTTTCCTGTGTGATGTGCAACACGGCATTGCTCTGCACGCAGTTCAGGGGAATCGGGCCTCATCTCGCGGCGAGGGGGAAGTCTCATGGTTTTTCTCGAGTTGCGGCGGGAACCTGGGGTATATTCTCGAGTTACGACGGGGATGGCCCTTCCACACACGTGTTTGTTCAGCGACGTCAGGACTCCTGCCTAGTTGCGAGGGACAACTCGGGATTCTCCTCGAGGCTTGGCAGGCAAGTGGGACGACTTTCCACCTCAGGCGGGAGACCAAGTGTCCCTTTCCACGTGCCAGATGAATCCTGGGACTCCTATCAAGTTTCACGAGGAGTCAGGCATCGTCTCCTTTGCAGGCACTGATCTCCGCGTTCCTCTGGAGTTTTCAAAGGATGTGAGGCCTCCGGTCGCGATGAGGAGGGGAACTAGGTCTTTCTCTGTGGTCTCCAGAGGGGATTCAGACATCATTTCGTCTTGGGAGATGCAAGACGAGCCTGCATTCAAGTCACTGCAGTCATATCCAGCCTTATTTAGAGTCAGGGCATCGCGGTGTCCATTCCACTTTAGGCGGCAAACAAAGGGTCCCTCTCACATACCTAGAGCTGAGGGAAGAATCCTCTTGAAGTGCTTGTGGTAAGGTGATATTCCTCTGGAGTCGAAGCCAGGGCCTAACCTCTCATCTCGAGTTGATTTTTGGTCCACGGAGCTCTTTCGTGTTTCTACAGTGACCTCAGGATCCTTCTAGCCTTGAAACAGTGTTCTTGGGCTTTCTCTGGAGTGCCATCAAGGAAATCAAGGCTCCTTTCCTGTGTGATGTGCAACACGGCATTGTTCTGCACACAGTCCAGGGGAATCGGGCCTCATCTCGTGGCGAGGGGGCAGTCTCATGGTTTTTCTCGAGTTGCGGCGGGAACCAGGGGTATATTCTCGAGTTACGATGGGGATGGCCCTTCCACACACGTGTTTGTTCAGCGACGTCAGGATTCCTGCCTAGTTGCGAGGGACAACTCGGGATTCTCCTCGAGGCTTGGCAGGGCAATTGGGATGCCTCTCCACCTGAGGCGGGAGACCAAGGGTCCCCTTCCCACGTGCCACAGGAATGCTGGGACTCCTATCAAGTTTGACGAGGAGTCAGGCATCATCTTCTTTGGAGGCACTGATCTCTGCGTCCCTCTGGAGTTTTCAAAGGATGTGAGGCCTCCGGTCGCGATGAGGTGGGGAACTAGGTCTTTCTCTGTGGCCTCCACAGGGTATTCAGACATCCTTTCGTCTTGGGAGATGCAAGACGAGCCTGCATTCAAGTCACTGCAGGGATATCCGGCCTTATTTTGAGTCAGGGCATCGCGGTGTCCATTCCACTTGAGGCCGCAAACTCAGGGTCCCTCTCACATACCTAGAGCTGAGAGAAGGCTCCTCTTGAGGTGCTTGTGGTCAGGTGGTATTCCTCTGGAGTCGAAGCCAGGGCCTAACCTCTCATCTCGAGTTGATTTTTGGTCCACGGAGCTCTTTCGTGTTGCTACAGTGACCTCAGGATCTCTCTAGCCTTGAAACAGTGTCCTTGGGCTTTCTCTGGAGTGCCATCAAGGAAATCAAGGATCCTTTCCTGTGTGATGTGCAACACGGCATTGCTCTGCACACAGTGCAGGGGAATCGGGCCTCATCTCGCGGCGAGGGGGAAGTCTCATGGTTTTTCTCGAGTTGCGGCGGGAACCTGGGGTATATTCTCGAGTTACGACGGGGATGGCCCTTCCACACACGTGTTTGATCAGCGACGTCAGGACTCCTGCCTAGTTGCAAGGGACAACTCGGGATTCTCCCCGAGGCTTGGCAGGGCAATTAGGACGCCTCTCGAGCTGAGGCGGGAGACCAAGGGTCCCTTTCAACGTTCCAGATGAATCCTGGGACTCCTATCAAGTTTCACGAGGAGTCAAACATCGTCTCCTTTGGAGAAACTGATCTCCACGTCCCTCTGGAGTTTTCCAAGGATGTGAGGCCTCCGGTCGCGATGAGGTGGGGAACTAGCTCTTTCTCTGTGGTCTCCACAGGGGATTCAGACATCCTTTCGTCTTGGGAGATGCAAGACAAGCCTGCATTCAAGTCATTTCAGGGATATCCGGCCTTAATTCAAGTCAGGGCAGCGCGTTGTCCATTCCACTTGAGGCCGCAAACACAGGGTCCCTGTCACATACCTAGAGCTGAGAGAAGCCTCCTCTTGAGGTGCTTGTGGTAAGGTGGTATTCCTCTGGAGTCGAAGCCAGGGTCTAACCTCTCATCTCGAGTTGATTTTTGGTCCACAGAGCACTTTCGTGTTGCTACAGTGACCTCAGGATCCCTCTAGCCTTGAAAGAGTGTTCTTGGGGTTTCTCTGGAGTGTCATCAAGGAAATCAAGGCTCCTTTCCTTTGTGATGTGCAACACGGCATTGATCTGCACGCAGTGCAGGGGAATCGGGCCTCATCTCGCGGCGAGGGGGAAGTCTCATGGTTTTTCTCCAGTTGCGGCGGGAACCTGGGCTATATTCTCGAGTTACGACGGGGATGGCACTTCCACACACATGTTTGTTCAGTGACGTCAGAACTCCTGCCTAGTTGCGAGGGACAACTCGGGATTCTCCTCGAGGCTTGGCAGGCAATTGGGACGACTTTCCACCTCAGGCGGGAGACCAAGTGTCCCTTTCCACGTGCCAGATGAATCCTGGGACACCTATCAAGTTTCACGAGGAGTCAGGCATCGTCTCCTTTGCAGGCACTGATCTCCATGTCCCTCTGGAGTTTTCCAAGGATGTGAGGCCTCCGGTCGCGATGAGGTGGGGAACTAGGTCTTTCTCTGTGGTCTCCACAGGGGATTAAGACATTCTTTCGTCTTGGGAGATGCAAGACAAGCCTGCATTCAAGTCATTGCCGGGATATCCGGCCTTAATTCAAGTCAGAGCAGCGCGTTGTTCATTCCACTTGAGGCCGCAAACTCAGGGTCCCTCTCACATACCTAGAGCTCAGAGAAGCCTCCTCTTGAGGTGCTTGTGGTAAGGTGGAATTCCTCTGGAGTCGAATCTAGGGAATAACCTCTCATCTTGAGTTGAATTTTGGTCCACGGAGCTCTTTCGTGTTGCTACAGTGACGTCAGGATCCCTCTAGCCTTGAAAGAGTGTTCTTGGGCTTTCTCTGGAGTACCATCAAGGAAATCAAGGCTCCTTTCCTGTGTGATGTGCAACACGGGATTGCTCTGCACGCAGTGCAGGGGAATCGGGCCTCATCTCGCGGCGAGGGGGAAGTCTCATGGATTTTCTCGAGTTGCGGCGGGAACCTGGGGTATATTCTCGAGTTACGACGGGGATGGCCCTTCCACACACGTGTTTGTTCAGCGACGTCAGAACTCCTGCCTAGTTGCGAGGGACAACTCGGGATTCTCCTCGAGGCTTGGCAGGGCAATTGGGAGGCCTCTCCAGCTGAGGCGGGAGACCAAGGTTCCCTTTCCACGTGCCACAGGAATCCTGGGACTCCTATCAAGTTTCACGAGGAGTCAGGCATCGTCTTCTTTGCAGGCACTGATCTCCGCGTCCCTCTGGAGTTTTCAAAGAATGTGAGGCCTCCGGTCGCGATGAGGTGGGGAACTAAGTCTTTCTCTGTGGTCTCCACAGTGGATTCAGACATCCTTTCGTCTTGGGAGATGCAAGACGAGCCTGCATTCAAGTCACTGCAGGGATATCCGGCCTTATTTCGAGTCAGGGCATCGCGGTGTCCATTCCACTTGAGGCGGCAAACTCAGGGTCCCTCTCACATACCTAGAGCTGAGAAAAGCCTCCTCTTGAGGTGCTTTTGGTAAGGTGGTATTCCTCTGGAGTCGACGCCAGGGACTAACCTCTCATCTCGAGTTGATTATTGGTCCACGGAGCTCTTTCGTGTTGCTACAGTGACCTCAGGATCCCTCTAAACTTGAAACAGTGTTCTTGGGCTTTCTCTAAAGTGCCATCAAGGAAATCAAGGCTCCTTTCCTGTGTGATGTGCAACACGGTATTGCTCTGCATGCAGTGCAGGGAAATCGGGCCTCATCTCTCGGCGAGAGGGAAGTCTCATGGTTTTTCTCGAGTTGCGGCGGGAACCTGGGGTATATTCTCGAGTTACCACCGGGATGCCCCTTCCACACACGTGTTTGTTCAGCGACATCAGGACTCCTGCCTAGTTGCGAGGGACAACTCGGGATTCTCCTCGAGGCTTGGCAGGCAATTGGGACGACTTTCCACCTCAGGCGGGAGACCAAGTGTCCCTTTCCACGTGCCAGATGAATCCTGGGACACCTATCAAGTTTCACGAGGAGTCAGGCATCGTCTCCTTTGCAGGCACTGATCTCCGTGTCCCTCTGGAGTTTTCCAAGGATGTGAGGCCTCCGGTCGCGATGAGGTGGATAACTAGGTCTTTCTCTGTGGTCTCCACAGGGGATTCAGACATTCTTTCGTCTTGGGAGATGCAAGACAAGCCTGCATTCAAGTCATTGCAGGGATATCCGGCCTTAATTCAAGTCAGAGCAGCGCGTTGTCCATTCCACTTGAGGCCGCAAACTCAGGGTCCCTCTCACATACCTAGAGCTCAGAGAAGCCTCCTCTTGAGGTGCTTGTGGTAAGGTGGTATTCCTCTGGAGTCGAATCCAGGGAATAACCTCTCATCTTGAGTTGATTTTTGGTCCACGGAGCTCTTTCGTGTTGCTACAGTGACGTCAGGATCCCTCTAGCCTTGACACAGTGTTCTTGGGGTTTCTCTGGAGTGCCATCAAGGAAATAAAGGCTCCTTTCCTGTGTGATAGGCAACACGGCATTGCTCTGCACACAGTGCAGGGGAATCGGGCCTCATCACGCGGCGAGGGGGAAGTCTCATGGTTTTTCTCGAGTTGCGGCGGGAACCTGGGGTATATTCTCCAGTTACGACGGGGATGGCCCTTCCACACACGTGTTTGTTCAGCGACGTCAGAACTCCTGCCTAGTTGCGAGGGACAACTCGGGATTCTCCTCGAGGCTTGGCAGGGCAATTGGGATGCCTCTCCAGCTGAGGCGGGAGTCCAAGGTTCCCTTTCCACGTGCCACAGGAATCCTGGGACTCCTATCAAGTTTCACGAGGAGTCAGGCATCGTCTTCTTTGCAGGCACTGATCTCCGCGTCCCTCTGGAGTTTTCAAAGAATGTGAGGCCTCCGGTCGCGATGAGGTGGGGAACTAAGTCTTTCTCTGTGGTCTCCACAGGGGATTCAGACATCCTTTCGTCTTGGGAGATGCAAGACGAGCCTGCATTCAAGTCACTGCAGGGATATCCGGCCTTATTTCGAGTCAGGGCATCGCGGTGTCCATTCCACTTGAGGCCGCAAACTCAGGGTCCCTCTCACATACCTAGAGCTGAGAGAAGCCTCCTCTTGAGGTGCTTGTGGTAAGGTGGTATTCCTCTGGAGTCGAAGCCAGGGACTAACCTCTCATCTCGAGTTGATTATTGGTCCACGGAGCTCTTTCGTGTTGCTACAGTGACCTCAGTATCCCTCTTAACTTGAAACAGTGTTCTTGGGCTTTCTCTGGAGTGCCATCAAGGAAATCAAGGCTCCTTTCCTGTGTGATGTGTAACACGGCATTGCTCTGCATGCAGTGCAGGGAAATCGGACCTCATCTCGCAGCGAGAGGGAAGTCTCATGGTTTTTCTCGAGTTGCGGCGGGAACTTGGGGTATATTCTCGAGTTAGCACCGGGATGCCCCTTCCACACACGTGTTTGTTCAGCGACATCAGGACTCCTGCCTAGTTGCGAGGGACAACTCGGGATTCTCCTCGAGGCTTGGCAGGGCATTTGGGACGCCTCTCCATCTGAGGCGGGAGACCAAGTGTCCCTTTCCACGTGCCACAGGAATCCTGGGACTCCTATCAAGTTTCACGAGGAGTCTGGCATCGTCTCCTTTGGAGTCAATGATCTCCGCATCCCTCTGGAGTTTTCCAAGGATGTGAGGCCTCCGGTCGTGATGAGGTCGGGAACTAGGTCTTTCTCTGTGGTCTCCACAGGGGATTCAGACATCCTTTCATCTTGGGAGATGCAAGACGAGCCTGCATTCAAGTCACTGCAGGGATATCCGGCCTTATTTTGAGTCAGGGCATGGCGGTGTCCATTCCACTTGAGGCCGCAAATTCAGGGTCCCTCTCACCTACCTAAAGGTGAGAGAAGCCTCCTCTTGAGGTGCTTGTGGTAAGGTGGTATTCCTCTGGAGTCAAAGCCAGGGATTAACCTCTCATCTCGAGTTGATTTGTGGTCCACGGAGCTCTTCGTGTTGCTACAGTGACCTCAGGATCCCTCTAGCCTTGAAACAGTGTTTCTGGGCTTTCTCTGGAGTGCCATCAAGGAAATCAAGGCTCCTTTCCTGTGTGATGTGCAACACGGCATTGCTCTGCACACAGTGCAGGGGAATCGGGCCTCATCTCGCGGCGAGGGGGAAGTCTCATGGTTTTTCTCGAGTTGCGGCGGGAACCTGGGGTATATTCTCGATTTACGACGGGGATGGCCCTTCCACACACGTGTTTGTTCAGCGATGTCAGGACTCCTGCCTAATTGGGAGGGACAACTCGGGATTCTCCCCGAAGCTTGGCAGGGCAATTGGGACGCCTCTCCAACTGAGGCGGGAGACCAAGTGTCCCTTTCCACGTGTCTCGGGAAAGCTGGGACTCCTATCAAGTTTCACGAGGAGTCAGGCATCGTCTCCTTTGGAGGCACTGATCTCCGCGTACCTCTGGAGTTTTCAAAGGATGTGTGGCCTCCGGTCACGATGAGGTGGGGAACTAGGTCTTTCTCTGTGGTCTCCACAGGGGTTTCAGACATCCTTTCGTCTTGGGAGATGCAAGACGAGCCTGCATTCAAGTCACTGAAGGGATATCCGGCCTTATTTCGAGTCAGGGCATCGCGGTGTACATACCACTTGAGGCCGCAAACTCAGGGTCCCTCTTACATACCTAGAGCTGAGAGAAGCCTCCTCTTGAGGTGCTTGTGGTCAGGTGGTATTCCTCTGGAGTCGAAGCCAGGGACTAACCTCTCATCTCGAGTTGATTTGTGGTCCACGGAGCTCTTTCGTGTTGCTACAGTGACCTCAGGATCCCTCTAGCCTTTAAACAGTGTTCTTGGGGTTTCTCTGGAGTGCCATCAAGGAAATAAAGGCTCCTTTCATGTGTGATGTGCAACACGGCATTGCTCTGCTGGCAGTGCAGGGGAATCGGGCCTTATCTTGCGGGGAGGGGGAAGTCTCATGGTTTTTCTCGAGTTGCGGCGGGAACCAGGGGTATATTCTCGAGTTACGATGGGTATGGCCCTTCCACACACGTGTTTGTTCAGCGACGTCAGGACTCCTGCCTAGTTGCGAGGGACAACTCGGGATTCTCCTCGAGGCTTGGCAGGGCAATTGGGATGCCTCTCCACCTGAGGCAGGAGACCAAGGGTCCCTTTCCACGTGCCACAGGAATCCTGGGACTCCTATGAAGTTTGACGAGTAGTCAGGCATCATCTCCTTTGGAGGCACTGATCTCTGCATCCCTCTGGAGTTTTCAAAGGATGTGAGGCCTCCGGTCTCCATGAGGTGGGGAACTAGGTCTTTCTCTGTGGTCTCCACAGGGTATTCAGGCATCCTTTTGTCTTGGGAGATGCAAGACGAGCCTGCATTCAAGTCACTGCAGGGATATCCGGCCTTATTTCAAGTCAGGGCATCGCGGTGTCCATTCCACTTGAGGCCGCAAACTCAGGGTCCCTCTCACATACCTAGAGCTGAGAGAAGCCTCCTCTTGAGGTGCTTGTGGTAAGGTGGTATTCCTCTGGAGTCGAAGCCAGGGCCTAACCTCTCATCTCGAGTTGATTTTTGGTCCACGGAGCTCTTTCGTGTTGCTACAGTGACCTCAGGATCCCTCTAGCCTTGAAACAGTGTTCTTGGGGTTTCTCTGGAGTGCCATCAAGGAAATCAAGAATCCTTTCCTGTGTGATGTGCAACACGGCATTCCTCTGCACGCAGTGCAGGGGAATCGGGCCTCATCTCGCGGCGAGGGGAAAGTCTCATGGTTTTTCTCGAGTTGCGGCGGGAACCTGGGGTATATTCTCGAGTTACGACGGGGATGGCACTTCCACACACGTGTTTGTTCAGTGACGTCAGAACTCCTGCCTAGTTGCAAGGGACAACTCGGGATTCTCCTCGATGCTTGGCAGGCAATTGGGACGACTTTTCACCTCAGGCGGGAAACCAAGTGTCCCTTTCCACGTGCCAGATGAATCCTGGGACTCCCATCAAGTTTCACGAGGAGTCAGGCATCGTCTCCTTTGCAGGCACTGATCTCCGCATCCCTCTGGAGTTTTCCAAGGATGTGAGGCCTCCGGTCGCGATGATGTGGGGAACTAGGTCTTTCTCTGTGGTCTCCACAGGGGATTCAGACATCCTTTCGTCTTGGGAGATACAAGACGAGCCTGCATTCAAGTCACTGCAGGGATATCCGGCCTTATTTCGAGTCAGGGCATCACGGTGTCCATTCCACTTGAGGCCGCAAAATCAGGGTCCCTCTTACATACCTAGAGCTGAGAGAAGGCTCCTCTTGAGGTGCTTGTGGTAAGCTGGTATTCCTCTGGAGTCGAAGCCAGGGACTAACCTCTCATCTCGAGTTGATTTGTGGTCCACGGAGCTCTTTCGTGTTGCTACAGTGAACTCAGGATCCCTCTAGCCTTGAAACAGTGTTCTTGGGGTTTCTCTGGAGTGCCATCAAGGAAATCAAGGCTCCTTTCCTGTGTGATGTGCAACACGGCATTGCTCTGCATGCAGTGCAGGGAAATCGGGCCTCATCTCGCGGCGAGAGGGAAGTCTCATGGTTTTTCTCGAGTTGCGGCGGGAACCAGGGGTATATTCTCGAGTTACGAAGGGGATGGCCCTTCCACACACGTGTTTGTTCAGCGACGTCAGGACTCCTGCCTAGTTGCGAGGGAAAAATCGGGATTCTCCTCGAGGCTTGACAGGGCAATTGGAACGCCTCTCCCGGTTAGGCGGGAGACCATGTGTCCCTTTCCACGTGCCACAGGAATCCTGGGACTCCTATCAAGTTTGACGAGGAGTCAGGCATCATCTCCTTTGGAGGCACTGGTATCCGCGTCCCTCTGGAGTTTTCAAAGGATGTGAGGCCTCCGGTCGCGATGAGGTGGGGAACTAGGTCTTTCTCTGTGGTCTCCACAGGGGATTCAGGCATCCTTTCGTCTTGGGAGATGCAAGACGAGCCTGCATTCAAGTCACTGCAGGGATATCCGGCCTTATTTCGAGTCAGGGCATCGCGGTGTCCATACCACTTGAGGCCGCAAACTCAGGGTCCCTCTTACATACCTAGAGCTGAGAGAAGCCTCCTCTTGAGGTGCTTGTGGTCAGGTGGTATTCCTCTGGAGTCGAAGCCAGGGACTAACCTCTCATCTCGAGTTGATTTGTGGTCCACGGAGCTCTTTCGTGTTGCTACAGTGACCTCAGGATCCCTCTAGCCTTTAAACAGTGTTCTTGGGGTTTCTCTGGAGTACCATCAAGGAAATAAAGGCTCCTTTCATGTGTGATGTGCAACACGGCATTGCTCTGCAGGCAGTGCAGGGGAATCGGGCCTTATCTTGCGGGGAGGGGGAAGTCTCATGGTTTTTCTCGAGTTGCGGCGGGAACCAGGGGTATATTCTCGAGTTACGATGGGGATGGCCCTTCCACACACGTGTTTGTTCAGCGACGTCAGGACTCCTGCCTAGTTGCGAGGGACAACTCGGGATTCTCCTCGAGGCTTGGCAGGGCAATTGGGATGCCTCTCCACCTGAGGCAGGAGACCAAGGGTCCCTTTCCCACGTGCCACAGGAATGCTGGGACTCCTATCAAGTTTGACGAGGAGTCAGGCATCATCTTCTTTGGAGGCACTGATCTCTGCGTCCCTCTGGAGTTTTCAAAGGATGTGAGGCCTCCGGTCGCGATGAGGTGGGGAACTAGGTCTTTCTCTGTGGCCTCCACAGGGTATTCAGACATCCTTTCGTCTTGGGAGATGCAAGACGAGCCTGCATTCAAGTCACTGCAGAGATATCCGGCCTTATTTTGAGTCAGGGCAGCGCGTTGTCCATTCCACTTGAGGCCGCAAACACAGGGTCCCTCTCACATACCTAGAGCTGAGAGAAGCCTCCTCTTGAGGTGCTTGTGGTAAGGTGGTATTCCTCTGGAGTCGAAGCCAGGGTCTAACCTCTCATCTCGAGTTGATTTTTGGTCCACAGAGCACTTTCGTGTTGCTACAGTGACCTCAGGATCCCTCTAGCCTTGAAAGAGTGTTCTTGGGGTTTCTCTGGAGTGTCATCAAGGAAATCAAGGCTCCTTTCCTTTGTGATGTGCAACACGGCATTGATCTGCACGCAGTGCAGGGGAATCGGGCCTCATCTCGCGGCGAGGGGGAAGTCTCATGGTTTTTCTCGAGTTGCGGCGGGAACCTGGGCTATATTCTCGAGTTACGACGGGGATGGCACTTCCACACACATGTTTGTTCAGTGACGTCAGAACTCCTGCCTAGTTGCGAGGGACAACTCGGGATTCTCCTCGAGGCTTGGCAGGCAAATGGGACGACTTTCCACCTCAGGCGGGAGACCAAGTGTCCCTTTCCACGGGCCAGATGAATCCTGGGACACCTATCAAGTTTCACGAGGAGTCAGGCATCGTCTCCTTTGCAGGCACTGATCTCCGCGTCCCTCTGGAGTTTTCCAAGGATGTGAGGCCTCCGGTCGCGATGAGGTGGGGAACTAGGTCTTTCTCTGTGGTCTCCACAGGGGATTCAGACATTCTTTCGTCTTGGGAGATGCAAGACAAGCCTGCATTCAAGTCATTGCCGGGATATCCGGCCTTAATTCAAGTCAGAGCAGCGCGTTGTTCATTCCACTTGAGGCCGCAAACTCAGGGTCCCTCTCACATACCTAGAGCTCAGAGAAGCCTCCTCTTGAGGTGCTTGTGGTAAGGTGGTATTCCTCTGGAGTCGAATCTAGGGAATAACCTCTCATCTTGAGTTGAATTTTGGTCCACGGAGCTCTTTCGTGTTGCTACAGTGACGTCAGGATCCCTCTAGCCTTGAAAGAGTGTTCTTGGGCTTTCTCTGGAGTACCATCAAGGAAATCAAGGCTCCTTTCCTGTGTGATGTGCAACACGGGATTGCTCTGCACGCAGTGCAGGGGAATCGGGCCTCATCTCGCGGCGAGGGGGAAGTCTCATGGATTTTCTCGAGTTGCGGCGGGAACCTGGGGTATATTCTCGAGTTACGACGGGGATGGCCCTTCCACACACGTGTTTGTTCAGCGACGTCAGAACTCCTGCCTAGTTGCGAGGGACAACTCGGGATTCTCCTCGAGGCTTGGCAGGGAAATTGGGACGCTTCTCCAGCTGAGGCGGGAGACCAAGGTTCCCTTTCCACGTGCCACAGAAATCCTGGGACTCCTATCAAGTTTCACGAGGAGTCAGGCATCGTCTTCTTTGGAGGCACTGATCTCCGCATCCCTATGGAGTTTTCAAAGAATGTGAGGCCTCCGGTCGCGATGAGGTGGGGAACTAAGTCTTTCTCTGTGGTCTCCACAGTGGATTCAGACATCCTTTCGTCTTGGGAGATGCAAGACGAGCCTGCATTCAAGTCACTGCAGGGATATCCGGCCTTATTTCGAGTCAGGGCATCGCGGTGTCCATTCCACTTGAGGCGGCAAACTCAGGGTCCCTCTCACATACCTAGAGCTGAGAAAAGCCTCCTCTTGAGGTGCTTGTGGTAAGGTAGTATTCCTCTGGAGTCGAAGCCAGGTTCTAACCTCTCATCTCGAGTTGATTTCTGGTCCACGGAGCTCTTTTGTGTTACTACAGTGACCTCAGGATCCCTCTAGCCTTGAAACAGTGTTCTTGGGGTTTCTCTGGAGTGCCATCAAGGAAATCAAGGCTCCTTTCCTGTGTGATGTGCAACACGGCATTGCTCTGCACACAGTGCAGGGGAATCGGGCCTCATCTCCCGGCGAGGGGGAAGTCTCATGGTTTTTCTCGAGTTGCGGCGGGAACCTGGGGTATATTCTCGAGTTACCACCGGGATGCCCCTTCCACACACGTGTTTGTTCAGCGACGTCAGGACTCCTGCCTAGTTGCGAGGGACAACTCGGGATTCTCCTCGAGGCTTGGCAGGGCATTTGGGACGCCTCTCCAGCTGAGGCGGGAGACCAAGAGTCCCTTTCCACGATCCACAGGAATCCTGGGACTCCTATCAAGTTTCACGAGGAGTTTGGCATCGTCTCCTTTGGAGTCAATGATCTCCGCATCCCTCTGGAGTTTTCCAAGGATGTGAGGCCTCCGGTCGTGATGAGGTGGGGAACTACGTCTTTCTCTGTGGTCTCCACAGGGGATTCAGACATCCTTTCGTCTTGGGAGATGCAAGACGAGCCTGCATTCAAGTCACTGCAGGGATATCTGGCCTTATTTCGAGTCAGGGCATCGCGGTGTCCATTCCACTTGAGGCCGCAAATTCAGGGTCCCTCTCACCTACCTAAAGGTGAGAGAAGCCTCCTCATGAGGTGCTTGTGGTAAGGTGGTATTCCTCTGGAGTCGAAGCCAGGGACTAACCTCTCATCTCGAGTTGATTTGTGGTCCACGGAGCTCTTCGTGTTGCTACAGTGACCTCAGGATCCCTCTATCCTTAAAACAGTGTTCTTGGGGTTTCTCTGGAGTGCCATCAAGGAAATCAAGGCTCCTTTCCTGTGTGATGTGCAACACGGCATTGCTCTGCACACAGTGCAGGGGAATCGGGCCTCATCTCGCGGCGAGGGGGAAGTCTCATGGTTTTTCTCGAGTTGCGGCGGGAACCTGGGGTATATTCTCGAGTTACGACGGGGATGGCCCCTCCACACACGTGTTTGTTCAGCGACGTCAGGACTCCTGCCTAGTTGCGAGGGACAACTCGGGATTCTCCCCGAAGCTTGGCAGGGCAATTGGGATGCCTCTCCACCTGAGGCGGGAGACCAAGGGTCCCTTTCCCACGTGCCACAGGAATGCTGGGACTCCCATCAAGTTTGACGAGGAGTCAGGCATCATGTCCTTTGGAGGCACTGATCTCTGCGTCCCTCTGGAGTTTTCAAAGGATGTGAGGCCTCCGGTCTCCATGAGGTGGGGAACTAGGTCATTCTCTGTGGTCTCCACAGGGGATTCAGGCATCCTTTCGTCTTGGGAGATGCAAGATGAGCCTGCATTCACGTCACTGCAGGGATAACCGGCCTTATTTCGAGTCAGCGCATCTCGGTGTCCATTCCACTTGAGGTCGCAAACTCAGGGTCCCTCTTACATACCTAGAGCTGAGAGAAGCCTCCTCTTGAGGTCCTTGTGGTAAGGTGGTATTCCTCTGGAATCGAAACCAGGGACTAACCTCTCATCTCGAGTAGATTTTTGGTCCACGGAGCTCTTTCGTGTTGCTACAGTGACCTCAGGATCCCTCTAGCCTTGAAACAGTGTTCTTGGGGTTTCTCTGGAGTGCCATCAAGGAAATCAAGGCTCCTTTCCTGTGTGATGTGCAACACGGCATTGCTCTGCAGGCAGTGTAGGGAAATCGGGCCTCATCTCGCGGTGAGGGGAAGGCTCATGGTTTTTCTCGAGTTGCGGCGGGAACCTGGGGTATATTCTCGAGTTACGCCGGGGATGGCCCTTCCACACACGTGTTTGTTCAGTGACGTCAGAACTCATGCCTAGTTGCGAGGGACAACTCGGGATTCTCCTCGATGCTTGGCAGGCAATTGGGACGACTTTCCACCTCAGGCGGGAGACCAAGTGTCCCTTTCCACGTGCCAGATGAATCCTGGGACTCCTATCAAGTTTCACGAGGAGTCAGGCATCGTCTCCTTTGCAGGCACTGATCTCCGCGTCCCTCTGGAGTTTTCCAAGGATGTGAGGCCTCCGGTCGCGATGAGGTGGGGAACTAGGTCTTTCTCTGTGGTCTCCACAGGGGATTCAGACAGTCTTTCGTCTTGGGAGATGCAAGACAAGCCTGCATTCAAGTCATTGCAGGGATATCCGGCCTTAATTCAAGTCAGAGCAGCGCGTTGTCCATTCCACTTGAGGCCGCAAACTCAGGGTCCCTCTCACATACCTAGAGCTCAGAGAAGCCTCCTCTTGAGGTGCTTGTGGTAAGGTGGTATTCCTCTGGAGTCGAATCCAGGGAATAACCTCTCATCTCGAGTTGATTTTTGGTCCTCGGAGCTCTTTCGTGTTGCTACAGTGACGTCAGGATCCCTCTAGCCTTGAAAGAGTGTTCTTGGGCTTTCTCTGGAGTGCCATCAACGAAATCAAGGCTCCTTTCCTGTGTGATGTGCAACAAGGGATTGCTCTGCACGCAGTGCAGGGGAATCGGGCCTCATCTCGCGGCGAGGGTGAAGTCTCATGGTTTTTCTCGAGTTGCGGCGGGAACCTGGGGTATATTATCGAGTTACGACGGGGATGGCCCTTCCACACACGTGTTTGTTCAGCGACGTCAGGACTCCTGCCTAGTTGCGAGGGACAACTCGGGATTCTCCTCGAGGCTTGGCAGGGAAATTGGGACAGATCTCCAACTAGACGGGAGACCAAGGTTCCCTTTCCACGTGCCACAGGAATCCTGGGATTCCTATCAAATTTCACGAGGAGTCAGGCATCGTCTCCTTTGGAGGCACTGATCTCCGCGTCCCTCTGGAGTTTTCAAAGGATGTGAGGCCTCCGGTCGCGATGAGGTGGTGAACTAGGTCTTTCTCTGTGGTGTCCACAGGGTATTCAGGCATCCTTTCGTCTTGGGAGATGCAAGATGAGCCTGCATTCAAGTCACTGCAGAGATAACCGGCCTTATTTCGAGTCAGGGCATCGCGGTGTCCATTCCACTTGAGGCCGCAAACTCAGGGTCCCTCTCACATACCTAGAGCTGAGAGAAGCCTCCTCTTGAGGTGCTTGTGGTAAGGTGGTATTCCTCTGGAATCGAAACCAGGGACTAACCTCTCATCTCGAGTAGATTTTTGGTCCACGGAGCTCTTTCGTGTTGCTACAGTGACCTCAGGATCCCTGTAGCCTTGAAACAGTGTTCTTGGGGTTTCTCTGGAGTGCCATCAAGGAAATCAAGGCTCCTTTCCTGTGTGATGTGCAACACGGCATTGCGCTGCACGCAGTGCAGGGGAATCGGGACTCATTTCGCGGTGAGGGGAAGGCTCATGGTTTTTCTCGAGTTGCAGCGGGAACCTGGGGTATATTCTCGAGTTACGCCGGGGATGGCCCTTCCACACACGTGTTTGTTCAGTGACGTCAGGACTCCTGCCTAGTTGCGAGGGACAACTCGGGATTCTCCTCGAGGCTTGGCAGGAAATTGGGACGACTTTCCACCTCAGGCGGGAGACCAAGTGTCCCTTTTCATGTGCCAAATTAATCCTGGGACTCCTATGAAATTTCACGAGGAGTCAGGCATCGTCTCCTTTGCAGGCACTGATCTCTGCGTCCCTCTTGAGTTTTCCAAGGATGTGAGGACTCCGGTCGCGATGAGGTGGGGAACTAGGTCTTTCTCTGTGGTCTCCACAGGGGATTCAGTCATCCTTTCGTCTTGGGAGATGCAAGACGAGCCTGCATTCAAGTCACTGCAGGGATATCCGGCCTTATTTCGAGTCCGGGCATCGCGGTGTCCATTCCACTTGAGGCCGCAAACTCAGGGTCCCTCTCACATACCTAGAGCTGAGAGAAACCTCCTCTTGAGGTGCCTGTGGTAAGGTGGTATTCCTCTGGAGTCGAAGCCAGGGCCTAACCTCTCATCTCGAGTTGATTTTTGGTCCACAGAGCTCTTTCGTGTTGCTACAGTGACCTCAAGGTCCCTCTAGCCTTGAAACAGTGTTCTTGGGCTTTCTCTGGAGTGCCATCAAGGAAATCAAGGCGCCTTTCCTGTGTGATGTACAACACTGCATTGCTCTGCACGCAGTGCAGGGGAATAGGGACTCATCTCGCAGCGAGGGGGAAGTCTCTTGGTGTTTCTCGAGTTGCGGCGGGAACCTGGGGTATATTCTCGAGTTACGACGGGGATGGCCCTTCCACACACGTGTTTGTTCAGCGACGTCAGGACTCCTACCTAGTTGCGAGGGACAAATCGGGATTCTCCTCGAGGCTTGGCAGGGCAATTGGGACGCCTCTCCAGGTGAGGTGGGAGACCATGTGTCCCTTTCCACGTGCCACAGGAATCCTGGGACTCCTATCAAGTTTCACGAGGAGTCAGGCATCATCTCCTTTGGAGGAACTGATCTCCGCGTCCCTCTGGAGTTTTCAAAGGATGTGAGGCCTCCGTTCGCGATGAGGTGGGGAACTAGGTCTTTCTCTGTGGTCTCCACAGGGGATTCAGACATCCTTTCGTCTTGGGAGATGCAAGACGAGCCTGCATTCAAGTCACTGCAGGGATATCCGGCCTTATTTCGAGTCAGGGCATCGCGGTGTCCATTCCACTTGAGGCCGCAAACTCAGGGTCCCTCTTACATACCTAGAGCTGAGAGAAGGCTCCTCTTGAGGTGCTTGTGGTAAGGTGGTATTCCTCTGGAGTCGAAGACAGGGACTAACCTCTCATCTCGAGTTGATTTGTGGTCCACGGAGCTCTTTCGTGTTGCTACAGTGACCTCAGGATCCCTCTAGCCTTGAAACAGTGTTCTTGGGGTTTCTCTGGAGTGCCATCAAGGAAATCAAGGCTCCTTTCATGTGTGATGTGCAACACGGCATTGCTCTGCAGGCAGTGCAGGGGAATCGGGCCTCATCTTGCGGCGAGGAGGAAGTCTCATGGTTTTTCTCGAGTTGCGGCGGGAACCAGGGGTATATTCTCGAGTTAAGACGGGGATGGCCCTTCCACACACGTGTTTGTTCAGCGACGTCAGGACTCCTGCCTAGTTGCGAGGGACAACTCGGGATTCTCCTCGAGGCTTGGTAGGGCAATTGGGATGCCTCTCCACCTGAGGCGGGAGACCAAGGGTCCCTTTCCCACGTGCCACAGGAATGCTGGGACTCCTATCAAGTTTGACGAGGAGTCAGGCATCGTCTCCTTTGGAGGCACTGATCTCTGCGTACCTCTGGAGTTTTCAAAGGATGTGAGGCCTCCGGTCTCCATGAGGTGGGGAACTAGGTCTTTCTCTGTGGCCTCCACAGTGTATTCAGGCATCCTTTTGTCTTGGGAGATGCAAGACGAGCCTACATTCAAGTCACTGCAGGGATTTCCGGCCTTATTTCGAGTCAGGGCATCGCGGTGTCCATTCCACTTTAGGCCGCAAACTCAGGGTCCCTCTCACATACCTAGAGCTGAGAGAAGCCTCCTCTTGAGGTGCTTGTGGTAAGGTGGTATTCCTCTGGAGTCGAAGACAGGGCCTAACCTCTCATCTCGAGTTGATTTTTGGTCCACGGAGCTCTTTCGTGTTGCTACAGTGACCTCAGGATCCCTCTAGCCTTGAAACAGTGTTCTTGGGCTTTCTCTGGAGTGCCATCAAGGAAATCAAGGCTCCTTTCCTGTGTGATGTGCAACACGGGATTGCTCTGCACGCAGTGCAGGGGAATCGGGCCTCATCTCGCGGCGAGGGTGAAGTCTCATGGTTTTTCTCGAGTTGCGGCGGGAACCTGGGGTATATTCTCGAGTTACGACGGGGATGGCCCTTTCACACACGTGTTTGTTCAGCGACGTCAGAACTCCTGCCTAGTTGCGAGGGACAACTCGGGATTCTCCTCGAGGCTTGGCAGGGCAATTGGGATGCCTCTCAGGCTGAGGCGGGAGACCAAGGTTCCCTTTCCACGTGCCACAGGAATCCTGGGACTCCTATCAAGTTTCACGAGGAGTCAGGCATCGTTTTCTTTGCAGGCACTGATCTCCGCGTCCCTCTGGAGTTTTCAAAGAATGTGAGGCCTCCGGTCGCGATGAGGTGGGGAACTAAGTCTTTCTCTGTGGTCTCCACAGGGGATTCAGACATCCTTTCGTCTTGGGAGATGCAAGACGAGCCTGCATTCAAGTCACTGCAGGGATATCCGGCCTTATTTCGAGTCAGGGCATCGCGGTGTCCATTCCACTTGAGGCCGCAAACTCAGGGTCCCTCTCACATACCTAGAGCTGAGAGAAGCCTCCTCTTGAGGTGCTTGTGGTAAGGTGGTATTCCTCTGGAGTCGAAGCCAGGGACTAACCTCTCATCTCGAGTTGATTATTGGTCCACGGAGCTCTTTCGTGTTGCTACAGTGACCTCAGTATCCCTCTTAACTTGAAACAGTGTTCTTGGGCTTTCTCTGGAGTGCCATCAAGGAAATCAAGGCTCCTTTCCTGTGTGATGTGCAACACGGCATTGCTCTGCATGCAGTGCAGGGAAATCGGGCCTCATCTCGCGGCGAGAGGGAAGTCTCATGGTTTTTCTCGAGTTGCGGCGGGAACTTGGGGTATATTCTCGAGTTACCACCGGGATGCCCCTTCCACACACGTGTTTGTTCAGCGACATCAGGACTCCTGCCTAGTTGCGAGGGACAACTCGGGATTCTCCTCGAGGCTTGGCAGGGCATTTGGGACGCCTCTCCAGCTGAGGCGGGAGACCAAGAGTCCCTTTCCACGTGCCACAGGAATCCTGGGACTCCTATCAAGTTTCACGAGGAGTCTGGCATCGTCTCCTTTGGAGTCACTGATCTCCGCATCCCTCTGGAGTTTTCCAAGGATGTGAGGCCTCCGGTCGTGATGAGGTGGGGAACTTGGTCTTTCTCTGTGGTCTCCACAGGGGATTCAGACATCCTTTCATCTTGGGAGATGCAAGACGAGCCTGCATTCAAGTCACTGCAGGGATATCCGGCCTTATTTTGAGTCAGGGCATGGCGGTGTCCATTCCACTTGAGGCCGCAAATTCAGGGTCCCTCTCACCTACCTAAAGGTGAGAGAAGCCTCCTCTTGAGGTGCTTGTGGTAAGGTGGTATTCCTCTGGAGTCAAAGCCAGGGATTAACCTCTCATCTCGAGTTGATTTGTGGTCCACGGAGCTCTTCGTGTTGCTACAGTGACCTCAGGATCCCTCTAGCCTTGAAACAGTGTTTTTGGGCTTTCTCTGGAGTGCCATCAAGGAAATCAAGGCTCCTTTCCTGTGTGATGTGCAACACGGCATTGCTCTGCACGCAGTGCAGGGGAATCGGGCCTCATCTCGCGGCGAGGGGGAAGTCTCATGGTTTTTCTCGAGTTGCGGCGGGAACCTGGGGTATATTCTCGAGTTACGACGGGGATGGCCCTTCCACACACGTGTTTGTTCAGCGATGTCAGGACTCCTGCCTAATTGGGAGGGACAACTCGGGATTCTCCCCGAGGCTTGGCAGGCAATTGGGACGCCTCTCCAACTGAGGCGGGAGACCAAGTGTCCCTTTCCACGTGTCTCGGGAATCCTGGGACTCCTATCAAGTTTCACGAGGAGTCAGGCATCGTCTCCTTTGGAGGCACTGATCTCCGCGTACCTCTGGAGTTTTCAAAGGATGTGTGGCCTCCGGTCACGATGAGGTGGGGAACTAGGTCTTTCTCTGTGGTCTCCACAGGGGTTTCAGGCATCCTTTCGTCTTGGGAGATGCAAGACGAGCCTGCATTCAAGTCACTGCAGGGATATCCGGCCTTATTTCGAGTCAGGGCAGCGCGGTGTCCATTCCACTTGAGGCCTCAAACTCAGGGACCCTCTCACATAACTAGAGCTGAGAGAAGCCTCCTCTTGAGGTGCTTGTGGTAAGGTGGTATTCCTCTGGAGTCGAAGCCAGGGCCCAACCTCTCATCTCGAGTTGATTTTTGGTCCACGGAGCACTTTCGTGTTGCTAGAGTGACCTCAGGATCCCTCTAGCCTTGAAACAGTGTTCTTTGGGTTTCTCTGGAGTGCCATCAAGGAAATAAAGGCTCCTTTCCTGTGTGATAGGCAACACGGCATTGCTCTGCACACAGTGCAGGGGAATAGGGCCTCATCACGCGGCGAGGGGGAAGTCTCATGGTTTTTCTCGAGTTGCGGCGGGAACCTGGGGTATATTCTCGAGTTACGATGGGGATGGCCCTTCCACACACGTGTTTGTTCAGCGATGTCAGGACTCCTGCCTAATTGGGAGGGACAACTCGGGATTCTCCTCGAGGCTTGGCAGGGCAATTAGGACGCCTCTCCAGCTGGGGCGGGAGACCAAGGTTCCCTTTCCACGTGCGACAGGAATCCTGGGACTCCTATCAAGTTTCACGAGGAGTCAGGCATCGTCTACTTTGGAGGCACTGATCTCCGCGTCCCTCTGGAGTTTTCAAAGGATGTGAGGCCTCCGGTCGCGATGAGGTGGTGAACTAGGTCTTTCTCTGTGGTCTCCACAGGGTATTCAGGCATCCTTTCGTCTTGGGAGATGCAAGATGAGCCTGCATTCAAGTCACTGCAGAGATAACCGGCCTTATTTGGAGTCAGGGCATCGCGGTGTCCATTCCACTTGAGGCCGCAAACTCAGGGTCCCTCTCACATACCTAGAGCTGAGAGAAGCCTCCTCTTGAGGTGCTTGTGGTAAGGTGGTATTCCTCTGGAGTCGAAGCCAGGGATTAACCTCTCATCTCGAGTAGATTTTTGGTCCACGGAGCTCTTTCGTGTTCCTACAGTGACCTCAGGATCCCTGTAGCCTTGAAACAGTGTTCTTGGGGTTTCTCTGGAGTGCCATCAAGGAAATCAAGGCTCCTTTCCTGTGTGATGTGCAACACGGCATTGCGCTGCACGCAGTGCAGGGGAATCGGGACTCATTTCGCGGTGAGGGGAAGGCTCATGGTTTTTCTCGAGTTGCAGCGGGAACCTGGGGTATATTCTCGAGTTACGCCGGGGATGGCCCTTCCACACCCGTGTTTGTTCAGTGACGTCAGAACTCCTGCCTAGTTGCGAGGGACAACTCGGGATTCTCCTCGAGGCTTGGCAGGCAATTGGGACGACTTTCCACCTCAGGCGGGAGACCAAGTGTCCCTTTCCATGTGCCAGATTAATCCTGGGACTCCTATGAAATTTCACGAGGAGTCAGGCATCGTCTCCTTTGCAGGCACTGATCTCTGCGTCCCTCTTGAGTTTTCCAAGGATGTGAGGACTCCGGTCGCGATGAGGTGGGGAACTAGGTCTTTCTCTGTGGTCTCCACAGGGGATTCAGTCATCCTTTCGTCTTGGGAGATGCAAGACGAGCCTGCATTCAAGTCACTGCAGGGATATCCGGCCTTATATCGAGTCTGGGCATCGCGGTGTCCATTCCACTTGAGGCCGCAAACTCAGGGTCCCTCTCACATACCTAGAGCTGAGAGAAACCTCCTCTATAGGTGCCTGTGGTAAGGTGGTATTCCTCTGGAGTCGAAGCCAGGGCCTAACCTCTCATCTCGAGTTGATTTTTGGTCCACAGAGCTCTTTCGTGTTGCTACAGTGACCTCAAGGTCCCTCTAGCCTTGAAACAGTGTTCTTGGGCTTTCTCTGGAGTGCCATCAAGGAAATCAAGGCGCCTTTCCTGTGTGATGTACAACACTGCATTGCTCTGCACGCAGTGCAGGGGAATAGGGACTCATCTCGCAGCGAGGGGGAAGTCTCTTGGTGTTTCTCGAGTTGCGGCGGGAACCTGGGGTATATTCTCGAGTTACGACGGGGATGGCCCTTCCACACACGTGTTTGTTCAGCGACGTCAGGACTCCTACCTAGTTGCGAGGGACAAATCGGGATTCTCCTCGAGGCTTGGCAGGGCAATTGGGACGCCTCTCCAGGTGAGGTGGGAGACCATGTGTCCCTTTCCACGTGCCACAGGAATCCTGGGACTCCTATCAAGTTTCACGAGGAGTCAGGCATCATCTCCTTTGGAGGAACTGATCTCCGCGTCCCTCTGGAGTTTTCAAAGGATGTGAGGCCTCCGTTCGCGATGAGGTGGGGAACTAGGTCTTTCTCTGTGGTGTCCACAGGGGATTCAGACATCCTTTCGTCTTGGGAGATGCAAGACGAGCCTGCATTCAAGTCACTGCAGGGATATCCGGCCTTATTTCGAGTCAGGGCATCGCGGTGTCCATTCCACTTGAGGCCGCAAACTCAGGGTCCCTCTTACATACCTAGAGCTGAGAGAAGGCTCCTCTTGAGGTGCTTGTGGTAAGGTGGTATTCCTCTGGAGTCGAAGCCAGGGACTAACCTCTCATCTCGAGTTGATTTGTGGTCCACGGAGCTCTTTCGTGTTGCTACAGTGACCTCAGGATCCCTCTAGCCTTGAAACAGTGTTCTTGGGGTTTCTCTGGAGTGCCATCAAGGAAATCAAGGCTCCTTTCATGTGTGATGTGCAACACGGCATTGCTCTGCAGGCAGTGCAGGGGAATCGGGCCTCATCTTGCGGCGAGGGGGAAGTCTCATGGTTTTTCTCGAGTTGCGGCGGGAACCAGGGGTATATTCTCGAGTTACGACGGGGATGGCCCTTCCACACACGTGTTTGTTCAGTGACGTCAGGATTCCTGCCTAGTTGCGAGGGAAAAATCGGGATTCTCCTCGAGGCTTGACAGGGCAATTGGAACGCCTCTCCCGGTGAGGCGGGAGACCATGTGTCCCTTTCCACGTGCCACAGGAATCCTGGGACTCCTATCAAGTTTGACGAGGAGTCAGGCATCATCTCCTTTGGAGGCACTGGTATCCGCGTCCCTCTGGAGTTTTCAAAGGATGTGAGGCCTCCGGTCGCGATGAGGTGGGGAACTAGGTCTTTCTCTGTGGTCTCCACAGGGGATTCAGACATCCTTTCGTCTTGGGAGATGCAAGACGAGCCTGCATTCAAGTCACTGAAGGGATATCCGGCCTTATTTCGAGTCAGGGCATCGCGGTGTACATACCACTTGAGGCCGCAAACTCAGGGTCCCTCTTACATACCTAGAGCTGAGAGAAGCCTCCTCTTTAGGTGCTTGTGGTCAGGTGGTATTCCTCTGGAGTCGAAGCCAGGGACTAACCTCTCATCTCGAGTTGATTTGTGGTCCACGGAGCTCTTTCGTGTTGCTACAGTGACCTCAGGATCCCTCTAGCCTTTAAACAGTGTTCTTGGGGTTTCTCTGGAGTACCATCAAGGAAATAAAGGCTCCTTTCATGTGTGATGTGCAACACGGCATTGCTCTGCAGGCAGTGCAGGGGAATCGGGCCTTATCTTGCGGGGAGGGGGAAGTCTCATGGTTTTTCTCGAGTTGCGGCGGGAACCAGGGGTATATTCTCGAGTTACGATGGGTATGGCCCTTCCACACACGTGTTTGTTCAGCGACGTCAGGACTCCTGCCTAGTTGCGAGGGACAACTCGGGATTCTCCTCGAGGCTTGGCAGGGCAATTGGGATGCCTCTCCACCTGAGGCAGGAGACCAAGGGTCCCTTTCCACGTGCCACAGGAATCCTGGGACTCCTATGAAGTTTGACGAGTAGTCAGGCATCATCTCCTTTGGAGGCACTGATCTCTGCATCCCTCTGGAGTTTTCAAAGGATGTGAGACCTCCGGTCTCCATGAGGTGGGGAACTAGGTCTTTCTCTGTGGTCTCCACAGGGTATTCAGGCATCCTTTTGTCTTGGGAGATGCAAGACGAGCCTGCATTCAAGTCACTGCAGGGATATCCGGCCTTATTTCAAGTCAGGGCATCGCGGTGTCCATTCCACTTGAGGCCGCAAACTCAGGGTCCCTCTCACATACCTAGAGCTGAGAGAAGCCTCCTCTTGAGGTGCTTGTGGTAAGGTGGTATTCCTCTGGAGTCGAAGCCAGGGCCTAACCTCTCATCTCGAGTTGATTTTTGGTCCACGGAGCTCTTTCGTGTTGCTACAGTGACCTCAGGATCCCTCTAGCCTTGAAACAGTGTTCTTGGGGTTTCTCTGGAGTGCCATCAAGGAAATCAAGAATCCTTTCCTGTGTGATGTGCAACACGGCATTGCTCTGCACGCAGTGCAGGGGAATCGGGCCTCATCTCGCGGCGAGGGGGAAGTCTCATGGTTTTTCTCGAGTTGCGGCGGGAACCTGGGGTATATTCTCGAGTTACGACGGGGATGGCACTTCCACACACGTGTTTGTTCAGTGACGTCAGAACTCCTGCCTAGTTCGGAGGGACAACTCGGGATTCTCCTCGATGCTTGGCAGGCAATTGGGACGACTTTTTACCTCAGGCGGGAGACCAAGTGTCCCTTTCCACGTGCCAGATGAATCCTGGGACTCCCATCAAGTTTCACGAGGAGTCAGGCATCGTCTCCTTTGCAGGCACTGATCTCCGCATCCCTCTGGAGTTTTCCAAGGATGTGAGGCCTCCGGTCGCGATGATGTGGGGAACTAGGTCTTTCTCTGTGGTCTCCACAGGGGATTCAGACATCCTTTCGTCTTGGGAGATACAAGACGAGCCTGCATTCAAGTCACTGCAGGGATATCCGGCCTTATTTCGAGTCAGGGCATCACGGTGTCCATTCCACTTGAGGCCGCAAAATCAGGGTCCCTCTTACATACCTAGAGCTGAGAGAAGGCTCCTCTTGAGGTGCTTGTGGTAAGCTGGTATACCTCTGGAGTCGAAGCCAGGGACTAACCTCTCATCTCGAGTTGATTTGTGGTCCACGGAGCTCTTTCATGTTGCTACAGTGAACTCAGGATCCCTCTAGCCTTGAAACAGTGTTCTTGGGGTTTCTCTGGAGTGCCATCAAGGAAATCAAGGCTCCTTTCCTGTGTGATGTGCAACACGGCATTGCTCTGCAGGCAGTGCAGGGAAATCGGGCCTCATCTCGCGGCGAGAGGGAAGTCTCATGGTTTTTCTCGAGTTGCGGCGGGAACCAGGGGTATATTCTCGAGTTACGACGGGGATGGCCCTTCCACACACGTGTTTGTTCAGCGACGTCAGGACTCCTGCCTAGTTGCGAGGGAAAAATCGGGATTCTCCTCGAGGCTTGACAGGGCAATTGGAACGCCTCTCCCGGTGAGGCGGGAGACCATGTGTCCCTTTCCACGTGCCACAGGAATCCTGGGACTCCTATCAAGTTTGACGAGGAGTCAGGCATCATCTCCTTTGGAGGCACTGGTATCCGCGTCCCTCTGGAGTTTTCAAAGGATGTGAGGCCTCCGGTCGCGATGAGGTGGGGAACTAGGTCTTTCTCTGTGGTCTCCACAGGGGATTCAGACATCCTTTCGTCTTGGGAGATGCAAGACGAGCCTGCATTCAAGTCACTGCAGGGATATCCGGCCTTATTTCGAGTCAGGGCATCGCGGTGTCCATACCACTTGAGGCCGCAAACTCAGGGTCCCTCTTACATACCTAGAGCTGAGAGAAGCCTCCTCTTGAGGTGCTTGTGGTCAGGTGGTATTCCTCTGGAGTCGAAGCCAGGGACTAACCTCTCATCTCGAGTTGATTTGTGGTCCACGGAGCTCTTTCGTGTTGCTACAGTGACCTCAGGATCCCTCTAGCCTTTAAACAGTGTTCTTGGGGTTTCTCTGGAGTACCATCAAGGAAATAAAGGCTCCTTTCATGTGTGATGTGCAACACGGCATTACTCTGTAGGCAGTGCAGGGGAATCGGGCCTTATCTTGCGGGGAGGGGGAAGTCTCATGGTTTTTCTCGAGTTGTGGCGGGAACCAGGGGTATATTCTCGAGTTACGATGGGGATGGCCCTTCCACACAGGTGTTTGTTCAGCGACGTCAGGACGCCTGCCTAGTTGCGAGGGACAACTCGGGATTCTCCTCGAGGCTTGGCAGGGCAATTGGGATGCCTCTCCACCTGAGGCGGGAGACCAAGGGTCCCTTTCCACGTGCCACAGGAATCCTGGGACTCCTATCAAGTTTGAGGAGTAGTCAGGCATCATCTCCTTTGGAGGCACTGATCTCTGCATCCCTCTGGAGTTTTCAAAGGATGTGAGGCCTCCGGTCTCCATGAGGTGGGGAACTAGGTCTTTCTCTGTGGTCTCCACAGGGTATTCAGGCATCCTTTTGTCTTGGGAGATGCAAGACGAGCCTGCATTCAAGTCACTGCAGGGATATCCGGCCTTATTTCAAGTCAGGGCATCGCGGTGTCCATTCCACTTGAGGCCGCAAACTCAGGGTCCCTCTCACATACCTAGAGCTGAGAGAAGCCTCCTCTTGAGGTGCTTGTGGTAAGGTGGTATTCCTCTGGAGTCGAAGCCAGGGCCTAACCTCTCATCTCGAGTTGATTTTTGGTCCACGGAGCTCTTTCGTGTTGCTACAGTGACCTCAGGATCCCTCTAGCCTTGAAACAGTGTTCTTGGGGTTTCTCTGGAGTGCCATCAAGGAAATCAAGGCTCCTTTCATGTGTGATGTGCAACACGGCATTGCTCTGCACGCAGTGCAGGGGAATCGGGCCTCATCTCGCGGCGAGGGGGAAGTCTCATGGTTTTTCTCGAGTTGCGGCGGGAACCTGGGGTATATTCTCGAGTTACGACGGGGATGGCACTTCCACACACGTGTTTGTTCAGTGACGTCAGAACTCCTGCCTAGTTCCGAGGGACAACTCGGGATTCTCCTCGATGCTTGGCAGGCAATTGGGACGACTTTTCACCTCAGGCGGGAGACCAAGTGTCCCTTTCCACGTGCCAGATGAATCCTGGGACTCCTATCAAGTTTCACGAGGAGTCAGGCATCGTCTCCTTTGGAGGAACTGATCTCCGCATCCCTCTGGAGTTTTCAAAGGATGTGAGGCCTCCGGTCGCGATGAGGTGGGGAACTAGGTCTTTCTCTGTGGTCTCCACAGGGTATTCAGGCATCCTTTTGTCTTGGGAGATGCAAGACGAGCCTGCATTCAAGTCACTGCAGGGATATCCGGCCTTATTTCGAGTCAGGGCATCGCGGTGTCCATTCCAGTTGAGGCCGCAAACTCAGGGTCCCTCCTACATACCTAGTGCTGAGAGAAGGCTCCTCTTGAGGTGCTTGTGGTAAGGTGGTATTCCTCTGGAGTCGAAGCCAGGGACTAACCTCTCATCTCGATTTGATTTGTGGTCCACGGAGCTCTTTCGTGTTGCTACAGTGACCTCAGGATCCCTGTAGCCTTGAAACAGTGTTCTTGGGGTTTCTCTGGAGTGCCATCAAGGAAATCAAGGCTCCTTTCATGTGTGATGTGAAACACGGCATTGCTCTGCAGGCAGTGCAGGGCAATCGGGCCTCATCTTGCGGCGAGGGGGAAGTCTCTTGGTTTTTCTCGAGTTGCCGCGGGAACCAGGGGTATATTCTCGAGTTACGACGGGGATGGCCCTTCCACACACGTGTTTGTTCAGCGACGTCAGGACTCCTGCCTAGTTGCGAGGGACAACTCGGGATTCTCCTCGAGGCTTGGCAGGGCAATTGGGACGGCTCTCCAGCTGAGGCGGGAGACCAAGGGTCCCTTTCCCACGTGCCACAGGAATGCTGGGACTCCTATCAAGTTTGACGAGGAGTCAGGCATCATCTCCTTTGGAGGCACTGATCTCTGCGTCCCTCTGGAGTTTTTAAAGGATGTGAGGCCTCCGGACTCCATGAGGTGGGGAACTAGGTCTTTCTCTGTGGCCTCCACAGGGTATTCAGGCATCCTTTTGTCTTGGGAGATGCAAGACGAGCCTGCATTCAAGTCACTGCAGGGATATCCGGCCTTATTTCGAGTCAGGGCATCGCGGTGTCCATTCCACTTGAGGCCGCAAACTCAGGGTTCTTCTCACATACCTAGAGCTGAGAGAAGCCTCCTCTTGAGGTGCTTGTGGTAAGGTGGTATTCCTCTGGAGTCGAAGCCAGGGCCTAACCTCTCATCATGAGTTGATTGTTGGTCCACGAAGCTCTTTCGTGTTGCTACAGTGACGTCAAGATCCCTCTAGCCTTGAAACAGTGTTCTTGGGGTTTCTCTGGAGTGCCATCAAGGAAATCAAGGCTCCTTTCCTGTGTGATGTGCAACACGGCATTGCTCTGTACGCAGTGCAGGGGAATCGGTCCTCATCTCGCGGCGAGGGGGAAGTCTCATGGTTTTTCTCGAGTTGCGGCGGGAACCTGGGGTATATTCTTGAGTTAGGACGGGGATGGCCCTTCCACACACTTGTTTGTTCAGCGACGTCAGGACTCCTGCCTAGTTGCGAGGGACAACTCGGGATTCTCCTCGAGGCTTGGCAGGGCAATTGGGACGGCTCTCCAGCTGAGGCGGGAGACCAAGGGTCCCTTTCCACGTGCCACAGGAATCCTGGGACTCCTATCAAGTTTAACGAGGAGTCAGGCATCATCTCCTTTGGAGGAACTGATCTCTGCGTCCCTCTGGAGTTTTCAAAGGATGTGAGGCCTCCGGTCTCCATGAGGTGGGGAACTAGGTCTTTCTCTGTGGCCTCCACAGGGTATTCAGTCATCCTTTCGTCTTGGGAGATGCAAGACGAGCCTGCATTCAAGTCACTGCAGGGATATCCGGCCTTATTTCGAGTCAGGGCATCGCGGTGTCCATACCACTTGAGGCCGCAAACTCAGGGTCCCTCTTACATACCTAGAGCTGAGAGAAGCCTCCTCTTGAGGTGCTTGTGGTCAGGTGGTATTCCTCTGGAGTCGAAGCCAGGGACTAACCTCTCATCTCGAGTTGATTTGTGGTCCACGGAGCTCTTTCGTGTTGCTACAGTGACCTCAGGATCCCTCTAGCCTTGAAACAGTGTTCTTGGGGTTTCTCTGGAGTGCCATCAAGGAAATAAAGGCTCCTTTCATGTGTGATGTGCAACACGGCATTGCTCTGCACGCAGTGCAGGGGAATCGGGCCTCATCTCGCGGCGAGGGGGAAGTCTCATGGTTTTTCTCGAGTTGCGGCGGGAACCTGGGGTATATTCTCGAGTTACGACGGGGATGGCACTTCCACACACGTGTTTGTTCAGTGACGTCAGAACTCCTGCCTAGTTCGGAGGGACAACTCGGGATTCTCCTCGATGCTTGGCAGGCAATTGGGACGACTTTTTACCTCAGGCGGGAGACCAAGTGTCCCTTTCCACGTGCCAGATGAATCCTGGGACTCCCATCAAGTTTCACGAGGAGTCAGGCATCGTCTCCTTTGCAGGCACTGATCTCCGCATCCCTCTGGAGTTTTCCAAGGATGTGAGGCCTCCGGTCGCGATGATGTGGGGAACTAGGTCTTTCTCTGTGGTCTCCACAGGGGATTCAGACATCCTTTCGTCTTGGGAGATACAAGACGAGCCTGCATTCAAGTCACTGCAGGGATATCCGGCCTTATTTCGAGTCAGGGCATCACGGTGTCCATTCCACTTGAGGCCGCAAAATCAGGGTCCCTCTTACATACCTAGAGCTGAGAGAAGGCTCCTCTTGAGGTGCTTGTGGTAAGCTGGTATACCTCTGGAGTCGAAGCCAGGGACTAACCTCTCATCTCGAGTTGATTTGTGGTCCACGGAGCTCTTTCATGTTGCTACAGTGAACTCAGGATCCCTCTAGCCTTGAAACAGTGTTCTTGGGGTTTCTCTGGAGTGCCATCAAGGAAATCAAGGCTCCTTTCCTGTGTGATGTGCAACACGGCATTGCTCTGCAGGCAGTGCAGGGAAATCGGGCCTCATCTCGCGGCGAGAGGGAAGTCTCATGGTTTTTCTCGAGTTGCGGCGGGAACCAGGGGTATATTCTCGAGTTACGACGGGGATGGCCCTTCCACACACGTGTTTGTTCAGCGACGTCAGGACTCCTGCCTAGTTGCGAGGGAAAAATCGGGATTCTCCTCGAGGCTTGACAGGGCAATTGGAACGCCTCTCCCGGTGAGGCGGGAGACCATGTGTCCCTTTCCACGTGCCACAGGAATCCTGGGACTCCTATCAAGTTTGACGAGGAGTCAGGCATCATCTCCTTTGGAGGCACTGGTATCCGCGTCCCTCTGGAGTTTTCAAAGGATGTGAGGCCTCCGGTCGCGATGAGGTGGGGAACTAGGTCTTTCTCTGTGGTCTCCACAGGGGATTCAGACATCCTTTCGTCTTGGGAGATGCAAGACGAGCCTGCATTCAAGTCACTGCAGGGATATCCGGCCTTATTTCGAGTCAGGGCATCGCGGTGTCCATACCACTTGAGGCCGCAAACTCAGGGTCCCTCTTACATACCTAGAGCTGAGAGAAGCCTCCTCTTGAGGTGCTTGTGGTCAGGTGGTATTCCTCTGGAGTCGAAGCCAGGGACTAACCTCTCATCTCGAGTTGATTTGTGGTCCACGGAGCTCTTTCGTGTTGCTACAGTGACCTCAGGATCCCTCTAGCCTTTAAACAGTGTTCTTGGGGTTTCTCTGGAGTACCATCAAGGAAATAAAGGCTCCTTTCATGTGTGATGTGCAACACGGCATTACTCTGTAGGCAGTGCAGGGGAATCGGGCCTTATCTTGCGGGGAGGGGGAAGTCTCATGGTTTTTCTCGAGTTGTGGCGGGAACCAGGGGTATATTCTCGAGTTACGATGGGGATGGCCCTTCCACACAGGTGTTTGTTCAGCGACGTCAGGACGCCTGCCTAGTTGCGAGGGACAACTCGGGATTCTCCTCGAGGCTTGGCAGGGCAATTGGGATGCCTCTCCACCTGAGGCGGGAGACCAAGGGTCCCTTTCCACGTGCCACAGGAATCCTGGGACTCCTATCAAGTTTGAGGAGTAGTCAGGCATCATCTCCTTTGGAGGCACTGATCTCTGCATCCCTCTGGAGTTTTCAAAGGATGTGAGGCCTCCGGTCTCCATGAGGTGGGGAACTAGGTCTTTCTCTGTGGTCTCCACAGGGTATTCAGGCATCCTTTTGTCTTGGGAGATGCAAGACGAGCCTGCATTCAAGTCACTGCAGGGATATCCGGCCTTATTTCAAGTCAGGGCATCGCGGTGTCCATTCCACTTGAGGCCGCAAACTCAGGGTCCCTCTCACATACCTAGAGCTGAGAGAAGCCTCCTCTTGAGGTGCTTGTGGTAAGGTGGTATTCCTCTGGAGTCGAAGCCAGGGCCTAACCTCTCATCTCGAGTTGATTTTTGGTCCACGGAGCTCTTTCGTGTTGCTACAGTGACCTCAGGATCCCTCTAGCCTTGAAACAGTGTTCTTGGGGTTTCTCTGGAGTGCCATCAAGGAAATCAAGGCTCCTTTCATGTGTGATGTGCAACACGGCATTGCTCTGCACGCAGTGCAGGGGAATCGGGCCTCATCTCGCGGCGAGGGGGAAGTCTCATGGTTTTTCTCGAGTTGCGGCGGGAACCTGGGGTATATTCTCGAGTTACGACGGGGATGGCACTTCCACACACGTGTTTGTTCAGTGACGTCAGAACTCCTGCCTAGTTCCGAGGGACAACTCGGGATTCTCCTCGATGCTTGGCAGGCAATTGGGACGACTTTTCACCTCAGGCGGGAGACCAAGTGTCCCTTTCCACGTGCCAGATGAATCCTGGGACTCCTATCAAGTTTCACGAGGAGTCAGGCATCGTCTCCTTTGGAGGAACTGATCTCCGCATCCCTCTGGAGTTTTCAAAGGATGTGAGGCCTCCGGTCGCGATGAGGTGGGGAACTAGGTCTTTCTCTGTGGTCTCCACAGGGTATTCAGGCATCCTTTTGTCTTGGGAGATGCAAGACGAGCCTGCATTCAAGTCACTGCAGGGATATCCGGCCTTATTTCGAGTCAGGGCATCGCGGTGTCCATTCCAGTTGAGGCCGCAAACTCAGGGTCCCTCCTACATACCTAGTGCTGAGAGAAGGCTCCTCTTGAGGTGCTTGTGGTAAGGTGGTATTCCTCTGGAGTCGAAGCCAGGGACTAACCTCTCATCTCGATTTGATTTGTGGTCCACGGAGCTCTTTCGTGTTGCTACAGTGACCTCAGGATCCCTGTAGCCTTGAAACAGTGTTCTTGGGGTTTCTCTGGAGTGCCATCAAGGAAATCAAGGCTCCTTTCATGTGTGATGTGAAACACGGCATTGCTCTGCAGGCAGTGCAGGGCAATCGGGCCTCATCTTGCGGCGAGGGGGAAGTCTCTTGGTTTTTCTCGAGTTGCCGCGGGAACCAGGGGTATATTCTCGAGTTACGACGGGGATGGCCCTTCCACACACGTGTTTGTTCAGCGACGTCAGGACTCCTGCCTAGTTGCGAGGGACAACTCGGGATTCTCCTCGAGGCTTGGCAGGGCAATTGGGACGGCTCTCCAGCTGAGGCGGGAGACCAAGGGTCCCTTTCCCACGTGCCACAGGAATGCTGGGACTCCTATCAAGTTTGACGAGGAGTCAGGCATCATCTCCTTTGGAGGCACTGATCTCTGCGTCCCTCTGGAGTTTTTAAAGGATGTGAGGCCTCCGGACTCCATGAGGTGGGGAACTAGGTCTTTCTCTGTGGCCTCCACAGGGTATTCAGGCATCCTTTTGTCTTGGGAGATGCAAGACGAGCCTGCATTCAAGTCACTGCAGGGATATCCGGCCTTATTTCGAGTCAGGGCATCGCGGTGTCCATTCCACTTGAGGCCGCAAACTCAGGGTTCTTCTCACATACCTAGAGCTGAGAGAAGCCTCCTCTTGAGGTGCTTGTGGTAAGGTGGTATTCCTCTGGAGTCGAAGCCAGGGCCTAACCTCTCATCATGAGTTGATTGTTGGTCCACGAAGCTCTTTCGTGTTGCTACAGTGACGTCAAGATCCCTCTAGCCTTGAAACAGTGTTCTTGGGGTTTCTCTGGAGTGCCATCAAGGAAATCAAGGCTCCTTTCCTGTGTGATGTGCAACACGGCATTGCTCTGTACGCAGTGCAGGGGAATCGGTCCTCATCTCGCGGCGAGGGGGAAGTCTCATGGTTTTTCTCGAGTTGCGGCGGGAACCTGGGGTATATTCTTGAGTTAGGACGGGGATGGCCCTTCCACACACTTGTTTGTTCAGCGACGTCAGGACTCCTGCCTAGTTGCGAGGGACAACTCGGGATTCTCCTCGAGGCTTGGCAGGGCAATTGGGACGGCTCTCCAGCTGAGGCGGGAGACCAAGGGTCCCTTTCCACGTGCCACAGGAATCCTGGGACTCCTATCAAGTTTAACGAGGAGTCAGGCATCATCTCCTTTGGAGGAACTGATCTCTGCGTCCCTCTGGAGTTTTCAAAGGATGTGAGGCCTCCGGTCTCCATGAGGTGGGGAACTAGGTCTTTCTCTGTGGCCTCCACAGGGTATTCAGTCATCCTTTCGTCTTGGGAGATGCAAGACGAGCCTGCATTCAAGTCACTGCAGGGATATCCGGCCTTATTTCGAGTCAGGGCATCGCGGTGTCCATACCACTTGAGGCCGCAAACTCAGGGTCCCTCTTACATACCTAGAGCTGAGAGAAGCCTCCTCTTGAGGTGCTTGTGGTCAGGTGGTATTCCTCTGGAGTCGAAGCCAGGGACTAACCTCTCATCTCGAGTTGATTTGTGGTCCACGGAGCTCTTTCGTGTTGCTACAGTGACCTCAGGATCCCTCTAGCCTTGAAACAGTGTTCTTGGGGTTTCTCTGGAGTGCCATCAAGGAAATAAAGGCTCCTTTCATGTGTGATGTGCAACACGGCATTGCTCTGCAGGCAGTGCAGGGGAATCGGGCCCTATCGTGCGTGGAGGGGCAAGTCTCACGGTTTTTCTCGAGTTGCGGCGGGAACCAGGGGTATATTCTCGAGTTACGATGGGTATGGCCCTTCCACACACGTGTTTGTTCAGCGACGTCAGGACTCCTGCCTAGTTGCGAGGGACAACTCAGGATTCTCCTCGAGGCTTGGCAGGGCAATTGGGATGCCTCTCCACCTGAGGCGGGAGACCAAGGGTCCCTTTCCACGTGCCACAGGAATCCTGGGACTCCTATCAAGTTTGACGAGTAGTCAGGCATCATCTCCTTTGGAGGCACTGATCTCTGCATCCCTCTGGAGTTTTCAAAGGATGTGAGGCCTCCGGTCTCCATGAGGTTGGGAACTAGGTCTTTCTCTGTGGTCTCCACAGGGTATTCAGGCATCCTTTTGTCTTGGGAGATGCAAGACGAGCCTGCATTCAAGTCACTGCAGGGATATCCGGCCTGATTTCAAGTCAGGGCATCGCGGTGTCCATTCCACTTGAGGCCGCAAACTCAGGGTCCCTCTCACATACCTAGAGCTGAGAGAAGCCTCCTCTTGAGGTGCTTGTGGTAAGGTGGTATTCCTCTGGAGTCGAAGCCAGGGCCTAACCTCTCATCTCGAGTTGATTTTTGGTCCACGGAGCTCTTTCGTGTTGCTACAGTGACCTCAGGATCCCTCTAGCCTTGAAACACTGTTCTTGGGGTTTCTCTGGAGTGCCATCAAGGAAATCAAGGATCCTTTCCTGTGTGATGTGCAACACGGCATTGCTCTGCAGGCAGTGCAGGGGAATCGGGCCTCATCTCGCGGCGAGGGGGAAGTCTCATGGTTTTTCTCGAGTTGCGGCGGGAACCTGGGGTATATTCTCGAGTTACGACGGGGATGGCACTTCCACACACGTGTTTGTTCAGTGACGTCAGAACTCCTGCCTAGTTCCGAGGGACAACTCGGGATTCTCCTCGATGCTTGGCAGGCAATTGGGACGACTTTTCACCTCAGGCGGGAGACCAAGTGTCCCTTTCCACGTGCCAGATGAATCCTGGGACTCCTATGAAGTTTCACGAGGAGTCAGGCATCGTCTCCTTTGCAGGCACTGATCTCCGCGTCCCTCTGGAGTTTTCCAAGGATGTGAGGCCTCCGGTCGGGATGAGGTGGGGAACTAGGTCTTTCTCTGTGGTCTCCACAGGGGATTCAGTCATCCTTTCGTCTTGGGAGATGAAAGACGAGCCTGCATTCAAGTCACTGCAGGGATATCTGGCCTTATTTCGAGTCAGGGCATCGCGGTGTCCATTCCACTTGAGGCCGCAAACTCAGGGTCCCTCTCACATACCTAGCGCTGAGAGAAACCTCCTCTTAAGGTGCTTGTGGTAAGGTGGTATTCCTCTGGAGTCGAAGCCAGGGCCTAACCTCTCATCTCGAGTTGATTGTTGGTCCACGAAGCTCTTTCTTGTTGCTACAGTGACGTCAAGATCCCTCTAGCCTTGAAAGAGTGTTCTTGGGGTTTCTCTGGAGTGCCATCAAGGAAATCACGGCTCCTTTCCTGTGTGATGTGCAACACGGCATTGCTCTGCACGCAGTGCAGGGGAATCGGGACTCATCTCGGGACGAGGAGGAAGTCTCTTGGTTTTTCTCGAGTTGCGGCGGGAACCTGGGGTGTATTCTCGAGTTACGACGGGGATGGCCCTTCCACACACGTGTTTGTTCAGCGACGTCAGGACTCCTGCCTAGTTGCGAGGGACAAATCGGGATTGTCCTCGAGGCTTCGCAGGGCAATTGGGACGCCTCTCCAGGTGAGGCGGGAGACCATGTGTCCCTTTCCACGTGCCACAGGAATCCTGGGACTCCTATCAAGTTTCACGAGGAGTCAGGCATCGTCTCCTCTGAAGGCACTGATCTCCGCGTCCCTCTGGAGTTTTCAAAGAATGTGAGGTCTCCGGTCGCGATGAGGTGGGGAACTAGGTCTTTCTCTGTGGTCTCCACAGGGGATTCAGAAATCCTTTTGTCTTGGGAGATGCAAGACGAGCCTGCATTCAAGTCACTGCAGGGATATCCGGCCTTATTTCGAGTCAGGGCATCGCGGTGTCCATTCCACTTGAGGCTGCAAACTCAGGGTCCCTCTCACATACCTAGAGCTGAGAGAAGGCTCCTCTTGACGTGCTTGTGGTAAGGTGGTATTCCTCTGGAGTCGAAGCCAGGGACTAACCTCTCATCTCGAGTTGATTTGTGGTCCACGGAGCTCTTTCGTGTTGCTACAGTGACCTCAGGATCCCTCTAGCCTTGAAACAGTGTTCTTGGGGTTTCTCTGGAGTGCCATCAAGGAAATCAAGGCTCCTTTCCTGTGTGATGTGCAACACGGGATTGCTCTGCATGCAGTGCAGGGGAATCGGTCCTCATCTCGCGGCGAGGGGGAAGTCTCATGGTTTTTCTCGAGTTGCGGCGGGAACCTGGGGTATATTCTCGAGTTACAATGGGGATGGCCCTTATACACACGTGTTTGTTCAGCGACGTCAGGACTCCTGCCTAGTTGCGAGGGACAACTCGGGATTCTCCTCGAGGCTTGGCAGGGCAATTGGGATGCCTCTCCACCTGAGGCGGGAGACCATGTGTCCCTTTCCACGTGCCACAGGAATCCTGGGACTCCTATCAAGTTTGACGAGTAGTCAGGCATCATCTCCTTTGGAGACACTGATCTCTGCATCCCTCTGGAGTTTTCAAAGGATGTGAGGCCTCCGGTCTCTATGAGGTGGGGAACTAGGTCTTTCTCTGTGGTCTCCTCAGGGTATTCAGGCATCCTTTGTCTTGGGAGATGCAAGGCGAGCCTGCATTCAAGTCACTGCAGGGATATCCGGCCTTATTTCAAGTCAGGGCATTGCGGTGTCCATTCCACTTGAGGCTGCAAACTCAGGGTTCCTCTCACATACCTAGAGCTGAGAGAAGGCTCCTCTTGAGGTGCTTGTGGTAAGGTGGTATTCCTCTGGAGTCGAAGCCAGGGACTAACCTCTCATCTCGAGTTGATTTTTGGTCCACGGAGCTCTTTCGTGTTGCTACAGTGACCTCAGGATCCCTCTAGCCTTGAAGCAGTGTTCTTGGGGTTTCTCTGGAGTGCCATCAAGGAAATCAAGGATCCTTTCCTGTGTGATGTGCAACACGGCATTGCTCTGCACGCAGTGCAGGGGAATCGGGCCTCATCTCGCGGCGAGGGGGAAGTCTAATGGTTTTTCTCGAGTTGCGGCGGGAACCTGGGGTATATTCTCGAGTTACGACGGGGATGGCACTTCCACACACGTGTTTGTTCAGTGACGTCAGAACTCCTGCCTAGTTGCGAGGGACAACTCGGGATTCTCCTCGAGGCTTGGCAGGCAATTGGGACGACTTTTCACCTCAGGCGGGAGACCAAGGGTCCCTTTCCACGTGCCAGATGAATCCTGGGACTCCTATCAAGTTTCACGAGGAGTCAGGAATCGTCTCCTTTGCAGGCACTGATCTCTGCGTCCCTCTGGAGTTTTCCAAGGATGTGAGGACTCCGGTCGCGATGAGGTGGGGAACTAGGTCTTTCTCTGTGGTCTCCACAGGGGATTCAGGCATCCTTTTGTCTTGGGAGATGCAAGACGAGCCTGCATTCAAGTCACTGCAGGGATATCCGGCCTTATTTCGAGTCAGGGCATCGCGGTGTCCATTCCACTTGAGGCACAAACTCAGGGTCCCTCTCACACACCTAGAGCTGAGAGAAGCCTCCTCTTGAGGTGCTTGTGGTAAGGTGGTATTCCTCTGGAGTCGAAGCCAGGGCCTAACCTCTCATCTCGAGTTGATTTTTGGTCCACGGAGCTCTTTCGTGTTGCTACAGTGACCTCAGGATCCCTCTAGCCTTGAAACAGTGTTCTTGGGGTTTCTCTGGAGTGCCATCAAGGAAATCAAGGATCCTTTCCTGTGTGATGTGCAACACGGCATTGCTCTGCACGCAGTGCAGGGGAATCGGGCCTCATCTCGCGGCGAGGGGGAAGTCTCATGGTTTTTCTCGAGTTGCGGCGGGAACCTGGGGTATATTCTCGAGTTACGACGGGGATGGCACTTCCACACACGTGTTTGTTCAGTGACGTAAGAACTCCTGCCTAGTTGCGAGGGACAACTCGGGATTCTCCTCGATCCTTTCAGGGCAATTGGGACGGCTCTCCAGCTGAGCCGGGAGACCAAGGGTCCCTTTCCACGTGGCAGATTAATCCTGGGACTCCTATGAAATTTCACGAGGAGTCAGGCATCGTCTCCTTTGCAGGCACTGATCTCCGCGTCCCTCTGGAGTTTTCCAAGGATGTGAGGCCTCCGGTCGCGATGAGGTGGGGAACTAGGTCTTTCTCTGTGGTCTCCACAGGGGATTCAGACATCCTTTCGTCTTGGGAGATGCAAGACGAGCCTGCCTTCAAGTCACTGCAGGGATATCCGGCCTTATTTCGCGTCAGGGCATTGCGGTGTCCATTCCACTTGAGGCCGCAAACTCAGGGTCCCTCTCACATACCTAGAGCTGAGAGAAACCTCCTCTTGAGGTGCTTGTGGTAAGGTGGTATTCCTGTGGAGTCGAAGCCACGGCCTAACCTCTCATCTCGAGTTGATTTCTGGTCCACGGAGCACTTTCGTGTTGCTACAGTGACCTCAAGGTCCCTCTAGCCTTGAAACAGTGTTCTTGGGCTTTCTCTGGAGTGCCATCAAGGAAATCAAGGCTCCTTTCCTGTGTGATGTACAACACGCATTGCTCTGTACGCAGTGCAGGGGAACCGGGACTCATCTCCCAGTGAGGGGGAAGTCTCTTGGTTTTTCTCGAGTTGCGGCGGGAACCTGGGATATATTCTCGAGTTACGACGGGGATGGCCCTTCCACACACGTGTTTGTTCAGCGACGTCAGGACTCCTGCCTAGTTGCGAGGGACAACTCGGGATTCTCCTCGAGGCTTGGCAGAGCAATTGGGACGGCTCTCCAGCTGAGGCGGGAGACCAAGGGTCCCTTTCCACGTGCCACAGGAATCCTGGGACTCCTATCAAGTTTCACGAGGAGTCAGGAATCGTCTCCTTTGCAGGCACTGATCTCTGCGTCCCTCTGGAGTTTTCCAAGGATGTGAGGACTCCGGTCGCGATGAGGTGGGGAACTAGGTCTTTCTCTGTGGTCTCCACAGGGGATTCAGTCATCCTTTCGTCTTGGGAGAGGCAAGACGAGCCTGCATTCAAGTCACTGAAGGGATATCCGGCCTTATTTCGAGTCAGGGCATCGCGGTGTCCATTCCACTTGAGGCCGCAAACTCAGGGTCCCTCTTACATACCTAGAGCTGAGAGAAGGCTCCTCTTGAGGTGCTTGTGGTAAGCTGGTATTCCTCTGGAGTCGAAGCCAGGGACTAACCTCTCATCTCGAGTTGATTTGTGGTCCACGGAGCTCTTTCGTGTTGCTACAGTGACCTCAGGATCCCTCTAGCCTTGAAACAGTGTTCTTGGGGTTTCTCTGGAGTGCCATCAAGGAAATCAAGGCTCCTTTCCTGTGTGATGTGCAACACGGGATTGCTCTGCATGCAGTGCAGGGGAATCGGTCCTCATCTCGCGGCGAGGGGGAAGTCTCATGGTTTTTCTCGAGTTGCGGCGGGAACCTGGGGTATATTCTCGAGTTACAATGGGGATGGCCCTTATACACACGTGTTTGTTCAGCGACGTCAGGACTCCTGCCTAGTTGCGAGGGACAACTCGGGATTCTCCTCGAGGCTTGGCAGGGCAATTGGGATGCCTCTCCACCTGAGGCGGGAGACCATGTGTCCCTTTCCACGTGCCACAGGAATCCTGGGACTCCTATCAAGTTTGACGAGTAGTCAGGCATCATCTCCTTTGGAGACACTGATCTCTGCATCCCTCTGGAGTTTTCAAAGGATGTGAGGCCTCCGGTCTCTATGAGGTGGGGAACTAGGTCTTTCTCTGTGGTCTCCTCAGGGTATTCAGGCATCCTTTTGTCTTGGGAGATGCAAGGCGAGCCTGCATTCAAGTCACTGCAGGGATATCCGGCCTTATTTCAAGTCAGGGCATTGCGGTGTCCATTCCACTTGAGGCTGCAAACTCAGGGTTCCTCTCACATACCTAGAGCTGAGAGAAGGCTCCTCTTGAGGTGCTTGTGGTAAGGTGGTATTCCTCTGGAGTCGAAGCCAGGGACTAACCTCTCATCTCGAGTTGATTTTTGGTCCACGGAGCTCTTTCGTGTTGCTACAGTGACCTCAGGATCCCTCTAGCCTTGAAGCAGTGTTCTTGGGGTTTCTCTGGAGTGCCATCAAGGAAATCAAGGATCCTTTCCTGTGTGATGTGCAACACGGCATTGCTCTGCACGCAGTGCAGGGGAATCGGGCCTCATCTCGCGGCGAGGGGGAAGTCTAATGGTTTTTCTCGAGTTGCGGCGGGAACCTGGGGTATATTCTCGAGTTACGACGGGGATGGCACTTCCACACACGTGTTTGTTCAGTGACGTCAGAACTCCTGCCTAGTTGCGAGGGACAACTCGGGATTCTCCTCGAGGCTTGGCAGGCAATTGGGACGACTTTTCACCTCAGGCGGGAGACCAAGGGTCCCTTTCCACGTGCCCCAGGAATCCTGGGACTCCTATCAAGTTTCACGAGGAGTCAGGAATCGTCTCCTTTGCAGGCACTGATCTCTGCGTCCCTCTGGAGTTTTCCAAGGATGTGAGGACTCCGGTCGCGATGAGGTGGGGAACTAGGTCTTTCTCTGTGGTCTCCACAGGGGATTCAGGCATCCTTTTGTCTTGGGAGATGCAAGACGAGCCTGCATTCAAGTCACTGCAGGGATATCCGGCCTTATTTCGAGTCAGGGCATCGCGGTGTCCATTCCACTTGAGGCACAAACTCAGGGTCCCTCTCACACACCTAGAGCTGAGAGAAGCCTCCTCTTGAGGTGCTTGTGGTAAGGTGGTATTCCTCTGGAGTCGAAGCCAGGGCCTAACCTCTCATCTCGAGTTGATTTTTGGTCCACGGAGCTCTTTCGTGTTGCTACAGTGACCTCAGGATCCCTCTAGCCTTGAAACAGTGTTCTTGGGGTTTCTCTGGAGTGCCATCAAGGAAATCAAGGATCCTTTCCTGTGTGATGTGCAACACGGCATTGCTCTGCACGCAGTGCAGGGGAATCGGGCCTCATCTCGCGGCGAGGGGGAAGTCTCATGGTTTTTCTCGAGTTGCGGCGGGAACCTGGGGTATATTCTCGAGTTACGACGGGGATGGCACTTCCACACACGTGTTTGTTCAGTGACGTAAGAACTCCTGCCTAGTTGCGAGGGACAACTCGGGATTCTCCTCGATCCTTTCAGGGCAATTGGGACGGCTCTCCAGCTGAGCCGGGAGACCAAGGGTCCCTTTCCACGTGGCAGATTAATCCTGGGACTCCTATGAAATTTCACGAGGAGTCAGGCATCGTCTCCTTTGCAGGCACTGATCTCCGCGTCCCTCTGGAGTTTTCCAAGGATGTGAGGCCTCCGGTCGCGATGAGGTGGGGAACTAGGTCTTTCTCTGTGGTCTCCACAGGGGATTCAGACATCCTTTCGTCTTGGGAGATGCAAGACGAGCCTGCCTTCAAGTCACTGCAGGGATATCCGGCCTTATTTCGCGTCAGGGCATTGCGGTGTCCATTCCACTTGAGGCCGCAAACTCAGGGTCCCTCTCACATACCTAGAGCTGAGAGAAACCTCCTCTTGAGGTGCTTGTGGTAAGGTGGTATTCCTGTGGAGTCGAAGCCACGGCCTAACCTCTCATCTCGAGTTGATTTCTGGTCCACGGAGCACTTTCGTGTTGCTACAGTGACCTCAAGGTCCCTCTAGCCTTGAAACAGTGTTCTTGGGCTTTCTCTGGAGTGCCATCAAGGAAATCAAGGCTCCTTTCCTGTGTGATGTACAACACGCATTGCTCTGTACGCAGTGCAGGGGAACCGGGACTCATCTCCCAGTGAGGGGGAAGTCTCTTGGTTTTTCTCGAGTTGCGGCGGGAACCTGGGATATATTCTCGAGTTACGACGGGGATGGCCCTTCCACACACGTGTTTGTTCAGCGACGTCAGGACTCCTGCCTAGTTGCGAGGGACAACTCGGGATTCTCCTCGAGGCTTGGCAGAGCAATTGGGACGGCTCTCCAGCTGAGGCGGGAGACCAAGGGTCCCTTTCCACGTGCCACAGGAATCCTGGGACTCCTATCAAGTTTCACGAGGAGTCAGGAATCGTCTCCTTTGCAGGCACTGATCTCTGCGTCCCTCTGGAGTTTTCCAAGGATGTGAGGACTCCGGTCGCGATGAGGTGGGGAACTAGGTCTTTCTCTGTGGTCTCCACAGGGGATTCAGTCATCCTTTCGTCTTGGGAGAGGCAAGACGAGCCTGCATTCAAGTCACTGAAGGGATATCCGGCCTTATTTCGAGTCAGGGCATCGCGGTGTCCATTCCACTTGAGGCCGCAAACTCAGGGTCCCTCTTACATACCTAGAGCTGAGAGAAGGCTCCTCTTGAGGTGCTTGTGGTAAGCTGGTATTCCTCTGGAGTCGAAGCCAGGGACTAACCTCTCATCTCGAGTTGATTTGTGGTCCACGGAGCTCTTTCGTGTTGCTACAGTGACCTCAGGATCCCTCTAGCCTTGAAACAGTGTTCTTGGGGTTTCTCTGGAGTGCCATCAAGGAAATCAAGGCTCCTTTCATGTGTGATGTGCAACACGGCATTGCTCTGCAGGCAGTGCAGGGGAATCGGGCCTCATCTTGCGGCGAGGGGGAAGTCTCATGGTTTTTCTCGAGTTGCGGCGGGAACCAGGGGTATATTCTCGAGTTACGACGGGGATGGCCCTTCCACACACGTGTTTGTTCAGCGACGTCAGGACTCTTGCCTAGTTGCGAGGGACAACTCGGGATTCTCCTCGAGGCTTGGCAGGGCAATTGGGATGCCTCTCCACCTGAGGCGGGAGACCAAGGGTCCCTTTCCACGTGCCACAGGAATGCTGGGACTCCTATCAAGTTTTACGAGGAGTCAGGCATCATCTCCTTTGGAAGCACTGATCTCTGCGTCCCTCTGGAGTTTTGAAAGGATGTGAGGCCTCCGGTCTCCATGTGGTGGGGAACTAGGTCTTTTTCTGTGGCCTCCACAGGGTATTCAGACATGCTTTCGTCTTGGGAGATGGAAGACGAGCCTGCATTCAAGTCACTGCAGGGATATCCGGCCTTATTTCGAGTCAGGGCATCGCGGTGTCCATTCCACTTGAGGCCGCAAACTCAGGGTCCCTCTCACATACCTAGAGCTGAGAGAAGCCTCCTCTTGAGGTGCTTGTGGTAAGGTGGTATTCCTCTGGAGTCGAAGTCAGGGCCTAATCTCTCATCTCGAGTTGATTTTTGGTCCACGGAGCTCTTTCCTGTTGCTACAGTGACCTCAGGATCCCTCTAGCCTTGAAACAGTGTTCATGGGCTTTCTCTGGAGTGCCATCAAGGAAATCAAGGTTCCTTTCCTGTGTTGTGCAACACGGGATTGTTCTGCACGCAGTGCAGGGGAATCGGTCCTCATCTCGCGGCGAGGGGGAAGTCTCATGGTTTTTCTCGAGTTGCGGCGGGAACCTGGGGTATATTCTCGAGTTACGACGGGGATGGCCCTTCCACACACGTGTTTGTTCAGCGACGTCAGGACTCCTGCCTAGTTGCGAGGGACAACTCGGGATTCTCCTCGAGGCTTGGCAGGGCAATTGGGACGTCTCTCCAGGTGAGGCGGGAGACCAAGTGTCCCTTTCCACGTGCCACAGAAATGCTGGGACTCCTATCAAGTTTGACGAGGAGTCAGCCATCATCTCCTTTGAAGGCACTGATCTCTGCGTCCCTCTGGAGTTTTCAAAGGATGTGAGGCCTCCGGTTTCCATGAGGTGGGGAACTAGGTCTTTCTCTGTGGCCTCCACAGGGTATTCAGGCATCCTTTTGTCTTGGGAGATGCAAGACGAGCCTGCATTCAAGTCACTGCAGGGATATCCGGCCTTATTTCGAGTCAGGGCATCGCTGTGTCCATTCCACTTGAGGCACAAACTAAGGGTCCCTCTCACATACCTAGAGCTGAGAGAAGCCTCCTCTTGAGGTGCTTGTGGTAAGGTGGTATTCCTCTGGAGTCGAAGCCAGGGCCTAACCTCTCATCTCGAGTTGATTTTTGGTCCACGGAGCTCTTTCGTGTTGCTACAGTGACCTCAGGATCCCTCTAGCCTTGAAACAGTGTTCATGGGCTTTCTCTGGAGTGCCATCAAGGAAATCAAGGCTCCTTTCCTGTGTGATGTGCAACACGGGATTGCTCTGCACGCAGTGCAGGGGAATCGGTCCTCATCTCGCGGCGAGGGGGAAGTCTCATGGTTTTTCTCGAGTTGCGGCGGGAACCTGGGGTATATTCTCGAGTTACGACGGGGATGGCCCTTCCACACACGTGTTTGTTCAGCGACGTCAGGACTCCTGCCTAGTTGCGAGGGACAACTCGGGATTCTCCTCGAGGCTTAGCAGGGCAATTGGGACGGCTCTCCAGCTGAGGCGGGAGACCAAGGGTCCCTTTCCACGTGCCACAGGAATCCTGGGACTCCTATCAAGTTTGACGAGGAGTCAGGCATCATCTCCTTTGGAGGCACTGATCTCTGCGTCCCTCTGGAGTTTTCAAAGGATGTGAGGCCTCCGGTCTCCATGAGGTGGGGAACTAGGTCTTTCTCTGTGGCCTCCACAGGGTATTCAGGCATCCTTTTGTCTTGGGAAATGCAAGAAGAGCCTACATTCAAGTCACTGCAGGGATATCCGGCCTTACTTCGAGTCAGGGCATCGCGGTGTCCATTCCACTTGAGGCCGCAAACTCAGGGTCCCTCTCACATACCTAGAGCTGAGAGAAGCCTCCTCTTGAGGTGCTTGTGGTAAGGTGGTATTCCTCTGGAGTCGAAGCCAGGGCCTAACCTCTCATCTCGAGTTGATTTTTGGTCCACGGAGCTCTTTCGTGTTGCTACAGTGACCTCAGGATCCCTCTAGCCTTGAAACAGTGTTCATGGGCTTTCTCTGGAGTGCCATCAAGGAAATCAAGGCTCCTTTCCTGTGTGATGTGCAACACGGGATTGCTCTGCACGCAGTGCAGGGGAATCGGTCCTCATCTTGGGGCGAGGGGGAAGTCTCATGGTTTTTCTCGAGTTGCGGCGGGAACCTGGGGTATATTCTCGAGTTACGACGGGGATGGCCCTTCCACACACGTGTTTGTTCTGCGACGTCAGGACTCCTGCCTAGTTGCGAGGGACAACTCGGGATTCTCCTCGAGGCTTGGCAGGGCAATTGGGACGGCTCTCCAGCTGAGGCGGGAGACCAAGGGTCCCTTTCCACGTGCCACAGGAATCCTGGGACTCCTATCAAGTTTCACGAGGAGTCAGGCATCGTCTCCTTTGGAGGCACTGATCTCCGCGTACTTCTGGAGTTTTCAAAGAATGTGAGGCCTCCGGTCGCGATGAAGTGGGGAACTAGGTCTTTCTCTGTGGTCTCCACAGGGGATTCAGACATCCTTTCGTCTTGGGAGATGCAAGATGAGCCTGCATTCAAGTCACTGCAGGGATATCCGGCCTTATTTCGAGTCAGGGCATCGCGTTGTCCATTCCACTTGAGGCCGCAAACTCAGGGTCCCTCTCACATACCTAGAGCTGAGAGAAGCCTCCTCTTGAGGTGCTTGTGGTAAGGTGGTATTCCTCTGGAATCGAAGCCAGGGACTAACCTCTCATCTCGAGGAGATTTTTGGTCCACGGAGCTCTTTCGTGTTGCTACACTGACCTCAGGATCCCTCTATCCTTGAAACAGTGTTCTTGGGCTTTCTCTGGAGTGCCATCAAGAAAATCAAGGCTCCTTTCCTGTGTGATGTGCAACACGGTATTGCTCTGCACGCAGTGTAGGGGAATCGGGACTCATCTCGCGGCGAGGGGGAAGTCTCATGGTTTTTCTTGAGTTGCGGCGGGAACCTGGGGTATATTCTCGAGTTACGACGGGGATGGCCCTTCCACACACGTGTTTGTTCAGGGACGTCAGGACTCCTGCCTAGTTGCGAGGGACAAATCGGGATTCTCCTCGAGGCTTGGCAGGGCAATTGGGACGCCTCTCCAGCTGAGGCGGGAGACCATGTGTCCCTTTCCACGTGCCACAGGAATCCTGGGACTCCTATCAAGTTTGACGAGGAGTCATGCATCGTCTCCTTTGGAGGCACTGATGTCCGCGTATCTCTGGAGTTTTCAAAAGATGTGAGGCCTCCGGTCGCGATGAGGTGGGGAACTAGGTCTTTCTCTGTGGTGTCCACAGGGGATTCATCATCCTTTTGTCTTGGGAGATGCAAGACGAGCGTGCATTCTAGTCACTGCAGGGATATCCGGCCTTATTTCGTGTCAGGGCATCGCGGTGTCCATTCCACTTGAGGCCGCAAACTCAGGGTCCCTCTTACATACCTAGAGCTGAGAGAAGGCTCCTCTTGAGGTGCTTGTGGTCAGGTGGTATTCCTCTGGAGTCGAAGCCAGAGACTAACCTCTCATCTCGAGTTGATTTTTGGTCCACGGAGTTCTTTCGTGTTGCTACAGTGACCTCAGAATCCCTCTAGCCTTGAAACAGTGTTCTTGGGGTTTCTCTGGAGTGCCATCAAGGAAATCAAGGCTCCTTTCATGTGTGATGTGCAACACGGAATTGCTCTGCAGTCAGTGCAGGGGAATCGGGCCTCATCTTGCGGCGAGGGGGACGTCTCATGGTTTTTCTCGAGTTGCGGCGGGAACCAGAGGTATATTCCCGAGTTTCGATGGGGATGGCCCTTCCACACACGTGTTTGTTCAGCGACGTCAGGACTCCTGCCTAGTTGCGAGGGACAACTCGGGATTCTCCTCGAGGCTTGGCAGGGCAATTGGGATGCCTCTCCACCTGAGGCGGGAGACCAAGGGTCCCTTTCCACGTGCCACAGGAATCCTGGGACTCCTATCAAGTTTCACGAGGAGTCAGGCATCATCTCCTTGGGAGACACTGATCTCTGCATCCCTCTGGAATTTTCAAAAGATGTGAGGCCTCCGGTCTCCATGAGGTGGGGAACTAGGTCTTTCTCTGTGGTCTCCACAGTTTATTCAGTCATCCTTTTGTCTTGGGAGATGCAAGACGAGCCTGCATTCAAGTCACTGCAGGGATATCCGGCCTTATTTCGGGTCAGGGCATCGCGGTGTCCATTCCACTTGAGGCCGCAAACTCAGGGTCCCTCTCACATACCTAGAGCTGAGAGAAGCCTCCTCTTGAGGAACTTGTGGTAAGGTGGTATTCCTCTGGAGTCGAAGCCAGGGCCTAACCTCTCATCTTGAGTTGATTTTTGGTCCACGGAGCTCTTTCGTGTTGCTACAGTGACCTCAGGATCCCTCTAGCCTTGAAACAGTGTTCTTGGGGTTCCTCTGGAGTGCCGTCAAGGAAATCAAGGCTCCTTTCCTGTGTGATGTGCAACACGGCATTACTCTGCACGTAGTGCAGGGGAATCGGGCCTCATCTTGTGGCGAGGGTGAAGTCTCATGGTTTTTCTCGAGTTTCGGTGGGAACCAGGGGTATATTCTCGAGTTACGATGGGGATGGCCCTTCCACACATGTGTTTGTTCAGCGACGTCAGAACTCCTGCCTAGTTGCGAGGGACAACTCGGGATTCTCCTCGAGGCTTGGCAGGCAATAGGGACGACTTTCCACCTCAGGCGGGAGACCAAGTATCCCTTTCAACGTGCCAGATGAATCCTGGGACTCCTATCAAGTTTCACGAGGAGTCAGGCATCGTCTCCTTTGCAGGCACTGATCTTCGCGTTCCTCTGGAGTTTTCCAAGGATGTGAGGCCTCCGGTCGCGATGAGGTGGGGAACTAGGTCTTTCTCTGTGATCTCCACAGGGGATTCAGACATCCTTTCGTCTTGGGAGATGCAAGACGAGCCTGCATTCAAGTCACTGAAGGGATATCCGGCCTTATTTCGAGTCAGGGCATCGCGGTGTCCATTCCACTTGAGGCCGCAAACTCATGGTCCCTCTCACATACCTAGAGCTGAGAGAAACCTCCTCTTGAGGTACATGTGGTAAGGTGGTATTCCTCTGGAGTCGAAGCCAGGGACTAACCTCTCATCTCGAGTTGATTTTTGGTCCACAGAGCTCTTTCGTGTTGCTACAGTGACCTCAGGATCCCTCTAGCCTTGAAACAGTTTTCTTGGGCTTTCTCTGGAGTGCCATCAAGGAAATCAAGGCTCCTTTCCTGTGTGATGTGCAACACGGCATTGCTTTGCACCCAGTGCAGGGGAATCGGGCCTCATTTTGCGGCGAGGGTGAAGTCTCATGGTTTTTCTCGAGTTGCTTCGGGAACCTGGGGTATATTCTCGAGTTACGATGGGGATGGCCCTTCCACACACGTGTTTGTTCAGTGACGTCAGAACTCCTGCCTAGTTGCGAGGGACAACTCCGGATTCTCCTCGAGGCTTGGCAGGGAATTGGGACGACTTTCCACCTCAGGCAGGAGACCAAGTGTCCCTTTCCACGTGCCAGATGAATCCTGGGTCTCCTATCAAGTTTCTCGAGGCGTCAGGCATCGTCTCCTTTGGAGGCACTGATCTCCGCGTCCCTCTGGAGTTTTCCAAGGATGTGAGGCCTCCGGTCGCCTTGAGGTGGGGAACTAGGTCTTTCTCTGTGGTCTCCACAGGGGATTCAGTCATCCTTTTGTCTTGGGAGATGCAAGACGAGCCTGCATTCAAGTCACTGCAGGGATATCTGGCCTTATTTCGAGTCAGGGCATTGCGGTGTCCATTCCACTTGAGGCCGCAAACTCAGGGTCCCTCTCACATACCTAGAGCTGAGAGAAACTTCCTCTTGAGGTGCTTGTGGTAAGGTGGTATTCCTCTGGAGTCGAAGCCAGGGCCTAACCTCTCATCTCGAGTTGATTTTTGGTCCACGGAGCTCTTTCGAGTTGCTACAGTGACATCAAGATCCCTCAGCCTTGAAACAGTGTTCTTGGGCTTTCTCTGGAGTGCCATCAAGGAAATCAAGGCTCCTTTCCTGTGTGATGTGCAACACGGTATTGCTCTGCACGCAGTGCAGGGGAATCGGGACTCATCTCGCGGCGAGGGGGAAGGCTCTTGGTTTTTCTCGAGTTGCGGCGGGAACCTGGGGTATATTCTCGAGTTACGACGGGGATGGCCCTTCCACACACGTGTTTGTTCAGCGACGTCAGGACTCCTGCCTAGTTGCGAGGGACAAATTGGGATTCCCCTCGAGGCTTGGCAGGGCAATTGGGACGCCTCTCCAGCTGAGGCGGGAGACCATGTCTCCCTTTCCACGTGCCACAGGAATCCTGGGACTCCTATCAAGTTTCACGAGGAGTCAGGCATCGTCTCCTTTGGAGGCACTGATCTCTGCATCCCTCTGGAGTTTTCAAAGGATGTGAGGCCTCCGGTCTCCATGAGGTGGGGAACTAGGTCTTTCTCTGTGGTCTCCACAGGGTATTCAGGCATCCTTTTGTCTTGGGAGATGCAAGACGAGCCTGCATTCAAGTCACTGCAGGGATGTCCGGCCTTATTTCAAGTCAGGGCATCGCGGTGTCCATTCCACTTGAGGCCGCAAACTCAGGGTCCCTCTCACATGCCTAGAGCTGAGAAAAGCCTCCTCTTGAGGTGCTTGTGGTAAGGTGGTATTCCTCTGGAGTCGAAGCCAGGGCCTAACCTCTCATCTCGAGTTGATTTTTGGTCCACGGAGCTCTTTCGTGTTGCTACAGTGACCTCAGGATCCCTCTCGCCTTGAAAGAGTGTTCTTGGGCTTTCTCTGGAGTGCCATCAAGGAAATCAAGGCTCCTTTCCTGTGTGATGTGCAACACGGGATTGCTCTGCACGCAGTGCAGGGGAATCGGGCCTCATCTCGTGGCGAGGGGGAAGTCTCATGGTTTTTCTCGAGTTGCGGCGGGCACCTGGGGTATATTCTCGAGTTACGACGGGGATGGCCCTTCCACACACGTGTTTGTTCAGCGACGTCAGGACTCCTGCCTAGTTGCGAGGGACAACTCGGGATTCTCCCCGAGGCTTGGCAGGGCAATTAAGACGCCTCTCCAGCTGGGGCGGGAGACCAAGGGTCCCTTTCCACGTGCCACAGGAATCCTGGGACTCCTATCAAGTTTCACGAGGAGTCAGACATCGTCTCCTTTGGAGGAACTGATCTCCGCGTCCCTCTGGAGTTTTCCAAGGATGTGAGGCCTCCGGTCGCGATGATGTGGGGAACTAGGTCTTTCTCTGTGGTCTCCACAGGGGATTCAGACATCCTTTCGTCTTGGGAGATGCAAGACAAGCCTGCATTCAAGTCATTGCAGGGATATCCGGCCTTAATTCAAGTCAGGGCAGCGCGTTGTCCATTCCACTTGAGGCCGCAAACTCAGGGTCCCTCTCACATACCTAGAGCTGAGAGAAGCCTCCTCTTGAGGTGCTTGTGGTAAGGTGGTATTCCTCTGGAGTCGAAGCCAGGGCCTAACCTCTCATCTCGAGTTGATTTTTGGTCCACGGAGCTCTTTCGTGTTGCTACAGTGACCTCAGGATCCCTCTAGCCTTGAAACAGTGTTCTTGGGGTTTCTCTGGAGTGCCATCAAGGAAATTAAGGCTCCTTACCTGTGTGATGGGCAACACGGGATTGCTCTGCACGCAGTGCAGGTGAATCGGGCCTCATCTCGCGGCGAGGGGGAAGTCTCATGGTTTTTCTCGAGTTGCGGCGGGAACCTGGGGTATATTCTCGAGTTACGACGGGGATGGCCCTTCCACACACGTGTTTGTTCAGCGACGTCAGAACTCCTGCCTAGTTGCGAGGGACAACTCGGGATTCTCCTCGAGTCTTGGCAGGCAATTGGGACGACTTTCCACCCCAGGCGGGAGACCAAGTGTCCCTTTCCAAGTGCCAGATAAATCCTGGGACTGCTATCAAGTTTCACGAGGAGTCAGGCATCGTCTCCTTTGCAGGCACTGATCTCCGCGTCCCTCTGGAGTTTTCCAAGGATGTGAGGCCTCCGGTCGCCATGAGGTGGGAAACTAGGTCTTTCTCTGTGGTCTCCACAGGGGATTCAGTCATCCTTTCGTCTTGGGAGATGCAAGACGAGCCTGCATTCAAGTCACTGCAGGGATATCCGGCCTTATTTCGAGTCAGGGCATCGCGGTGTCCATTCCACTTGAGGCCGCAAACTCAGGGTCCCTCTCACATACCTAGAGCTGAGAGAAACCTCCTCTTGAGGTGCTTGTGGTAATGTGGTATTCCTCTGGAGTCGAAGCCAGGGCCTAACCTCTCATCTCGAGTTGATTTTTGGTCCACGGAGCTCTTTCGTGTTGCTACAGTGACGTCAAGATCCCTCTAGCCTTGAAAGAGTGTTCTTTGGCTTTCTCTGGAGTGCCATCAAGGAAATCAAGGCTCCTTTCACGTGTGATGTGCAACACGGCATTGCTCTGCACGCAGTGCAGGGGAATCGGGACTCATCTCGCAGCGAGGGGGAAGTCTCTTGGTTTTTCTCGAGTTGCGGCGGGAACCTGGGGTATATTCTCGAGTTATGACGGGGATGGCTCTTCCACACACGTGTTTGTTCAGCGACGTCAGGACTCCTGCCTAGTTGCGAGGGACAACTCGGGATTCTCCTCGAGGCTTGGCAGGGCAATTGGGACACCTCTCCAGGTGAGGCGGGAGACTAAGAGTCCCTTTCCACGTGCCACAGGAATCCTGGGACTCCTATCAAGTTTCACGAGGAGTCAGGCATCATCTCCTTTGGAGGCACTTATCCCCGCGTCCCTCTGGAGTTTTCCAATGATGTGAGGCCTCCGGTCGCGATGAGGAGGGGAACTAGGTCTTTCTCTGTGGTCTCCACAGGGGATTCAGACATCCTTTCGTCTTGGGAGATGCAAGACGAGCCTGCATTCAAGTCACTGCAGGGATATCTGGCCTTATTTCGAGTTAGGGCATCGCGGTGTCCATTCCACTTGAGGCTGCAAAATCAGGGTCCCTCTCACATACCTGGAGCTGAGAGAAGCCTCCTCTTGAGGTGCTTGTGGTAAGGTGGTATTCCTCTGGAGTCGAAGCCAGGGCCTAACCTCTCATCTCGAGTTGATTTTTGGTCCACGGAGCTCTTTCGTGTTGCTGCAGTGACCTCAGGATCCCTCTAGCCTTGAAACAGTGTTCTTGGGCTTTCTCTGGAGTGCCATCAGGGAAATGAAGGCTCCTTTCCTCTGTGATGTGCAACACGGCATTGCTCTACACGCAGTGCAGGGGAATCGGGCCTCATCGCGCAGCGAGGGGGAAGTCTCATGGTTTTTCTCGAGTTGCGGCGGGAACCTGGGGTATATTCTCGAGTTACGACGGGGATGGCCCTTCCACACACGTGTTTGTTCAGCGACGTCAGGACTCCTGCCTAGTTGCGAGGGACAACTCGGGATTCTCCTCGAGGCTTGGCAGGACAATTGGGACGGCTCTCCACCTGAGGCGGGAGACCAAGGGTCCCTTTCCACGTGCCACAGGAATCCTGGGACTCCTATCAAGTTTCACAAGGAGTCAGGCATCGTCTCCTTTGGAGGCACTGATCTCTGCGTTCTTCTGGAGTTTTCAAAGAATGTGAGGCCTCCGGTCGCGATGAGGTGGGGAACTAGGTCTTTCTCTGTGGTCTCCACAGGGGATTCAGACATCCTTTCGTCTTGGGAGTTGCAAGACGAGCCTGCATTCAAGTCACTGCAGGGATATCCGGCCTGATTTCGAGTAGGGCATCGCGATGTCCATTCCACCTGAAGCCGCAAACTCAGGGTCCCTCTCACATACCTAGAGCTGGGAGAAGCCTCCTCTTGAGGTGCTTGTGGTAAGGTGGTATTCCTCTGGAGTCGAAGCCAGGGACTAACCTCTCATCTCGAGTTGTTTTGTGGTCCATGGAGCTCTTCCGTGTTGCTACAGTGAACTCAGGATCCCTATAGCCTTGAAACAGTGTTCTTGGGCTTTCTCTGGAGTGCCATCAAGGAAATCAAGGCTTCTTTCCTGTGTGATGTGCAACACGGCATTGCTCTGCACGCAGTGCAGGGGAATCGGGCCTCATCTCGCAGCGAGGGGGAAGTCTCATGGTTTTTCTCGAGTTGCGGTGGGAACCTGGGGTATATTCTCGAGTTACGACGGGGATGGCCCTTCCACACACGTGTTTCTTCAGCGACGTCAGGACTCCTGCCTAGTTGCGAGGGACAACTCGGGATTCTCCTCGAGGCTTGGCAGGGCAATTGGGACGCCTCTCCAGCTGAGGCGGGAGACCAAGGGTCCCTTTCCACGTGCCACAGGAATCCTGGGACTCCTATCAAGTTTCACGAGGAGTCAGGCATCGTCTCCTTTGGAGGCACTGATCTCCGCGTCCCTCTGTAATTTTCCAAGGATGTGAGGCCTCCGATCGCGATGAGGTGGGGAACTAGGTCTTTCTCTGTGGTCTCCACAGGGGATTCAGACATCATTTCGTCTTGGGAGATGCAAGACAAGCCTGCATTCAAGTCATTGCAGGGATATCCGGCCTTAATTCAAGTCAGGGCAGCGCGTTGTCCATTCCACTTGAGGCCGCAAACTCAGGGTCCCTCTCACATACCTAGAGCTGAGAGAAACCTCCTCTTGAGGTGCTTGTGGTAAGGTGCTATTCCACTGGAGTCGAAGCCAGGGCCTAACCTCTCATCTCGAGTTGATTTTTTGTCCACGGGGCTCTTTCGTGTTGCTACAGTGACCTCAAGATCCCTCTAGCCTTGAAACAGTGTTCTTGGGCTTTCTCTGGAGTGCCATCAAGGAAATCAAGGTTCCTTTCCTGTGTGATGTGCAACACGGCATTGCTCTGCACGCAGTGCAGGGGAATCGGGACTCATCTCGCAGCGAGGGGGAAGTCTCTTAGTTTTTCTCGAGTTGCGGCGGGAACCTGGGGTATATTCTCGAGTTACGACGGGGATGGCCCTTCCACACACGTGTTTGTTCAGCGACGTCAGGACTCCTGCCTAGTTGCGAGGGACAACTCGGGATTCTCCCCGAGGCTTGGCAGGGCAATTGGGACGCCTCTCCAGGTGAGGCGGGAGACCATGTGTCCCTTTCCACGTGCCACAGGAATCCTGGGACTCCTATCAAGTTTCCCGAGGAGTCAGGCATCATCTCCTTTGGAGGCACTGATCTTCGCGTACCTCTGGAGTTTTCAAAGGATGTGAGGCCTCCGGTCGCGATGAGGTGGGGAACTAGTTCTTTCTCTGTGGTCTCCACAGGGGATTCAGACATCCTTTCGTCTTGGGAGATGCAAGACGAGCCTGCATTCAAGTCACTGCAGGGATATCCGGCCTTATTTCGAGTCAGGGCATCGCGGTGTCCATTTCACTTGAGGCCGCAAACTCAGGGTCTCTCTTACATACCTAGAGCTGAGAGAAGGCTCCTCTTGAGGTGCTTGTGGTAAGGTTGTATTCCTCTGGAGTCAAAGGCAGGGACTAACCTCTCATCTCGAGTTGATTTGTGGTCCACGGAGCTCTTTCGTGTTGCTACAGTAACCTCAGGATCCCTCTAGCCTTGAAACAGTGTTCTTGGGGTTTCTCTGGAGTGCCATCAAGGAAATCAAGGCACCTTTCCTGTGTCATGTGCAACACGGCATTGCTCTGCAGGCAGTGCAGGGGAATCGGGCCTCATCTCGCGTCGAGGGGGATGTCTCATGGTTTTTCTCGAGTTGCGGCGGGAACCTGGGGTATATTCTCGAGTTACGACGGGGATGGCCCTTCCACACACGTGTTTGTTCAGCGACGTCAGGACTCCTGCCTAGTTGCGAGGGACAACTCGGGATTCTCCTCGAGGCTTGGCAGGGCAATTGGGATGCCTCTCCACCTGAGGCGGGAGAACAAGGGTTCCTTTCCCACGTGCCACAGGAATGCTGGGACTCCTATCAAGTTTGAGGAGGAGTCAGGCATCATCTCCTTTGGAGGCACTGATCTCTGCGTCCCTCTGGAGTTTTCAAAGGATGTGAGGCCTCCGGTCTCCATGAGGTGGGGAACTAGGTCTTTCTCTGTGGTCTCCACAGGGTATTCAGGCATCCTTTTGTCTTGGGAGATGCAAGACGAGCCTGCATTCAAGTCACTGCAGGGATATCCGGCCTTATTTCGAGTCAGGGCATCGCGGTGTCCATTTCACTTGAGGTCGCAAACTCAGGGTCCCTCTTACATACCTAGAGCTGAGAGAAGGCTCCTCTTGAGGTGCTTGTGGTAAGGTGGTATTCCTCTGGAGTCGAAGCCAGGGACTAACCTCTCATCTCGAGTTGATTTGTGGTCCATGGAGCTCTTTCTTGTTGCTACAGTGACCTCAGCATCCCTCTAGCCTTGAAACAGTGTTCTTGGGGTTTCTCTGGAGTGCCATCAAGGAAATCAAGGCTCCTTTCCTGTGTCATGTGCAACACGGCATTGCTCTGCAGCAGTGCAGGGGAATCGGGCCTCATCTTGCGGCGAGGGGGAAGACTCATGGTTTTTCCCGAGTTGCGGCAGGAACCTGGGGTATATTCTCGAGTTACGACGGGGATGGCCCTTCCACACACGTGTTTGTTCAGCGACGTCAGGACTCCTGCCTAGTTGCGAGGGACAACTCGGTATTCTCCTCGAGGCTTGGCAGGCAATTGGGACGACTTTCCACTTCAGGCGGGAGACCAAGTGCCCCTTTCCACGTGCCAGATGAATCCTGGGACTCCTATCAAGTTTCACGAGGAGTCAGGCATCGTCTCCTTTGCAGGCACTGATCTCCGCGTCCCTCTGAAGTTTTCCAAGGATGTGAGCCCTCCAGTCGCGATGAGGTGGGGAACTAGGTCTTTCTCTGTGGTCTCCACAGGGGATTCAGACATCCTTTCGTCTTGGGAGATGCAAGACAAGCCTGCATTTAAGTCATTGCAGGGATATCCGGCCTTAATTCAAGTCAGGGCAGCGCGTTGTCCATTCCACTTGAGGCCGCAAACTCAGGGTCCCTCTCACATACCTAGAGCTGAGAGAAGCCTCCTCTTGTCGTGCTTGTGGTAAGGTGGTATTCCTCTGGAGTCGAAGCCAGGGACTAACCTCCCATCTCGAGTTGATTTTTGGTCCACGGAGCACTTTCGTGTTGCTACAGTGACCTCAGGATCCCTCTAGCCTTGAAACAGTGTTCTTGGGGTTTCTTTGGAGTGCCATCAAGGAAATCAAGGCTCCTTTCCTGTGTGATTTACAACACGGAATTGCTCTGTACGCAGTGCAGGGGATTCGGGCCTCATCTCGCGGCGAGAGGGAAGTCTCATGGTTTTTCTCGAGTTGCGGTGGGAACCTGGGGTATATTCTCGAGTTACGACGGGGATGGCCCTTACACACACGTGTTTGTTCAGCGACGTCAGGACTCCTGCCTAGTTGCGAGGGACAACTCGGGATTCTCCTCGAGGCCTGGCAGGGCAATTGGGATGCCTCTCCAGCTGATGCGGGAGACCAAGAGTCCCTTTCCACGTGCCACAGGAATCCTAGGACGCCTATCAAGTTTCACGAGGAGTCAGGCATCGTCTCCTTTGGAGGCACTGATCTCCGCGTCCCTCTGGAGTTTTCAAAGGATGTGAGGCCTCTGGTCGCGATGAGGTGGGGAACTAGGTCTTTCTCTGTGGTCTCCACAGGGGATTCAGACATCGTTTCGTCTTGGGAGATGCAAGACGAGCCTGCATTCAAGTCACTGAAGGGATATCCGGCCTTATTTCGAGTCAGGGCATCGCGGTGTCCATTCCACTTGAGGCCGCAAACTCAGGGTCCCTCTCACATACTTCGAGCTGAGAGAAGCCTCCTCTTGAGGTGCTTGTGGTAAGGTGGTATTCCTCTGGAGTCGAAGCCAGGGACTAACCTCTCATCTCGAGTTGATTTCTGGTCCACGGAGCTCGTTCCAGTTGCTACAGTGACCTCAGGATCCCTCTAGCCTTGAAACAGTGTTCTCGGGCTATCTCTGAAGTGCATCAAGGAAATCAAGGCTCCTTTCCTGTGTGATGTGCCACACGGCATTGCTCTGCACGCAGTGCAGGGGAATCGGGCCTCATCTCGCGGCGAGGGGAAGTCTCATGGTTTTTTTCGAGTTGCGGCGGGAACCTGGGGTATATTCTCGAGTTACGACGGGGATGGCCCTTCCACACACGTGTTTGTTCAGCGACGTCAGGACTCCTGCCTAGTTGCGAGGGACAACTCGGGATTCTCCTCGAGGCTTGGCAGGGCAATTGGGACGCCTCTCCAACTGAGGCTGGAGACCAAGGGTCCCTTTCCACGTGCCACAGGAATCCTGGGACTCCTATCAAGATTCACGAGGAGTCAGTCATCGTTTCCTTTGGACGCACTCATCTCCCCGTACCTCTGGAGTTTTCAAAGGATGTGAGGCCTCCGGTCGCGATGAGGTGGGGAACTAGGTCTTACTCTCTGGTCTCCACAGGGCATTCAGACATCCTTTCGTCTTGGGAGATGCAAGACGAGCCTGCATTCAAATCACTGCAGGGATATCTGGCCTTATATCAAGTCAGGGCATCCCCGTGTCCATTCCACTTGAGGCCGCAAATTCCCGGTCCCTCTCACATACCTAGAGCTGAGAGAAGACTCCTCTTGAGGTGCTTGTGGTAAGGTGGTATTTCTCTGGAGTCGAAGCCAGGGACTAACCTCTCATCTCGAGTTGATTTTTGGTCCACGGTCCTCTTTCGTGTTGCTACAGTGCCCTTAGGATCCCTCCAGCCTTGAAACAGTGTTCTTGGGGTTCCTCTGGAATGCCATCGAGGAAATCAAGGCTCCTTTTATGTGTGATGTGCAACACGGAATTGCTCTGCACGCAGTGCAGGGGAATCGGGCCTCATCTCGTGGCGAGGGGAAAGTCTCATGGTTTTTCTCGAGTTGCGGCGGGAACCTGGGGTATATTCTCGAGTTACGACGGGGATGGCCCTTCCACACACGTGTTTGTTCAGCGACGTCAGGACTCCTGCCTAGTTGCGAGGGACAACTCGGGATTCTGCTCGAGGCTTGGCAGGGCAATTTGGACGCCTCTACAGCTGAGGCGGGAGACCAAGGCTCCCTTTCCACAAGCCACAGGAATCCTGGGACTCCTATCAAGTTTCACGAGGAGTCAGGCATCGTCTCCTTTGGAGGCACTGATCTCCGCGTCCCTCTGGAGTTTTCAAAGGATGTGAGGCCTCCGGTCGCGATGAGGTGGGGAACTAGGTCTTTCTCTGTGATCTCCACAGGGGATTCAGACATCCTTTCGTCTTGGGAGATGCAAGACGAGCCTGCATTCAAGTCACTGAAGGGATATCCGGCCTTATTTCGAGTCAGGGCATCGCGGTGTCCATTCCACTTGAGGCCGCAAACTCAGGGTCCCTCTCACATACCCAGAGCTGAGAGAAGCCTCCTCTTGAGGTGCTTGTGGTAAGGTGGTATTCCTCTAGAGTCGAAGCCAGGGACTAACCTCTCATCTCGAGTTGATTTTTGGTCCACGGACCTCTTTCATGGTGCTACAGTGACCTCAGGATCCCTCTAGCCTTGAAACAGTGTTCCTGGAGTTTCTCTGGAGTGCCATCAAGGAAATCAAGGCTCCTTTCATGTGTGATGTGCAACACGGAATTGCTCTGCACGCAGTGCAGTTGAATCGGGACTCATCTAGCGGCGAGATGGAAGTCTGATGGTTTTTCTCGAGTTGCGGCGGGAACCTCTGGTATATACTCGAGTTACGACGGGGATGGCCCTTCCACACACGTGTTTGTTCAGCGATGTCAGGACTCCTGCCTAGTTGCGACGGACAACTCGGGATTCTCCTCGAGGCTTGGCAGGGCAATTGGGACGCCTCTCCAGCTAAGGCGGGAGACCAAGGGTCCCTTTCCACGTGCCACAGGAATCCTGGGACTCCGATTAAGTTTCACGAGGAGTCAGGCATCGTCTTCTTTGGAGGCACTGATCTCCCCGTACCTCTGGAGTTTTCAAAGGATGTGAGGCCTCCGGTCGCGATGAGGTGGGGAACTAGGTCTTTCTCTCTGGTCTCCACAGGGGATTCAGACATCCTTTCGTCTTGGGAGATGCAAGAAGAGCCTGCATTCAAGTCACTGCAGGGATATCTGGCCTTATTTCGAGTCAGGGCATCCCCGTGTCCATTCCACTTAAGGCCGCAAACTCAGGGTCCCTCTCACATACCTAGAGCTGAGTGAAGCCTCCTCTTGAGGTGCTTGTGGTAAGGTGGTATTTCTCTGGAGTCGAAGCCAGGGACTAACCTCTCATCTCGAGTTGATTTTTTGTCCACGGACCTCTTTCGTGTTGCTACAGTGACCTCAGGATCCCTCCAGCCTTGAAACAGTGTTCTTTGTGTTCATCTGGAGTGTCATCGAGAAAATCAAGGCTCCTTTCTTGTGTGATGTGCAACACGGAATTGCTCTGAACGCAGTGCATGGGAATCGGGCCTCATCTCGCGGCAAGGGGGAAGTCTCATGGTTTTTCTCGAGTTGCGGCGGGAACCTGGGGTATATTCTCGAGTTACGACGGGGATGGTCCTTCCACACACGTGTTTGTTCAGCGACGTCAGGACTCCTGCCTAGTTACGAGGGACAACTCTGGATTCTGCTCGAGGCTTGGCAGGGCAATTGGGACGCCTCTAAAGCTGAGGCGGGGGACCAAGGCTCCCTTTCCACGTGCCACAGGAATCCAGGGACTCCTATCAAGTTTCACGAGCAGTCAGGCATCATCTCCTTTGGAGGCACTTATCCCCGCGTCCCTCTGGAGTTTTCCAATGATGTGAGGCCTCCGGTCGCGATGAGGAGGGGAACTAGGTCTTTCTCTGTGGTCTCCACAGGGGATTCAGACATCCTTTCGTCTTGGGAGATGCAAGACGAGCCTGCATTCAAGTCACTGCAGGGATATCTGGCCTTATTTCGAGTTAGGGCATCGCGGTGTCCATTCCACTTGAGGCTGCAAAATCAGGGTCCCTCTCACATACCTGGAGCTGAGAGAAGCCTCCTCTTGAGGTGCTTGTGGTAAGGTGGTATTCCTCTGGAGTCGAAGCCAGGGCCTAACCTCTCATCTCGAGTTGATTTTTGGTCCACGGAGCTCTTTCGTGTTGCTGCAGTGACCTCAGGATCCCTCTAGCCTTGAAACAGTGTTCTTGGGCTTTCTCTGGAGTGCCATCAGGGAAATGAAGGCTCCTTTCCTCTGTGATGTGCAACACGGCATTGCTCTACACGCAGTGCAGGGGAATCGGGCCTCATCGCGCAGCGAGGGGGAAGTCTCATGGTTTTTCTCGAGTTGCGGCGGGAACCTGGGGTATATTCTCGAGTTACGACGGGGATGGCCCTTCCACACACGTGTTTGTTCAGCGACGTCAGGACTCCTGCCTAGTTGCGAGGGACAACTCGGGATTCTCCTCGAGGCTTGGCAGGGCAATTGGGACGGCTCTCCACCTGAGGCGGGAGACCAAGGGTCCCTTTCCACGTGCCACAGGAATCCTGGGACTCCTATCAAGTTTCACGAGGAGTCAGGCATCGTCTCCTTTGGAGGCACTGATCTCTGCGTACTTCTGGAGTTTTCAAAGAATGTGAGGCCTCCGGTCGCGATGAGGTGGGGAACTAGGTCTTTCTCTGTGGTCTCCACAGGGGATTCAGACATCCTTTCGTCTTGGGAGTTGCAAGACGAGCCTGCATTCAAGTCACTGCAGGGATATCCGGCCTGATTTCGAGTAGGGCATCGCGATGTCCATTCCACCTGAAGCCGCAAACTCAGGGTCCCTCTCACATACCTAGAGCTGGGAGAAGCCTCCTCTTGAGGTGCTTGTGGTAAGGTGGTATTCCTCTGGAGTCGAAGCCAGGGACTAACCTCTCATCTCGAGTTGTTTTGTGGTCCATGGAGCTCTTCCGTGTTGCTACAGTGAACTCAGGATCCCTATAGCCTTGAAACAGTGTTCTTGGGCTTTCTCTGGAGTGCCATCAAGGAAATCAAGGCTTCTTTCCTGTGTGATGTGCAACACGGCATTGCTCTGCACGCAGTGCAGGGGAATCGGGCCTCATCTCGCAGCGAGGGGGAAGTCTCATGGTTTTTCTCGAGTTGCGGTGGGAACCTGGGGTATATTCTCGAGTTACGACGGGGAATGCCCTTCCACACACGTGTTTGTTCAGCGACGTCAGGACTCCTGCCTAGTTGCGAGGGACAACTCGGGATTCTCCTCGAGGCTTGGCAGGGCAATTGGGACGCCTCTCCAGCTGAGGCGGGAGACCAAGGGTCCCTTTCCACGTGCCACAGGAATCCTGGGACTCCTATCAAGTTTCACGAGGAGTCAGGCATCGTCTCCTTTGGAGGCACTGATCTCCGCGTCCCTCTGTAATTTTCCAAGGATGTGAGGCCTCCGATCGCGATGAGGTGGGGAACTAGGTCTTTCTCTGTGGTCTCCACAGGGGATTCAGACATCATTTCGTCTTGGGAGATGCAAGACAAGCCTGCATTCAAGTCATTGCAGGGATATCCGGCCTTAATTCAAGTCAGGGCAGCGCGTTGTCCATTCCACTTGAGGCCGCAAACTCAGGGTCCCTCTCACATACCTAGAGCTGAGAGAAACCTCCTCTTGAGGTGCTTGTGGTAAGGTGCTATTCCACTGGAGTCGAAGCCAGGGCCTAACCTCTCATCTCGAGTTGATTTTTTGTCCACGGGGCTCTTTCGTGTTGCTACAGTGACCTCAAGATCCCTCTAGCCTTGAAACAGTGTTCTTGGGCTTTCTCTGGAGTGCCATCAAGGAAATCAAGGTTCCTTTCCTGTGTGATGTGCAACACGGCATTGCTCTGCACGCAGTGCAGGGGAATCGGGACTCATCTCGCAGCGAGGGGGAAGTCTCTTAGTTTTTCTCGAGTTGCGGCGGGAACCTGGGGTATATTCTCGAGTTACGACGGGGATGGCCCTTCCACACACGTGTTTGTTCAGCGACGTCAGGACTCCTGCCTAGTTGCGAGGGACAAGTCGGGATTCTCCCCGAGGCTTGGCAGGGCAATTGGGACGCCTCTCCAGGTGAGGCGGGAGACCATGTGTCCCTTTCCACGTGCCACAGGAATCCTGGGACTCCTATCAAGTTTCCCGAGGAGTCAGGCATCATCTCCTTTGGAGGCACTGATCTTCGCGTACCTCTGGAGTTTTCAAAGGATGTGAGGCCTCCGGTCGCGATGAGGTGGGGAACTAGTTCTTTCTCTGTGGTCTCCACAGGGGATTCAGACATCCTTTCGTCTTGGGAGATGCAAGACGAGCCTGCATTCAAGTCACTGCAGGGATATCCGGCCTTATTTCGAGTCAGGGCATCGCGGTGTCCATTTCACTTGAGGCCGCAAACTCAGGGTCTCTCTTACATACCTAGAGCTGAGAGAAGGCTCCTCTTGAGGTGCTTGTGGTAAGGTTGTATTCCTCTGGAGTCAAAGGCAGGGACTAACCTCTCATCTCGAGTTGATTTGTGGTCCACGGAGCTCTTTCGTGTTGCTACAGTGACCTCAGGATCCCTCTAGCCTTGAAACAGTGTTCTTGGGGTTTCTCTGGAGTGCCATCAAGGAAATCAAGGCACCTTTCCTGTGTCATGTGCAACACGGCATTGCTCTGCAGGCAGTGCAGGGGAATCGGGCCTCATCTCGCGTCGAGGGGGATGTCTCATGGTTTTTCTCGAGTTGCGGCGGGAACCTGGGGTATATTCTCGAGTTACGACGGGGATGGCCCTTCCACACACGTGTTTGTTCAGCGACGTCAGGACTCCTGCCTAGTTGCGAGGGACAACTCGGGATTCTCCTCGAGGCTTGGCAGGGCAATTGGGATGCCTCTCCACCTGAGGCGGGAGAACAAGGGTTCCTTTCCCACGTGCCACAGGAATGCTGGGACTCCTATCAAGTTTGAGGAGGAGTCAGGCATCATCTCCTTTGGAGGCACTGATCTCTGCGTCCCTCTGGAGTTTTCAAAGGATGTGAGGCCTCCGGTCTCCATGAGGTGGGGAACTAGGTCTTTCTCTGTGGTCTCCACAGGGTATTCAGGCATCCTTTTGTCTTGGGAGATGCAAGACGAGCCTGCATTCAAGTCACTGCAGGGATATCCGGCCTTATTTCGAGTCAGGGCATCGCGGTGTCCATTTCACTTGAGGTCGCAAACTCAGGGTCCCTCTTACATACCTAGAGCTGAGAGAAGGCTCCTCTTGAGGTGCTTGTGGTAAGGTGGTATTCCTCTGGAGTCGAAGCCAGGGACTAACCTCTCATCTCGAGTTGATTTGTGGTCCATGGAGCTCTTTCTTGTTGCTACAGTGACCTCAGCATCCCTCTAGCCTTGAAACAGTGTTCTTGGGGTTTCTCTGGAGTGCCATCAAGGAAATCAAGGCTCCTTTCCTGTGTCATGTGCAACACGGCATTGCTCTGCAGCAGTGCAGGGGAATCGGGCCTCATCTTGCGGCGAGGGGGAAGACTCATGGTTTTTCTCGAGTTGCGGCAGGAACCTGGGGTATATTCTCGAGTTACGACGGGGATGGCCCTTCCACACACGTGTTTGTTCAGCGACGTCAGGACTCCTGCCTAGTTGCGAGGGACAACTCGGTATTCTCCTCGAGGCTTGGCAGGCAATTGGGACGACTTTCCACTTCAGGCGGGAGACCAAGTGCCCCTTTCCACGTGCCAGATGAATCCTGGGACTCCTATCAAGTTTCACGAGGAGTCAGGCATCGTCTCCTTTGCAGGCACTGATCTCCGCGTCCCTCTGAAGTTTTCCAAGGATGTGAGCCCTCCAGTCGCGATGAGGTGGGGAACTAGGTCTTTCTCTGTGGTCTCCACAGGGGATTCAGACATCCTTTCGTCTTGGGAGATGCAAGACAAGCCTGCATTTAAGTCATTGCAGGGATATCCGGCCTTAATTCAAGTCAGGGCAGCGCGTTGTCCATTCCACTTGAGGCCGCAAACTCAGGGTCCCTCTCACATACCTAGAGCTGAGAGAAGCCTCCTCTTGTCGTGCTTGTGGTAAGGTGGTATTCCTCTGGAGTCGAAGCCAGGGACTAACCTCCCATCTCGAGTTGATTTTTGGTCCACGGAGCACTTTCGTGTTGCTACAGTGACCTCAGGATCCCTCTAGCCTTGAAACAGTGTTCTTGGGGTTTCTTTGGAGTGCCATCAAGGAAATCAAGGCTCCTTTCCTGTGTGATTTACAACACGGAATTGCTCTGTACGCAGTGCAGGGGATTCGGGCCTCATCTCGCGGCGAGAGGGAAGTCTCATGGTTTTTCTCGAGTTGCGGTGGGAACCTGGGGTATATTCTCGAGTTACGACGGGGATGGCCCTTCCACACACGTGTTTGTTCAGCGACGTCAGGACTCCTGCCTAGTTGCGAGGGACAACTCGGGATTCTCCTCGAGGCCTGGCAGGGCAATTGGGATGCCTCTCCAGCTGATGCGGGAGACCAAGGGTCCCTTTCCACGTGCCACAGGAATCCTGGGACTCCTATCAAGCTTCACGAGGAGTCAGGCATCGTCTCCTTTGGAGGCACTGATCTCCGCGTACCTCTGGAGTTTCCCAAGGATGTGAGGCCTCCGGTCGCGATGAGGTGGGGAACTAGGTCTTTCTCTGTGGTCTCCACAGGGGATTCAGACATCGTTTCGTCTTGGGAGATGCAAGACGAGCCTGCATTCAAGTCACTGAAGGGATATCCGGCCTTATTTCGAGTCAGGGCATCGCGGTGTCCATTCCACTTGAGGCCGCAAACTCAGGGTCCCTCTCACATACTTCGAGCTGAGAGAAGCCTCCTCTTGAGGTGCTTGTGGTAAGGTGGTATTCCTCTGGAGTCGAAGCCAGGGACTAACCTCTCATCTCGAGTTGATTTCTGGTCCACGGAGCTCGTTCCAGTTGCTACAGTGACCTCAGGATCCCTCTAGCCTTGAAACAGTGTTCTCGGGCTATCTCTGAAGTGCCATCAAGGAAATCAAGGCTCCTTTCCTGTGTGATGTGCCACACGGCATTGCTCTGCACGCAGTGCAGGGGAATCGGGCCTCATCTCGCGGCGAGGGGGAAGTCTCATGGTTTTTTTCGAGTTGCGGCGGGAACCTGGGGTATATTCTCGAGTTACGACGGGGATGGCCCTTCCACACACGTGTTTGTTCAGCGACGTCAGGACTCCTGCCTAGTTGCGAGGGACAACTCGGGATTCTCCTCGAGGCTTGGCAGGGCAATTGGGACGCCTCTCCAACTGAGGCTGGAGACCAAGGGTCCCTTTCCACGTGCCACAGGAATCCTGGGACTCCTATCAAGATTCACGAGGAGTCAGTCATCGTTTCCTTTGGAGGCACTCATCTCCCCGTACCTCTGGAGTTTTCAAAGGATGTGAGGCCTCCGGTCGCGATGAGGTGGGGAACTAGGTCTTTCTCTCTGGTCTCCACAGGGGATTCAGACATCCTTTTGTCTTGGGAGATGCAAGAAGAGCCTGCATTCAAGTCACTGCAGGGATATCTGGCCTTATTTCGAGTCAGGGCATCCCCGTGTCCATTCCACTTGAGGCCGCAAACTCAGGGTCCCTCTCACATACCTAGAGCTGAGTGAAGCCTCCTCTTGAGGTGCTTGTGGTAAGGTGGTATTTCTCTGGAGTCGAAGCCAGGGACTAACCTCTCATCTCGAGTTGATTTTTTGTCCACGGACCTCTTTCGTGTTGCTACAGTGACCTCAGGATCCCTCCAGCCTTGAAACAGTGTTCTTTGTGTTCATCTGGAGTGTCATCGAGAAAATCAAGGCTCCTTTCTTGTGTGATGTGCAACACGGAATTGCTCTGAACGCAGTGCATGGGAATCGGGCCTCATCTCGCGGCAAGGGGGAAGTCTCATGGTTTTTCTCGAGTTGCGGCGGGAACCTGGGGTATATTCTCGAGTTACGACGGGGATGGTCCTTCCACACACGTGTTTGTTCAGCGACGTCAGGACTCCTGCCTAGTTACGAGGGACAACTCTGGATTCTGCTCGAGGCTTGGCAGGGCAATTGGGACGCCTCTAAAGCTGAGGCGGGGGACCAAGGCTCCCTTTCCACGTGCCACAGGAATCCAGGGACTCCTATCAAGTTTCACGAGCAGTCAGGCATCGTCTCCTTTGGAGGCACTGATCTCCGCGTCCCTCTGGAGTTTTCAAAGGATGTGAGGCCTCCAGTCCCGATGATGTGGGGAACTAGGTCTTTCTCTGTGGTCTCCACAGGGGATTCAGACATCCTTTCGTCTTGGGAGATGCAAGACGAGCCTGAATTCAAGTCACTGCAGGGATATCCGGCCTTATTTGGAGTCAGGGCATCCCCGTGTCCATTCCACTTGAGGCCGCAAATCAGGGTCCCTCTCACACACCCAGAGCTGAGAGAAGCCTCCTCTTGCGGTGCTTGTGGTAAGGTGGTATTTCTCTGGAGTCGAAGCCAGGGACTAACCTCTCATCTCGAGTTGATTTTTGGTCCACGGACCTCTTTCATGTTGCTACAGTGACCTCAGGATCCCTCTAGCCTTGAAACAGTGTTCTTGGGGTTTCTCTGGAGTGCCATCAAGGAAATCAAGGCTCCTTTCATGTGTGATGTGCAACACGGAATTGCACTGCACGCAGTGCAGTTGCATCGGGACACATCTCGCGGCGAGTTGGAAGTCTTATGGTTTTTCTCGAGATGCGGCGGGAACCTCTGGTATATTCTCGAGTTACGATGGGGATCCCCTTCCACACACGTGTTTATTCAGCGACGTCAGGACTCCTGCCTAATTGTGAGGGACATCTCGGGATTCTCCTCGAGGCTTGGCAGGGCAATTGGCACGCCTCTCCAGCTGAGGCGGGAGATCAAGGGTCCCTTTCCACCGACCACAGTAAACCTGGGACTCCTATCAAGTATCACGAGGAGTCAGGCATCGTCTCCATTGGAGGCAGTGATCTCCGCGTACCTCTGGAGTTTTCAAAGGATGTGAGGCCTCCGGTCGCGATGAGGTGGGGAACTAGATCTTTCTCTGTGGTCTCCACAGGGGATTCAGACATCCTTTCGTCTTGGGAGATTCAAGACGAGCCTGAATTCAAGTCACTGCAGGGATATCTGGCCTTATTTCCAGTCAGGGCATCGCGGTGTCCATTCCACTTGAGGCCACAAACTCAGGGTCCCTCTCACATACCTAGAGCTGGGAGAAGCCTCCTCTTGAGGTGCTTGTGGTAATGTGGTATTCCTCTGGAGTCGAAGCCAGGGACTAACCTCTCATCTCGAGTTGTTTTGTGGTCCATGGAGCTCTTCCGTGTTGCTACAGTGAACTCAGGATCCCTCTAGCCTTGAAACAGTGTTCTTGGGCTTTCTCTGGAGTGCCATCAAGGAAATCAAGGCTTCTTTCCTGTGTGATGTGCAACACGGCATTGCTCTGCACGCAGTGCAGGGGAATCGGGCCTCATCTCGCAGCGAGGGGGAAGTCTCATGGTTTTTCTCGAGTTGCGGTGGGAATCTGGGGTATATTCTCGAGTTACGACGGGGATGGCCCTTCCACACACGTGTTTGTTCAGCGACGTCAGGACTCCTGCCTAGTTGCGAGGGACAACTCGGGATTCTCCTCGAGGCTTGGCAGGGCAATTGGGACGCCTCTCCAGCTGAGGCCGGAGATCAAGGGTCCCTTTCCACATGCCAGAGGAAACCTGGGAATCCTATCAAGTTTCACGAGGAGTCAGGCTTCGTCTCCTTTGGAGGCAGTGATCTCCACGTACCTCTGGAGTTTTCAAAGGATGTGAGGCCTCCGGTCGCGATGAGGTGGGAAACTAGATCTTTCTCTGTGGTCTCCACAGGGGATTCAGACACCCTTTCGTCTTGGGAGATGCAAGACGAGCCTGCATTCAAGTCATTGCAGGGATATCCGGCCTTACTACGAGTCAGGGCATCCTCGTGTCCATTCCACTTGAGGCCGCAAACTCAGGGTCCCTCTCACATACGTAGAGCTGAGAGAAGTCTCCTCTTGAGGTGCTTGTGGTAAGGTGGTATTCCTCTGGAGTCGAAGCCAGGGACTAACCTCTCATCTCGAGTTGATTTTTGGTCCATGGACCTCTTTCCTGTTGCTACAGTGACCTCAGGATCCCTCCAGCCTTGAAACAGTGTTCTTGGGGTTCCTCTGGAGTGTCATCGAGGAAATCAAGGCTCCTTTCATGTGTGATGTGCAACACGGAATTGCTCTGCACGCAGCGCAGGGGAATCGGGCCTCATCTCACGGCGAGGGGGAAGTCTCATGGTTTTTCTCGAGTTGCGGCGGGAACCTGGGGTATATTCTCGAGTTACGACTGGGATGGCCCTTCGACACACGTGTTTGTTCAGCGACGTTAGGACTCCTGCCTAGTTGCGAGGGACAACTCGGGATTCTCCTCGAGGCTTGGCAGGGCAATTGGGACGCCTCTCCAGCTGAGGCGGGAGATCAAGGGTCCCTTTCCACGTGCCACAGGAAACCTGGGACTCCTATCAAGTATCACGAGGAGTCAGGCATCGTCTCCTTTGGAGGCACTGATCTCCGCGTACCTCTGGAGTTTTCAAAGGATGTGAGGCCTCCGGTCGCGATGAGGTGGGGAAGTAGGTCTTTCTCTGTGGTCTCCACAGGGGATTCAGACATCCTTTCGTCTTGGGAGATGCAAGACGAGCCTGGATTCAAATCACTGCAGGGATATCCGGCCTTATTTGGAGTCAGGGCATCACCGTGTCCATTCCACTTGAGGCCGCAAACTCAGGGTCCCTCTCACATACCTAGAGCTGATAGAAGCCTCCTCTTGAGGTGTTTGTGGTAAGGTGGTATTCCTCTGGAGTCGAAGCCAGGAACTAACCTCTCATCTCGAGTTGATTTTTGTCCACGGACCACTTTCGTGTTGCTCTAGTGACCTCAGGGTCCCTCCAGCCTTGAAACAGTGTTCTTGGGGTTCCTTTGGAGTGTCATCAAGGAAATCAAGGCTCCTTTCATGTGTGATGTGCAACACGGAATTGCTCTGCACGCAGTGCAGGGGAATCGGGCCTCATCTCGCGGCAAGCGGGAAGTCTCATGGTTTTTCTCGAGTTGCGGCGGGAACCTGGTGTATATTCTCGAGTTACGACGGGGATGGCCCTTCCACACACGTGTTTGCTCAGCGACGTCAGGACTCCTGCCTAGTTGCGAGGGACAACTCGGGATTCTGCTCGAGGCTTGGCAGGGCAATTTGGACGCCTCTCCAGCTGAGGCGGGAGACCAAGGGTCCCTTTCCACGTGCCACAGGAATCCTGGGACTCCTATCAAGATTCACGAGGAGTCAGGCATCGTCTCCTTTGGAGGCACTGATCTCCGCGTACCTCTGGAGTTTTCAAAGGATGTGAGGCCTCCGGTCGCGATGAGGTGGGGAACTAGGTCTTTCTCTGTGGTCTCCACAGGGGATTCAGACATCCTTTCGTTTTGGGAGATGCAAGACGAGCCTGGATTCACGTCACTGCAGGGATATCCGGCCTTATTTCGAGTCAGGGCATCCCCGTGTCCATTCCACTTGAGGCCGCAAACTCAGGGTCCCTCTCACATACCTAGAGCTGAGAGAAGCCTCCTCTTGATGTGCTTGTGGTAAGGTGGTATTCCTCTGGAGTCGAAGCCAGGGACTAACCTCTCATTTCGAGTTGATTTTTTGTCCACGGACCTCTTTCTTTTTGCTACTGTGACCTCAGGATCCCTCCAGCCTTGAAAGAGTGTTCTTAGGGTTCCTCTGGAGTGTCATCGAGGAAATCAAGGCTCCTTTCATGTGTGATGTGCAACACGGAATTGCTCTGCACGCAGTGCAGGGGAATCGGGACTCATCTCGCGGCAAGGGGGAAGTCTCATGGTTTTTCTCGAGTTGCGGCGGGAACCTGGGGTATATTCTCGAGTACGACGGGGATGGCCCTTCCACACACGTGTTTGTTCAGCGACGTCAGGACTCCTACCTAGTTGCGAGGGACAACTCAGGATCCTGCTCGAGGCTTGGCAGGGCAATTTGGACGCCTCTACAGCTGAGGCGGGAGACCAAGGCTCCCTTCCCACGTGCTACAGGAATCCAGGGACTCCTATCAAGTTTCACGAGCAGTCAGGCATCGTCTCCTTTGGAGGCACTGTTCTCCGCGTACCTCTGGAGTTTTCAAAGGATGTGAGGCCTCCGGTCGCGATGATGTGGGGAACTAGGTCTTTCTCTGTGGTCTCCACAGGGGATTCAGACATCCTTTCATCTTGGGAGATGCAAGACGAGCCTGCATTCAAGTCACTGCAGGAATATCCGGCCTTATTTCGAGTCAGGGCATCCCCGTGTCCATTCCACTTGTAGCCGTAAATCAGGGTCCCTCTCACATACCCAGAGCTGAGAGAAGCCTCCTCTTGAGGTGCTTGTGGTAAGGTGGTATTCCTCTGGAGTCAAAGCCAGGGACTAACCTCTCATCTCGAGTTGATTTTTGGTCCACGGACCTCTTTCATGTTGCTACAGTGACCTCAGGATCCCTCTAGCCTTGAAACAGTGTTCTTGGGGTTTCTCTGGAGTGCCATCAAGGAAATCAAGGCTCCTTTCATGTGTGATGTGCAACACGGAATTGGTCTGCACGCAGTGCAGTTGAATCGGGACGCATCTCGTGGCGAGGTGTAAGTCTCATGGTTTTTCTCGAGTTGCAGCGGGAACGTCTGGTATATTCTCGAGTTACGACGGGGATGTCCCTTCCACACACGTGTTTGTTCAGCGATGTCAGGACTCCTGCCTAGTTGTGAGGGACAACTCTGGATTCTCCTCGAGGCTTGGCAGGGCAATTGGGACGCCTCTCCAGCTAAGGCGGGAGACCAAGTGTCCCTTTCCACGTGCCACAGGAATCCTGGGACTCCTATCAAGTTTCACGAGGAGTCAGGCATCGTCTCCTTTGGAGGCACTGATCTCCCCGTACCTCTGGAGTATTCAAAGAATGTGAGGCCTTCGGTCGCGATGAGGTGGGGAACTAGGTCTTTCTCTCTGGTCTCCACAAGGGATTCAGTCATCCTTTCGTCTTGGGAGATGCAAGACGAGCCTGCATTCAAGTCACTGCAGGGATATCCGGCCTTATTTCGGGTCAGGGCATCCCCGTGTCTATTCCACTTGAGGCCGAAAACTCAGGGTCCCTCTCACATACCTAAAGCTGAGTGAAGCCTCCTCTTGAGGTGCTTGTGGTAAGGTGGTATTCCTCTGGAGTTGAAGCCAGGGACTAACCTCTCATCTCGAGTTGATTTTTGGTCCACGGACCTCTTTCGTGTTTCTATAGTGGCCTCGGGATCCCTCCAGCCGTGAAACAGTGTTCTTGGGGTTCCTCTGGAGTGCCATCGAGGAAATCAAGGCTCCTTTCATGTGTGATGTGCAACACGGGATTGCACTGCACGCAGTGCAGGGGAATCGGGCCTCATCTTGCGGCGAGGGGGAAGTCTCATGATTTTTCTCGAGTTGCGGCGGGAACCTGGGGTATATTCTCGAGTTACGACGGGGATGGCCCTTCCACACACGTGTTTGTTCAGCGATGTCAGGAATCCTGCCTAGTTGCGAGGGACAACTCGAGATTCTCCTCGAGGCTTGGCAGGGCAATTGGGACGCCTCTCCAGCTGAGGCGGGAGATCAAGGGTCCTTTCCACGTGCCACAGGAAACCTGGGACTCCTATCAAGTATCACGAGGAGTCAGGCTTCATGTCCTTTGGAGGCAGTGATCTCCGTGTACCTCTGGAGTTTTCAAAGGATGTGAGGCCTCCGGTCGCGATGAGGTGTGTAACTAGGTCTTTCTCTGTGGTCTCCACAGGAGATTCAGACATCCTTTCGTCTTAGGAGATGCAAGACGAGCCTGCATTCAAGTCACTGCAGGAATATCCGGCCTATTTCGAGTCAGGGCATCGCGGTGCCCATTCCACTTGAGGCCGCAAACTCAGGGTCCCTCTCACATACCTAGAGCTGAAAGAAGCCTCCTCTTGAGGTGCTTGTGGTAAGGTGGTATTCCTCTGGAGTCGAAGCCAGGGACTAACCTCTCATCTCGAGTTGATTTTTGGCCCACGGAGCTCTTTCCTGTTGCTACAGTGACCTCAGGATCCCTCTATCCTTGAAACAGTGTTCTTGGGGTTTCTCTGGAGTGCCATCAAGGAAATCAAGGCTCCTTTCCTGTGTGATGTGCAACACGGAATTACTCTGCACGCAGTGCAGGGGAATCGGGCATCGTCTCGCGGCGAGGGGAAATTCTCATGGTTTTTCTGGAGTTGCGGCGAGAACCTGGGGTATATTCTCTAGTTACGACCGGAATGGCCCTTCCACACACGTGTTTGTTCAGCGATGTCAGGAATCCTGCCTAGTTGCGAGGGACAACTCATGATTCTCCTCGAGGCTTGGCAGGGCAATTGGGACGCCTTTCCAGCTGAGGCGGGAGACCAAGGGTCCCTTTCCACGTGCCACAGGAATCCTGGGACTCCTATCAGGTTTCATGAGGAGTCAGGCATCGTCTCCTTTGGAAGCACTGATCTCCGGGTACCTCTGGAGTTTTCAAAGGATGTGAGGCCTCCGGTCGCGATGAGGTGGAGAACTAGGTCTTTCTCTGTGGACTCCACAGGGGATTCAGACATCCTTTCGTCTTGGGAGATGCAAGACGAGCCTGCATTCAAGTCACTGCAGGGATATCCGGCCTTATTTCGAGTCAGGGCATCGCGGTGTTCATTCCACTTGAGGCCGCAAACTCAGGGTCCCTCTCACATACCTAGAGATGAGAGAAACCTCCTCTTGAGGTGCTTGTAGTAAGGTCGGATTCCTCTGGAGCGGAAGCCAGGGACTAACCTGTCATCTCGAGTTGATTTTTGGTCCACGGAGCTCTTTCGTGTTACTAACGTGACCTCAAGATCCCTCTAGCCTTGAAACAGTGTTCTTGGGGTTTCTCTGGAGTGCCATCAAGGAAATCAAGGCTCCTTTCATGTGTGATGTGCAACACGGAATTGCTCTGCACACAGTGCAGGGGATTCGGGCCTCATCTCGTGGCGAGGGAGAAGTGTCATGGTTTTTCTCGAGTTGCGGCGGAAACCTGGGGTATATTTTCGAGTTACGACGGGGATGGCCCTTCCACACACATGTTTGTTCAGCGACGTCAGGACACCTGCCTAGTTGCGAGGGACAACTCGGGATTCTCCTCGAGGCTTGGCAGGGCAATTGGGACGCCTCTCCAGCTGAGGCGGGAGACCAAGGGTCCCTTTCCACTTGCCACAGGAATCATGGGACTCCTATCAGGTTTCATGAGGAGTCAGGCATCGTCTCCTTTGGAAGCACTGAACTCCGCGTACCTGTGGAGTTTTCAAAGGATGTGAGGCCTCCGGTCGCGATGAAGTGGGGAACTAGGTCTTTCTCTGTGGACTCCACAGGGTATTCAGACATCCTTTCGTCTTGGGAGATGGAAGACGAGCCTGCATTCAAGTCACTGCAGGGATATCCGGCCTTATTTCGAATCAGGGCATCGCGGTGTCCATTCCACTTGAGGCCGCAAACTCAGGGTCCCTCTCACATACCTAGAGCTGAGAGAAGCCTCCTCTTGAGGTGCTTGTGGTAAGGTCTGGAGTCGAAGCCAGGGACTAACCTCTCATCTCGAGTTGATTTTTGGTCCACGGAACTCTTTCGTGTTGCTACAGTAACCTCAGAATCCCTCTATCCTTGAAACAGTGTTCTTGGGGTTTCTCTGGAGTGCCATCGAGGAAATCAAGGCTCCTTTCATGTGTGATGTGCAACACGGAATTGCTCTGCACGCAGTGCAGGGGAATCGGGCATCGGCTCGCGGCGAGGGGAAATTCTCAAGGTTTTTCTCGAGTTGCCGCGGGAACCTGTGGTATATTCTCGAGTTACGACCGGTATGGCCCTTCCACACACGTGTTTGTTCTGCGATGTCAGGAATCCTGCCTAGTTGCGAGGGACAACTCATGATTCTCCTCGAGGCTTGGCAAGGCAATTGGGACGCCTCTCCAGCTGAGGCGGGAGACCAAGGGACCCTTTCCACGTGCCACAGGAATCCTGGGACTCCTATCAGGTTTCATGAGGAGTCAGGCATCGTCTCCTTTGGAAGCACTGATCTCCGCGTACCTCTGGAGTTTTCAAAGGATGGGAGGCCTCAGGTCGCGATGAGGTGGTTAACTAGGTCTTTCTCTGTGGTCTCCACAGGGGATTCAGACATCCTTTCGTCTTAGGAGATGCAAGACGAGCCTGCATTCAAGTCACTGCAGGGATATCCGGCCTTATTTCGAGTCAGGGCATCGCGGTGTCCATTCCACTTGAGGCCGCAAACTCAGGGTCCCTCTCACATGCCTAGAGCTGAGAGAAGCCTCCTCTTGAGGTGCTTGTGGTAAGGTGGTATTCCTCTGGAGTCGAAGCCAGGGACTAACCTCTCATCTCCAGTTGATTTTTGGTCCACGGAGCTCATTCGAGTTACTACAGTGACCTCAGGATCCCTCAAGCCTTGAAACAGTGTTCTTGGGGTTTCTCTGGAGTGCCATCGAGGAAATCAAGGCTCCTTTCATGTGTGATGTGCAACACGGAATTGCTCCCCATGCAGTGCAGGGGAATCGGGCCTCATCTTGAGGCGAGGGGGAAGTCTCATGGTTTTTCTCGAGTTGCGGCGGGAACCTGGGGTATATTCTCGTGTTACGACTGGGATGGCCCTTCCACGCACGTGTTTGTTCAGCGACGTCAGGACTCCTGCCTAGTTGCAAGGGACAACTCGGGATTCTCCTCGAGGCTTGGCAGGGCAATTGAGACGCCTCTCCAGCTGAGGCGGGAGACCAAGGGTCCCTTTCCACGTGTCCCAGGAATCCTGGGACTCCTATCAGGTTTCACGAGGAGTCAGGCATCGTCGCCTTTGAAGGCACTGACCTCCACGTACCTGTGGAGTTTTCAAAGGATGTGAGGCCTCCGGTCGCGAGGAGGTGGGGAACTAGGTCTTTCTCTGTGGTCTCCACAGGGGATTCAGACATCCTTTCGTCTTGGGAGATGCAAGACGAGCCTGCATTCAAGTCACTGCAGGGATATCCGGCCTTATTTCGAGTCAGGGCATCGCGGTGTTCATTCCACTTGAGGCCACAAACTCAGGGTCCCTCTTACATACCTAGAGCTGAGAGAAGCCTCCTCTTGAGGTGCTTGTGGGAAGGTGGTATTCCTCTGGAGTCGAAGCGAGAGACTAACCTCTCATCTCGAGTTGATTTTTGGTCCACGGAGCTCTTTCGTGTTGCTACAGTGACCTCAGGATCCCTCTAGCCTTGAAACAGTGTTCTTTGGGTTTCTCTGGAGTGCCATCAAGGAAATCAAGGCTCCTTTCATGTGTGATGTGCAAAACGGAATTGCTCTGCAGGCAGTTCAGGGGAATCGGGCCGCATCTCGCGGCGAGGGGGAAGTCTCATGGTTTTTCTCGAGTTGCGGCGGGAACCTGAGGTATATTCTCGAGTTACGACTGGGATGGCCCTTCCACACACGTGTTTGTTCAGCGATGTCAGGAATCCTGCCTAGTTGCGAGGGACAACTCATGATTCTCCTCGAGGCTTGTCACGGCAATTGGGACGCCTCTCCAGCTGAGGCGGGAGACCAAGGGTCCCTTTCCACTTGCCACAGGAATCCTGGGACTCCTATCAGGTTTCATGAGGAGTCAGGCATCGTCTCCTTTGGAAGCACTGAACTCCGCGTACCTGTGGAGTTTTCAAAGGATGTGAGGTCTCCGGTCGCGATGAGGTGGTTAACTAGGTCTTTCTCTGTGGACTCCACAGGGGAATCAGACTTCCTTTCGTCTTGGGAGATGCAAGACGAGCCTGCATTCAAGTCACTGCAGGGATATCCGGCCTTATTTCGAGTCAGGGCATCGCGGTGTCCATTCCACTTGAGGCCGCATACTCAGGGTCCCTCTCACATACCTAGAGCTGAGAGAAGCCTCCTCTTGAGTTGCTTGTGGTAAGGTGGTATTCCTCTGGAGTCGAAGCGAGAGACTAACCTCTCATCTCGAGTTGATTTTTGGTCCACGGAGCTCTTTCGTGTTGCTACAGTGACCTCAGGATCCCTCTAGCCTTGGAACAGTGTTCTTGGGGTTTCTCTGGAGTGCCATCGAGGAAATCAAGGCTCCTTTCATGTGTGATGTGTAACACGGAATTGCTCTGCACGCAGTGCAGGGGAATCGGGCATCATCTCGCGGCGAGGGGAAATTATCATGGTTTTTCTGGAGTTGCGGCGGGAACCTGGGGTATATTCTCGAGTTACGACCGGTATGGCCCTTCCACACACGTGTTTGTTCAGCGATGTCAGGTCTCCTGCCTAGTTGCGAGGGACAACTCGGGATTCTCCTCGAGGCTTGGCAGGGCAATTGGGACGCCTTTCCAGCTGAGGCGGGAGACCAAGGGTCCCTTTCCACGTGCCACAGGAATCCTGGGAATCCTATCAAGTTTCACGAGGAGTCAGGCATCGTCTCCTTTGGAGGCACTGTCCTTCACGTACCTCTGGAGTTTTCAAAGGATGTGAGGCCTCCGGTCGCGATCAGGTGGGGAACTAGGTCTTTCTCTGTGGTCTCCACAGGGGATTCAGACATTATTTCGTCTTGGGAGATGCAAGACGAGCCTGCATTCAAGTCACTACAAGGATACCCGGCCTTATTTAGAGTCAGGGCATCGCGGTGTCCATTCCCCTTGAGGCCGCATACTCAGGGTCCCTCTCACATACCTAGAGCTGAGAGAAGCCTCCTTTTGAGGTGCTCTTGGTAAGGTCTGGAGTCGAAGCCAGGGACTAACCTCTCATCTCGAGTTGATTTTTGTCCACGGAACTCTTTCGTGTTGCTACAGTGACCTCAGGATCCCTCTATCCTTGAAACAGTGTTCTTGGGGTTTCTCTGGAGTGCCATCGAGGAAATCAAGGCTCCTTTCATGTGTGATGTGCAACACGGAATTGCTCTGCACGCAGTGCAGGGAAATCGGGCATCATCTCGCGGCGAGGGGAAATTCTCATGGTTTTTCTCGAGTTGCGGCGGGAACCTGGGGTATATTCTCGAGTTACGACCGGTATGGCCCTTCCACACACGTGTTTGTTCAGCGATGTCAGGAATCCTGCCTAGTTGCGAGGGACAACTCATGATTCTCCTCGAGGCTTGGCAAGGCAATTGGGACGCCTCTCCAGCTGAGGCGGGAGACCAAGGGTCCCTTTCCACGTGCCACAGGAATCCTGGGACTCCTATCAGGTTTCATGAGGAGTCAGGCATCGTCTCCTTTGGAAGCACTGATCTCCGGGTACCTCTGGAGTTTTCAAAGGATGTGAGGCCTCCGGTCGCGATGAGGTGGAGAACTAGGTCTTTCTCTGTGGACTCCACAGGGGATTCAGACATCCTTTCGTCTTGGGAGATGCAAGACGAGCCTGCATTCAAGTCACTGCAGGGATATCCGGCCTTATTTCGAGTCAGGGCATCGCGGTGTTCATTCCACTTGAGGCCGCAAACTCAGGGTCCCTCTCACATACCTAGAGATGAGAGAAACCTCCTCTTGAGGTGCTTGTGGTAAGGTCGTATTCCTCTGGAGCGGAAGCCAGGGACTAACCTGTCATCTCGAGTTGATTTTTGGTCCACGGAGCTCTTTCGTGTTACTAACGTGACCTCAAGATCCCTCTAGCCTTGAAACAGTGTTCTTGGGGTTTCTCTGGAGTGCCATCAAGGAAATCAAGGCTCCTTTCATGTGTGATGTGCAACACGGAATTGCTCTGCACACAGTGCAGGGGATTCGGGCCTCATCTCGTGGCGAGGGAGAAGTGTCATGGTTTTTCTCGAGTTGCGGCGGAAACCTGGGGTATATTCTCGAGTTACGACGGGGATGGCCCTTCCACACACATGTTTGTTCAGCGACGTCAGGACACCTGCCTAGTTGCGAGGGACAACTCGGGATTCTCCTCGAGGCTTGGCAGGGCAATTGGGACGCCTCTCCAGCTGAGGCGGGAGACCAAGGGTCCCTTTCCACTTGCCACAGGAATCATGGGACTCCTATCAGGTTTCATGAGGAGTCAGGCATCGTCTCTTTTGGAAGCACTGAACTCCGCGTACCTGTGGAGTTTTCAAAGGATGTGAGGCCTCCGGTCGCGATGAAGTGGGGAACTAGGTCTTTCTCTGTGGACTCCACAGGGGATTCAGACATCCTTTCGTCTTGGGAGATGGAAGACGAGCCTGCATTCAAGTCACTGCAGGGATATCCGGCCTTATTTCGAATCAGGGCATCGCGGTGTCCATTCCACTTGAGGCCGCAAACTCAGGGTCCCTCTCACATACCTAGAGCTGAGAGAAGCCTCCCTTTGAGGTGCTTGTGGAAAGGTCTGAAGTCGAAGCCAGGGACTAACCTCTCATCTCGAGTTGATTTTTGGTCCCCGGAGCTCTTTCGTGTTGCTACAGTAACCTCAGAATCCCTCTATCCTTGAAACAGTGTTCTTGGGGTTTCTCTGGAGTGCCATCGAGGAAATCAAGGCTCCTTTCATGTGTGATGTGCAACGCGGAATTGCTCTGCACGCAGTGCAGGGGAATCGGGCATCGGCTCGCGGCGAGGGGAAATTCTCAAGGTTTTTCTCGAGTTGCCGCGGGAACCTGTGGTATATTCTCGAGTTACGACCGGTATGGCCCTTCCACACACGTGTTTGTTCAGCGATGTCAGGAATCCTGCCTAGTTGCGAGGGACAACTCATGATTCTCCTCGAGGCTTGGCAAGGCAATTGGGACGCCTCTCCAGCTGAGGCGGGAGACCAAGGGACCCTTTCCACGTGCCACAGGAATCCTGTGACTCCTATCAGGTTTCATGAGGAGTCAGGCATCGTCTCCTTTGGAAGCACTGATCTCCGCGTACCTCTGGAGTTTTCAAAGGATGGGAGGCCTCCGGTCGCGATGAGGTGGTTAACTAGGTCTTTCTCTGTGGTCTCCACAGGGGATTCAGACATCCTTTCGTCTTGGGAGATGCAAGACGAGCCTGCATTCAAGTCACTGCAGGGATATCCGGCCTTATTTCGAGTCAGGGCATCGCGGTGTCCATTCCACTTGAGGCCGCAAACTCAGGGCCCCTCTCACATGCCTAGAGCTGAGAGAAGCCTCCTCTTGAGGTGCTTGTCGTAAGGTGGTATTCCTCTGGAGTCGAAGCCAGGGACTAACCTCTCATCTCCAGTTGATTTTTGGTCCACGGAGCTCATTCGAGTTACTACAGTGACCTCAGGATCCCTCAAGCCTTGAAACAGTGTTCTTGGGGTTTCTGTGGAGTGCCATCGAGGAAATCAAGGCTCCTTTCATGTGTGATGTGCAACACGGAATTGCTCCCCATGCAGTGCAGGGGAATCGGGCCTCATCTTGAGGCGAGGGGGAAGTCTCATGGTTTTTCTCGAGTTGCGGCGGGAACCTGGGGTATATTCTCGTGTTACGACTGGGATGGCCCTTCCACGCACGTGTTTGTTCAGCGACGTCAGGACTCCTGCCTAGTTGCAAGGGACAACTCGGGATTCTCCTCGAGGCTTGGCAGGGCAATTGAGACGCCTCTCCAGCTGAGGCGGGAGACCAAGGGTCCCTTTCCACGTGTCCCAGGAATCCTGGGACTCCTATCAGGTTTCACGAGGAGTCAGGCATCGTCGCCTTTGAAGGCACTGATCTCCACGTACCTGTGGAGTTTTCAAAGGATGTGAGGCCTCCGGTCGCGAGGAGGTGGGGAACTAGGTCTTTCTCTGTGGTCTCCACAGGGGATTCAGACATCCTTTCGTCTTGGGAGATGCAAGAGGAGCCTGCATTCAAGTCACTGCAGGGATATCCGGCCTTATTTCGAGTCAGGGCATCGCGGTGTTCATTCCACTTGAGGCCACAAACTCAGGGTCCCTCTCACATACCTAGAGCTGAGAGAAGCCTCCTCTTGAGGTGCTTGTGGGAAGGTGGTTTTCCTCTGGAGTCGAAGCGAGAGACTAACCTCTCATCTCGAGTTGATTTTTGGTCCACGGAGCTCTTTCGTGTTGCTACAGTGACCTCAGGATCCCTCTAGCCTTGAAACAGTGTTCTTTGGGTTTCTCTGGAGTGCCATCAAGGAAATCAAGGCTCCTTTCATGTGTGATGTGCAAAACGGAATTGCTCTGCAGGCAGTGCAGGGGAATCGGGCCGCATCTCGCGGCGAGGGGGAAGTCTCATGGTTTTTCTCGAGTTGCGGCGGGAACCTGGGGTATATTCTCGAGTTACGACTGGGATGGCCCTTTCACACACGTGTTTGTTCAGCGATGTCAGGAATCCTGCCTAGTTGCGAGGGACAACTCCTGATTCTCCTCGAGGCTTGTCACGGCAATTGGGTCGCCTCTCCAGCTGAGGCGGGAGACCAAGGGTCCCTTTCCACTTGCCACAGGAATCCTGGGACTCCTATCAGGTTTCATGAGGAGTCAGGCATCGTCTCCTTTGGAAGCACTGAACTCCGCGTACCTGTGGAGTTTTCAAAGGATGTGAGGTCTCCGGTCGCGATGAGGTGGTTAACTAGGTCTTTCTCTGTGGACTCCACAGGGGAATCAGACATCCTTTCGTCTTGGGAGATGCAAGACGAGCCTGCATTCAAGTCACTGCAGGGATATCCGGCCTTATTTCGAGTCAGGGCATCGCGGTGTCCATTCCACTTGAGGCCGCATACTCAGGGTCCCTCTCACATACCTAGAGCTGAGAGAAGCCTCCTCTTGAGTTGCTTGTGGTAAGGTGGTATTCCTCTGGAGTCGAAGCCAGGGACTAACCTCTCATCTCCAGTGGATTTTTGGTCCACGGAGCTCTTTTGTGTTGATACAGTGACCTCAGGATCCCTCTAGCCTTGAAACAGTGTTCTTGGGGTTTCTCTGGAGTTCCATCAAGGAAATCAAGGCTCCTTTCATGTGTGATGTGCAAAACGGAATTGCTCTGCACGCAGTGCAGGGGAATCGGGCCTCATCTCGCGGCGAGGGGGAAGTCTCATGGTTTCTCTCGAGTTGCGGCGGGAGCCTGGGTTATATTCTCGAGTTACGACGGGGATGGCCCTTCCACACACGTGTTTGTTCAGCGATGTCAGGACTCCTGCCTAGTTGGAAGGGACAACTCGGGATTCTCCTCGATCCTTTCAGGGCAATTGGGACGCCTCTCCAGCTGAGGCGGGAGACCAAGGGTCCCTTTCCACGTGCCACAGGAATCCTGGAACTCCTATCAAGTTTCACGTGGAGTCAGCATCGTCTCCTTTGGAGGCACTGATCTCCGCGTGCCTCTGGAGTTTTCAAAGGATGTGAGGCCTCCGGTCGCGATGAGGTGGGGAACTACGTCTTTCTCTGTAGACTCCAAAGGGGATTCAGACATCCTTTCGTCTTGGGAGATGCAAGACGAGTGTGCATTCAAGTCACTGCAAGGATATCCAGCCTTATTTCGACTCAGGGCATCGCGGTGTCCATTCCACTTGAGGCCACATACTCAGGGTCCCTCTCACATACCTAGAGCTGAGAGAAGCCTCCTCTTGAGGTGCTTGTGGTAAGGTGGTATTCCTCTGGAGTCGAAGCCAGGGACTAACCTCTCATCTCGAGTTGATTTTTGGTCCACGGAGCTCTTTCGTGTTGTTACAGTGACCTCAGGATCCCTCTAGCCTTGAAACAGTGTTCTTGGGGTTTCTCTGGACTGCCATCAAGGAAATCAAGGCTCCTTTCCTGTGTGATGTGCAACACGGCATTGCTCTGCACGCAGTGCAGGGGAACCGGGCCTCATCTCACGGCGAGGGGGAAGTCTCATAGTTTTTCTCGAGTTGCGGCGGGAACCTGGGGTATATTCTTGAGTTACGATGGGGATGGCCCTTCCACACACGTGTTTGTGCAGCGATGTCAGGACTCCTGCCTAGTTGCATGGGACAACTCGGGATTCTCCTCGCGGCTTGGCAGGGCAATTGGGACGCCTCTCCAGCTGAGGCGGGAGACCAAGTGTCTCTTTCCACGTGCCACTGGAATCCTGAGACTCCTATCAAGTTTCACAAGGAGTCAGGCATCGACTCCTTTGGAGGCACTGATCTCCGCGTCCCTCTGGAGTTTTCAAAGGATGGGAGGCCTCCGGTCGCGATGAGGTGGGGAACTAGGTCTTTCTCTGTGGTCTCCACAGGGGATTCAGACATCCTTTCGTCTTGGGAGATGCAAGACGAGCCTGCATTCAAGTCACTGCAGGGATATCCGGCCTTATTTCGAGTCAGGGCATCGCGGTGTCCATTCCATTTGAGGCCGCAAACTCAGGGTCCCTCTCACATACCTAGAGCTGAGAGAAGCCTCCTCTTGAGGTGCTTGTGGTAAGGTGATATACCTCTGTATTGGAAGCCAGGGACTAACCTCTCATCTCGAGTTGATTTTTGGCCCACGGAGCTCTTTCCTGTTGCTACAGTGACCTCAGGATCCCTCTATCCTTGAAACAGTGATCTTGGGATTTCTCTGGAGTGCCATCAAGGAAATCAAGGCTCCTTTCCTGTGTAATGTGCAGCACGGAATTGCTCTGCACGCAGTGCAGGGGAATCGGGCATCGTCTCGCGGCGAGGGGAAATTCTCATGTTTTTTCTCGAGTTGCGGCGGGAACCTGGGGTATATTCTCGAGTTACGACCGGTATGGCCCTTCCACACACGTGTTTGTTCAGCGATGTCAGGTCTCCTGCCTAGTTGCGAGGGACAACTCGGGATTCTCCTCGAGGCTTGGCAGGGCAATTGGGACGCCTTTCCAGCTGAGGCGGGAGACCAAGGGTCTCTTTCCACGTGCCACAGGAATCCTGGGAATCCTATCAAGTTTCACGAGGAGTCAGGCATCGTCTCCTTTGGAGGCACTGTCCTTCACGTACCTCTGGAGTTTTCAAAGGATGTGAGGCCTCTGGTCGCGATCAGGTGGGGAACTAGGTCTTTCTCTGTGGTCTCCACAGGGGATTCACACATTATTTCGTCTTGGGAGATGCAAGACGAGCCTGCATTCAAGTCACTGCAAGGATACCCGGCCTTATTTAGAGTCAGGGCATCGCGGTGTCCATTCCCCTTGAGGCCGCATACTCAGGGTCCCTCTCACATACCTAGAGCTGAGAGAAGCCTCCTCTTGAGGTGCTCTTGGTAAGGTCTGGAGTCGAAGCCAGGGACTAACCTCTCATTTGGAGTTGATTTTTGGTCCACGGAACTCTTTCGTGTTACTACAGTGACCTCAGGATCCCTCTAGCCTTGAAACAGTGTTCTTGGGGTTTCTCTGGAGTGCCATCGAGGAAATCAAGGCTCCTTTCATGTGTGATGTGCAACACGGAATTGCTCTGCACGCAGTGCAGGGGAATCGGGCATCACCTCGCGGCGAGGGGAAATTCTCATGGTTTTTCTCGAGTTGCGGCCGGAACCTGAGGTATATTCTCGAGTTACGACAGGGATGGCCCTTCCACACACGTGTTTGTTCAGCGATGTCAGGAATCCTGGCTAGTTGCGAGGGACAACTCATGATTATCCTCGAGGCTTGGCAAGGCAATTGGGACGCCTCTCCAGCTGAGGCGGGAGACCAAGGGTCCCTTTCCACGTGCCACAGGAATCCTGGGGCTCCTATCAGGTTTCATGAGGAGTCAGGCATCGTCTCCTTTGGAAGCACTGATCTCCGGGTATCTCTGGAGTTTTCAAAGGATGTGAGGCCTCCGTTCGCGATGAGGTGGAGAACTAGGTCTTTCTCTGTGGACTCCACAGGGGATTCAGACATCCTTTCGTCTTGGGAGATGCAAGACGAGCCTGCATTCAAGTCACTGCAGGGATATCCGGCCTTATTTCGAGTCAGGGCATCGCGGTGTTCATTCCACTTGAGGCCGCAAACTCAGGGTCCCTCTCACATACCTAGAGATGAGAGAAACCTCCTCTTGAGGTGCTTGTGGTAAGGTCGTATTCCTCTGGAGCGGAAGCCAGGGACTAACCTGTCATCTCGAGTTGATTTTTGGTCCACGGAGCTCTTTCGTGTTACTAACGTGACCTCAAGATCCCTCTAGCCTTGAAACAGTGTTCTTGGGGTTTCTCTGGAGTGCCATCAAGGAAATCAAGGCTCCTTTCATGTGTGATGTGCAACACGGAATTGCTCTGCACACAGTGCAGGGGATTCGGGCCTCATCTCGTGGCGAGGGAGAAGTCTCATGGTTTTTCTCGAGTTGCGGCGGAAACCTGGGGTATATTCTCGAGTTACGACGGGGATGGCCCTTCCACACACATGTTTGTTCAGCGACGTCAGGACACCTGCCTAGTTGCGAGGGACAACTCGGGATTCTCCTCGAGGCTTGGCAGGGCAATTGGGACGCCTCTCCAGCTGAGGCGGGAGACCAAGGGTCCCTTTCCACTTGCCACAGGAATCATGGGACTCCTATCAGGTTTCATGAGGAGTCAGGCATCGTCTCCTTTGGAAGCACTGAACTCCGCATACCTGTGGAGTTTTCAAAGGATGTGAGGCCTCCGGTCGCGATGAAGTGGGGAACTAGGTCTTTCTCTGTGGACTCCACAGGGGATTCAGACATCCTTTCGTCTTGGGAGATGGAAGACGAGCCTGCATTCAAGTCACTGCAGGGATATCTGGCCTTATTTCGAATCAGGGCATCGCGGTGTCCATTCCACTTGAGGCCGCAAACTCAGGGTCCCTCTCACATACCTAGAGCTGAGAGAAGCCTCCTCTTGAGGTGCTTGTGGTAAGGTCTGGAGTCGAAGCCAGGGAGTAACTTCTCATCTCCAGTTGATTTTTGGTCCACGGAGCTCTTTCGTGTTGCTACAGTAACCTCAGGATCCCTCTATCCTTGAAACAGTGTTCTTGGGGTTTCTCTGGAGTGCCATCGAGGAAATCAAGGCTCCTTTCATGTGTGATGTGCAACGCGGAATTGCTCTGCACGCAGTGCAGGGGAATCGGGCATCGGCTCGCGGCGAGGGGAAATTCTCAATGTTTTTCTCGAGTTGCGGCGGGAACCTGGGGTATATTCTCGAGTTACGACAGGGATGGCCCTTCCACACACGTGTTTGTTCAGCGATGTCAGGAATCCTGCCTAGTTGCGAGGGACAACTCATGATTCTCCTCGAGGCTTGGCAAGGCAATTGGGACGCCTCTCCAGCTGAGGCGGGAGACCAAGGGACCCTTTCCACGTGCCACAGGAATCATGGGACTCCTATCAGGTTTCATGAGGAGTCAGGCATCGTCTCCTTTGGAAGCACTGATCTCCGCGTACCTCTGGAGTTTTCAAAGGATGGGAGGCCTCCGGTCGCGATGAGGTGGTTAACTAGGTCGTTCCCTGTGGAGACCACAGGGGATTCAGACATCCTTTCGTCTTGGGAGATGCAAGACGAGCCTGCATTCAAGTCACTGCAGGGATATCCGGCCTTATTTCAAGTCAGGGCATCGCGGTGTCCATTCCACTTGAGGCCGCAAACTCAGGGTCCCTCTCACATGCCTAGAGCTGAGAGAAGCCTCCTCTTGAGGTGCTTGTGGTAAGGTGGTATTCCTCTGGAGTCGAAGCCAGGGACTAACCTCTCATCTCCAGTTGATTTTTGGTCCACGGAGCTCATTCGAGTTACTACAGTGACCTCAGGATCCCTCAAGCCTTGAAACAGTGTTCTTGGGGTTTCTCTGGAGTGCCATCGAGGAAATCAAGGCTCCTTTCATGTGTGATGTGCAACACGGAATTGCTCCCCATGCAGTGCAGGGGAATCGGGCCTCATCTTGAGGCGAGGAGGAAGTCTCATGGTTTTTCTCGAGTTGCGGCGGAAACCTGGGGTATATTCTCGTGTTACGACTGGGATGGCCCTTCCACGCACGTGTTTGTTCAGTGACGTCAGGACTCCTGCCTAGTTGCAAGGGACAACTCGGGATTCTCCTCGAGGCTTGGCAGGGCAATTGAGACGCCTCTCCAGCTGAGGCGGGAGACCAAGGGTCCCTTTCCACGTGTCCCAGGAATCCTGGGACTCCTATCAGGTTTCACGAGGAGTCAGGCATCGTCGCCTTTGAAGGCACTGATCTCCACGTACCTGTGGAGTTTTCAAAGGATGTGAGGCCTCCGGTCGCGAGGAGGTGGGGAACTAGGTCTTTCTCTGTGGTCTCCACAGGGGATTCAGACATCCTTTCGTCTTGGGAGATGCAAGACGAGCCTGCATTCAAGTCACTGCAGGGATATCCGGCCTTATTTCGAGTCAGGGCATCGCGGTGTTCATTCCACTTGAGGCCACAAACTCAGGGTCCCTCTCACATACCTAGAGCTGAGAGAAGCCTCCTCTTGAGGTGCTTGTGGGAAGGTGGTATTCCTCTAGAGTCGAAGCGAGAGACTAACCTCTCATCTCGAGTTGATTTTTGGTCCACGGAGCTCTTTCGTGTTGCTACCGTGACCTCAGGATCCCTCTAGCCTTGAAACAGTGTTCTTTGGGTTTCTCTGGAGTGCCATCAAGGAAATCAAGGCTCCTTTCATGTGTGATGTGCAAAACGGAATTGCTCTGCAGGCAGTGCAGGGGAATCGGGCCGCATCTCGCGGCGAGGGGGAAGTCTCATGGTTTTTCTCGAGTTGCGGCGGGAACCTGGGGTATATTCTCGAGTTACGACAGGGATGGCCCTTCCACACACGTGTTTGTTCAGCGATGTCAGGAATCCTGCCTAGTTGCGAGGGACAACTCATGATTCTCCTCGAGGCTTGTCACGGCAATTGGGACGCCTCTCCAGCTGAGGCGGGAGACCAAGGGTCCCTTTCCACTTGCCACAGGAATCCTGGGACTCCTATCAGGTTTCATGAGGAGTCAGGCATCGTCTCCTTTGGAAGCACTGAACTCCGCGTACCTGTGGAGTTTTCAAAGGATGTGAGGCCTCCGGTCACGATGAGGTGGTTAACTAGGTCTTTCTCTGTGGACTCCACAGGGGATTCAGACATCCTTTCGTCTTGGAAGATGCAAGACGAGCCTGCATTCAAGTCACTGCAGGGATATCCGTCCTTATTTCGAGTCAGGGCATCGCGGTGTCCATTCCACTTGAGGCCGCATACTCAGGGTCCCTCTCACATACCTAGAGCTGAGAGAAGCCTCCTCTTGAGGTGCTTGTGGTAAGGTGGTATTCCTCTGGAGTCGAATCCAGGGACTAACCTCTCATCTCCAGTTGATTTTTGGTCCACGGAGCTCTTTTGTGTTGATACAGTGACCTCAGGATCCCTCTAGCCTTGAAACAGTGTTCTTGGGGATTCTCTGGAGTTCCATCAAGGAAATCAAGGCTCCTTTCATGTGTGATGTGCAAAACGGAATTGCTCTGCACGCAGTGCAGGGGAATCGGGCCTCATCTCGCGGCGAGGGGGAAGTCTCATGGTTTTTCTCGAGTTGCGACGGGAACCTGGGTTATATTCTCGAGTTACGACGGGGATGGCCCTTCCACACACGTGTTTGTTCAGCCACGTCAGGACTCCTGTCTAGTTGGGAGGGACAACTCGGGATTCTCCTCGATCCTTTCAGGGCAATTGGGACGCCTCTCCAGCTGAGGCGGGAGACCAAGGGTCCCTTTCCACGTGCCACAGGAATCCTGGAACTCCTATCAAGTTTCACGAGGAGTCAGCATCGTCTCCTTTGGAGGCACTGATCTCCGCATGCCTCTGGAGTTTTCAAAGGATGTGAGGCCTCCGGTCGCGATGAGGTGGGGAACTACGTCTTTCTCTGTAGACTCCAAAGGGGATTCAGACATCCTTTCGTCTTGGGAGATGCAAGACGAGCCTGAATTCAAGTCACTGCAAGGATATCCAGCCTTATTTCGACTCAGGGCATCGCGGTGTCCATTCCATTTGAGGCCGCAAACTCAGGGTCCCTTTCACATACCTAGAGCTGAGAGAAGCCTCCTCTTGAGGTGCTTGTGGTAGGGTGGTAGTCCTCTGGAGTCGAAGCCAGGGACTAACCTCTCATCTCGAGATGATTTGTGGTCCACGGTGCTCTTTCGTGTTACTACAGTGACCTCAGGATCCCTCTAGCCTTGAAACAGTGTTCTTGGGGTTTCTCTGAAGTGCCATCAAGAAAATCAAGGCTCCTTTCTTGTGTGATGTGCAACACGGCATTGCTCTGCACGCAGTGCAGGGGAATCGGTCCTCATCTCGCGGCGAGGGGGAAGTCTCATGGTTTTTCTCGAGTTGCGGCGGGAACCTGGGGTATATTCTCGAGTTACGACCGGGATGGCCCTTCCACACACGTGTTTGTTCAGCGACGTCAGGACTCCTGCCTAGTTGCGAGGGACAACTCGGGATTCTCCTCGAGGCTTGGCAGGGCAATTGGGACGCCTCTCCAGCTGAGGCGGGAGACCAAGGGTCCCTTTAAACGTGCCACAGGAATCCTGGGACTCCTATCTAATTTCACGAGGAGTCAGGCATCGTCTCCTTTGGAGGCACTGACCTGCGAGTACCTCTGGAGTTTTCAAAGGATGTGAGGCCTCCGGTCGCCATGAGGTGGGGAACTAGGTCTTTCTCTGTGGTCTCCACAGGGGATTCAGACATCCTTTCGTCTTGGGAGATGCAAGACGAGCCTGCATTCAAGTCACTGCAGGGATATCCTGCCTAATTTCGAGTCAGGGCATCTCGGTATCCATTCCACTTGAGGCCGCAAACTCAGGGTCCCTCTCACATACCTAGAGCTGAGAGAAGCCTCCTCTTGAGGTGCTTGTGGTAAGGTGATATTCCTCTGTAGTGGAAGCCAGGGACTAACCTCTCGTCTCGAGTTGATTTTTGATCCACGGAGCTCTTTCCTGTTGCTACAGTGACCTCAGGATCCCTCTATCCTTGAAACACTGATCTTGGGATTTCTCTGGAGTGCCATCAAGGAAATCAAGGCTCCTTTCCTGTGTGATGTGCAACACGGAATTGCTCTGCACACAGTGCAGGGGAATCGGGCCTCATCTCGTGGCGAGGGGAAATTCTCATGGTTTTTCTCGAGTTGCGGCGGGAACCTGGGGTATATTCTCGAGTTACGACCGGTATGGCCCTTCCACACACGTGTATGTTCAGCGATGTCAGGACTCCTGCCTAGTTGCGAGGGACAACTCGGGATTCTCCTCGATGCTTGGCAGGGCAATTGGGACGCCTTTCCAGCTGAGGCGGGAGACCAAGGGTCCCTTTCCACGTGCCACAGGAATCCTGGGACTCCTATCATGTTTCACGAGGAGTCAGGCATCGTCTCCTTTGGAGGCACTGTCCTTCGCGTACCTCTGGAGTTTTCAAAGGATGTGAGGCCTCCGGTCGCGATCAGGTGGGGAACTAGGTCTTTCTCTGTGGTCTCGACAGGGGATTCAGACATCCTTTCGTCTTGGGAGATGGAAGACGAGCCTGCATTCAAGTCACTGCAGGGATATCCGGCCTTATTTCGAGTCAGGGCATCGCGGTGTCCATTCCACTTGAGGCCGCAAACTCAGGGTCCCTCTCACATACCTAGAGCTGAGAGAAGCCTCCTCTTGAGGTGCTTGTGGTAAGTTGGTATTCCTCTGGAGTCGAAGCCAGGGACTAACCTCTCATCTCCAGTTGATTTTTGGTCCACGGAGCACTTTCGTGTTGCTACAGTGACCTCAGGATCCCTCTAGCCTTGAAACAATGTTCTTGGGGTTTCTCTGGAGTGCCATCGAGGAAATCAAGGCTCCTTTCATGTGTGATGTGCAACACGGGATTGCTCTGCACGCAGTGCAGGGGAATCGGGCCTCATCTCGCGGCGAGGGGAAAGTCTCATGGTTTTTCACGAGTTGCGGCGGGAACCAGGGGTATATTCTCGAGTTACGACGGGGATGGCCCTTCCACACACGTGTTTGTTCAGCGACGGCAGGACTCCTGCCTAGTTGCGAGGGACAACTCGGGATTCTCCTCGAGGCTTGGCAGGGCAATTGGGACGCCTCTCCAGCTGAGGCGGAAGACCAAGGCTCCCTTTCCAGGTGCCATAGGAATCCTGGGGCTCCTATCAAGTTTCACGAGGACTCAGGCATCGTCTCCTTTGGAGGCACTGATCTCCATGTACCTCTGGAGTTTTCAAAGGATGTGAGGTCTCCGGTCGCGATGAGGTGGTTAACTAGGTCTTTCTCTGTGGACTCCACAGGGGAATCAGACTTCCTTTCGTCTTGGGAGATGCAAGACGAGCCTGCATTCAAGTCACTGCAGGGATATCCGGCCTTATTTCGAGTCAGGGCATCGCGGTGTCCATTCCACTTGAGGCCGCATACTCAGGGTCCCTCTCACATACCTAGAGCTGAGAGAAGCCTCCTCTTGAGTTGCTTGTGGTAAGGTGGTATTCCTCTGGAGTCGAAGCGAGAGACTAACCTCTCATCTCGAGTTGATTTTTGGTCCACGGAGCTCTTTCGTGTTGCTACAGTGACCTCAGGATCCCTCTAGCCTTGGAACAGTGTTCTTGGGGTTTCTCTGGAGTGCCATCGAGGAAATCAAGGCTCCTTTCATGTGTGATGTGTAACACGGAATTGCTCTGCACGCAGTGCAGGGGAATCGGGCATCATCTCGCGGCGAGGGGAAATTATCATGGTTTTTCTGGAGTTGCGGCGGGAACCTGGGGTATATTCTCGAGTTACGACCGGTATGGCCCTTCCACACACGTGTTTGTTCAGCGATGTCAGGTCTCCTGCCTAGTTGCGAGGGACAACTCGGGATTCTCCTCGAGGCTTGGCAGGGCAATTGGGACGCCTTTCCAGCTGAGGCGGGAGACCAAGGGTCCCTTTCCACGTGCCACAGGAATCCTGGGAATCCTATCAAGTTTCACGAGGAGTCAGGCATCGTCTCCTTTGGAGGCACTGTCCTTCACGTACCTCTGGAGTTTTCAAAGGATGTGAGGCCTCCGGTCGCGATCAGGTGGGGAACTAGGTCTTTCTCTGTGGTCTCCACAGGGGATTCAGACATTATTTCGTCTTGGGAGATGCAAGACGAGCCTGCATTCAAGTCACTACAAGGATACCCGGCCTTATTTAGAGTCAGGGCATCGCGGTGTCCATTCCCCTTGAGGCCGCATACTCAGGGTCCCTCTCACATACCTAGAGCTGAGAGAAGCCTCCTTTTGAGGTGCTCTTGGTAAGGTCTGGAGTCGAAGCCAGGGACTAACCTCTCATCTCGAGTTGATTTTTGTCCACGGAACTCTTTCGTGTTGCTACAGTGACCTCAGGATCCCTCTATCCTTGAAACAGTGTTCTTGGGGTTTCTCTGGAGTGCCATCGAGGAAATCAAGGCTCCTTTCATGTGTGATGTGCAACACGGAATTGCTCTGCACGCAGTGCAGGGAAATCGGGCATCATCTCGCGGCGAGGGGAAATTCTCATGGTTTTTCTCGAGTTGCGGCGGGAACCTGGGGTATATTCTCGAGTTACGACCGGTATGGCCCTTCCACACACGTGTTTGTTCAGCGATGTCAGGAATCCTGCCTAGTTGCGAGGGACAACTCATGATTCTCCTCGAGGCTTGGCAAGGCAATTGGGACGCCTCTCCAGCTGAGGCGGGAGACCAAGGGTCCCTTTCCACGTGCCACAGGAATCCTGGGACTCCTATCAGGTTTCATGAGGAGTCAGGCATCGTCTCCTTTGGAAGCACTGATCTCCGGGTACCTCTGGAGTTTTCAAAGGATGTGAGGCCTCCGGTCGCGATGAGGTGGAGAACTAGGTCTTTCTCTGTGGACTCCACAGGGGATTCAGACATCCTTTCGTCTTGGGAGATGCAAGACGAGCCTGCATTCAAGTCACTGCAGGGATATCCGGCCTTATTTCGAGTCAGGGCATCGCGGTGTTCATTCCACTTGAGGCCGCAAACTCAGGGTCCCTCTCACATACCTAGAGATGAGAGAAACCTCCTCTTGAGGTGCTTGTGGTAAGGTCGTATTCCTCTGGAGCGGAAGCCAGGGACTAACCTGTCATCTCGAGTTGATTTTTGGTCCACGGAGCTCTTTCGTGTTACTAACGTGACCTCAAGATCCCTCTAGCCTTGAAACAGTGTTCTTGGGGTTTCTCTGGAGTGCCATCAAGGAAATCAAGGCTCCTTTCATGTGTGATGTGCAACACGGAATTGCTCTGCACACAGTGCAGGGGATTCGGGCCTCATCTCGTGGCGAGGGAGAAGTGTCATGGTTTTTCTCGAGTTGCGGCGGAAACCTGGGGTATATTCTCGAGTTACGACGGGGATGGCCCTTCCACACACATGTTTGTTCAGCGACGTCAGGACACCTGCCTAGTTGCGAGGGACAACTCGGGATTCTCCTCGAGGCTTGGCAGGGCAATTGGGACGCCTCTCCAGCTGAGGCGGGAGACCAAGGGTCCCTTTCCACTTGCCACAGGAATCATGGGACTCCTATCAGGTTTCATGAGGAGTCAGGCATCGTCTCTTTTGGAAGCACTGAACTCCGCGTACCTGTGGAGTTTTCAAAGGATGTGAGGCCTCCGGTCGCGATGAAGTGGGGAACTAGGTCTTTCTCTGTGGACTCCACAGGGGATTCAGACATCCTTTCGTCTTGGGAGATGGAAGACGAGCCTGCATTCAAGTCACTGCAGGGATATCCGGCCTTATTTCGAATCAGGGCATCGCGGTGTCCATTCCACTTGAGGCCGCAAACTCAGGGTCCCTCTCACATACCTAGAGCTGAGAGAAGCCTCCCTTTGAGGTGCTTGTGGAAAGGTCTGAAGTCGAAGCCAGGGACTAACCTCTCATCTCGAGTTGATTTTTGGTCCCCGGAGCTCTTTCGTGTTGCTACAGTAACCTCAGAATCCCTCTATCCTTGAAACAGTGTTCTTGGGGTTTCTCTGGAGTGCCATCGAGGAAATCAAGGCTCCTTTCATGTGTGATGTGCAACGCGGAATTGCTCTGCACGCAGTGCAGGGGAATCGGGCATCGGCTCGCGGCGAGGGGAAATTCTCAAGGTTTTTCTCGAGTTGCCGCGGGAACCTGTGGTATATTCTCGAGTTACGACCGGTATGGCCCTTCCACACACGTGTTTGTTCAGCGATGTCAGGAATCCTGCCTAGTTGCGAGGGACAACTCATGATTCTCCTCGAGGCTTGGCAAGGCAATTGGGACGCCTCTCCAGCTGAGGCGGGAGACCAAGGGACCCTTTCCACGTGCCACAGGAATCCTGTGACTCCTATCAGGTTTCATGAGGAGTCAGGCATCGTCTCCTTTGGAAGCACTGATCTCCGCGTACCTCTGGAGTTTTCAAAGGATGGGAGGCCTCCGGTCGCGATGAGGTGGTTAACTAGGTCTTTCTCTGTGGTCTCCACAGGGGATTCAGACATCCTTTCGTCTTGGGAGATGCAAGACGAGCCTGCATTCAAGTCACTGCAGGGATATCCGGCCTTATTTCGAGTCAGGGCATCGCGGTGTCCATTCCACTTGAGGCCGCAAACTCAGGGCCCCTCTCACATGCCTAGAGCTGAGAGAAGCCTCCTCTTGAGGTGCTTGTCGTAAGGTGGTATTCCTCTGGAGTCGAAGCCAGGGACTAACCTCTCATCTCCAGTTGATTTTTGGTCCACGGAGCTCATTCGAGTTACTACAGTGACCTCAGGATCCCTCAAGCCTTGAAACAGTGTTCTTGGGGTTTCTGTGGAGTGCCATCGAGGAAATCAAGGCTCCTTTCATGTGTGATGTGCAACACGGAATTGCTCCCCATGCAGTGCAGGGGAATCGGGCCTCATCTTGAGGCGAGGGGGAAGTCTCATGGTTTTTCTCGAGTTGCGGCGGGAACCTGGGGTATATTCTCGTGTTACGACTGGGATGGCCCTTCCACGCACGTGTTTGTTCAGCGACGTCAGGACTCCTGCCTAGTTGCAAGGGACAACTCGGGATTCTCCTCGAGGCTTGGCAGGGCAATTGAGACGCCTCTCCAGCTGAGGCGGGAGACCAAGGGTCCCTTTCCACGTGTCCCAGGAATCCTGGGACTCCTATCAGGTTTCACGAGGAGTCAGGCATCGTCGCCTTTGAAGGCACTGATCTCCACGTACCTGTGGAGTTTTCAAAGGATGTGAGGCCTCCGGTCGCGAGGAGGTGGGGAACTAGGTCTTTCTCTGTGGTCTCCACAGGGGATTCAGACATCCTTTCGTCTTGGGAGATGCAAGAGGAGCCTGCATTCAAGTCACTGCAGGGATATCCGGCCTTATTTCGAGTCAGGGCATCGCGGTGTTCATTCCACTTGAGGCCACAAACTCAGGGTCCCTCTCACATACCTAGAGCTGAGAGAAGCCTCCTCTTGAGGTGCTTGTGGGAAGGTGGTTTTCCTCTGGAGTCGAAGCGAGAGACTAACCTCTCATCTCGAGTTGATTTTTGGTCCACGGAGCTCTTTCGTGTTGCTACAGTGACCTCAGGATCCCTCTAGCCTTGAAACAGTGTTCTTTGGGTTTCTCTGGAGTGCCATCAAGGAAATCAAGGCTCCTTTCATGTGTGATGTGCAAAACGGAATTGCTCTGCAGGCAGTGCAGGGGAATCGGGCCGCATCTCGCGGCGAGGGGGAAGTCTCATGGTTTTTCTCGAGTTGCGGCGGGAACCTGGGGTATATTCTCGAGTTACGACTGGGATGGCCCTTTCACACACGTGTTTGTTCAGCGATGTCAGGAATCCTGCCTAGTTGCGAGGGACAACTCCTGATTCTCCTCGAGGCTTGTCACGGCAATTGGGTCGCCTCTCCAGCTGAGGCGGGAGACCAAGGGTCCCTTTCCACTTGCCACAGGAATCCTGGGACTCCTATCAGGTTTCATGAGGAGTCAGGCATCGTCTCCTTTGGAAGCACTGAACTCCGCGTACCTGTGGAGTTTTCAAAGGATGTGAGGTCTCCGGTCGCGATGAGGTGGTTAACTAGGTCTTTCTCTGTGGACTCCACAGGGGAATCAGACATCCTTTCGTCTTGGGAGATGCAAGACGAGCCTGCATTCAAGTCACTGCAGGGATATCCGGCCTTATTTCGAGTCAGGGCATCGCGGTGTCCATTCCACTTGAGGCCGCATACTCAGGGTCCCTCTCACATACCTAGAGCTGAGAGAAGCCTCCTCTTGAGTTGCTTGTGGTAAGGTGGTATTCCTCTGGAGTCGAAGCCAGGGACTAACCTCTCATCTCCAGTGGATTTTTGGTCCACGGAGCTCTTTTGTGTTGATACAGTGACCTCAGGATCCCTCTAGCCTTGAAACAGTGTTCTTGGGGTTTCTCTGGAGTTCCATCAAGGAAATCAAGGCTCCTTTCATGTGTGATGTGCAAAACGGAATTGCTCTGCACGCAGTGCAGGGGAATCGGGCCTCATCTCGCGGCGAGGGGGAAGTCTCATGGTTTCTCTCGAGTTGCGGCGGGAGCCTGGGTTATATTCTCGAGTTACGACGGGGATGGCCCTTCCACACACGTGTTTGTTCAGCGATGTCAGGACTCCTGCCTAGTTGGAAGGGACAACTCGGGATTCTCCTCGATCCTTTCAGGGCAATTGGGACGCCTCTCCAGCTGAGGCGGGAGACCAAGGGTCCCTTTCCACGTGCCACAGGAATCCTGGAACTCCTATCAAGTTTCACGTGGAGTCAGCATCGTCTCCTTTGGAGGCACTGATCTCCGCGTGCCTCTGGAGTTTTCAAAGGATGTGAGGCCTCCGGTCGCGATGAGGTGGGGAACTACGTCTTTCTCTGTAGACTCCAAAGGGGATTCAGACATCCTTTCGTCTTGGGAGATGCAAGACGAGTGTGCATTCAAGTCACTGCAAGGATATCCAGCCTTATTTCGACTCAGGGCATCGCGGTGTCCATTCCACTTGAGGCCACATACTCAGGGTCCCTCTCACATACCTAGAGCTGAGAGAAGCCTCCTCTTGAGGTGCTTGTGGTAAGGTGGTATTCCTCTGGAGTCGAAGCCAGGGACTAACCTCTCATCTCGAGTTGATTTTTGGTCCACGGAGCTCTTTCGTGTTGTTACAGTGACCTCAGGATCCCTCTAGCCTTGAAACAGTGTTCTTGGGGTTTCTCTGGACTGCCATCAAGGAAATCAAGGCTCCTTTCCTGTGTGATGTGCAACACGGCATTGCTCTGCACGCAGTGCAGGGGAACCGGGCCTCATCTCACGGCGAGGGGGAAGTCTCATAGTTTTTCTCGAGTTGCGGCGGGAACCTGGGGTATATTCTTGAGTTACGATGGGGATGGCCCTTCCACACACGTGTTTGTGCAGCGATGTCAGGACTCCTGCCTAGTTGCATGGGACAACTCGGGATTCTCCTCGCGGCTTGGCAGGGCAATTGGGACGCCTCTCCAGCTGAGGCGGGAGACCAAGTGTCTCTTTCCACGTGCCACTGGAATCCTGAGACTCCTATCAAGTTTCACAAGGAGTCAGGCATCGACTCCTTTGGAGGCACTGATCTCCGCGTCCCTCTGGAGTTTTCAAAGGATGGGAGGCCTCCGGTCGCGATGAGGTGGGGAACTAGGTCTTTCTCTGTGGTCTCCACAGGGGATTCAGACATCCTTTCGTCTTGGGAGATGCAAGACGAGCCTGCATTCAAGTCACTGCAGGGATATCCGGCCTTATTTCGAGTCAGGGCATCGCGGTGTCCATTCCATTTGAGGCCGCAAACTCAGGGTCCCTCTCACATACCTAGAGCTGAGAGAAGCCTCCTCTTGAGGTGCTTGTGGTAAGGTGATATACCTCTGTATTGGAAGCCAGGGACTAACCTCTCATCTCGAGTTGATTTTTGGCCCACGGAGCTCTTTCCTGTTGCTACAGTGACCTCAGGATCCCTCTATCCTTGAAACAGTGATCTTGGGATTTCTCTGGAGTGCCATCAAGGAAATCAAGGCTCCTTTCCTGTGTAATGTGCAGCACGGAATTGCTCTGCACGCAGTGCAGGGGAATCGGGCATCGTCTCGCGGCGAGGGGAAATTCTCATGTTTTTTCTCGAGTTGCGGCGGGAACCTGGGGTATATTCTCGAGTTACGACCGGTATGGCCCTTCCACACACGTGTTTGTTCAGCGATGTCAGGTCTCCTGCCTAGTTGCGAGGGACAACTCGGGATTCTCCTCGAGGCTTGGCAGGGCAATTGGGACGCCTTTCCAGCTGAGGCGGGAGACCAAGGGTCTCTTTCCACGTGCCACAGGAATCCTGGGAATCCTATCAAGTTTCACGAGGAGTCAGGCATCGTCTCCTTTGGAGGCACTGTCCTTCACGTACCTCTGGAGTTTTCAAAGGATGTGAGGCCTCTGGTCGCGATCAGGTGGGGAACTAGGTCTTTCTCTGTGGTCTCCACAGGGGATTCACACATTATTTCGTCTTGGGAGATGCAAGACGAGCCTGCATTCAAGTCACTGCAAGGATACCCGGCCTTATTTAGAGTCAGGGCATCGCGGTGTCCATTCCCCTTGAGGCCGCATACTCAGGGTCCCTCTCACATACCTAGAGCTGAGAGAAGCCTCCTCTTGAGGTGCTCTTGGTAAGGTCTGGAGTCGAAGCCAGGGACTAACCTCTCATTTGGAGTTGATTTTTGGTCCACGGAACTCTTTCGTGTTACTACAGTGACCTCAGGATCCCTCTAGCCTTGAAACAGTGTTCTTGGGGTTTCTCTGGAGTGCCATCGAGGAAATCAAGGCTCCTTTCATGTGTGATGTGCAACACGGAATTGCTCTGCACGCAGTGCAGGGGAATCGGGCATCACCTCGCGGCGAGGGGAAATTCTCATGGTTTTTCTCGAGTTGCGGCCGGAACCTGAGGTATATTCTCGAGTTACGACAGGGATGGCCCTTCCACACACGTGTTTGTTCAGCGATGTCAGGAATCCTGGCTAGTTGCGAGGGACAACTCATGATTATCCTCGAGGCTTGGCAAGGCAATTGGGACGCCTCTCCAGCTGAGGCGGGAGACCAAGGGTCCCTTTCCACGTGCCACAGGAATCCTGGGGCTCCTATCAGGTTTCATGAGGAGTCAGGCATCGTCTCCTTTGGAAGCACTGATCTCCGGGTATCTCTGGAGTTTTCAAAGGATGTGAGGCCTCCGTTCGCGATGAGGTGGAGAACTAGGTCTTTCTCTGTGGACTCCACAGGGGATTCAGACATCCTTTCGTCTTGGGAGATGCAAGACGAGCCTGCATTCAAGTCACTGCAGGGATATCCGGCCTTATTTCGAGTCAGGGCATCGCGGTGTTCATTCCACTTGAGGCCGCAAACTCAGGGTCCCTCTCACATACCTAGAGATGAGAGAAACCTCCTCTTGAGGTGCTTGTGGTAAGGTCGTATTCCTCTGGAGCGGAAGCCAGGGACTAACCTGTCATCTCGAGTTGATTTTTGGTCCACGGAGCTCTTTCGTGTTACTAACGTGACCTCAAGATCCCTCTAGCCTTGAAACAGTGTTCTTGGGGTTTCTCTGGAGTGCCATCAAGGAAATCAAGGCTCCTTTCATGTGTGATGTGCAACACGGAATTGCTCTGCACACAGTGCAGGGGATTCGGGCCTCATCTCGTGGCGAGGGAGAAGTCTCATGGTTTTTCTCGAGTTGCGGCGGAAACCTGGGGTATATTCTCGAGTTACGACGGGGATGGCCCTTCCACACACATGTTTGTTCAGCGACGTCAGGACACCTGCCTAGTTGCGAGGGACAACTCGGGATTCTCCTCGAGGCTTGGCAGGGCAATTGGGACGCCTCTCCAGCTGAGGCGGGAGACCAAGGGTCCCTTTCCACTTGCCACAGGAATCATGGGACTCCTATCAGGTTTCATGAGGAGTCAGGCATCGTCTCCTTTGGAAGCACTGAACTCCGCATACCTGTGGAGTTTTCAAAGGATGTGAGGCCTCCGGTCGCGATGAAGTGGGGAACTAGGTCTTTCTCTGTGGACTCCACAGGGGATTCAGACATCCTTTCGTCTTGGGAGATGGAAGACGAGCCTGCATTCAAGTCACTGCAGGGATATCTGGCCTTATTTCGAATCAGGGCATCGCGGTGTCCATTCCACTTGAGGCCGCAAACTCAGGGTCCCTCTCACATACCTAGAGCTGAGAGAAGCCTCCTCTTGAGGTGCTTGTGGTAAGGTCTGGAGTCGAAGCCAGGGAGTAACTTCTCATCTCCAGTTGATTTTTGGTCCACGGAGCTCTTTCGTGTTGCTACAGTAACCTCAGGATCCCTCTATCCTTGAAACAGTGTTCTTGGGGTTTCTCTGGAGTGCCATCGAGGAAATCAAGGCTCCTTTCATGTGTGATGTGCAACGCGGAATTGCTCTGCACGCAGTGCAGGGGAATCGGGCATCGGCTCGCGGCGAGGGGAAATTCTCAATGTTTTTCTCGAGTTGCGGCGGGAACCTGGGGTATATTCTCGAGTTACGACAGGGATGGCCCTTCCACACACGTGTTTGTTCAGCGATGTCAGGAATCCTGCCTAGTTGCGAGGGACAACTCATGATTCTCCTCGAGGCTTGGCAAGGCAATTGGGACGCCTCTCCAGCTGAGGCGGGAGACCAAGGGACCCTTTCCACGTGCCACAGGAATCATGGGACTCCTATCAGGTTTCATGAGGAGTCAGGCATCGTCTCCTTTGGAAGCACTGATCTCCGCGTACCTCTGGAGTTTTCAAAGGATGGGAGGCCTCCGGTCGCGATGAGGTGGTTAACTAGGTCGTTCTCTGTGGACTCCACAGGGGATTCAGACATCCTTTCGTCTTGGGAGATGCAAGACGAGCCTGCATTCAAGTCACTGCAGGGATATCCGGCCTTATTTCAAGTCAGGGCATCGCGGTGTCCATTCCACTTGAGGCCGCAAACTCAGGGTCCCTCTCACATGCCTAGAGCTGAGAGAAGCCTCCTCTTGAGGTGCTTGTGGTAAGGTGGTATTCCTCTGGAGTCGAAGCCAGGGACTAACCTCTCATCTCCAGTTGATTTTTGGTCCACGGAGCTCATTCGAGTTACTACAGTGACCTCAGGATCCCTCAAGCCTTGAAACAGTGTTCTTGGGGTTTCTCTGGAGTGCCATCGAGGAAATCAAGGCTCCTTTCATGTGTGATGTGCAACACGGAATTGCTCCCCATGCAGTGCAGGGGAATCGGGCCTCATCTTGAGGCGAGGAGGAAGTCTCATGGTTTTTCTCGAGTTGCGGCGGAAACCTGGGGTATATTCTCGTGTTACGACTGGGATGGCCCTTCCACGCACGTGTTTGTTCAGTGACGTCAGGACTCCTGCCTAGTTGCAAGGGACAACTCGGGATTCTCCTCGAGGCTTGGCAGGGCAATTGAGACGCCTCTCCAGCTGAGGCGGGAGACCAAGGGTCCCTTTCCACGTGTCCCAGGAATCCTGGGACTCCTATCAGGTTTCACGAGGAGTCAGGCATCGTCGCCTTTGAAGGCACTGATCTCCACGTACCTGTGGAGTTTTCAAAGGATGTGAGGCCTCCGGTCGCGAGGAGGTGGGGAACTAGGTCTTTCTCTGTGGTCTCCACAGGGGATTCAGACATCCTTTCGTCTTGGGAGATGCAAGACGAGCCTGCATTCAAGTCACTGCAGGGATATCCGGCCTTATTTCGAGTCAGGGCATCGCGGTGTTCATTCCACTTGAGGCCACAAACTCAGGGTCCCTCTCACATACCTAGAGCTGAGAGAAGCCTCCTCTTGAGGTGCTTGTGGGAAGGTGGTATTCCTCTAGAGTCGAAGCGAGAGACTAACCTCTCATCTCGAGTTGATTTTTGGTCCACGGAGCTCTTTCGTGTTGCTACCGTGACCTCAGGATCCCTCTAGCCTTGAAACAGTGTTCTTTGGGTTTCTCTGGAGTGCCATCAAGGAAATCAAGGCTCCTTTCATGTGTGATGTGCAAAACGGAATTGCTCTGCAGGCAGTGCAGGGGAATCGGGCCGCATCTCGCGGCGAGGGGGAAGTCTCATGGTTTTTCTCGAGTTGCGGCGGGAACCTGGGGTATATTCTCGAGTTACGACAGGGATGGCCCTTCCACACACGTGTTTGTTCAGCGATGTCAGGAATCCTGCCTAGTTGCGAGGGACAACTCATGATTCTCCTCGAGGCTTGTCACGGCAATTGGGACGCCTCTCCAGCTGAGGCGGGAGACCAAGGGTCCCTTTCCACTTGCCACAGGAATCCTGGGACTCCTATCAGGTTTCATGAGGAGTCAGGCATCGTCTCCTTTGGAAGCACTGAACTCCGCGTACCTGTGGAGTTTTCAAAGGATGTGAGGCCTCCGGTCACGATGAGGTGGTTAACTAGGTCTTTCTCTGTGGACTCCACAGGGGATTCAGACATCCTTTCGTCTTGGAAGATGCAAGACGAGCCTGCATTCAAGTCACTGCAGGGATATCCGTCCTTATTTCGAGTCAGGGCATCGCGGTGTCCATTCCACTTGAGGCCGCATACTCAGGGTCCCTCTCACATACCTAGAGCTGAGAGAAGCCTCCTCTTGAGGTGCTTGTGGTAAGGTGGTATTCCTCTGGAGTCGAATCCAGGGACTAACCTCTCATCTCCAGTTGATTTTTGGTCCACGGAGCTCTTTTGTGTTGATACAGTGACCTCAGGATCCCTCTAGCCTTGAAACAGTGTTCTTGGGGATTCTCTGGAGTTCCATCAAGGAAATCAAGGCTCCTTTCATGTGTGATGTGCAAAACGGAATTGCTCTGCACGCAGTGCAGGGGAATCGGGCCTCATCTCGCGGCGAGGGGGAAGTCTCATGGTTTTTCTCGAGTTGCGACGGGAACCTGGGTTATATTCTCGAGTTACGACGGGGATGGCCCTTCCACACACGTGTTTGTTCAGCCACGTCAGGACTCCTGTCTAGTTGGGAGGGACAACTCGGGATTCTCCTCGATCCTTTCAGGGCAATTGGGACGCCTCTCCAGCTGAGGCGGGAGACCAAGGGTCCCTTTCCACGTGCCACAGGAATCCTGGAACTCCTATCAAGTTTCACGAGGAGTCAGCATCGTCTCCTTTGGAGGCACTGATCTCCGCATGCCTCTGGAGTTTTCAAAGGATGTGAGGCCTCCGGTCGCGATGAGGTGGGGAACTACGTCTTTCTCTGTAGACTCCAAAGGGGATTCAGACATCCTTTCGTCTTGGGAGATGCAAGACGAGCCTGAATTCAAGTCACTGCAAGGATATCCAGCCTTATTTCGACTCAGGGCATCGCGGTGTCCATTCCATTTGAGGCCGCAAACTCAGGGTCCCTTTCACATACCTAGAGCTGAGAGAAGCCTCCTCTTGAGGTGCTTGTGGTAGGGTGGTAGTCCTCTGGAGTCGAAGCCAGGGACTAACCTCTCATCTCGAGATGATTTGTGGTCCACGGTGCTCTTTCGTGTTACTACAGTGACCTCAGGATCCCTCTAGCCTTGAAACAGTGTTCTTGGGGTTTCTCTGAAGTGCCATCAAGAAAATCAAGGCTCCTTTCTTGTGTGATGTGCAACACGGCATTGCTCTGCACGCAGTGCAGGGGAATCGGTCCTCATCTCGCGGCGAGGGGGAAGTCTCATGGTTTTTCTCGAGTTGCGGCGGGAACCTGGGGTATATTCTCGAGTTACGACCGGGATGGCCCTTCCACACACGTGTTTGTTCAGCGACGTCAGGACTCCTGCCTAGTTGCGAGGGACAACTCGGGATTCTCCTCGAGGCTTGGCAGGGCAATTGGGACGCCTCTCCAGCTGAGGCGGGAGACCAAGGGTCCCTTTAAACGTGCCACAGGAATCCTGGGACTCCTATCTAATTTCACGAGGAGTCAGGCATCGTCTCCTTTGGAGGCACTGACCTGCGAGTACCTCTGGAGTTTTCAAAGGATGTGAGGCCTCCGGTCGCGATGAGGTGGGGAACTAGGTCTTTCTCTGTGGTCTCCACAGGGGATTCAGACATCCTTTCGTCTTGGGAGATGCAAGACGAGCCTGCATTCAAGTCACTGCAGGGATATCCTGCCTAATTTCGAGTCAGGGCATCTCGGTATCCATTCCACTTGAGGCCGCAAACTCAGGGTCCCTCTCACATACCTAGAGCTGAGAGAAGCCTCCTCTTGAGGTGCTTGTGGTAAGGTGATATTCCTCTGTAGTGGAAGCCAGGGACTAACCTCTCGTCTCGAGTTGATTTTTGATCCACGGAGCTCTTTCCTGTTGCTACAGTGACCTCAGGATCCCTCTATCCTTGAAACACTGATCTTGGGATTTCTCTGGAGTGCCATCAAGGAAATCAAGGCTCCTTTCCTGTGTGATGTGCAACACGGAATTGCTCTGCACACAGTGCAGGGGAATCGGGCCTCATCTCGTGGCGAGGGGAAATTCTCATGGTTTTTCTCGAGTTGCGGCGGGAACCTGGGGTATATTCTCGAGTTACGACCGGTATGGCCCTTCCACACACGTGTATGTTCAGCGATGTCAGGACTCCTGCCTAGTTGCGAGGGACAACTCGGGATTCTCCTCGATGCTTGGCAGGGCAATTGGGACGCCTTTCCAGCTGAGGCGGGAGACCAAGGGTCCCTTTCCACGTGCCACAGGAATCCTGGGACTCCTATCATGTTTCACGAGGAGTCAGGCATCGTCTCCTTTGGAGGCACTGTCCTTCGCGTACCTCTGGAGTTTTCAAAGGATGTGAGGCCTCCGGTCGCGATCAGGTGGGGAACTAGGTCTTTCTCTGTGGTCTCGACAGGGGATTCAGACATCCTTTCGTCTTGGGAGATGGAAGACGAGCCTGCATTCAAGTCACTGCAGGGATATCCGGCCTTATTTCGAGTCAGGGCATCGCGGTGTCCATTCCACTTGAGGCCGCAAACTCAGGGTCCCTCTCACATACCTAGAGCTGAGAGAAGCCTCCTCTTGAGGTGCTTGTGGTAAGTTGGTATTCCTCTGGAGTCGAAGCCAGGGACTAACCTCTCATCTCCAGTTGATTTTTGGTCCACGGAGCACTTTCGTGTTGCTACAGTGACCTCAGGATCCCTCTAGCCTTGAAACAATGTTCTTGGGGTTTCTCTGGAGTGCCATCGAGGAAATCAAGGCTCCTTTCATGTGTGATGTGCAACACGGGATTGCTCTGCACGCAGTGCAGGGGAATCGGGCCTCATCTCGCGGCGAGGGGAAAGTCTCATGGTTTTTCACGAGTTGCGGCGGGAACCAGGGGTATATTCTCGAGTTACGACGGGGATGGCCCTTCCACACACGTGTTTGTTCAGCGACGGCAGGACTCCTGCCTAGTTGCGAGGGACAACTCGGGATTCTCCTCGAGGCTTGGCAGGGCAATTGGGACGCCTCTCCAGCTGAGGCGGAAGACCAAGGCTCCCTTTCCAGGTGCCATAGGAATCCTGGGGCTCCTATCAAGTTTCACGAGGACTCAGGCATCGTCTCCTTTGGAGGCACTGATCTCCATGTACCTCTGGAGTTTTCAAAGGACGTGAGGCCTCCGGTCACGATGAGGTGGGGAACTAGGTCTTTCTCTGTGGTCTCCACAGGGGATTCAGACATCCTTTCGTCTTGGGAGATGCAAGACGAGCCTGCATTCAAGTCACTGCAGGGATATCCGGCCTTATTTCGAGTCAGGGCATCGCGGTGTCCATTCCACTTGAGGCCGCAAACTCAGGGTCCCTCTCACATACCTAGAGGTGAGAGAAGCCTCCTCTTGAGGTGCTTGTGGTAAGGTGGTATTCCTCTGAATTCGAAGCCAGGGACTAACCTCTCATCTCGAGTTGATTTTTCTTCCACGGAGCTCTTTCGCGTTTCTACAGTGACCTCAGGATCCCTCTAGGCTTGAAACAGTGTTCTTGGGGTTTCTCTGGAGTGCCATCAAGGAAATCAAGGCTCCTTTCATGTGTGATGTGCAACACGGAATTGCTCCGCACGCAGTGCAGGGGAATCGGGCCTCATCTTGCGGTGAGTGGGAAGTCTCATGGATTTTCTCGAGTTGCGGCAGAACCTGGGGTATATTCTCGAGTTACGACGGGGATGGCCCTTCCACACACGTGTTTGTTCAGCGACGTCTGGACTCCTGCCTAGTTGTGAGGGCCAACTCGGGATTCGCCTCGAGGTTTGGCAGGGCAATTGGGATGCCTCTCCAGCTGAGGCGGGTGACCAAGGGTTCCTTTCCACGTGCCACAGGAATCCTGGGACTCCTATCAAGTTTCACGAGGAGTCAGGCATCGTCTCCTTTGCAGGCACTGATTTCCGCGTACCTCTGGAGTTTTCAAAGGATGTGAGGCCTCCAGTCGCGATGAGGTGGGGAGCTAGGTCTTTCTCTGTAGTCTCCACAGGGGATTCAGTCATCCTTTCGTCTTGGGAGATGCAAGACGAGCCTGCATTCAAGTCACTGCAGGGATATCCGGCCTTATTTCGAGTCAGGGCATCGCGGTGTCCATTCCACTTGAGGCCGCAAACTCAGGGTCCCTCTCACATACCTAGAGCTGAGAGAAGACTCCTCGTGAGCTGCTTGTGGTAAGGTGGTATTCCTCTGGAGTCGAAGCCAGGGACTAACCTGTCATCTCGTGTTGATTTTTGGTTCACGGAGCTCTTTCTTGTTGCTACAGTGATCTCAGGATCCCTCTAGCCTTGACACAGTGTTCTTGGGGATTCTCTGGAGTGCCATCAAGGAAATCAAGGCTCCTTTCATGTGTGATGTGCAACACGGAATTGCTCTGCATGCAGTGCAGGGGAATCGGGAATCATCTCACGGGGAGTGGGAAGTCTCATGGTTTTTCTCGAGTTGCGGCGGGAACCTGGGGTATATTCTCGAGTTACGACGGGGATGTGCCTTCCACACACGTGTTTGTTCAGCGATGTCAGGACTCCTGCCTAGTTGCGAGGGACAACTCGGGATTCTCCTCGATGCTTGGCAGGGCAATTGGGACGCCTCTCCAACTGAGGCGGGAGACCAAGGGTGACTTTCCACGTGCCACAGGAATCCTGGGACTCTTATCAAGTTTCACGAGGAGTCAGGCATCGTCTCCTTTGCAGGCACTGATCTCCGTGGACTTCGGGAATTTTTAAAGAATGTGAGGCCTCGAGGCGCGATGACGTGGGGAACTAGGTCTTTCTCTGTGGTCTCCACCGGCGATTCAGACATCCTTTCGTCTTGGGAGATGCAAGACGAGCCTGCATTCAAGTCACTGCAGGGATATCCGGCCTTATTTCGAGTCAGGGCATCGCGGTGTCCATTCCACTTGAGGCCGCAAACTCAGGGTCCCTCTCACATACCTAGAGCTGAGAGAAGCCTCCTCTTGAGGTGCTTGTGGTAAGGTGGTATTCCTCTGGAGTCGAAGCCAGGGACTAACCTCTCATCTCCAGTTGATTTTTGGTCCACGGAGCACTTTCGTGTTGCTACAGTGACCTCAGGATCCCTCTAGCCTTGAAACAGTGTTCTTGGGGTTTCTCTGGAGTGCCATCGAGGAAATCAAGGCTCCTTTCATGTGTGATGTGCAACACGGGATTGCTCTGCACGCAGTGCAGGGGAATCGGGCCTCATCTCGCGGCGAGGGGAAAGTCTCATGGTTTTTCACGAGTTGCGGCGGGAACCAGGGGTATATTCTCGAGTTACGACGGGGATGGCCCTTCCACACACGTGTTTGTTCAGCGACGGCAGGACTCCTGCCTAGTTGCGAGGGACAACTCGGGATTCTCCTCGAGGCTTGGCAGGGCAATTGGGACGCCTCTCCAGCTGAGGCGGAAGACCAAGGGTCCCTTTCCAGGTGCCACAGGAATCCTGGGGCTCCTATCAAGTTTCACGAGGACTCAGGCATCGTCTCCTTTGGAGGCACTGATCTCCATGTACCTCTGGAGTTTTCAAAGGACGTGAGGCCTCCGGTCGCGATGAGGTGGGGAACTAGGTCTTTCTCTGTGGTCTCCACAGGGGATTCAGACATCCTTTCGTCTTGGGAGATGCAAGACGAGCCTGCATTCAAGTCACTGCAGGGATATCCGGCCTTATTTCGAGTCAGGGCATCGCGGTGTCCATTCCACTTGAGGCCGCAAACTCAGGGTCCCTCTCACATACCTAGAGGTGAGAGAAGCCTCCTCTTGAGGTGCTTGTGGTAAGGTGGTATTCCTCTGAATTCGAAGCCAGGGACTAACCTCTCATCTCGAGTTGATTTTTCTTCCACGGAGCTCTTTCGCGTTTCTACAGTGACCTCAGGATCCCTCTAGGCTTGAAACAGTGTTCTTGGGGTTTCTCTGGAGTGCCATCAAGGAAATCAAGGCTCCTTTCATGTGTGATGTGCAACACGGAATTGCTCCGCACGCAGTGCAGGGGAATCGGGCCTCATCTTGCGGTGAGTGGGAAGTCTCATGGATTTTCTCGAGTTGCGGCAGAACCTGGGGTATATTCTCGAGTTACGACGGGGATGGCCCTTCCACACACGTGTTTGTTCAGCGACGTCTGGACTCCTGCCTATTTGCGAGGGCCAACTCGGGATTCGCCTCGAGGTTTGGCAGGGCAATTGGGACGCCTCTCCAGCTGAGGCGGGTGACCAAGGGTTCCTTTCCACGTGCCACAGGAATCCTGGGACTCCTATCAAGTTTCACGAGGAGTCAGGCATCGTCTCCTTTGCAGGCACTGATTTCCGCGTACCTCTGGAGTTTTCAAAGGATGTGAGGCCTCCAGTCGCGATGAGGTGGGGAGCTAGGTCTTTCTCTGTAGTCTCAACAGGGGATTCAGTCATCCTTTCGTCTTGGGAGATGCAAGACGAGCCTGCATTCAAGTCACTGCAGGGATATCCGGCCTTATTTCGAGTCAGGGCATCGCGGTGTCCATTCCACTTGAGGCCGCAAACTCAGGGTCCCTCTCACATACCTAGAGCTGAGAGAAGACTCCTCGTGAGCTGCTTGTGGTAAGGTGGTATTCCTCTGGAGTCGAAGCCAGGGATTAACCTGTCATCTCGTGTTGATTTTTGGTTCACGGAGCTCTTTCTTGTTGCTACAGTGATCTCAGGATCCCTCTAGCCTTGACACAGTGTTCTTGGGGATTCTCTGGAGTGCCATCAAGGAAATCAAGGCTCCTTTCATGTGTGATGTGCAACACGGAATTGCTCTGCATGCAGTGCAGGGGAATCGGGAATCATCTCACGGGGAGTGGGAAGTCTCATGGTTTTTCTCGAGTTGCGGCGGGAATCTGGGGTATATTCTCGAGTTACGACGGGGATGGCCCTTCCACACAAGTGTCTGTTCAGCGATGTCAGGACTCCTGCCTAGTTGCGAGGGACAACTCGGGATTCTCCTCGAGGCTTGGCAGGGCAATTGGGACGCCTCTCCAACTGAGGCGGGAGACCAAGGGTGACTTTCCACGTGCCACAGGAATCCTGGGACTCTTATCAAGTTTCACGAGGAGTCAGGCATCGTCTTCTTTGCAGGCACTGATCTCCGTGGACTTCGGGAATTTTTAAAGAATGTGAGGCCTCGGGTCGCGATGACGTGGGGAACTAGGTCTTTCTCTGTGGTCTCCACCGGCGATTCAGACATCCTTTCGTCTTGGGAGATGCAAGACGAGCCTGCATTCAAGTCACTGCAGGGATATCCGGCCTTATTTCGAGTCAGGGCATCGCGGTGTCCATTCCACTTTAGGCCTCAAACTCAGGGTCCTTCTCACATACCGAGAGCTGAGAGAAGCCTCCTCTTGAGGTGATTGTGGTAAAATGGTATATCTCTGGAGTCGAAGCCAGGGACTAACTTCTCATCTCGAGTTGATTTTTGGTCCACGGAGCTCTTTTGTGTTGCTACAGTGACCTCAGGATCCCTCTAGCCTTGAAACAGTGTTCTTGGGGTTTCTGTGGAGTGCCATCAAGGAAATCAAGGCTCCTTTCATGTGTGATGTGCAACACGGAATTGCTCTGCAGCCAGTGCAGGGAAATCGGGCCTCATCTCGCGGCGAGGGGGAAGTCTCATGGTTTTTCTCGAGTTGCGGCGGGAACCTGGGGTATATTCTCGAGTTACGACGGGGATGGCCCTTCCACACATGTGTTTGTTCAGCGACGTCAGGACTCCTGCCTAGTTGCGAGGGACAACTCGGGATTCTCCTCGAGGCTTGGCAGGGCAATTAGGATGCCTCTCCAGCTGAGGCGGGAGACCAAGGGTCCCTTTCCACGTGCCACAGGAATCCTGGGACTCCTACCAAGTTTCACGAGGAGTCAGGGATCGTCTCCTTTGGAGGCACTGATTTCCGCGAACCTCTGGAGTTTTCAAAGGATGTGAGGCCTCCACTCGCGATGCAGTGGGGAACAAGGTCTTTCTCTGTGCACTCCACAGGGGATTCAGAAATCCTTTTGTCTTGGGAGATGCAAGACGAGCCTGCATTCAAGTCACAGCAGGGATATCCGGCCTTATTTCGAGTCAGGGCATCGCGGTGTCCATTCCACTTGAGGCCGCAAACTCAGGGTCCCTCTCACATACCTAGAGCTGAGAGAAGCCTCCTCTTGAGGTGCTTGTGGTAAGGTGGTATTCCACTAGAGTCGTCGCCAGGGACTAACCTCTCATCTCGAGTTGATTTTTGGTCCACGGAGCACTTTCGTGTTGCTACAGTGACCTCAGGATCCCTCTAGCCTTGAAACAGTGTTCTTGGGGTTTCTCTGAAGTGCCATCAAGGAAATCAAGGCTCCTTTCATGTGTGATGTGCAACATGGAATTGCTCTGCACGCAGTACCGGGGAATCGGGCCTCATCTAGCGGTGAGGGGAAGTCTCATGGTTTTTCTCGAGTTGCGGCGGGAACCTGGGGTATATTCTCGAGTTACGACGGGCATGGCCCTTCAACACTCGAGTCTGTTCAGCGACGTCAGGACTCCTGCCTAGTTGCGAGGGACAACTCGGGATTCTCCTCGAGGCTTGGCAGGGCAATTTGGACGCCTTTCCAGCTGAGGCGGGGGACCAAGGGTCCCTTTCCACGTGCCACAAGAATCCTGGGACTCCTATCAAGTTTCACGAGGAGTCAGGCATCATTTCCTTTGGACTCTCTGATCTCCGCATACCTCTGGAGTTTTCAAAAGATGTGAGGCCTCCGATCGCGATGAGGTGGGGAACTAGGTCTTTCTCTGTGGTCTCCACAGGGGATTCAGACATCCTTTCATCTTGGGAGATGCAAGACGAGCGTGCATTCAAGTCACTGCAGGGATATCCGGCCTTATTTCGAGTCAGTTCATTGCGGTGTCCATTCCACTTGAGGCCGCAAACTCAGGGTCCCTCTCACATACCTAGAGCTGAGAGAAGCCTCCTCTTGAGGTGCTTGTGGTAAGGTGGTATTCCTCTGGAGTCGAAGCCAGGGACTAACCTCTCCTCTCGAGTTAATTCTTGCCCCACGGAGCTCTTTCATGTTGCTACATTGACCTCAGGATCCCTCTAGCCTTGAAACAGTGTTCTTGGGGTTTCTCTGGAGTGCCATCAAGGAAATCACGGCTCCTTTCATGTGTGATGTGCAACACGGAATTGCTCTGCACGCAGTGCAGGGGAATCGGGCCTCATCTCGCGGCGAGGGGCAAGTCTCATGGTTTTTCTCGAGTTACGGCAGGAACCAGGGGTATATTCTCGAGTTAAGACGGGGATGGCCCTTTCACAAACGTGTTTGTTCAGCGACGTCAGGACTCCTGCCTAGTTGCGAGTGACAACTCGGGATTCTCCTCGAGGATTGGCAGGGCAATTTGGACGCCTCTCCATCTGAGGCGGGGGACCAAGTGTCCCTTTCCACGTGCCACAGCAATCCTGGGACTCCTATCAAGTTTGACGAGGAGTCAGGCATCATCTCCTTTGGAGGCACTGATCTCTGCGTCCCTCTGGAGTTTTCAAAGGATGTGAGGCCTCCGGTCTCCATGAGGTGGGGAACTAGGTCTTTCTCTGTGGCCTCCACAGGGTATTCAGGCATCCTTTTGTCTTGGGAGATGCAAGACGAGCCTGCATTCAAGTCACTGCAGGGATATCCGGCCTTATTTCGAGTCAGGGCATCGCGGTGTCCATTCCACTTGAGGCACAAACTCAGGGTCCCTCTCACATACCTAGAGCTGAGAGAAGCCTCCTCTTGAGGTGCTTGTGGTAAGGTGGTATTCCTCTGGAGTCGAAGCCAGGACCTAACCTCTCATCTTGAGTTGATTTTTGGTCCACGGAGCTCTTTCGTGTTGCTACAGTGACCTCAGGATCCCTCTAGCCTTGAAACAGTGTTCATGGGCTTTCTCTGGAGTGCCATCAAGGAAATCAAGGCTCCTTTCCTGTGTGATGTGCAACACGGGATTGCTCTGCACGCAGTGCAGGGGAATCGGGAATCATCTCACGGGGAGTGGGAAGTCTCATGGTTTTTCTCGAGTTGCGGCGGGAACCTGGGGTATATTCTCGAGTTACGACGGGGATGGCCCTTCCACACACGTGTTTGTTCAGCGACGTCAGGACTCCTGCCTAGTTGCGAGGGACAACTCGGGATTCTCCTCGAGGCTTGGCAGGGCAATTGGGACGGCTCTCCAGCTGAGGCGGGAGACCAAGGGTCCCTTTCCACGTGCCACAGGAATCCTGGGACTCCTATCAAGTTTGACGAGGAGTCAGGCATCATCTCCTTTGGAGGCACTGATCTCTGCGTCCCTCTGGAGTTTTCAAAGGATGTGAGGCCTCCGGTCTCCATGAGGTGGGGAACTAGGTCTTTCTCTGCGGCCTCCACAGGGTATTCACGCATCCTTTTGTCTTGGGAGACGCAAGACGAGCCTACATTCAAGTCACTGCAGGGATATCCGGCCTTATTTCGAGTCAGGGCATCGCGGTGTCCATTCCACTTGAGGCCGCAAACTCAGGGTCCCTCTCACATACCTAGAGCTGAGAGAAGCCTCCTCTTGAGGTGCTTGTGGTAAGGTGGTATTCCTCTGGAGTCGAAGCCAGGGCCTAACCTCTCATCTCGAGTTGATTTTTGGTCCACGGAGCTCTTTCGTGTTGCTACAGTGACCTCAGGATCCCTCTAGCCTTGAAACAGTGTTCATGGGCTTTCTCTGGAGTGCCATCAAGGAAATCAAGGCTCCTTTCCTGTGTGATGTGCAACACGGGATTGCTCTGCACGCAGTGCAGGGGAATCGGTCCTCATCTCGGGGTGAGGGGGAAGTCTCATGGTTTTTCTCGAGTTGCGGCGGGAACCTGGGGTATATTCTCGAGTTACGACGGGGATGGCCCTTCCACACACGTGTTTGTTCAGCGACGTCAGGACTCCGGCCTAGTTGCGAGGGACAACTCGGGATTCTCCTCGAGGCTTGGCAGGGCAATTGGGACGGCTCTCCAGCTGAGGCGGGAGACCAAGGGTCCCTTTCCACGTGCCACAGGAATCCTGGGACTCCTATCAAGTTTGGCGAGGAGTCAGGCATCATCTCCTTTGGAGGCACTGATCTCTGCGTCCCTCTGGAGTTTTCAAAGGATGTGAGGCCTCCGGTCTCCATGAGGTGGGGAACTAGGTCTTTCTCTGTGGCCTCCACAGGGTATTCAGGCATCCTTTTGTCTTGGGAGATGCAAGACGAGCCTGCATTCAAGTCACTGCAGGGATATCCGGCCTTATTTCGCGTCAGGGCATTGCGGTGTCCATTCCACTTGAGGCCGCAAACTCAGGGTCCCTCTCACATACCTAGAGCTGAGAGAAACCCCCTCTTGAGGTGCTTGTGGTAAGGTGGTATTCCTGTGGAGTCGAAGCCAGGGCCTAACCTCTCATCTCGAGTTGATTTCTGGTCCACGGAGCACTTTCGAGTTGCTACAGTGACCTCAAGGTCCCTCTAGCCTTGATACAGTGTTCTTGGGCTTTCTCTGGAGTGCCATCAAGGAAATCAAGGCTCCTTTCCTGTGTGATGTACAACACGCATTGCTCTGTACGCAGTGCGGGGGAACCGGGACTCATCTTCCAGTGAGGGGGAAGTCTCTTGGTTTTTCTCGAGTTGCGGCGGGAACCTGGGGTATATTCTCGAGTTACGACGGGGATGGCCCTTCCACACACGTGTTTGTTCAGCGACGTCAGGACTCCTGCCTAGTTGCGAGGGACAAATCGGGATTCTCCTCGAGGCTTGGCAGGGCAATTGGAACGCCTCTCCAGCTGAGGCGGGAGACCATGTGTCCCTTTCCACGTGCCACAGGAATCCTGGGACTCCTATCAAGTTTCCCGAGGAGTCAGGCATCATTTCCTTTGGACTCTCTGATCTCCGCATACCTCTGGAGTTTTCAAAAGATGTGAGGCCTCCGATCGCGATGAGGTGGGGAACTAGGTCTTTCTCTGTGGTCTCCACAGGGGATTCAGACATCCTTTCATCTTGGGAGATGCAAGACGAGCGTGCATTCAAGTCACTGCAGGGATATCCGGCCTTATTTCGAGTCAGTTCATTGCGGTGTCCATTCCACTTGAGGCCGCAAACTCAGGGTCCCTCTCACATACCTAGAGCTGAGAGAAGCCTCCTCTTGAGGTGCTTGTGGTAAGGTGGTATTCCTCTGGAGTCGAAGCCAGGGACTAACCTCTCCTCTCGAGTTAATTCTTGCCCCACGGAGCTCTTTCATGTTGCTACATTGACCTCAGGATCCCTCTAGCCTTGAAACAGTGTTCTTGGGGTTTCTCTGGAGTGCCATCAAGGAAATCACGGCTCCTTTCATGTGTGATGTGCAACACGGAATTGCTCTGCACGCAGTGCAGGGGAATCGGGCCTCATCTCGCGGCGAGGGGCAAGTCTCATGGTTTTTCTCGAGTTGCGGCAGGAACCAGGGGTATATTCTCGAGTTAAGACGGGGATGGCCCTTCCACACACGTGTTTGTTCAGCGACGTCAGGACTCCTGCCTAGTTGCGAGGGACAACTCGGGATTCTCCTCGAGGCTTGGCAGGGCAATTGGGACGGCTCTCCAGCTGAGGCGGGAGACCAAGGGTCCCTTTCCACGTGCCACAGGAATCCTGGGACTCCTATCAAGTTTGACGAGGAGTCAGGCATCATCTCCTTTGGAGGCACTGATCTCTGCGTCCCTCTGGAGTTTTCAAAGGATGTGAGGCCTCCGGTCTCCATGAGGTGGGGAACTAGGTCTTTCTCTGTGGCCTCCACAGGGTATTCACGCATCCTTTTGTCTTGGGAGACGCAAGACGAGCCTACATTCAAGTCACTGCAGGGATATCCGGCCTTATTTCGAGTCAGGGCATCGCGGTGTCCATTCCACTTGAGGCCGCAAACTCAGGGTCCCTCTCACATACCTAGAGCTGAGAGAAGCCTCCTCTTGAGGTGCTTGTGGTAAGGTGGTATTCCTCTGGAGTCCAAGCCAGGGCCTAACCTCTCATCTCGAGTTGATTTTTGGTTCACGGAGCTCTTTCTTGTTGCTACAGTGACCTCAGGATCCCTCTAGCCTTGAAACAGTGTTCATGGGCTTTCTCTGGAGTGCCATCAAGGAAATCAAGGCTCCTTTCCTGTGTGATGTGCAACACGGGATTGCTCTGCACGCAGTGCAGGGGAATCGGTCCTCATCTCGGGGCGAGGGGGAAGTCTCATGGTTTTTTTCGAGTTGCGGCGGGAACCTGGGGTATATTCTCGAGTAACGACGGGGATGGCCCTTCCACACACGTGTTTGTTCAGCGACGTCAGGACTCCGGCCTAGTTGCGAGGGACAACTCGGGATTCTCCTCGAGGCTTGGCAGGGCAATTGGGACGGCTCTCCAGCTGAGGCGGGAGACCAAGGGTCCCTTTCCACGTGCCACAGGAATCCTGGGACTCCTATCAAGTTTCACGATGAGTCAGGCATCGTCTCCTTTGGAGGCACTGATCTCCGCGTACTTCTGGAGTTTTCAAAGAAGGTGAGGCCTCCGGTCGCGATGAAGTGGTTAACTAGGTCTTTCTCTGTGGTCTCCACAGGGGATTCAGACATCCTTTCGTCTTGGGAGATGCAAGACGAGCCTGCATTCAAGTCACTGCAGGGATATCCGGCCTTATTTCGAGTCAGGGCATCGCGGTGTCCATTCCACTTGAGGCCGCAAACTCAGGGTCCCTCTCACATACCTAGAGCTCTGAGAAGCCTCCTCTTGAGGTGCTTGTGGTAAGGTGGTATTCCTCTGGAATCGAAGCCAGGGACTAACCTCTCATCTCGAGTAGATTTTTGGTCCACGGAGCTCTTTCGTGTTGCTACACTGACCTCAGGATCCCTCTATCCTTGAAACAGTGTTCATGGGGTTTCTCTGGAGTGCCATCAAGGAAATCAAGCCTCCTTTCCTGTGTGATGTGCAACACGGCATTGCTCTGCACGCAGTGTAGGGGAATCGGGACTCATCTCGCGGCGAGGGGGAAGTCTCATGGTTTTTCTTGAGTTGCGGCGGGAACCTGGGGTATATTCTCGAGTTACGACGGGGATGGCCCTTCCACACACGTGTTTGTTCAGGGACGTCAGGACTCCTGCCTAGTTGCGAGGGACAAATCGGGATTCTCCTCGAGGCTTGGCAGGGCAATTGGGACGCCTCTCCAGCTGAGGCGGGAGACCATGTGTCCCTTTCCACGTGCCACAGGAATCCTGGGACTCCTATCAAGTTTCACGAGGAGTCAGGCATCATCTCCTTTGGAGGCACTTATCCCCGCGTCCCTCTGGAGTTTTCCAATGATGTGAGGCCTCCGGTCGCGATGAGGTGGGGAACTAGGTCTTTCTCTGTGGTCTCCACAGGGGATTCAGACATCCTTTCGTCTTGGGAGATGCAAGACGAGCCTGCATTCAAGTCACTGCAGGGATATCCGGCCTTATTTCGAGTCAGGGCATCGCGGTGTCCATTTCACTTGAGGCCGCAAACTCAGGGTCTCTCTTACATACCTAGAGCTGAGAGAAGGCTCCTCTTGAGGTGCTTGTGGTAAGATTGTATTCCTCTGGAGTCAAAGCCAGGGACTAACCTCTCATCTCGAGTTGATTTGTGGTCCACGGAGCTCTTTCGTGTTGCTACACTGACCTCAGGATCCCTCTATCCTTGAAACAGTGTTCTTGGGGTTTCTCTGGAGTGCCATCAAGGAAATCAAGCCTCCTTTCCTGTGTGATGTGCAACACGGCATTGCTCTGCACGCAGTGCAGGGGAATCGGGACTCATCTCGCGGTGAGGGGGAAGGCTCATGGTTTTTCTCGAGTTGCGGCGGGAACCTGGGGTATATTCTCGAGTTACGACGGGGATGGCCCTTCCACACACGTGTTTATTCAGTGACGTCAGAACTCCTGCCTAGTTGCGAGGGAAAACTCGGGATTCTCCTCGAGGCTTGGCAGGCAATTGGGACGACTTTCCACCTCAGGCGGGAGACCAAGTGTCCCTTTCCACGTGCCAGATTAATCCTGGGACTCCTATGAAATTTCACGAGGAGTCAGGCATCGTCTCCTTTGCAGGCACTGATCTCCGCGTCCCTCTGGATTTTCCAAGGATGTGAGGCCTCCGGTCGCGATGAGGTGGGGAACTAGGTCTTTCTCTGTGGTCTCCACAGGGGATTCAGACATCCTTTCGTCTTGGGAGATGCAAGACGAGCCTGCCTTCAAGTAACTGCAGGCATATCCGGCCTTATTTCGCGTCAGGGCATTGTGGTGTCCATTCCACTTGAGGCCGCAAACTCAGGGTCCCTCTCACATACCTAGAGCTGAGAGAAACCTCCTCTTGAGGTGCTTGTGGTAAGGTGGTATTCCTCTGGAGTCGAAGCCAGGGACTAACCTCTCATCTCGAGTTGATTTCTGGTCCACGGAGCACTTTCGAGTTGCTACAGTGACCTCAAGGTCCCTCTAGCCTTGAAACAGTGTTCTTGGGCTTTCTCTGGAGTGCCATCAAGGAAATCAAGGCTCCTTTCCTGGGTGATGTACAACACGCATTGCTCTGTACGCAGTGCGGGGGAACCGGGACTCATCTCCCAGTGAGGGGGAAGTCTCTTGGTTTTTCTCGAGTTGCGGCGGGAACCTGGGGTATATTCTCGAGTTACGACGGGGATGGCCCTTCCACACACGTGTTTGTTCAGCGACGTCAGGACTCCTGCCTAGTTGCGAGGGACAAATCGGGATTCTCCTCGAGGCTTGGCAGGGCAATTGGAACGCCTCTCCAGCTGAGGCGGGAGACCATGTGTCCCTTTCCACGTGCCACAGGAATCCTGGGACTCCTATCAAGTTTCCCGAGGAGTCAGGCATCATCTCCTTTGGAGGCACTGATCTCCGCGTACCTCTGGAGTTTTCAAAGGATGTGAGGCCTCCGGTCTCCATGAGGTGGGGAACTAGGTTTTTCTCTGTGGTCTCCACAGGGGATTCAGACATCCTTTCGTCTTGGGAGATGCAAGACGAGCCTGCATTCAAGTCACTGCAGGGATATCCGGCCTTATTTCGAGTCAGGGCATCGCGGTGTCCATTCCACTTGAGGCCGCAAACTCAGGGTCCCTCTTACATACCTAGAGCTGAGAGAAGGCTCCTCTTGAGGTGCTTGTGGTCAGGTGGTATTCCTCTGGAGTCGAAGCCAGGGCCTAACCTCTCATCTCGAGTTGATTTTTGGTCCACGGAGCTCTTTCGTGTTGCTACAGTGACCTCAGGATCCCTCTAGCCTTGAAACAGTGTTCATGGGCTTTCTCTGGAGTGCCATCAAGGAAATCAAGGCTCCTTTCCTGTGTGATGTGCAACACGGCATTGCTCTGCACGCACTGCAGGGGAATCGGGCCTCATCTCGCGGCGAGGGGGAAGTCTCATGGTTTTTCTCGAGTTGCGGCGGGAACCTGGGGTATATTCTCGAGTTACGACGGGGATGGCCCTTCCACACACGTGTTTGTTCAGCGACGTCAGGACTCCTGCCTAGTTGCGAGGGACAACTCGGGATTCTCCTCGAGGCTTGGCAGGGCAATTGGGATGCCTCTCCACCTGAGGCGGGAGACCAAGTGTCCCTTTCCACGTGCCACAGGAATCCTGGGACTCCTATCAAGTTTGACGAGGAGTCAGGCATCATCTCCTTTGGAGGCACTTATCCCCGCGTCCCTCTGGAGTTTTCCAATGATGTGAGGCCTCCGGTCGCGATGAGGTGGGGAACTAGGTCTTTCTCTGTGGTCTCCACAGGGGATTCAGACATCCTTTCGTCTTGGGAGATGCAAGACGAGCCTGCATTCAAGTCACTGCAGGGATATCCGGCCTTATTTCGAGTCAGGGCATCGCGGTGTCCATTTCACTTGAGGCCGCAAACTCAGGGTCTCTCTTACATACCTAGAGCTGAGAGAAGGCTCCTCTTGAGGTGCTTGTGGTAAGGTTGTATTCCTCTGGAGTCAAAGCCAGGGACTAACCTCTCATCTCGAGTTGATTTGTGGTCCACGGAGCTCTTTCGTGTTGCTACAGTGACCTCAGGATCCCTCTATCCTTGAAACAGTGTTCTTGGGGTTTCTCTGGAGTGCCATCAAGGAAATCAAGGCACCTTTCCTGTGTCATGTGCAACACGGCATTGCTCTGCAGGCAGTGCAGGGGAATCGGGCCTCATCTTGCGGAGAGGGGGAAGTCTCATGGTTTTTCTCGAGTTGCGGCGGGAACCTGGGGTATATTCTCGAGTTACGACGGGGATGGCCCTTCCACACACGTGTTTGTTCAGCGACGTCAGGACTCCTGCCTAGTTGCGAGGGACAACTCAGGATTCTCCTCGAGGCTTGGCAGGGCAATTGGGATGCCTCTCCACCTGAGGCGGGAGACCAAGGGTTCCTTTCCCACGTGCCACAGGAATGCTGGGACTCCTATCAAGTTTCACGAGGAGTCAGGCATCGTCTCCTTTGGAGGCACTGATCTCCGCGTCCCTCTGGAGTTTTCAAAGGATGTGAGGCCTCTGGTCGCGATGAGGTGGGGAACTAGGTCTTTCTCTGTGGTCTCCACAGGGGATTCAGACATCGTTTCGTCTTGGGAGATGCAAGACGAGCCTGCATTCAAGTCACTGAAGGGATATCCGGCCTTATTTCGAGTCAGGGCATCGCGGTGTCCATTCCACTTGAGGCCGCAAACTCAGGGTCCCTCTCACATACCTCGAGCTGAGAGAAGCCTCCTCTTGAGGTGCTTGTGGTAAGGTGGTATTTCTCTGGAGTCGAAGCCAGGGACTAACCTCTCATCTCGAGTTGATTTTTTGTCCACGGACCTCTTTCGTGTTGCTACAGTGACCTCAGGATCCCTCCAGCCTTGAAACAGTGTTCTTGGGGTTCCTCTGGAGTGTCATCGAGAAAATCTAGGCTCCTTTCATGTGTGATGTGCAACAGGGAATTGCTCTGCACGCAGTGCAGGGGAATCGGGACTCATCTCGCGGCGAGGTGGAAGTCTCATGGTTTTTCTCGAGTTGCGGCGGGAACCTGGGGTATATTCTCGAGTTACGACGGGGATGGCCCTTCCACACACGTGTTTGTTCAGCGACGTCAGGACTCCTGCCTAGTTGCGAGGGACAACTCGGGATTCTGCTCGAGGCTTGGCAGGGTAATTTGGACGCCTCTAGACCTGAGGCGGGAGACCAAGGCTCCCTTTCCACAAGCCACAGGAATCCTGGGACTCCTATCAAGTTTCACGAGGAGTCAGGCATCGTCTCCTTTGGAGGCACTGATCTCCGCGTCCCTCTGGAGTTTTCAAAGGATGTGAGGCCTCCGGTCGCGATGAGGTGGGGAACTAGGTCTTTCTCTGTGATCTCCACAGGGGATTCAGACATCCTTTCGTCTTGGGAGATGCAAGACGAGCCTGCATTCAAGTCACTGCAGGGATATCCGGCCTTATTTCGAGTCAGGGCATCGCGGTGTCCATTCCACTTGAGGCCGCAAACTCAGGGTCCCTCTCACATACCCAGAGCTGAGAGAAGCCTCCTCTTGAGGTGCTTGTGGTAAGGTGGTATTCCTCTAGAGTCGAAGCCAGGGACTAACCTCTCATCTCGAGTTGATTTTTGGTCCACGGACCTCTTTCATGTTGCTACAGTGACCTCAGGATCCCTCTAGCCTTGAAACAGTGTTCCTGGAGTTTCTCTGGAGTGCCATCAAGGAAATCAAGGCTCCTTTCATGTGTGATGTGCAACACGGAATTGCTCTGCACGCAGTGCAGTTGAATCGGGACTCATCTCGCGGCGAGATGGAAGTCTGATGGTTTTTCTCGAGATGCGGCGGGAACCTCTGGTATATTCTCGAGTTACGATGGGGATCCCCTTCCACACACGTGTTTGTTCAGCGACGTCAGGACTCCTGCCTAATTGTGAGGGACATCTCGGGATTCTCCTCGAGGCTTGGCAGGGCAATTGGGACGCCTCTCCAGCTGAGGCGGGAGATCAAGGGTCCCTTTCCACGGGCCACAGTAAACCTGGGACTCCTATCAAGTATCACGAGGAGTCAGGCATCGTCTCCTTTGGAGGCAGTGATCTCCGCGTACCTCTGGAGTTTTCAAAGGATGTGAGGCCTCCGGTCGCGATGAGGTGGGGAACTAGATCTTTCTCTGTGGTCTCCACAGGGGATTCAGACATCCTTTAGTCTTGGGAGATGCAAGACGAGCCTGAATTCAAGTCACTGCAGGGATATCTGGCCTTATTTCCAGTCAGGGAATCGCGGTGTCCATTCCACTTGAGGCCACAAACTCAGGGTCCCTCTCACATACCTAGAGCTGGGAGAAGCCTCCTCTTGAGGTGCTTGTGGTAAGGTGGTATTCCTCTGGAGTCGAAGCCAGGGACTAACCTCTCATCTCGAGTTGTTTTGTGGTCCATGGAGCTCTTCCGTGTTGCTACAGTGAACTCAGGATCCCTCTAGCCTTGAAACAGTGTTCTCGGGCTATCTCTGAAGTGCCATCAAGGAAATCAAGGCTCCTTTTCTGTGTGATGTGCCACACGGTATTGCTCTGCACCCAGTGCAGGGGAATCGGGCCTCATCTCGCGGCGAGGGGAAAGTCTCATGGTTTTTTTCGAGTTGCGGCGGGAACCTGGGGTATATTCTCGAGTTACGACGGGGATGGCCCTTCCACACACGTGTTTGTTCAGCGACGTCAGGACTCCTGCCTAGTTGCGAGGGACAACTCGGGATTCTCCTCGAGGCTTGGCAGGGCAATTGGGACGCCTCTCCAACTGAGGCTGGAGACCAAGGGTCCCTTTCCACGTGCCACAGGAATCCTGGGACTCCTATCAAGATTCACGAGGAGTCAGTCATCGTTTCCTTTGGAGGCACTCATCTCCCCGTACCTCTGGAGTTTTCAAAGGATGTGAGGCCTCCGGTCGCGATGAGGTGGGGAACTAGGTCTTACTCTCTGGTCTCCACAGGGCATTCAGACATCCTTTCGTCTTGGGAGATGCAAGACGAGCCTGCATTCAAATCACTGCAGGGATATCTGGCCTTATATCAAGTCAGGGCATCCCCGTGTCCATTCCACTGGAGGCCGCAAACTCAGGGTCCCTCTCACATACCTAGAGCTGAGAGAAGCCTCCTCTTGCGGTGCTTGTGGTAAGGTGGTATTTCTCTGGAGTCGAAGCCAGGGACTAACCTCTCATCTCGAGTTGATTTTTGGTCCTCGGTCCTCTTTCGTGTTGCTACAGTGCCCTTAGGGTCCCTCCAGCCTTGAAACAGTGTTCTTGGGGTTCCTCTGGAATGCCATCGAGGAAATCAAGGCTCCTTTTATGTGTGATGTGCAACACGGAATTGCTCTGCACGCAGTGCAGGGGAATCGGGCCTCATCTCGTGGCGAGGGGAAAGTCTCATGGTTTTTCTCGAGTTGCGGCGGGAACCTCTGGTATATTCTCGAGTTACGACGGGGATGGCCCTTCCACTCACGTGTTTGTTCAGCGACCTCAGTACTCCTGCCTAGTTGCGAGGGACAACTCGGGATTCTCCTCGATGCTTGGCAGGGCAATTGGGACGCTCTGCAGCTGAGGCGGGAGACCAAGGCTCCCTTTCCACGAGCCACAGTAATCCTGGGACTCCTATCAAGTTTCACGAGGAGTCAGGCATCGTCTTCTTTGGAGGCACTGATCTCCGCGTCCCTCTGGAGTTTTCAAAGGATGTGAGGCCTCCGGTCGCGATGAGGTGGGGAACTAGGTCTTTCTCTGTGGTCTCCACAGGGGATTCAGACATCCTTTCGTCTTGGGAGATGCAAGAAAAACCTGCATTCAAGTCACTGCAGGGATATCTGGCCTTATTTCGAGTCAGGGCATCCCCGTGTCCATTCCACTTGAGGCCCCAAACTCAGGGTCCCTCTCACATACCTAGAGCTGAGTGAAGCCTCCTCTTGAGGTGCTTGTGGTAAGGTGGTATTTCTCTGGAGTCGAAGCCAGGGACTAACCTCTCATCTCGAGTTGATTTTTTGTCCACGGACCTCTTTCGTGTTGCTACAGTGACCTCAGGATCCCTCCAGCCTTGAAACAGTGTTCTTTGTGTTCATCTGGAGTGTCATCGAGAAAATCAAGGCTCCTTTCTTGTGTGATGTGCAACACGGAATTGCTCTGAACGCAGTGCATGGGAATCGGGCCTCATCTCGCGGCAAGGGGGAAGTCTCATGGTTTTTCTCGAGTTGCGGCGGGAACCTGGGGTATATTCTCGAGTTTCGACGGGGATGGTCCTTCCACACACGTGTTTGTTCAGCGACGTCAGGACTCCTGCCTCGTTACGAGGGACAACTCGGGATTGTGCTCGAGGTTTGGCAGGGCAATTGGGACGCCTCTCCAGCTGAGGCGGGAGACCAAGGGTCCCTTTCCACGTGCCACAGGAATCCAGGGACTCCTATCAAGTTTCACGAGCAGTCAGGCATCGTCTCCTTTGGAGGCACTGATCTCCGCGTACCTCTGGAGTTTTCAAAGGATGTGAGGCCTCCAGTCGCGATGATGTGGGGAACTAGGTCTTTCTCTGTGGTCTCCACAGGGGATTCAGACATCCTTTCGTCTTGGGAGATGCAAGACGAGCCTGAATTCAAGTCACTGCAGGGATATCCGGCCTTATTTGGAGTCAGGGCATCCCCGTGTCCATTCCACTTGAGGCCGCAAATCAGGGTCCCTCTCACACACCCAGAGCTGAGAGAAGCCTCCTCTTGCGGTGCTTGTGGTAAGGTGGTATTCCTCTGGAATCGAAGCCAGGGACTAACCTCTCATCTCGAGTTGATTTTTGGTCCTCGGACCTCTTTCATGTTGCTACAGTGACCTCAGGATCCCTCTAGCCTTGAAACAGTGTTCTTGGGGTTTCTCTGGAGTGCCATCAAGGAAATCAAGGCTCCTTTCATGTGTGATGTGCAACACGGAATTGCACTGCACGCAGTGCAGTTGCATCGGGACACATCTCGCGGCGAGTTGGAAGTCTTATGGTTTTTCTCGAGATGCGGCGGGAACCTCTGGTATATTCTCGAGTTACGACGGGGATGGCCCTTCCACACACGTGTTTGTTCAGCGACGTCAGGACTCCTGCCTAGTTGCGAGGGACAACTCGGGATTCTCCTCGAGGCTTGGCAGGGCAATTGGGACGCCTCTCCAGCTGAGGCGGGAGACCAAGGGTCCCTTTCCACGTGCCACAGGAATCCTGGGACTCCTATCAATTTTCACGAGGAGTCAGGCATCGTCTCCTTTGGAGGCACTGATCTCCGCGTCCCTCTGTAATTTTCCAAGGATGTGAGGCCTCCGATCGCGATGAGGTGGGGAACTAGGTCTTTCTCTGTGGTCTCCACAGGGGATTCAGACATCATTTCGTCTTGGGAGATGCAAGACAAGCCTGCATTCAAGTCATTGCAGGGATATCCGGCCTTAATTCAAGTCAGGGCAGCGCGTTGTCCATTCCACTTGAGGCCACAAACTCAGGGTCCCTCTCACATACCTAGAGCTGGGAGAAGCCTCCTCTTGAGGTGCTTGTGGTAATGTGGTATTCCTCTGGAGTCGAAGCCAGGGACTAACCTCTCATCTCGAGTTGTTTTGTGGTCCATGGAGCTCTTCCGTGTTGCTACAGTGAACTCAGGATCCCTCTAGCCTTGAAACAGTGTTCTTGGGCTTTCTCTGGAGTGCCATCAAGGAAATCAAGGCTTCTTTCCTGTGTGATGTGCAACACGGCATTGCTCTGCACGCAGTGCAGGGGAATCGGGCCTCATCTCGCAGCGAGGGGGAAGTCTCATGGTTTATCTCGAGTTGCGGTGGGAACCTGGGGTATATTCTCGAGTTACGACGGGGATGGCCCTTCCACACACGTGTTTGTTCAGCGACGTCAGGACTCCTGCCTAGTTGCGAGGGACAACTCGGGATTCTCCTCGAGGCTTGGCAGGGCAATTGGGACGCCTCTCCAGCTGAGGCGGGAGACCAAGGGTCCCTTTCCACGTGCCACAGGAATCCTGGGACTCCTATCAATTTTCACGAGGAGTCAGGCATCGTCTCCTTTGGAGGCACTGATCTCCGCGTCCCTCTGTAATTTTCCAAGGATGTGAGGCCTCCGATCGCGATGGGGTGGGGAACTAGGTCTTTCTCTGTGGTCTCCACAGGGGATTCAGACATCATTTCGTCTTGGGAGATGCAAGACAAGCCTGCATTCAAGTCATTGCAGGGATATCCGGCCTTAATTCAAGTCAGGGCAGCGCGTTGTCCATTCCACTTGAGGCCGCAAACTCAGGGTCCCTCTCACATACCTAGAGCTGAGAGAAACCTCCTCTTGAGGTGCTTGTGGTAAGGTGGTATTCCACTGGAGTCGAAGCCAGGGCCTAACCTCTCATCTCGAGTTGATTTTTGGTCCACGGGGCTCTTTCGTGTTGCTACAGTGACCTCAAGATCCCTCTAGCCTTGAAACAGTGTTCTTGGGCTTTCTCTGGAGTGCCATCAAGGAAATCAAGGTTCCTTTCCTGTGTGATGTGCAACACGGCATTGCTCTGCACGCAGTGCAGGGGAATCGGGACTCATCTCGCAGCGAGGGGGAAGTCTCTTGGTTTTTCTCGAGTTGCGGCGGGAACCTGGGGTATATTCTCGAGTTACGACGGGGATGGCCCTTCCACACACGTGTTTGTTCAGCGACGTCAGGACTCCTGCCTAGTTGCGAGGGACAAATCGGGATTCTCCCCGAGGCTTGGCAGGGCAATTGGGACGCCTCTCCAGGTGAGGCGGGAGACCATGTGTCCCTTTCCACGTGCCACAGGAATCCTGGGACTCCTATCAAGTTTCCCGAGGAGTCAGGCATCATCTCCTTTGGAGGCACTGATCTTCGCGTACCTCTGGAGTTTTCAAAGGATGTGAGGCCTCCGGTCGCGATGAGGTGGGGAACTAGTTCTTTCTCTGTGGTCTCCACAGGGGATTCAGACATCCTTTCGTCTTGGGAGATGCAAGACGAGCCTGCATTCAAGTCACTGCAGGGATATCCGGCCTTATTTCGAGTCAGGGCATCGCGGTGTCCATTTCACTTGAGGCCGCAAACTCAGGGTCTCTCTTACATACCTAGAGCTGACAGAAGGCTCCTCTTGAGGTGCTTGTGGTAAGGTTGTATTCCTCTGGAGTCAAAGCCAGGGACTAACCTCTCATCTCGAGTTGATTTGTGGTCCACGGAGCTCTTTCGTGTTGCTACAGTGACCTCAGCATCCCTCTAGCCTTGAAACAGTGTTCTTGGGGTTTCTCTGGAGTGCCATCAAGGAAATCAAGGCACCTTTCCTGTGTCATGTGCAACACGGCATTGCTCTGCAGGCAGTGCAGGGGAATCGGGCCTCATCTTGCGGCGAGAGGGAAGTCTCATGGTTTTTCTCGAGTTGCGGAGGGAACCTGGGGTATATTCTCGAGTTACGACGGGGATGGCCCTTCCACACACGTGTTTGTTCAGCGACGTCAGGACTCCTGCCTAGTTGCGAGGGACAACTCGGGATTCTCCTCGAGGCTTGGCAGGGCAATTGGGATGCCTCTCCACCTGAGGTGGGAGACCAAGGATTCCTTTCCCACGTGCCACAGGAATGCTGGGACTCCTATCAAGTTTGAGGAGGAGTCAGGCATCATCTCCTTTGGAGGCACTGATCTCTGCGTCCCTCTGGAGTTTTCAAAGGATGTGAGGCCTCCGGTCTCCATGAGGTGGGGAACTAGGTCTTTCTCTGTGGTCTCCACAGTGTATTCAGGCATCCTTTTGTCTTGGGAGATGCAAGACGAGCCTGCATTCAAGTCACTGCAGGGATATCCGGCCTTATTTCGAGTCAGGGCATCGCGGTGTCCATTTCACTTGAGGTCGCAAACTCAGGGTCCCTCTTACATACCTAGAGCTGAGAGAAGGCTCCTCTTGAGGTGCTTGTGGTAAGGTGGTATTCCTCTGGAGTCGAAGCCAGGGACTAACCTCTCATCTCGAGTTGATTTGTGGTCCACGGAGCTCTTTCTTGTTGCTACAGTGACCTCAGCATCCCTCTAGCCTTGAAACAGTGTTCTTGGGGTTTCTCTGGAGTGCCATCAAGGAAATCAAGGCTCCTTTCCTGTGTCATGTGCAACACGGCCTTGCTCTGCAGCAGTGCAGGGGAATCGGGCCTCATCTTGCGGCGAGAGGGAAGTCTCATGGTTTTTCTCGAGTTGCGGCGGGAACCTGGGGTATATTCTCGAGTTACGACGGGGATGGCCCTTCCACACACGTGTTTGTTCAGCGACGTCAGGACTCCGGCCTAGTTGGGAGGGACAACTCGGGATTCTCCTCGAGGCTTGGCAGGGCAATTGGGATGCCTCTCCACCTGAGGCGGGAGACCAAGGGTCCCTTTCCCACGTGCCACATGAATGCTGGGACTCCTATCAAGTTTGAGGAGGAGTCAGGCTTCGTCTCCTTTGGAGGCACTGATCTCCGCATCCCTCTGGAGTTTTCAAAGAATTTGAGGCCTCCGGTCTCCATGAGGTGGGGAACTAGGTCTTTCTCTGTGGTCTCCACAGGGGATTCAGACATCCTTTCGTCTTGGGAGATGCAAGACGAGCCTGCATTCAAGTCACTGCAGGGATATCCGGCCTTATTTCGAGTCAGGGCATCGCCGTGTTCATTCCACTTGAGGCCGCAAACTCAGGGTCCCTCTCACATACCTAGAGCTGAGAGAAGCCTCCTCTTAAGGTGCTTGTGGTAAGGTGGTATTACTCTGGAATCGAAGCCAGGGACTAACCTCTCATCTCGAGTAGATTTTTGGTCCACGGAGTTCTTTCGTGTTGCTACAGTGACCTCAGGATCCCTCAAGCCTTGAAACAGTGTTCTTGGGGTTTCTCTGGAGTGCCATCAAGGAAATCAAGGCTCCTTTCCTGTGTGATGTGCAACACGGCATTGCTCTGCATGCACTGCAGGGGAATCGGGCCTCATCTCGCGGCGAGGGGGAAGTCTCATGGTATTTCTCGAGCTGCGGCGGGAACCTGGGGTATATTCTCGAGTTACGACGGGGATGGCCCTTCCACACACGTGTTTGTTCAGTGACGTCAGAACTCCTGCCTAGTTGCGAGGGACAACTCGGTATTCTCCTCGAGGCTTGGCAGGCAATTGGGACGACTTTCCACCTCAGGCGGGAGACCAAGTGCCCCTTTCCACGTGCCAGATGAATCCTGGGACTCCTATCAAGTTTCACGAGGAGTCAGGCATCGTCTCCTTTGCAGGCACTGATCGCCGTGTCCCTCTGAAGTTTTCCAAGGATATGAGCCCTCCGGTCGCGATGAGGTGGGGAACTAGGTCTTTCTCTGTGGTCTCCACAGGGGATTCAGACATCCTTTCGTCTTGGGAGATCCAAGACAAGCCTGCATTTAAGTCATTGCAGGGATATCCGGCCTTAATTCAAGTCAGGGCAGCGCGTTGTCCATTCCACTTGAGGCCGCAAACTCAGGGTACCTCTCACATACCTAGAGCTGAGAGAAGCCTCCACTTGAGGTGCTTGTGGTAAGGTGGTATTCCTCTGGAGTCGAAGCCAGGGTCTAACCTCTCATCTCGAGTTGATTTTTGGTCCACGGAGCTCTTTCGTGTTGCTACAGTGACGTCAGGATCCCTCTAGCCTTGAAAGAGTGTTCTTGGGCTTTCTCTGGAGTGCCATCAAGGAAATCAAGGCTCCTTTCCTGTGTGATGTGCAACACGGAATTGCTCTGCACGCAGTGCAGGGGAATCGGGACTCATCTCGCAGCGAGGGGGAAGTCTCTTGGTTTTTCTCGGGTTGCGGTGGGAACCTGGGGTATATTCTCGAGTTACGACGGGGATGGCCCTTCCACACACGTGTTTGTTCAGCGACGTCAGGACTCCTGCCTAGTTGCGAGGGACAAATCGGGATTCTCCTCGAGGCTTGGCAGGGCAATTGGGACGCCTCTCCAGGTGAGGCGGGAGACCATGTGTCCCTTTCCACGTGCCACAGGAATCCTGGGACTCCTATCAAGTTTCACGAGGAGTCAGGTATCATCTCCTTTGGAGGCACTGATCTCCGCATCCCTCTGGAGTTTTCAAAGGATGTGAGGCCTCCGGTCGCGCTGAGGTGGGTAACTAGGTCTTCCTCTGTGGTGTCCACAGGGGATTCAGACATCCTTTCGTCTTGGGAGATGCAAGACGAGCCTGCATTCAAGTCACTGCAGGGATATCAGGCCTTATTTCGAGTCAGGGCATCGCGGTGTCCATTCCACTTGAGGCCGCAAACTCAGGGTCCCTCTCACATACCTAGAGCTGAGAGAAGCCTCCTCTTGAGGTGCTTGTGGTAAGGTGGTATTCCTCTGGAATCGAAGCCAGGGCCTAACCTTTCATCTTGAGTTGATTTTTGGTCCACGGAGCTCTTTCGTGTTGCTACAGCGACCTCAGGATTCCTCTAGCCTTGAAACAGTGTTCTTGGGCTTTCTCTGGAGTGCCATCAAGGAAATCAAGGCTCCTTTCCTGTGTGATGTGCAACACGGAATTGCTCTGCACGCAGTGCAGGGGAATCGGGCCTCATCTCGCGGCGAGGGGGAAGTCTCATGGTTTTTCTCGAGTTGCGGCGGGAACCTGGTGTATATTCTCGAGTTACGACGGGGATGGCCCTTCCACACACGTGTTTGTTCAGCGACGTCAGGACTCCTGCCTAGTTGCGAGGGACAACTCGGGATTCTCCTCGAGGCTTGGCAGGGCAATTGGGACGCCTCTCCAGCTGAGGCGGGAGACCAAGGGTCCCTTTCCACGTGCCACAGGAATCCTGGGACTCCTATCAAGTTTCACGAGGATTCAGGCATTGTCTCCTTTGGAGGCACTGATCTCCGCGTCCCTCTGGAGTTTTCCAAGAATGTGAGGTCTCCGGTCGCCATGAGGTGGGGAACTAGGTCTTTTTCTGTGGTCTCCACAGGGGAATCAGACATCCTTTCGACTTGGGAGATGCAAGACGAGCCTGCATTAAAGTCACTGCAGGGATATCCGTCCTTATTTCGAGTCAGGGCATCGCGGTGTCCATTAATCTTGAGGCCGCAAACTCAGGGTCCCTCTCACATACCTAGAGCTGATAGAAGCCTCCTCTTGAGGTGCTTGTGGTAAGGTGGTATTCCTCTGGAGTCGAAGCCAGGGACTAACCTCTCATCTCGAGTTGATTTTTGGTTCACGGAACACTTTCGTGTTGCTACAGTGACCTCAGGATCCCTCTAGCCTTGAAACAGTGTTCTTGGGGTTTCTGTGGAGTGCCATCAAAGAAATCAAGGCTCCTTTCCTGTCTGATGTGCAACACGGCATTGCTCTGCACGCAGTGCAGGGGAATCGGGCCTCATCTCGCGGCGAAGGGGAAGTCTTATGGCTTTTCTCGAGTTGCAGCGGGCACCTGGGGTATAATCTCGAGTTACGACGGGGATGGCCCTTCCACACACGTGTTTGTTCAGCGACGTCAGTACTCCTGCCTAGTTGCGAGGGACAACTCGGGATTCTCCTCGAGGCTTGGCAGAGCAATTGGGACGCCTCTCTAGCTTATGCGGGAGACCAAGGGTCCCTTTCCACGTGCCACAGGAATCCTAGGACTCCTATCAAGTTTCTCGAGGAGTCAGGCATCGTCTCCTTTGGAGGCACTGATCTCCGCGTCCCTCTGGAGTTTTCAAAGGATGTGAGGCCTCCGGGCACGATGAGGTGGGGAACTAGGTCTTTCTCTGTGGTCTCTACAGGGGATTCAGACATCGTTTCTTCTTGGGAGATGCAAGAAGTTCCTGCATTCAAGTCACTGCAGGGATATCCGGCCTTATTTCGAGTCAGGTCATCGCGGTGTCCATTCCACTTGAGGCCGCAAACTCAGGGTCCCTCTCACATACCTAGAGCTGAGAGAAGCCTCCTCTTGAGGTGCTTGTGGTAAGGTGGTATTCCTCTGGAGTCGAAGCCAGGGACTAACCTCTCATCTCGAGTTGATTTCTGGTCCACGGAGCTCTTTCGAGTTGCTACAGTGACCTCAGGATCCCTCTAGCTTTGAAACAGTGTTCTCGGGCTTTCTCTGAAGCGCCATCAAGGAAATCAAGGCTCCTTTCCTGTGTGATGTGCCACACGGCATTGCTCTGCACGCAGTGCAGGGGAATCGGGCCTCATCTCGCGGCGAGGGGGAAGTCTCATGGTTTTTTTCGAGTTGCGGCGGGAACCTGGGGTATATTCTCGAGTTACGACGGGGATGGCCCTTCCACACACGTGTTTGTTCAGCGACGTCAGGACTCCTGCCTAATTGCGAGGGACAACTCGGGATTCTCCTCGAGGCTTGGCAGGGCAATTGGGACGCCTCTCCAACTGAGGCGGGAGACCAAGGGTCCCTTTCCACGTGCCACAGGAATCCTGGGACTCCTATCAAGTTTCACGAGGAGTCAGGCATCGTCTGCTTTGGAGGCACTGATCTCCGCGTCCCTCTGGAGTTTTCAAAGGATGTGAGGCCTCCGATCGCGATGAGCTGGGGAACTAGATCTTTCTCTGTGGTCTCCACAGGGGATTCAGACACCCTTTCGTCTTGGGAGATGCAAGACGAGCCTGCATTCAAGTCACTGCAGGGATATCCGGCCTTATTTCGACTCAGGGCATCCCCGTGTCCATTCCACTTGAGGCCGCAAACTCAGGGTCCCTCTCACATACCTAGAGCAAAGAGAAGCCTCCTCTTGAGGTGCTTGTGGTAAGGTGGTATTCCTCTGGAGTCGAAGCCAGGGACTAACCTCTCATCTCGAGTTGATTTTTGGTCCACGAACCTCTTTCGTGTTGCTACAGTGACCTCCGGATCCCTCCAGCCTTGAAACAGTGTTCTTGGGGTTCCTCTCGAGTGCCATCAAGGAAATCGAGGCTCCTTTCATGTGTGATGTGCAACACGGAATTGCTCTGCACGCAGCGCAGGGGAATCGGTCCTCATCTCGCGGCGAGGGGGAAGTCTCATGGTTTTTCTCGAGTTGCGGCGGGAACGTCTGGTATATTCTCGAGTTACGACGGGGATGGCCCTTGCACACACTTGTTTGATCAGCGATGTCAGGACTCCTGCCTAGTTGCGAGGGACAACTCGGGATTCTCCTCGAGGCTTGGCAGGGCAATTGGGACGCCTCTCCAGCTAAGGAAGGAGACCAAGGGTCCCATTCCACGTGCCACAGGAATCCTGGGACTCCTATCAAGATTCATGAGGAGTCAGTCATCGTTTCCTTTGGAGGCACTCATCTCCCCGTACCTGTGGAGGTTTCAAAGGATGTGAGGCCTCCGGTCGCGATGATGTGGGGAACTAGGTCTTACTCTCTGGTCTCCACAGGGCATTCAGACATCCTTTCGTCTTGGGAGATGCAAGACGAGCCTGCATTCAAATCACTGCAGGGATATCTGGCCTTATATCAAGTCAGGGCATCCCCGTGTCCATTCGACTTGAGGCCGCAAACTCAGGGTCCCTCTCACATACCTAAAGCTGAGAGAAGCCTCCTCTTGAGGTGCTTGTGGTAAGGTGGTATTTCTCTGGAGTCGAAGCCAGGGACTAACCTCTCATCTCGAGTTGATTTTTGGTCCACGGTCCTCTTTCGTGTTGCTACAGTGCCCTTAGGATCCCTCCAGCCTTGAAACAGTGTTCTTGGGGTTCCTCTGGAATGCCATCGAGGAAATCAAGGCTCCTTTTATGTGTGATGTGCAACACAGAATTGCTCTGCACGCAGTGCAGGGGAATCGGGCCTCATCTCGTGGCGAGGGGAAAGTCTCATGGTTTTTCTCGAGTTGCGGCGGGAACCTCTGGTATATTCTCGAGTTACGACGGGGATGGCCCTTCCACTCACGTGTTTGTTCAGCGACCTCAGTACTCCTGCCTAGTTGCGAGGGACAACTCGGGATTCTCCTCGATGCTTGGCAGGGCAATTGGGACGCTCTCCAGCTGAGGCGGGAGACCAAGGGTCCCTTTCCACGTGCCACTGGAATCCTGGGACTCCTATCAGGTTTCACGAGGAGTCAGGCCTCCTCTTCTTTGGAGGCACTGATCTCCGCGTACCTCTGGAGTTTTCAAAGAATGTGAGGCCTCCGGTCGCGATGAGGTGGGGAACTAGGTCTTTCTCTGTGGTCTCCACAGGGGATTCAGACATCCTTTCGTCTTGGGAGATGCAAGACGAGCCTGCATTCAAGTCACTGCAGGGATATCCGGCCTTATTTCGAGTCAGGGCATCGCGATGTCCATTCCTCTTGAGGCCGCAAACTCAGGGCCCCTCTCACATACCTAGAGCTGAGAGAAACCTCCTCTTGAGGTGCTTGTGGTAAGGTGGTATTTCTCTGGAGTCGAAGCCAGGGACTAACCTCTCATCTCGAGTTGATTTTTTGTCCACGGACCTCTTTCGTGTTGCTACAGTGACCTCAGGATCCCTCCAGCCTTGAAACAGTGTTCTTGGGGTTCCTCTGGAGTGCCATCGAGAAAATCGAGGCTCCTTTCATGTGTGAACAGAGCAGGTAATTGCTCTGCACGCAGTGCAGGGGAATCGGGCCTCATCTCGCGGCGAGGGGTAAGTCTCATGGTTTTTCTCGAGTTGCGGCGGGAACCTGGGGTATATTCTCGAGTTACGACGGGGATGGCCCTTCCACACACGTGTTTGTTCAGCGACGTCAGGACTCCTGCCTAGTTGCGAGGGACAACTCGGGATTCTCCTCGAGGCTTGGCAGGGCAATTGGGACGCCTCTCCAGCTGAGGCGGGAGACCAAGGGTCCCTTTCCACGTACCACAGGAATCCTGGGACTCCTATCAATTTTCACGAGGAGTCAGGCATCGTCTCCTTTGGAGGCACTGATCTCCGCGTCCCTCTGTAATTTTCCAAGGATGTGAGGCCTCCGGTCTCCATGAGGTGGGGAACTAGGTCTTTCTCTGTGGTCTCCACAGGGTATTCAGGCATCCTTTTGTCTTGGGAGATGCAAGACGAGCCTGCATTCAAGTCACTGCAGGGATATCCGGCCTTATTTCGAGTCAGGGCATCGCGGTGTCCATTTCACTTGAGGTCGCAAACTCAGGGTCCCTCTTACATACCTAGAGCTGAGAGAAGGCTCCTCTTGAGGTGCTTGTGGTAAGGTGGTATTCCTCTGGAGTCGAAGCCAGGGACTAACCTCTCATCTCGAGTTGATTTGTGGTCCACGGAGCTCTTTCTTGTTGCTACAGTGACCTCAGCATCCCTCTAGCCTTGAAACAGTGTTCTTGGGGTTTCTCTGGAGTGCCATCAAGGAAATCAAGGCTCCTTTCCTGTGTCATGTGCAACACGGCCTTGCTCTGCAGCAGTGCAGGGGAATCGGGCCTCATCTTGCGGCGAGAGGGAAGTCTCATGGTTTTTCTCGAGTTGCGGCGGGAACCTGGGGTATATTCTCGAGTTACGACGGAGATGGCCCTTCCACACACGTGTTTGTTCAGCGACGTCAGGACTCCTGCCTAGTTGGGAGGGACAACTCGGGATTCTCCTCGAGGCTTGGCAGGGCAATTGGGATGCCTCTCCACCTGAGGCGGGAGACCAAGGGTCCCTTTCCCACGTGCCACATGAATGCTGGGACTCCTATCAAGTTTGAGGAGGAGTCAGGCTTCGTCTCCTTTGGAGGCACTGATCTCCGCATCCCTCTGGAGTTTTCAAAGAATGTGAGGCCTCCGGTCGCGATGAGGTGGGGAACTAGGTCTTTCTCTGTGGTCTCCACAGGGGATTCAGACATCCTTTCGTCTTGGGAGATGCAAGACGAGCCTGCATTCAAGTCACTGCAGGGATATCCGGCCTTATTTCGAGTCAGGGCATCGCGGTGTCCATTCCACTTGAGGCCGCAAACTCAGGGTCCCTCTCACATACCTAGAGCTGAGAGAAGCCTCCTCTTAAGGTGCTTGTGGTAAGGTGGTATTCCTCTGGAATCGAAGCCAGGGACTAACCTCTCATCTCGAGTAGATTTTTGGTCCACGGAGTTCTTTCGTGTTGCTACAGTGACCTCAGGATCCCTCTAGCCTTGAAACAGTGTTCTTGGGGTTTCTCTGGAGTGCCATCAAGGAAATCAAGGCTCCTTTCCTGTGTGATGTGCAACACGGCATTGCTCTGCACGCACTGCAGGGGAATCGGGCCTCATCTCGCGGCGAGGGGGAAGTCTCATGGTATTTCTCGAGCTGCGGCGGGAACCTGGGGTATATTCTCGAGTTACGACGGGGATGGCCCTTCCACACACGTGTTTGTTCAGTGACGTCAGAACTCCTGCCTAGTTGCGAGGGACAACTCGGTATTCTCCTCGAGGCTTGGCAGGCAATTGGGACGACTTTCCACCTCAGGCGGGAGACCAAGTGCCCCTTTCCACGTGCCAAATGAATCCTGGGACTCCTATCAAGTTTCACGAGGAGTCAGGCATCGTCTCCTTTGGAGGCACTGATCGCCGCGTCCCTCTGAAGTTTTCCAAGGATGTGAGCCCTCCGGTCGCGATGAGGTGGGGAACTAGGTCTTTCTCTGTGGTCTCCACAGGGGATTCAGACATCCTTTCGTCTTGGGAGATGCAAGACAAGCCTGCATTTAAGTCATTGCAGGGATATCCGGCCTTAATTCAAGTCAGGGCAGCGCGTTGTCCATTCCACTTGAGGCCGCAAACTCAGGGTCCCTCTCACATACCTAGAGCTGAGAGAAGCCTCCTCTTGAGGTGCTTGTGGTAAGGTGGTATTCCTCTGGAGTCGAAGCCAGGGCCTAACCTCTCATCTCGAGTTGATTTTTGGTCCACGGAGCTCTTTCGTGTTGCTACAGTGACGTCAGGATTCCTCTAGCCTTGAAAGAGTGTTCTTGGGCTTTCTCTGGAGTGCCATCAAGGAAATCAAGGCTCCTTTCCTGTGTGATGTGCAACACGGAATTGCTCTGCACGCAGTGCAGGGGAATCGGGACTCATCTCGCAGCGAGGGGGAAGTCTCATGGTTTTTCTCGAGTTGCGGCGGGAACGTCTGGTATATTCTCGAGTTACGACGGGGATGGCCCTTGCACACACTTGTTTGATCAGCGATGTCAGGACTCCTGCCTAGTTGCGAGGGACAACTCGGGATTCTCCTCGAGGCTTGGCAGGGCAATTGGGACGCCTCTCCAGCTAAGGAAGGAGACCAAGGGTCCCATTCCACGTGCCACAGGAATCCTGGGACTCCTATCAAGATTCATGAGGAGTCAGTCATCGTTTCCTTTGGAGGCACTCATCTCCCCGTACCTGTGGAGGTTTCAAAGGATGTGAGGCATCCGGTCGCGATGAGGTGGGGAACTAGGTCTTACTCTCTGGTCTCCACAGGGCATTCAGACATCCTTTCGTCTTGGGAGATGCAAGACGAGCCTGCATTCAAATCACTGCAGGGATATCTGGCCTTATATCAAGTCAGGGCATCCCCGTGTCCATTCGACTTGAGGCCGCAAACTCAGGGTCCCTCTCACATACCTAAAGCTGAGAGAAGCCTCCTCTTGAGGTGCTTGTGGTAAGGTGGTATTTCTCTGGAGTCGAAGCCAGGGACTAACCTCTCATCTCGAGTTGATTTTTGGTCCACGGTCCTCTTTCGTGTTGCTACAGTGCCCTTAGGATCCCTCCAGCCTTGAAACAGTGTTCTTGGGGTTCCTCTGGAATGCCATCGAGGAAATCAAGGCTCCTTTTATGTGTGATGTGCAACACAGAATTGCTCTGCACGCAGTGCAGGGGAATCGGGCCTCATCTCGTGGCGAGGGGAAAGTCTCATGGTTTTTCTCGAGTTGCGGCGGGAACCTCTGGTATATTCTCGAGTTACGACGGGGATGGCCCTTCCACTCACGTGTTTGTTCAGCGACCTCAGTACTCCTGCCTAGTTGCGAGGGACAACTCGGGATTCTCCTCGATGCTTGGCAGGGCAATTGGGACGCTCTCCAGCTGAGGCGGGAGGCCAAGGGTCCCTTTCCACGTGCCACAGGAATCCTGGGACTCCTATCAGGTTTCACGAGGAGTCAGGCCTCCTCTTCTTTGGAGGCACTGATCTCCGCGTACCTCTGGAGTTTTCAAAGGATGTGAGGCCTCCGGACGCGATGAGGTGGGGAACTAGGTCTTTCTCTGTGGTCTCCACAGGGGATTCAGACAACCTTTCGTCTTGGGAGATGCAAGACGAGCCTGGATTCAAGTCACTGCAGGGATATCAGGCCTTATTTCGAGTCAGGTCATCCCTGTGTCCATTCCACTTGAGGCCGCAAACTCAGGGCCCCTCTCACATACCTAGAGCTGAGAGAAACCTCCTCTTGAGGTGCTTGTGGTAAGGTGGTATTTCTCTGGAGTCGAAGCCAGGGACTAACCTCTCATCTCGAGTTGATTTTTTGTCCACGGACCTCTTTCGTGTTGCTACAGTGACCTCAGGATCCCTCCAGCCTTGAAACAGTGTTCTTGGGGTTCCTCTGGAGTGTCATCGAGAAAATCTAGGCTCCTTTCATGTGTGATGTGCAACAGGTAATTGCTCTGCACGCAGTGCAGGGGAATCGGGCCTCATCTCGCGGCGAGGGGGAAGTCTCATGGTTTTTTTCGAGTTGCGGCGGGAACCTGGGGTATATTCTCGAGTTACGACGGGGATGGCCCTTCCACACACGTGTTTGTTCAGCGACGTCAGGACTCCTGCCTAGTTGCGAGGGAAAACTCGGGATTCTCCTCGAGGCTTGGCAGGGCAATTTGGACGCCTCTCCAGCTGAGGCGGGAGACCAAGGCTCCCTTTCCACGTGCCACAGGAATCCTGGGACTCCTATCAAGTTTCACGAGGAGTCAGGCATCGTCTCCTTTGGAGGCACTGATCTCCCCGTACCTCTGGAGTTTTCAAAAGATGTGAGGCCTCCTGTCGCGATGAGGTGGGGAACTAGGTCTTTCTCTGTGGTCTCCACAGGGGATTCAGACATCCTTTCGTCTTGGGAGATGCAAGACGAGCCTGCATTCAAGTCACTGCAGGGATATCCGGCCTTATTTCGAGTCAGGGCATCGCGGTGTCCATTCCACTTGAGGCCGCAAACTCAGGGTCCCTCTCACATACCCAGAGCTGAGAGAAGCCTCCTCTTGAGGTGCTTGTGGTAAGGTGGTATTCCTCTGGAGTCGAAGCCAGGGACTAACCTCTCATCTCGAGTTGATTTTTGGTCCACGGACCTCTTTCGTGTTGCTACAGTGACCTCAGGATCCCTCCAGCCTTGAAACAGTGTTCTTGGGGTTCCTCTGGAGTGCCATCAAGGAAATCAAGGCTCCTTTCCTGTGTGACGTGCAACACGGAATTGCTCTGCACGCAGCGCAGGGGAATCGGGCCTCATCTCGCGGGGAGGGGGAAGTCTCATGGTTTTTCTCGAGTTGCGGCGGGAACCTGGGGTATATTCTCGAGGTACGAAGGGGATGGCCCTTCGACACACGTGTTTGTTCAGCGACGTCAGGACTTCTGCCTAGTTGCGAGGGACAACTCGCGATTCTCCTCGAGGCTTGGCAGGGCAATTGGGACGCCTCTCCAGCTGAGGCGGGAGACCAAGGGTCCCTTTCCACGTGCCACAGGAATCCTGGGACTCCTATCAAGTTTCACGAGGAGTCAGGCATTGTCTCCTTTGGAGGCACTGATCTCCGCGTCCCTCTGGAGTTTTCAAAGGATGTGAGGCCTCCGGTCGCGATGAGGTGGGGAACTAGGTCTTTCTCTCTTGTCTCCACAGGGGATTCAGACATCCTTTCGTCTTGGGAGATGCAAGAAGAGCCTGCATTCAAGTCACTGCAGGGATATCTGGCCTTATTTCGAGTCAGGGCATCCCCGTGTCCATTCCACTTGAGGCCGGAAACTCAGGGTCCCTCTCACATACCTAGAGCTGAGTGAAGCCTCCTCTTGAGGTGCTTGTGGTAAGGTGGTATTTCTCTGGAGTCGAAGCCAGGGACTAACCTCTCATCTCGAGTTGATTTTTTGTCCACGGACCTCTTTCGTGTTGCTACAGTGACCTCAGGATCCCTCTAGCCATGAAACAGTGTTCTTGGGGTTCCTCTGGAGTGTCATCGAGAAAATCTAGGCTCCTTTCATGTGTGATGTGCAACAGAGAATTGCTCTGCACGCAGTGCAGGGGAATCGGGACTCAACTCGCGGCAAGGGGGAAGTCTCATGGTTTTTCTCGAGTTGCGGCGGGAACCTGGGGTATATTCTCGAGTTACGACGGGGATGGCCCTTCCACACACGTGTTTGTTCAGCGACGTCAGGACTCCTGCCTAGTTGCGAGGGACAACTCGGGATTCTGCTCGAGGCTTGGCAGGGCAATTTGGACGCCTCTACAGCTGAGGCGGGAGACCAAGTCTCCCTTTCCACGAGCCACAGGAATCCTGGGACTCCTATCAAGTTTCACGAGGAGTCAGGCATCGTCTCCTTTGGAGGCACTGATCTCCGCGTCCCTCTGTAGTTTTCCAAGGATGTGAGGCCTCCGGTCGCGATGAGGTGGGGAACTAGGTCTTTCTCTGTGATCTCCACAGGGGATTCAGACATCCTTTCGTCTTGGGAGATGCAAGACGAGCCTGCATTCAAGTCACTGCAGGGATATCCGGCCTTATTTCGAGTCAGGGCATCGCGGTGTCCATTCCACTTGAGGCCGCAAACTCAGGTCCCTCTCACATACCCAGAGCTGAGAGAAGCCTCCTCTTGAGGTGCTTGTGGTAAGGTGGTATTCCTCTGGAGTCGAAGCCAGGGACTAACCTCTCATCTCAAGTTGATTTTTGGTCCACGGACCTCTTTCGTGTTGCTACAGTGACCTCAGGATCCCTCCAGCCTTGAAACAGTGTTCTTGGGGTTCCTCTGGAGTGCCATCAAGTAAATCAAGGCTCCTTTCATGTGTGATGTGCAACACGGAATTGCTCTGCACGCAGCGCAGGGGAATCGGGCCTCATCTCGCGGGGAGGGGGAAGTCTCATGGTTTTTCTCGAGTTGCGGCGGGATACTGTGGTATATTCTCGAGTTACGAAGGGGATGGCCCTTCGACACACGTGTTTGTTCAGCGACGTCAGGACTCCTGCCTAGTTGCGAGGGACAACTCGGGATTCTCGTCGAGGCTTGGCAGGGCAATTGGGACGCCTCTCCAGCTGAGGCGGGAGACCAAGGGTCCCTTTCCACGTGCCACAGGAATCCTGGGACTCCTATCAAGTTTCACGAGGAGTCAGGCATTGTCTCCTTTGGAGGCACTGATCTCCGCGTACCTCTGGAGTTTTCAAAGGATGTGAGGCCTCCGGTCGCGATGAGGTGGGGAACTAGGTCTTTCTCTCTGGTCTCCACAGGGGATTCAGACATCCTTTCGTCTTGGGCGATGCAAGAAGAGCCTGCATTCAAGTCACTGCAGGGATATCTGGCCTTATTTCGAGTCAGGGCATCCCCGTGTCCATTCCACTTGAGGCCGCAAACTCAGGGTCCCTCTCACATACCTAGAGCTGAGTGAAGCCTCCTCTTGAGGTGCTTGTGGTAAGGTGGTATTTCTCTGGAGTCGAAGCCAGGGACTAACCTCTCATCTCGAGTTGATTTTTTGTCCACGGACCTCTTTCGTGTTGCTACAGTGACCTCAGGATCCCTCTAGCCTTGAAACAGTGTTCTTGGGGTTCCTCTGGAGTGTCATCGAGAAAATCTAGGCTCCTTTCATGTGTGATGTGCAACAGGGAATTGCTCTGCACGCAGTGCAGGGGAATCGGGACTCAACTCGCGGCAAGGGGGAAGTCTCATGGTTTTTCTCGAGTTGCGGCGGGAACCTGGGGTATATTCTCGAGTTACGACGGGGATGGCCCTTCCACACACGTGTTTGTTCAGCGACGTCAGGACTCCTGCCTAGTTGCGAGGGACAACTCGGGATTCTGCTCGAGGCTTGGCAGGGCAATTTGGACGCCTCTACAGCTGAGGCGGGAGACCAAGTCTCCCTTTCCACGAGCCACAGGAATCCTGGGACTCCTATCAAGTTTCACGAGGAGTCAGGCATCGTCTCCTTTGGAGGCACTGATCTCCGCGTCCCTCTGTAGTTTTTCAAGGATGTGAGGCCTCCGGTCGCGATGAGGTGGGGAACTAGGTCTTTCTCTGTGATCTCCACAGGGGATTCAGACATCCTTTCGTCTTGGGAGATGCAAGACGAGCCTGCATTCAAGTCACTGCAGGGATATCCGGCCTTATTTCAAGTCAGGGCATCGCGGTGTCCATTCCACTTGAGGCCGCAAACTCAGGGTCCCTCTCACATACCCAGAGCTGAGAGAAGCCTCCTCTTGAGGTGCTTGTGGTAAGGTGGTATTCCTCTAGAGTCGAAGCCAGGGACTAACCTCTCATCTCGAGTTGATTTTTGGTCCACGGACCTCTTTCATGTTGCTACAGTGACCTCAGGATCCCTCTAGCCTTGAAACAGTGTTTCTGGAGTTTCTCTGGTGCCATCAAGGAAATCAAGGCTCCTTTCATGTGTGATGTGCAACACGGAATTGCTCTTCACGCAGTGCAGTTGAATCGGGACTCATCTCGCGGCGGGATGGAAGTCTCATGGTTTTTCTCGAGTTGCGGCGGGAACCTCTGGTATATACTCGAGTTACGACGGGGATGGCCCTTCCACACACGTGTTTGTTCAGCGATGTCAGGACTCCTGCCTAGATGCGACGGACAACTCGGGATTCTCCTCGAGGCTTGGCAGGGCAATTGGGACGCCTCTCCAGCTAAGGCGGGAGACCAAGGGTCCCTTTCCACGTGCCACAGGAATCCTGGGACTCCTAATAAGTTTCACGAGGAGTCAGGCATCGTCTTCTTTGGAGGCACTGATCTCCCCGTACCTCTGGAGTTTTCAAAGGATGTGAGGCCTCCGGTCGCGATGAGGTGGGGACCTAGGTCTTTCTCTCTTGTCTCCACAGGGGATTCAGACATCCTTTCGTCTTGGGAGATGCAAGAAGAGCCTGCATTCAAGTCACTGCAGGGATATCTGGCCTTATTTCGAGTCAGGGCATCCCCGTGTCCATTCCACTTGAGGCCGCAAACTCAGGGTCCCTCTCACATACCTAGAGCTGAGTGAAGCCTCCTCTTGAGGTGCTTGTGGTAAGGTGGTATTTCTCTGGAGTCGAAGCCAGGGACTAACCTCTCATCTCGAGTTGATTTTTTGTCCACGGACCTCTTTCGTGTTGCTACAGTGACCTCAGGATCCCTTCAGCCTTGAAACAGTGTTCTTTGTGTTCATCTGGAGTGTCATCGAGAAAATCTAGGCTCCTTTCATGTGTGATGTGCAACAGGTAATTGCTCTGCACGCAGTGCAGGGGAATCGGGCCTCATCTCGCGGCGAGGGGGAAGTCTCATGGTTTTTCTCGAGTTGCGGCGGGAACCTGGGGTATATTCTCGAGTTACGACGGGGATGGCCCTTCCACACACGTGTTTGTTCAGCGACGTCAGGACTCCTGCCTTGTTGCGAGGGACAACTCGGGATTCTCCTCGAGGCTTGGCAGGGCAATTGGGACGCCTCTCCAGCTGAGGCGGGAGACCAAGGGTCCCTTTCCACGTGCCACAGGAATCCTGGGACTCCTATCAAGTTTCACGAGGAGTCAGGCATCTTCTCCTTTGGAGGCACTGATCTCCGCATACCTCTGGAGTTTTCAAAGGATGTGAGGCCTCCTGTCGCGATGAGGTGGGGAACTAGGTCTTTCTCTGTGGTCTCCACAGGGGATTCAGACATCCTTTCGTCTTGGGAGATGCAAGACGAGCCTGCATTCAAGTCACTGCAGGGATATCCGGCCTTATTTCGAGTCAGGGCATCGCGGTGTCCATTCCACTTGAGGCCGCAAACTCAGGGTCCCTCTCACATACCCAGAGCTGAGAGAAGCCTCCTCTTGAGGTGCTTGTGGTAAGGTGGTATTCCTCTGGAGTCGAAGCCAGGGACTAACCTCTCATCTCAAGTTGATTTTTGGTCCACGGACCTCTTTCGTGTTGCTACAGTGACCTCAGGATCCCTCCAGCCTTGAAACAGTGTTCTTGGGGTTCCTCTGGAGTGCCATCAAGTAAATCAAGGCTCCTTTCATGTGTGATGTGCAACACGGAATTGCTCTGCACGCAGCGCAAGGGAATCGGGCCTCATCTCGCGGGGAGGGGGAAGTCTCATGGTTTTTCTCGAGTTGCGGCGGGATACTGTGGTATATTCTCGAGGTACGAAGGGGATGGCCCTTCGACACACGTGTTTGTTCAGCGACGTCAGGACTCCTGCCTAGTTGCGAGGGACAACTCGGAATTCTCCTCGAGGCTTGGCAGGGCAATTGGGACGCCTCTCCAGCTGAGGCGGGAGACCAAGGGTCCCTTTCCACGTGCCCCAGGAATCCTGGGACTCCTATCAAGTTTCACGAGGAGTCAGGCATTGTCTCCTTTGGAGGCACTGATCTCCGCGTACCTCTGGAGTTTTCAAAGGATGTGAGGCCTCCGGTCGCGATGAGGTGGGGAACTAGGTCTTTCTCTCTGGTCTCCACAGGGGATTCAGACATCCTTTCGTCTTGGGAGATGAAAGAAGAGCCTGCATTTAAGTCACTGCAGGGATATGTGGCCTTATTTCGAGTCAGGGCATCCCCGTGTCCATTCCACTTGAGGCCGCAAACTCAGGGTCCCTCTCACATACCTAGAGCTGAGTGAAGCCTCCTCTTGAGGTGCTTGTGGTAAGGTGGTATTTCTCTGGAGTCGAAGCCAGGGACTAACCTCTCATCTCGAGTTGATTTTTTGTCCACGGACCTCTTTCGTGTTGCTACAGTGACCTCAGGATCCCTCTAGCCTTGAAACAGTGTTCTTGGGGTTCCTCTGGAGTGTCATCGAGAAAATCTAGGCTCCTTTCATGTGTGATGTGCAACAGGGAATTGCTCTGCACGCAGTGCAGGGGAATCGGGACTCAACTCGCGGCAAGGGGGAAGTCTCATGGTTTTTCTCGAGTTGCGGCGGGAACCTGGGGTATATTCTCGAGTTACGACGGGGATGGCCCTTCCACACACGTGTTTGTTCAGCGACGTCAGGACTCCTGCCTAGTTGCGAGGGACAACTCGGGATTCTGCTCGAGGCTTGGTAGGGCAATTTGGACGCCTCTACAGCTGAGGCGGGAGACCAAGTCTTCCTTTCCACGAGCCACAGGAATCCTGGGACTCCTATCAAGTTTCACGAGGAGTCAGGCATCGTCTCCTTTGGAGGCACTGATCTCCGCGTCCCTCTGTAGTTTTTCAAGGATGTGAGGCCTCCGGTCGCGATGAGGTGGGGAACTAGGTCTTTCTCTGTGATCTCCACAGGGGATTCAGACATCCTTTCGTCTTGGGAGATGCAAGACGAGCCTGCATTCAAGTCACTGCAGGGATATCTGGCCTTATTTCTAGTCAGGGCATCGCGGTGTCCATTCCACTTGAGGCCGCAAACTCAGGGTCCCTCTCACATACCCAGAGCTGAGAGAAGCCTCCTCTTGAGGTGCTTGTGGTAAGGTGGTATTCCTCTGGAGTCGAAGCCAGGGACTAACCTCTCATCTCGAGTTGATTTTTGGTCCACGGACCTCTTTCATGTTGCTACAGTGACCTCAGGATCCCTCTAGCCTTGAAACAGTGTTCCTGGAGTTTCTCTGGTGCCATCAAGGAAATCAAGGCTCCTTTCATGTGTGATGTGCAACACGGAATTGCTCTGCAGGCAGTGCAGTTGAATCGGGACTCATCTCGCGGCGGGATGGAAGTCTCATGGTTTTTCTCGAGTTGCGGCGGGAACCTCTGGTATATACTCGAGTTACGACGGGGATGGCCCTTCCACACACGTGTTTGTTCAGCGATGTCAGGACTCCTGCCTAGTTGCGACGGACAACTCGGGATTCTCCTCGAGGCTTGGCAGGGCAATTGGGACGCCTCTCCAGCTAAGGCGGGAGACCAAGGGTCCCTTTCCACGTGCCACAGGAATCCTGGGACTCCTATTAAGTTTTACGAGGAGTCAGGCATCGTCTTCTTTGGAGGCACTGATCTCCCCGTACCTCTGGAGTTTTCAAAGGATGTGAGGCCTCCGGTCGCGATGAGGTGGGGAACTAGGTCTTTCTCTCTGGTCTCCACAGGGGATTCAGACATCCTTTCGTCTTGGGAGATGCAAGAAGAGCCTGCATTCAAGTCACTGCAGGGATATCTGGCCTTATTTCGAGTCAGGGCATCCCCGTGTCCATTCCACTTGAGGCCGCAAACTCAGGGTCCCTCTCACATACCTAGAGCTGAGTGAAGCCTCCTCTTGAGGTGCTTGTGGTAAGGTGGTATTTCTCTGGAGTCGAAGCCAGGGACTAACCTCTCATCTCGAGTTGATTTTTTGTCCACGGACCTCTTTCGTGTTGCTACAGTGACCTCAGGATCCCTTCAGCCTTGAAACAGTGTTCTTGGGGTTCCTCTGGAGTGTCATCGAGGAAATCAAGGCGCCTTTCTTGTATGATGTGCAACACGGAATTGCTCTGCACGCAGTGCAGGGGAATCGGGCCTCATCTCGCGGCGAGGGGGAAGTCTCATGGTTTTTTCTCGAGTTGCGGCGGGCACCTGGGGTATATTCTCGAGTTACGACGGGGATGGCCCTTCCACACACGTGTTTGTTCAGCGACGTCAGGACTCCTGCCTAGTTGCGAGGGACAACTCGGGATTCTCCTCGAGGCTTGGCAGGGCAATTGGGACGCCTCTCCAGCTAAGGCGGGAGACCAAGTGTCCCTTTCCACGTGCCACAGGAATCCAGGGACTCCTATCAAGTTTCACGAGGAGTCAGGCATCGTCTCCTTTGGAGGCACTGATCTCCGCGTACCTCTTCTATTTTCAAAGGATGTGAGGCCTCCGGTCGCGATGAGGTGGGGAACTAGGTCTTGCTCTGTGGTCTCCCCAGGGGATTCAGACATCCTTTCGTCTTGGGAGATGCAAGCCGAGCCTACATTCAAGTCACTGCAGGGATATCTGGCCTTATTTCGAGTCAGGGCATCCCCGTGTCCATTCCACTTGAGGCCGCAAACTCAGGGTCCCTCTCACATACCTAGAGCTGAGAGAAGCCTCCTCTTGAGGTGCTTGTGGTAAGGTAGTATTTCTCTGGAGTCGAAGCCAGGGACTAACCTCTCATCTCGAGTTGATTTTCGGTCCACGGACCTCTTTCGTGTTGCTACAGTGACCTCAGGATTCCTCCAGCCTTGAAACAGTGTTCTTGTGGTTCCTCTGGAGTGCCATCGAGGAAATCAAGGTTCCTTTCATGTGTGATGTGCAACACGGAATTGCTCTGCACGCAGTGCAGGGGAATCGGGCCTCATCTTGCGGCGAGGGGGAAGTCTCATGGTTTTTCTCGAGTTGCGGCGGGAACCTGGGGTTATTCTCGAGTTACGACGGGGATGGCCCTTCCACACACGTGTTTGTTCAGCGACGTCAGGACTCCTGCCTAGTTGCGAGGGACAACTCGGGATTCTCCTCGAGGCTTGGCAGGGCAATTTCGACGCCTCTCCAGCTGAGGCCGGAGATCAAGGGTCCCTTTCCACATGCCAGAGGAAACCTGGGAATCCTATCAAGTTTCACGAGGAGTCAGGCATCGTCTCCTTTGGAGGCAGTGATCTCCACGTACCTCTGGAGTTTTCAAAGGATGTGAGGCCTCCGGTCGCGATGAGGTGGGAAACTAGATCTTTCTCTGTGGTCTCCACAGGGGATTCAGACACCCTTTCGTCTTGGGAGATGCAAGACGAGCCTGCATTCAAGTCATTGCAGGGATATCCGGCCTTATTACGAGTCAGGGCATCCTCGTGTCCATTCCACTTGAGGCCGCAAACTCAGGGTCCCTCTCACATACGTAGATCTGAGAGAAGCCTCCTCTTGAGGTGCTTGTGGTAAGGTGGTATTCCTCTGAAGTCGAAGCCAGGGACTAACCTCTCATCTCGAGTTGATTTTTTGTCCACGGACCTCTTTCGTGTTGCTACAGTGACCTCAGGATCCCTCCAGCCTTGAAAGAGTGTTCTTAGGGTTCCTCTGGAGTGTCATCGAGGAAATTAAGGCTCCTTTCATGTGTGATGTGCAACACGGAATTGCTCTGCACGCAGCGCAGGGGAATCGGGCCTCATCTCACGGCGAGGGGGAAGTCTCATGGTTTTTCTCGAGTTGCGGCGGGAACCTGGGGTATATTCTCGAGTTACGACGGGGATGGCCCTTCCACTCACGTGTTTGTTCAGCGACGTCAGGACTCCTGCCTAGTTGCGAGGGACAACTCGGGATTCTCCTCGAGGCTTGGCAGGGCAATTGGGACGCCTCTCCAGCTGAGGCGGGAGACCAAGGGTCCCTTTCCACGTGCCACAGGAATCCTGGGACTCCTATCAAGATTCACAAGGAGTCAGGCATTGTCTCCTTTGGAGGCACTGATCTCCGCGTACCTCTGGAGTTTTCAAAGGATGTGAGGCCTCCGGTCGCGATGAGGTGGGGAACTAGGTCTTTCTCTGTGGTCTCCACAGGGGATTCAGACATCCTTTCGTCTTGGGAGATGCAAGACGAGCCTGGATTCAAATCACTGCAGGGATATCCGGCCTTATTTGGATTCAGGGCATCACCGTGTCCATTCCACTTGAGGCCGCAAACTCAGGGTCCCTCTCACATACCTAGAGCTGATAGAAGCCTCCTCTTGAGGTGCTTGTGGTAAGGTGGTATTCCTCTGGCGTCGAAGCCAGGAACTAACCTCTCATCTCGAGTTGATTTTTTGTCCACGGACCACTTTCTTGTTGCTACAGTGACCTCCGGATCCCTCCAGCCTTGAAACAGTGTTCTTCGGGTTTCTCTGGAGTGCCATCGAGGAAATCAAGGCTCCTTTCATGTGAGATGTGTAACACGGAATTGCTCTGCACGCAGTGCATTGGAATCGGGCCTCATCTCGTGGCGAGGGGAAAGTCTCATGGTTTTTGTCGAGTTGCGGCGGGAACCTCTGGTATATTCTCGAGTTACGATGGGGATGGCCCTTCCACTCACGTGTTTGTTCAGCGACCTCAGTACTCCTGCCTAGTTGCGAGGGACAACTCGGGATTCTCCTCGAGGCTTGGCAGGGCAATTGGGACGCCTCTCCAGCTGAGGCGGGAGACCAAGGGTCCCTTTCCACGTGCCACAGGAATCCTGGGACTCCTATCAAGTTTCACGAGGAGTCAGGCATCGTCTCCTTTGGAGGCACTGATCTCCGCGTACCTCTGGAGTTTTCAAAGGATGTGAGGCCTCCGGTCGCGATGAGGTGGGGAACTAGGTCTTTCTCTCTGGTCTCCACAGGGGATTCAGACATCCTTTCGTCTTGGAAGATGAAAGACGAGCCTGGATTCACGTCACTGCAGGGATATCCGGCCTTATTTCGAGTCAGGGCATCCCCGTGTCCATTCCACTTGAGGCCGCAAACTCAGGGTCACTCTCACATACCTAGAGCTGAGAGAAGCCTCCTCTTGAGGTGCTTGTGGTAAGGTGGTATTCCTCTGGAGTCGAAGCCAGGGACTAACCTCTCATCTCGAGTTGATTTTTGGTCCACGGAGCTCTTTCGTGTTGCTACAGTGACCTCAGGATCCCTCTAGCCTTGAAACAGTGTTCTTGGGGTTTCTCTGGAGTGCCATCAAGGAAATCAAGGCTCCTTTCCTGTGTGATGTACAACACGGCATTGCTCTGCACGCAGTGCAGGGGAACCGGGCCTCATCTCACGGCGAGGGGGAAGTCTCATGGTTTTTCTCGAGTTGCGGCGGGAACTTGGGGTATATTCTCGAGTTACGATGGGGATGGCCCTTCCACACACGTGTTTGTGCAGCGATGTCAGGACTCCTGCCTAGTTGCATGGGACAACTCGGGATTCTCCTCGAGGCTTGGCAGGGCAATTGGGACGCCTCTCCAGCTGAGGCGGGAGACCAAGTGTCTCTTTCCACGTGCCACTGGAATCCTGAGACTCCTATCAAGTATCACAAGGAGTCAGGCATCCACTCCTTTGGAGGCACTGATCTCCGCGTCCCTCTGGAGTTTTCAAAGGATGGGAGGCCTCCGGTCGCGATGAGGTGGGGAACTAGGTCTTTCTCTGTGGTCTCCACAGGGTATTCAGACATCCTTTCGTCTTGGGAGGTGCAAGACGAGCCTGCATTCAAGTCACCGCAGGAATATCCGGCCTTATTTCGAGTCAGGGCATCGCGGTGTCCATTCCATTTGAGGCCGCAAACTCAGGGTCCCTCTCACATACCTAGAGCTGAGAGAAGACTCCTCTTGAGGTGCTTGTGGTAAGGTGGTATTCCTCTGGAGTCGAAGCCAGGGACTAACCTCTCATCTCGAGTTGATTTTTGTTCCACGGACCTCTTTCGTGTTGCTACAGTGACCTCAGGATCCCTCCAGCCTTGAAAGAGTGTTCTTAGGGTTCCTCTGGAGTGTCATCGAGGAAATCAAGGCTCCTTTCATGTGTGATGTGCAACACGGAATTGCTCTGCACGCAGCGCAGGGGAATCGGGCCTCATCTCACGGCGAGGGGGAAGTCTCATGGTTTTTCTCGAGTTGCGGCGGGAACCTGGGGTATATTCTCGAGTTACGACGGGGATGGCCCTTCCACACACGTGTTTGTTCAGCGACGTCAGGACTCCTGCCTAGTTGCGAGGGACAACTCGGGATTCTCCTCGAGGCTTGGCAGGGCAATTGGGACGCCTCTCCAGCTGAGGCGGGAGACCAAGGGTCCCTTTCCACGTGCCACAGGAATCCTGGGACTCCTATCAAGATTCACAAGGAGTCAGGCATTGTCTCCTTTGGAGGCAGTGATCTCCGCGTACCTCTGGAGTTTTCAAAGGATGTGAGGCCTCCGGTCGCGATGAGGTGGGGAACTAGGTCTTTCTCTGTGGTCTCCACAGGGGATTCAGACATCCTTTCGTCTTGGGAGATGCAAGACGAGCCTGGATTCAAGTCACTGCAGGGATATCCGGCCTTATTTGGATTCAGGGCATCCCCGTGTCCGTTCCACTTGAGGCCGCAAACTCAGGGTCCCTCTCACATACCTAGAGCTGAGTGAAGCCTCCTCTTGAGGTGCTTGTGGTAAGGTGGTATTCCTCTGGAGTCGAAGCCAGGAACTAACCTCTCATCTCGAGTTGATTTTTTGTCCACGGACCTCTTTCGTGTTGCTACATGACCTCAGGGTCCCTCCAGCCTTGAAACAGTGTTCTTGGGGTTCCTCGGGAGTGTCATTGAGGAAATCAAGGCTCCTTTCATGTGTGATGTGCAACACGGAATTGCTCTGCAGCCAGTGCAGGGGAATCGGGCCTCATCTCGCGGCGAGGGGGAAGTCTCATGGTTTTTCTCGAGTTGCGGCGGGAACCTGGGGTATATTCTCGAGTTACGACGGGGATGGCCCTTCCACACACGTGTTTGTTCAGCGACCTCAGGACTCCTGCCTAGTTGCGAGGGACAACTCGGGATTCTGCTCGAGGCTTGGCAGGGCAATTTGGACGCCTCTCCAGCTGAGGCGGGAGACTAAGGGTCCCTTTCCACGTGCCACAGGAATCCTGGGACTCCTATCAAGTTTCACGAGGAGTCAGGCATCTTCTCCTTTGGAGGCACTGATCTCTGCGTACCTCTGGAGTTTTCAAAGGATGTGAGGCCTCCGGTCGCGATGAGGTGGGGAACTAGGTCTTTCTCTGTGGTCTCCACAGGGGATTCAGACATCCTTTCGTCTTGTGAGATGCAAGACGAGCCTGCATTCAAGTCACTGCAGGGATATCCGGCCTTATTTCGAGTCAGGGCATCGCGGTGTCCATTCCACTTGAGGCCGCAAACTCAGGGTCCCTCTCACATACCCAGAGTTGAAAGAAGCCTCCTCTTGAGGTGCTTGTGGTAAGGTGGTATTCCTCTGGAGTCGAAGCCAGGGACTAACCTCTCATCTCGAGTTGATTTGTGGTCCACGGAGCTCTTTCGTGTTGCTACAGTGACCTCAGGATCCCTCTAGCCTTGAAACAGTGTTCTTGGGGTTTCTCTGGAGTGCCATCAAGGAAATCAAGGCTCCTTTCATGTGTGATGTGCAACACGAAATTGCTCTGCACGCAGTACAGTTGAATCGGGCCTCATCTGGCGGCGAGGTTGAAGTCACATGGTTTTTCTCGAGTTGTGGCGGGAACCTGGGGTATATTCTCGAGTTACGACGGGGATGGCCCTTCCACACACGTGTTTGTTCAGCGACGTCAGGACTCCTGCCTAGTTGCGAGGGACAACTCGGGATTCTCCTCGAGGCTTGGCAGGGCAATTGGGACGCCTCTCCAGCTGAGGCGGGAGACCAAGGGTCCCTTTCCACGTGCCCCAGGAATCCTGGGACTCCTATCAAGTTTCACGAGGAGTCAGGCATCGTCTCCTTTGGAGGCACTGATCTCCGCATACCTCTGGAGTTTTCAAAGGATGTGAGGCCTTCGGTCGCGATGAGGTGGGGAGCTAGGTCTTTCTCTCTGGTCTCCACAGGGGATTCAGACATCCTTTCGTCTTGGGACATGCACGACGAGCCTGCATTCAAGTCACTGCAGGGATATCCGGCCTTATTTCGAGTGAGGGCATCGCGGTGTCCATTCCACTTGAGGCCGCAAACTCAGGGTCCCTCTCACATACCCAGAGCTGAGAGAAGCCTCCTCTTGAGGTGGTTGTGGTAAGGTGGTATTCCTCTGGAGTCGAAGCCAGGGACTAACCTCTCGTCTCGAGTTGATTTTTGGTCCACGGAGCTCTTTCGTGTTGCTACAGTGACCTCAGGATCCCTCCAGCCTTGAAACAGTGTTCTTGGGGTTTCTCCGGAGTGCCATCAAGGAAATCAAGGCTCCTTTCATGTGTGATGTGCAACACGGAATTGCTCTGCCGGCAGTGCAGTTGAATCGGGCCTTATCTCGCGGCGAGGTGGAAGTCTCATGGTTTTTCTCGAGTTGCGGCGGGAACCTGGGGTATATTCTCGAGTTACGACGGGGATGGCCCTTCCACACACGTGTTTGTTCAGCGATGTCAGGACTCCTGCCTAGTTGCGAGGGACAACTCGGGATTCTCCTCGAGGCTTGGCAGGGCAATTGGGACGCCTCTCCGAATTCAGGGTCCCTCTCACATACCTAGAGCTGAGAGAAGCCTCCTCTTGAGGTGCTTGTGGTAAGGTGGTATTCCTCTGGAGTCGAAGCCAGGGAATAACCTCTCATCTCGAGTTGACTTTTGTTCCACGGAACTCTTTCGTGTTGCTACAGTGACCTCAGGATCCCTCCAGCCTTGAAACAGTGTTCTTGGGGATTCTCTGGAGTGCCATCAAGGAAATCAAGGCTCCTTTCATGTGTGATGTGCAACACGGAATTGCTCTGGACGCAGTGCAGGGGAATAGGGCCTCATCTCGCGTCGAGGGGGAAGTCTCATGGTTTTTCTCGAGTTGCGGTGGGAACCTGGGGTATATTCTCGAGTTTCGACGGGGATGGCCCTTCCACACACGTGTTTGTTCAGTGACGTCAGGACTCCTGCCTAGTTGGGAGGGACAACTCGGGATTCTCGTCGAGGCTTGGCAGGGCAATTGGGACGCCTCTCCAGCTGAGGCGGGAGACCAAGGGTCCCTTTCTACGTGCCACAGGAATCCTGGGACTCCTATCAAGTTTCACGATGAGTCAGGCATCGTCTCCTTTGGAGGCACTGATCTCCGCATTCCTCTGGAGTTTTCAAAGGATGTGATGCCTGCGGTCGCCATGAGGTGTGTAACTAGGTCTTTCTCTGTGGTCTCCACAGGAGATTCAGACATCCTTTCGTCTTGGGAGATGCAAGACGAGCCTGCATTCAAGTCACTGCAGGAATATCCGGCCTATTTCGAGTCAGGGCATCGTGGTGCCCATTCCACTTGAGGCCGCAAAATCAGTGTCCCTCTCACATACCTAGAGCTGAGAGAAGCCTCCTCTTGAGGTGCTTGTGGTAAGGTGGTATTCCTCTGGAGTCGAAGCCAGGGACTAACCTGTCATTTCGAGTTGATTTCTGGTCCACGGAGCTCTTTCGTGTTGCTCCAGTGACCTCAGGATGCCTCTAGCCTTGAAACAGGTTTCTTGGGGTTTCTCTTGAGTGCCATCAAGGAAATCAAGGCTCCTTTCATGTGTGATGTGCAACACGGAATTGCTATGCACGCAGTGCAGGGGAATTGTGCCTCATCTCTCGGCGAGGGGGAAGTCTCATGGTTTTTCTCGAGTTGCGGCGGGAACCTGGGGTATATTCTCGAGTTACGACGGGGATGGCCCTTCCATACACGTGTTTGTTCAGCGACGTCAGGACTCCTGCCTAGTTGGGAGGGACAACTCGGGATTCTCCTCGATGCTTGGCAGGGCAATTGGGACGCCTCTCCAGCTGAGGCGGGAGACCAAGTGTCCCTTTCCACGTGCCACAGGAATCCTGGGACTCCTATCGAGTTTCACGAGGAGTCAGGCATCGTCTCCTTTGGAGGCACTGATCTCCGCGTCCCTCTGGAGTTTTCAAAGGATGTGAGGCCTCCTGTCGCGATGAGGTGGGGAACTAGGTCTTTCTCTCTGGTCTCCACAGGGGATTCAGACATCCTTTCGTCTTGGGAGATGCAAGACGAGCCTGCATTCAAGTCACTGCAGGGATATCCGGCCTTATTTCGAGTCAGGGCAGCGCGTTGTCCATTCCACTTGAGGCCGCAAACTCAGGGTCCCTCTCACATACCTAGAGCTGAGAGAAGCCTCCTCTTGTCGTGCTTGTGGTAAGGTGGTATTCCTCTGGAGTCGAAGCCAGGGACTAACCTCTCATTTCGAGTTGATTTGTGGTCCACGGAGCTCTTTCGTGTTGCTACAGTGACCTCAGGATCCCTCCAGCTTTGAAACAGTGTTCTTGGGGTTTCTATGGAGTGCCATCGAGGAAATCAAGGCTCCTTTCCTGTGTGATGTGCAACACGGAATTGCTCTGCACGCAGTGCAGGGGAATCGGGCCTCATTCGCGGCGAGTGGAAAGTCTCATGGTTTTTCTCGAGTTGCGGCGGGAATCTGGGGTATATTCTCGAGTTACGACGGGGATGGCCCTTCCACACACGTGTTTGTTCAGCGACGTCAGGACTCCTGCCTAGTTGCGAGGGACAACTCGGGATTCTCCTCGAGGCTTGGCAGGGCAATTGGGACGCCTCTCCAGCTGAGGCGGGAGACCAAGTGTCCCTTTCCACGTGCCACAGGAATGCTGGGCATCCTATCAAGTTTCACGAGGAGTCAGGCATCGTCTCCTTTGGAGGCACTGATCTCCGCGTACCTCTGGAGTTTTCAAAGGATGTGAGGCCTCCGTTCGCGATGAGGTGGGGAACTAGGTCTTTCTCTGTGGTCTCCACAGGAGATTCAGACTCCCTTTCGTCTAGGGAGATGCAAGACGAGCCTCCATTCAAGTCACTGCAGGGATATCCGGCCTTATTTCGAGTCAGGGCATCCCCGTGTTCATTCCACTTGAGACCGCCAACTCAGGGTCCCTCTCACATACCTAGAGCTGAGAGAAGCCTCCTCTTGAGGTGCTTGTGGTAAGGTGGTATTCCTCTGGAGTCGAAGCCAGGGACTAACCTCTCATCTCGAGTTGATTTTAGGTCCACGGACCTCTTTCTTGTTGCTACAGTGACCTCAGGATCCCTCCAGCCTTGAAACAGTGTTCTTGGGGTTCCTCTGGAGTGCCATTGAGGAAATCAAGGCTCCTTTCATGTGTGATGTGCAACACGGAATTGCTCTGCACGCAGTGCAGGGGAATCGGGCCTCATCTCGCGGCGAGGGGGAAATCTCACGGTTTTTCTCGACTTGCCGCGGGAACCTCTGTTATATTCTCGAGTTACGACGGGGATGGCCCTTCCACACACGTGTTTGTTCAGCGATGTCAGGACTCCTGCCTAGTTGCGAGGGACAACTCGGGATTCTCCTCGAGGCTTGGCAGGGCAATTGGGACGCCTCTCCAGCTGAGGCGGGAAACCAAGGGTCCCTTTCCACGTGCCACAGGAATCCTGGGACTCCTATCAAGTTTCACTAGGAGTCAGGCATCGTCTCCTTTGGAGGCACTGATCTCTGCGTACCTCTGGAGTTTTCAAAGGATGTGAGGCCTCCGGTCGCGATGAGGTGGGGAACTAGGTCTTTCTCTCTGGTCTCCACAGGGGTTCAGACATCCTTTCGTCTTGGGAGATGCAAGACGAGCCTGCATTCAAGTCACTGCAGGGATATCCGGCCTTATTTCGAGTCAGGGCATCGCAGTGTCCATTCCACTTGAGGCCGCAAACTCAGGGTCCCTATCACAAACCTAGATCTGAGAGAAGCCTCCTCTTGAGGTGCTTGTGTAAGGTGGTATTCCTCTGGAGTCGAAGCCAGGGACTAACCTCTCATCTCGAATAGATTTTTTGTCCATGGACCTCTTTCGTGTTGCTACAGTGACCTCAGGATCCCTCCAGCCTTGAAACAGTGTTCTTGGGGTTCCTCGGGAGTGTCATTGAGGAAATCAAGGCTCCTTTCATGTGTGATGTGCAACACGGAATTGCTCTGCAGCCAGTGCAGGGGAATCGGGCCTCATCTCGCGGCGAGGGGGAAGTCTCATGGTTTTTCTCGAGTTGCGGCGGGAACCTGGGGTATATTCTCGAGTTACGACGGGGATGGCCCTTCCACACACGTGTTTGTTCAGCGACCTCAGGACTCCTGCCTAGTTGCGAGGGACAACTCGGGATTCTGCTCGAGGCTTGGCAGGGCAATTTGGACGCCTCTCCAGCTGAGGCGGGAGACTAAGGGTCCCTTTCCACGTGCCACAGGAATCCTGGGACTCCTATCAAGTTTCACGAGGAGTCAGGCATCTTCTCCTTTGGAGGCACTGATCTCTGCGTACCTCTGGAGTTTTCAAAGGATGTGAGGCCTCCGGTCGCGATGAGGTGGGGAAGTAGGTCTTTCTCTGTCGTCTCCACAGGGGATTCAGACATCCTTTCGTCTTGTGAGATGCAAGACGAGCCTGCATTCAAGTCACTGCAGGGATATCCGGCCTTATTTCGAGTCAGGGCATCGCGGTGTCCATTCCACTTGAGGCCGCAAACTCAGGGTCCCTCTCACATACCCAGAGTTGAAAGAAGCCTCCTCTTGAGGTGCTTGTGGTAAGGTGGTATTCCTCTGGAGTCGAAGCCAGGGACTAACCTCTCATCTCGAGTTGATTTGTGGTCCACGGAGCTCTTTCGTGTTGCTACAGTGACCTCAGGATCCCTCTAGCCTTGAAACAGTGTTCTTGGGGTTTCTCTGGAGTGCCATCAAGGAAATCAAGGCTCCTTTCATGTGTGATGTGCAACACGAAATTGCTCTGCACGCAGTGCAGTTGAATCGGGCCTCATCTGGCGGCGAGGTTGAAGTCACATGGTTTTTCTCGAGTTGTGGCGGGAACCTGGGGTATATTCTCGAGTTACGACGGGGATGGCCCTTCCACACACGTGTTTGTTCAGCGACGTCAGGACTCCTGCCTAGTTGCGAGGGACAACTCGGGATTCTCCTCGAGGCTTGGCAGGGCAATTGGGACGCCTCTCCAGCTGAGGCGGGAGACCAAGGGTCCCTTTCCACGTGCCCCAGGAATCCTGGGACTCCTATCAAGTTTCACGAGGAGTCAGGCATCGTCTCCTTTGGAGGCACTGATCTCCGCATACCTCTGGAGTTTTCAAAGGATGTGAGGCCTCCGGTCGCGATGAGGTGGGGAGCTAGGTCTTTCTCTCTGGTCTCCACAGGGGATTCAGACATCCTTTCGTCTTGGGACATGCACGACGAGCCTGCATTCAAGTCACTGCAGGGATATCCGGCCTTATTTCGAGTGAGGGCATCGCGGTGTCCATTCCACTTGAGGCCGCAAACTCAGGGTCCCTCTCACATACCCAGAGCTGAGAGAAGCCTCCTCTTGAGGTGGTTGTGGTAAGGTGGTATTCCTCTGGAGTCGAAGCCAGGGACTAACCTCTCGTCTCGAGTTGATTTTTGGTCCACGGAGCTCTTTCGTGTTGCTACAGTGACCTCAGGATCCCTCCAGCCTTGAAACAGTGTTCTTGGGGTTTCTCCGGAGTGCCATCAAGGAAATCAAGGCTCCTTTCATGTGTGATGTGCAACACGGAATTGCTCTGCCGGCAGTGCAGTTGAATCGGGCCTTATCTCGCGGCGAGGTGGAAGTCTCATGGTTTTTCTCGAGTTGCGGCGGGAACCTGGGGTATATTCTCGAGTTACGACGGGGATGGCCCTTCCACACACGTGTTTGTTCAGCGATGTCAGGACTCCTGCCTAGTTGCGAGGGACAACTCGGGATTCTCCTCGAGGCTTGGCAGGGCAATTGGGACGCCTCTCCGAATTCAGGGTCCCTCTCACATACCTAGAGCTGAGAGAAGCCTCCTCTTGAGGTGCTTGTGGTAAGGTGGAATTCCTCTGGAGTCGAAGCCAGGGAATAACCTCTCATCTCGAGTTGACTTTTGTTCCACGGAACTCTTTCGTGTTGCTACAGTGACCTCAGGATCCCTCCAGCCTTGAAACAGTGTTCTTGGGGATTCTCTGGAGTGCCATCAAGGAAATCAAGGCTCCTTTCATGTGTGATGTGCAACACGGAATTGCTCTGCACGCAGTGCAGGGGAATCGGGCCTCATCTCGCGTCGAGGGGGAAGTCTCATGGTTTTTCTCGAGTTGCGGTGGGAACCTGGGGTATATTCTCGAGTTTCGACGGGGATGGCCCTTCCACACACGTGTTTGTTCAGTGACGTCAGGACTCCTGCCTAGTTGGGAGGGACAACTCGGGATTCTCGTCGAGGCTTGGCAGGGCAATTGGGACGCCTCTCCAGCTGAGGCGGGAGACCAAGGGTCCCTTTCTACGTGCCACAGGAATCCTGGGACTCCTATCAAGTTTCACGATGAGTCAGGCATCGTCTCCTTTGGAGGCACTGATCTCCGCATCCCTCTGGAGTTTTCAAAGGATGTGATGCCTGCGGTCGCCATGAGGTGTGTAACTAGGTCTTTCTCTGTGGTCTCCACAGGAGATTCAGACATCCTTTCGTCTTGGGAGATGCAAGACGAGCCTGCATTCAAGTCACTGCAGGAATATCCGGCCTATTTCGAGTCAGGGCATCGTGGTGCCCATTCCACTTGAGGCCGCAAAATCAGTGTCCCTCTCACATACCTAGAGCTGAGAGAAGCCTCCTCTTGAGGTGCTTGTGGTAAGGTGGTATTCCTCTGGAGTCGAAGCCAGGGACTAACCTGTCATTTCGAGTTGATTTCTGGTCCACGGAGCTCTTTCGTGTTGCTCCAGTGACCTCAGGATGCCTCTAGCCTTGAAACAGGTTTCTTGGGGTTTCTCTTGAGTGCCATCAAGGAAATCAAGGCTCCTTTCATGTGTGATGTGCAACACGGAATTGCTATGCACGCAGTGCAGGGGAATTGTGCCTCATCTCTCGGCGAGGGGGAAGTCTCATGGTTTTTCTCGAGTTGCGGCGGGAACCTGGGGTATATTCTCGAGTTACGACGGGGATGGCCCTTCCATACACGTGTTTGTTCAGCGACGTCAGGACTCCTGCCTAGTTGGGAGGGACAACTCGGGATTCTCCTCGATGCTTGGCAGGGCAATTGGGACGCCTCTCCAGCTGAGACGGGAGACCAAGTGTCCCTTTCCACGTGCCACAGGAATCCTGGGACTCCTATCGAGTTTCACGAGGAGTCAGGCATCGTCTCCTTTGGAGGCACTGATCTCCGCGTCCCTCTGGAGTTTTCAAAGGATGTGAGGTCTCCTGTTGCGATGAGGTGGGGAACTAGGTCTTTCTCTCTGGTCTCCACAGGGGATTCAGACATCCTTTCGTCTTGGGAGATGCAAGACGAGCCTGCATTCAAGTCACTGCAGGGATATCCGGCCTTATTTCGAGTCAGGGCAGCGCGTTGTCCATTCCACTTGAGGCCGCAAACTCAGGGTCCCTCTCACATACCTAGAGCTGAGAGAAGCCTCCTCTTGTCGTGCTTGTGGTAAGGTGGTATTCCTCTGGAGTCGAAGCCAGGGACTAACCTCTCATTTCGAGTTGATTTGTGGTCCACGGAGCTCTTTCGTGTTGCTACAGTGACCTCAGGATCCCTCCAGCTTTGAAACAGTGTTCTTGGGGTTTCTATGGAGTGCCATCGAGGAAATCAAGGCTCCTTTCCTGTGTGATGTGCAACACGGAATTGCTCTGCACGCAGTGCAGGGGAATCGGGCCTCATTCGCGGCGAGTGGAAAGTCTCATGGTTTTTCTCGAGTTGCGGCGGGAATCTGGGGTATATTCTCGAGTTACGACGGGGATGGCCCTTCCACACACGTGTTTGTTCAGCGACGTCAGGACTCCTGCCTAGTTGCGAGGGACAACTCGGGATTCTCCTCGAGGCTTGGCAGGGCAATTGGGACGCCTCTCCAGCTGAGGCGGGAGACCAAGTGTCCCTTTCCACGTGCCACAGGAATGCTGGGCATCCTATCAAGTTTCACGAGGAGTCAGGCATCGTCTCCTTTGGAGGCACTGATCTCCGCGTACCTCTGGAGTTTTCAAAGGATGTGAGGCCTCCGTTCGCGATGAGGTGGGGAACTAGGTCTTTCTCTGTGGTCTCCACAGGAGATTCAGACTCCCTTTCGTCTTGGTTGATGCAAGACGAGCCTCCATTCAAGTCACTGCAGGGATATCCGGCCTTATTTCGAGTCAGGGCATCCCCGTGTTCATTCCACTTGAGACCGCCAACTCAGGGTCCCTCTCACATACCTAGAGCTGAGAGAAGCCTCCTCTTGAGGTGCTTGTGGTAAGGTGGTATTCCTCTGGAGTCGAAGCCAGGGACTAACCTCTCATCTCGAGTTGATTTTAGGTCCACGGACCTCTTTCTTGTTGCTACAGTGACCTCAGGATCCCTCCAGCCTTGAAACAGTGTTCTTGGGGTTCCTCTGGAGTGCCATTGAGGAAATCAAGGCTCCTTTCATGTGTGATGTGCAACACGGAATTGCTCTGCACGCAGTGCAGGGGAATCGGGCCTCATCTCGAGCGAGGGGGAAATCTCACGGTTTTTCTCGACTTGCCGCGGGAACCTCTGTTATATTCTCGAGTTACGACGGGGATGGCCCTTCCACACACGTGTTTGTTCAGCGACGTCAGGACTCCTGCCTAGTTGCGAGGGACAACTCGGGATTCTCCTCGAGGCTTGGCAGGGCAATTGGGACGCCTCTCCAGCTGAGGCGGGAGACCAAGGGTCCCTTTCCACGTGCCCCAGGAATCCTGGGACTCCTATCAAGTTTCACGAGGAGTCAGGCATCGTCTCCTTTGGAGGCACTGATCCCGCATACCTCTGGAGTTTTCAAAGGATGTGAGGCCTCCGGTCGCGATGAGGTGGGGAGCTAGGTCTTTCTCTCTGGTCTCCACAGGGGATTCAGACATCCTTTCGTCTTGGGACATGCACGACGAGCCTGCATTCAAGTCACTGCAGGGATATCCGGCCTTATTTCGAGTGAGGGCATCGCGGTGTCCATTCCACTTGAGGCCGCAAACTCAGGGTCCCTCTCACATACCCAGAGCTGAGAGAAGCCTCCTCTTGAGGTGGTTGTGGTAAGGTGGTATTCCTCTGGAGTCGAAGCCAGGGACTAACCTCTCGTCTCGAGTTGATTTTTGGTCCACGGAGCTCTTTCGTGTTGCTACAGTGACCTCAGGATCCCTCCAGCCTTGAAACAGTGTTCTTGGGGTTTCTCCGGAGTGCCATCAAGGAAATCAAGGCTCCTTTCATGTGTGATGTGCAACACGGAATTGCTCTGCCGGCAGTGCAGTTGAATCGGGCCTTATCTCGCGGCGAGGTGGAAGTCTCATGGTTTTTCTCGAGTTGCGGCGGGAACCTGGGGTATATTCTCGAGTTACGACGGGGATGGCCCTTCCACACACGTGTTTGTTCAGCGATGTCAGGACTCCTGCCTAGTTGCGAGGGACAACTCGGGATTCTCCTCGAGGCTTGGCAGGGCAATTGGGACGCCTCTCCGAATTCAGGGTCCCTCTCACATACCTAGAGCTGAGAGAAGCCTCCTCTTGAGGTGCTTGTGGTAAGGTGGAATTCCTCTGGAGTCGAAGCCAGGGAATAACCTCTCATCTCGAGTTGACTTTTGTTCCACGGAACTCTTTCGTGTTGCTACAGTGACCTCAGGATCCCTCCAGCCTTGAAACAGTGTTCTTGGGGATTCTCTGGAGTGCCATCAAGGAAATCAAGGCTCCTTTCATGTGTGATGTGCAACACGGAATTGCTCTGCACGCAGTGCAGGGGAATCGGGCCTCATCTCGCGTCGAGGGGGAAGTCTCATGGTTTTTCTCGAGTTGCGGTGAGAACCTGGGGTATATTCTCGAGTTATGACTGGGATGGCCCTTTCACAGACGTGTTTGCTCAACGACGTCAGGACGCCTGCCTAGTTCCGAGGGACAACTCGGGATTCTCCTCGAGGCTTGGCAGGGCAATTGGGACGTCTCTCCAGCTGAGGAGGGAGACCAAGGGTCCCTATCCACGTGCCACAGGAATCCTGGGACTCCTATCAAGTTTCACGAGGAGTCAGGCATCGTCTCCTTTGGAGGCACTGATCTCTGCGTCCCTCTGGAGTTTTCAAAGGATGTGAGGCCTCCGTTTGCAATGAGGTGGGGAACTAGGTCTTTCTCTGTGGTCTCCACAGGGGATTCAGACATCCTTTCGTCTTGGCAGATGCAAGACGAGCCTGCATTCAAGTCACTGCAGGGATATCAGGCCTTATTTCGAGTCAGGGAATCGCGGTGTCCATTCCACTTGAGGCCGCAAACTCAGGGTCCCTCTCACATACCTAGAGCTTGAGAGAAGGCTCCTCTTGAGGTGCTTGTGATAAGGTGGTATTCCTCTGGAGTCGAAGCCACGGTCTAACCTCTCATCTCGAGTTGATTTTTGGTCCACGGAGCTCTTTCGTGTTGCTACAGTGACCTCAGGATCCCTCCAGCCTTGAACCAGTGTTCTTGGGGTTTCTCTGGAGTGCCATCAAGGAAATCAAGGCTCCTTTCATGTGTGATGTGCAACACGGAATTGCTCTGCACGCAGTGCAGAGGAATCAGGCCTTTTCTGGCGGCGAGGCGGAATTCTCATGGTTTTTCTCGAGTTGCGGCGGAAACCTGGGGTATATTCTCGAGTTACGACGGGGATGGCCCTTCCACACACGTGTTTGTTCAGCGACGTCAGGACTCCTGCCTAGTTGCGAGGGACAACTCGGGATTCTCCTCGAGGCTTGGCAGGGCAATTGGGACGCCTCTCCAGCTGAGGCGGGAGACCAAGGCTCCCTTTCCACGTGCCACAGGAATCCTGGGACTCCTATCAAGTTTCACGAGGAGTCAGGCATCGTCTCCTTTGGAGGCACTGATCTCCGGGTACCTTTGGAGTTTTCAAAGATGTGACGCCCCCGGTCGCGATGAGGTGGGGAACTAGGTCTTTCTCTGTGGTCTCAACAGGGGATTCAGACATCCTTTCGTCTTGGGAGATGCAAGACGAGCCTGCATTCAAGTCACTGCAGGGATATCCGGCCTTATTTCGAGTCAGGGCATCGCGGTGTCCATTCCACTTGAGGCCGCAAACTCAGGGTCCCTCTCACATACCCAGAGCTGAGAGAAGCCTCCTCTTGAGGTGCTTGTGGTAAGGTGGTATTCCTCTGGAGTCGAAGCCAGGGACTAACCTCTCATCTCGAGTTGATTTTTGGTCCACGGACCTCTTTCATGTTGCTACAGTGACCTCAGGATCCCTCTAGCCTTGAAACAGTGTTCTTGGGGTTTCTCTGGAGTGCCATCAAGGAAATCAAGGCTCCCATCCTGTGTGATGTGCAACACGGAATTGCTCTGCCCGCAGTGCAGTTGAATCAGGACTCATCTCGCGGCGAGGTGGAAGTCTCATGGTTTTTCTCAAGTTGCGGCGGGAACCTGGGGTATATTCTCAGTTACGACGGGGAAGGCCCTTCCACACACGTGTTTGTTCAGCGACGTCAGGACTCCTGCCTAGTTGCGAGGGACAACTCGGGATTCTCCTCGAGGCTTGGCAGGGCAATTGGGACGCCTCTCCAGCTGAGGCGGGAGACCAAGGGTCCCTTTCCACGTGCCACAGGAATCCTGGGACTCCTATCAAGTTTCACGAGGAGTCAGGCATCGTCTCCTTTGGAGGCACTGATCTCCGCGTACCTCTGGATTTATCAAAGGATGTGAGGCCTCCGGTCGCGATGAGGTGGGGAGCTAGGTCTTTCTCTCTGGTCTCCATAAGGGATTCAGACATCCTTTCGTCTTGGGAGATGCAAGACGAGCCTGGATTCAAGTCACTGCAGGGATATCCGGCCTTATTTTGAGTCAGGGCATCCCCGTGTCCATTCCACTTGAGGCCGCAAACTCAGGGTCCCTCTCACATACCCAGAGCTGAGAGAAACCTCCTCTTGAGGTGCTTGTGGTAAGGTGGTATTCCTCTGGAGTCGAATCCAGGGACTAACCTCTCATCTCGAGTTGATTTTTGGTCCACGGACCTCTTTTGTGTTGCTACAGTGACCTCAGGATCCCTCCAGCCTTGAAACAGTGTTCTTGGGGTTTCTCCGGAGTGCCATCAAGGAAATCAAGGCTCGTTTCATGTGTGATGTGCAACACGAAATTGCTCTGCACGCAGTGCAGTTGAATCGGGCCTTATCTCGCGGCGAGGTGGAAGTCTCATGGTTTTTCTCGAGTTGCGGCGGGAACCTGGGGTATATTCTCGAGTTACGACGGGGATGGCCCTTCCACACACGTGTTTGTTCAGCGATGTCAGGACTCCTGCCTAGTTGCGAGGGACAACTCGGGCTTCTCCTCGAGGCTTGGCAGGGCAATTGGGACGCCTCTCCGAATTCAGGGTCCCTCTCACATACCTAGAGCTGAGAGAAGCCTCCTCTTGAGGTGCTTGTGGTAAGGTGGTATTCCTCTGGAGTCGAAGCCAGGAAATAACCTCTCATCTCGAGTTGACTTTTGTTCCTCGGAACTCTTTCGTGTTGCTACAGTGACCTCAGGATCCCTCCAGCCTTGAAACAGTGTTCTTGGGGAATCTCTGGAGTGCCATCAAGGAAATCAAGGCTCCTTTCATGTGTGATGTGCAACACGGAATTGCTCTGCACGCAGTGCAGGGGAATCGGGCCTCATCTCGCGGCGAGGGGGAAGTCTCATGGTTTTTCTCGAGTTGCGGTGGGAACCTGGGGTATATTCTCGAGTTATGACTGGGATGGCCCTTTCACAGACGTGTTTGCTCAGCGACGTCAGGACGCCTGCCTAGTTCCGAGGGACAACTCGGGATTCTCCTCGAGGCTTGGCAGGGCAATTGGGACGTCTCTCCAGCAGAGGAGGGAGACCAAGTGTCCCTCTCCACGTGCCACAGGAAACCTGGGACTCCTATCAAGTTTCACGAGGAGTCAGGCATCGTCTCCTTTGGAGGCACTGATCTCTGCGTCCCTCTGGAGTTTTCAAAGGATGTGAGGCCTCCGTTTGCAATGAGGTGGGGAACTAGGTCTTTCTCTGTGGTCTCCACAGGGGATTCAGACATCCTTTCGTCTTGGCAGATGCAAGACGAGCCTGCATTCAAGTCACTGCAGGGATATCAGGCCTTATTTCGAGTCAGGGCATCGCGGTGTCCATTCCACTTGAGGCCGCAAACTCAGGGTGCCTCTCACATACCTAGAGCTGAGAGAAGGCTCCTCTTGAGGTGCTTGTGGTAAGGTGGTATTCCTCTGGATTCGAATCCAGGGTCTAACCTCTCATCTCGAGTTGATTTTTGGTCCACGGACCTCTTTCGTGTTGCTACAGTGACCTCAGGATCCCTCCAGCCTTGAACCAGTGTTCTTGGGGTTTCTTTGGAGTGCCATCAAGGAAATCAAGGCTCCTTTCATGTGTGATGTGCAACACGGAATTGCTCTGCACGCAGTGCAGAGGAATCGGGCCTTATCTGGCGGCGAGGGGGAAGTCTCATGGTTTTTCTCGAGTTACGGCGGGGACCTGGGTTATATTCTCGAGTTACGACGGGGATGGCCCTTCCACAAACTTGTTTGTTCAGCGATGTCAGGACTCCTGCCTAGTTGCGAGGGACAACTCGGGATTCTCCTCGAGGCTTGGCAGGGCTATTGGGACGCCTCTCCAGCTGAGGCGGGAGACCAAGTGTCCCTTTCCACGTGCCACAGGAATCCTGGGACTCCTATCTAATTTCACGAGGACTCAGGCACTGTCTCCTTTGGAGGCACTGATCTGCGAGTACCTCTGGAGTTTTCAAAGGATGTGAGGACTCCGGTCGCGATGAGGTGGGGAACTAGGTCTTTCTCTGTTGTCTGCACAGGGGATTCAGACATCCTTTCGTCTTGGGAGATGCAAGACGAGCCTGCATTCAAGTCACTGCAGGGATATCCGGCCTTATTTCGAGTCAGGGCATCGCGGTGTCCATTCCACTTGAGGCCGCTAACTCAGGGTCCCTCTCACATACCTAGAGCTGAGAGAAGCCTCCTCTTGAGGTGCTTGTGGTAAGGTGATATTCATCTGTAGTGGAAGCCAGGGACTAACCTCTCATCTCGAGTTGATTGTTGGCCCACGGAGCTCTTTCCTGTTGCTACAGTGACCTCAGGATCCCTCTATCCTTGAAACAGTGTTCTTGGGGTTTCTCTGGAGTGCCATCAAGGAAATCAAGGCTCCTTTCATGTGTGATGTGCAACACGGAATTGCTCTGCACACAGTGCAGGGGATTCGGGCCTCATCTCATGGCGATTGAGAAGTCTCATGGTTTTTCTCGAGTTGCGGCGGGAACCTGGGGTATATTCTCCAGTTACGACGGGGATGGCCCTTCCACACACATGTTTGTTCAGCGACGTCAGGACACCTGCCTAGTTGCGAGGGACAACTCGGGATTCTCCTCGAGGCTTGGCAGGGCAATTGGGACGCCTCTCCAGCTGAGGCGGGAGACCAAGGGTCCCTTTCCACTTGCCACAGGAATCATGGGACTCCTATCAGGTTTCATGAGGAGTCAGGCATCGTCTCCTTTGGAAACACTGAACTCCGCGTACCTGTGGAGTTTTCAAAGGATGTGAGGCCTCCGGTCGCGATGAAGTGGGGAACTAGGTCTTTCTCTCTGGACTCCACAGGGGATTCAGACATCCTTTCGTCTTGGGAGGTGGAAGACGAGCCTGCATTCAAGTCACTGCAGGGATATCCGGCCTTATTTCGAATCAGGGCATCGCGGTGTCCATTCCACTTGAGGCCGCAAACTCAGGGTCCCTCTCACATACCTAGAGCTGAGAGAAGCCTCCTCTTGAGGTGCTTGTGGTAAGGTCTGGAGTCGAAGCCAGGGACTAACCTCTCATCTCGAGTTGATTTTTGGTCCACGGAGCTCTTTCGTGTTGCTACAGTGACCTCAGGATCCCTCTATCCTTGAAACAGTGTTCTTGGGGTTTCTCTGGAGTGCCATCGAGGAAATCAAGGCTCCTTTTATGTGTGATGTGCAACGCGGAATTGCTCTGCACGCAGTGCAGGGGAATCGGGCATCGGCTCGCGGCGAGGGGAAATTCTCAAGGTTTTTCTCGAGTTGCCGCGGGAACCTGGGGTATATTCTCGAGTTACGACCGGTATGGCCCTTCCACACACGTGTTTGTTCAGCGATGTCAGGAATCCTGCCTAGTTGCGAGGGACAACTCATGATTCTCCTCGAGGCTTGGCAAGGCAATCGGGACGCCTCTCCAGCTGAGGCGGGAGACCAAGGGTCCCTTTCCACGTGCCACAGGAATCCTGGGACTCCTATCAGGTTTCATGAGGAGTCAGGCATCGTCTCCTTTGGAAGCACTGATCTCCGGGTACCTCTGGAGTTTTCAAAGGATGGGAGGCCTCCGGTCGCGATGAGGCGGTTAACTAGGTCTTTCTCTGTGGTCTCCACAGGGGATTCAGACATCCTTTCGTCTTGGGAGATGCAAGACGAGCCTGCATTCAAGTCACTGCAGGGATATCCGGCCTTATTTCGAGTGAGGGCTTCGCGGTGTCCATTCCACTTGAGGCCGCAAACTCAGGGTCCCTCTCACATGCCTAGAGCTGAGAGAAGCCTCCTCTTGAGGTGCTTGTGGTAAGGTGGTATTCCTCTGGAGTCGAAGCCAGGGACTAAACTCTCATCTCGAGTTGATTTGTGGTCCACGGAGCTCATTCGAGTTACTACAGTGACCTCAGGATCCCTCAAGCCTTGAAACAGTGTTCTTGGGGTTTCTCTGGAGTGCCATCGAGGAAATCAAGGCTCCTTTCATGTGTGATGTGCAACACGGAATTGCTCCCCATGCAGTGCAGGGGAATCGGGCCTCATCTTGAGGCGAGGGGGAAGTCTCATGGTTTTTCTCGAGTTGCGGCGGGAACCTGGGGTATATTCTCGTGTTACGACTGGGGTGGCCCTTCCACGCACGTGTTTGTTCAGCGACGTCAGGACTCCTGCCTAGTTGCAAGGGACAACTCGGGATTCTCCTCGAGGCTTGGCAGGGCAATTGAGACGCCTCTTTAGCTGAGGCGGGAGACCAAGGGTCCCTTTCCACGTGTCCCAGGAATCCTGGGACTCCTATCAGGTTTCACGAGGAGTCAGGCATCGTCGCCTTTGAAGGCACTGATCTCCACGTACCTGTGGAGTTTTCAAAGGATGTGAGGCCTCCGGTCGCGAGGAGGTGGGGAACTAGGTCTTTCTCTGTGGTCTCCACAGGGGATTCAGACATCCTTTCGTCTTGGGAGATGCAAGACGAGCCTGCATTCAAGTCACTGCAGGGATATCCGGCCTTATTTCGAGTCAGGGCATCGCGGTGTTCATTCCACTTGAGGCCACAAACTCAGGGTCCCTCTCACATACCTAGAGCTGAGAGAAGCCTCCTCTTGAGGTGCTTGTGGGAAGGTGGTATTCCTCTGGAGTCGAAGCGAGAGACTAACCTCTCATCTCGAGTTGATTTTTGGTCCACGGAGCTCTTTCGTGTTGCTACAGTGACCTCAGGATCCCTCTAGCCTTGAAACAGTGTTCTTTGGGTTTCTCTGGAGTGCCATCAAGGAAATCAAGGCTCCTTTCATGTGTGATGTGCAAAACGGAATTGCTCTGCAGGCAGTGCAGGGGAATCGGGCCGCATCTCGCAGCGAGGGGGAAGTCTCATGGTTTTTCTCGAGTTGCGGCGGGAACCTGGGGTATATTCTCGAGTTACGACTGGGATGGCCCTTTCACACACGTGTTTGTTCAGCGATGTCAGGAATCCTGCCTAGTTGCGAGGGCCAACTCATGATTCTCCTCGAGGCTTGTCACAGCAATTGGGACGCCTCTCCAGCTGAGGCGGGAGACCAAGGGTCCCTTTCCACTTGCCACAGGAATCCTGGGACTCCTATCAGGTTTCATGAGGAGTCAGGCATCGTCTCCTTTGGAAGCACTGAACTCCGCGTACCTGTGGAGTTTTCAAAGGATGTGAGGTCTCCGGTCGCGATGAGGTGGTTAACTAGGTCTTTCTCTGTGGACTCCACAGGGGAATCAGACATCCTTTCGTCTTGGGAGATGCAAGACGAGCCTGCATTCAAGTCACTGCAGGGATATCCGGCCTTATTTCGAGTCAGGGCATCGCGGTGTCCATTCCTCTTGAGGCCGCATACTCAGGGTCCCTCTCACATACCTAGAGCTGAGAGAAGCCTCCTCTTGAGTTGCTTGTGGTAAGGTGGTATTCCTCTGGAGTCGAAGCCAGGGACTAACCTCTCATCTCCAGTTGATTTTTGGTCCACGGAGCTCTTTTGTGTTGATACAGTGACCTCAGGATCCCTCTAGCCTTGAAACAGTGTTCTTGGGGTTTCTCTGGAGTGCCATCAAGGAAATCAAGGCTCCTTTCATGTGTGATGTGCAAAACGGAATTGCTCTGCACGCAGTGCAGGGGAATCGGGCCTCATCTCGCGGCGAGGGGGAAGTCTCATGGTTTCTCTCGAGTTGCGGCGGGAACCTGGGTTATATTCTCGAGTTACGACGGGGATGGCCCTTCCACACACGTGTTTGTTCAGCCACGTCAGGACTCGTGCCTAGTTGGGAGGGACAACTCGGGATTCTCCTCGATCCTTTCAGGGCAATTGGGACGCCTCTCCAGCTGAGGCGGGAGACCAAGGGTCCCTTTCCACGTGCCACAGGAATCCTGGAACTCCTATCAAGTTTCACGAGGAGTCAGCATCGTCTCCTTTGGAGGCACTGATCTCCGCGTGCCTCTGGAGTTTTCAAAGGATGTGAGGCCTCCGGTCGCGATGAGGTGGGGAACTACGTCTTTCTCTGTAGACTCCAAAGGGGATTCAGACATCCTTTCGTCTTGGGAGATTCAAGACGAGCGTGCATTCAAGTCACTGCAAGGATATCCAGCCTTATTTCGACTCAGGGCATCGCGGTGTCCATTCCACTTGAGGCCACATACTCAGGCTCCCTCTCACATACCTAGAGCTGAGAGAAGCCTCCTCTTGAGGTGCTTGTGGTAAGGTGGTATTCCTCTGGAGTCGAAGCCAGGGACTAACCTCTCATCTCGAGTTGATTTTTGGTCCACGGAGCTCTTTCGTGTTGCTACAGTGACCTCAGGATCCCTCTAGCCTTGAAACAGTGTTCTTGGGGTTTCTCTGGACTGCCATCAAGGAAATCAAGGCTCCTTTCCTGTGTGATGTGCAACACGGAATTGCTCTGCACGCAGTGCAGGGGAACCGGGCCTCATCTCACGGCGAGGGGGAAGTCTCATGGTTTTTCTCGAGTTGCGGCGGGAACCTGGGGTATATTCTTGAGTTACGATGGGGATGGCCCTTCCACACACGTGTTTGTGCAGCGATGTCAGGACTCCTGCCTAGTTGCATGGGACAACTCGGGATTCTCCTCGAGGCTTGGCAGGGCAATTGGGACGCCTCTCCAGCTGAGGCGGGAGACCAAGTGTCTCTTTCCACGTGCCACTGGAATCCTGAGACTCCTATCAAGTATCACAAGGATTCAGGCATCGACTCCTTTGGAGGCACTGATCTCCGCATCCCTCTGGAGTTTTGAAAGGATGGGAGGCCTCCGGTCGCGATGAGGTGGGGAACTAGGTCTTTCTCTGTGGTCTCCACAGGGGATTCAGACATCCTTTCGTCTTGGGAGATGCAAGACGAGCCTGCATTCAAGTCACCGCAGGGATATCCGGCCTTATTTCGAGTCAGGGCATCGCGGTGTCCATTCCATTTGAGGCCGCAAACTCAGGGTCCCTCTCACATACCTAGAGCTGAGAGAAGCCTCCTCTTGAGGTGCTTGTGGTAAGGTGATATTCCTCTGTATTGGAAGCCAGGGACTAACCTCTCATCTCGAGTTGATTTTTGGCCCACGGAGCTCTTTCGTGTTGCTACAGTGACCTCAGGATCCCTCTATCCTTGAAACAGTGATCTTGGGATTTCTCTGGAGTGCCATCAAGGAAATCAAGGCTCCTTTCCTGTGTGATGTGCAGCACGGAATTGCTCTGCAGCAGTGCAGGGGAATCGGGCATCGTCTCGCGGCGAGGGGAAATTCTCATGGTTTTTCTCGAGTTGCGGCGGGAACCTGGGGTATATTCTCGAGTTACGACCGGTATGGCCCTTCCACACACGTGTTTGTTCAGCGATGTCAGGTCTCCTGCCTAGTTGCGAGGGACAACTCGGGATTCTCCTCGAGGCTTGGCAGGGCAATTGGGACGCCTTTCCAGCTGAGGCGGGAGACCAAGGGTCCCTTTCCACGTGCCACAGGAATCCAGGGAATCCTATCAAGTTTCACGAGGAGTCAGGCATCGTCTCCTTTGGAGGCACTGTCCTTCGCGTACCTCTGGAGTGTTCAAAGGATGTGAGGCCTCTGGTCGCGATCGGGTGGGGAACTAGGTCTTTCTCTGTGGTCTCCACAGGGGATTCAGACATTATTTCGTCTTGGGAGATGCAAGACGAGCCTGCATTCAAGTCACTGCAAGGATACCCGGCCTTATTTAGAGTCAGGGCATCGCGGTGTCCATTCCCCTTGAGGCCGCATACTCAGGGTCCCTCTCACATACCTAGAGCTGAGAGAAGCCTCCTCTTGAGGTGCTCTTGGTAAGGTCTGGAGTCGAAGCCAGGGACTAACCTCTCATCTCGAGTTGATTTTTGGTCCACGGAACTCTTTCGTGATGCTACAGTGACCTCAGGATCCCTCTATCCTTGAAACAGTGTTCTTGGGGATTCTCTGGAGTGCCATCGAGGAAATCAAGGCTCCTTTCATGTGTGATGTGCAACACGGAATTGCTCTGCACGCAGTGCAGGGGAATCGGGCATCATCTCGCGGCGAGGGGAAATTCTCATGGTTTTTCTCGAGTTGCGGCGGGAACCTGGGGTATATTCTCGAGTTACGACAGGGATGGCCCTTCCACACACGTGTTTGTTCAGCGATGTCAGGAATCCTGCCTAGTTGCGAGGGACAACTCATGATTCTCCTCGAGGCTTGGCAAGGCAATTGGGACGCCTCTCCAGCTGAGGCGGGAGACCAAGGGTCCCTTTCCACGTGCCACAGGAATCCTGGGACTCCTATCAGGTTTCATGAGGAGTCAGGCATCGTCTCCTTTGGAAGCACTGATCTCCGGGTACCTCTGGAGTTTTCAAAGGATGTGAGGCCTCCGGTCGCGATGAGGTGGAGAACTAGGTCTTTCTCTGTGGACTCCACAGGGGATTCAGACATCCTTTCGTCTTGGGAGATGCAAGACGAGCCTGCATTCAAGTCACTGAAGGGATATCCGGCCTTATTTCGAGTCAGGGCATCGTGGTGTTCATTCCACTTGAGGCCGCAAACTCAGGGTCCCTCTCACATACCTAGAGATGAGAGAAACCTCCTCTTGAGGTGCTTGTGGTAAGGTCGTATTCCTCTGGAGCGGAAGCCAGGGACTAACCTGTCATCTCGAGTTGATTATTGGTCCACGGAGCTCTTTCGTGTTACTAACGTGACCTCAAGATCCCTCTAGCCTTGAAACAGTGTTCTTGGGGTTTCTCTGGAGTGCCATCAAGGAAATCAAGGCTCCTTTCATGTGTGATGTGCAACACGGAATTGCTCTGCACACAGTGCAGGGGATTCGGGCCTCATCTCGTGGCGAGGGAGAAGTCTCATGGTTTTTCTCGAGTTGCGGCGGGAACCTGGGGTATATTCTCGAGTTACGACGGGGATGGCCCTTCCACACACATGTTTGTTCAGCGACGTCAGGACACCTGCCTAGTTGCGAGGGACAACTCGGGATTCGCCTCGAGGCTTGGCAGGGCAATTGGGACGCCTCTCCAGCTGAGGCGGGAGACCAAGGGTCCCTTTCCACTTGCCACAGGAATCATGGGACTCCTATCAGGTTTCATGAGGAGTCAGGCATCGTCTCCTTTGGAAGCACTGAACTCCGCGTACCTGTGGAGTTTTCAAAGGATGTGAGGCCTCCGGTAGCGATGAAGTGGGGAACTAGGTCTTTCTCTCTGGACTCCACAGGGGATTCAGACATCCTATCGTCTTGGGAGATGGAAGACGAGCCTGCATTCAAGTCACTGCAGGGATATCCGGCCTTATTTCGAATCAGGGCATCGCGGTGTCCATTCCACTTGAGGCCGCAAACTCAGGGTCCCTCTCACATACCTAGAGCTGAGAGAAGCCTCCTCTTGAGGTGCTTGTGGTAAGGTCTGGAGTCGAAGCCAGGGACTAACCTCTCATCTCGAGTTGATTTTTGGTCCACGGAGCTCTTTCGTGTTGCTACAGTAACCTCAGGATCCCTCTATCCTTGAAACAGTGTTCTTGGGGTTTCTCTGGAGTGCCATCGAGGAAATCAAGGCTCCTTTCATGTGTGATGTGCAACACGGCATTGCTCTGCACGCAGTGCAGGGGAATCGGGCATCGGCTCGCGGCGAGGGGAAATTCTCAAGGTTTTTCTCGAGTTGCCGCGGGAACCTGGGGTATATTCTCGAGTTACGACCGGTATGGCCCTTCCACACACGTGTTTGTTCAGCGATGTCAGGAATCCTGCCTAGTTGCGAGGGACAACTCATGATTCTCCTCGAGGCTTGGCAAGGCAATTGGGACGCCTCTCCAGCTGAGGCGGGAGACCAAGGGACCCTTTCCACGTGCCACAGGAATCCTGGGACTCCTATCAGGTTTCATGAGGACTCAGGCATCGTCTCCTTTGGAAGCACTGATCTCCGCGTACCTCTGGAGTTTTCAAAGGAAGGGAGGCCTCCGGTCGCGATGAGGCGGTTAACTAGGTCTTTCTCTGTGGTCTCCACAGGGGATTCAGACATCCTTTCGTCTTGGGAGATGCAAGACGAGCCTGCATTCAAGTCACTGCAGGGATATCCGGCCTTATTTCGAGTCAGGGCATCGCGGTGTCCATTCCACTTGAGGCCGCAAACTCAGGGTCCCTCTCACATGCCTAGAGCTGAGAGAAGCCTCCTCTTGAGGTGCTTGTGGTAAGGTGGTATTCCTCTGGAGTCGAAGCCAGGGACTAACCTTTCATCTCGAGTTGATTTGTGGTCCACGGAGCTCATTCGAGTTACTACAGTGACCTCAGGATCCCTCAAGCCTTGAAACAGTGTTCTTGGGGTTTCTCTGGAGTGCCATCGAGGAAATCAAGGCTCCTTTCATGTGTGATGTGCAACACGGAATTGCTCCCCATGCAGTGCAGGGGAATCGGGCCTCATCTTGAGGCGAGGGGGAAGTCTCATGGTTTTTCTCGAGTTGCGGCGGGAACCTGGGGTATATTCTCGTGTTACGACTGGGATGGCCCTTCCACGCACGTGTTTGTTCAGCGACGTCAGGACTCCTGCCTAGTTGCAAGGGACAACTCGGGATTCTCCTCGAGGCTTGGCAGGGCAATTGAGACGCCTCTTCAGCTGAGGCGGGAGACCAAGGGTCCCTTTCCACGTGTCCCAGGAATCCTGGGACTCCTATCAGGTTTCACGAGGAGTCAGGCATCGTCGCCTTTGAAGGCACTGATCTCCACGTACCTGTGGAGTTTTCAAAGGATGTGAGGCCTCCGGTCGCGAGGAGGTGGGGAACTAGGTCTTTCTCTGTGGTCTCCACAGGGGATTCAGACATCCTTTCGTCTTGGGAGATGCAAGACGAGCCTGCATTCAAGTCACTGCAGGGATATCCGGCCTTATTTCGAGTCAGGGCATCGCGGTGTTCATTCCACTTGAGGCCACAAACTCAGGGTCCCTCTCACATACCTAGAGCTGAGAGAAGCCACCTCTTGAGGTGCTTGTGGGAAGGTGGTATTCCTCTGGAGTCGAAGCGAGAGACTAACCTCTCATCTCGAGTTGATTTTTGGTCCACGGAGCTCTTTCGTGTTGCTACAGTGACCTCAGGATCCCTCTAGCCTTGAAACAGTGTTCTTTGGGTTTCTCTGGAGTGCCATCAAGGAAATCAAGGCTCCTTTCATGTGTGATGTGCAAAACGGAATTGCTCTGCAGGCAGTGCAGGGGAATCGGGCCGCATCTCGCAGCGAGGGGGAAGTCTCATGGTTTTTCTCGAGTTGCGGCGGGAACCTGGGGTATATTCTCGAGTTACGACTGGGATGGCCCTTCCACACACGTGTTTGTTCAGCGATGTCAGGAATCCTGCCTAGTTGCGAGGGACAACTCATGATTCTCCTCGAGGCTTGTCACGGCAATTGGGACGCCTCTCCAGCTGAGGCGGGAGACCAAGGGTCCCTTTCCACTTGCCACAGGAATCCTGGGACTCCTATCAGGTTTCATGAGGAGTCAGGCATCGTCTCCTTTGGAAGCACTGAACTCCGCGTACCTGTGGAGTTTTCAAAGGATGTGAGGTCTCCGGTCGCGATGAGGTGGTTAACTAGGTCTTTCTCTGTGGACTCCACAGGGGAATCAGACATCCTTTCGTCTTGGGAGATGCAAGACGAGCCTGCATTCAAGTCACTGCAGGGATATCCGGCCTTATTTCGAGTCAGGGCATCGCGGTGTCCATTCCTCTTGAGGCCGCATACTCAGGGTCCCTCTCACATACCTAGAGCTGAGAGAAGCCTCCTCTTGAGTTGCTTGTGGTAAGGTGGTATTCCTCTGGAGTCGAAGCCAGGGACTAACCTCTCATCTCCAGTTGATTTTTGGTCCACGGAGCTCTTTTGTGTTGATACAGTGACCTCAGGATCCCTCTAGCCTTGAAACAGTGTTCTTGGGGTTTCTCTGGAGTGCCATCAAGGAAATCAAGGCTCCTTTCATGTGTGATGTGCAAAACGGAATTGCTCTGCACGCAGTGCAGGGGAATCGGGCCTCATCTCACGGCGAGGGGGAAGTCTCATGGTTTCTCTCGAGTTGCGGCGGGAACCTGGGGGATATTCTCGAGTTACGACGGGGATGGCCCTTCCACACACGTGTTTGTTCAGCCACGTCAGGACTCGTGCCTAGTTGGGAGGGACAACTCGGGATTCTCCTCGATCCTTTCAGGGCAATTGGGACGCCTCTCCAGCTGAGGCTGGAGACCAAGGGTCCCTTTCCACGTGCCACAGGAATCCTGGAACTCCTATCAAGTTTCACGAGGAGTCAGCATCGTCTCCTTTGGAGGCACTGATCTCCGCGTGCCTCTGGAGTTTTCAAAGGATGTGAGGCCTCCGGTCGCGATGAGGTGGGGAACTACGTCTTTCTCTGTAGACTCCAAAGGGGATTCAGACATCCTTTCGTCTTGGGAGATTCAAGACGAGCGTGCATTCAAGTCACTGCAAGGATATCCAGCCTTATTTCGAATCAGGGCATCGCGGTGTCCATTCCACTTGAGGCCACATACTCAGGCTCCCTCTCACATACCTAGAGCTGAGAGAAGCCTCCTCTTGAGGTGCTTGTGGTAAGGTGGTATTCCTCTGGAGTCGAAGCCAGGGACTAACCTCTCATCTCGAGTTGATTTTTGGTCCACGGAGCTCTTTCGTGTTGCTACAGTGACCTCAGGATCCCTCTAGCCTTGAAACAGTGTTCTTGGGGTTTCACTGGACTGCCATCAAGGAAATCAAGGCTCCTTTCCTGTGTGATGGGCAACACGGCATTGCTCTGCACGCAGTGCAGGGGAACCGGGCCTCATCTCACGGCGAGGGGGAAGTCTCATGGTTTTTCTCGAGTTGCGGCGGGAACCTGGGGTATATTCTTGAGTTACGATGGGGATGGCCCTTCCACACACGTGTTTGTGCAGCGATGTCAGGACTCCTGCCTAGTTGCATGGGACAACTCGGGATTCTCCTCGAGGCTTGGCAGGGCAATTGGGACGCCTCTCCAGCTGAGGCGGGAGACCAAGTGTCTCTTTCCACGTGCCACTGGAATCCTGAGACTCCTATCAAGTATCACAAGGAGTCAGGCATCGACTCCTTTGGAGGCACTGATCTCCGCATCCCTCTGGAGTTTTCAACGGATGGGAGGCCTCCGGTCGCGATGAGGTGGGGAACTAGGTCTTTCTCTGTGGTCTCCACAGGGTATTCAGACATCCTTTCGTCTTGGGAGATGCAAGACGAGCCTGCATTCAAGTCACCGCAGGGATATCCGGCCTTATTTCGAGTCAGGGCATCGCGGTGTCCATTCCATTTGAGGCCGCAAACTAAGGGTCCCTCTCACATACCTAGAGCTGAGAGAAGCCTCCTCTTGAGGTGCTTGTGGTAAGGTGATATTCCTCTGTATTGGAAGCCAGGGACTAACCTCTCATCTCGAGTTGATTTTTGGCCCACGGAGCTCTTTCCTGTTGCTACAGTGACCTCAGGATCCCTCTATCCTTGAAACAGTGATCTTGGGATTTCTCTGGAGTGCCATGAAGGAAATCAAGGCTCCTTTCCTGTGTGATGTGCAGCACGGAATTGCTCTGCACGCAGTGCAGGGGAATCGGGCATCGTCTCGTGGCGAGGGGAAATTCTCATGGTTTTTCTCGAGTTGCGGCGGGAACCTGGGGTATATTCTCGAGTTACGACCGGTATGGCCCTTCCACACACGTGTTTGTTCAGCGATGTCAGGTCTCCTGCCTAGTTGCGAGGGACAACTCGGGATTCTCCTCGAGGCTTGGCAGGGCAATTGGGACGCCTTTCCAGCTGAGGCGGGAGATCAAGGTTCCCTTTCCACGTGCCACAGGAATCCTGGGAATCCTATCAAGTTTCACGAGGAGTCAGGCATCGTCTCCTTTGGAGGCACTGTCCTTCGCGTACCTGTGGAGTTTTCAAAGGATGTGAGGCCTCTGGTCGCGATCGGGTGGGGAACTAGGTCTTTCTCTGTGGTCTCCACAGGGGATTCAGACATTATTTCGTCTTGGGAGATGCAAGACGAGCCTGCATTCAAGTCACTGCAAGGATATCCAGCCTTATTTCGACTCAGGGCATCGCGGTGTCCATTCCACTTGAGGCCACATACTCAGGCTCCCTCTCACATACCTAGAGCTGAGAGAAGCCTCCTCTTGAGGTGCTTGTGGGAAGGTGGTATTCCTCTGGAGTCGAAGCGAGAGACTAACCTCTCATCTCGAGTTGATTTTTGGTCCACGGAGCTCTTTCGTGTTGCTACAGTGACCTCAGGATCCCTCTAGCCTTGAAACAGTGTTCTTTGGGTTTCTCTGGAGTGCCATCAAGGAAATCAAGGCTCCTTTCATGTGTGATGTGCAAAACGGAATTGCTCTGCAGGCAGTGCAGGGGAATCGGGCCGCATCTCGCAGCGAGGGGGAAGTCTCATGGTTTTTCTCGAGTTGCGGCGGGAACCTGGGGTATATTCTCGAGTTACGACTGGGATGGCCCTTCCACACACGTGTTTGTTCAGCGATGTCAGGAATCCTGCCTAGTTGCGAGGGACAACTCGGGATTCTCCTCGAGGCTTGTCACGGCAATTGGGACGCCTCTCCAGCTGAGGCGGGAGACCAAGGGTCCCTTTCCACTTGCCACAGGAATCCTGGGACTCCTATCAGGTTTCATGAGGAGTCAGGCATCGTCTCCTTTGGAAGCACTGAACTCCGCGTACCTGTGGAGTTTTCAAAGGATGTGAGGTCTCCGGTCGCGATGAGGTGGTTAACTAGGTCTTTCTCTGTGGACTCCACAGGGGAATCAGACATCCTTTCGTCTTGGGAGATGCAAGACGAGCCTGCATTCAAGTCACTGCAGGGATATCCGGCCTTATTTCGAGTCAGGGCATCGCGGTGTCCATTCCTCTTGAGGCCGCATACTCAGGGTCCCTCTCACATACCTAGAGCTGAGAGAAGCCTCCTCTTGAGTTGCTTGTGGTAAGGTGGTATTCCTCTGGAGTCGAAGCCAGGGACTAACCTCTCATCTCCAGTTGATTTTTGGTCCACGGAGCTCTTTTGTGTTGATACAGTGACCTCAGGATCCCTCTAGCCTTGAAACAGTGTTCTTGGGGTTTCTCTGGAGTGCCATCAAGGAAATCAAGGCTCCTTTCATGTGTGATGTGCAAAACGGAATTGCTCTGCACGCAGTGCAGGGGAATCGGGCCTCATCTCGCGGCGAGGGGGAAGTCTCATGGTTTCTCTCGAGTTGCGGCGGGAACCTGGGTTATATTCTCGAGTTACGACGGGGATGGCCCTTCCACACACGTGTTTGTTCAGCCAGGTCAGGACTCGTGCCTAGTTGGGAGGGACAACTCGGGATTCTCCTCGATCCTTTCAGGGCAATTGGGACGCCTCTCCAGCTGAGGCGGGAGACCAAGGGTCCCTTTCCACGTGCCACAGGAATCCTGGAACTCCTATCAAGTTTCACGAGGAGTCAGCATCGTCTCCTTTGGAGGCACTGATCTCCGCGTGCCTCTGGAGTTTTCAAAGGATGTGAGGCCTCCGGTCGCGATGAGGTGGGGAACTACGTCTTTCTCTGTAGACTCCAAAGGGGATTCAGACATCCTTTCGTCTTGGGAGATTCAAGACGAGCGTGCATTCAAGTCACTGCAAGGATATCCAGCCTTATTTCGACTCAGGGCATCGCGGTGTCCATTCCACTTGAGGCCACATACTCAGGCTCCCTCTCACATACCTAGAGCTGAGAGAAGCCTCCTCTTGAGGTGCTTGTGGTAAGGTGGTATTCCTCTGGAGTCGAAGCCAGGGACTAACCTCTCATCTCGAGTTGATTTTTGGTCCACGGAGCTCTTTTGTGTTGCTACAGTGACCTCAGGATCCCTCTAGCCTTGAAACAGTGTTCTTGGGGTTTCTCTGGACTGCCATCAAGGAAATCAAGGCTCCTTTCCTGTGTGATGTGCAACACGGCATTGTTCTGCACGCAGTGCAGGGGAACCGGGCCTCATCTCACGGCGAGGGGGAAGTCTCATGGTTTTTCTCGAGTTGCGGCGGGAACCTGGGGTATATTCTTGAGTTACGATGGGGATGGCCCTTCCACACACGTGTTTGTGCAGCGATGTCAGGACTCCTGCCTAGTTGCATGGGACAACTCGGGATTCTCCTCGAAGCTTGGCAGGGCAATTGGGACGCCTCTCCAGCTGAGGCGGGAGACCAAGTGTCTCTTTCCACGTGCCACTGGAATCCTGAGACTCCTATCAAGTATCACAAGGAGTCAGGCATCGACTCCTTTGGAGGCACTGATCTCCGCGTCCCTCTGGAGTTTTCAAAGGATGGGAGGCCTCCGGTCGCGATGAGGTGGGGAACTAGGTCTTTCTCTGTGGTCTCCACAGGGTATTCAGACATCCTTTCGTCTTGGGAGATGCAAGACGAGCCTGCATTCAAGTCACCGCAGGGATATCCGGCCTTATTTCGAGTCAGGGCATCGCGGTGTCCATTCCATTTGAGGCCGCAAACTCAGGGTCCCTCTCACATACCTAGAGCTGAGAGAAGCCTCCTCTTGAGGTGCTCTTGGTAAGGTCTGGAGTCGAAGCCAGGGACTAACCTCTCATCTCGAGTTGATTTTTGGTCCACGGAACTCTTTCGTGTTGCTACAGTGACCTCAGGATCCCTCTATCCTTGAAACAGTTTTCTTGGGGTTTCTCTGGAGTGCCATCGAGGAAATCAAGGCTCCTTTCATGTGTGATGTGCAACACGGGATTGCTCTGCACGCAGTGCAGGGGAATCGGGCCTCATCTCGCGGCGAGGGGAAAGTCTCATGGTTTTTCTCGAGTTGCGGCGGGAACCAGGGGTATATTCTCGAGTTACGACGGGGATGGCCCTTCCACACACGTGTTTGTTCAGCGATGGCAGGACTCCTGCCTAGTTGCGAGGGACAACTCGGGATTCTCCTCGAGGCTTGGCAGGGCAATTGGGACGCCTCTCCAGCTGAGGCGGAAGACCAAGGGTCCCTTTCCAGGTGCCACAGGAATCCTGGGACTCCTATCAAGTTTCACGAGGACTCAGGCATCGTCTCCTTTGGAGGCACTGATCTCCATGTACCTCTGGAGTTTTCAAAGGACGGGAGGCCTCCGGTCGCGATGAGGTGGGGAACTAGGTCTTTCTCTGTGGTCTCCACAGGGGATTCAGACATCCTTTCGTCTTGGGAGATGCAAGACGAGCCTGCATTCAAGTCACTGCAGGGATATCCGGCCTTATTTCGAGTCAGGGCATCGCGGTGTCCATTCCACTTGAGGCCGCAAACTCAGGGTCCCTCTCACATACCTAGAGCTGAGAGAAGCCTCCTCTTGAGGTGCTTGTGGTAAGGTGGTATTCCTCTGAATTCGAAGCCAGGGACTAACCTCTCATCTCGAGTTGATTTTTTTTCCACGGAGCTCTTTCGCGTTTCTACAGTGACCTCAGGATCCCTCTAGGCTTGAAACAGTGTTCTTGGGGTTTCTCTGGTGTGCCATTGAGGAAATCAAGGCTCCTTTCATGTGTGATGTGCAACACGGAATTGCTCTGCACGCAGTGCAGGGGAATCGGGCCTCATCTTGCGGTGAGTGGGAAGTCTCATGGATTTTCTCGAGTTGCGGCAGAACCTGGGGTATATTCTCGAGTTACGACGGGGATGGCCCTTCCACACACGTGTTTGTTCAGCGACGTCTGGACTCCTGCCTATTTGCGAGGGCCAACTCGGGATTCGCCTCGAGGTTTGGCAGGGCAATTGGGACGCCTTTCCAGCTGAGGCGGGTGACCAAGGGTTCCTTTCCACGTGCCACAGGAATCCTGGGACTCCTATCAAGTTTCACGAGGAGTCAGGCATCGTCTCCTTTGGAGGCACTGATTTCCGCGTACCTCTGGAGTTTTCAAAGGATGTGAGGCCTCCAGTCGCGATGAGGTGGGGAGCTAGGTCTTTCTCTGTAGTCTCCACAGGGGATTCAGTCATCCTTTCGTCTTGGGAGATGCAAGACGAGCCTGCATTCAAGTCACTGCAGGAATATCCGGCCTTATTTCGAGTCAGGGCAACGCGGTGTCCATTCCACTTGAGGCCGCAAACTCAGGGTCCCTCTCACATACCTAGAGCTGAGAGAAGACTCCTCGTGAGCTGCTTGTGGTAAGGTGGTATTCCTCTGGAGTCGAAGCCAGGGACTAACCTGTCATCTCGTGTTGATTTTTGGTTCACGGAGCTCTTTCTTGTTGCTACAGTGACCTCAGGATCCCTCCAGCCTTGACACAGTGTTCTTGGGGTTTCTCTGGAGTGCCATCAAGGAAATCAAGGCTCCTTTCATGTGTGATGTGCAACACGGAATTGCTCTGCAGCCAGTGCAGGGGAATCGGGCCTCATCTCGCGGCGAGGGGGAAGTCTCATGGTTTTTCACGAGTTGCGGCGGGAACCTGGGGGATATTCTCGAGTTACGGCGGGGATGGCCCTTCCACACACGTGTTTGTTCTGCGACGTCAGGACTCCTGCCTAGTTGCGAGGGCCAACTCGGGATTCTCCTAGAGGCTTGGCAGGGCAATTAGGATGCCTCTCCAGCTGAGGCGGGAGACCAAGGGTCCCTTTCCACGTGCCACAGGAATCCTGGGACTCCTACTAAGTTTCACGAGGAGTCAGGGATCGTCTCCTTTGGAGGCACTGATTTCCGCGTACCTCTGGAGTTTTCAAAGGATGTGAGGCCTCCACTCGTGATGCAGTGGGGAACAAGGTCTTTCTCTGTGCACTCCACAGGGGATTCAGAAATCCTTTTGTCTTGGGAGATGCAAGACGAGCCTGCATTCAAGTCACAGCAGGGATATCCGGCCTTATTTCGAGTCAGGGCATCGCGGTGTCCATTCCACTTGAGGCCGCAAACTCAAGGTCGCTCTCACATACCTAGAGCTGAGAGAAGCCTCCTCTTGAGGTGCTTGTGGTAAGGTGGTATTCCACTAGAGTCGACGCCAGGGACTAACCTCTCATCTCGAGTTGATTTTTGGTCCACGGAGCACTTTCGTGTTGCTACAGTGACCTCAGGATCCCTCTAGCCTTGAAACAGTGTTCTTGGGGTTTCTCTGAAGTGCCATCAAGGAAATCAAGGCTCCTTTCCTGTGTGATGTGCAACATGGAATTGCTCTGCACGCAGTGCCGGGGAATCGGGCCTCATCTAGCGGTGAGGGGAAGTCTCATGGTTTTTCTCGAGTTGCGGCGGGAACCTGGGGTATATTCTCGAGTTACGACGGGCATGGCCCTTCAACACTCGAGTCTGTTCAGCGACGTCAGGACTCCTGCCTAGTTGCGAGGGACAACTCGGGATTCTCCTCGAGGCTTGGCAGGGCAATTTGGACGCCTTTCCAGCTGAGGCGGGGGACCAAGCGTCCCTTTCCACGTGCCACAAGAATCCTGGGACTCCTATCAAGTTTCACGAGGAGTCAGGCATCATTTCCTTTGGACTCTCTGATCTCCGCATACCTCTGGAGTTTTCAAAAGATGTGAGGCCTCCGATCGCGATGAGGTGGGGAACTAGGTCTTTCTCTGTGGTCTCCACAGGGGATTCAGACATCCTTTCGTCTTGGGAGATGCAAGACGAGCGTGCATTCAAGTCACTGCAGGGATATCCGGCCTTATTTCGAGTCAGTTCATTGCGGTGTCCATTCCACTTGAGGCCGCAAACTCAGGGTCCCTCTCACATACCTAGAGCTGAGAGAAGCCTCCTCTTGAGGTGCTTGTGGTAAGGTGGTATTCCTCTGGAGTCGAAGCCAGGGACTAACCTCTCATCTCGAGTTAATTCTTGCCCCACGGAGCTCTTTCATGTTGCTACATTGACCTCAGGATCCCTCTAGCCTTGAAACAGTGTTCTTGGGGTTTCTCTGGAGTGCCATCAAGGAAATCACGGCTCCTTTCATGTGTGATGTGCAACACGGAATTGCTCTGCACGCAGTGCAGGGGAATCGGGCATCATCTCGCGGCGAGGGGCATCTCATGGTTTTTCTCGAGTTGCGGCAGGAACCAGGGGTATATTCTCGAGTTAAGACGGGGATGGCCCTTCCACACACGTGTTTGTTCAGCGACGTCAGGACTCCTGCCTAGTTGCGAGTGACAACTCGGGATTCTCCTCGAGGATTGGCAGGGCAATTTGGACGCCTCTCCATCTGAGGCGGGGGACCAAGTGTCCCTTTCCACGTGCCACAGGAATCCTGGGACTCCTATCAAGTTTCACGAGGAGTCAGGCATCATTTCCTTTGGAGTCACAGATCTCCGCGTACCTCTGGAGTTTTCAAAGGAGGTGAGGCGTCCGGTCGCGATGAGGTGGGGAACTAGGTGTTTCTCTGTGTTCTCCACAGGGGATTCAGACATCCTTTCATCGTGGGAGATGCAAGACGAGCCTGCATTCAAGTCACTGCAGGGATATCCAGCCTTATTTTGAGTCAGGACATCGCGGTGTTCATTCCACTTGAGGCCGCAAACTCAGGGTCCCTCTCACATACCTAGAGCTTAGAGAAGCCTCTGCTTGAGGTGCTTGTGGTAAGATGGTATTCCTCTGGATTCGAAGCCAGGGACTAACCTCTCATCTCGAGTTGATTTGTGGTCCACGAAGCTCTTTTGTGTTGCTACAGTGACCTCAGGATCCCTCTAGCCTTGACACAGTGTTCTTGGGGTTTCTCTGGAGTGCCATCAAGGAAATCAAGGCTCCTTTTATGTGAGATGTTGAACATGGAATTGCTCTGCACGCAGTGCAGGGGAATCGGGCCTCATCTAGCGGTGAGGGGGAAGTCTCATGATTTTTCTCGAGTTGCGGCGGGAACCTGGGGTATATTCTCGAGTTAAGACGGGGATGGCCCTTCCACACAAGTGTTTCTTCAGCGACATCAGGACTCCTGCTTAGTTGCGAGGGACAACTCGGGATTCTCCTCGAGGCTTGGCAGGGCAATTGGGACGCCTTTCCAGCTGAGGCGGAAGACCAAGGGTCCCTTTCCACGTGTCACAGGAATCCTGGGACTCCAATCAAGTTTCACAAGGAGTCAGGCATCATTTCCTTTGGAGGCACTGATCTCCGCATTCCCCGGGAGTTTTCAAAGGTTGTGAGGCCTCCGGTCGCGATGAGGTGGGGAACTAGGTCTTTCTCTTTGGTCTCCACAGGGGATTCAGACATCCCTTCGTCTTGGGAGATGCAAGACGAGCCTGAATTCAAGTCACTGCAGGGATATCCAGCCTTATTTCGAGTCAGGGCATCACGGTGTCCATTCCACTTGAGGCCGCAAACTCAGGGTCCCTCTCACATACCTAGAGCTGAGAGAAGCCTCCTCTTGAGGTGCTTGTGGTAAGGTGGTATTCCTCTGGAGTCGAAGCCAGGGACTAACCACTCATCTCGAGTTGATTTTTGGTCCACGGAGCACTTTCGTGTTGCTACAGTGACCTCAGGATTCCTCTAGCCTTGAAACAGTGTTCTTGGGGTTTCTCTGGAGTGCCATCAAGGAAATCAAGGCTCCTTTCATGGGTGATGTGCAACACGGAATTGCTCTGCACGCAGTGCAGGGGAATCGGGCCTCATCTCGCGGCGAGGGGGAAGTCTCATGGTTTTTCTCGAGTTCCGGCAGGAACCTGGGGTATATTCTTGAGTTACGACGGGGATGGCCCTTCCACACACGTGTTTGTTCAGCGACGTCAGGACTCCTGCCTAGTTGCGAGGGACAACTCGGAATTCTCCTCGAGGCTTGGCAGGGCAATTTGGACGCCTCTGCATCTGAGGCGAGGGACCAAGTGTCCCTTTCCACGTGCCACAGCAATCCTGGGACTCCTATCAAGTTTCACGAGGAGTCTGGCATCATTTCCTTTGGAGTCACAGATCTCCTTGTACCTCTGGAGTTTTCAAAGGAGGTGAGGCCTCCGATCGCGATGAGGTGGGGAACTAGGTGTTTCTCTGTGGTCTCCACAGGGGATTCAGACATCCTTTCGTCTTGGGAGATGCAAGACGAGCCTGCATTCAAGTCACTGCAGGGATATCCGACCTTATTTTGAGTCAGGGCATCGCGGTGTCCATTCCACTTGAGGCCGCAAACTCAGGGTCCCTCTCACATATCTAGAGCTGAGAGAAGCCTCCTCTTGAGGTGCTTGTGGTAAGGTGGTATTCCTCTGGAGTCGAAGCCAGGAAATAACCTCTCATCTAGAGTTGATTTCTGGTCCAGGGAGCTCTTTTGTGTTGCTACAGTGACCTCAGGATCCCTCTAGCCTTGACACAGTGTTCTTGGGGTTTCTCTGGAGTGCCATCAAGGAAATCAAGTCTCCTTTCATGTGTGATGTGTAACTCGGAATTGCTCTGCATGCAGTGCAGAGGAATCGGGTCTCATCTCACGGTGAGGGGGAAGTCTCATGGTTTTTCTCGAGTTGCGGCGGGAACCTGGGGTATATTCTCGAGTTACGACGGGGATGGCCCTTCCACACACGTGTTTGTTCAGCGACGTCAGGACTCCTGCCTAGTTGCGAGGGACAACTCGGGATTCTCCTCGAGGCTTGGCAGGGCCATTGGGATGCAACTCCAGCTGAGGCGGGAGACCAAGCGTCCCTTTCCACGTGCCACAGGAATCCTGGGACTCCTATCAAGTTTCAAGAGGAGTCAGGCATCATTTTCTTAGGAGGCACTGATCTCCGTGTACCTCTGGAGTTTTCAACGGTTGTGAGGCCTCCGGTCGCGATGAGGTGGGGAACTAGATCTTTCTCTGTGGTCTCCCTGGGGATTCAGACATCCTTTCGTATTTGGAGATGCAAGACGAGCCTGCATTCAAGTCACTGCAGGGATATCCCGCCTCATTTCGAGTCAGGGCATCGCGGTGTCCATTCCACTTGAGGTCGCAAACTCAGCGTCCCTCTCACATACCTAGAGCTGAGAGAAGCCTCCTCTTGAGGTGCTCTTGGTAAGGTCTGGAGTCGAAGCCAGGGACTAACCTCTCATCTCGAGTTGATTTTTGGTCCACAGAGCTCTTTCTTGTTGCTAGAGTGACCTCAGGATCACTCTAGCGTTGAAACAGGGTTCTTGGGGTTTCTCTGGAGTGCCATCAAGGAAATCAAGGCTCCTTTCTTGTGTGATGTGCAACACGGAATTGCTCTGCATGCAGTGCAGGGGAATCGGGCCTCATCTCGCGGCGAGGGGAAATCTCATGGTTTTCCTCGAGTTGTGGCGGGAACCTGGGGTATATTCTCGAGTTACGTCGGGGATGGCCCTTCCACACACGTGTTTGTTCAGCGACGTCAGGACTCCTGCCTAGTTGCGAGGGAGAATTCGGGATTCTTCTCGAGGACTGGTAGGGCAATTGGGACGCCTCCTCAGCTGAGGCGGGAGACCAAGGGTCCCTTTAGACGAGCCACAGGAATCCTGGTAGTACTATAAAGTATCATGAGGAGTCAGGCATCGTCTCCTTTGGAGGCACTGATCTCCGCGTACCTCTGGAGTTTTCAAAGGATGTGAGGCCTCCGGTCGCGAAGAGGTGGGGAACTAGGTCTTTCTCTGTGGTCTCCACAGGGGATTCAGACATCCTTTCGTCTTGGGAGATGCAAGACGAGCCTGCATTCAAGTCACTGCAGGGATATCCGGCCTTATTTCGAGCCAGGGCATCGTGGTGTCCATTCCACTTGAGGCCGCAAACTCAGGGTCCCTCTCACATAACTAGAGCTGAGTGAAGCCTCCAATTGAGGTGCTTGTGGTAAGGTGGTATTCCTCTGGAGTCGAAGCCAGGGACTAACCTCTCATCTCGAGTTGATTTTTGGCCCACGGAGCTCTTTCATGTTGCTACACTGACCTGAGGATCCCTCTAGCCTTGAAACAGTGTTCTTTTGGTTTCTCTGGAGTGCCATCAAGGAAATCAAGGCTCCTTTCATGTGTGATGTGCAACACGGAATTGCTCTGCACGCAGTGCAGGGGAATCGGGCCTCATCTCGCGGCGAGGGGAAAGTCTCCTGGTTTTTCTCGAGTTGCGGCGGGAACCTGGGGTATATTCTCGAGTTACGACGGGGATGGACCTTCCGCACACGTGTTTGTTCAGCGACGTCAGGACTCCTGCCTACTTGCGAGGGACAACTCGGGATTCTCCTCGATGCTTGGCAGGGCAATTGGGACGCCTCTCCAGCTGAGGCGGGGGACCAAGGGTCCCTTTCCACGTGCCACAGGAATCCTGGGACTCCTATCAACTCTCACGAGCAGTCAGGCATCGTCTCCTTTGGAGGCGCTGATCTCCGCGTACCTCTGGAGTTTTCAAAGGATGTGAGGCCTCCGGTCGCGAAGAGGTGGGGAACTAGGTCTTTCTCTGTGGTCTCCACAGGGGATTCAGACATCCTTTCGTCTTGGGAGATGCAAGACGAGCCTGCATTCAAGTCACTGCAGGGATAACCGGCCTTATTTCGAGCCAGGGCATCGTGGTGTCCATTCCACTTGAGGCCGCAAACTCAGGGTCCCTCTCACATACCTAGAGCTGAGAGAAGCCTCTGCTTGAGGTGCTTGTGGTAAGATGGTATTCCTCTGGATTCGAAGCCAGGGACTAACCTCTCATCTCGAGTTGATTTGTGGTCCACGAAGCTCTTTTGTGTTGCTACAGTGACCTCAGGATCCCTCTAGCCTTGACACAGTGTGCTTGGGGTTTCTCTGGAGTGCCATCAAGGAAATCAAGGCTCCTTTTATGTGAGATGTTGAACATGGAATTGTTCTGCACGCAGTGCAGGGGAATCGGGCCTCATCTAGCGGTGAGGGGGAAGTCTCATGATTTTTCTCGAGTTGCGGCGGGAACCTGGGGTATATTCTCGAGTTAAGACGGGGATGGCCCTTCCACACAAGTGTTTCTTCAGCGACATCAGGACTCCTGCTTAGTTGCGAGGGACAACTCGGGATTCTCCTCGAGGCTTGGCAGGGCAATTGGGACGCCTTTCCAGCTGAGGCGGAAGACCAAGGGTCCCTTTCCACGTGTCACAGGAATCCTGGGACTCCAATCAAGTTTCACAAGGAGTCAGGCATCATTTCCTTTGGAGGCACTGATCTCCGCATTCCCCGGGAGTTTTCAAAGGTTGTGAGGCCTCCGGTCGCGATGAGGTGGGGAACTAGGTCTTTCTCTGTGGTCTCCACAGGGGATTCAGACATCCCTTCGTCTTGGGAGATGCAAGACGAGCCTGAATTCAAGTCACTGCAGGGATATCCAGCCTTATTTCGAGTCAGGGCATCACGGTGTCCATTCCACTTGAGGCCGCAAACTCAGGGTCCCTCTCACATACCTAGAGCTGAGAGAAGCCTCCTCTTGAGGTGCTTGTGGTAAGGTGGTATTCCTCTGCAGTCAAAGCCAGGGACTAACCACTCATCTTGAGTTGATTTTTGGTCCACGGAGCACTTTCGTGTTGCTACAGTGACCTCAGGATTCCTCTAGCCTTGAAACAGTGTTCTTGGGGTTTCTCTGGAGTGCCATCAAGGAAATCAAGGCTCCTTTCATGGGTGATGTGCAACACGGAATTGCTCTGCACGCAGTGCAGGGGAATCGGGCCTCATCTCGCGGCGAGGGGGAAGTCTCATGGTTTTTCTCGAGTTCCGGCAGGAACCTGGGGTATATTCTTGAGTTACGACGGGGATGGCCCTTCCACACACGTGTTTGTTCAGCGACGTCAGGACTCCTGCCTAGTTGCGAGGGACAACTCGGGATTCTCCTCGAGGCTTGGCAGGGCAATTTGGACGCCTCTGCATCTGAGGCGAGGGACCAAGTGTCCCTTTCCACGTGCCACAGCAATCCTGGGACTCCTATCAAGTTTCACGAGGAGTCTGGCATCATTTCCTTTGGAGTCACAGATCTCCTTGTACCTCTGGAGTTTTCAAAGGAGGTGAGGCCTCCGATCGCGATGAGGTGGGGAACTAGGTGTTTCTCTGTGGTCTCCACAGGGGATTCAGACATCCTTTCGTCTTGGGAGATGCAAGACGAGCCTGCATTCAAGTCACTGCAGGGATATCCGACCTTATTTTGAGTCAGGGCATCGCGGTGTCCATTCCACTTGAGGCCGCAAACTCAGGGTCCCTCTCACATATCTAGAGCTGAGAGAAGCCTCCTCTTGAGGTGCTTGTGGTAAGGTGGTATTCCTCTGGAGTCGAAGCCAGGAAATAACCTCTCATCTAGAGTTGATTTCTGGTCCAGGGAGCTCTTTTGTGTTGCTACAGTGACCTCAGGATCCCTCCAGCCTTGAAACAGTGTTCTTGGGGTTTCTCTGGAGTGCCATCAAGGAAATCAAGTCTCCTTTCATGTGTGATGTGTAACTCGGAATTGCTCTGCATGCAGTGCAGAGGAATCGGGTCTCATCTCACGGTGAGGGGGAAGTCTCATGGTTTTTCTCGAGTTGCGGCGGGAACCTGGGGTATATTCTCGAGTTACGACGGGGATGGCCCTTTCACACACGTGTTTGTTCAGCGACGTCAGGACTCCTGCCTAGTTGCGAGGGACAACTCGGGATTCTCCTCGAGGCTCGGCAGGGCCATTGGGATGCAACTCCAGCTGAGGCGGGAGACCAAGCGTCCCTTTCCACGTGCCACAGGAATCCTGGGACTCCTATCAAGTTTCAAGAGGAGTCAGGCATCATTTTCTTAGGAGGCACTGATCTCCGTGTACCTCTGGAGTTTTCAACGGTTGTGAGGCCTCCGGTCGCGATGAGGTGGGGAACTAGATCTTTCTCTGTGGTCTCCCTGGGGATTCAGACATCCTTTCGTATTTGGAGATGCAAGACGAGCCTGCATTCAAGTCACTGCAGGGATATCCCGCCTCATTTCGAGTCAGGGCATCGCGGTGTCCATTCCACTTGAGGTCGCAAACTCAGCGTCCCTCTCACATACCTAGAGCTGAGAGAAGCCTCCACTTGAGGTGCTCTTGGTAAGGTCTGGAGTCGAAGTCAGGGACTAACCTCTCATCTCGAGTTGATTTTTGGTCCACAAAGCTCTTTCTTGTTGCTAGAGTGACCTCAGGATCACTCTAGCGTTGAAACAGGTTTCTTGGGGTTTCTCTGGAGTGCCATCAAGGAAATCAAGGCTCCTTTCTTGTGTGATGTGCAACACGGAATTGCTCTGCATGCAGTGCAGGGGAATCGGGCCTCATCTCGCGGCGAGGGGAAATCTCATGGTTTTCCTCGAGTTGCGGCGGGAACCTGGGGTATATTCTCGAGTTACGACGGGGATGGCCCTTCCACACACGTGTTTGTTCAGCGACGTCAGGACTCCTGCCTAGTTGCGAGGGAGAATTCGGGATTCTTCTCGAGGACTGGTAGGGCAATTCGGACGCCTCCTCAGCTGAGGCGGGAGACCAAGGGTCCCTTTAGACGAGCCACAGGAATCCTGGTAGTACTATAAAGTATCATGAGGAGTCAGGCATCGTCTCCTTTGGAGGCACTGATCTCCGCGTACCTCTGGAGTTTTCAAAGGATGTGAGGCCTCCGGTCGCGAAGAGGTGGGGAACTAGGTCTTTCTCTGTGGTCTCCACAGGGGATTCAGACATCCTTTCGTCTTGGGAGATGCAAGACGAGCCTGCATTCAAGTCACTGCAGGGATATCCGGCCTTATTTCGAGCCAGGGCATCGTGGTGTCCATTTCACTTGAGGCCGCAAATTCAGGGTCCCTCTCACATAAATAGAGCTGAGTGAAGCCTCCAATTGAGGTGCTTGTGGTAAGGTGGTATTCCTCTGGAGTCGAAGCCAGGGACTAACCTCTCATCTCGAGTTGATTTTTGGCCCACGGAGCTCTTTCGTGTTGCTGCACTGACCTGAGGATCCCTCTAGCCTTGAAACAGTGTTCTTGTGGTTTCTCTGGAGTGCCATCAAGGAAATCAAGGCTCCTTTCATGTGTGATGTGCAACACGGAATTGCTCTGCACGCAGTGCAGGGGAATCGGGCCTCATCTCGCGGCGAGGGGAAAGTCTCCTGGTTTTTCTCGAGTTGCGGCGGGAACCTGGGGTATATTCTCGAGTTACGACGGGGATGGACCTTCCACACACGTGTTTGTTCAGCGACGTCAGGACTCCTGCCTACTTGCGAGGGACAACTCGGGATTCTCCTCGATGCTTGGCAGGGCAATTGGGACGCCTCTCCAGCTGAGGCGGGAGACCAAGGGTCCCTTTCCACGTGCCACAGGAATCCTGGGACTCCTATCAACTTTCACGAGCAGTCAGGCATCGTCTCCTTTGGAGGCGCTGATCTCCGCTTACCTCTGGAGTTTTCAACGGTTGTGAGGCCTCCGGTCGCGATGAGGTGGGGAACTAGGTCTTTCTCTGTGGTCTCCACAGGGAATTCAGACATCCTTTCGTCTTGGGAGATGCAAGACGAGCCTGCATTCAAGTCACTGCAGGGATATCCGGCAATATTTCGAGTCAGGGCATCCCCGTGTCCATTTCACTTGAGGCCGCAAACTCAGGGTCCCTCTCACATACTTAGGGCTGAGAGAAGCCTCCTCTTGAGGTGCTTTTGGTAAGGTGGTATTCCTCTGGAGTCGAAGCCAGGAAATAACCTCTCATCTCGAGTTGATTTTTGGTCCACGGAGCTCTTTCGTGTTGCTACAGTGACCTCAGGATCCCTCTAGCCTTGAAACAGTGTTCTTGGGGTTTCTCTGAAGTGCCATCAAGGAAATCAAGGCTCCTTTCTTGTGTGATGTGCAACACGGAATTGCTCTGCACGCACTGCAAGGGAATCGGGCCTCATCTCGCGGCGAGGGGGAAGTCTCATGGTTTTTCTCGAGTTGCGGCCGTCAGCTGGGGTATATTCTCGAGTTACGACGGGGATGGCCCTTCCACACACGTGTTTATTCAGCTACGTCAGGACTCCTGCCTAGTTGCGAGGGACAACTCGGGATTCTCCTCGAGGCTTGGCAGGGCAATTGGGACGCCTCTCCAGCTGAGGCGGGAGACCAAGGGTCCCTTTCCACGTGCAACAGGAATCCTGGGACTCCTATCAAGTGTCAAGAGGAGTCAGGCATCATTTTCGTTGGAGGCACTGATCTCCGCGTCCCTCTGGAGTTTTCAAAGGTTGTGAGGCCTCCGGTCGCTATGAGGTGGGGAACTAGGTCTTTCTCTGTGGTCTCCACAGGGGATTCAGACATCCTTTCATCTTGGGAGATGCAAGACGAGCCTGCATTCAAGTCACTGCAGTGATATCCGGCCTTATTTCGAATCAGGGCATCGCGGTGTCCATTTCATTTGAGGCCGCAAACTCAGGGTCCCTCTCACATACCTAGAGCTGAGAGAAGCCTCCTCTTGAGGTGCTTGTGGTAAGGTGGTAGTCCTCTGGAGTCGAAGCCAGGGACTAACCTCTCATCTCGAGATGATTTGTGGTCCACGGAGCTCTTTCGTGTTACTACAGTGACCTCAGGATCCCTCTAGCCTTGAAACAGTGTTCTTGGGGTTTCTCTAAAGTGCCATCAAGGAAATCAAGGCTCCTTTCTTTTGTGATGTGCAACACGGCATTGCTCTGCACGCAATGCAGAGGAATCGGGCCTCATCTCGCGGGGAGGGGGAAGTCTCATGGTTTTTCTCGAGCTGCGGCGGGAACCTGGGGTATATTCTGGAGTTACGACCGGGATGGCCCTTCCACACACGTGTTTGTTCAGCGACGTCAGGACTCCTGCCTAGTTGCGAGGGACAACTCGGGATTCTCCTCGAGGCTTGGCAGGGCAATTGGGACGCCTCTCCAGCTGAGGCGGGAGACTAAGGGTCCCTTTCCACGTGCCACAGGAATCCTGGGACTCCTATCTAATTTCACGAGGACTCAGGCACCGTCTCCTTTGGAGGCACTGATCTGCGAGTACCTCTGGAGTTTTCAAAGGATGTAAGGCCTCCGGTCGCAATGAGGTGGGGAACTAGGTCTTTCTCTGTGGTCTCCACAGGGGATTCAGACATCCTTTCGTCTTGGGAGATGCAAGACGAGCCTGCATTCAAGTCACTGCAGGGATATCCCGCCTCATTTCGAGTCAGGGCATCGCGGTGTCCATTCCACTTGAGGTCGCAAACTCAGCGTCCCTCTCACATACCTAGAGCTGAGAGAAGCCTCCTCTTGAGGTGCTCTTGGTAAGGTCTGGAGTCGAAGCCAGGGACTAACCTCTCATCTCGAGTTGATTTTTGGTCCACGGAACTCTTTCGTGTTGCTACAGTGACCTCAGGATCCCTCTATCCTTGAAACAGTTTTCTTGGGGTTTCTCTGGAGTGCCATCGAGGAAATCAAGGCTCCTTTCATGTGTGATGTGCAACACGGGATTGCTCTGCACGCAGTGCAGGGGAATCGGGCCTCATCTCGCGGCGAGGGGAAAATCTCATGGTTTTTCTCGAGTTGCGGCGGGAACCAGGGGTATATTCTCGAGTTACGACGGGGATGGCCCTTCCACACACGTGTTTGTTCAGCGATGGCAGGACTCCTGCCTAGTTGCGAGGGACAACTCGGGATTCTCCTCGAGGCTTGGCAGGGCAATTGGGACGCCTCTCCAGCTGAGGCGGAAGACCAAGGGTCCCTTTCCAGGTGCCACAGGAATCCGGGGACTCCTATCAAGTTTCACGAGGACTCAGGCATCGTCTCCTTTGGAGGCACTGATCTCCATGTACCTCTGGAGTTTTCAAAGGACGGGAGGCCTCCGGTCGCGATGAGGTGGGGAACTAGGTCTTTCTCTGTGGTCTCCACAGGGGATTCAGACATCCTTTCGTCTTGGGAGATGCAAGACGAGCCTGCATTCAAGTCACTGCAGGGATATCCGGCCTTATTTCGAGTCAGGGCATCGCGGTGTCCATTCCACTTGAGGCCGCAAACTCAGGGTCCCTCTCACATACCTAGAGCTGAGAGAAGCCTCCTCTTGAGGTGCTTGTGGTAAGGTGGTATTCCTCTGAATTCGAAGCCAGGGACTAACCTCTCATCTCGAGTTGATTTTTTTTCCACGGAGCTCTTTCGCGTTTCTACAGTGACCTCAGGATCCCTCTAGGCTTGAAACAGTGTTCTTGGGGTTTCTCTGGTGTGCCATCAAGGAAATCAAGGCTCCTTTCATGTGTGATGTGCAACACGGAATTGCTCTGCACGCAGTGCAGGGGAATCGGGCCTCATCTTGCGGTGAGTGGGAAGTCTCATGGATTTTCTCGAGTTGCGGCAGAACCTGGGGTATATTCTCGAGTTACGACGGGGATGGCCCTTCCACACACGTGTTTGTTCAGCGACGTCTGGACTCCTGCCTATGTGCGAGGGCCAACTTGGGATTCGCCTCGAGGTTTGGCAGGGCAATTGGGACGCCTTTCCAGCTGAGGCGGGTGACCAAGGGTTCCTTTCCACGTGCCACAGGAATCCTGGGACTCCTATCAAGTTTCACGAGGAGTCAGGCATCGTCTCCTTTGGAGGCACTGATTTCCGCGTACCTCTGGAGTTTTCAAAGGATGTGAGGCCTCCAGTCGCGATGAGGTGGGGAGCTAGGTCTTTCTCTGTAGTCTCCACAGGGGATTCAGTCATCCTTTCGTCTTGGGAGATGCAAGACGAGCCTGCATTCAAGTCACTGTAGGAATATCCGGCCTTATTTCGAGTCAGGGCATCGCGGTGTCCATTCCACTTGAGGCCGCAAACTCAGGGTCCCTCTCACATACCTAGAGCTGAGAGAAGACTCCTCGTGAGCTGCTTGTGGTAAGGTGGTATTCCTCTGGAGTCGAAGCCAGGGACTAACCTGTCATCTCGTGTTGATTTTTGGTTCACGGAGCTCTTTCTTGTTGCTACAGTGACCTCAGGATCCCTCTAGCCTTGAAACAGTGTTCATGGGCTTTCTCTGGAGTGCCATCAAGGAAATCAAGGCTCCTTTCATGTGTGATGTGCAACACGGAATTGCTCTGCAGCCAGTGCAGGGGAATCGGGCCTCATCTCGCGGCGAGGGGGAAGTCTCATGGTTTTTCTCGAGTTGCGGCGGGAACCTGGGGGATATTCTCGAGTTACGACGGGGATGGCCCTTCCACACACGTGTTTGTTCTGCGACGTCAGGACTCCTGCCTAGTTGCGAGGGACAACTCGGGATTCTCCTAGAGGCTTGGCAGGGCAATTAGGATGCCTCTCCAGCTGAGGCGGGAGACCAAGGGTCCCTTTCCACGTGCCACAGGAATCCTGGGACTCCTACCAAGTTTCACGAGGAGTCAAGGATCGTCTCCTTTGGAGGCACTGATTTCCGCGTACCTCTGGAGTTTTCAAAGGATGTGAGGCCTCCACTCGTGATGCAGTGGGGAACAAGGTCTTTCTCTGTGCACTCCACAGCGGATTCAGAAATCCTTTTGTCTTGGGAGATGCAAGACGAGCCTGCATTCAAGTCACAGCAGGGATATCCGGCCTTATTTCGAGTCAGGGCATCGCGGTGTCCATTCCACTTGAGGCCGCAAACTCAAGGTCGCTCTCACATACCTAGAGCTGAGAGAAGCCTCCTCTTGAGGTGCTTGTGGTAAGGTGGTATTCCACTAGAGTCGACGCCAGGGAATAACCTCTCATCTCGAGTTGATTTTTGGTCCACGGAGCACTTTCGTGTTGCTACAGTGACCTCAGGATCCCTCTAGCCTTGAAACAGTGTTCTTGGGGTTTCTCTGAAGTGCCATCAAGGAAATCAAGGCTCCTTTCATGTGTGATGTGCAACATGGAATTGCTCTGCACGCAGTGCAGGGGAATCGGGCCTCATCTAGCGGTGAGGGGAAGTCTCATGGTTTTTCTCGAGTTGCGGCGGGAACCTGGGGTATATTCTCGAGTTACGACGGGCATGGCCCTTCAACACTCGAGTCTGTTCAGCGACGTCAGGACTCCTGCCTAGTTCCGAGGGACAACTCGGGATTCTCCTCGAGGCTTGGCAGGGCAATTTGGACGCCTTTCCAGCTGAGGCGGGGGACCAAGGGTCCCTTTCCACGTGCCACAAGAATCCTGGGACTCCTATCAAGTTTCACGAGGAGTCAGGCATCATTTCCTTTGGACTCTCTGATCTCCGCATACCTCTGGAGTTTTCAAAAGATGTGAGGCCTCCGATCGCGATGAGGTGGGGAACTAGGTCTTTCTCTGTGGTCTCCACAGGGGATTCAGACATCCTTTCGTCTTGGGAGATGCAAGACGAGCGTGCATTCAAGTCACTGCAGGGATATCCGGCCTTATTTCGAGTCAGTTCATTGCGGTGTCCATTCCACTTGAGGCCGCAAACTCAGGGTCCCTCTCACATACCTAGAGCTGAGAGAAGCCTCCTCTTGAGGTGCTTGTGGTAAGGTGGTATTCCTCTGGAGTCGAAGCCAGGGACTAACCTCTCATCTCGAGTTAATTCTTGCCCCACGGAGCTCTTTCATGTTGCTACATTGACCTCAGGATCCCTCTAGCCTTGAAACAGTGTTCTTGGGGTTTCTCTGGAGTGCCATCAAGGAAATCACGGCTCCTTTCATGTGTGATGTGCAACACGGAATTGCTCTGCACGCAGTGCAGGGGAATCGGGCATCATCTCGCGGCGAGGGGCATCTCATGGTTTTTCTCGAGTTGCGGCAGGAACCAGGGGTATATTCTCGAGTTAAGACGGGGATGGCCCTTCCACACACGTGTTTGTTCAGCGACGTCAGGACTCCTGCCTAGTTGCGAGTGACAACTCGGGATTCTCCTCGAGGATTGGCAGGGCAATTTGGACGCCTCTCCATCTGAGGCGGGGGACCAAGTGTCCCTTTCCACGTGCCACAGGAATCCTGGGACTCCTATCAAGTTTCACGAGGAGTCAGGCATCATTTCCTTTGGAGTCACAGATCTCCGCGTACCTCTGGAGTTTTCAAAGGAGGTGAGGCGTCCGGTCGCGATGAGGTGGGGAACTAGGTGTTTCTCTGTGTTCTCCACAGGGGATTCAGACATCCTTTCATCGTGGGAGATGCAAGACGAGCCTGCATTCAAGTCACTGCAGGGATATCCAGCCTTATTTTGAGTCAGGACATCGCGGTGTTCATTCCACTTGAGGCCGCAAACTCAGGGTCCCTCTCACATACCTAGAGCTTAGAGAAGCCTCTGCTTGAGGTGCTTGTGGTAAGATGGTATTCCTCTGGATTCGAAGCCAGGGACTAACCTCTCATCTCGAGTTGATTTGTGGTCCACGAAGCTCTTTTGTGTTGCTACAGTGACCTCAGGATCCCTCTAGCCTTGACACAGTGTTCTTGGGGTTTCTCTGGAGTGCCATCAAGGAAATCAAGGCTCCTTTTATGTGAGATGTTGAACATGGAATTGCTCTGCACGCAGTGCAGGGGAATCGGGCCTCATCTAGCGGTGAGGGGGAAGTCTCATGATTTTTCTTGAGTTGCGGCGGGAACCTGGGGTATATTCTCGAGTTAAGACGGGGATGGCCCTTCCACACAAGTGTTTCTTCAGCGACATCAGGACTCCTGCTTAGTTGCGAGGGACAACTCGGGATTCTCCTCGAGGCTTGGCAGGGCAATTGGGACGCCTTTCCAGCTGAGGCGGAAGACCAAGGGTCCCTTTCCACGTGTCGCAGGAATCCTGGGACTCCAATCAAGTTTCACAAGGAGTCAGGCATCATTTCCTTTGGAGGCACTGATCTCCGCATTCCCCGGGAGTTTTCAAAGGTTGTGAGGCCTCCGGTCGCGATGAGGTGGGGAACTAGGTCTTTCTCTGTGGTCTCCACAGGGGATTCAGACATCCCTTCGTCTTGGGAGATGCAAGACGAGCCTGAATTCAAGTCACTGCAGGGATATCCAGCCTTATTTCGAGTCAGGGCATCACGGTGTCCATTCCACTTGAGGCCGCAAACTCAGGGTCCCTCTCACATACCTAGAACTGAGAGAAGCCTCCTCTTGAGGTGCTTGTGGTAAGGTGGTATTCCTCTGGAGTCGAAGCCAGGGACTAACCACTCATCTCGAGTTGATTTTTGGTCCACGGAGCACTTTCGTGTTGCTACAGTGACCTCAGGATTCCTCTAGCCTTGAAACAGTGTTCTTGGGGTTTCTCTGGAGTGCCATCAAGGAAATCAAGGCTCCTTTCATGGGTGATGTGCAACACGGAATTGCTCTGCACGCAGTGCAGGGGAATCGGGCCTCATCTCGCGGCGAGGGGGAAGTCTCATGGTTTTTCTCGAGTTCCGGCAGGAACCTGGGGTATATTCTTGAGTTACGACGGGGATGGCCCTTCCACACACGTGTTTGTTCAGCGACGTCAGGACTCCTGCCTAGTTGCGAGGGACAACTCGGGATTCTCCTCGAGGCTTGGCAGGGCAATTTGGACGCCTCTGCATCTGAGGCGAGGGACCAAGTGTCCCTTTCCACGTGCCACAGCAATCCTGGGACTCCTATCAAGTTTCACGAGGAGTCTGGCATCATTTCCTTTGGAGTCACAGATCTCCTTGTACCTCTGGAGTTTTCAAAGGAGGTGAGGCCTCCGATCGTGATGAGGTGGGGAACTAGGTGTTTCTCTGTGGTCTCCACAGGGGATTCAGACATCCTTTCGTCTTGGGAGATGCAAGACGAGCCTGCATTCAAGTCACTGCAGGGCTATCCGACCTTATTTTGAGTCAGGGCATCGCGGTGTCCATTCCACTTGAGGCCGCAAACTCAGGGTCCCTCTCACATATCTAGAGCTGAGAGAAGCCTCCTCTTGAGGTGCTTGTGGTAAGGTGGTATTCCTCTGGAGTCGAAGCCAGGAAATAACCTCTCATCTAGAGTTGATTTCTGGTCCAGGGAGCTCTTTTGTGTTGCTACAGTGACCTCAGGATCCCTCTAGCCTTGACACAGTGTTCTTGGGGTTTCTCTGGAGTGCCATCAAGGAAATCAAGTCTCCTTTCATGTGTGATGTGTAACTCGGAATTGCTCTGCATGCAGTGCAGAGGAATCGGGTTTCATCTCACGGTGAGGGGGAAGTCTCATGGTTTTTCTCGACTTGCGGCGGGAACCTGGGGTATATTCTCGAGTTACGACGGGGATGGCCCTTCCACACACGTGTTTGTTCAGCGACGTCAGGACTCCTGCCTAGTTGCGAGGGACAACTCGGGATTCTCCTCGAGGCTTGGCAGGGCCATTGGGATGCAACTCCAGCTGAGGCGGGAGACCAAGCGTCCCTTTCCACGTGCCACAGGAATCCTGGGACTCCTATCAAGTTTCAAGAGGAGTCAGGCATCATTTTCTTAGGAGGCACTGATCTCCGTGTACCTCTGGAGTTTTCAAGGGTTGTGAGGCCTCCGGTCGCGATGAGGTGGGGAACTAGATCTTTCTCTGTGGTCTCCCTGGGGATTCAGACATCCTTTCGTATTTGGAGATGCAAGACGAGCCTGCATTCAAGTCACTGCAGGGATATCCCGCCTCATTTCGAGTCAGGGCATCGCGGTGTCCATTCCACTTGAGGTCGCAAACTCAGCGTCCCTCTCACATACCTAGAGCTGAGAGAAGCCTCCTCTTGAGGTGCTCTTGGTAAGGTCTGGAGTCGAAGCCAGGGACTAACCTCGCATCTCGAGTTGATTTTTGGTCCACAGAGCTCTTTCTTGTTGCTAGAGTGACCTCAGGATCACTCTAGCGTTGAAACAGGGTTCTTGGGGTTTCTCTGGAGTGCCATCAAGGAAATCAAGGCTCCTTTCTTGTGTGATGTGCAACACGGAATTGCTCTGCATGCAGTGCAGGGGAATCGGGCCTCATCTCGCGGCGAGGGGAAATCTCATGGTTTTCCTCGAGTTGCGGCGGGAACCTGGGGTATATTCTCGAGTTACGTCGGGGATGGCCCTTCCACACACGTGTTTGTTCAGCGACGTCAGGACTCCTGCCTAGTTGCGAGGGAGAATTCGGGATTCTTCTCGAGGACTGGTAGGGCAATTGGGACGCCTCCTCAGCTGAGGCGGGAGACCAAGGGTCCCTTTAGACGAGCCACAGGAATCCTGGTAGTACTATAAAGTATCATGAGGAGTCAGGCATCGTCTCCTTTGGAGGCACTGATCTCCGCGTACCTCTGGAGTTTTCAAAGGCTGTGAGGCCTCCGGTCGCGAAGAGGTGGGGAACTAGGTCTTTCTCTGTGGTCTCCACAGGGGATTCAGACATCCTTTCGTCTTGGGAGATGCAAGACGAGCCTGCATTCAAGTCACTGCAGGGATATCCGGCCTTATTTCGAGCCAGGGCATCGTGGTGTCCATTCCACTTGAGGCCGCAAACTCAGGGTCCCTCTCACATAACTAGAGCTGAGTGAAGCCTCCAATTGAGGTGCTTGTGGTAAGGTGGTATTCCTCTGGAGTCGAAGCCAGGGACTAACCTCTCATCTCGAGTTGATTTTTGGCCCACGGAGCTCTTTCATGTTGCTACACTGACCTGAGGATCCCTCTAGCCTTGAAACAGTGTTCTTTTGGTTTCTCTGGAGTGCCATCAAGGAAATCAAGGCTCCTTTCATGTGTGATGTGCAACACGGAATTGCTCTGCACGCAGTGCAGGGGAATCGGGCCTCATCTCGCGGCGAGGGGAAAGTCTCCTGGTTTTTCTCGAGTTGCAGCGGGAACCTGGGGTATATTCTCGAGTTACGACGGGGATGGACCTTCCGCACACGTGTTTGTTCAGCGACGTCAGGACTCCTGCCTACTTGCGAGGGACAACTCGGGATTCTCCTCGATGCTTGGCAGGGCAATTGGGACGCCTCTCCAGCTGAGGCGGGGGACCAAGGGTCCCTTTCCACGTGCCACAGGAATCCTGGGACTCCTATCAACTTTCACGAGCAGTCAGGCATCGTCTCCTTTGGACGCGCTGATCTCCGCGTACCTCTGGAGTTTTCAAAGGATGTGAGGCCTCCGGTCGCGAAGAGGTGGGGAACTAGGTCTTTCTCTGTGGTCTCCACAGGGGATTCAGACATCCTTTCGTCTTGGGAGATGCAAGACGAGCCTGCATTCAAGTCACTGCAGGGATATCCGGCCTTATTTCGAGCCAGGGCATCGTGGTGTCCATTCCACTTGAGGCCGCAAACTCAGGGTCCCTCTCACATACCTAGAGCTGAGAGAAGCCTCTGCTTGAGGTGCTTGTGGTAAGATGGTATTCCTCTGGATTCGAAGCCAGGGACTAACCTCTCATCTCGAGTTGATTTGTGGTCCACGAAGCTCTTTTGTGTTGCTACAGTGACCTCAGAATCCCTCTAGCCTTGACACAGTGTTCTTGGGGTTTCTCTGGAGTGCCATCAAGGAAAACAAGGCTCCTTTTATGTGAGATGTTGAACATGGAATTGCTCTGCACGCAGTGCAGGGGAATCGGGCCTCATCTAGCGGTGAGGGGGAAGTCTCATGATTTTTCTCGAGTTGCGGCGGGAACCTGGGGTATATTCTCGAGTTAAGACGGGGATGGCCCTTCCACACAAGTGTTTCTTCAGCGACATCAGGACTCCTGCTTAGTTGCGAGGGACAACTCGGGATTCTCCTCGAGGCTTGGCAGGGCAATTGGGACGCCTCTCCAGCTGAGGCGGAAGACCAAGTGTCCCTTTCCACGTGTCACAGGAATCCTGGGACTCCAATCAAGTTTCACAAGGAGTCAGGCATCATTTCCTTTGGAGGCACTGATCTCCGCATTCCCCGGGAGTTTTCAAAGGTTGTGAGGCCTCCGGTCGCGATGAGGTGGGGAACTAGGTCTTTCTCTGTGGTCTCCACAGGGGATTCAGACATCCCTTCGTCTTGGGAGATGCAAGACGAGCCTGAATTCAAGTCACTGCAGGGATATCCAGCCGTATTTCGAGTCAGGGCATCACGGTGTCCATTCCACTTGAGGCCGCAAACTCAGGGTCCCTCTCACATACCTAGAGCTGAGAGAAGCCTCCTCTTGAGGTGCTTGTGGTAAGGTGGTATTCCTCTGGAGTCGAAGCCAGGGACTAACCACTCATCTTGAGTTGATTTTTGGTCCACGGAGCACTTTCGTGTTGCTACAGTGACCTCAGGATTCCTCTAGCCTTGAAACAGTGTTCTTGGGGTTTCTCTGGAGTGCCATCAAGGAAATCAAGGCTCCTTTCATGGGTGATGTGCAACACGGAATTGCTCTGCACGCAGTGCAGGGGAATCGGGCCTCATCTCGCAGCGAGGGGGAAGTCTCATGGTTTTTCTCGAGTTCCGGCAGGAACCTGGGGTATATTCTTGAGTTACGACGGGGATGGCCCTTCCACACACGTGTTTGTTCAGCGACGTCAGGACTCCTGCCTAGTTGCGAGGGACAACTCGGGATTCTCCTCGAGGCTTGGCAGGGCAATTTGGACGCCTCTGCATCTGAGGCGAGGGACCAAGTGTCCCTTTCCACGTGCCACAGCAATCCTGGGACTCCTATCAAGTTTCACGAGGAGTCTGGCATCATTTCCTTTGGAGTCACAGATCTCCTTGTACCTCTGGAGTTTTCAAAGGAGGTGAGGCCTCCGATCGCGATGAGGTGGGGAACTAGGTGTTTCTCTGTGGTCTCCACAGGGGATTCAGACATCCTTTCGTCTTGGGAGATGCAAGACGAGCCTGCATTCAAGTCACTGCAGGGCTATCCGACCTTATTTTGAGTCAGGGCATCGCGGTGTCCATTCCACTTGAGGCCGCAAACTCAGGGTCCCTCTCACATATCTAGAGCTGAGAGAAGCCTCCTCTTGAGGTGCTTGTGGTAAGGTGGTATTCCTCTGGAGTCGAAGCCAGGAAATAACCTCTCATCTAGAGTTGATTTCTGGTCCAGGGAGCTCTTTTGTGTTGCTACAGTGACCTCAGGATCCCTCCAGCCTTGAAACAGTGTTCTTGGGGTTTCTCTGGAGTGCCATCAAGGAAATCAAGTCTCCTTTCATGTGTGATGTGTAACTCGGAATTGCTCTGCATGCAGTGCAGAGGAATCGGGTCTCATCTCACGGTGAGGGGGAAGTCTCATGGTTTTTCTCGAGTTGCGGCGGGAACCTGGGGTATATTCTCGAGTTACGACGGGGATGGCCCTTCCACACACGTGTTTGTTCAGCGACGTCAGGACTCCTGCCTAGTTGCGAGGGACAACTCGGGATTCTCCTCGAGGCTCGGCAGGGCCATTGGGATGCAACTCCAGCTGAGGCGGGAGACCAAGCGTCCCTTTCCACGTGCCACAGGAATCCTGGGACTCCTATCAAGTTTCAAGAGGAGTCAGGCATCATTTTCTTAGGAGGCACTGATCTCCGTGTACCTCTGGAGTTTTCAACGGTTGTGAGGCCTCCGGTCGCGATGAGGTGGGGAACTAGATCTTTCTCTGTGGTCTCCCTGGGGATTCAGACATCCTTTCATATTTGGAGATGCAAGACGAGCCTGCATTCAAGTCACTGCAGGGATATCCCGCCTCATTTCGAGTCAGGGCATCGCGGTGTCCATTCCACTTGAGGTCGCAAACTCAGCGTCCCTCTCACATACCTAGAGCTGAGAGAAGCCTCCACTTGAGGTGCTCTTGGTAAGGTCTGGAGTCGAAGTCAGGGACTAACCTCTCATCTCGAGTTGATTTTTGGTCCACAGAGCTCTTTCTTGTTGCTAGAGTGACCTCAGGATCACTCTAGCGTTGAAACAGGTTTCTTGGGGTTTCTCTGGAGTGCCATCAAGGAAATCAAGGCTCCTTTCTTGTGTGATGTGCAACACGGAATTGCTCTGCATGCAGTGCAGGGGAATCGGGCCTCATCTCGCGGCGAGGGGAAATCTCATGGTTTTCCTCGAGTTGCGGCGGGAACCTGGGGTATATTCTCGAGTTACGACGGGGATGGCCCTTCCACACACGTGTTTGTTCAGCGACGTCAGGACTCCTGCCTAGTTGCGAGGGAGAATTCGGGATTCTTCTCGAGGACTGGTAGGGCAATTGGGACGCCTCCTCAGCTGAGGCGGGAGACCAAGGGTCCCTTTAGACGAGCCACAGGAATCCTGGTAGTACTATAAAGTATCATGAGAAGTCAGGCATCGTCTCCTTTGGAGGCACTGATCTCCGCGTACCTCTGGAGTTTTCAAAGGATGTGAGGCCTCCGGTCGCGAAGAGGTGGGGAACTAGGTCTTTCTCTGTGGTCTCCACAGGGGATTCAGACATCCTTTCGTCTTGGGAGATGCAAGACGAGCCTGCATTCAAGTCACTGCAGGGATATCCGGCCTTATTTCGAGCCAGGGCATCGTGGTGTCCATTTCACTTGAGGCCGCAAACTCAGGGTCCCTCTCACATAACTAGAGCTGAGTGAAGCCTCCAATTGAGGTGCTTGTGGTAAGGTGGTATTCCTCTGGAGTCGAAGCCAGGGACTAACCTCTCATCTCGAGTTGATTTTTGGCCCACGGAGCTCTTTCGTGTTGCTGCACTGACCTGAGGATCCCTCTAGCCTTGAAACAGTGTTCTTGTGGTTTCTCTGGAGTGCCATCAAGGAAATCAAGGCTCCTTTCATGTGTGATGTGCAACACGGAATTGCTCTGCACGCAGTGCAGGGGAATCGGGCCTCATCTCGCGGCGAGGGGAAAGTCTCCTGGTTTTTCTCGAGTTGCGGCGGGAACCTGGGGTATATTCTCGAGTTACGACGGGGATGGGCCTTCCACACACGTGTTTGTTCAGCGACGTCAGGACTCCTGCCTACTTGCGAGGGACAACTCGGGATTCTCCTCGATGCTTGGCAGGGCAATTGGGACGCCTCTCCAGCTGAGGCGGGAGACCAAGGGTCCCTTTCCACGTGCCACAGGAATCCTGGGACTCCTATCAACTTTCACGAGCAGTCAGGCATCGTCTCCTTTGTAGGCGCTGATCTCCGCTTACCTCTGGAGTTTTCAACGGTTGTGAGGCCTCCGGTCGCGATGAGGTGGGGAACTACGTCTTTCTCTGTGGTCTCCACAGGGAATTCAGACATCCTTTCGTCTTGGGAGATGCAAGACGAGCCTGCATTCAAGTCACTGCAGGGATATCCGGCAATATTTCGAGTCAGGGCATCCCCGTGTCCATTTCACTTGAGGCCGCAAACTCAGGGTCCCTCTCACATACTTAGGGCTGAGAGAAGCCTCCTCTTGAGGTGCTTTTGGTAAGGTGGTATTCCTCTGGAGTCGAAGCCAGGGACTAACCTCTCATCTCGAGTTGATTTTTGGTCCACGGAGCTCTTTCGTGTTGCTACAGTGACCTCAGGATCCCTCTAGCCTTGAAACAGTGTTCTTGGGGTTTCTCTGAAGTGCCATCAAGGAAATCAAGGCTCCTTTCTTGTGTGATGTGCAACACGGAATTGCTCTGCACGCACTGCAGGGGAATCGGGCCTCATCTCGCGGCGAGGGGGAAGTCTCATGGTTTTTCTCGAGTTGCGGCCGTCAGCTGGGGTATATTCTCGAGTTACGACGGGGATGGCCCTTCCACACACGTGTTTATTCAGCTACGTCAGGACTCCTGCCTAGTTGCGAGGGACAACTCGGGATTCTCCTCGAGGCTTGGCAGGGCAATTGGGACGCCTCTCCAGCTGAGGCGGGAGACCAAGGGTCCCTTTCCACGTGCAACAGGAATCCTGGGACTCCTATCAAGTGTCAAGAGGAGTCAGGCATCATTTTCGTTGGAGGCACTGATCTCCGCGTCCCTCTGGAGTTTTCAAAGGTTGTGAGGCCTCCGGTCGCTATGAGGTGGGGAACTAGGTCTTTCTCTGTGGTCTCCACAGGGGATTCAGACATCCTTTCGTCTTGGGAGATGCAAGACGAGCCTGCATTCAAGTCACTGCAGTGATATCCGGCCTTATTTCGAATCAGGGCATCGCGGTGTCCATTTCATTTGAGGCCGCAAACTCAGGGTCCCTCTCACATACCTAGAGCTGAGAGAAGCCTCCTCTTGAGGTGCTTGTGGTAAGGTGGTAGTCCTCTGGAGTCGAAGCCAGGGACTAACCTCTCATCTCGAGATGATTTGTGGTCCACGGAGCTCTTTCGTGTTACTACAGTGACCTCAGGATCCCTCTAGCCTTGAAACAGTGTTCTTGGGGTTTCTCTAAAGTGCCATCAAGGAAATCAAGGCTCTTTCTTTTGTGATGTGCATCACGGCATTGCTCTGCACGCAATGCAGAGGAATCGGGCCTCATCTCGCGGGGAGGGGGAAGTCTCATGGTTTTTCTCGAGCTGCGGCGGGAACCTGGGGTATATTCTGGAGTTACGACCGGGATGGCCCTTCCACACACGTGTTTGTTCAGCGACGTCAGGACTCCTGCCTAGTTGCGAGGGACAACTCGGGATTCTCCTCGAGGCTTGGCAGGGCAATTGGGACGCCTCTCCAGCTGAGGCGGGAGACCAAGGGTCCCTTTCCACGTGCCACAGGAATCCTGGGACTCCTATCTAATTTCACGAGGACTCAGGCACCGTCTCCTTTGGAGGCACTGATCTGCGAGTACCTCTGGAGTTTTCAAAGGATGTAAGGCCTCCGGTCGCAATGAGGTGGGGAACTAGGTCTTTCTCTGTGGTCTCCACAGGGGATTCAGACATCCTTTCGTCTTGGGAGATGCAAGACGAGCCTGCATTCAAGTCACTGCAGGGATATCCCGCCTCATTTCGAGTCAGGGCATCGCGGTGTCCATTCCACTTGAGGTCGCAAACTCAGCGTCCCTCTCACATACCTAGAGCTGAGAGAAGCCTCCTCTTGAGGTGCTCTTGGTAAGGTCTGGAGTCGAAGCCAGGGACTAACCTCTCATCTCGAGTTGATTTTTGGTCCACGGAACTCTTTCGTGTTGCTACAGTGACCTCAGGATCCCTCTATCCTTAAAACAGTGTTCTTGGGGTTTCTCTGGAGTGCCATCGAGGAAATCAAGGCTCCTTTCATGTATGATGTGCAACACGGAATTGCTCTGCACGCAGTGCAGGGGAATCTGGCATCATCTCGCGGCGAGGGGAAATTCTCATGGTTTTTCTCGAGTTGCGGCGGGAACCTGGGGTATATTCTCGAGTTACGACCGGTATGGCCCTTCCACACACGTGTTTGTTCAGCGATGTCAGGAATCCTGCCTAGTTGCGAGGGACAACTCATGATTCTCCTCGAGGCTTGGCAAGGCAATTGGGACGCCTCTCCAGCTGAGGCGGGAGACCAAGGGTCCCTTTCCACGTGCCACAGGAATCCTGGGACTCCTATCAGGTTTCATGAGGAGTCAGGCATCGTCTCCTTTGGAAGCACTGATCTCCGCGTACCTCTGAAGTTTTCAAAGGATGTGAGGCCTCCGGTCGCGATTCAGTGGGGAACAAGGTCTTTCTCTGTGGACTCCACAGGGGATTCAGAAATCCTTTCGTCTTGGGAGATGCAAGACGAGCCTGCATTCAAGTCACTGCAGGGATATACGGCCTTATTTTGAGTCAGTTCATTGCGGTGTCCTCTCCACTTGATGCCGCAAACTCAGGGTCCCTCTCACATACCTAAAGCTGAGAGAAGCCTCCTCTTGAGGTGCTTGTGGTAAGGTTGTATTCCTCTGAATTCGAAGCCAGGGACTAACCTCTCATCTCGAGTTGATTTTTGGTCCACGGAGCATTTTTGTGTTGCTACAGTGACCTCAGGATCCCTCTAGCTTTGACACAGTGTTCTTGGGGTTTCTCTGGAGTGCCATCAAGGAAATCAAGGCTCCTTTCATGTGTGATGTGCAACACGGAATTGCTCTGCATGCAGTGCAGGGGAATCGGGTCTCATCTCACGGTGAGGGGGAAGTCTCATGGTTTTTCTCGAGTTACGGCAGGAACCTGGGGTATATTCTCGAGTTACGACAGGGATGGCCCTTCCACACACGTGTTTGTTCAGCGACGTCAGGACTCCTGCCTAGTTGCGAGGGACAACTCGGGATTCTCCTCGAGGATTGGCAGGGCCATTGGGATGCCTCTCCAGCTGAGGCGGGAGACCAAGGGTCCCTTTCCACGTGCCACAGGAATCCTGGGACTCCTATCAAGTTTCAAGAGGTGTCAGGCATCATTTTCCTTGGAGGCACTGATCTCCGCGTACCTCTGGAGTTTTCAAAGGTTGTGAGGCCTCAGGTCGCGTTGAGGTGGGGAACTAGGTCTTTCTCTGTGGTCTCCACAGGGGATTCAGACATCCTTTCGTCTTGGGAGATGCAAGACGAGCCTGCATTCAAGTCACTGCAGGGATATTCGGCAATATTTCGAGTCAGGGCATCCCCGTGTCCATTCCACTTGAGGCCGCAAACTCAGGGTCCCTCTCACATACTTAGGGCTGAGAGAAGCCTCGTCTTGAGGTGCTTGTGGTAAGGTGGTATTCCTCTGGAGTCGAAGCCAGGGACTAACCTCTCATCTCGAGTTGATTTTTGGTCCACGGAGCTCTTTCGTGTTGCTACAGTGACCTCAGGATCCCTCTAGCCTTGAAACAGTGTTCTTGGGGTTTCTCTGGAGTGCCATCAAGGAAATCAAGGCTCCTTTCATGTGTGATGTGCAACACGGAATTGCTCTGCACGCACTGCAGGGGAATCGGGCCTCATCTCGCGGCGAGGGGGAAGTCTCATGGTTTTTCTCGAGTTGCGGCCGTCACCTGGGGTATATTCTCGAGTTACGACGGGGATGGCCCTTCCACACACGTGTTTATTCAGCTACGTCAGGACTCCTGCCTAGTTGCGAGGGACAACTCGGGATTCTCCTCGAGGCTTGGCAGGGCAATTGGGACGCCTCTCCAGCTGAGGCGGGAGACCAAGGGTCCCTTTCCACCTGCCACAGGAATCCTGGGACTCCTATCAAGATTCACGAGGATTCAGGCATCATTTCCTTTGGAGTCACAGATCTCCTTGTACCTCTGGAGTTTTCAAAGGGGGTGAGGTCTCCGGTCGCGATGAGGTGGGGAACTAGGTGTTTCTCTGTGTTCTCCACAGGGGATTCAGACATCCTTTCGTCTTGGGAGATGCAAGACGAGCCTGCATTCAAGTCACTGCAGGGATATCCGGCCTTATTTTGAGTCAGGGCATCGCGGTGTCCATTCCACTTGAGGCCGCAAACTCAGGGTCCCTCTCACATACCTAGAGCTGAGAGAAGCCTCCGCTTGAGGGGCTTGTGGTAAGGTGGTATTCCTCTGGAGTCGAAGCCAGGGACTAACCTCTCATCTCGAGTTGATTTCTGGTCCACGGAGCTCTTTTGTGTTGCAACAGTGACCTCAGGATCCCTCTAGCCTTGAAACAGTGTTCTTGGGGTTTCTCTGGACTGTCATCAAGGAAATCAAGGCTCCTTTCATGTGTGATGTGCAACTCGGAATTGCTCTCCATGCAGTGCAGGGGAATTGGGTCTCATCTCACGGTGAGGGGGAAGTTTCATGGTTTTTCTCGAGTTGCGGCGGGAACCTGGGGTATATTCTCGAGTTACGACAGGGATGGCCGTTCCACACACGTGTTTGTTCAGCGACGTCAGGACTCCTGCCTAGTTGCGAGGGACAACTCGGGATTCTCCTCGAGGATTGGCAGGGCCATTGGAATGCATCTCCAGCTGAGGCGGGAGACCCAGGGTCCCTTTCCACGTGCCACAGGAATCCTGGGCCTCCTATCTAGTTTCAAGAGGAGTCAGGCATCATTTTCTTTGGAGGCACTGATCTCCTCGTACCTCTGGAGTTTTCAAAGTTTGTGAGGCCTCCGGTCGCTATGAGGTGGGGAACTAGGTCTTTCTCTGTGGTGTCCACAGTGGATTCAGACATCCTTTCGTCTTGGGAGATGCAAGACGAGCCTGCATTCAAGTCATTGCAGGGATATCCGGCCTTATTTCGAGTCAGGGCATTGCGGTGTCCATTCCACTTGAGGCCGCTAACTCAGGGTCCCTCTCACATACTTAGAGCTGAGAGAAGCCTCCTCTTGAGGTGCTTATGGTAAGGTGCTATTCCTCTAGAGTCGAAGCCAGGGACTAACCTCTCATCTCGAGTTGATTTTTGGTCCATGGAGCTCTTTCGTGTTGCTACAGTGACCTCAGGATCCCTCTAGCCTTGAAACAGTGTTCTTGGGGTTTCTCCGGAGTGCCATCAAGGAAATCAAGGCTCCTGTCATGTGTGATGTGCAACACGGAATTTCTCTGCACGCAGTGCAGGGGAATCGGGCCTCATCTCGCGGCGAGGGGGAAGTCTCATGGTTTTTCTCGAGTTGCGGCGGGAACCTGGGGTATATTCTTGAGTTACGATGGGGATGGCCCTTCCACACACGTGTTTGTGCAGCGATGTCAGGACTCCTGCCTAGTTGCGTGGGACAACTCGGGATTCTCCTCGAGGCTTGGCAGGGCAATTGGGACGCCTCTCCAGCTGAAGCGGGAGACCAAGTTTCTCTTTCCACGTGCCACTGGAATCCTGAGACTCCTATCAAGTATCACGAGGAGTCAGGCATCGACTCCTTTGGAGGCACTGATCTCCGCGTCCCTCTGGAGTTTTCAAAGGATGGGAGGCCTCCGGTCGCGATGAGGTGGGGAACTAGGTCTTTCTCTGTGGTCTCCACAGGGGATTCAGACATCCTTTCGTCTTGGGAGGTGCAAGACGAGCCTGCATTCAAGTCACCGCAGGGATATTCGGCCTTATTTTGAGTCAGGGCATCGCGGTATCCATTCCATTTGAGGCCGCAAACTCAGGGTCCCTCTCACATACCTAGAGCTGAGAGAAGCCTCCTCTTGAGGTGCTTGTGGTAAGGTGGTAGTCCTCTGGAGTCGAAGCCAGGGACTAACCTCTCATCTCGAGATGATTTGTGGTCCACGGATCTCTTTCGTGTTACTACAGTGACCTCAGGATCCCTCTAGCCTTGAAACAGTGTTCTTGGGGTTTCTCTGAAGTGCCATCAAGGAAATCAAGTTTCCTTTCTTGCGTGATGTGCAACACGGCATTGCTCTGCACGCAGTGCAGGGGAATCGGGCCTCATCTCGCGGGGAGGGGGAAGTCTCATGGTTTTTCTCGAGTTGCGGCGGGAACCTGGGGTATATTCTGGAGTTACGACCGGGATGGCCCTTCCACACACGTGTTTGTTCAGCGACGTCAGGACTCCTGCCTAGTTGCGAGGGACAACTCGGGATTCTCCTCGAGGCTTAGCAGGGCAATTGGGACGCCTCTCCAGCTGAGGCGGGAGACCAAGGGTCCCTTTCCACGTGCCACAGGAATCCTGGGACTCCTATCTAATTTCACGAGGACTCAGGCACCGTCTCCTTTGGAGGCACTGATCTGCGAGTACCTCTGGAGTTTTCAAAGGATGTGAGGCCTCCGGTCGCGATGAGGTGGGGAACTAGGTCTTTCTCTGTGGTCTCCACAGGGGATTCAGACATCCTTTCGTCTTGGGAGATGCAAGACGAGCCTGCATTCAAGTCACTGCAGGGATATCCCACCTCATTTCGAGTCAGGGCATCGCGGTGTCCATTCCACTTGAGGCCGCAAACTCAGCGTCCCTCTCACATACCTAGAGCTGAGAGAAGCCTCCTCTTGAGGTGCTCTTGGTAAGGTCTGGAGTCGAAGCCAGGGACTAACCTCTCATCTCGAGTTGATTTTTGGTCCACGGAGCTCTTTCGTGTTGCTACAGTGACCTCAGGATCCCTCTAGCCTTGAAACAGTGTTCTTGGGGTTTCTCTGGAGTGCCATCAAGGAAATCAAGGCTCCTTTCATGTGTGATGTGCAACACGGAATTGCTCTGCACGCACTGCAGGGGAATCGGGCCTCATCTCGCGGCGAGGGGGAAGTCTCATGGTTTTTCTCGAGTTGCGGCCGTCACCTGGGGTATATTCTCGAGTTACGACGGGGATGGCCCTTCCACACACGTGTTTATTCAGCTACGTCAGGACTCCTGCCTAGTTGCGAGGGACAACTCGGGATTCTCCTCGAGGCTTGGCAGGGCAATTGGGACGCCTCTCCAGCTGAGGCGGGAGACCAAGGGTCCCTTTCCACCTGCCACAGGAATCCTGGGACTCCTATCAAGATTCACGAGGATTCAGGCATCATTTCCTTTGGAGTCACAGATCTCCTTGTACCTCTGGAGTTTTCAAAGGGGGTGAGGTCTCCGGTCGCGATGAGGTGGGGAACTAGGTGTTTCTCTGTGTTCTCCACAGGGGATTCAGACATCCTTTCGTCTTGGGAGATGCAAGACGAGCCTGCATTCAAGTCACTGCAGGGATATCCGGCCTTATTTTGAGTCAGGGCATCGCGGTGTCCATTCCACTTGAGGCCGCAAACTCAGGGTCCCTCTCACATACCTAGAGCTGAGAGAAGCCTCCGCTTGAGGGGCTTGTGGTAAGGTGGTATTCCTCTGGAGTCGAAGCCAGGGACTAACCTCTCATCTCGAGTTGATTTCTGGTCCACGGAGCTCTTTTGTGTTGCAACAGTGACCTCAGGATCCCTCTAGCCTTGAAACAGTGTTCTTGGGGTTTCTCTGGACTGTCATCAAGGAAATCAAGGCTCCTTTCATGTGTGATGTGCAACTCGGAATTGCTCTCCATGCAGTGCAGGGGAATTGGGTCTCATCTCACGGTGAGGGGGAAGTTTCATGGTTTTTCTCGAGTTGCGGCGGGAACCTGGGGTATATTCTCGAGTTACGACAGGGATGGCCGTTCCACACACGTGTTTGTTCAGCGACGTCAGGACTCCTGCCTAGTTGCGAGGGACAACTCGGGATTCTCCTCGAGGATTGGCAGGGCCATTGGAATGCATCTCCAGCTGAGGCGGGAGACCCAGGGTCCCTTTCCACGTGCCACAGGAATCCTGGGCCTCCTATCTAGTTTCAAGAGGAGTCAGGCATCATTTTCTTTGGAGGCACTGATCTCCTCGTACCTCTGGAGTTTTCAAAGTTTGTGAGGCCTCCGGTCGCTATGAGGTGGGGAACTAGGTCTTTCTCTGTGGTGTCCACAGTGGATTCAGACATCCTTTCGTCTTGGGAGATGCAAGACGAGCCTGCATTCAAGTCATTGCAGGGATATCCGGCCTTATTTCGAGTCAGGGCATTGCGGTGTCCATTCCACTTGAGGCCGCTAACTCAGGGTCCCTCTCACATACTTAGAGCTGAGAGAAGCCTCCTCTTGAGGTGCTTATGGTAAGGTGCTATTCCTCTAGAGTCGAAGCCAGGGACTAACCTCTCATCTCGAGTTGATTTTTGGTCCATGGAGCTCTTTCGTGTTGCTACAGTGACCTCAGGATCCCTCTAGCCTTGAAACAGTGTTCTTGGGGTTTCTCCGGAGTGCCATCAAGGAAATCAAGGCTCCTGTCATGTGTGATGTGCAACACGGAATTTCTCTGCACGCAGTGCAGGGGAATCGGGCCTCATCTCGCGGCGAGGGGGAAGTCTCATGGTTTTTCTCGAGTTGCGGCGGGAACCTGGGGTATATTCTTGAGTTACGATGGGGATGGCCCTTCCACACACGTGTTTGTGCAGCGATGTCAGGACTCCTGCCTAGTTGCGTGGGACAACTCGGGATTCTCCTCGAGGCTTGGCAGGGCAATTGGGACGCCTCTCCTGCTGAAGCGGGAGACCAAGTTTCTCTTTCCACGTGCCACTGGAATCCTGAGACTCCTATCAAGTATCACGAGGAGTCAGGCATCGACTCCTTTGGAGGCACTGATCTCCGCGTCCCTCTGGAGTTTTCAAAGGATGGGAGGCCTCCGGTCGCGATGAGGTGGGGAACTAGGTCTTTCTCTGTGGTCTCCACAGGGGATTCAGACATCCTTTCGTCTTGGGAGGTGCAAGACGAGCCTGCATTCAAGTCACCGCAGGGATATTCGGCCTTATTTTGAGTCAGGGCATCGCGGTATCCATTCCATTTGAGGCCGCAAACTCAGGGTCCCTCTCACATACCTAGAGCTGAGAGAAGCCTCCTCTTGAGGTGCTTGTGGTAAGGTGGTAGTCCTCTGGAGTCGAAGCCAGGGACTAACCTCTCATCTCGAGATGATTTGTGGTCCACGGATCTCTTTCGTGTTACTACAGTGACCTCAGGATCCCTCTAGCCTTGAAACAGTGTTCTTGGGGTTTCTCTGAAGTGCCATCAAGGAAATCAAGTTTCCTTTCTTGCGTGATGTGCAACACGGCATTGCTCTGCACGCAGTGCAGGGGAATCGGGCCTCATCTCGCGGGGAGGGGGAAGTCTCATGGTTTTTCTCGAGTTGCGGCGGGAACCTGGGGTATATTCTGGAGTTACGACCGGGATGGCCCTTCCACACACGTGTTTGTTCAGCGACGTCAGGACTCCTGCCTAGTTGCGAGGGACAACTCGGGATTCTCCTCGAGGCTTAGCAGGGCAATTGGGACGCCTCTCCAGCTGAGGCGGGAGACCAAGGGTCCCTTTCCACGTGCCACAGGAATCCTGGGACTCCTATCTAATTTCACGAGGACTCAGGCACCGTCTCCTTTGGAGGCACTGATCTGCGAGTACCTCTGGAGTTTTCAAAGGATGTGAGGCCTCCGGTCGCGATGAGGTGGGGAACTAGGTCTTTCTCTGTGGTCTCCACAGGGGATTCAGACATCCTTTCGTCTTGGGAGATGCAAGACGAGCCTGCATTCAAGTCACTGCAGGGATATCCCACCTCATTTCGAGTCAGGGCATCGCGGTGTCCATTCCACTTGAGGCCGCAAACTCAGCGTCCCTCTCACATACCTAGAGCTGAGAGAAGCCTCCTCTTGAGGTGCTCTTGGTAAGGTCTGGAGTCGAAGCCAGGGACTAACCTCTCATCTCGAGTTGATTTTTGGTCCACGGAACTCTTTCGTGTTGCTACAGTGACCTCAGGATCCCTCTAGCCTTGAAACAGTGTTCTTGGGGTTTCTCTGGAGTGCCATCAAGGAAATCAAGGCTCCTTTCATGTATGATGTGCAACACGGAATTGCTCTGCACGCAGTGCAGGGGAATCGGGCATCATCTCGCGGCGAGGGCAAATTCTCATGGTTTTTCTCGAGTTGCGGCGGGAACCTGGGGTATATTCTCGAGTTACGACCGGTATGGCCCTTCCACACACGTGTTTGTTCAGCGATGTCAGGAATCCTGCCTAGTTGCGAGGGACAACTCGGGATTCTCCTCGAGGCTTGGCAAGGTAATTGGGACGCCTCTCCAGCTGAGGCGGGAGACCAAGGGTTCCTTTCCACGTGCCACAGGAATCCTGGGACTCCTATCAAGTTTCAGGAGGAGTCAGTCATCGTCTCCTTTGGAGGCACCGATCTCCGTGTACCTCTGGAGTTTTCAAAGGACGTGAGGCCTCCGGTCGCGATGAGGTGGGGAACTATGTCTTTCTCTGTGGTCTCGACAGGGGATTCAGACATCCTTTCGTCTTGGGAGATGGAAGACGAGCCTGCATTCAAGTCACTGCAGGGATATCCGGCCTTATTTCGAGTCAGGGCATCGCGGTGTCCATTCCACTTGAAGCCGCAAACTCAGGGTCCCTCTCACATACCTAGAGCTGAGAGAAGCCTCCTCTTGAGGTGCTTGTGGTAAGGTGCTATTCCTCGGGAGTCGAAGCCAGGGACTAACCTCTCATCTCGAGTTGATTTTTGGTCCACGGATCTCTTTCGTGTTGCTACAGTGACCTCAGAATCCCTTTAGCCTTGAAACAGTGTTCTTGGTGTTTCTCTGGAGTGCCATCGAGGAAATCAAGGCTCCTTTCATGTGTGATGTGCAACACGGAATTGCTCTGCACGCAGTGCAGGGGAATCGGGCCTCATCTCGCGGCGAGGGGAAAGTCTCATGGTTTTTCTCGAGTTACGGCGGGAACCTGGGGTATATTGTCGAGTTACGACGGGGATGGCCCTTCCACACACGTGTTTGTTCAGCGACGGCAGGACTCCTGCCTAGTTGCGAGGAACAACTCGGTATTCTCCTCGAGGCTTGGCAGGGCAATTGGGACGCCTCTCCAGGTGAGGCGGAAGACCAAGGGTCCCTTTCCACGTGCCACAGGAATCCTGGGACTCCTATCAAGTTTCACGAGAACTCAGGCATCATCTCCTTTGGAGGTACTGATCTCCATGTACCTCTGGAGTTTTCAAAGGACGTGAGTCCTCCGGTCGCGATGAGGTGGGGAACTAGGTGTTTCTCTGTGGTCTCCACAGGGGATTCAGACATCCTTTCGTCTTGGGAGATGCAAGACGAGCCTGCATTCAAGTCACTGCAGGGATATCCGGCCTTATTTCCAGTCAGGGCATCGCGGTGTCCATTCCATTGAGGCCGCAAACTCAGGGTCCCTCTCACATACCTAGAGGTGAGAGAAGCCTCCTCTTGAGGTGCTTGTGGTAAGGTGGTATTCCTCTGGAGTCGAAGCCAGGGACTAACCTCTCATCTCGAGTTGATTTTTGGTCCACGGTGCTCTCTCGTGTTGCTACAGTGACCTCAGGATTCCTCCAGCCTTGAAACAGTGTTCTTGGGGTTTCTCTGGAGTGCCATCAAGGAAATCAAGGCTCCTTTCATGTGTGATGTGCAACACGGAATTGCTCTGCACGCAGTGCAGGGGAATCGGGCCACATCTCGCGGCGAGGGGGAAGTCTCATGGTTTTTCTCGAGTTGCGGCGGGAACCTGGGTGATATTCTCGAGTTACGACGGCGATGGCCTTTCCAAACACGTGTTTGTTCAGCGATGTCAGGACTCCTGCCTAGGTGCGAGGGACAACTCTGGATTCTCCTCTAGGCTTGGCAGGGCAATTGGGACGCATCTCCAGCTGAGGCGGGAGACCAAGGGTCCCTTTCCACGTGCCACAGGAGTCCTGGGACTCCTATCAAGTTTCACGAGGAGTCAGGCATCGTCTCCTTTGGAGGCGCTGATCTCCACGTACCTCTGGAGTTTTCAAAGGATGTGAGGCCTCCAGTCGCGATGAGGTGGGTAACTAGGTCTTTCTCGGTGGTCCCCACAGGGGATTCAGACATCCTTTCGTCTTGGGAGATGCAAGACGAGCCTGCCTTCAAGGCCCGGCAGGGATATACGGCCTTATTTCGTGTCAGGGCATCCCCATGTCCATTCCACTTGAGGCCGCAAACTCAGGGTCCCTCTCACATACCTAGAGCTGAGAGAAGCCTCCTCTTGAGGTGCTTGTGGTAAGGTGGTGTTCCTCTGGAGTCGAAGCCAGGGACTAACCTCTCATCTCGAGTTGATTTTTGGTCCACGGAGCTCTTTTGTGTTGCTACAGTAACCTCAGGATTCCTCTAGCCTTGAAACAGTGTTCTTTGGCTTTCTCTGGAGTGCCATCAAGGAAATCAAGGCTCGTTTCATGTGTGATGTGCAACACGGAATTGCTCTGCACACAGTGCAGGGGAATCGGCCTCACCTCGTGGCGAGGGAGAAGTCTCATGGTTTTTCTCGTGTTGCGGCGGGAACCTGGGGTATATTCTCGAGTTACGACGGGGATGGCCCTTCCACACACGTGTTTGTTCAGCGACGTCAGGACTCCTGCCTACTTGCGAGGGACAACTCGGGATTCTCCTCGAGGCTTGGCAGGGCAATTGGGATGCCTCTCCAGCTTAGGCGGGAGACCAAGGGTCCCTTTCCATGTGCCACAGAAATCCTGGGACTCCTCTCAAGTTTCACGAGGAGTCAGGCATCGTCTCCTTTTGAGGCACTGATCTACGCATACCTCTGTAGTTTTCAAAGGATGTGAGGCCTCCAGTCGCGATGAGGTGGGGAACTGGGTCTTTCTCTGTGGTCTCCACAGGGGATTCAGACATCCTTTCGTCTTGGGAGATGCAAGACGAGCCTGCATTCAAGTCACTGCAGGGATATCGGGCCTTATTTCCAGTCAGGGCATCACGGTGTCTATTCCACTTGAGGCCGCAAACTCATCGTCCGTCTCACATCCCTAGAGCTGAGAGAAGCCTCCTCTTGAGGTGCTTATGGTAAGGTGGTGTTCCTCTGGAGTCGAAGCCAGGGACTAACCTCTCATCTCGAGTTGATTTTTGGTCCACGGAGCTCTTTCGTGTTGCTACAGTGACCTCAGGATCCCTCTAGCCTTGAAACAGGGTTCCTGGGGTTTCTCTGGAGTGCCATCAAGGAAATCAAGGCTCCTTTCATGTGTGATGTTGAACACGGAATTGCTCTGCACGCAGTGCAGGGGAATCGGGCCTCATCTCGCGGCGAGGGGGAAGTCTCAGGGTTTTTCTCGAGTTGCGGCGGGAACCTGGGGTACATTCTCGAGTTACGACGGGGATGTCCCTTCCACACACGTGTTTCTTCAGCGACGTCAGGACTCCTGCCTAGTTGTGAGGGACAACTCGGGATTCTCCTCGAGGCTTGGCAGGGCAATTGGGACGCCTCTCCAGCTGAGGCGGGAGACCAAGGGTCCCTTTCCACGTGCCACAGGAATCCTGGGACTCCTATCATGGTTCACGAGGAGTCAAGTATCATTTCCTTTGGAGTCACAGATCTCCTTGAACCTCTGGAGTTTTCAAAGTAGGTGAGGCCTCCGGTTGCGATGAGGTGGGGAACTAGGTGTTTCTCTGTGTTCTCCATAGGGGATTCAGACATCCTTTCGTCTTGGGAGATGCAAGACGAGCCTGCATTCAAGTCACTGCAGGGATATCCGGCCTTATTTTGAGTCAGGGCATCGCGGTGTCCATTCCACTTGAGGCCGCAAACTCAGGGTCCCTCTCACATACATAGAGCTGAGAGAAGCCTCCGCTTGAGGTGCTTGTGGTAAGGTGGTATTCCTCTGGAGTCGAAGCCAGGGACTAACCTCTCATCTCGAGTTGGTTTCTGGTCCACGGAGCTCTTTTGTGTTGCTACAGTGACCTCAGGATTCCTCTAGCCTTGAAACAGTGTTCTTGGGGTTTCTCTGGAGTGCCATCGAGGAAATCAAGGCTCCTTTCATGTGTGATGGGCAACTCGGAATTGCTCTGCACGCAGTGCAGGGGAATCGGGTCTCATCTCACGGTGAGGGGGAAGTCTCATGGTTTTTCTCGAGTTGCGGCGGGAACCTGGGGTATATTCTCGAGTTACGACAGGGATGGCCCTTCCACACACGTGTTTGTTCAGCAACGTCAGGACTCCTGCCTAGTTGCGAGGGACAACTCGGGATTCTCCTCGAGGATTGGCAGGGCCATTGGGATGCATCTCCAGCTGAGGCGGGAGACCAAGGGTCCCTTTCCACGTGCCACAGGAATCCTGGGACTCCTATCAAGTTTCAAGAGGAGTCAGGCATCATTTTCTTTGGAGGCACTGATCTCCGCGTCCCTCTGGAGTTTTCAAAGGTTGTGAGGCCTCCGGTCGCGATGAGGTGGGGAACTAGGTCTTTCTCTGTGGTCTCCACAGGGGATTCAGACATCCTTTCGTCTTGGGAGATGCAAGACGAGCCTGCATTCAAGTCACTGCAGGGATATCCGGCCTTATTTCGATACAGGGCATCGCGGTGTCCATTCCACTTGAGGCCGCAAACTCAGGGTCCCTCTCACATACATAGAGCTGAGAGAAGCCTCCTCTTAAGGTGCTTGTGGTAAGGTGGTACTCCTCTGGAGTCGAAGCCAGGGACTAACCTCTCATCTCGAGTTGATTTTTGGTCCACAGAGCACTTTCGTTTTGCTACAGTGACCTCAGGATCCCTCTAGCCTTGAAACAGTGTTCTTGGGGTTTCTCTGGAGTGCCATCAAGGAAATCAAGGCTCCTTTCATGTGTGATGTTCAAAACGGAATTGCTCTGCACACAGTGCAGGGGAATCGGGCCTCATCTCGCGGCGAGGGGGAAGTCTCATGGTTTTTCTCGAGTTGCGGCGGGAACCTGGGGTATATTCTCGAGTTACAATTGGGATGGCCCTTCCACACACGTGTTTGTTCAGCGAAGTCAGGACTCCTGCCTAGTTGTGAGGGAAACTCGGGATTCTCCTCGAGGCTTGGCAGGGCAATGGGGACGCCTCTCCAGCTGTGGCGGGAGACCAAGGGTTCCTTTCCACGTGCCACAGGAATCCTGGGACTCCTATCAAGTTTCACGAGGAGTCAGGCATCGTCTCCTTTGGAGGTACTGATCTCCATGTACCTCTGGAGTTTTCAAAGGATGGGAGGCCTCCGGTCGCGATGAGGTGGGGAACTAGGTCTTTCTCTGTGGTCTCCACAGGGGATTCAGACATCCTTTCGTCTTGGGAGATGCAAGACGAGCCTGCATTCGAGTCACTGCAGGGATATCCGGCCTTATTTCCAGTCAGGGCATCGTGGTGTCCATTCCACTTGAGGCCGCAAACTCAGGGTCCCTCTCACATCCCTAGAGCTGAGAGAAGCCTCCTCTTGTTGTGCTTGTGGTAAGGTTGTATTCCTCTGCAGTCCAAGCCAGGGACTAACCTCTCATCTCGAGTTGATTTTTGGTCCACGGAGCTCTTTGGTGTTGCTATAGTGACCTCAGGATCCCTCTAGCCTTGACACAGTGTTCTTGAGGTTTCTCTGGAGTGCCATCAAGGAAATCAAGGCTCCTTTCATGTGTGACGTGCAATACGGAATTACTCTGCACGCAGTGCAGGGGAATCGAGCCTCATCTCGCGGCGAGGGGGAAGTCTCCTGGTTTTTCTCGAGTTGCGGCAGGAACCTGGGGTATATTCTCGAGTTACGACGGGGATGTCCCTTCCACACACGTGTTTCTTCAGCGACGTCAGGACTCCTGCCTAGTTGCGAGGGACAACTCGGGATTCTCCTCGATGCTTGGCAGGGCAATTGGGACGCCTCTAAAGCTGAGGCGGGAGACCAAGTGTCCCTTTCCACGTGCCACAGGAATCCTGGGACTCCTATCAACTTTCACGAGGAGTCAGGCATCGTCTCCTTTGGAGGCACTGATCTCCGCGTACCTCTGGAGTTTTCAACGGTTGTGAGGCCTCCGGTCGCGATGAGGTGGGGAACTAGGTCTTTCTCTGTGGTCTCCACAGGGGATTCAGACATCCTTTCGTCTTGGGAGATGCAAGACGAGCCTGCATTCAAGTCACTGCAGGGATATCCGGCCTTATTTCGAGTCAGGGCATTGCGGTATCCATTCCACTTGAGGCCGCAAACTCAGGGTCCCTCTCACATACTTAGGGCTGAGAGAAGCCTCCTCTTGAGGTGCTTGTGGTAAGGTGGTATTCCTCTGGAGTCGAAGCCAGGGACTAACCTCTCATCTCGAGTTGATTTTTGGTCCACGGAGCTCTTTCGTGTTGCTACAGTGACCTCAGGATCCCTCTAGCCTTGAAACAGTGTTCTTGGGGTTTCTCTGGAGTGCCATCAAGGAAATCAAGGCTCCTGTCATTTTTGATGTGCAACACGGAATTGCTCTGCACGCACTGCAGGGGAATCGGGCCTCATCTCGCGGCGAGGGGGAAGTTTCATGGTTTTTCTCGAGTTGCGGCCGTCACCTGGGGTATATTCTCGAGTTACCTTGGGGATGGCCCTTCCACACACGTGTTTGTTCAGCTACGTCAGGACTCCTACCTAGTTGCGAGGGACAACTCGGGATTCTCCTTGAGGCTTGGCAGGGCAATTGGGACGCCTCTCCAGGTGAGGCGGGAGACCAAGGTTCCCTTTCCACGTGCCACAGGAATCCTGAGACTCCTATCAAGATTCACGAGGAGTCAGGCATCATTTCCTTTGGAGACACAGATCTCCTTGTACCTCTGGAGTTTTCAAAGGAGGTGAGGCCTCCGGTCGCGATGAGGTGGGGAACTAGGTGTTTCTCTGTGTTCTCCACAGGGGATTCAGACATCCTTTCGTCTTGGGAGATGTAAGACGAGCCTGCATTCAAGTCACTGCAGGGATATCCGGCCTTATTTTGAGTCAGGGCATCGCGGTGTCCATTCCACTTGAGGCCGCAAACTCAGGGTCCCTCTCACATACCTAGAGCTGAGAGAGGCCTCCGCTTGAGGTGCTTGTGGTAAGATGGTATTCCTCTGGAGTCGAAGCCAGGGGCTAACCTCTCATCTCGAGTTGATTTCTGGTCCACGGAGCTCTTTTGTGTTGCTACAGTAACCTCAGGATCCCTCTAGCCTTGAAACAGTGTTCTTGGGGTTTCTCTGGAGTGCCATCAAGGAAATCAAGGCTCCTTTCATGTGTGATGTGCAACTCGGAATTGCTCTGCATGCAGTGCAGGGGAATCGGGTCTCATCTCACGGTGAGGGGGAAGTCTCATGCTTTTTCTCGAGTTGCGGCGGGAACCTGGGGTATATTCTCGAGTTACGACAGGGATGGCCCTTCCACACACGTGTTTGTTCAGCGACGTCAGGACTCCTGCCTAGTTGCGAGGGACAACTCGGGATTCTCCTCGAGGATTGGCAGGGCCATTGGAATGCATCTCCAGCTGAGGCGGGAGACCAAGGGTCCCTTTCCACGTGCCACAGGAATCCTGGGACTCCTATCAAGTTTCAAGAGGAGTCAGGCATCATTTTCTTTGGAGGCACTGATCTCCTCGTACCTCTGGAGTTTTCAAAGGTTGTGAGGCCTCCGGTCGCTATGAGGTGGGGAACTAGGTCTTTCTCTGTGGTCTCCACAGGGGATTCAGACATCCTTTCGTCTTGGGAGATGCAAGACGAGCCTGCATTCAAGTCACTGCAGGGATATCCGGCCTTATTTCGAGTCAGGGCATCGCGGTGTCCATTCCACTTGAGGCCGCAAACTCAGGGTCCCTCTCACATACCTAGAGCTGAGAGAAGCCTCCTCTTGAGGTGCTTGTGGTAAGGTGGTATTCCTCTGGAGTCGAAGCCAGGGACTAACCTCTCATCTCGAGTTGATTTTTGGTCCATGGAGCTCTTTCGTGTTGCTACAGTGACCTCAGGATCCCTCTAGCCTTGACACAGTGTTCTTGGGGATTCTCTGGAGTGCCATCAAGGAAATCAAGGCTCCTTTCATGTGTGACGTGCAACACGGAATTGCTCTGCACGCACTGCAGGGGAATCGGGCCTCATCTCGCGGCGAGGGGGAAGTCTCATGGTTTTTCTCGAGTTGCGGCCGTCACCTGGGGTATATTCTCGAGTTACAACGGGGATGACCCTTCCACACACGTGTTTGTTCAGCTACGTCAGGACTCCTGCCTAGTTGTGAGGGACAACTCGGGATTCTCCTCGAGGCTTGACAGGGCAGTTGGGACGCCTCTCCAGCTGAGGCGGGAGACCAAGGGTCCCTTTCCACGTGCCACAGGAATCCTGGGACTCCTATCAAGTTTCACGAGGAGTCAGGCATCGTCTCCTTTGGAGGCACTGATCTCCATGTACCTCTGGAGTTTTCAAAGGATGTGAGGCCTCCGGTCGTGATGAGGTGGGGAACTAGGTCTTTCTCTGTGGTCTCCACAGGGGATTCAGACATCCCTTCGTCTTGGGAGATGCAAGACGAGCCTGCATTCGAGTCACTGCAGGGATATCCAGCCTTATTTCGAGTCAGGGCATCGCGGTGTCCATTCCACTTGAGGCCGCAAACTCAGGGTCCCTCTCACCTACCTAGAGCTGAAAGAAGCCTCCTCTTGAGGTGCTTGTGGTAAGGTGGTATTCCTCTGGAGTCGAAGCCAGGGACTAACCTCTCATGTCGAGTTGATTTTTGGTCCATGGAGCTCTTTCGTGTTGCTACAGTGACCTCAGGATCCCTCTAGCCTTGAAACAGTGTTCTTGGGGTTTCTCTGGAGTGCCATCAAGGAAATCAAGGCTCGTTTCATGTTTGATGTGCAACACGGAATTGCTCTGCATGCAGTGCAGGGGAATCGGCCTCACCTCGCGGCGAGGGAGAAGTCTCATGGTTTTTCTCGAGTTGCGGCGGGAACCTGGGGTATATTCTCGAGTTACGACAGGGATGGCCCTTCCACACACGTGTTTGTTCAGCGACGTCAAGACTCCTGCCTAGTTGCGAGGGACAACTCGGGATTCTCCTCGAGGCTTGGCAGGGCAATTGGGACGCCTCTCCAGCTGAGGCGGGAGACCAATTTTCCCTTTCCATGTGCCACAGAAATCCTGGGACTCCTATCAAGTTTCAAGAGGAGTCAGGCATCGTCTCCTTTTGAGGCACTAATCTCCCCGTACCTCTGGAGTTTTCAAATGATGTGAGGCCTCCGGTCGCGATGAGGTGGGGAACTAGGTCTTTCTCTGTGGTCTCCACAGGGGATTCAGACATCCTTTCGTCTTGGGAGATGCAAGACGAACCTGCAATCAAGTCACTGCAGGGATATCCGGCCTTATTTCGAGTCAGGGCATTGCGGTGTCCATTCCACTTGAGGCAGCAAACTCAGGGTCCCTCTCACATACCGAGAGCTGAGAGAAGCCTCCTCTTGACGTGCTTGTGGTAAGGTGGTATTCCTCTGGAGTCGAAGCCAGGGACTAACCTTTCATCTCGAGTTGATTTTTGGTCCACGGAGCTCTTTCGTGTTGCTACAGTGACCTCAGGATCCCTCTAGCCTTGAAACAGTGTTCTTGGGGTTTCTCTGGAGTACCATCAAGGAAATCAAGGCTCCTTTCATGTGTGATGTGCAACACGGAATTGCTCTGCACGCAGTGCAGGGCAATCAGGCCTCATCTCGCGGCGAGGGGGAAGTCTCATGGTTTTTCTCGAGTTGCGGCGGGAACCTGGGGTATATTCTCGAGTTACGACGGGGATGGCCCTTCCACACACGTGTTTGTTCAGCGATGTCAGGACTCCTGCCTAGTTGCGAGGGACAACTTGGGATTCTCCTCGAGGCTTGGCAGGGCAATTGGGACGCATCTCCAGCTGAGGCGGGAGACCAAGGGTCCCTTTCCACATGCCACAGGAATCGTGGGACTCCTATCAAGTTTCACGAGGAGTCAGGCATCGTCTCCTTTGGAGGAACTGATCTCCGCGTACCTCTGGAGTTTTCAAATGATGTGAGGCCTCCGGTCGCGATGAGGTGGGGAACTAGGTCTTTCTCTGTGGTCTCCACAGGGGATTCAGACATACTTTCGTCTTGGGAGATGCAAGACGAGCCTGCAATCAAGTCACTGCAGGGATATCCGGCCTTATTTCGAGTCAGGGCATCTCGGTATCCATTCCACTTGAGGCCGCAAACTCAGGGTCCCTCTCACATACCTAGAGCTGAAAGAAGCCTCCTCTTGAGGTGCTTGTGGAAAGGTGGTATTTCTCTGAAGTCGAAGCCAGGGAATAACCTCTCATCTCGAGTTGATTTTTGGTCCACGGAGCTCTTTCGTGTTGCTACAGTGACCTCAGGATCCCTCTAGCCTTGAAACAGTGTTCTTGGGGTTTCTCTGGTGTGCCATCAAGGAAATCAAGGCTCGTTTGATGTGTGATGTGCAACACGGAATTGCTCTGCACGCAGTGCAGCGGAATCGGCCTCACCTCGCGGCGAGGGAGAAGTCTCATGGTTTTTCTCGAGTTGCGGCGGGAACCTGGGGTATATTCTCGAGTTACGACGGGGATGGCCCTTCCACACACGTGTTTGTTCAGTGACGTCAGGACTCCTGCCTAGTTGCGAGGGACAACTCGGGATTCACCTCGAGGCTTGGCAGGGCAATTGGGACGCCTCTCCAGCTGAGGCGGGAGACCAAGTGTCCCTTTCCATGTGCCACAGAAATCCTGGGACTCCTATCAAGTTTCACGAGGAGTCAGGCATTGTCTCCTTTTCAGGCACTAATCTCCCTGTACCTCTGGAGTTTTCAAATGATGTGAGGCCTCCGGTCGCGATGAGGTGGGGAACTAGGTCTTTCTCTGTGGTCTCCACAGGGGATTCCGACATACTTTCGTCTTGGGAGATGCAAGACGAGCCTGCAATCAAGTCACTGCAGGGATATCCGGCCTTATTTCGAGTCAGGGCATTGCGGTGTCCATTCCACTTGAGGCAGCAAACTCAGGGTCCCTCTCACATACCTAGAGCTGAGAGAAGCCTCCTCTTGAGGTGCTTTTGGTAAGGTGGTATTCCTCTGGAGTCGAAGCCAGGGACTAACCTCTCATCTCGAGTTGATTCTTGGTCCACGGAGCTCTTTCGTGTTACTACAGTGACCTCAGGATCCCTCTAACCTTGAAACAGTGTTCTTGGGGTTTCTCTGGAGTGCCATCACGGAAATCAAGGCTCCTTTCATGTGTGACGTGCAACACGGAATTGCTCTGCATGCAGTGCAGTGGCATCGGGCCTCATCTAACGCCGAGGGGTAAGTCTCATGGTCTTTCTCGAGTTCGGGGGGAACCTGGGGTACATTCTCGAGTTACGATGGGGATGGCCCTTCCACACACGTGTTTGTTCAGCGACGTCAGGACTCCTGCCTAGTTGAGAGGGACAACTCGGGATTCTGCTCGAAGCTTGGCAGGGCAATTGGGACGCCTCTCCAGCTGAGGGGGGAGACCAAGGGTTCCTTTCCACCTGCCACAGGAATCCTGGGACTCCTATCAAGTTTCACGAGGAGTCAGGCATCGTCTCCTTTGGAGGCACTGATCTCCATGTACCTCTTTAGTTTTCAAAGGATGTGAGGCCTCAGGTCGCGATGAGCTAGGGAACTAGGTCTTTCTCTGTGGTCTCCACAGGGGATTCAGACATCCTTTCGTCTTGGGAGATGCAATACGAGCCTGCATTCAAGTCACTGCTGGGATATCCCCCCTTATTTCGAGTCAGGGCTTCGCGGTGTCCATTGCACTTGAGGCCGCAAACTCAGGGTCCCTCTCACATACCTAGAGCTGAGAGAAGCCTCTTCTTGATGTGCTTGTCATAAGGTGGTATTCCTCTGGAGTCGAAGCCAGGGACTAACCTCTCATCTCGAGTTGATTTTTGGTCCACAGAGCTCTTTCGTGTTGCTACAGTGACCTCAGGATCCCTCTAGCCTTGACACAGTGTTCTTGGGGTTTCTCTGGAGTTCCATCAAGGAAATCAAGGCTCCTTTCATGTGTGACGTGCAACACGGAATTGCTCTGCACGCAGTGCAGGGCAATCGGGCCTCATCTCGCGGCGAGGGGGAAGTCTCATGGTTTTTCTCGAGTTGCGGCGGGAACCTGGGGTATATTCTCGAGTTATGATTGGGATGGCCCTTCCACACACGTGTTTGTTCAGCGTCGTCAGGACTCCTGCCTAGTTGCGAGGAATAACTCGGGATTCTCCTCGAGGCTTGGCAGGGGAATTGGGACGCCTCTCCAGCTGAGGCGGTAGACCAAGGGTCCCTTTCCACGTGCCACACGAATCCTGGGACTCCTATCAAGTTTCACGAGGAATCAGGCATCGTCTCCTTTGAAGTCACTGATCTCCGCGTACCTCTGGAGTTTTCAAAGTATGTGAGGCCTCCGGTCGCAATGAGGTGGGAAACTAGGTCTTTCTCTGTTGTCTCCACAGGGGATTCAGACATCCTTTCGTCTTGGGAGATGCAAGACGAGCCTGCATTTGAGTCACTGCAGGGATGTCCGGCCTTATTTCCAGTCAGGGCATCGTGGTGTCCATTCCACTTGAGGCCGCAAACTCAGGGTCCCTCTCACATACCTAGAGCTGAGAGAAGCCTCCTCTTGTGGTGCTTGTGGTAAGGTTCTATTCCTCTGGAGTCCAAGCCAGGGACTAACCTCTCGTCTCGAGTTGATTTTTGGTCCACGGAGCTCTTTCCTGTTGCTACAGTGACCTCCCGATCCCTCTAGCCTTGAAACAGTGTTCTTGGGGTTTCTCTGGAGTGCCATCAAGGAAATCAAGGCCACTTTCATGTATGATGTTCAACACGGAATTGCTCTGCACGCAGTGCAGGGGAATCGGGCCTCATCTCGCGGCGAGGGGGAAGTCTCATGGTTTTTCTCGAGTTGCGGTGGGAACCTGTGGTATATTCTCGAGTTACGATGGGGATGGCCCTTCCACACACGTGTTTGTTCAGCGACGTCAGGACTCCTGCCTAGTTGCGAGGAACAACTCGGGATTTTCCCCGAGGCTTGGCGGGGCAATTGGGACGCCTCTCCAGCTGAGGCGGGAGACCAAGGGTCCCTTTCCACGTGCCACAGGAATCGTGGGACTCCTATCAAGTTTCACGAGGAGTCAGGAATCGTATACTTTTGAGGCACTGATCTCCGCGTACCTCTGGAGTTTTCAAAGGATGTGAGGCCTCCAGTCGCGATGAGGTTGGGAACTAGGTCTTTCTCTGTGGTCTCCACAGGGGATTCAGACATCCTTTCGTCTTGGGAGATGCAAGACGAGCCTGCATTCAAGTCACTGCTGGGATATCCCCCCTTATTTCGAGTCAGGGCATCTCGGTATCCATTCCACTTGAGGCGGCAAACTCAGGGTCCCTCTCACATACCTAGAGCTGAGAGAAGCCTCCTCTTGAGGTGCTTGTGGTAAGGTGGTATTCCTCTGGAGTCGAAGCCAGGGACTAACCTCTCATCTCGAGTTGATTTTTGGTCCACGGAGCTCTTTCATGTTGCTACAGTGACCTCAGGATCCCTCTTGCCTTGAAACATTGTTCTTGGGGTTTCTCTGGAGTACCATTAAGGAAATCAAGGCTCCTTTCATGTGTGATGTGCAACACGGAATTGCTTTGCACGCACTGCAGGGGAATCAGGCCTCATCTCGCGGCGAGGGGGAAGTCTCATGGTTTTTCTCGAGTGGCGGCGGGAACCTGGGGGATATTCTCGAGTTACGACGGGGATGGCCCTTCCACACACGTGTTTGTTCAGCGAAGTCAGGACTCCTGCCTAGTTGCGAGGGACAACTCGGGATTCTCCTCGAGGCTTGGCAGGGCAATTGGGACGCCTCTCCAGCTGAGGCGAGAGACCAAGCGTCCGTTTCCACGTGCCACAGGAATCCTGGGACTCCTATCAAGGTTCAAGAGGAGTCAGGCATCGTCTCCTTTGGAGGCACTGATCTCCGCGTACCTCTGGAGTTTTCAAAGGATGTGAGGCCACCGGTCTAGATAAGCTGGGGAACTAGGTCTTTCTCTGTGGTCTCCACAGGGGATTCAGACATCCTTTCGTCTTGGGAGATGCAAGACGAGCCTGCATTCGAGTCACTGCAGGGATATCCGGCCTTATTTCCAGTCAGGGCATCGTGGTGTCCATTCCACTTGAGGCCGCAAACTCAGGGTCCCTCTCACATACCTAGAGCTGAGAGAAGCCTCCTCTTGAGGTGCTTGTGGTAAGGTGGTATTCCTCTGGAGTCGAAGCCAGGGACTAACCTCTCATCTCGAGTTGATTCTTGGTTAACGGAGCTCTTTCGTGTTGCTACAGTGACCTCAGGATCCCTCTAGCCTTGAAACAGTGTTCTTGGGGTTTCTCTGGAGTGCCATCAAGGAAATCAAGGCCCCTTTCATGTGTGATGTGCAACACGGAATTGCTCTGCACGCAGTGCTGGGGCATCGGACCTCGTCTCGCGGCGAGTGGGAAGTCTCATTGTTTTTCTCGAGTTGCGGCGGGAACCTGGGCTATATTCTCGAGTTACGACGGGGATGGCCCTTCCACACACGGGTTTGTTCAGCGAAGTCAGGACTCCTGCCTAGTTGCGAGGGACAACTCGGGATTTTCCTCGAGGCTTGGCAAGGCAATTGGGAGGCCCTCCAGCTGAGGCGGGAGACCAAGGATCCCTTTCCATGTGCCACAAGAATCCTGGAACTCCTATCAAGTTTCACGAGGAGTCAGGCATCCTCTCCTTTGCAAGCAGTGATCTCCGCGTACCTCTGGAGTTTTCAAAGGATATGAGGCCTCCGGTCGCGATGAGGTGGGGAACTAGGTCTTTCTCTGTGGTCTCCACAGGGGATTCAGACATCCTTTCGTCTTGGGAGATGCAAGACGAGCCTGCATTCAAGTCACTGCAGGGATATCCGGCCTTATTTCGAGTCAGGGCATCGCGGTGTCCATTCCACTTGAGGCCGCAAACTCAGGGTCCCTCTCACATACCTAGAGCTGAGAGAATCCTCCTCTTGAGGTGCTTGTGGTCAGGTGGTATTCCTCTGGGGTCGAAGCCAGGGACTAACCTCTCATCTCGAGTTGATTTTTGGTCCACGGAGCTCTTTTGAGTTGCTACAGTGACCTCAGGATCCCTCTACCCTTGAAACAGTGTTCTTGGGGTTTCTCTGGAGTGCCATCAAGGAAATCAAGGCCCCTTTCATGTTTGATGTGCAACACGGAATTGCTCTGCACGCAGTGCAGGGGAATCGGACCTCATCTCGCGGCGAGGGGGAAGTCTCATGGTTTTTCTCGAGTTGCGGCCGGAACCTGGGCTATATTCTCGAGTTACGACGGGGATGGCCCTTCCACACACGGGTTTGTTCAGCGAGTCAGGACTCCTGCCTAGTTGCGAGGGACAACTCGGGATTCTGCTCGAGGCTTGGCAAGGCAATTGGAACGCCTCTCCAGCTGAGGCGGGAGACCAAGGGTCCCTTTCCACGTGCCACAGGAATCCTGGGACTCCTATCAAGGTTCACGAGGAGTCAGGCATCGTCTCCTTTGGAGGCACTGATCTCCGCGTACCTCTGGAGTTTTCAAAGAATGTGAGGCCTCCGGTCGCGATGAGCTGGGGAACTAGGTCTTTCTCTGTGGTCTCCACAGGGGATTCAGACATCCTTTCGTCTTGGGAGATGCCAGACGAGCCTGCATTCAAGTCACTGCAGGGATATCCGGCCTTATTTCGAGTCAGGGCATCGCGGTTTCCATTCCACTTGAGGCCGCAAACTCAGGGTCCGTCTCACATGCCTAGAGCTGAGAGAAGCCTCCTCTTGAGGTGCTTGTGGTAAGGTGGTATTCTTCTGGAGTCGAAGCTAGGGACTAACCTCTCATCTCGAGTTGATTTTTGGTCCACGGAGCTCTTTTGTGTTGCTACAGTGACCTCAGGATCCCTCTAGCCTTGAAACAGTGTTCTTGGGGTTTCTCTGGAGTGCCATCAAGGAAATCAAGGCTCCTTTCATGTGTGATGTGCAACACGGCATTGCTCTGCACGCAGTGCAGGGGAATCGGGCCTCATCTCGCGGCGAGGGGGAAGTCTCATGGTTTTTCTCGACTTGCGGCGGGAACCTGGGCTATATTTTCGAGTTACGATTGGGACTGCCCTTCCACACACGTGTTTGTTCAGCGACGTCAGGACTCCTGCTTGGTTGCGAGGGACAACTCGGGATTCTCCGCGAGGCTTGGCAGGGCAAATGCGAAGCCTCTCCAGCTGAGGCGGGAGACCAAGGGTCCCTTTCCATGTGCCACAGGAATCCTGGGACTCCTATCAAGTTTCACGAGGAGTCAGGCATCGTCTCCTTTGGAGACACTGATCTCCGCATACCTCTGGAGTTTTCAAAGGATGTGAGGCCTCCGGTCGCGATGAGGTGGGGAACTAGGTCTTTCTCTGTGGTCTCCACAGGGGATTCAGCCATCCTTTCGTTTTGGGAGATGCAAGATGAGCCTGCATTCAAGTCACTGCAGGGATATCCGGCCTTATTTCAAGTGAGGAAATCTCGGTGTCCATTCCACTTGAGGCCGGAATCTCAGGCTCCCCCTCACATAACTAGTGCTGAGAGAAGCCTCCTCTTGAGGTGCTTGTGGTAAGGTGGTATTCCTCTGGAGTCGAAGCCAGGGACTAACCTCTCATCTCGGGTTGATTTTTGGTCCACGGAGCTCTTTCGTGTTGCTACAGTGACCTCAGGATCCCTCTAGCCTTGAAACAGTGTTCTTGGGTTTTCTCTGGAGTGCCATCAAGGAAATCAAGATTCCTTTCATGTTTGATATGCAACATGGAATTGCTCTGCACGCGGTGCAGGGGAATCTGGCCTCATCTCGCGGCGAGGGGGAAGTCTCATGGTTTTTCTTGAGTTGCCGTGAGAGGGTAACAGGCAGGAAGGCCAGGGGTCTCCAAATGGAGGAAAGAGGCTGTATGTGCCAGACATTTTTATCTCTCTTAAGCAGCAGGAAGAAACAAACCAGCGATCTGTTTTTCCTTCTCTACACAAATTTAAAAGAATGTTTCTCTTAACATTCTGTGTTGTCATGACACCTGGTCTCACCTAAAGCTAACTACTCTCAAACTTTGAGTTAACCAATACATTCCTTTTTCATATGGAAATGTTGTCTTAAGCTATGTTAATGAACCCCAGACTCTATCTTCAAGTTGGTTCCGACAAAGGGCCTAACTTACTTACTCAGGTATTGTTCCCCTAATCTATGTAAACGGAACTATTTGTCGGTATTCTGCCCTTCTAAAAGATTCAAGTCAATCGTTTTATGGCCTGGGATGAATTATCTGGTGCCATTCTAAATTTTATGACATTCCTTTCATTTCATTAACAGACTGTGAGTGACTATATAACATACAGCCAAAGACTAAGAGGGGGGTACTCTTTTGCCCCTTTCTGATGCCTATGTCAGAAGCTTTCTCTATACTTTAATAAAATTTTATTACACAAAAGCTCTGAGCAATCCAACCTCGTTTCTGGCCCCGGATTGAATTCATCTCCTCCGGAGGCCAAGAATCCCGCGTCTTATCGTTCAGCAACAACCTTTCATCTTGGGGGCTCGTCCGGGATCCTTCAGGACAAGGTAAGGATGCTTGGAGCTCTAGTTCTTTGTTCTCCTAGCGAACACGTTTTCCGCTGTACTTTACTAACTCTATGGTGTGCTTGTGTGAATGAATGAAACGCCCTGCGCGAAGCAAGTGAGGAGCCCTGCTCTGCGGTCCCGCGGTGACCTCATAAGGCTATGGCAGAAACCTGTCGGGGGTTTATACCGACCTGCCAATGCCAAGAGGCAACCAATGTCTCCTTCGGGAACTGACCAGAAACGGGCAAAGCGTATGGACCGAACTCTCCTTTCTCGGTCAAACTTTTCGGTCTCTTTGACCATTTCATATCTCCTTGGGAATTAGAAGTACTAACCTTATCTATCAGATCATAGGTTTTCAAGGGACTTGTGACCTATGTTGCTGCTATACTGTGGTCTAGGTCTCAAACTTTGATTGGTAGTCAGGAAGCGCCTAGCCTCGCTAGGCATGGAAAGTTCGGAAGCTAGATGGAGCTCTAACTCCCAGAGCATCTCTGAGGTTAAAGGTTACTCGGATTGGAACTGCAATGGTTTTTTCCTTTGGTTACGCTGGCTCTTAGTGGACCAGAGGAGGCTCTTATACCGGTGTGGTGACGCTTGGAAGGAACATCTCAGTTTCATGTTTGTATCGGTCTTATTGCGGTCAGGAATGTACTCAGGGTCGTGCACAGGCACTCAGGTGACGAATGTGTCCCCCAGAGGTCTTAGCTTGGGAAGCATTCCGGAAGGTTACTCTGATTGCGCCCCGGGTGGCATCAGAGGCAAGCGAGGTGAAGAGCTGGACGTCAGTCAGGGATGCCATCAGGTCTACCCCGGGTGCATCCCCACCCCGTCTCGGTGGTAGAACGGGAGGGACGAGTGTGACGCCTGCGTCGGTAGGAGACAGACTAAGTCCGACCAGGAAGGAAAAGCTTTTGGTGTAACGTCTGTCTACACCCCCATCTAGAGCAGGGAGGGACGCCTCCGGTAGAAAAAATGGCGCTGGTCGCTTTTTTTCTCTCTTACAGATGGGAGCTAACAATTCCAGCCTCACTCCTTTGAACTGTATCCTGAAAAACTGGGACAGATTTGATCCCCAGGGCTTAAAGAAGACACACCTGGTCTTCCTATGTGATACTGCATGGCTGCGGTACCCAATGGAGGACGGCGAACGATGGCCAGTTGGAGGGTCTCTTAAGTATAACACTGTTTTACAATTAGACCGGTTCTGTAAAAAGCAAGGAAAATGGGTAGAAGTAGCATATGTGTTGCCCTTTTTCTCTCTGCGAAATATGCCAGACTTATGTCCTAAGGGTGTAGATTTGGGTGTGAAACCTTCCGCTCCCCCCTGTCCTCCTACTTTGCCCCCGTATCCGGGTCTCCAAGCTGAGACTCAAACTGCTTTGGTCTCAGTGGAAACACAAACTGAGACTCAAACTGCTTTGGTCTCAGTGGAAACACAAACTGAGACTCAAACTGCCTCGGTCTCAGTGGGAACCCAAATTGAGATTCGAACTGCTCATGTAGAGGTCCAAACAACTCCTGTCTCAGTACGACTTCAGACTACTCTGGTTTCAGTAGAAACTCAGACCATCGAAGTAAGAGATGAGATAGAGGACAGGAGGCAAAGAGATAAAGAAAAGCAGCTTTCTCCAATCTATCCCTGGGATATGTCCAGAGTAGCCAGAGAGACTGAGGGACAGCCACTCATGCTGTTGCCTCTTCATGAAGTACCCACCGGGAGAAATTATCAGTCTATGAGAGTTAATAAGCCTTTTTCTTATCAAGAGATACAAAGAATTAAGGAGGATCTGGGAGACTATTTAGAGGACCCAGAAAAATATATTAGAGCTTTTAAAGGTGTTACTCTGCATTATGACCTCACTTGGAAGGATGTGATGTATATCTTGGGACAAACGTTGACTCCTGACTCAAAGGCTCGAGTTTTGGGAAAAGCGGTTGCTTACGGAGATGAGCGGCTTGGTAATGAATCAGTGGGAAAGAGGGAGGACGAGATAACTGCCCTCCCCACTGGGAGTCAGGCGGTCCCAGCTACAGAACCAGACTGGGACTATAACACTGCTAGAGGAAGATGGGATCAGAGTCATTTTGTCAGATGTATTCTTGAAGGACTCAGACAGGCGCGTTCTAAGCCTTTAAACTATGGCAAACTGGCAGACATAGAACAGGAGGAGAAGGAAGCTCCTGGTAAATTCCTAGATAGACTGAGAGAAGCCCTTCGCAGATTCACTGAGATTGATCCCGAAAGTGAAGAGGGGAAAGTGATCTTAAAGGACAGATTTCCCACTCAGTTGGCTCCAGATATTCGCCGTAAGTTATCAAAACGGGCGTATGGACCAAATCAGTCTTTAGATAATCTGTTACAACTGGCTCAGACAGTCTATTATGGTAGGGAATATGAGGAAAAGAAAGAAAGGCAGAGAAAGACGAAGGAAAAGGCGGAAGCCCTCACAATGGCTATGAAAACCGTTCTTAAACAGCCTGAGAAAAATGCCCAGAGGGACCCAGGTGAAAAGGGATGGGCTTGCTATTGCTGTGGAAAGGAGGGGCATCTCAAGCGGGATTGCCCTCAGGCATCTAAGCCGCCCCCGGCTCCATGTCCGGTCTGCAAGGGACCACACTGGAGGAGAGACTGCCCCCAGAGGCGTAGGTCTCAGGGGTCTGACTCTCAAGACAATCAGGACTGAAGGTGCCCGGGGTCCCCACACAAGCTCCCGTCCTAATTACACCTGAGGAACCCCGGGTATTGATAACAGTGGGAGGCCAATCCGTCAATTTCCTTTTAGATACTGGGGCAACTTACTCCGTGCTTACTGAAGCCCCTGGCCCACTTTCTTCCCGATCCGCTTCCGTAATGGGACTGTCTGGACGAGCCAAAAGGTATTACTTCAGTTATTCTCTATCATGCAACTGGGATTCTGTGCTATTTTCACATGAGTTTCTTATCATGCCAGAATCACCCTCACCCCTCTTGGGGAGGGATATACTGAGCAAGGTCCATGCCTCTGTTTTCATGAATATGGAGCCTTCCCTTTCTCTCCCTTTAGTTGAACAAAATGTGAATCCTAGAGTATGGGCTGATGGAAAATCTGTGGGTCGAGCACAAAATGCAATTCCTGTGGTCGTCAAGCTCAAGGACCCACACTTATTCCCACATAAGAAGCAGTATCCACTGAAACCTGAGGTTAAGGAAGGGTTAAAACCCATCATTGAAAATTTAAAAGAGCAGGGACTATTAGTTCCCTGTAACAGTCCATGCAACACTCCTATTTTGGGTGTAAAAAAATCAAATGATAAATGGAGATTAGTTCAAGATTTACAAATAATAAATGAGGCTGTGGTTCCTTTACACCCCGTGGTGCCTAATCCTTATACTCTATTTTCTGAAATTCCTGAACGAGCCAAATATTTTTCAGTAATTGATTTAAAAGATGCCTTCTATTCAGTGCCTTTGGCGGAGGAAAGTCAATTTCTATTTGCCTTTGAAGACCCCACACAGCCAGCTTCCCAGTTAACCTGGACAGTTTTGCCCCAGGGATTTCGTGAGTCCTCACTTATTTGGACAAAGATTGTCACGACATCTACAAAACTTTAATAGCTCTGAAGCGGTAGTGTTACAATATGTAGATGATATTTTACTCTGTGCTGAGACAGAGGAAGCTTGTTCACGAGCCTCAGAAGATTTCTTAAACTTTCTGGCAGGCTGCGGTTACAAGGCATCAAGAGAAAAGGCTCAGCTTTGTCAACAATCTGTTAGATATCTGGGCCTAATCATCTCAGAAGGGACTAGGGCCATAGGCCCTGAGAGAATTAAACCTATACTACACAATCCCCTACCTATGACTTTAAGACAATTGAGAGGATTTTGGGGAATCACAGGCTACTGTCGTATTTGGATTCCGAGCTATGGGGAACTTGCCCGGCCTTTATATAAACTTATAGCTGAAACTCAGCAGGCCCAAACCGACAAACTGGTTTGGTCTCCAGATACTCAAAAGGCTTTTAAGGTTCTTCAGACTGCTCTCCTGCAAGCTCCCGCTTTGAGTTTGCCCACAGGGTCAGAATTTAACCTGTTTGTCACTGAAAGAAGAGGTATGGCCTTGGGAGTTTTGACACAACCCCGGGGGCCTCACCAGCAACCTATTGCTTATCTAAGCAAAGAATAAGATGTAATTGCACGTGGGTGGCCCCACTGCCTAAGAGTAATTGGGGCAGCGGCTTTATTAGCACCTGGAGCTTTAAAAATAATTAATGGATGAAACCTTACTGTACTGACTTCTCATGATGTGAGTGGAATCTTAAATTCTAAGGTTAATATTTGGATGACAGACAGGCTTCTTAAATATCAGTCACTGTTGTTAGAAGGACCAGTAACTAAGCTTAAAGTTTGTGGAAATTTAAATCCTGCCACTTTCCTTCCTGAGAAGGAAGATGAAACACCTGATCACGATTGTTCCCAATTCCTAACTTTAAACTATGCAGCTCGGGAGGATCTAATGGATACCCCATTAGACAATCCTGACATGGAAATATTTACAGATGGCAGTTCTTTTGTTCGGGATGGAAAGCGCAAAGCAGGTTACGCGGTGGTGACTGCTGAACAGGTTTTAGAAGCAAAATCTCTCCCCCAGGGAACCAGTGCCCAGTTAGCAGAGCTTGTTGCTCTGACCCGAGCTCTAGAGTTAAGCAAAGGGCAACGAGTGAATATCTACACTGATTCTAAGTATGCTTATTTGACTTTACATGCTCATGCTGCAATATGGAAAGAAAGACAGTTTAAAACAGCAACAGGAGAACCTATTAAGCATTTCAGAGAGATTGAGAGACTTTTAGCTGCTATCTATTGTCCTAAAGAAGTAGCGGTTATGCATTGCAAAGGGCACAGCAGGGATGGGAGTAAAGTAGCTGCCGGTAACCTGTTAGCTGACTCTCAAGCCAAAAAAGCGGCACTTTACAAAGCCCCCTCCTTACAGACGCCTTTGATCTGGACAGGTCCTGTGGAACAGGAAAAACCACAATATACTGAGGAAGAATTAGAAAGATATGAAAAAAGAGGAGCAAAGATTACTGATAAAGGATGGTTACAGTCCGAGGATGGACGATTAATAATTCCTGAAAATGCTCAGTGGAAAATTCTTAAGGGTTTACATCAGAGTTTTCATTTGGGTGTAGAAAGTACTTACCAGATGGCTTCTCGTTTGTTTGAAGGTAAAAATATAATGAAAACTTTAAAGAACATTATCAAACGGTGTGAGGTGTGTCAAAAAAATAACCCAAAGACTGAAAAGCTAGCAAAATCTGGATTACAACAAAAGGGAAAGTATCCTGGAGAAGACTGGGAAATTGATTTTACTCATATGCCAAAAGCTAATGGATATTCTTGCTTACAAGTTTGGGTGGATACTTTTACTGGATGGATTGAGGCGTTCCCCTGTCGTAGTGAACAAGCTAAGAAGGTTATAAAGATTTTAATCCATGAAATTATCCCCAGGTTTGGGCTGCCACGGAGCCTTCAGAGTGACAATGGCTCCGCTTTTAAAGCTGCTGTAACTCAGGGGGTGTCTAAAGCTCTAGGAATAGAGTATCACTTACACTGTTCCTGGAGACCCCAATCCTCAGGAAAGGTTGAAAAAGCTAATGACCTTATCAAAAAACATCTGTGCAAATTAACTCAAGAAACGCAGGACAACTGGATTAAAGTCCTACCCATACCTTTAATGAGGGCTCGAACTGCCCCAAAAAAGGAGGGACAGTCCCCCTTTGAATGTATTTATGGAAGGCCTTTCTTATGCACAGACATTGTTATAGATCCTGAGGCCTTAGAGTTAACTAATTCTGTAACTCAACTCTCAGCTTTTCAACAGGCATTAAAAGAACTCCGGGAGACGACTCCTGACCCAGCCTCTGAATCCAGCAAGCCTCTATTTGAGCCAGGAACCGAGGTCCTCATAAAAACAGTGGGATCTGGGGGCCCATCCCTTGAGCCCCTCTGGGAAGGCCCTTACCAGGTTATTCTTTCTTCTCCCACAGCTGTCAAAGTCCCAGGAATTGATTCGTGTGTACATCACACTCGAGTCAAGAGGTGGCACCCTGACCAGAACTAAGTGATGTCATTTTATGTTTTTACTTTCTATGCTCTGACTTTGTATGTTTCAGATGGGCCTGATAATATATGTGAGCCTACTTCTGCTGACTCCAGAAATCCTGAGTCTGCCATTTGATCCTCAAGACAATGCCTTCCTGTCCTGGGCTCACTCCTATGCTGCATTCCACAATCGGTCTAACTGCTGGGTCTGCGGAGCACTCCCCTATTCATCAGTGGAAGGCTTCCCGTGGTGGACATCTCCACTTCAAGGAAAAGACTTTTCTCCAAGTCTGCGAATACCTTTGACAACAGTCACATATGATGCCTCTTCTTCGTCTGATGACATCTAACAACCCTAGAATGGACTGGTGCAATACTTTGTACCTTAACTATGGACATAACGTGACTTTTAATTCTGATTGTTTTGTTTTTGCTGTTTGCTCCCTGCATTTGTAACGGTGTAACTGGATTTGTTTCTAGTCGCATGAAAGCTTTTAAGTTACAAATGATTGCTCAAACTCCTGCTATCACTGCAGCTTCTTCCAACTACTATTTGGGGCCCCTGGATCAGACATCCTCACTATGAGGATTAGGAGAATATGTTGCCTCACCAATTTAGGGACAACGCCCCTTGTCAGCTCGGAAGCAGTTATGGAATGAAAACGACGCCCCTTTTCCCTAGGCAACATAATTCTCCTAAAAGAAAAAGGGGGGAATGAGAGGGTAACAGGCAGGAAGGCCAGGGGTCTCCAAATGGAGGAAAGAGGCTGTATGTGCCAGACATTTTTATCTCTCTTAAGCGGCAGGAAGAAACAAACCAGCGATCTGTTTTTCCTTCTCTATACAAATTTAAAAGGAGGTTTCTCTTAACATTCTGTGTTGCCATGACACCTGGTCTCACCAAAAGCAAACTACTCTCAAACTTTGAGTTAACCAATACATTCCTTTTTCGTATGGAAATGTTGTCTTAAGCTATGTTAATGAACCCCAGACTCTATCTTCAAGTTGGTTCCTACAAACGGCCTAACTTACTTACTCAGGTATTCTTCCCCTAATCTATGTAAACGGAACAATTTGTTGGTATTCTGGGCTTCTACAAGATTCAAGTCAATCGTTTTATGGCCTGGGATGAATTATCTGGTTCCATTCTAAATGTTACGACATTCCTTTCATTTCATTAACAGACTGTGAGTGACTATATAACATACAGCCAAAGACTAAGAGGGGGGTACTCTTTTGACCCCTTCTGAAGCCTATGCCAGAAGCTTTCTCTATACTTTAATAAAATTTTATTACACAAAAGCTCTGAGCAATTCAGCCTCGTTTCTGGCCCCGGATTGAATTCGTCTTCTCCAGAGGCCAAGAATCCCGCGTCTTATCGTTCAGCAACAACCTTTCAGCGGCGGGAACTTGGAGTATATACTGGAATTACGACTGGGATGGCCCTTCCAAACACGTGTTTGTTCAGCGACATCAGGACTCCTGCCTAGTTGCAACGGACACGTCTGGATTCTCCACGAGGATTGGCAGGGCAATTGGGACGACTCTCCAGCTGAGGCGGGAGACTAAGGGTCCCTTTCCACGTTCCACAGGAATCCTTTGACTCCTACCAATTTTCAAGAGGAGTCAGGCATCGTCTCCTTTTCAGGCATTGATCTCCGCGAACCTCTGGAGTTTTCAAAGGATGTGAGGCCTCCGGTCGCGATGAGGTGGGGAACAAGGTCTTTCTCTGTGGTCTCCACAGGGGATTCAGACATCCTTTCGTCTTGGAAGATTCAAGACGAGCCTGAATTCAAGTCGCTGCAGGGATAACTGGCCTATTTCGAGTCAGGGCATCTCGGTGTCCATTCCACTTGAGGCCACAAACTCAGGGTCCCTCTCACATACCTAGAGCTGAGCGAAGCCTCCTCTTGAGGTGCTTGTGGTAAGTTGGTATTCCTCTGGAGTCGAAGCCAGGGAATAACCTCTCATCTCGAGTTGACTTTCGGTCCACGGAGCTCTTTCGTGTTGCTACAGTGACCTCAGGATCCCTCTAGCCTTGAGAAAGTGTTCTTGGGGTTTCTCTGGAGTGACATCAAGGAAATCAAGGCTCCTTTCATGTTTGATGTGCAACACTGAATTGCTCTGCACGCAATGCAGGGGAATCGGGCCTCATCTCACGGCGAGGGGGAAGTCTCATGGTTTTTCTCGAGATGCGGCGGGTACCTGGGGAATATTCTCGAGTTACGATGGGGATGGCCCTTCCAAACATGTGTTTCTTCATCGACATCAGGACTCTTGCCTAGTGGCGAGGGACACCTCGGGATTCTCCTCGAGTCTTGGCAGGGCAATTGGGACACCTCTCCAGCTGAGGCGGGAGACCAAGTGTCCCTTTCCACGTGCCACATGAATCCTGGGGCTCCTATCAATTTTCAAGAGTAGTTAGGCATCGTCTCCTTTGGAAGCATTGATCTCTGCATACCTCTCGAGTTTTCAAAGGATGTGAGGCCTCCGGTCGCGATGAGGCGGGGAACTAGGTCTTTCTCTGTGGTCTTCACAGCGGTTTCAGACATCCCTTCATCTTGGGAGATGCAAGACGAGCCTGCATTCAAGTCACTGCAGGGATATCCCGCCTTATTTCGAGTCAGGGCATCTCGGTGTCCATTCCACTTGAAGCCACAAACTCCCGGTCCCTCTCACATACCTATAGCTGAGAGAAGCCTCCTCTTGAGGTGCTTGTCGAAAGTTGGTATTCCTCTTGAGTCGACGCCAGGGACTAATATCTCATCTCTAGTTGATTTGGGTACACGGAGATCTTTCCTGTTTCTACAGTGACCTCAGGATCCCCCTAGACTTGAGACAGTGTTCTTGGGGTTTCTCTGGAGTGCCATCAAGGAAATCAAGGCTCCTTTCATGTGTGATGTGCAACACGGAATTGTTCTGCACGCAATGCAGGGGAATCGGGCTTCAACTCGCGGCGAGGGGGAAGTCTCATGGTTTTTCTCGAGTTGCGGTTGCAACCTGGAGTATATTTTCGAGTTACGACGGGGAGGGCCCTTTCAAACTCGTGTTTGTTCAGCGACATTAGGACTCCTGCCTATTTGCGAGCGAAAACTCGGCATTCTCTTCGAGGCTTGGTGGGGCACTTGGGACGCCTCTCCAGGTGAGGCGGGAGACCCAGGCTTCCTTTCCACGTGCCACAGCGATCCTGGGACTACTATCAAGTTCAAAAGTAGTTAGGCATTGTCTCCTTTGGAAGCATTGATCTCCGCATAACTCTCGAATTTTCAAAGGATGTGAGGCCTCCAGTCGCGATGAGGTGGGGAACTAGGTCTTTTTCTGTGGTCTAAACAAGGGATTCAGATATCCCTTCGTCTTGGGAGATGCAAGACGAGCCTGCATTCACATCACTGCAGGAATATCCGGCCTTATTTCGAGTCAGGGCACCTTGGAATCCATTCCACTTTAGCCACAAACTCAGGGTCCCTCTCACATACCTAGAGCTGAGAGAAGCCTCCTCTTGAGGTGCTTGTGGTAAGGTGGTATACCTCTGGAGTCGAAGCCACGGACTAACCTCTCATCTCGAGTTGATTTTTGGTCCACGGAGCTCTTTTGTGTTGCTACAGTGACCTCAAGATCCCTCTAGCCTTGAAACAGTGTTCTTGGGGTTTCTTGAGAGGACCATCAAGGAAATCAAGGCTCCTTTCATGTTTGATGTGCAACACGGAATTGTTCTGCACGCAGTGAAGGGCAATCAGGCCTCATCTCGCGGCGAGGGGGAAGTCTCATGGTTTTTTTCGAGTTGCGGCCGGAACCTGGGATATATTCTTGAGTTATGACAGTGAGGGCCCTTCCAGATACGTGTTTTTTCAGTGACAACAGACTCCTGCCTAGTTGGGAGGGAAACTTCGGGATTCTCCTCGAGGATTGGCATGGCAATTTGGACGCCATTCCAGGTAAGGCTGGTGACCCAGGGTGCCTTTCCATGGGCCACAGTGATCCAGGGACTCCTATCAATTTTTACGAGGAGTTAGGCATCGTCTCTTTTGAAAGCATTGATGTCCGCATACCTCTAAATTTTTCAAAGGATGTGAGCCCTCCGGCCGCGATTAGGCAGGGAACTAGGTCTTTCTCTGTGGTCTCCACAGGGGATTCAGACATCCCTTCATCTTGGGAGATGCAAGACGAGCCTGCATTCACGTCACTGCAGAGATATCCGGCCTTATTTCGAGTCAGGGAATCTTGGTGTCCATTCCACTTGAAGCCACAAACTCAGGATCCCTCTCACATACATATATGTGAGATAAGCCTCCTCTTAAGGTGCTTGTGGAAAGTTGGTATTCCTCTTGAGACGAAGACAAGGATTAAGCTCTCATCTCGAGTTGATTTCGGGTACACGGGTTCTTTCGTGTTGCTACAGTGACCTCAGGATCCCTCTAGACATGAGACAGTGTTCTTGGGGTTTCTCTGGAGTGCCATCAAGGAAATCAAGGCTCCTTTCAAGTTTGATGTGTAAGACGGAATGGCTCTGCATGCAATGCAGGGGAATCGGGCTTCCTCTCCCTGTGTGGGCGATGTCTCATGGTTTTTTTCAAGTTGCGGCCGGAACCTGGGGTAAATTCTCGAGTTACGACGGGGATGTTCCTTCCAAAAATGTGTTTGTTCAGTGACGTCAGGACTCCTGGCTAGTTGCGAGGGACCCCTCGGCATTCTCCACGAGGCTAGGCGGGGCAATTGGGACGCCTACCCAGGTGAGGCGGGAGACCCAGAGTCCCTTTCCACGAGCCACAGGGATCCTGGAACTCCTATGAAGATTCAAGAGAGGTCAGGCATCGTCTCCTTTTGAAGCATTGATCTCCGCCTACCTCTCGAGTTTTCAAGGATGTGAGGCCTCCAGTCGTGATTAGGCGGGGAACGAGGTCTTTCTCTGTGGTCTCCACAGGAGATTCAGTCATCCCTTCGTCTTGGGAGATGCAAGACGAGCCGGCATTCAATTCACTGCAGGGATATCTGGCCTTATTTCGAATCCGAGCCTCTCGGTGTCCATTCCACTTGAGGCTGCAAACTCAGGGTGCCTCTCACATACCTATAGCTGAGAGAAGACTCCTCTTTAGGTGCTTGTGGAAAGTTGGCATTCCTCTTGAGTCAAAACCAGGGACTAAGCTCTCAACTCGAGTTGATTTCGGGTACACGGGCTCTTTCGTGTTGCTACAGTGACCTCAGGATCCCTCTAGCCTTGAGACAGTGTTCTTGGGGTTTCTCTAGAGTGCCATCAGGAATATCAAGGCCCCTTTCATCTTTGATGTGGAACACGGAATTGCTCTGCACGCAATGCAGTGGAATCGGGCCTCATCTCGCGGAGAGGGGGAAGTTTCATGGTTTTTCTCGAGTTGCGGCATTAACCTGGGGTATATTCTTGAGTTACGACGGGGAGGGCCCATCCAGACACGTGTTTGTTCAGCGACTCCAGGACTCCTGCCTAGTTGGGAGGGACAACTCGGGATTCTCCTCGAGGCTTGGAAGGGCAATTGGGACGCCTCTCCAGCTGAGGCAGAAGACCCAGTGTCCCTTTCCACATGCCACAGGGATCCTGGGACTCCTTTCAAGTTTCAAGACGAGTCAGGCATTGTCTCTTTCGGCCGCATTGATCTCCGCGTACCTTTGGATGTTTCAAATGATGTGAGGTCTCCGGTCGTGGTGGGCAGGGAAATAGGTCTTTCACTGTGGTCTCCACAGGAGATTCACACATTCTTTCGTCTTGGGAGATGCAAGACGAGCCTGCATTCACGGCACTGCAGGGATATCCGGCCTTATTTCGACTCAGGGCATCTCGGTGTCCATTCCTCTTGAGGCCGCAAACTCAGGGTCCCTCTCACATTCCTATAGCTGAGGGAAGACTCCTCTTGAGGTGCTTGTAGAAAGTTCGTATTCCTCTAGAGTCGAAGCCCGGGACTAAGCTCTCATCTCGAGTTGTTTTCGGATAAACACAGTTCTTTCAATTTCCTACACAGATCTCAGGATCCCTCTAGGAATGATACAGTGTTCTTGGGCTCTCTCTGAAGTGACATCAAGGAAATCAAGGCTCATTTCATATTCGATGGGGAACACGGAATAGCTCTGCATGCAATGCAGGGGAATCGGGCCTCATCTCGCGGCGAGGGGGAAGTCTCATGGTTTTTCTCGAGTTGCGGCTTGAATCTGGGGTATATTCTCGAGTTTCAATGGGGAGGGACCTTCCAGACACGTGTTTGTTCAACAACATCAGGACCCCTGCCTAGTTGCGAGGGACACCTCGGGATTCGCCTCGAGGCTTGGCGGGGCAACTGGGACGCCTTTCCAGGTGAGGCGGGAGACCCAGTGTCCCTTTCCACAAGCCACAGGGATCCTGGGACTCCTATCAAGTTTCAAGCGAAGTCAGGAATCGTCTCCTTTGGAAGCATTGACCTCCGCATACCTCTCGGGATTTCAAAGGATGTGAGGTCTCCGGTTGTGATGAGACTGGGAACTAGGTCTTTCTCTGTGGTCTCCACAGGGGATTCAGACATCCTTTCGTCTTGGGAGATGCAAGACGAGCCTGCATTCACATCACTGCAGCGATATCCGGCCTTATTTCGACTCAGGACATCTCGGTGTGCACTCCACGTGAAGCCACAAACTCAGGGTCCCTCTCACAAACCTGTCGCTGAGAGAAGCCTCCTCTTGAGGTGCTTGTCGAAAGTTGGTATTCCTCTTGAGTCGACGCCAGGGACTAATATCTCATCTCTAGTTGATTTGGGTACACGGAGATCTTTCCTGTTTCTACAGTGACCTCAGGATCCCCCTAGACTTGAGACAGTGTTCTTGGGGTTTCTCTGGAGTGCCATCAAGGAAATCAAGGCTCCTTTCATGTGTGATGTGCAACACGGAATTGTTCTGCACGCAATGCAGGGGAATCGGGCTTCAACTCGCGGCGAGGGGGAAGTCTCATGGTTTTTCTCGAGTTGCGGTTGCAACCTGGAGTATATTTTCGAGTTACGACGGGGAGGGCCCTTTCAAACTCGTGTTTGTTCAGCGACATTAGGACTCCTGCCTATTTGCGAGCGAAAACTCGGCATTCTCTTCGAGGCTTGGCGGGGCACTTGGGACGCCTCTCCAGGTGAGGCGGGAGACCCAGGCTTCCTTTCCACGTGCCACAGCGATCCTGGGACTACTATCAAGTTCAAAAGTAGTTAGGCATTGTCTCCTTTGGAAGCATTGATCTCCGCATAACTCTCGAATTTTCAAAGGATGTGAGGCCTCCAGTCGCGATGAGGTGGGGAACTAGGTCTTTTTCTGTGGTCTAAACAAGGGATTCAGATATCCCTTCGTCTTGGGAGATGCAAGACGAGCCTGCATTCACATCACTGCAGGAATATCCGGCCTTATTTCGAGTCAGGGCACCTTGGAATCCATTCCACTTTAGCCACAAACTCAGGGTCCCTCTCACATACCTAGAGCTGAGAGAAGCCTCCTCTTGAGGTGCTTGTGGTAAGGTGGTATACCTCTGGAGTCGAAGCCACGGACTAACCTCTCATCTCGAGTTGATTTTTGGTCCACGGAGCTCTTTTGTGTTGCTACAGTGACCTCAAGATCCCTCTAGCCTTGAAACAGTGTTCTTGGGGTTTCTTGAGAGGACCATCAAGGAAATCAAGGCTCCTTTCATGTTTGATGTGCAACACGGAATTGTTCTGCACGCAGTGAAGGGCAATCAGGCCTCATCTCGCGGCGAGGGGGAAGTCTCATGGTTTTTTTCGAGTTGCGGCCGGAACCTGGGATATATTCTTGAGTTATGACAGTGAGGGCCCTTCCAGATACGTGTTTTTTCAGTGACAACAGACTCCTGCCTAGTTGGGAGGGAAACTTCGGGATTCTCCTCGAGGATTGGCATGGCAATTTGGACGCCATTCCAGGTAAGGCTGGTGACCCAGGGTGCCTTTCCATGGGCCACAGTGATCCAGGGACTCCTATCAATTTTTACGAGGAGTTAGGCATCGTCTCTTTTGAAAGCATTGATGTCCGCATACCTCTAAATTTTTCAAAGGATGTGAGCCCTCCGGCCGCGATTAGGCAGGGAACTAGGTCTTTCTCTGTGGTCTCCACAGGGGATTCAGACATCCCTTCATCTTGGGAGATGCAAGACGAGCCTGCATTCACGTCACTGCAGAGATATCCGGCCTTATTTCGAGTCAGGGAATCTTGGTGTCCATTCCACTTGAAGCCACAAACTCAGGATCCCTCTCACATACATATATGTGAGATAAGCCTCCTCTTAAGGTGCTTGTGGAAAGTTGGTATTCCTCTTGAGACGAAGACAAGGATTAAGCTCTCATCTCGAGTTGATTTCGGGTACACGGGTTCTTTCGTGTTGCTACAGTGACCTCAGGATCCCTCTAGACATGAGACAGTGTTCTTGGGGTTTCTCTGGAGTGCCATCAAGGAAATCAAGGCTCCTTTCAAGTTTGATGTGTAAGACGGAATGGCTCTGCATGCAATGCAGGGGAATCGGGCTTCCTCTCCCTGTGTGGGCGATGTCTCATGGTTTTTTTCAAGTTGCGGCCGGAACCTGGGGTAAATTCTCGAGTTACGACGGGGATGTTCCTTCCAAAAATGTGTTTGTTCAGTGACGTCAGGACTCCTGGCTAGTTGCGAGGGACCCCTCGGCATTCTCCACGAGGCTAGGCGGGGCAATTGGGACGCCTACCCAGGTGAGGCGGGAGACCCAGAGTCCCTTTCCACGAGCCACAGGGATCCTGGAACTCCTATGAAGATTCAAGAGAGGTCAGGCATCGTCTCCTTTTGAAGCATTGATCTCCGCCTACCTCTCGAGTTTTCAAGGATGTGAGGCCTCCAGTCGTGATTAGGCGGGGAACGAGGTCTTTCTCTGTGGTCTCCACAGGAGATTCAGTCATCCCTTCGTCTTGGGAGATGCAAGACGAGCCGGCATTCAATTCACTGCAGGGATATCTGGCCTTATTTCGAATCCGAGCCTCTCGGTGTCCATTCCACTTGAGGCTGCAAACTCAGGGTGCCTCTCACATACCTATAGCTGAGAGAAGACTCCTCTTTAGGTGCTTGTGGAAAGTTGGCATTCCTCTTGAGTCAAAACCAGGGACTAAGCTCTCAACTCGAGTTGATTTCGGGTACACGGGCTCTTTCGTGTTGCTACAGTGACCTCAGGATCCCTCTAGCCTTGAGACAGTGTTCTTGGGGTTTCTCTAGAGTGCCATCAGGAATATCAAGGCCCCTTTCATCTTTGATGTGGAACACGGAATTGCTCTGCACGCAATGCAGGGCAATCGGGCCTCATCTCGCGGAGAGGGGGAAGTCTCATGGTTTTTCTCGAGTTGCGGCATTAACCTGGGGTATATTCTCGAGTTACGACGGGGAGGGCCCATCCAGACACGTGTTTGTTCAGCGACTCCAGGACTCCTGCCTAGTTGGGAGGGACAACTCGGGATTCTCCTCGAGGCTTGGAAGGGCAATTGGGACGCCTCTCCAGCTGAGGCAGAAGACCCAGTGTCCCTTTCCACATGCCACAGGGATCCTGGGACTCCTTTCAAGTTTCAAGACGAGTCAGGCATTGTCTCTTTCGGCCGCATTGATCTCCGCGTACCTTTGGATGTTTCAAATGATGTGAGGTCTCCGGTCGTGGTGGGCAGGGAAATAGGTCTTTCACTGTGGTCTCCACAGGAGATTCACACATTCTTTCGTCTTGGGAGATGCAAGACGAGCCTGCATTCACGGCACTGCAGGGATATCCGGCCTTATTTCGACTCAGGGCATCTCGGTGTCCATTCCTCTTGAGGCCGCAAACTCAGGGTCCCTCTCACATTCCTATAGCTGAGGGAAGACTCCTCTTGAGGTGCTTGTAGAAAGTTCGTATTCCTCTAGAGTCGAAGCCCGGGACTAAGCTCTCATCTCGAGTTGTTTTCGGATAAACACAGTTCTTTCAATTTCCTACACAGATCTCAGGATCCCTCTAGGAATGATACAGTGTTCTTGGGCTCTCTCTGAAGTGACATCAAGGAAATCAAGGCTCATTTCATATTCGATGGGGAACACGGAATAGCTCTGCATGCAATGCAGGGGAATCGGGCCTCATCTCGCGGCGAGGGGGAAGTCTCATGGTTTTTCTCGAGTTGCGGCTTGAATCTGGGGTATATTCTCGAGTTTCAATGGGGAGGGACCTTCCAGACACGTGTTTGTTCAACAACATCAGGACCCCTGCCTAGTTGCGAGGGACACCTCGGGATTCGCCTCGAGGCTTGGCGGGGCAACTGGGACGCCTTTCCAGGTGAGGCGGGAGACCCAGTGTCCCTTTCCACAAGCCACAGGGATCCTGGGACTCCTATCAAGTTTCAAGCGAAGTCAGGAATCGTCTCCTTTGGAAGCATTGACCTCCGCATACCTCTCGGGATTTCAAAGGATGTGAGGTCTCCGGTTGTGATGAGACTGGGAACTAGGTCTTTCTCTGTGGTCTCCACAGGGGATTCAGACATCCTTTCGTCTTGGGAGATGCAAGACGAGCCTGCATTCACATCACTGCAGCGATATCCGGCCTTATTTCGACTCAGGACATCTCGGTGTGCACTCCACGTGAAGCCACAAACTCAGGGTCCCTCTCACAAACCTGTCGCTGAGAGAAGCCTCCTCTTGAGGTGCTTGTCGAAAGTTGGTATTCCTCTTGAGTCGACGCCAGGGACTAATATCTCATCTCTAGTTGATTTGGGTACACGGAGATCTTTCCTGTTTCTACAGTGACCTCAGGATCCCCCTAGACTTGAGACAGTGTTCTTGGGGTTTCTCTGGAGTGCCATCAAGGAAATCAAGGCTCCTTTCATGTGTGATGTGCAACACGGAATTGTTCTGCACGCAATGCAGGGGAATCGGGCTTCAACTCGCGGCGAGGGGGAAGTCTCATGGTTTTTCTCGAGTTGCGGTTGCAACCTGGAGTATATTTTCGAGTTACGACGGGGAGGGCCCTTTCAAACTCGTGTTTGTTCAGCGACATTAGGACTCCTGCCTATTTGCGAGCGAAAACTCGGCATTCTCTTCGAGGCTTGGCGGGGCACTTGGGACGCCTCTCCAGGTGAGGCGGGAGACCCAGGCTTCCTTTCCACGTGCCACAGCGATCCTGGGACTACTATCAAGTTCAAAAGTAGTTAGGCATTGTCTCCTTTGGAAGCATTGATCTCCGCATAACTCTCGAATTTTCAAAGGATGTGAGGCCTCCAGTCGCGATGAGGTGGGGAACTAGGTCTTTTTCTGTGGTCTAAACAAGGGATTCAGATATCCCTTCGTCTTGGGAGATGCAAGACGAGCCTGCATTCACATCACTGCAGGAATATCCGGCCTTATTTCGAGTCAGGGCACCTTGGAATCCATTCCACTTTAGCCACAAACTCAGGGTCCCTCTCACATACCTAGAGCTGAGAGAAGCCTCCTCTTGAGGTGCTTGTGGTAAGGTGGTATACCTCTGGAGTCGAAGCCACGGACTAACCTCTCATCTCGAGTTGATTTTTGGTCCACGGAGCTCTTTTGTGTTGCTACAGTGACCTCAAGATCCCTCTAGCCTTGAAACAGTGTTCTTGGGGTTTCTTGAGAGGACCATCAAGGAAATCAAGGCTCCTTTCATGTTTGATGTGCAACACGGAATTGTTCTGCACGCAGTGAAGGGCAATCAGGCCTCATCTCGCGGCGAGGGGGAAGTCTCATGGTTTTTTTCGAGTTGCGGCCGGAACCTGGGATATATTCTTGAGTTATGACAGTGAGGGCCCTTCCAGATACGTGTTTTTTCAGTGACAACAGACTCCTGCCTAGTTGGGAGGGAAACTTCGGGATTCTCCTCGAGGATTGGCATGGCAATTTGGACGCCATTCCAGGTAAGGCTGGTGACCCAGGGTGCCTTTCCATGGGCCACAGTGATCCAGGGACTCCTATCAATTTTTACGAGGAGTTAGGCATCGTCTCTTTTGAAAGCATTGATGTCCGCATACCTCTAAATTTTTCAAAGGATGTGAGCCCTCCGGCCGCGATTAGGCAGGGAACTAGGTCTTTCTCTGTGGTCTCCACAGGGGATTCAGACATCCCTTCATCTTGGGAGATGCAAGACGAGCCTGCATTCACGTCACTGCAGAGATATCCGGCCTTATTTCGAGTCAGGGAATCTTGGTGTCCATTCCACTTGAAGCCACAAACTCAGGATCCCTCTCACATACATATATGTGAGATAAGCCTCCTCTTAAGGTGCTTGTGGAAAGTTGGTATTCCTCTTGAGACGAAGACAAGGATTAAGCTCTCATCTCGAGTTGATTTCGGGTACACGGGTTCTTTCGTGTTGCTACAGTGACCTCAGGATCCCTCTAGACATGAGACAGTGTTCTTGGGGTTTCTCTGGAGTGCCATCAAGGAAATCAAGGCTCCTTTCAAGTTTGATGTGTAAGACGGAATGGCTCTGCATGCAATGCAGGGGAATCGGGCTTCCTCTCCCTGTGTGGGCGATGTCTCATGGTTTTTTTCAAGTTGCGGCCGGAACCTGGGGTAAATTCTCGAGTTACGACGGGGATGTTCCTTCCAAAAATGTGTTTGTTCAGTGACGTCAGGACTCCTGGCTAGTTGCGAGGGACCCCTCGGCATTCTCCACGAGGCTAGGCGGGGCAATTGGGACGCCTACCCAGGTGAGGCGGGAGACCCAGAGTCCCTTTCCACGAGCCACAGGGATCCTGGAACTCCTATGAAGATTCAAGAGAGGTCAGGCATCGTCTCCTTTTGAAGCATTGATCTCCGCCTACCTCTCGAGTTTTCAAGGATGTGAGGCCTCCAGTCGTGATTAGGCGGGGAACGAGGTCTTTCTCTGTGGTCTCCACAGGAGATTCAGTCATCCCTTCGTCTTGGGAGATGCAAGACGAGCCGGCATTCAATTCACTGCAGGGATATCTGGCCTTATTTCGAATCCGAGCCTCTCGGTGTCCATTCCACTTGAGGCTGCAAACTCAGGGTGCCTCTCACATACCTATAGCTGAGAGAAGACTCCTCTTTAGGTGCTTGTGGAAAGTTGGCATTCCTCTTGAGTCAAAACCAGGGACTAAGCTCTCAACTCGAGTTGATTTCGGGTACACGGGCTCTTTCGTGTTGCTACAGTGACCTCAGGATCCCTCTAGCCTTGAGACAGTGTTCTTGGGGTTTCTCTAGAGTGCCATCAGGAATATCAAGGCCCCTTTCATCTTTGATGTGGAACACGGAATTGCTCTGCACGCAATGCAGTGGAATCGGGCCTCATCTCGCGGAGAGGGGGAAGTCTCATGGTTTTTCTCGAGTTGCGGCATTAACCTGGGGTATATTCTCGAGTTACGACGGGGAGGGCCCATCCAGACACGTGTTTGTTCAGCGACTCCAGGACTCCTGCCTAGTTGGGAGGGACAACTCGGGATTCTCCTCGAGGCTTGGAAGGGCAATTGGGACGCCTCTCCAGCTGAGGCAGAAGACCCAGTGTCCCTTTCCACATGCCACAGGGATCCTGGGACTCCTTTCAAGTTTCAAGACGAGTCAGGCATTGTCTCTTTCGGCCGCATTGATCTCCGCGTACCTTTGGATGTTTCAAATGATGTGAGGTCTCCGGTCGTGGTGGGCAGGGAAATAGGTCTTTCACTGTGGTCTCCACAGGAGATTCACACATTCTTTCGTCTTGGGAGATGCAAGACGAGCCTGCATTCACGGCACTGCAGGGATATCCGGCCTTATTTCGACTCAGGGCATCTCGGTGTCCATTCCTCTTGAGGCCGCAAACTCAGGGTCCCTCTCACATTCCTATAGCTGAGGGAAGACTCCTCTTGAGGTGCTTGTAGAAAGTTCGTATTCCTCTAGAGTCGAAGCCCGGGACTAAGCTCTCATCTCGAGTTGTTTTCGGATAAACACAGTTCTTTCAATTTCCTACACAGATCTCAGGATCCCTCTAGGAATGATACAGTGTTCTTGGGCTCTCTCTGAAGTGACATCAAGGAAATCAAGGCTCATTTCATATTCGATGGGGAACACGGAATAGCTCTGCATGCAATGCAGGGGAATCGGGCCTCATCTCGCGGCGAGGGGGAAGTCTCATGGTTTTTCTCGAGTTGCGGCTTGAATCTGGGGTATATTCTCGAGTTTCAATGGGGAGGGACCTTCCAGACACGTGTTTGTTCAACAACATCAGGACCCCTGCCTAGTTGCGAGGGACACCTCGGGATTCGCCTCGAGGCTTGGCGGGGCAACTGGGACGCCTTTCCAGGTGAGGCGGGAGACCCAGTGTCCCTTTCCACAAGCCACAGGGATCCTGGGACTCCTATCAAGTTTCAAGCGAAGTCAGGAATCGTCTCCTTTGGAAGCATTGACCTCCGCATACCTCTCGGGATTTCAAAGGATGTGAGGTCTCCGGTTGTGATGAGACTGGGAACTAGGTCTTTCTCTGTGGTCTCCACAGGGGATTCAGACATCCTTTCGTCTTGGGAGATGCAAGACGAGCCTGCATTCACATCACTGCAGCGATATCCGGCTTATTTCGACTCAGGACATCTCGGTGTGCACTCCACGTGAAGCCACAAACTCAGGGTCCCTCTCACAAACCTGTCGCTGAGAGAAGCCTCCTCTTGAGGTGCTTGTCGAAAGTTGGTATTCCTCTTGAGTCGACGCCAGGGACTAATATCTCATCTCTAGTTGATTTGGGTACACGGAGATCTTTCCTGTTTCTACAGTGACCTCCAGATTCCCTCTCGACTTGAGACAATGTTCTGGGGTTTCTCTGGAGTGCCATCAAGGCAATCAAGGCTCCTTTTATGTTTGATGTGCAACACGGAATTTCTCTACACGCAATGCAGGGGAATCGGGCCTCATTTCCCGGCGAGGGCGAGGTATCTTGGTTTTTCTCGATTTGCATCATGAACCTGTGGTATATTCTCGAGTTACGAAGTTGAGGGCCCTTCCAGACATGTGTTTGTTAAGCGAGGTCAGGACTCCTGCCTAGTTGCGAGGAACACTTCGGGATTCTCCTCAGGCTTGGCATGGCACTTGGGACGCCTCTCCAGGTGAGGCGGGAGACCCAGGTTCCCTTTCCACGTGTCACAGGGATCCTGGGACTCCTATCAAGTTTCAAGAGGAGTCAGGCATCATCTCCTTTGGAAGCATTGATCTCCGCGTACCTCTCGAATTTTCAAAGGATGTGAGGCCTCCGGACGCGATGAGGCGGGGGACTAGGTCTTCCTCTGTGGTCTCCACAGGGATTCAGACATCCCTTCGTCTTGGGAGATGCAAGACGAGCCTGCATTCAAGTCACTGCAGGAATATCCGGCCTTATTTTGAGTCAGGACATGTCGGTGTCCATTCCACTGAGGTCGCAAACTCAGGGTCCCTCTCACATACTTATAGCTGATAGAAGCCTCCTCTTGAGGTGCTTGTGGAAAGTTCGTATTCCTCTAGAGTTGAAGCCAGGGACTAAGCTCTCATCTTGAGTTGATTTCGGGAACACGGAGCTCTTTCATGTTGCTACAGTGACCTCAGGATCCCTCTAGGAATGACATAGTGTTCTTGGCTTTTCTCTGATGTGCCATCAAGGAAATCAAGGCTCCAATCATGTTTGATGTGGAACACGGAATTGCTCTGCACGCAATGCAGGAGAATCGGGCCTCATCTCGCGGTGGGGGGAAGTCTCATGGTTTTTCTCGAGTTGTAGCAGGAACCTGGGGTATATTCTCGATTTTCGAAGGGGATATCCTTTCCAAACACGTGTTTGTTCAGCGACTTCAGGACTACTGCCTATTTTTGAGGGACACCTCGGGATTCTCCTCGAGGCTTGGCAGGGCAATTGGGACGCCTCTCCAGGAAAGGCAGGAGACCCAGGGTCCCTTTCCACATGCCACAGGCATCCTGGGACTCCTATCAATTTTCAAGAAGAGTCTGGCATCGTCTCCTTTTGAAGCATTCATCTCCGTGTACCTCTCGAGTTTTCAAAGGATGTGAGGCCTCCGGTCGCGATTAGGCAGGGAACTAGGTCTTTCTCTGTGGTCTCCACAGGGGATTCAGACATCCCTTTGTCTTGGGAGATGCAATACTAGCCTGCGTTTAAGTCACTGCTGTGATATCTTGCCTTATTTCTATTCAGGGCATCTCGGTGTCCATTTCACTTGAGGCCGCAAATTCAAGTTCCCTGTCACATACCTATAGTTGAGAGAAGCCTCCTCCTGAGGTGCTTGTGGAAAGTTGGTATTCCTCTTGAGTCGAAGCCAGGGACTAAGCTCTCATCTCGAGTTGATTTGGGGTACACGAAGCTCTTTCGTGTTGCTTCAGTGAATTCAGGATCCCTATAGATTTGAGACAGTGTTCTTGGGGTTTCTCTGGAGTTCCATCAAGGAAATCAAGGCGCCTTTCATGTTTGATGTGGAACACGGAATTGCTCTGCGCGCAGTGCAGGGGAATCAGGCCTCATCTCACAGCGAAGGGGAAGGCCTGTGGTTTTTCTCGAGTTGCGGCTGGAACCTGGGGTATATTTGCGAGTTACGACTGGGATGGCCCTTCCAAACACGTGTTTGTTCAGCAACGTCAGGACTCCTGCCTAGTTGCGAGGGACACATCGGGATTCTCCTCGACGTGTGGCAGGGCAATTGGGACGCCTCTCCTGGTGAGGCGGGAGACCCAGTGTCCCTTTCCCCGTGCCACAGTGATCCTGGGACTCCTATCAATTTTCAAGAGGAATCAGGCATCGTCTCCATTTGAGGCATTGATCTCTGTGTACCTCGCAACTTTCCAAACGATGTGAGGCCTCCGGTCGCCATCAGGCTAGGAACTAGTTCTTTCTCTGTGGTCTCCACAGGGGATTCAGACATCCTTTCGTCTGGGGAGATGCAAGACGAGCCTGCATTCAAGTCACTGCTGGGGTATCCGGCCTTATTTCAAGTCAAGGGATCTCATTGTACATTCCACTTGAGGCTGCAAACTCAGGGTCCCTCTCACATACCTATAGTTGAGAGAAGCCTCCTCTTGAGGTGCTTGTGGAAAGTTGGTATTCCTCTTGAGTCGAAACCAGGGACTAAGCTCTCCTCTTGAGTTGATTTGGGGTCCACGGAGCTCTTTTGTGTTGCTACAGTGGCCTCAGGATCCCTCTAGACCTGAGAGAGTGTTCTTGGGGTTTCTCTGGAGTGCCATCTAGGAAATCAAGGCTCCTTTCATGTTTGATGTGGAACTCGGAATTGCTCTGCATGCAATGCAGGGGAATCGGGCCTCATCTGGCAACGAGGGGGAAGTCTCATGGTTTTTCTCGAGTTGCGGCGGGAACCTGGGGTATAATCTCGAGTTACGACGGGGATGGCCCTTCCACACACGTGTTTGTTCAGCGAAGTCAGGACTCCTGCGTAGTTGCGAGGGACACCTTGGAATTCTCCTCGAGGCTTGGCAGGGCAATTGGGACGCCTCTCCAGGTGAGGCGGGAGACCAAGGGTCCCTTTCCACGTGCCACAGGGCTACTTCGATTCCTATCAATTTTCTTTTTTTTTATTTTTTTTTGAGTTTTTTTTTTTTTATTAGTTTTAAGCTAATTACTTCACAACATTTCAGTGGATTTTGTCATACATTGATATGAATCAGCCATAGAGTTACACGTATTCCCATCCCGGTCCCCCCTCCCACCTCCCTCTACACCCGATTCCTCTGGGTCTTCCAAGTGCACCAGGCCTGAGCACTTGTCTCGTGCATCCCACCTGTGCTGCTGATCAGTTTCACCATAGATAATATACATGCTGTTCTTTCGAAATATCCCACCCTCACCTTCGCCCACAGATTTCATAATTCTGTTCCTTACTTCTGTGTCTCTTTTTCTGTTTTTTACATATAGGATTATCATTATCTTCTTTCCAAATCCAATATATATGTGTTAGTATGCTGTAATGGTCTTTATCTTTCTGGCTTACTTCACTCTGTATAATGGGCTCGAGTATCATCCATCTCATTAGAACTGATTCAAATGAATTCTTTTTAATGGCTGAGTAATATTCCATGGTGTATATGTACCACAGCTTCCTTATCCATTCATCTGCTGATGGGCATCTAGGTTGCTTCCATGTCCTGGCTATTATAAACAGTGCTGAGATGAACATTGGGGTGCACGTGTCTCTTTCAGATCTGGTTTCCTCAGTGTGTATGCCCAGAAGTGGGATTGCTGGGTCATATGGCAGTTCAATTTCCAGTTTTAACGAAATCTCCACACTGTTCTCCATAGTGGCTCTACTAGTTTGCATTCCCACCAACAGTGCAAGAGGGCAAGAGGAGTAAGGCATCATCTCCTTTGGAAGCATTGATCTCCATGTACCTCTCGAGTTTTCAAAGGATGTGAGGCCTCTGGTCACGATGAGGCAGAGAACGAGGTCTTTCTCTGTGGCCTCCACAGGGGATTCAGACATCCCTGCATCTTGGGAGATGCAAGACGAGCCTGCATTCACGTCACTGCAGGGATATCTGGGTTAATTTCGAGTCAGGGCATCTCGGTGTCCATTCCACTTGAGGCCGCAAACTCAGGGTCCCTCTCACATACATATAGCTGAGAGAATCCTCCTCTTGAGGAGCTTGTGGAAAGCTGGTATTCCTCTTGAGTCGAAACCAGGGACTAAGCTCTCATCTCGAGTTGATTTGGGGTCTGCGGAGCACTTTCTTGTTGCTACCGTGACCTCAGGATCCCTCTAGACTTGAGACAGTGTTCTTGGGGTTTCTCTGGAATGCCATCAAGGAAATCAAGGCTCCCTTCATGTTGATGTGGAACATGGAATTGCTCTCCACGCAGTGAATCGGAATCAGGACTCATCTCGCAGCGAGGGCGAAGTCTCATGGTTTTTCTCCAGATGCGGCGGGAACCTGGGGTATATACTCGAGTTAGGACGGGGATGGCCCTTCCAAACCCGTGTTTGTTGAGCAACATCAGGACACGTGCCTAGTTGCGAGGGACACTGGGCATTCTCCTCGAGGCTTGGCATGGCAATTGGGACGCCTCTCCAGGTGAGGCGGGAGACCCAGGGTCCCTTTCCAAGTGCCACACGGATCGTGGGATTCCTATCATTATTCAAGAGGAGTCAGACATCATCTTATTTTGAAACATTGAACTCTGCGTACCTCTCGAGTTTTTAAAGGATGTGAGGCCTCCGGATGCGATGAGGCGGGGAACTAGGTCTTGCTCTGTGGTCTCCACAGGGGACTCAGACATCCCTTCATCTTGGGAGATGCAAGACGAGCCTGAATTCAAGTCGCTGCAGGGATATCTGGCCTTACTTCGAGTCAGGGCATTGCGGTGTCCATTCTAAATGAGGCCTCAAACTCTGGGTCCCTCTCACATACATATAGCTGAGAGAAGCCTCCTCTTGAGGTGCTTGTGGAACGTTGGTATTGCTCTGGAGTCGAAGCCAGGGACTAAGCTCTCATCTTGATTTGATTTGGGGTACACAGAGCTCATTCGTGTTGCTACAGTGACCTCAGGATCCCTCTAGACCTGAGACAGTGTTCTTGGGGATTCTCTGGAGTGCCATCAAGGAAATCAAGGCTCCTTTCGTGTTTGATGTGCAACACGGAATTGCTCTGCACGCAATGCAGGGGAATCGGGCCTCATCTCGCGGCGAAGGGGTAGTCTCATGGTTTTTCTCGAGTTGCGGCGGGAACCTCGGCTATATTCTCGAGTTACGACGGGGATGGCCCTTCCAAACACGTGTTTGTTCAGCAACGTCCGACTCCTGCCTAGTTGCGATGGAAACCTCGGGATTCTCGTCGAGGCTTGAAAGGGCAATAGAAACACCTCTCGAGGTGAGGCGGGAGACCCAGTGTCCCTTTCCTATTGCCACTGTGATACTGGGATTCCTGTCAATTTTCAAGAGGAGTCAGGCATTGTCTCCTTTTGAATCACTAAACTCCTCGTTCCTCTCCAGTTGTCAAAGGGATATGAGGCCTCCTGTCGAGATTGGGCCGGGAGCTACGGCTTTCTCTAATGTCTCCCCAGGAGATTCATATATCCCTTCATCTTGTGAGATGAAAACCAAGTAGCATTCACATCACTGCAGGGAATCCCGCCCTTATTTCGAGTCAGGGCATCTCAGTGTCGATTCCATTTGAGGCTGCAAATTCAGAGTCGCTCTCACATAGGTGTAGCTGAGAGAAGACTCTTCTTGTAGTGCTTGTTGAAAGTTGGCATTCCTCTTGATTTGAAGCCAGGAAATCAGCTCTCATCTCGAGATTGTTTGGGGTACATGGAGTTCTTTCATGTTGCTGCAGTGACCTCAGGATCCCTCTAGACTTGAGACAGTGTTTTTGTGGTTGCTCTGGAGTGCCATCAAGGAAATCAAGGCTCCTTTCATGTTTGATGTGGAACACAGAATTGCTCTGCACGCAATTCTGCAGATACGGGCCTCATCTCCCCGCGAGCAGAAGTCTCATGGGTTTTTTTCGAGTTATTGCGGGAACCTGGGGAGATGCAAGTTACGAAGGGGATGGCCCTTCAAAACACGTGTTTGTTCAGCGACGTGAGGACTCCTGCCTAGTTGCGAGGGACACCTTGGAATTTTCCTTGAGGCTTGAAAGGGCAATAGGAACAACGCTCGAGGTGAGACGGCCGACTCAGCGTCCCTTTCCTGTTGCCCTGAGATACTGGGATTCCTGTCAATTTTCAAGAGGAGTCATGCATCATCAACTTTTGAATCATTGAACTCCGCGTTCCTCTAGAGTTGTCAAAGGAATGTGAGGCCTGCTGCAGAGATGGGACGGGCAGCTAGGGCTTTCTCTTGTGCCTCCCCAGGGGATTCAGACATCCCTTAATCTTGTGAGATGAAAACCAGCTTGCATTCACGTCACTGCAGGGAATTCCGGCCTTATTTCGAATCAGGGCATCTCAAGGTCGATTCCATTTGAGGCCGCAAATTCAGGGTCCCTTTCACATACGTATAGCTGAGAGAAGCCTCTTCTTGTGGTGCTTGTGGAAAATTGGCATTCCTCTTGATTTGAAGCCAGGAAATCAGTTATCATCTCAAAATGATTTGGGGTACATGGAGCTTTTGTTGTTGCTGCAGTGACCTCAGGATCCCTCTAGACTTGAGACAGTGTTCTTGGGGTTTCCCTGTAGTGCCATCAAGGAAATCAAGGCTCCTTTTGTGTTTGATATGGAACACGGAATTGCTCTACACACAATGCAGCCGAATCAGGCCTCATCTCGCAGCGAGGCGGAAGTCTCATGGTTTTTCTCCAGTTGCGGCGGGAACCTGGGGTATATTCTCGAGTGAAGACGGAGATGGCCCTTCAAAACGCATGTTTGTTCAACAACGTCAAGACTCCTTCCTAGTTTCGAGGGCCACCTCGGGATTCTCTTCGAAGCTTGAAAGGGCAATAGGAACACAGCTCTAGGTGAGGCGGCAGACCCAGTGTCCCATTCCTTTTGCCACTGGGATACTGTGATTCCTCTCAATTTAGAAGATGAGTCAGCCATCGTCTCCTTTTGAAGGATTAAAATCCGCGTTCCTCTCGAATTGTCAAAGGGATCTGAGGGCTCCTGTCGAGATGGGGTGGGGAGCGAGGGATTTCTCTAGTGTCTCACCAGGGGATTCAGACATCCCTTCATCTTGTGAGATGAAAAGCAGCTTGCATTCACGTCACTGGAGTGAATTCTGGCCTTATTTCGAGTCAGGGCATCTCGGTGTAGATTCCATTTGAGGCCGCAAATTCAGGTCCCTCTCACATATGTATAGCAGAGAGTAGACTCTCCTTGTGGTCCTTGTGGAAATTTGGTATTCCGCTTGAGTTGAAACCAGGGACTAAGCTCTCATCTCGAGTTGATTTGGGGTACACGGAGCTCTTTTGGGTTGCTTCAGCGACCTCAGGATCCCTCTAGACTTGAGACAGTGTTCTTGGGTTTTCTCTGGAGTGCCATCAAGGAAATCAAGGTTCCTTTCGTGTTAGATGTGGAACACGGAATTGCTCTGCATGCAACACAGGGGAATCAGGTCTCATCTCGTGGCGTGGGGGAAGTCTCATGATTCTTCTCGAGTTGCGGTGTGAACCTGGGGTATTTTCTCGAGTTACGACGGGGATGGCCCTTCAAAACGCGTGTTTGTTCAGCGACGTCAGGACTCCTGTCTACTTGCGAGGGACACCTCGGGATTCTCATTAAGGCTTGGCAGGGCAATTAGGACGCCTCTACACATGAGGCCGGAGACCCTGGGTAACTTTCCACGTGCCACAGGGATACTAGGATTCCTATCAATTTTCAAGAGCAGTCAGGCATCGTTCCTTTTGAAGCTTTGATCTCCATGTACCTCTCGAGTTTTCAAAGGATGTGAGGCCTCCAGTCGCCATTAGGCGGGGAACTAGGTCTTTCTCTATGATCTCCACAGGGGATTCAGACATCCCTTCATCTTGGGAGATGCAAGACGAGCCTGCATTCAAGTCACTGCAGCGATATCCAGCCTTATTTCGACTCAGGGCATCTCACTGTCCATTCCACTTGAGGCCGCAAACTGAGGGTCCCTCTCACATATCTATAGCTGAGAGAAGACTCATCTTGAGGTGCTTGTGGAAAGTTGGTTTTCTTCTTGAGTCGAAGCCAGGGATGAAGCTCTCATCTAGAGTTGATTTGGGGTACTGGAGCTCTTTCATGTTGCTACAGTGACCTCAGAATCCCTCTAGACTTGAGACAGTGTTCTTGGGGTTTCGCTGGAGTGCCATCAAGGAAATCAATGCTCCTTTCGTGTTTGATGTGGATCATACAATTTCTCTGCATGCAGTGCAGCGGAATCGGGCCTCATCTCACGGCGAGGGGGAAGTCTCATGGTTGTTCTCGAGTTGCGGCGGGAACATGGGGTATATTCTCGAGTTACGACGGGGATGGTCCTTCACAACACGTGTTTGTTCAGCGACGTCAGGACTCCTGTCTAGTTGAGAGGGAAACCTCGGGATTCTACTTGAGGCTTGACAGGGCAATTGGGGCGCCTCTCCCGGTGAGGCAGAAGACCCAGCGTCCCTTTCCTGTTGCCACTGGGATACTGGGATTCCTGTCAATTTTCAAGAGGAGTCATGCATCGTCTCCTTTTGAACCACTGAATGCCCCGTTCCTCTCGAGTTGTCAAAGGAATGTGAGGGCTACTGTCAAGATGGGGAGGGGAGCTAGGGCTTTCTCTAGTGTCTCACCAGGGAATTCAGACATCCCTTCATCTTGTGAGATGACAACAAGTTGGCATTCACCTCACTGCATGGAATTCCGACCTTATTTCGAGGCAGGGCATCTCGGTGTCAATTCCATTTGAGGCTGCAAATTCAGGGTGCCTCTCACATACATATAGCTAAGAGAAGCCTCCTCTTGAGGTGCTTGTGGAAAGTTGGCATTCCACTTGATTTGAAGCCAGGAAATCAGCTCGCATCTCGAGATGGTTTGGGCTACATGGAGCTCTTTCGTGTTGCTGCAGTTACCTCAGGATCCCTCTAGACTTGAGACAGTGTCCGAGGGGTTTCTCTGGAGTGCCATCAAGGAAATCAAGGCTCCTTTCATGTTTGATGTGCAATACGGAATTGCTCTGCACGCAATACTGCAGATACGGGCCTCATCTCCCGGTGAGCGGAAGTCTCATGTTTTTTCTCGAGGTGCGGCGGGGACCTGGGTGATGCAAGATACAACGGGGATGGTCCTTCAAAACACGTGTTTGTTCAGCGATGAAAGGACTCCTGCCTAGTTGCGAGGGACACCTTGGAATTTTCCTCGAGGCTTGAAAGGGAAATAGGAACAACTCTCGAGGTGAGGCAGCAGACCCAGGGTCCCTTTCCTGTTGCCACTGGGATACTGGGATTCCTGACAATTTTCAAGAGGAGTCATGCATCGTCAACTTTTGAATCACTGAACTCCGCGTTCCTCTCAAGTTGGCAATGGAATGTGAGGCCTGCTGTAGAGATGGGGTGGGGAGTTAGGGCTTTCTCTAGTGTCTCTACAGGGGATTCAGACCTTCCTTCATCTTGTGAGGTGAAAACCAGCTTCCATTCACGTCACTGCCGGGAATTCTGGCCTTATTTCGAGTCAGGGCATCTCAGGGTCGATTTGATTTGAGGCCGCAAATTCAGGGTCCCTCTCACATACATATAGCTGAGAGAAGCCTCTTCTTGTGGTGCTTGTGGAAAGGTGGCATTCCTCTTGATTTGAAGCCAGGAAATCAGCTCTCATCTCGAGATGATTTGGGATACATGGAGCTCTTTGTTGTTGCTGCAGTGACCTCAGGATCCCTCTAGACTTGACACAGTGTTGTTTGGGTTTCTCTGGAGTGCCATCAAGGAAATCAAGGCTCCTTTCATGTTTGATGTGGAACATGGAACTGCTCTGCACGCAGTGCAGGGAATCGGGCCTCATCTCGCAGCGAAGGGGAAGTCTCATGGTTTTTCTCGAGTTGCGGCGGGAACCTGGGGTATATTCTCGAGTTACGATGGGGATGGCCCTTCAAAACACGTGTTTGTTCAGCGACGTCAGGACTCCTGCCTAGTTGCGAGGGACACCTCGGGATTCTCCTCGAGGCTTGGCAGGGCAATTGGGATGCCTCTCCAGGTGAGGCAGGAGACCCAGGGTCCCTTTTCACGTGCCACAAGGATACTGGGATTCCTATCAATTTTCAAGAGCAGTCTGGCATTGTCTCTTTTTGAAGCATTGATCGCCGTGTACCTCTCGAGTTTTCAAAGGATGTGAGGCCTCCGGTCACCATTAGGCGGGGAACTAAGTCTTTCTCAATGGTCTCCACTGGGGATTCAGACATCTCTTCGTCTTGGGAGAAGCAAGACCAGCCTGCATTCAAGTTACTGCAGGGATATCCGGCCTTTATCGAGACAGCATATTTCGATGTCTATTCCACTTCAGGTCGCAAACTCAGGGTCCCTCTCACATACCTATACCTGAGAGAAGCCTCCTCTTGAGGTGCTTTTTGAAGCTTTGTATTCCCCTTTATTCGAAACCAGGGACTTAGCTCTCATCTCGAGTTGATTTTGGGTACACGGAGCTCTTTCATGTTGCTACAATGACCTCAGGATTCCTCTTCACTTTAGACAGTGTTTTCAGGGTTTCTCTGTAGTGCCATCAAGGAAATCAAGGCTCCTTTCGTGTGTGATGTGGAACACAGAGTTGCTCTGCACGCAGTGCAGTGGAATTGGGTCTCATCTCGTGGCGAGGAAGAAGTCTCATGGTTTTTCTCGAGTTACGATGGGGATGGCCCTTCAAAACACTTTTTTGTTCAGCGACTAAAGAACTCATGCCTAGTTGGGAGGGACACCTTGAGATTCTCCTCGAGGCTTGAAAGGGCAATAGGAACACCTCTCGAGGTGAGGCGGCAGATCCAGTCTCCCTTTCCTTTTGCCATTGGGATACTGGGATTCCTGTCAATTTTCAAGTGGAGTCAAACATCGTCTCCATTTTATTCATTGAACTCCGCATTCCTCTCGAGTTGTAAAAGGGATCGAGGCCTCCTTTCGAGATGGGGTGGGGAGCTCTGGCTTTCTCTAGTGTCTCCTCAGGGGATTCAGACATCCCTTCATCTAGTGAAATGAAAGCCAGCTTGCAGGAGGAGCCAAGATGGCAGAGGAGTAGGACGGGAAGACCACTTTCTCTCCTACAAATTCATCAAAAGAATAACTGAACACAGAGCAAACTTCACAAAACTACTTCTGATCGCTAGCTGAGGTCAGCAGGCGCTCAGAAAAGCAGCCCATTGTCTTCAAAAGGAGGTAGGACAAAATATAAAAGATAAAAAGTGAGACAAAGAGCTAAGGACGGAAATCTGTCCCGGGAATCTTAGGCAGCATTGCTTGGGGTAGGGTCCGGGCCTGAGGGCCCTGAGGACAATCGGAGGGAGCTTCTGTGAGTTGCCAGCTTGAACTGTGGGAGACCCCAAGAGAGAGAGTAAATTAACTGGCCCGAACACACTGCCGTCCGTTCGCAGAACAAAGAGACCGAGAAAATCCAGAGAAGAGCTCGCAGGCTGCGGACTGGCCCAGCCCCGCCGGAGGCAGGAGGCAGGGGGGAGGGGAAGGTCACGGCGAGACACAGGGCGCAGGCACCCGACCGGCGTGGGCGGGGACTGGGGCTGGGGATGCGGAGGGCAGAAGGTGCAGGCACCCGACTGGCACCAGCGGAAACTGAGACTGGGTCCGTGTAATGGAGTAGGCGCGCCACACCTGGGGAGAGTGCGCCCACCAAGCCCCTGGCTGCCTGGACCGCTCTGACGGGGAAGGCACTGAGAGCGGGCGCAGCTTTTCGTTCTGCGCTTTTGTGGAACACCCGAGGGCTGGAACCTCGCGCAGCGCGGGGCGCGCTCCATATAGAACAGCCGGGAGACTGAGCAGCGCAGACAGAGAAAGCAGCGTCAGCCCCTCCCGGCAGCGCCAGCCCGTCCCCGCGGCGCAAGCCCGTCCCCACAGCGCCAGCCCCTCCCTGCAGCGCCAGCCCATCCCCGCAGCGTCAGCCCCTCCCAGCAGCGCGACGGAACTAGCTACCTGAATAAGAGTCCACCTCCGCCCACCTGTGTCAGGGCGGAAATGAGGCTCTGAAGAGACCGGCAAACAGAAGCCAAATAAACAAAGGGAACAGCTTCAGAAGGGACTGGTGCAACAGATTAAAATCCCTCTAGAAAACACCGACTACACCGGAAGGGTCCTGTAGATATCAAAAAGCGTAAGCTGGAACGAGGAGCTATCTGAAACTGAGCCGAACCCACACTGACCGCAACAGCTCCAGAGAAACTCATAGATATAATTTTACTTTTTTCTCTTTTTTTTTTCTTTTTTTCTTTTTCATTTTTTATTTTTTCTCTTTTATTTTCCTTTAAAATCCCCTATTACTCCCCCATTACTTCTTAACTTTCATTTTCATAGATTTTTATGATTTTTTTAATTAGGGAAAAAAATTTTTTTTTTCTTTCTTTTTTTTTTCTTTCTTTTTTTTTCTTTTTTCTTTTTTTTTTCTTTCCTTTTTCTCTTCTCTTCTCTATTTTTCTTTTTTGCTTATTTCTTTTGAAGTCCTCTAGTACTCCTCTACTACTCCTTAATTTTCATTTTCAATACACTATAACCTTACAAAAAAAAAAAGAGAAGCCCTATTTTTAAACTGAAGATTATTCTCTCCCAATCTTGACTCTCTGTTTTCTACCTCAGAACACCTCTATTTCCTCCTTTTCCCTTCTCTTCCCAATCCAATTCTGTGAATCTTTCTAGGTGACTGGGCTACGGAAAACACTCTGGGAACAGACAGCTGCGTAGATCTGTCTCTCTCCTCTTGAGTCCCCATTTTTCTCCTCCTGATCATCTCTATCTCCCTCCTCCCTCTCCTCTTCTTCATGTAACTCTGTGAACCTCTCTGGGTGTCCCTAACGGGGGAGAATCTTTTAGCCATTAACCTAGAAGTTTTCTTATCAGGGCTGTATAGTTGGAGAAGTCCTGAGACTACAGGAAGAAGAAAACTGAAATCCAGAGGCAGGAGACTTAAGCCCAAAACCTGAGAACACCAGAAAACTCCTGACTACATGGAACTTTAAGTAATAATTGACCGTCCAAAAGCCTCCATACCTACACTGAAACCAACCACCACCCAAGAGCCAATAACTTTAAGAGCAAAACATAGCACGCAAATTCTCCAGCAACACAGGAACATAGCCCTGAACATCAACATAGAGGCTGCCCAAGGTCACACCTAACACATAGACCCATCTCAAAACTCATTACTGGGCACTCCATTGCTCTCCAAAGAGAAGAAATCAAGTTCCATGCACCAGAACACTGACGCAAGCTTCCCTAACCAGGAAACCTTGACAAGCCAATCGTCTAACCCCACCCACTGGGTTAATCCTCCACAAAAAAAAGGAACCACAGACCTCCAGAATACAGAAAGCCCACTCCAGATACAGCAATCTAAACAAGATGAAAAGGCAGAGAAATACCCAACAGGTAAAGGAACATGAAAAATGCCCACCAAGTCAAACAAAAGAGGAGGAGATAGGGAATCTACCAGAAAAAGAATTTAGAATAATGATAATAAAAATGATCCAAAATCTTGAAAACAAAATGGAGTTACAGATAAATACCCTGGAAACAAAGATTGAAAAGATTCAAGAACTGTTTAATAAAGACCTAGAAGAAATAAAAAAGAGTCAATTAAAAATGAATAATGCAATGAATGAGATCAAAAACACTTTGGAGGGAACCAAGAGTAGAATAACGGAGGCAGAAGATAGGATAAGTGAGGTAGAAGATAAAATGGTGGAAATAAATGAAGCAGAGAGGAAAAAAGAAAAAAGGATCAAAAGAAATGAGGACAACCTCAGGGACCTCTGGGACACTGTGAAACGCCCCAACATTCGAATCATAGGAGTTCCAGAAGAAGAAGACAAAAAGAAAGGCCATGAGAAAATACTTGAGGAGATAATAGCTGAAAACTTCCCTAAAATGGGGAAGGAAATAGCCACCCAAGTCCAAGAAACCCAGAGAGTCCCAAACAGGATAAACCCAAGGAGAAACACCCCAAGACACATATCAATCAATTTAACAAAGATCAAACACAAAGAACAAATATTAAAAGTAGCAAGGGAAAAACAACAAATAACACACAAAGGGATTCCCATAAGGATAACAGCTGATCTATCAATAGAAACCCTCCAGGCCAGAAGGGAATGGCAGGACGTACTGAAAGTAATGAAAGAGAATAACCTACAACCTAGATTACTGTATCCAGCAAGGATCTCATTCAGATATGAAGGAGAATTCAAAAGCTTTACAGACAAGCAAGAGCTGAGAGAATTCAGCACCACCAAACCAGCTCTTCAACAAATGCTAAAGGATCTTCTCTAGACAGGAAATGCAGAAAGGTTGTATAAACGTGAACCCAAAACAACAAAGTAAATGGCAATGGGACCACACCTATCAATAATTACCCTAAATGTAAATGGGTTTAATGCCCCAACCAAAAGACAAAGATTGGCTGAATGGATACAAAAACAAGACCCCTATATATGCTGTCTACAAGAGACCCAACTCAAAACAAGAGACACATACAGACTAAAAGTGAAGGGCTGGAAAAAAAATATTTCATGCAAACGGAGACCAAAAGAAAGCAGGAGTCGCAATACTCATATCAGATGAAATAGACTTTCAAATAAAGGATGTGAAAAGAGACAAAGAAGGACACTACATAATGATCAAAGGATCAATCCAAGAAGAAGATATAACAATTATAAATATATATGCACCCAACATAGGAGCACCGCAATATGTACAGCAAACACTAACGAATATGAAAGAGGAAATTAATAGTAACACAATAATAGTGGGAGACTTTAATACCCCACTCACAACTATGGATAGATCAACTAAACAGAAAATTAACAAGGAAACACAAACCTTAAATGACACAACGGACCAGCTAGACCTAATTGATATCTATAGGACATTTCACCCCAAAACAATCAACTTCACCTTTTTCTCAAGTGCACACGGAACATTCTCCAGAATAGATCACATCCTGGGCCATAAATCTGGTCTTGGAAAATTCAAAAAAATTGAAATCATTCCAGTCATCTTTTCTGACCACAATACAGTAAGATTAGATCTCAATTACAGGAAAAAAATTGTTAAAATTTCAAACATATGGAGGCTAAATAACATGCTTCTGAATAACCAACAAATCATAGAAGAAATCAAAAAAGAAATCAAAATATGTATAGAAATGAATGAAAATGAAAACACAACAACCCAAAACCTATGGGACACTGTAAAAGCAGTGCTAAGGGGAAGGTTCATAGCATTACAGGCTTACATCAAGAAACAAGAAAAAAAAAAACAAATAAATAACCTAACTCTACACCTAAAGCAATTAGAGAAGGAAGAAATGAAGAACCCCAGGGTTAGCAGGAGGAAAGAATTCTTAAAAATCAGGGCAGAAATAAATGCAAAAGAAACTAAAGAGACCATAGCAAAAATCAACAAAGCTAAAAGCTGGTTTTTTGAAAAAATAAACAAAATTGACAAACCATTAGCAAGACTCATTAAGAAACAAACAGAGAAGAACCAAATTAACAAAATTAGAAATGAAAATGGAGAGATCACAACAGACAACACTGAAATACAAAGGATCATAAGAGACTACTACCAGCAGCTCTATGCCAATAAAATGGACAACTTGGATGAAATGGACAAATTCTTAGAAAAGTATAACTTTCCAAAACTGAACCAGGAAGAAATAGAAGATCTTAACAGACCCATCACAAGCAAGGAAATCGAAACTGTAATCAAAAATCTTCCAGCAAACAAAAGCCCAGGACCAGATGGCTTCACAGCTGAATTCTACCAAAAATTTAGAGAAGAGCTAACACCTATCTTACTCAAACTCTTCCAGAAAATTGCAGAGGAAGGTAAGCTTCCAAACTCATTCTATGGGGCCACCATCACCCTAATTCCAAAACCAGACAAAGATGCCACAAAAAAAGAAAACTACAGGCCAATATCACTGATGAACATAGATGCAAAAATCCTTAACAAAATTCTAGCAAACAGAATCCAACAACATATTAAAAAAATCATACACCATGACCAAGTGGGCTTTATCCCAGGAATGCAAGGATTCTTTAATATCCGCAAACCAATCAATGTAATACACCACATTAACAAATTGAAAGATAAAAACCATATGATTATCTCAATAGATGCAGAGAAAGCCTTTGATAAAATTCAACACTCATTTATGATTAAAACTCTCCAAAAAGCAGGAATAGAAGGAACATACCTCAACATAATAAAAGCTATATATGACAAACCCACAGCAAGCATCACCCTCAATGGTGAAGAATTGAAAGCATTTCCCCTGAAATCAGGAACAAGACAAGGGTGCCCACTCTCACCACTACTGTTTACCATAGTGTTGGAAGTTTTGGCCACAGCAATCAGAGCAGAAAAAGAAGTAAAAGGAATCCAGATAGGAAAAGAAGAAGTGAAACTCTTACTGTTTGCAGATGACATGATCCTCTACATAGAAAACCCTAAAGACTCTACCAGAAAATTACTAGAGCTAATCAATGAATATAGTAAAGTTGCAGGATATAAAATTAACACACAGAAATCCCTTGCATTCCTATATACTAACAATGAAAAAACAGAAAGAGAAATTAAGGAAACAATACCATTCACCATTGCAACAAAAAGAATAAAATACTTAGGAGTATATCTACCTAAAGAAACAAAAGACCTATACATAGAAAACTATAAAACACTGATGAAAGAATTCAAAGAGGACACAAACAGATGGAGAAACATACCGTGCTCATGGATTGGAAGAATCAATATTATCAAAATGGCTATTCTACTCAAAGCAATCTACAGATTCAATGCAATCCCTATCAAGTTATCAACGGTATTTTTCGCAGAACTAGACGAAAGAATTTCACAATTTGTATGGAAATACAAAAAACCTCGAATAGCCCAACCAATCTTGAGAAAGAAGAATGGAACTGGAGGAATCAACCTGCCTGACTTCAGACTCTACTACAAAGCCACAGTCATCAAGACAGTATGGTACTGGCACAAAGACAGAAATATAGATCAATGGAACAGAATAGAAAGCCCAGAGATAAATTCACGGACCTATGGACACCTTATCTTTGACAAAGGAGGCAAGGGTATACGATGGTAAAAAGACAAACTCTTTAACAAGTGGTGCTGGGAAAACTGGTCAACCACTTGTAAAAGAATGAAACTAGAACACTTTCTAACACCATACACAAAAATAAACTCAAAATGGATTAAAGATCTAAATGTAAGACCAGAAACTATAAAATTCCTAGAGGAGAACATAGGCAAAACACTCTCAGACATAAATCACAGCAAGATCCTCTATGACCCACCTCCCAGAATATTGGAAATAAAAGCAAAACTAAACAAATGGGACCTAATGAAACTTAAAAGCTTTTGCACTACAAAGGAAACTATAAGTAAGGTGAAAAGACAGCCCTCAGATTGGGAGAAAATAATAGCAAATGAAGAAACAGACAAAGGATTAATCTCAAAAATATACAAGCAACTCCTGCAGCTCAATTCCAGAAAAATAAACGACCCAATCAAAAAATGGGCCAAAGAACTAAACAGACATTTCTCCAAAGAAGACATACAGATGGCTAACAAACACATGAAAAGATGCTCAACATCACTCATTATCAGAGAAATGCAAATCAAAACCACAATGAGGTACCATTACACGCCAGTCAGGATGGCTGCTATCCAAAAGTCTACAAGCAATAAATGCTGGAGAGGGTGTGGAGAAAAGGGAACCCTCTTACACTGTTGGTGGGAATGCAAACTAGTACAGCCACTATGGAAAACAGTGTGGAGATTTCTTTAAAAACTGGAAATAGAACTGCCATATGACCCAGCAATCCCACTTCTGGGCATACACACTGAGGAAACCAGATCTGAAAGAGACACGTGCACCCCAATGTTCATCGCAGCACTGTTTATAATAGCCAGGACATGGAAGCAACCTAGATGCCCATCAGCAGATGAATGGATAAGGAAGCTGTGGTACATATACACCATGGAATATTACTCAGCCATTAAAAAGAATTCATTTGAACCAGTCCTAATGAGATGGAAGAAGCTGGAGACCCTTATACAGAGTGAAGTAAGCCAGAAAGATAAAGAACATTACAGCATACTAACACATATATATGGAATTTAGAAAGATGGTAACGATAACCCAATATGCAAAACAGAAAAAGAGACACAGAAATACAGAACAGACTTTTGAACTCTGTGGGAGAATGTGAGGGTGGGATATTTCAAAAGAACAGCATGTATACTATCTATGGTGAAACAGATCACCAGCCCAGGTGGGATGCATGAGACAAGTGCTCCGGCCTGGTGCACTGGGAAGACCCAGAGGAATCGGGTGGAGAGGGAGGTGGGAGCAGGGATAGGGATGGGGAATACGTGTAAATCCATGGCTGATTCATATCAATGTATGACAAAACCCACTGAAATGTTGTGAAGTAATTAGCCTTCAACTAATTAAAAAAAAAAAAAAAAAAAAAACAGAAACCCAGCTTGCATTCAAGTCACTACTGGGAATTCCGGCCTTATTTCGAGTCAGGGCATCTCGATGTCGATTCCATTTGAGGCCGCAAATTCAGGGTCTCTCTTACATCAGTATATCAGAGAGAAACCTCCTCCTGTGGAACTTGTGGATAGCTGGCATTCCTCTTGTTTGAAGCCAGGAAATCAGCTCTCATCTCGTGATGATTGGGGTACTCTGAGCTCTTTGTTGTTGCTGCAGTGACCTCAGGATCCCTCTAGACTTGAGACAGTGTTCTTCGGGTTCTCTGGAGGGCCATCAAGGAAATCAAGGCTCCTTTCATGTTTGATGTGGAAAACGGAATTGCTCTGCACGCAATGCAGGGGAATCAGGCCTCTTCTCGCGGCAAGGGGCAAGTCTCATTGTTTTTCTCGAGTTGTGGCGGGACCCTGAGGTGTAATCTCGAGTTACGATGGGGATGGCCCTTGAAATCAAGTGTTTGTTCAGCCATGTCAGGACTCCTGTCTAGTTGGGAGGGACACCTCGGGATTCTCCTCCAGGCTTGGTAGGGCAATTGGGAAGCCTCTCCAGCTGAGGCGGGAGATGCAGTGTCCCTTTCCACTTGCCACAGGGATACTGGGATTCCTATCAATTTTCAAGAGCAGTCAGGCATCGTATCCTTTTCAAGCATTGATCTCCGCGTACCTCTCTTGTTTTCAAAGGATGTGAGGCATCCGGTCGCCATTAGGCAGGGACGTAGGTCTTTCTCTATGATCTCCACAGGGGAATCAGACATCCCTTCATCTTGGGAGATGCAAGACGAGCCTGCATTCAAGTCACTGCAGGGATATCTGGCCTTATTTCAAATCAGGGCATCTCGGTGTCCATTCCACTTGAGGCTGCCTACTCAGGGTCCCTCTCACATACCTATAGTTGAGAGAAGCCTCCTCTTGAGGTGCTTGTGGAAAGTTGTTATGCCTCTTGAGTCGAAGCTAGGGACTAAGCTCTCCTCTCGAGTTGATTTTGGGTACACGGAGCTCTTTCGTGTTGCTGCCGTGACCTCAGGATAGCTCTAGACTTGAGACAGTATTCTTTGGGTTTCTCTGTAGTGCCATCAAGGAAATCAAGGCTCCTTTCATGTTTGATGTGGAATGCGGAATTGTGGTGCATGCAATGCAGCAGAATCGGCCTCATCTCGGGGCGAGAGGGAAGTCTCATGGTTTTTCTCGAGTTGCAGCGGGAATGTATGTTAAATTCTCGAGTTACGACAGGCATGGCCCTTCAAAACCCGTATTTGTTCAGCGACCTCAGGACTCCTGCCTTCTTGCGAGGGACACCTCGGGATTCTCCTCGAGGATTGACAGGGCAATAGGAACACCTCTCGATGTGAGGCAGTAGACCCAGGGTCCCTTTCCTGTTGCCACTGGGTTACTGGGATTCCTGTCAATTTTTAAGAGGAGTCAGACATCGCCTCCTTTTGAATCATTTAACTAAGCACTCCTCTCGATTAGTAAAAGGATGTGAGGCCTGATGTCGAGATGGGTGGGTGCTAGGGCTTTCTCTAGTGACTCCCAAGGGGATTCAGACATCGCTTCATCTTGTGAGATGAAAACCAGCTTGCATTCACCTCACTGCAGGGAAATCGGGCCTTATTTCTAGTCAGGGCATCTCGGTGTCGATTCCACATGAGGCCACAAATTCAGTGTCCCTCTCACATACGTATAGCTGAGAGAAGCATCCTCTTGTGGTGCTTGTGGAAAGTTGGCATTCCTCTTGATATGAAGCCAGGAAATCAGCTCTCATCTCGAGATGATTTGGGGTACCTGGAGCTTTTTGCTGTTGCTGCAGTGACCTCAAGATCCCTCTAGACTTGAGACAGTGGTCTTGGGGTTTCTCTGGAGTGCCATCAAGGAAATCAAGGCTCCTTTCGTGTTTGATGTGGAACACGGAATTACTCAGCACGCAATGAAGGGAATCGGGCCTCATCTCGCGGTGAGGGGGTAGTCTCATGGTTTTTCACGAGTTGCGGCTGGAACCTGGGGTATATTCTCGAGTTACGACGGGGATGGCCCTTCAAAAGACGTGTTTGTTCAGCGACATCAGGACTCCTGCCTAGTTGGAAGGGACTCCTCGGTATTCTCCACGAGGATTCGCAGGGGAATTGGGACGCCTCTCCAAGTGAGGCAGAAGACCTAGGGTCCCTTTCCACATACCACAGGGATACTGGGATTCCTATCAATTTTCATGAGGCGTCAGGCATCGTCTCCTTTTGAAGCAATCATCTCCGCATACCTCTCGAGTTTTCAAAGGATGTGATGCCTCCGGTCGGGATTATGCAGTGAACTAGGTCTTTCTGTATGGTTTCCACAGGGGATTCAGACACCCCTTCGTCTTGGCAGATGCAAGAAGAGCCTGTATTAAAGTCACTGCAGGGATATCCGGCCTTATTTCGAGTCAGGGCATCTCGGTGTCGACTTCACTTGAGGCCACAACTCAGGGTCCCTCTCACATACTTATAGCTGAGAGAAACCTCCTCTTCAGGTGCTTGTGGAAAGTTGGTATTCCTCTTCAGTCGAAGCCAGGGACCAAGCTCTCACTCGAGTTGATTTGGGGTACACGGAGCTCTTTCATGTTGCTACAGGGACCTCACGATCCCTCTATTCTTGAGACAGTTTTCTTGGGATTTCTCTGTAGTGCCATCAAGGAAATCAAGGCTCCTTTCATGTGTGATGTGGAACACGGAATTGCTCTGTATGCAATGCAGAGGAATTGGGCCTCATCTCGCTGCGAGGGGGAAGTCTCATTATTTTTCCCGAGTTGCGGCTGGAACCTAGGGTATATTCTCGAGTTACAAGGGCAATGGCCCTTCAAAACACATGTTTGTTCAGGGACGTCAGGACTCCTGCCTAGTTGCGAGGGACACCTCGGGATTCTCCTCGAGGCTTGAAAATGCAATAGGAACACCTCTCGAGGTGAGGCGGCAGACCCAGGGTCCCTTTCCTGTTGCCACTGTGATACTGGGATTCCTGTCAATTTTCAAGAGGAGTCAGGCATTGTCTCCTTTTGAAACATTGAACTTCGCATTCCTCTCGAGTTGTCAAAGGGATATGAGGCCTGCTGCCGATATGGGATGGGGAGCTAGGGCTTTCTCTAGTGTCTCCCCAAAGCATTCAGACATCCCTTCATTTGTGAGATGAAAACCAGCTTGAATTCACGTCACTGCAGGGAATTCTGGCCTTATTTCAAGTCAGGGCATCTCGGTGTCGATTCCATTTGAGGCCGCAAATTCAGGGTCCCTCTGCCATACTTAGATCTGAGAGAAGCCTCCTCTTGTGGTGCTTGTTGAACCTTGGCATTCCTCTTTATTTGAAGCCAGCAAATCAGCTCTCATCTCGAGATGATTTGGGATACATGGAGCTCTTTCGCGTTGCTGCAGTGACCTCAGGATCCCTCTCGACTTGAGACAGTGTTCTTGGGGTGTCTCTGGAGTGCCATCAAGGAAATCAAGGCTCCTTTCATGTTTGATGTGGAACACGGAATTGCTCTGCATGCAATGCAGCGGAATCAGGCCTCATATCCCGGGGAGGGGGATGTCTCATGGTTTTTCTCGAGTTGCGGCAGGAACCTGGGCTATATTCTCGAGTTATGACGGGGATGGCCCTTCAAAACATGTATTTGTTCAGTACGTCTGGACTACTGCCTAGTTGCGAGGGACACCTCGGGATTCTCCTCGAGGCTCGGCAGGGCAACTGGGACGCCTCTTCAGGTGAGGAAGCAGACCCAGGGTCCCTTTCCTGTTGCCACTGGGATATGGGATTCCTGTCAATTTTCAAGAGGAGTCAAGCATCGTCTTCTTGTGAATCACTAAACTCTGCATTCCTCTCGAGTTTTCAAAGGGATGTGAGGCCTCCTGTCGAGATGGGGCGGGGAGGGAGGGATTTCTCTAGTGTCTCCCCAGGGAATTCAGACATCCCCTCATCTTGTGAGATGAAAACCAGCTTGCATTCACAACCCTGCAGGGAATTCCAGCCTTATTTCTAGTCAGGGCATCTCGGTCCCGATTCCATTGAGGCCGCAATTTCAGGATCCCTCTCACATACCTAAAGCTGAGAGAAGTCTCCTCTTGTGGTGCTTGTGGAAAGTTGGTATTCCTCTTGAGTGGAATCCATGGACTAAGCTCTCATCTCGAGTTGATTTGGGGTACACAGAGCTCTTTCGTGTTGCCATGGTGACGTCTGGGTCCCTCTAGACTTGTGAAAGTGTTCTTGGGGACTCTCTAGAGTGCCATCAAGGAAGTCAAGGCTCCTTTCGTGTTTGAGGTGACAGAAAGGTTTGCACGCAAGGCATTGGAATCGGGCCTCATCTCGAGGGTAGGGGGAAGTCTTATGGTTTTTCTCGAGGTGCGGCGGGAACCTGGGGTATATTGTGGAGTTACCACGGGGATGGCCATTCAAAACTCGACTTTGTTCAGCGACGTCAGGACTCCTGTCTAGTTCCTAGGGACACCTCGTGATTCTCCTTGAGGCTTGGCAGGGCAATAGGGACGCCTCTCCAGGTGAGGCAGGAGACCCAATGTCCCTTTCCACTTGACACAGGGATATTGGGATCCCTATCAATTTTCAAGAGGAGTCAGGCATCGTCTCCTTTTGAAGCAATGGTCTCCACGAACTTCTCGAATTTTCAAAGGATGTGAGGCCTCCTGTCGGGATGAGGCGTAGAACTAGCGATTTCTCTAGGGTCTCCACAGGGGATTCAGACATCCCTTCATCTTGGGAGATGCAAGACGAGCCTGCATTCAAGTTACTGCAGGGATTTCCAGCCTTATTTCGAGTCAGGGCATCTCGGTGTCCATTCCACTTGTGGGTGCAAAATCAGGATATCTCTCACTTACCTATTGCTGAGAGAAGCCTCCACTTTCATTGATTGTGGAAAGTTGGTATTCCTCTTGAGTCGAAGCCAGGTACTAAGCTCTCATCTTGAGTTGATTTCGGGTACACGGAGCTATTTCGTGTTGCTACAGTGACCTCAGCATCGCTCGAGACTTGAAACAGTGTTCTTGGGTTTTCTCTGGAGTGCCAGCAAGGAAATCAAGGCTCCTTTCGGGTTTGATGTGGAACACGGAATTGCTCTGCATGCAATGCAGGGGATTCGGGCCTCGTCTCACGGCGAGGGGGAAGTCTCATGGTTTTTCTCGAGTTCCGGCGGGAACCTGGGGTATATTCTTGAGTTACGACGGGGATGGTCCTCCAGAACTTGTGTTTGTTCAGCAAGGTCAGGACTCCTGTCTAGTGTGAGGGACACCTCGGGATTCTCCTCGATGCTTCCAGGTCAAGAGGGACGCCTCTCCAGGTGAATCGGGAGACCCAGGTTCCCTTTCCACTTTCCCCAGGTATATTGGTATTTCTATCAATTTTCAAGAGGAGTCAGACATAGTCTCCTTTTGAAGCATTGATCTCCGTGTACCTGTCTGGTTTTCAAGGGATGTGAGGCCTCCTGTCTAGATGAGGCACAGAACTAGGGCTTTCTCTAGGGTCTCGACAGGGAATTCAAACATCCCTTCATTGTGGGAGATGCAAGATGAGCCTCCATTCAAGTCACTGCAGGGATATCCAGCTTATTTCCAGTCAGGGCATCTCAGTGTCCATTTCATTCAAGGCTGCAAACTCAGGATCCCTCTCACATACCTATAGCTGAGCGAAGCCTCCACTTGAAGTGCTTGTGGAAAGTTGGTATTCCTCTTGACACGATGCCTGGGAATCAGCTCTTATCTCAAGGTGATTTGAGGTACACGGAACTCTTTCGTGTTGCTGCGGTGACATCTGGGTCTCTCTAGACTTGTGACAGTGTTCTTGGTGACTCTCTAGAGTGCCATCAAGTAAGTCAAGGCTCCTTTTGTGTTTCAGGTAAAACACAGAAAGGCTTTGCACGCAATGCAGATGAATCGGGCCTCATCTCTCGGCGAGGGGAATTCTCATGCTTTTTCTCAAGTTGCCGCGGGAACCTGTGGTATATTGTCGAGTTATGACGGAGATGGCCCTTCAAAACTCTTCTTTGTTCAGTGACGTCAGGACTCTGGTCTCATTGCGAGGGACACATCGGGATTCTCTTCAATGCTTCCAGGTCAATAGGGACCCCTCTCCAGGAGAGTCAGGAGACCCAGGGTCCCTTTCCACTTTCCACAGGGATATTGGTATTTCTATCAATTTTCAAGAGGAGTCAGGCATCGTCTCCTTTTGAAACACTGATCTCCGCGTACCGCTCGAGTTTTCAAAGGATGTGAGGCATATTGTCAAGATGAGGTGCAGAACTAGGGCTTTCTTTAGGGTCTCAACAGGGAATTCAGACATCCCTTCATCGTGGGAGATGCAAGATTATCCTGCATTCAAGTCACTGCAGGGATATCCGGCCTTATTTCGAGTCAGGGCATCGCGGTGTCCATTTCACTTGAGGCCGCAAACTCAGGATCCCTCTAACATACCTATAGCTGAGAGAATTCTCCATTTGAAGTGCTTGTGGAAAGTTGGTTTTCCTCTTCAGATGATGCCAGGGAATCAGCTCTTATCTCGAGGTGATTTGTGGTACATGGACCTCTTTTGGAATGCTGCAGTGACGTCTGTGTCCCTCTAGACTTGTGACAGTGTTCTTGGGGACTCTCTAGAGTGCCATCAAGGAAGTCAAGGCTCCTTTCGTGTTTGAGGTGGAACACAGGAAGACTTTGCACACAAGGCATTGGAATCGGGCCTCATCTCGAGGGTAGGGGGAAGTCTTATGGTTTTTCTCGAGTTGCGGCGGGAACCTGGGGTATATTGTGGAGTTACCACAGGGATGGCCGTTCAAAACTCGTCTTTGTTCAGCGACGTCAGGACTCCTGTCTAGTTGCGAGGGAGACCTCGGGATTCTCCTCGAGGCTTGGCAGGGCAATAGGGACGCCTCTCCAGGTGAGGCGGGAGACCCAGTTTCCCTTTCCAGTTCCCTTCCACAGGGATATTGGGATTCCTATCAATTTTCAAGAGCAGTCAGGCATCATCTCCTTTTGAAGCATTGAACTCCAAATGACTCTGGCTTTCTCAAAAGGATGTGAGGTCTCCTGTCAAGATGAGGCATAGAACTAGGGATTTCTCTAGGGTCTCCACAGGAGATTCAGACATCCCTTCATCTTGGTAGATGGAAGACGAGTCTGCACTCAAGTCACTGCAGGGATATCCGGCCTTATTTCGAGCCAGGGCATCTCGGTGTCCATTCCACTTGAGGTCACACACTCAGGATTCCTCTCACATACCTACCTATAGCTGAGAGAATCCTCCACTTGAATTGCTTGTGGAAAGTTGGTATTCCTCTTGAGTCGAAGCCAGGGACTAAGATCCCATCTCGAGTTGATTTGGGGTACATGAAGCTATTTCGTGTTGCTACAGTGACCTCAGCATCCCTCTAGACTTGAGATAGTGTTCTTGGGTTGTCTGTGGTGTGCCATCAAGGAAATCAAGGATCCTTTCGTGTTCGATGTGGAACACGGAATGGATTTGCGTGCAATACAAGGGAATCGAGCCTCATCTCGCAGCGAGTTGGAATTATGGTTTTTCTCAAGTTGTGCCGGGAACCTGGGGTATATTCTTGTGTTACAACGGGGATGGCCCTTGAAAACACGTGTTTGTTCAGCAAGGTCAGGACTCCTGTCTAGTTGCAAGGGACACCTCAAGATTCTCGTCAAAGCTTGGCAGAGCAATAGGGACGCCTCTCCATGTGAGGTGGGAAACCCATTCTCCCTTTCCACTTCCACAGGGATACTGGAATTCCTATCAAATTTCAAGAGAATTCAGGCATCATCTCCTTTTGAAGCATTGATCTCCTGGTACCTCTCGGGTTTTCAAAGGATGTGAGGCCTCCTGTCATGATGAGGTGTGTAGCTAGATTTTTGTCTAGAGTCTCCACAGGGGATTCAGACATCCCTTCTCGGGAGACACAAGACGAGCCTGCATTCAAGTCACTGCAGGGATATCCGGCCTTATTTCGAGTCAGGGCATCTCGGTGTCTATTCCAATTGAGGCTGCAAACTACGTGTCCCTTTCACATACCTGTGGCTGAGAAAGCTTCCACTTAAGGTGCTTGTGGAAAGTTGGTAATCATATTGAGTCAAATCCTTTTGGGATTCGAGGGACTAAACTCTCATCTCTAGTTGATTTGGGGTACACGGAGCTCTTTCGTGTTGTTGCAGTGACCTCAGAATCCCTCGAGACTTGAGACAGTGTCTTGGGGTTTCTCTGGAGTGCCATCAAGGTAATCAAGGCTCGTTGGATCCATCTGGAGAAACAGAAGCATATCTTTTCCCTGTAAGATTAGTTTTTTTAGATTTCCATTGATTAGTCAACCTGTCTTGATATCAAATGGGCAAAGGAAAGGAGATGTCCTTTAATGTCTCAAAACTTTTTTTTTTTTTTTTTTTTGAGTTTTTGCTTTCATCGAAACATCTCTTTGTGGTAAGTTTAAAAAGTTTAAAACAAATAAGGCTATATTAACAATAGTTAAACAAAGAAAGGGAAGGGAAAATGATGAAAACATTCTTAGGAAATATTTTAGTCCAAAAGAAAAAAATCATTCAGAAATCTGTTTGGGACTGGTATTTGACTGTGGTTTGTGTTATTTGGGGCAAAGGATTAGGAGTAACCATTCAAATATATTTTCCTAAGTGAAATTATTGAAAAGGTGATGCAGAACAACTTGACAAATGAAATGTTGCTCACATCCAAAAATATTTGACCTTGTCCTTGAAACAGAAATGCAGCCTCATCTCTCGGCGAGGGGAAAGTCTCATGATTTTTCTTGATTTGCAGTGGGAATCAGGGTTATGTTCTCGAGTTACGGCGGGGATGGCACTTCAAAACTCGTTTTGGTTCAGCGACGTAAGGACTACTGTCTAGTTGTGAGGGACACCTTGGGATTTTCCTAGAGGCTTGGCAGGGCAATAGGGAAGCCTCTCGAGGTGAGGTGTGAGACCCAGTTTCCCCCTGCAGTTGCCACAGTGATATTGAGATTCCTATCAATTTTCAAGAGGAGTCAGGCATCGTCTCCTTTTGAATCATGGAACTCCGTGTGCCTCTCGAGTATTCAAAGGGATGTGAGGACTCATGTCAAGATGATGCGGGGAACAAGGGATTTCTCTAGGGTCTCCACATGGGGATTCAGACATCCCTTCATCTTGTGAAAAGAAAGACGAGCCTTCATTCAAGTCATTGCAGGGAATTCCGGACTTATTTCGAGTCAGGGCATCTCGGTGTCCATTCCACGTGAGGCAGCAAACTAAGGGTCCCTCTCACATACCTATAGCTGAGAGAAGCCTCCTCTTAAAGTGCTTTTTGAATGTTGGCATTCTTCGTGAGTAAAGCCAGGGAATCAGCTCTCATCTCGGGATGATTTGGGGTACACAGAGCTTCTCTCAAGTTGCTGGGCTGAACTTGGTGTTCCTCTAGATATGGGACGGTATTCTCGGGAAATCTCTGGTGTTGCCTAATGAAAGTCAAGCCACTTGTTGTGTTTGATGGGGAATGTGGGATGGCTCTGGAGACAATACAGGGGAATCCGGCCTCACCTTTAGGTGATTTGGAGTACACGGAGCACATTCGTGTTGCTGCGGGGACCTAAGGGTCCCTCTATACTTGTGACAGTGTTCCTGGGGACTCTCTGCAGTTCCATCTAGGAAGTCAAGGCTCCTTTCGTGTTTGATGGGGAACACGGACTTGCTCTTTATGCAGAGAAGGGGAATCATGCCTCCTCGTGGCGAGCGGAAAGTCTCATGGTTTTTCTCGAGTTGCGGTGGGAACCTGTGTTATGTTCTCGAGTTACGATGAGGATGGCCCTTCAAAACTCGTGTTGGATCAGCGACGTCAGGACTCCTGTCTAGTTGTGAGGGATACCTTGGAATTCTCCTCGAGATATGGCAGGTCAATAGGGACGCCTCTCGAGGTGAGGGGGGAAACCGAGGTTCCGTTTGCAGTTGCCACAGGGATATTGGGATTCCTATCAATTTTCAAGAGGTGTCATCCATCGTCTCCTTTTGAAGCAATTAATCTTGTGTGCTTCTCCAGGTTTCAAAAGGATGTGAGGCCTCCTGTCGAGATGAGGGGGGGAACTAGGGATCTCTCTTGGATCTCCACACGGGATTCAGACATCCCTTCAACTTGTGAGATGAAAGACGAGCCTGCATTCAAGTCACTGCCGGGAAATCCAGCCTTATTTCGAGTCAGGGCATCTCGTTGTCCATTCCATTTTAGGCAGCAATCTCAGTGTCCCTCTCACATACCTATAGGTGAGAGAAGCCTCCTTGTGAGTTGCTTGTGGAAAGTTGGCATTCCTCTTGAGTCGAATCCAGGGAATCACCTCTCATCTCGAGATGATTTGGGGTACATGGAGCTTTTCTCGTGTTGCTGTGCTGAACTTGGTGTTCCTCTAGATATGGGACGGTGCTCTCGGTGAATCTCTGGAGTTGCCTAAAGGAAGTTAAGCCACTTGTCTTGTTTGATGGGGAATGTTGGAAGGCTCTGGAGCCAATGCAGGGGAATCGGGCCTCATCTCGATTTGATTTGAGTTACGGGAGCTCTTTTGTGTTGCTGCAGTGACCTCAGGTTCCCTCTAGAGCTGTGACAGTGTTCTTGGGGACTATGTGGAGTTTCATCTAGGAAGTCAAGGCTCCTTTCGTGTTTGATGGGGAACACGGACTTGCTCTGCACTCAATGCAGGGGAATCGGGCCTCATCTCTAGTTGATTAGTGGTACACGGAAGTCTTTTGTGTTGCTGCAATGACCTCAGGGTCACTCTAGACTTGTGACAGGAGAATCCTGAATTGTCCCTCGCAACTAGACAGGAGCCTTGACGTCACTGGACAAACACGAGTTTTAAACGGCCATCCCTGTCGTAACTCGTGAATATACCCCAGGTTTCTGTCGACAATCGAGAAAAACCCACTCGCCACGAGATGAGGCACGATTCCCCTTTATTGCGTGCAGAGCAATTCCGTGTTCCACATCAAACATGAAATGAGCCTTGGCTTCCTTGATGGAACTGCTTAGATTCCCCAAGAACACTGTCACAAGTCTAGAGGGACCCTGAGGTCATCGCAGAAACATGAAAAGGCTCTGTGTTCCCCAAATCAACTTGAGATAGAGCTGATTCCCTGGCTTCGACTCAAGAGGAATGTCAATTTTCCACAAGCACCTCAAGAGGAGTCTTCTCTCAGCTCTAGGTATGTGAGAGGGACCCTGAGTTTGCGGCCTCAAGTGGAATGGACACCGAGATGCCCTGACTCGAAATAAGGCTGGATATCCCTGCAGTGACTTGAATGCAGGCTCGTCTTGCATCTCCCAAGACGAAAGGATGTCTGAATCCCCTGTGGAGACCCTAGAGAAAGCCCTAGTTCCCCACCTCATCTCGACAGGAGGCCTTAGATCCCTTTGACAACTCGAGAGGAACTCGGAATTCAATGCTTCAAAAGGAGATGATGCCTGACAGCTCTTGAAAATTGATAGGAATAACAATATCCCTGTTGCAACTGTAAAGGGAAACTGGGTCACCCGCCTCAACTCGAGAGGCAACTCTATTGCCCAGTCAAGCCTCAAGGAGAATCCCGAGGTGTCCCTCGCAACTAGACAGGAGTCCTGTCGCCGCTCAATCAACACTGGTTTTGAAGAGCCGTCCTCGCCGTAACTCGAGAACATACCCTAGGTTCCCGCCGCAACTCGACAAAAACCATGAGACTTCCCCCTGCCCTCTAGATGAGCCCCGATTCCCCTGCATTGAGTGCAGACCAAGTCTGTGTTCCCCATCAAACACGAAAGGAGCCTTGACATGCTAGATAAAACTTCACATAGTCCCCAAGAACACTGTCACAGGTCTAGAGGGACCCTGAGGTCACCGCAGCAACATGAAAGTGCTCCATGTACCCCAAATCAACTTGAGATGAGGCCCAATTCCCCTGCATTGGCTCCAAAGCAATTGCGCATTCCTCATCAAACAGGACAAGTGGCTTCACTTCCTTTAGGCAAATCCAGATATTCACCGAGAACACCTCCCAAGTCTAGAGGAACACCAATTTCAGCACAGCAACAGGAGAAAAGCTCCGTGTACCCCAAAACATTTTGAGATGAGAGGTGATTCCCTGGATTCGACTCAAGAGGAATGCCAACTTACCAAAAGCACCTCAAGAGGAGGCTTCTCTCAGCTATAGGTATGTGAGAGGGACGCTGAGTGTGCTGCCTCAAGTGGAATGGACACCGAGATGCCCTGACTCGAAATAAGGCCGGATTTCTCTGCAGTAACTTAAATGCAGGCTCGCCTTTCATCTCACAAGATGAAGGGAAGTCTGAATCCCCTGTAGAGACCCTAGAGAAAGCCCTAGTTCCCTGCCTCATCTCGACAGGAGGCCTCACATCCCTTTGAAAACTCGATAGGCACACAGAGTTCAATGCTTCAAAAGGAGATGATGCCTGACTTCTCTTGAAAATTGATAGGAATCCCAATATCCCTGTGGCAACTTCAGAGGGAAACTCTGTCACCCGCCTCAAATCGAGAGGCATCCCTATTGCCTTGCCACGCCTTGAGGAGAATTCCGAGGTGTCCCTCGCAACGAGACAGAAGTCCTGACGTCGCTTATCCAACATGAGTTTTGAAGGGCCATCCTCGTTGTAACACGAGAACATACCCTAGGTTTCTGCCGCAACTCCAGAAATATCATGAGACTTTCTCCTCGCCGTGAGATTAGGCCCGATTCCCCTGCACTGCCTGCAGAGCAAGTCCGTGTTCCCCATCAAACATGAAAGGAGCCTTGACTTCCTAGATGAAACTCCACATAGTCCCCAAGAACACTGTCACAGGTCTAGAGGGACCCTGAGGTCAATGAAGCAACATGAAAAAGCTCGTGTAATTCAAATCAAATCGAGATGAGGCCCGATTCCCCTGCATTGGCTCCAGAGCCATTCTGCATTCCCCATCAAAGAGGACAAGTGGCTTGCCTTCCTTTAGGCAACTCCAGAGATTCAGCGAGAGCACCGTCCCATATCTAGGGGAACACCATAATCAGCACAGAAACAGGAGAAAAGCTCCGTGTACCCCAAATCATCTCGAGATGAGAGCTGATTCCCTGGATTCAATTCAAGAGGAATGCCAACTATCCACAAGCAGCTCAAGCACAGGCTTCTCTTGGCTCTAGTTATGTGAGAGGGACCCTGAGTTTTCTGCCTAAAATGGAATGGACACCAAGATGCCCTGACTCGAAATAAGGCCAGAATTCCCTGCAGTGACTTGAATGCAGGATCGTCTTTCATCTCACAAGATCAAGGAATGTCTGAATCCCCTGTGCAGACGCTAGAGAAAGCCCGAGTTCCCCGCCTCATCTCGACAGCAGACCTCACATCCCTTTGACAACTCGAGAGGCACGTGGAGTTCAATGCTTCAAAAGGAGACGATGCCTGACTCCTCTTGAAAATTGACAGGAATCTTAATATCCCTGTGGAAACTGGGAAGAGAGCCTGGGTCTCCCGCCTCACCTCGAGAGACGTCCCTATTTCCCGGCCAAGCCTTGAGGAGAATCCCCAGGTGTCCCTCGCAATTAGACAGGAGTCCAGACATCACTGAACCAACATGAGTTCTGAAGGTCCATCCCAGCTGTAACTTGAAAACATACCCCAGGTACCCGCCTCAACTCGAGAAAAACCATGAGTCTTGCCCCTCACCATGAGATGAGGTCCGATTCAATGGCATTGCTTGCAGAGCAATACCGTGGTCCCCTTAAAACATGAAAGGAGGCTTTACTTCCCTGATGAAACTCCAGAGAGTCCCCAAGAACACTGTCACAAGTCTAGAGGATCACTGAGGTCAACGCAGCAACAAAAAAGAGCTTGGTACACACCAAATAAACTCGAGATGAGGCCAGATTCCCCTACATTGGCTCCAGAGCCATCCCGCTTTCCCCATCAAACATGACAAGTGGCTTGACTTCCTTTACGCAACTCCAGAGATTCCCCGAGAACACCGTCCAAAGTATAGAGGAATACCACGTTCAGCACAGGATCTTGAAAACAGCTCCGTGTACCCCCATGTCATCTCGAGGTGAGAGCTGATTCCCTGGCTTTGACTCAAGAGGAATGCCAGCTTTAAACAACACCTAAAGAGGAGGCTTCTCTCAGCTATAGGTATGTGAGAGGGACCCTGAGTTTGCTGCCTAAAGTGGAATGGACTCCCTGATGCACTGTCTCGAAAGAAGGCCAGATTTCTCTGCAGTGACTTGAATGCAGGCTCATATTTCATCTCCCAAGATGAAGGGATGTCTGAATCCCCTGTGGAGACCATAGAGAAATCCCTAGTTCCCCGCCTCATCGCGACATGAGGCTTCACATCCCTTTGAAATCTCGAGAGGCACGCGAACTTCAATGCTTCAAAATGAGACGAGGCCTGACACCTCTTGAAAATTGATAGGAATCCCAATATCCCTGTGGCAACTGGAAAGGGACCCTGGGTCTCCCGCCTCACCTCAAGAGGAGTCCCTATTTTCCTGCCAAGCCTCGAGGAAGATCCCAAGGTGTCCCTCGCAACTAGACAGGAGTCCTGACGTGGCTGAAGCAACATGAGTTTTGAAGGGCCATCCTCATAGTAACTCGAGAACATAACCCAGGTTCCCGCCGCAACTCGAGAAAAACCATGAGACTTTCCGCTCGCCGCGAGATGAGGCCTGATTCCCCTGCACTGCCTGCAGAGCAAGTCCGTGTTCCCCATCAAACATGAAAGGAGCCTTGACTTCCTTGATGGGAATCCAAAGAGTTCCCAAGAATACTGTCACATGTCTAGAGGGACCCTGACGTCCCCGCAGCAACATGAAAGCGCTCCATGTACTCCAAATCAAATTGAGATGAGGCCTGATTCCCCTGCATTGTCTTCAGTGCCATCCCGTGTTCCCCATCAAACATGACAAGTGGCTTGACTTCCTTTAGGCAACTACAGAGATTCCCAGAGAATACCGTCACTAGTCTAAAGGAACACCAAGTTCAGCACAGCAACTCAAGAAAAGCTCTGTGTACCCCAAATCATCTCGAGATGAGAGCTGATTCCCTGGCTTTGACTCTGACTCAAGAGGAATGCCAACTTTCCACAAGCACCACACGAAGAGGCTTCTCTCAGCTATAAGTATGTGAGATGGACCCTGAGTTGGCTGCCTCAAGTAGAATGGACACCAAGATGCCCTGACTCAAAATAAGGTCGGAATTCCCTGCAGTGACTCGAATGCAGGCTTTTCTTTCATCTCACAAGATGAAGGGATGTCTGAATCCCCTGTGGAGACCATAGAGAAATCCCTAGTTCCCCGCCTCATCACGACAGGAGACCTCACATCCCTTTGAAAACTCGAGAGGCACGTGGAGTTCAATGCTGCAAAATGAGACGAGGCCTGACTACTCTTGAAAATTGATAGGAATCCAAATGTCCCTGTGGCAACTGCAAAGGGAAACTGGGTCTCACGCCTCACCTCAAGTCGCGTCCTTATTGTCCTGCCAAGCCTCGAGGAAAATCCCAAGGTGCCCCTCACAACTAGACAGTAGTCCTGGCGTCACTGTACCAACAAGAGTTTTGAAGGGCCATCCTCATAGTAACTCGAGAACATAGCCCAGGTTCCTGCCACAACTCTAGAAAAATCATGTGACTTTCCCCTCGCCATGAGATGTGGCCCAATTCCACTGCAGTGCATGCAGAGCAAGTCTGTGTTCCCCATCAAACATGAA